>NW_026947536.1:2820000-4192500 GCF_034190915.1 Cavia porcellus
TACAGTGACACCTTAATGAAAGAATAATAGTGAAAAGGAGGAAAGTAAAAAGACAAACACCATGTGTTATGATACCCACCTCTTTACCCGGCATTAAAGAGGCTGAAACAGGAGAATGACCATGTATTCAAGGACAGACGACCTTACATAGTGAGTGCAAGGTCAGCCAGAACTACAAAGGGGGACTATGTCTTTAAAAACAAAAAAAAAAAAAATGAAAAAATATAAAAACCGAGGAACAGAGAAAGACTATTAAAAGAAAACAAAAATATTAGAGCTGAATGAAAGTTGACTTAACTAAAATGGGAATTATGGAATGATGTTGCAGAGGAAAGCTGGTCCTGAAGTGGCACCCAGGAGGCAGTGAAAAATACAGTTATGAATGGGACCTATTGTGCTACACCACAATAGTGACCTCCTTCCTCCAATACATCTGCAGTTTACTAGACAGGAGGTCCAAAAGTTCATGGAAATATCAAACTCAGAGCAAATAAGCAGCTTGAAATCAAGGCTTTGAATCATGGGCTTTAGCAGATGTTTGATATTCAAGTTGAAGTAGGAGAAATATAATCCAACCTGGTTTGATGGCAAATTCAGCAAGTTGGTTGGCTCACGGCATTGAAGAATGAAGTCACAAATCAAAAGAAGTTCAAAAAGTTTTCTTGGAAAAAAAGACAGAATAGCCCTGCCTTCGCAGGAGGTGTCTTCAGTGTTTAGCCCACAGATCTATTGTCAGGGGTCATTTATACAGCAAAGTCAGAATGTGAGTACAGTGTGGGTCTCAAACTACAAACTACCTATAAGTGTATAGCTGCTTAACTAATATTATTCAGAAGGGCAGCAAGTCACCCAGAAAAGGTATGCAGAAAGAGCCAAGGAATTTTGTGGGAACAATAGCCCAGGTGTTCTGTTCATTGAGTATGGTAATAAATGCCTACCTGGACTTCCTGGGGAAGGTGGTGGTAACTGTAGTACATTTCAAGCTATTGTTTTTCTCTTTAAGAGGCATGTAGACATGGTCACTGCATCTTCACCTTCAGGTCTGGCTTTCTTCAGCTTTGCCTCTAGCAGGGATTGTTGTATTTAGTTTTTTACATTGATTCCTTTGAGGTTCCATCTCCTCTCTTACTGTATATCAATTTCTGTCTACCTTGGCCTCCTGTAGTAAAATCACAAGACTATTTGAATGGATAAAGTGATATTTATATATTTAATAAAATATTATTTAATAGGGCCCTGAGTTTTAGCTCAGCAGGCGAAAGTACCTGCCTGGCAAGAGCCGGGTTGTAAATTTGATCCCTAGTACCTAAAAAAAAAATGATTTAAAATGCAAGGAAAGAAAATAATTTCATTTGTGAAGGTGTAGATGAACAAAGTTTTCAATTAAATCTGTCAATGGCAAATTAAAGAGTGGTAATATTCGTATTTAGAATCTAAGGTTGTTCAGGCTGGGGATTGAGCTCTTTGGTACAAGGATGAGCCAGGCAAGCACAAGGTCATGAGTTCAATCCCTGGTATGAAAAATAAAATTTCTACAGTTGTAAACCATGTAGTGCTATGAGCACAGTTATTAAAATTGACAGATGTTCATTCAGTGGCTCAATTTTTTTTTTGCGTTCTACAAAATATCTACAGATAACATGGTAAATACAGTGAATGATATACTGTCCCCTATACTATGGGTATTTGCTGAGATTTGTTTTTAGTTTTTATTTTTTCACATACTTAAAACCTGAAAATATTTGGTGATGCTAGATAGAGAAATTGTGATAATTATTTTTTCATTTTAATCATATATTTCACTATATCCATTAAGTACATTTTATTTGCTACAATTATGCTAAGAGAAGTTGATAAAGGATTCTTAATGTTATGGGCAGCTTAGTTAGTTAGAAATATAAGCAGTGAGACAGTGATATAGGGGAATGCAACTCCTGACCTACTATGTTGGGTATGTGTTTAGGTTCTCTAAAACTGAAGAATGAATAATTAGGAACAATGGAGGTAAGAGCAGAATAAATTTTTGAGAGAAATAAATTGACAGGATTTTGCTCTAGATGGGATATTTCAGCACTGGGATGTGAGACCAGGGGACATTTACCTTGAGGTCACATTCCCCTCTCCTTTGCAACTTACCTGTGGCATGAAAAGAGTCCCAATTAGCTACTTGCACATCAGCAATGCCACCTTTAAGCACCACCCCAATGGAAAACTATATGTATGCCCTTACCTGACATTTTTACTGTGTATTCTCTCTTTTACCACACCAAAAATCCTATCATTTGGTTCCCTGACCAGTAAGGTAGATTGAGTGTCTCCTGGGAATCCCTCCCATTTTGAGTCCCTTTGCCTTAAAACCACCAGTTTCTTCCTCCTGGATGGTTTACTTGCCACTGCTAATATGCATGCAACAGCAACCTTACTCACTGAACAGAGGTGAGATACCTTCTGTTTTTTTTTTTTTGTTTGTTTGTTTGTTACTGTTCTTTAGCAAGCTTGTGACAGAAAACCCATCCTGCCATTCCCAAACAGGGTTACCAGTTTCCATACTCCTTAGGCCACACAGCTGGAGGTAACACTGAGATTTTTATATGCTGGGACCCCGCCCTGCTCTCTTTGGTTACCTGCCAAGAAGAATGGCTGTTGGGACTTTGCCTGTCACACTTTCAAAATAGATTATGATCTCTTATGTTCTATGTGACAGAGCAAAACTTCCACATTCCTTGGAGGAGCTACAGCTCTTAGTTGGTGAAATTGTTCTCTCAGCTCTCTTATAATTCGGTCATGGGGACCACTTCCTGCCCTTAAGAAAACACACTTCTTGGTTCCTGGTACATAACCCTGGTGCTTTTGGCCTCTAAAAGGCTACAACAACCAAAAAGCTGATCTTTCATTTATGCTTTTGTCACAGTCATGGTAAGTTGGCCAAAACCCTTCATCTTTAGGCCTTCTTCACTTTAAGGACGTGGTTTTCTCTCACTCTGTCTTTTGTGATGGCCCAAGTACTCCTGGCTCACTCTGCTCCACCAGGATCTCTCCCTTCCCCTCACTTATGATGCAGTTCCTGTCTTTACAGCTTCTCCCCACATCTCTCATACCAAATCCCGCTGCTTTGTCAGCCAAAAGTTTCTATACACCCTGCATCATCCCCTCCTCCTCCTTCACTCCCCAGGGTCTCCAATCCTCCCCTACGGCCTCCAGTCTTTCCCCTAGAGTCTCTAATCCTTCCCCTAGCATTTCTCACAAGGCTCTGACTTCTCAATCCCCCTGCTCTAGCCATCTGTCCCATCTGAGTGTTCTTTTCCTCCTTCCCCTGCATTGCCATTTTCTCTGCATGCCCACCATACACAGTCGCAGGCATTGCAGCCTTTTGGCAGGCCACATGGTTGCCAGCAGCCATGTTGTTTACACACATGCACCTGCTGGGCTCATTTCTACTGCTGCTTTGGGAACAGGCTGGATCTAAAAGATTAACTAATATTTGTTTTCCTTCTTTTTAACTTTCTGAGCTACCTCAGGTTAACCACCAATTAGGTTCCTTTTCTGGTATTCTTATTTCAAGAGATCTCTATTAATTGATCTATAAGAAGGTTCACTCTACTCTTTGTCATAGTTCAAGTTGGCCAAATATATTTGAGTGCAATATAACTTTATAAGATGATTGTCAGTTTATATATCTGTTGTCCATTTGTCCAGTGGTCTGCTCTGTTAGCAGCTTTTTCTTTTTAATTGAGCTCAAAAAGGTTTTCCTCAACATTTATATTTTCAGATCATGTAGTAAATGTTTATTTGGGTAACAGATTTAAAAGACATGCTTCCACCTAAGTTTCCAGCTGGTCAAAATGATGTTAAAATTGTTTAAACAAAATCCCTTGGGGTGAGGCAACATTAGACAGCGCTCCAATTGATAAACGAGAAAGAGGCCACCTGGGAACTTTTTTAAATTTTTATTTTAATTTCAAAGAGATTAAAATAAAAGAGGACTTAACAAATGAGATTGGAGCACAACAATTTAAGCAACACAGTATTTCAACACAATACAACCTGACATATCAGTACCTTACATAGTGTCTCTTTCCTTGAAGTAGTTGAGTATATCTTCATACATAATAGTATCAAACATAACAAAATATTATAAAACCATTAAAGAGCATGAAAGTATTACAGATTATTCAGAACCAAATAACAAAAAATGAACAATTGTTACTATATTATCTCATTGCCTGTAAAATATTTGTTTATACTATCACACATAGTACAATCCAATAAGATACAACAAGATAGAACCAAGGAAACAGAAGACTAAAAGCATGTTAGCACTTCAAAACAAGATGCTATTAAATCAGCACTAGCTATTATAATGTCTTATTTTCTTCAAAATAGCTATTCAAATAATAATAATAGATAATAAAATCAAACAACCCAGGATGAAACCATTCTGAGTAATGAATGGGAATATTATAAGGCTCCAAAGCAGTGTGATGGGGAGGCAGGATTACCACAAACTCTTATGTACTCTTACCACTTCTCACACTAGGGAGACTATATGGTATTTACCCATAAACAATCAGGTACTTTAACCAGGTCAGGTTCACTGATGGGAGGTCCAAATAAGCTCTTTAGCCTCATGGGATAAAGTTCAAGTAAAGTTCATATTACTAAGACAATACGTTGTTACTGATCTGATGTTATATTCATGCCTTTAAATATAAAATTGCGATTGTTTATGATGACAAATGTTTTCTTTCATATCTAGATGTCTTATGTCTTTTTCTTGTGTTCCAGCCTGGTGATTTAAATCAGGCCAATACAAGGTCAGCAGTCAAATAATAATTTTTAACAAAAATTTATGTAATGTAATAGTGAGCAGTCCAAAATATGCCACAAATTTTTTCAGTGCTCAAATGTCAAAACACCATGGTTAATAGAAAATAACACTTCCATTTAATGTTCTATATTAAGTTTTCTGCTTGTCCTGTACTGTATGGTATTCATCTTCTGGATGTTTAACAGCTACAGTTAAGAGATAATTATAAATTCCCTTTGGATTCCTTGTGCTATGATCCACCAGATATTTTCTAGAAAAAATAAAGGGATGTAGGGGGCAACAGAACAATGAGACCATGAGTGGGGCTGAGACTGGGGCAGCAGCCAGGTCAGAGCCAATCCAAGCCTGTCTGTCAGCACCGGCTCAGCCCTTAGGATAGGGATGCATTTGCTTGATGTTTTGTCTTGAGGCCTGACCCACAACAGGAGGTATCCATCTCCCCCATGGTTGCAAGGTATCTGGGATTTTGCATTGGCAATTTCTAGGACCTAGTCCTGTCTCACTGCCTATATATTTCTAACTTACTCAGCTGCCCTTAACAACAGGGCTGGGACTTCAAAGGAGCAAGAGGAGAAATTCAGATTGCTTATAGCCTTGGAAGAGACAATCACCTCTTTCTCTGGGCCAAATCTCAAGACAAATTCCAACAGAAATAAAATCAAGTGCTAAGAACCAATAGTCCAAATAGTTCTGTATCACCCTGAAGAAGTCAAGACTCACCATCCCAACCGCCTACAGGAAGAGTCCCTGCTGTTAAGGAACCCCACTTATGTGACATGCTCCCCCATTTGTTCCTAATTGAATCAATTTTACCTGAGCAGTTGACCCTATTGGTTGAACACAGTTCTATCCTGCCTTATGCTCACTTTGCTACTAATTTAGCAAATTCCCATTTTTCCCCTCTTTTAACCCATCTAACCTCCTGTTTTTACTCTATAAATACAGAGTCTTTGGCAACCCACTCAGGACCCCTTCTGTCTCTCAGACAGAAGCTTAATTTCTCTCAATAAATATATTCCATTCTTAAACTCCATCATTCTAAACATTATTCTTCTATTTCAGAGAACACAAACTCATATCAGACATATAGTAGGTCAGGAGTTTCATTCCCCTCTAACATTAACATGAGCCAAATTAACATAAATATCTTTATGATTTACCTGAATGCTTTTCCCTTTTCATGCAGTTTTAAGTGATCAATACAACTCACAGTGGTTGTATTCCTGGCAATGTATAAAGTTGTATATATCAGTCATTATAAATGTAAAATAATTGGTTTGAGTGTATAATTTAGCAAGAACTAGATATTGCCATGGTAGTAGGTTATCTCATATAAAAGTGAGTGTTCAAATAAAATTGTTTAGAACAATTTCTACATTACTGTCTGCTTCAACAATTTTAAGATACATGAATTGAGTATTTTTTCCTTTTTGTAGAAGGCTTCTATTATGTTATTGAAAGAATCCTGTACATCTGTAGGACCCTGTTTATATTTTGATGCTTTTTCTGCATTGAAGTTTATATGAAGATTTATTTTTATCTTAGGCTTAAACTCACTGCATTGACACTGATGGAGTGAAGCAACAGTCCACTACATTCATTTCAATTATATATTCATGGCATTGATCATATGAATTACTGAGGAGATAAATTAGCTACATACATAGACAAGAATCAGTACTGTTAGCATTTTCTGGTGCAATAGAGAAGCAGAATATAAGAAAAAGTAAAAGTGGCCTTTCTATTTAAGGAATGTGAGGAGGAGCCCATAAAAACCAAAGTGTTTTTTGTTTGTTTGTTTGTTTGTTTGTTTTTTACTATGGGGTTAGGGGTATAAGTGACTTTTGCCTGGATGTGGCGATTGGAGCAGACATTTCTGTCATGTGAGGAGCTGATTGGAATTTTCTTCTGGCCCCTGGGAAAGGAATGAGGAGGTTGTAATCAGGGAAAAAGAGGAAGTGGCCATATGGTTAGCATCCCTGATTGGGTCTTCCACCATGTTCAACTACAGCCAGGAGGTCCTGTAACTCATTTTAGGGCAAAACTCTTTCAAGTACATCTGTCAGTATGAATGGCAAAACAAAAATAAAGAAGTTTTGCAATGTGTCTTCCTCCAATGCTGGTGGTAACCATTCACAAGAAATATTTTGAGACATTTCCTTAATAAATTGTAGATACCATAACCAAAATCACAGAGCAGCTCACTTTCAGAAAACCGAAGCAGCACTTAAATGCATGCATAAAGGCCTTCAATGAGAGTATCCCTGAAGAGGTGAGATCAAATTTATAGAACAAAAACTACTACTCATTTATCTGAGTTCACTAAAAAGAAAAATTTACAATGGTGTTGCTACAGGGGAAAGAAACTCCTGATCTACTATGTCTGGTGTGAGTTTGTGCTCTCTAAAATTAAGCATAAATTTTAGGAACAACAGAATTTAAGAGCAGAATATATTAATTGGGAGAAAGAAAGCTGTCTGAGAGAGAGAAGGGGTCCTGAGTGGGTTGCCAAAGACTGTCTTTTCCAGGGACTTCTATAGCATAAAATCATTTTGTGAGATGGATTTAAGGTGGGAATACTGGGAGCTCACAAGGCAGATATGCATAAGATGGGACAGAAATATGGAAGCAAATAAAATTAGTAGTTCAGGAAAAGTTGATTAAATTGGGAACAAATGGGGAAGCCTGTCACACAGAAAGCAGGCATTCTTATGCAGTAGTGACTCTTCAATTAGGGGTTCAGAAGGTAACTCAGCACTTCACCAGGATGATAGGAATTATTTAGAGTATCAGGCTTTAGGATAGGGATACATTTATTTGAATGGTGACAGCTGACTTCCTCAGAGTGCTAGGGAAGTATTTTGAATCAATCCTTACAATATCAATACATTTGCTTAATATTTTGTCCTGAAATTTGACACTTAGCAGGAAGTATCTGTCTTCCCCATAGGTATCTGGGCTTCTGCATGGGCTCCTTCGGGGACCTAGCCCTGTCTCACTGCCAACATTATTTGACTAACTCAGCTCAGTATTGTTTGGAAAATTCAATACAAACGTCTTGTGCTCTGGGTGAATGTACTGGGGATGACAGTGTGCAAAGTATTTACCATTGTTGTCCCCTGATTAACATGTTTTGAAATTTAGTTTTAGTTTATTTTTATCCTTGAAATCAAATGGAATTGGAAATAAAAAGCCTGAGGTAAATATCTTTGGTACAAGCACTCCTCTGTGGATATCAGCACTGTAGAAGACATTCAGCTCCAGAAGTCTACACTACAGTCTATCATTTGGGATCCACTCTTGCAGAGAGTGGTTCGTTTCCCTGTTTATTCTTGACTCAGAAGGAGAGCAGTAGAGCAAGACTGAATCACTGATGAAGAGGTGGGCTATATAAACTGTCCAATCAGATGGGCCACAGCAGGCGGTCTCTTAGGTCTTCCTATCTGGGCATTATTGACCGGTTGTGAGCACAGTACTGGAGCAGAATGTTTGCTGGATCTCATTTAATGGTTTCAATGTCATGTGGTTAGGAAAGAACCTGGGAGATCTTCAAGCCACAGAATGCTGAGGTTGTGGATGGGAGCCCAGAAATAGGGTGCAAATGAGCTAAACCAGTTCCAAGTGGTTAGAAGCAGTTCCGGTGTCTCGATCCTCAGGTATTTAGTTAGCTTCAGCTCCTGAGGTCCTCCAGCATTGGCTGTGGGTCATCCATTGTGCATTTTACCTCTTTCTGGTGGCAAGAGTGATTCTATCTTCTCTTTGACAGCAGCAGATTCCAGTATCATCTTTGAAATTTTCTGCTGCCTTGGCACCTCCATAATCTCAACGAGGGTAGGAGCTTGGGGACACCCTGACTCTGATGCATTTTGTAGCTGCTGCAAAAGTGCTGAGGAAGGTCTCTGCTCTTATTGCTGTGAGAAGCAGACCTGGAGGGTCTGATGTTTATAAATGTCTGTGATACAGGGCCTTATAGCCACAACTGCTCTCCTTAAACTTGTGTGTTTTTTTTTGTATTTAGAGTGATCTCCTGAATTTATAGTATGTTATTTTATTTCCATCCTCATGACAGCTGTTGGCAAAGGTATTGAGTATTTGAAGATGTATAGTGACATGCCTCAGTTGAGGAAGGCTTCTCAAACACCTGGTGAACTCCTGTGCATCACAGAGAACAATGCAAAAGAATTTTGAACATAATTATTTAGGTGACACCTCTACTCACAGACTGTGAGAACAGCCATGGATTTTTGAATTCTGAGAAAAATGAAACATATAGGAATGTGTTATCAAGGGCAGGGTAAAGTGTGCTTACTAAGAACAAATTCCAGAATCACTTGCCTGTTAAACCTTCATTAAAAAATGCCAAAATTTATGCATTTTCATGGACCCATACACATGATATCCTTCTGAATGGAAAGGAATAGGCGTGTCATCTCTGAATTAACAGCTGATTTAACAGCTTGGCTGATAATATACATTGTTTATCTATAGAAATTCTCTGCAATGGACTTTACTAAGTGGTGTAAAATAGAATCCCTAAATAGAAGTTGTGCTGCAGGGATATCCATAGTTAGGCATGAAGGGTTTTCTGTGTAGTGTGGATCAGAGGAGAATGGAAAGATTGTGCAAGTGATTGGCATGATACAGGATGCCAATAGCAGGATTTATAACTGAGAAGATCTTCACTGAAAATTAAGTAGTTCTTAGGGTAAGCATGAAGTTAAATTTGGCTTCTGATTTCTTACTTGAGATGAATAACACCAACTCTGTCAATATTCAGTATTACACATACCTGTTATCCCATGAATTTTGTGTTCTGTACTTGAGATCTAATTTTGATTTAATCTAATTATGTGGCAGTGTCATAATGCAGGAATTTGAATCTTTTCTTTTTTTTGTACCAGGGATTGAACTCATTAGCTCATGTTTGCCACACAGTGTTTATGCCACTGAGAAAAATACCCAAACATGAATGTGTTTTGTGTATATTATGGAAAGTATCAACATTCTTCCTCAGAATGTTTTGAATGTTCTTGGAATGTTACTATATTGTATGGGTATAATTTTAAAAAATGGTGTTTTATGCAGTCAATTTTAAAGTCTCATTTTTTGTGGGGTTTTCAGTCAAGGTGTTTCTATTTCAGACAGCTCTGTAACTGAGGTTGGCCTCTAACTCAAGGCAGTTCTCTTGCATCAGCCTCCCAAGATATATTTCTTATTTCTGAGTGAAAGATGATCACTTCGTGACACTGAGCTATAATTTGCAACTTGTGCCTTGTTTCATTGTTTATACATTTACATACACAGTTTTCCATTATCATTTGAGTTATTATTTACGTACCATATTTGATGTTATTTATGTTTTGTTATATGAAACTAAATTCAAATTTCAAAATGCTGCTTAAGTATATTAAGAGCAAAGGACTCAGTAACCTAAATGAGATTTGAAGAGATATCATCTGTAGTATATCAAAGTGATTCACGACATATTTGCCTACCCCTTTGCTTTGTGGATGCTGGTCCTGCAGGATCCCACTGTGCGCTCTACTTTAGAGACAATGGGGACACAGGGACCATTGCAGTGACTCAGCACAAAAGTCAGTGCTCCCATTTGGCTGTGAGTTGCAATCTAGCATCCAAATTGCTTTTTCAAAAAATATGTCTATACATAAAATTAATCACCGAGACATGGAATTAAGCTTAGAAGAATTCAGTCTCCATTCAGCTGTGATGTTTGGTTCTATTTTGTTTAGTTTAATTTTGTTTTATTGAGACAGGATTTCACTATGTAGATCACTGGATTTGGAACCTGTTTGGTTCCTACAATTTCCTTGACTTCACAACAGCCCTCCTCTCTCAGCCTCTTGAGTCCTGGGATTATAAATATGCACCAACTCAGCTTTTGATTCAGATTTTGTGAGAAAATTTAAGATATCCCAGGCTTGAGTCTCAACCTTCCTTTGAGAAATATATGTATGAATCTTTAGGATCATACTTTTATCACTTGCCACTCAGCAGTTATCCCCTAACATCACTTGAAAAGCACACTTGTTTATGTGCTGACTAAGCTGAGTGTCATTGTGAAGAGACCAAGAAAGCTCGTTCCATCTGCTGCTTCCCCTCCCCTTTTCCCTTCAAATCCAACTAGGTTAAGTTTTAACTTCCTAAAGGCCATAAAACAAAGGCCTGAGGTAATAGCTCCTGACATCCTGGGTCTTCCCTATCCAGAAGCCCCATCACAAATTGTGTTAATTGCATCAGATTGTATTAGATTGTACATTCTTCACAAAAATAGCTTCGTTTATATCATAGTAATACCTGTAACTGTAAATGTGTGTCTTCCTTTTCCCCTGGGTAAAAGATTGATATGTTAATCAATGCTCTCTTCTGTAAAGAATTGTAAAGTCTTACCCAATTGATATGCTAACCATTGTTGCCCTCTACAAATAGAATAGTTGTGTTGCTAAAGTAAGGTAATTAAGGTTGTTAATTGCTGTTAGACTTTTCTATTCAGGAGATATTAGGAACAGCTACCCACCCCCAGCTAAGAACAGAACTGAGTCCCATGACCCGGTTGACTCAGTTCTAACTCAGCTCTGTGAGAGGCCCAAAAGAAAACATCTGCAACCATGGCTGGTTAATGTCAGGAAACTCAGAGATAAAGTCTGCTGACTATGCTAATCAAGATTGGGAAGTATGTCAGAACCAAGCCACACAGGAGCTAGGTGACCTAAAAATAAGCTGTGCAAAACAAGACAGTTAATCAACTCTGACCCACTGGTCGCCCCTCATGATCTGACCAATCACAAATGGACAAATCACCAACTGTTCTGCTCTAACTGCTATGATTGGCTTCTGTAACAACGCTTGCTTTGTGGTTTTCATCCTTAAAAACACCAGCCTTGCCCCAACTCAGGGTTCTCCGTTTCCACCTGTTTGGAGGACCCCATGTGCATGGAATAATAAAAACCCCTTTGTTTTTTTACATGAGAGCGAGGCCCTTGGAGTCTTCCTTGCGACACCGGTCTAACATTTTGGAGGCCCCAGCGAGATCAAACTGAGATCAGACCTCCTCGCAGAGGGAGACCCCAAAGGCACCTCTCTGGGGTAAGTAGTACGGCCGGTTTTTGTTTACTTTCATTTTGGATCAATCCACCGTTTCCTTTCGCCCCAGGCCGAACTCTGGCTCTACTTCAGGGGCAAATTCTGTTCTTGGGTGATCAGGGGACGCCCCACACAGTTTTCTGTGACTCACTGTCTGCGATAGGATTTTCCTATCGATCTGGGGAATTTCATTCCCAATCTGTGGTCCGTCTGGGCCAATCTGGGGAATTTCATTCCCAATCTGTGGTCCGTCCTGGCCAATCTGGAGGCACCCCCTAAGGTGACTCATTTGGTGTGAAACTAATGCGTGAGAGTGAGGTGGCCGGCCTGTTTGTCCTGTGTGTCATGGCTGTTGTGATCGGTTATTTGTTGTGTCACACGTACGCTAACCACTCTTTGTCTTCAGAACACCATGGGACAAATGACACCGTCCCCATTGTCCCTCACCCTCGACCATTGGTCGGAAGTTCGAGAGAGGGCTCACAATCTCTCCTTACAGGTTAAAAAAGTAAATGGCAGACTTTCTGCTCATCTGAGTGGCCCACATTCTCCATGGGTTGGCCACCGGAGGGGACTTTCCACCATCCCCTCATCTTAGCAGTTAAGAACATCATCTTCCACCCCGGATGAGAGGGCCACCCCGACCGGGTCGCCTACATCTTGGTATGGCAGGACCTCAGGAAAGAGCCCCCACCGTGGGTAAAACCCTTCCTTCCTCCGCCCTCTCCTTGGTTGCCTGTTTAAACTTGTTACTAACTTAGGGGCTTGTTGCCATTTCTGTTGCAGGATCCATATGGCTTATTAGATCCAAGGTTCATAATAAGAAAAATTATTTCCTTTAGCTGACCAAACTGTGCAAGAAACAACCTTCGTTTGTGTCTTTAATGTTGTGGCACCTTGTTTAATATGTAAGACTTCAATTGATTGCTTGCAACCTCAGCATGCCTTTTAAAAGCAGTATTTTTTCTCTCTGGTAAAAATGTAAACATGTGCACATATATATGTATATCTATGGTTGTTAAGAGTCATGTCAACTTTGCCAAGTAAAAACCAGGCGGTACTATATTTGAGCCAGTTAAAAGGTTACAGTTTTGTTTTTAAAATACAACATTTTTATGTGGTAAAAAGACATAAAATAAGTATGTTTTGGACTACTAGAAGGTGACCTCAAGGGTTTTGTTGAGAGTTTTGATGTTGTCTGAGAAGTGAGAGAAAAGGTAATTGACTGGTAATAGTAAAAAGAGGGACAAAGAGGGTGGTCTTCAAGTAAAGGTGTCTGGCTATGCCAGAATGTAGAAAAAGATTAAAGCTTAGTTTGAGAGGTATTATTTTAAGTTGTAGAAGGCTCAAGAGGATGTAAATTTTATTTGTCTTGGTTTATAGTACTACAAATAACAGGTTTGACAAGAAGTAAATGTGTTCAGAATTTGACAGTATTAGATCAGTTTTGGTAGAAGTATACATAAGATTGTACTTTGCTGCAAAATGTTTTCATTAAAATGAGATTATAGGTGATACTAGAAATAAGATACAAGTTCTTGCATGTACTGTGAACATCTGGGAGATTATGCAGCACAATTTTGTTACCTGTGAAAAAGCCCCTTTTGTTAACAATATAATTTTAGTAAAATGATGGCCTGCCACGTGACACCCTTGGACAAAAAGCAGTGTGCCATCCAGATGAAGCTGGCTCTCTGATCCCGAATGCCAAAACCATGTTCTCCTTTTGTGCCACCCTGACTGGACATCCAGAGGTAAGAAGGTTTCCCAACATTGCCAGTTGTTCTCTTTGTAACTCAGTCGGCCCCACATGTTAGACAAAAATTACAAAGGTTTGAGAGGTTTAAGGAAATGCCCCTCAGCCAGTTAATAGAGATAGCACAAAAAGGTCTTTGAGAACTAAAAAATTTACAAAAAGATAGCCAAGGTGTTAAAATTGCTCTATGAGAAAAAACTTTAAAAAAAACAGACGAGAGTTTCTGGGGGCAGTTGGATACTGTAGGCTAAATTTTACTGAAAAGCTTGCCTCTATATGACTCCCATAAGGGAGAAACTCAAAATTCGCTGAACTGGACTGATAAATGTAAACAGGCCTTCCAACAGCTCAAGCGGGCCTTGACAGAGGCCCCAGGCCTGGGACTCCCTGACGTTACCAAGCCTTTCACCTTGTTCATAGATAAACTCAGGGACATTGCCAAAAGAGTCCTAACTCAGGACATTGGCCCTTAAAAGAGGCCTATAGCCTACCTCTCCAAAAGACTTGATTCAGTAACAGGAGTATGGCCCCCCTGACTAAGAATACTAGCTACTGTGACAATGTTACTTAAGGAGACAAAGAAACTCGCTTTGGGCAAGTGATTTCTGTGGTAACCTCTCACAGTTTAGAGACTCTTATCAAAACCCCTCCTAAAAAAGGCTCTCAAACACCAGAATTCTACTGTCAAGCCCTGCTTCTAGACCCAGAGTCAATGATATTCAAGACTTCTTCAGCTTTAAACCTAGCCACCCTTATGCCTGATGATGACCTGGAGGAACAAAGGACACCTCTCTCCATGAGTGTGCTGACATCCTCAAACTGCAGCAGAACCTACAGGCTGATCTTACTGACCAGCTTTTGGGAAATGCCGACAACTGTTCGATGGAAGCAGCTTCATCCAAAATGGCAAATGAGTGGCCGAGGCAGCAGTGACCACCGAAAAGGAGGTACTCTGGGTTAAGCGGGTAGAGCCTGGCACTTCTGCCCAAAAGGCAGAGCTTGTTGCTTTGACTGAGAGGCTAAAACTAGCCACGGAAAAGAGGGTAAACATTTTTTTTTACTGAAGATATCCCTTTGCTACTGTACATATACATGGAAGCCATCTAAAAATGCTCCACAGATTCTAGATTTGCTGGCAGCTGTCTGGCTGCCTCAATGGGTTGCTATTCCTTACAAGGCTCACCCAACCAGAGATGAAAAATGGCAACCACATCAGAGGGGTCAACCAAGAAAGTAACTGCTCTGATACTAGTCCTCTGACCTTGTCAGTACCAGTCTACACAAAGAAAGACCTACAGTTGGCATCACAACTTGGAATAAAGTCTCCCACCCCAAGGGGCTAATACCAGTTACCTGATATACAAGTACGGTTACTGGAGACACTAGGGCAGGAGCTGTTATACCGGTCTCGCCAGACTACTCGTTTAGAAAAAACTAAACTTGTGGATTTGTCCAGAACTCAGTATTTTATTCCAAAACTCTACAAACTGACCACCTCTTCAAGCTCTAGATGCCCACAGTGCTTGTTAGTCAACTCAGCCAAGAGCTCTGCGCTGGAGACCACCCAACATCAAGGAATTGTTCCAGGAGAACATTGGAAAGTAGACTTTATGGACATGGTAAAACTTAATTTACAGGGACACCGCTGTCTCTTGGTATTAATAAACACTTTTACTGGCTGGGTAGAGGCTTTCCCTACTAAGTCTGAGTCAGCCTTAGTGGTAATTAAAAGGCTATTGCATGAGATTATACCTTGATTTGGCCTCCCACTATCAATGGGGTCCGATAATGGCCTGGCTTTCATAGCCCGAGTCACCCAAAAGTTAGCCCAGGCATTAAAGATTAATTAAAACTCCACTGTGCCTATCAGCCACAAAGCTCAGGGCAAATAGAACGTATGAACCAAAGTCTCAAGGACATTTTAGCTAAGCTGTCTTCAAAAACTGGCGATAATTGGATGAGCCTTCTTCCCTTTGCACTGTTAAGAGCTAGATATACCCCATATGTTTCTAAAATTTCCCCCTTTAAAGCCATGTTTGGGAGGCCCCCGCCATTGGTTCCAAGATTGTCAGAAGACAAATTAGCTGAAATTACTAACTGAGATCTTAAGTCCCTGCAGACACTCCAACCTGTGTTTGCCTGGATCCACCAGCTGTTTAGACAAAAACACTTGGACTCGCCTTCAGACACCAAGGCCCCAGGGACTCCAGTCTTGGTTCGATGTCACCACCATGACTCCCTCAAATCCTGCTGGGAAGGACCTTTCACCGTGGTGCTCAGTACCCCCACTGCCATCAAGGTAGCAGGAAAAACTGCGCGGATTCACTACACTCATGTAAAACTACTGGAAACAGCAGACAACGAGGGACATACTCATTGGACTACACAACAGACTGGTAACCCTTAAAGTTAAAAATTGACTAAAGCATAGTTAGATTATGCTGGTCATGAACTGTTTTAGCTTGCTTGTTTTGATTTTAATAACATTGATGCCGACGTTGCATGGCGGCTTTGGTCCTCCTGTAAGCAAAAAAAAAAAAAAAAAACAATTGTTAAAGATCTTTTTATGGGAGCCCCCTTTAGAAAATGTAAAATGGAATTCTCCCCTATCTCTTTCCCTTGATAGGACCATTAGTAACCTTAATCCTAATCCTAGCCATTGCCCCTTGCCTCATTAACTGGATTACCCAATTCATAAGGGGACAAGTCTCTCAGGTCAAAGTAATGGTCATACGTCACCAATATGAACCCCTAGCTACAACAAACCTCTAAGATTAGAGGTCATCCACAAGAAAAAGGGGGGAATGAAGAGACCAAGAAAGCTCGTTCCATCTGCTGCTTCCCCTCCCCTTTTCCCTTCAAATCCAACTAGGTTAAGTTTTAACTTCCTAAAGGCCATAAAACAAAGGCCTGAGGTAATAGCTCCTGACATCCTGGGTCTTCCCTATCCAGAAGCCCCATCACAAATTGTGTTAATTGCATCAGATTGTATTAGATTGTACATTCTTCACAAAAATAGCTTCGTTTATATCATAGTAATACCTGTAACTGTAAATGTGTGTCTTCCTTTTCCCCTGGGTAAAAGATTGATATGTTAATCAATGCTCTCTTCTGTAAAGAATTGTAAAGTCTTACCCAATTGATATGCTAACCATTGTTGCCCTCTACAAATAGAATAGTTGTGTTGCTAAAGTAAGGTAATTAAGGTTGTTAATTGCTGTTAGACTTTTCTATTCAGGAGATATTAGGAACAGCTACCCACCCCCAGCTAAGAACAGAACTGAGTCCCATGACCCGGTTGACTCAGTTCTAACTCAGCTCTGTGAGAGGCCCAAAAGAAAACATCTGCAACCATGGCTGGTTAATGTCAGGAAACTCAGAGATAAAGTCTGCTGACTATGCTAATCAAGATTGGGAAGTATGTCAGAACCAAGCCACACAGGAGCTAGGTGACCTAAAAATAAGCTGTGCAAAACAAGACAGTTAATCAACTCTGACCCACTGGTCACCCCTCATGATCTGACCAATCACAAATGGACAAATCATCAACTGTTCTGCTCTAACTGCTATGATTGACTTCTGTAACAACGCTTGCTTTGTGGTTTTCATCCTTAAAAACACCAGCCTTGCCCCAACTCAGGGTTCTCCGTTTCCACCTGTTTGGAGGACCCCATGTGCACGGAATAATAAAAACCCCTTTGTTTTTTTACATGAGAGCGAGGCCCTTGGAGTCTTCCTTGCGACACCGGTCTAACAATTGGGGCAGTTATGATTTTAACCAGTTAATTCTTGTTTTGAATACATTACAATAGTCACTTGTATATTTTTTGTTATTTGATAAAAACTAACAAAAAGTGTGCAGTTTTTGATTATCTTTTATTTAAATAATTGCACTGGTAAGGACTTACATATAAAGCCCTAGGCTAAGTGTGATCCCTTTAGTCCCAGCATCAGTAGAGGATGGGATCAGATGATCATGGCTTTGAAGCTGACTTTGGAAGGCAATTTTGCTATATGATCTAGCAGAATGTGTGGCAGTTGTTTTTATACCTGCATTTGAAGTTTAAGTAAACAGGTAAGTTTAGGTCAGGAATATAAATGTAGAATGGGATAACTTAAGCAAACTGCCAATCACAATTTTTTGGCTCAGGAAATGTGCTTTTCATGGTAATTTGTGTAGCAGTCTTAAATATGCCTGTATTAGAGTAAAACATAGTGAAACATGAATGATCCAATCATTCTATGTTCTGAATGTAGAGGCATTAACAAAACTTTTAACTCAATGCTATTGTTGGTGCTTTTTATAGAAAATAAGATAGAGTAACAAAACAAGCAAAAAGGATTATATAAGATTTTAATACTCTTGCACAAATGGAGAAGCCAAAAAACAAAACAAAACAAAAAAATCAAATAAAAAAGGATGAATAAATAATCTACAGGATAGGAGATTGCATGTTACTCCCTGACGGCTAACATGTAAATCCAATAGAAATGTGAAATGAATACACACTTTTAAAAACAGGCACAAATTGTCAAGAAATACCTGATGAACTATTGAGCATTTATGCACAATAGAAAAATGCAAATCAATACACCATTTCATTGCAGAGACAAATCACCACAAGATCAAAAGAACAGTCATGAGACAACAGGGGAAAAGAAACTATTTAACATTGTTGGTGGAAATGTAAGCAAGTATTTTAGCCACTACTGAAGTCAGTGTTCAAAGTATTCAAATGATTAAACATAGTAAGTCCACTAAGTGCAGTGCTTCCTTTAGTGGGTCTCATACTCAAAGATATAAGGACCCATTGCAGTGATTCATGCATATTCTTGTTTACTGCAGCAATAGTCACTTTTCTGTGGAGAGCAGCAGCAAGCACTGCTCCATTACCACCAAATGCCAATGATGAACACCAACTACTCATCAGTGTACTCTTTTTAGTAAATGATATGATATTTTATTATGAAATGGGCTCATGACAGTTTATTGTTGTCAAATTGATGATGTATTTGATATATTCATGTTTCTGGAGGCATAGGCCTCCAAGATTGTAAAATGGAGATTGCTTATGATAGCAGACTTTTTTTCCATGTTTCTATCTCTCCTAATCCCAAAGACTTGTGAGATTCACATTCCACTAAAGGTCAATAAATTGGTCAATGATACATAAGAGACTTCTTGGGTATTTGATAAGGGTGCTTGACTAAAATGGATATTTTAAGTCAAAAGAGAAATTCAAATTATTGCAAGGATGTCATAATACAATAACATGTACGGTTCTGATTTCTGATTTACTATGTAAAACATGTCACTGTTAACACTGTAGGTATTCAAATGTTAAAATATCCATGGATAGTAGAAAATACATTTCACTTAATGTTCTAACGTGTTTCATGTTTAGATAAAATAGTAATGTTAAGCTTACTGCCTCTAATGTACTGTATTGTGATCAATCTTTTCTTCTGGATGTCCAACAGCTAAGGTTTAGGACCAAAAATGAGAGACACAGATGGGCTAAATGGATAGCCAATATTTTGACCACAGCACTTCAAGCTTGCAGGAGACTCAGGATGTAAAAGAAATCCTGCTTTCATCATCAGAAGATAACCAGTGAGTACATAGTATTCTGATCAGGAAGATGATGAGACAACAGAGGAAAGTGACCTCTGATGCAAGGTGTGCCTAAGGAGAGTCACGAGTCACCAGAAAAATCTCCTAAGTTTTCACAAAAATCAACATGGTTAAGCAATGGCCATGACTCTTCCAGGTGGCAGACACTGACAGAAGAGATATGAGGAGCTATGCATGGTTATAAGAACTATCCTTGATAGGAAGTATCAAACCAATTGTCCTTAGTGTAATCCTTATGTTAGCTTGATCTTGAACCTTCTGCAGAAAAGTCTGGACTTGGGAGGTACCGTGCAATTATAAAATATTGTCTTTGGTGAATCTCGTATCACTAACATCATCTGACAATTGCTATATATGCTGGTAACTGACTACCATTATGGATGGATAGACTGTGCAGTGGTGGGAGCTCTAACAGACCTTCTCCATCTTCAGCTGGTCACCCATCTGTGTACTAACCAAACAAAAAGGAGGAATATGTTGGAGCCGTTGAAGCTGAATACTCATGCAGGGCTGTGATATGGCCCAGACATGATTAACCTGAGAATGAAGAGATGCTTCAGGGGGCAAGATAGGCCACAGCTGAGGCCACCTAGACACTTTCTGTGGGATAGTTCTCTGCAGTTACCATTGTCTGTTGCTTGGAGTGGGTCTTGAACTTCTCCCAAGATCCTGTTCAGGTTTCCTCCATTGTCCACTCAACTCCTGCCTGCATGAGGTTGGCCAGCTGGCTAGCAGAGTGATGAGCTTTGCCAAGGATCTCTCTCCTCCTGCAGCCCTGAAGACCATGCTGTGTTTATCATTTCTTAGAGCCTTTTTGGTACACCTTTTTGGCATGTTGGTTTCTAGGAAAAGACCCCAACATGAAATATAAAATGTATCTGTTTTAAAGACTCAGCACTGAAATCTGGTATTGTTGGATGATGACAGGAACAAGTATCAACCCTGACAACTCACGTATACAAAGGCTGTTATATTCCACTGTATTTTTTTGGTTCACCAATGCCAAATCTTCTTACAGGACACAACTTTCCTCAAGACAATTATTTCCACTCCAATCAATGACCTACATATGAATTATTTTCTGTAGGACACACACACAGATATGCAGGTTTTATGATATGTCTCCAGCAAGTCATCCTGAAGAAAAAATTAACAATCCAGAGCCATCCCAGGCCTGAGAGGAAAAATAGAAAGCTAATATGCCCTTGCTGTGAACCGGTGGATGTCATATGGGGAATGGTAGGGGAAACTAGCCAATGTGCCCATGTTGTGATTCTGTGGAAGCTATTCTGGTTCTCTGAAGAAAAACAAGACAGTAACTGACACTTCCTGTGAGCTAGCCATTGCATTGGCTGGAAGATGATCACCACAGTCACTTCCTCCCACCACCAACAGTCTGACTGGTTTAGAGCACATGCTGAGTTGATAGCAATAGAGGTATAAAAAAAACTTAATGCTTGTATTACTTGATTGGCTTTGCAGCCTAAGGCTAGTATTCTTAAGCATGTATTTAAATTGGGAAATAATGGTAAAAGAAGTTGCAAAACCTGCATATCTATATGAAAATTAAATAACAATCTTCTAGACAACCAACTGGTGGCAGATTAAATAAAGGAAGAAACTTAAAAATACCTACAACCTAACAAGAACATAGATGCAAAATCCTGTATCTTTTGGGATTCAATGAAAAAAATCCAAATAGTTAAATTTATAGTAGTCAAATCTCACATCAGGGAATAGAAGGAACACAAACAAGTAATGTAATGTTGCATCTCATTCTTCCAGAAGAAGAATGGCAAGACAAACACAAATCCCATACAAGGGAGGAAATTATAAGACCAGACAAGAAATTCATGCAATGCAGAACAAGGAAACAATACAAAGAATTAATGAATCAAAGAGGTGGTTCACAGGAAGAATAAACAAAATTGATAAACCCTTGGACAACGATATTATAAAAGAAAAAAATAAAGACTGAAAACCATGCTCTGAGGAATCAGAAGAATAAAATAATTACAGATCCTGTGAAAATTCAAAAGATCATCAATATCTACTTCAAAAGCTTATACTTTCATAGATTAGAAAATATAGAAAAGCACTGATTCCTAGAAACATATGAAATGTCAAATCTGATCCAAGAAGATATAAAACTTTTAGAAAATATAGTATCAGTTAATGAGTATGAAGATCTAATTAAAAATGTATCAGCTGCTGGCCTGATGGTGCATTCTTGTAATCCCAGAACTTGGGAGGCTGAGTTACAAGGATTGTTGTGAGTTTGAGAATAACAACACTACAAAGTGAGCTCAAGGCCACCCTGAACTGAATAATGAGAGCCTATCTCATGAGCACATTAAAAAAAGAAAAACAATGAAAACAGAAAAGCAAATGACCAACATAAAAATGTCTAGGTCCTGATGGATTTACTGCTGAATTCTACAATAAATGTAGAAAGAAATTTAAGGCCACTGCTGTTTAATGACATTGAAAGAGAAGCTGTTCTCCCTAACTCATTCCTGGAGGCAAGTATTACCCTGATACTAACACCAGAGAAAGACACAACCAGAAAAAGTAAACTATAGGGCAGTTTTCCTAATGAACAAGATGCAAAAATCCTTAACAATATACTAGCAAAGTGAATGTAGCAAATCATCAAGAAGATTTTAAAACCTGATCAACTTGGATTCATCCTAGGAAGTCAGGGATGTTTCAGTACATGCAAATCAACAAATTTAAATGTCATATCAACACAGTCAAAAACAAAAGTCACATGGTAATCATCTCAATAAATGCACAATAAGCTTCTTATAAAATAAAGCCCTGATTTGTGATAAAAACCCTACAGTAAATAATGACAGATGACCTTTACCTCAAGCTGATAAAATCAAACAATAACATGGCTGGGGATTTAGCTCAGTGGCATAAGCATCTGCATTACAATTGTGTGGTCATGAGGTCGATCACCAGTACTTATAAAAAAAAAAAAAGACAAAAAAAAAACCAAACAATGAGAAAAAAATTCCAGCATCATACTAAATAGAGAATAACTGAAAACTTTCATTTTACAGTTATGAAAAGTACATGGATCACTACTATGACCACTCCCATTCAATATAGGTCTGAAAACATTATGCAGACCAATTATACAAAAGAGAGAAATAAGAATAAATATATCATAGAAAGTAATTAAACTATCATTATTCAAAGATGATATGATATTCTAAATAGAAGATATCAAAAACTCCACCAAAACAGTCCTAGAATTAATAACCAAATTCAATAATGTAGCAGGAGACATAGTTGACAATCAAAAATCAATAGCATTACTGTACACAATCAACAAACTCACCAAGAGAGAAGTTACAGAAACCACAGTCTTTACCAATAGCCTCCCAGAAAACAAAATACTTGGAAAGAACCTAACAAAGAAAGAAAAGGACTTACATATTGAAAATTATAGTACTTTGGAAAAGGATATTGAAGAGATTATCATAAATAGAAAGATATTCCTTGCCCATTCTGGGCATTGTCTTTTCACTCTGTTAGTGATTTCTTTTAATGTAGAAATATTTTTTAATAAGATGGGGTCCCAGTGGTTGATTCTTTAAAATCTGTATTTTGTTCATGAAGCCTCACTATTTTTTCTGTTTTCATATTTAGATCTTTAATCTAGTTTGACTTTTGCTTGTTTCATAGTGATAGACATGTCTCCAGTTTAAGTTCTCAGTATGAGAAAAGTCATTTTCTTCAGCACCATTTATTGTAGAGGCTATCTCTCTTCCAGTGAACATGTTTGGCTCCTTTGTCAAAAACAAAGTAGCAGAGTGTGTTTGTAGTTCTATTTGCATCTTCTAGTCTTTTTGGTTGACTCTCAGGTCTGTTTTTGTGCCAGAACTATGCTGATTTTCTAATAGTAGCTTTCTAGTATAATAGCAAGTCAGGAATTGTGATGCTTCCTGAGTTGTCTTTGTGGCCCAGCAATGTCTTTGGTGATCGAGAGTGTTTCTGTTTCCAGATGAATTTTAGAAATGTTTTCTCTACATTTGTGAGTTATCCTAGTGGTATTTTGGTGGGCAATGCATTGCATCTATATGACAGTTTGCAATAAGAATTTTTCAGTTTTCTCCATATCCTTGAAGGTAGTTTTACTGTCTCTTATACTCACCAGATGAAACATAATAGGTATGATCTTAAGAGTTTCAAACTTTTGAGTTCTTCTTCCCAAGGATATCCAAAATAATAGGATATTTTTTTCTGTTTGTTTGAGACAGGATTTCCCCATGCAGTTCAGGCTGACTGTCGATTCACTCCCTAGTCCAGTCAATTCACACTGATTATCTTACCTCAGCCTCCCAAGTTCTGGGATTACAGGTGTGCACATAAAACTTGAAAGAATTCCTGATGTTATTTGAAACCTGAAGAAACAGTCATGATGCATAAGTATTCATTAACTGCCATTCCCTTAAAAGAAAAGTGTCCAATATAACACATAACATCATTGGAGTGTAGGGAATCAGAAGATGTGTTTCTATCTTTTATGAGCCCGGGATGCCAGGATAGACTACTGCAGAAAAAGATGTCACCGGTAGGAATATCAATCAAATGTGAGCATTAGTATTAAGAATTCAGAGAGTATTGTATTTAAGGATGATGAAAAAAAGACCAGTGGAAAGCAATGAGAGTTCTGGTGAGCTTCGCTTGTCCTGACTATAGATCATGCTTTACTATAAGGATGAACATCATAAACAGTGAAATATTCAAACATTATGTGCTTTTGACCCTAGAAAATATTGAGGCTTGGCACCATACCTCAGCTGTATTGTAGCTTGGCATAACAGATGCCATCTTGCACCCTGCATTTATCTAGTGCCCTGTATTTGACCCAGGAAAATGAAAAATCACTCAGGGTATAAGTTCCATGAGAAAAGCAAAAGGAGCTGTACCCAAGTAAAAAAGAAACCTGCTAAAAAAAGAAGCAGGATACAAGTGTCAACCAAAAATTAATTTAAGATTCTACTAAATTGTTTCCAATGGGATGTCTTCTGTGATTCTCTCTTTTAAAAATGCCTAACTTTCCTGTTCTGAGCCAGTTGTTTAGATTCTGAAATGGGGAAGGAGGTCTGTATAAAAGTGGTTTGGAGCTCAAATATTTAAATTCCAAATTTGTCCTCTGGATGCTTGGATTCCTATACTGTTGTTCACAAAATCTCCTCAAGAAGCAGAAAAATTACTGACAGAAGCAAACTTCTGGATTAAATGTCAGTGCCCCTGAAATGAAACAATAATGATGAAAAGGAGGGAAGAAAATGACCAAAACCATGTGTTATGATGCCCACCTCTTTTCCACAGCATTAAAGAGGCTGAGACAGGAGAATGGCCATGTATTCAAGGACAGTCTAACCTACACAGTGAGTGAAATGCCAGCCAGAACTACAAAGTGAGACTACATCTTTAAAAACAAAAACATAACAATGAAAAAAGTAAAAAACCAAGGAGAAAGACTACTAAAGAAAAACAAAAATAATAGAGCTGAATGAAAGCTGACCTAAATTGGCAATTATGGAATGATGTTGCAGTGTACAGCTGGCCATGTAGTGGCATCCTGGCAGCTGTGACAAATACAGAGTTAGGAATGGTACCTATTGTGCTATAGCACAACAGTGACCTCCTTCCTCCAATAAATCTGAAATTTGCTAGAATGAAAAGGTCCAAAAACTCGTCGAAATCTTAAACTCAGAGCAAGCATGAAGCTTCATACAAAGGCTTTCGAACATTGCTTTGACCACTAAGCTCAAAATGCAGCGCAACCTCTTCAGATTCTATATATGACTATTACCAATATTTAATTTACCATTGACATATTTAATTAAAACTCTTGTTCTACATCTTCACAAATGAAGCTATTTTCTTTCTCTGCAGTTTAAAACTATGTTTTTTTTTTTAGGTACGGGGGATCAAACTCACCACTTAGCCTTTCCCAGGCAGGTGCTTCTGCTTTCTGAGATAAACCCCTGGCCTTTATTGAATAATATTTTATTAAATGTATAAGCATCACATTATCCAGTCAAATGGTATTGTGATTTTACTACAGGAGGTCAAAATAGAGAAAAATTGATATACAGTCAGAGAAGAATTGGAACCTCAAAGGAGTCAACATAAAAAACCAAACACAACAATCCTTCTACAGGCTCAGCTGAAGAAAGCCAGACATAAAGGTGAAGATGCAGTGACCATGTCTACATGCCTTCGGAAGAGAAAAAGAATAGCTTGAAATGTACTACAGTTACCACTACTTCCTCCAGGAAGTCCAAAGAGGCATCAATTACCATACTCAATGACCAGAACAACTGGACTATTGTTCCCACAAAATGCCTTTGCTCTTTCAACATACTATTTCTGGGTGAGTTCTTCCCAGGTTAAATAATATTAGTTAAGCCACTCACTACAAGCTTATAGGTTGATTGTAGTTTGGGACTCACACTGTAGCCACATTGTGACTTTGCTGCATAAATGACCCCTGACAATAAGTCTGTGACTTAAACACTGAAAATCCAGGGCTATTCTTCTCTCTTTTTTCCCAGAAAAATTTTGAACTTCTCTTGGTTTGTGACTTCATTCCTTAATGTTGTGAGCCAACAAACTTGTTGCATTTGACATCAAACAGGGCAAGATTATATTTGTCCTATTTCCATTTGAATATCAAACATCTGCTAAATGTTCCAAAACCTTTGCATGAAGCTACTTGCATGATCTGCATTTTTAAAGACATATTTTGTCTTAAGGCCTGGCCTATAACAAGAGGTATCTGCTCCCCCATAGCTGCAAGGTGTCTGGGCTTCTGCACTGGCCACTTCTAGGACCTGATCCTGTCTCCCTGGTTATATATTTCTAACTAACTCAGCTGCCTGTAACAATAGGGCTGGGCCCTCAGTGGAGCCAGAAAATAAGTTCAGATTGCTTGTAGCATTGAAAGAGACAATCACTTCCTGCTCTGGGCCAAATCTCAAAAGAAAAGGCAAGGAAATACAACCAAGTGCTAAGAACCAGCAGTCTAAATAGTTCTCTGATCACCCTGAGGAACTCAAGAGTCCCCATCCCAACCCCCTA
Source organism: Cavia porcellus (assembly GCF_034190915.1). Taxonomy (NCBI): domain Eukaryota; kingdom Metazoa; phylum Chordata; class Mammalia; order Rodentia; family Caviidae; genus Cavia; species Cavia porcellus. The sequence continues at coordinate 2,846,428 of NW_026947536.1, forward strand.
CAGGAAGTGTCCCTGCTCTTAAACAGGCCCACTTAGTATGTGACTTGCTCTCCCATTTGCTCCCAAATTAATCAATTTTACCTGAGCAATCAACCTTATTGGTTGACCACAGTCATACCCCGCCTTGTGCTAATCTTGAAAATTCCTACTTTTCCCCTCCTGTGACCCATCTGACCTCATGGTTTAACTCTGTACAAGCTCCGCAAAAGGACAGAGTCTTTGGCAACCCACTCAGAACCCCTTCTGTCTCTCAGAAGCTTTCTTTCTCCCAATAAATATGTACCATTCTTAAACTTCATCATTCCTAAAATTCATTCTTTAAATTTAGTGAACACAAACTCATACAGGACATATAGTAGGTAAGGAGTTTCATTACCCTATGCAATTAACATGAGCCAAATTAACATGACTATACTATATAAGATCTGAAATTTGCTCCTTATCCTGCAGTTTTAAGTGATTAATACAAATCAAAGTGATTGTAGTCCTGGCAATATCTAACATTGTATACATCAGTAATTGTAAATGTAAAATAATTGGTTTGAGTGTATTATTTAGCAAGAACTAGACATTGGCATTGCAGTAGGTTATATCTCATTAAAGAGAAGATTCACCTATAATTGTTAAGAAAAGTTTCTACATTATTGGCTGCTTTAACAATTTTTCATTAGAAAAACTGTGTATTTTTGTCAGTTTCTAGAAGGCTTCTATTATATTATTGAAAGCTGTCTGTAGGTCTCTAGGACCTTGGCTGTATTTTAATGCATATTTGTGTTTTTAAATTTATATGAAGATTTATTTTTATCTTAGGATTAAACTTACTGCATTGACACTGATAGAGTGAAGCAACAGCCCACTGCATTAATTTCCATTGGGTCCTCGTGGCATTTAACATGAGAATTACTGAAGAGCAAAATTAGTTTCATACATACACAAGAATCAGTACTGTTACTGAAAAAGTTTTGGCTGAGACAGGACACTGTAGCCAGTGAGGTAGAACCAAGGAGCTCCTATCTCCCCCACCCCTAGGAATTTACCTGTGACTCCAACTTCCATGCACCTAGGAATTTACCTATGGTGCCAAACAAAGACCATTGGACTACTTGTGCATCCCTAATGCCCCCTCAGGTTCTACCCCAAACCTAGGTTGCTTATATGCCCCCATGCCACGAGTCCATGAGAGAAAGCCAGACTCCAGTGGTCAGGAAGTTTTTGTTTTCTCTCTTCACATTCTCAGACTAAAGGCCTCTTTTGTTTTATACTTCTCATCTTTTGGACATATTATAATCTTATCAGTTAGGATTTTGTGGCCCAATAGAGAAGCAGAATATAAGGAAAAGTAAAGGTGCCCTTTCTATTTAAAGAATGTGGAGGGGAGCCTATGGCCACCAAGGGTTTGCCTTTTTTCTGACTGATTATGGGATTAAGGTGTATATGTGAAATTTTGCTCTATGTGGTGACTGGCAGTGACACTGATGTCATGCAAGGAGCTGATAGGAATTTTCTTTGGGCCCTTGGGAAAGGAATGAGGAAGTTGCAATCAGGGAAAAAAAGAGGAAGTAGCCATATCAGTAAGCATGGCTGATTTGAACTTTAACCCTGATGAACTACCACCATGATGTCCTGTAATTTATTCTAGGGCAAAACACTTTAAAGTACATCCTTCAGTTTGAATTCCAAAATGAAAATAAAGAATTTTTGCTATGTGTCTTCTTCCACAGTTAGTGGTAAACTGTCGGTGTCGCTCCCGGCCGGCAGGAAGGACACACGACAAAGTCTGGCAGTGGACAACCTTTTCTTTTATTTTCCTCTCCGTACAGCCTGCCCTGGGATCGCTCCCAGCCGAAGCCTCCTCTGGTCCGCTCCCCGCGGCTCCTTGCGTGCTTCTCCCTACAGTCTGTCCCGAAGCCTCTACCGGTCCGCTCTCCGCGGCTCCTTGCGTGCTTCTTCCTACAGTCTGTCCCGAAGCCTCTACCGGTCCGCTCTCCGCGGCTCCTTGCGTGCTTCTTCCTACAGTCTGTCCCGAAGCCTCTACCGGTCCGCTCTCCGCGGCTCCTTGCGTGCTTCTTCCTACAGTCTGTCCCGAAGCCTCTACCGGTCCGCTCTCCGCAGCTCCTTGCGTGCTTCTTTCTGTGCTTCTCTGTGCTTCTCTGTGCTTCTCTCTCGTGGCGGGAGAGGCATTTACTTTTATAGGGTAACAGTGGCCAATCAGTTCAAAGCGCGCGATGCGGGCTGATTGGCTAACATCAGTTGTTGCTAGGCAGACTATCTTACAGGGCGGGTTGTTTACCAAGCAGGAAGCAGGAGATCTTACAGGGCGGGTTGTTTACCAAGCAGGAAGCAGGAGATCTTACAGGGCGGGTTGTTTACCAAGCAGGAGATAAGCGCCATCTTAGCACACTCGATGGGAGGGGTAATCTAGCTCAGGCTTTGCTCTTTCCTACAGGCCGCACGACCGCCGCGCATGGCGAACTATCACAGACGCGGCTCCCAACAGTAAACAATTCACAAGAAAAGTTTTTAGTCATTTCCTTAATGAATTGTACAAGTAAACAAAACTACAGATCAGTTCACTTTCAGAAAACAGAAGCAGCACTTAAAGGCAAGGATAAAGCCCTTCAGTGCAAGTGTCCCTTAAGAGGTGAGATCAACATTTAAGAATACAATCATCTACTGATTTCTCTGACTTCAAGAAAAGAAAAATTTATAGTGGTATTGCTATAGGGGAATGAAACACCTGGTCTACTATGCTGCTATGAGTTTGTGTTCTCTGAAGTCAAAAAATGAATTTTAGGAACAACAAAATTCAAGATAACATAACTATTTGGAGAAACACAGCTGTGGGAGAGAGCGAATTCATCCTGAGTGGGTTGGCAAAGACTGTCTTTTCCAAGGACTTTTATAGAGCAAAATCATTTGGTGAGATGGGTTTAAGTTGGAGAAAACTGGGAACTCAAAATGCAGATGGGCATAAGATGGGACAGATCTATGCTTGTCAATAAGATAAATAGTCCAGGTAAAGTTAATTAAATTGGGAACAAATGGGGAAGGGAGTCACATAGAAAGCAGGCATTCTTAGGCAGCAGTAATCTACCCTTAGGAGGTTGGGAGGGTGACTCTTGATAGGAACTAATTACAATATCAGTCTTTAGGATATGGAGACATTTATTTGAATGGTGACTCCTGAATTCCTCAGAGTGCTAGGGAACTATTTAGAATATCAGTCCTTAGAGTATGGATGAATTTGTTGATTTTCTGTCTTGAGGCTTGGCCCATAGCAGGAGCTGTCCATTGTTGTAACCTAGTTCTAACCAATGGACCCCCTTTCTGTTCTGTATGAGCCATTTCAATAGAGATTAAAATTACGTCTCCAATAAAGACTTAAATTTAAGTTCCTTGTAAACCCCCCTCCCCTCCCTATTCTTTTTAGATTAAGTAAACTTTAAGTTTCAGTTTCTTGTAATCCTCCCAACCCCCTTCAGCCTATCTGCAATACAATGTGCTGTCTTTTAGAAAAATTTAACTACAAGGAAGTTATCAAACTGGGTCAAAGTTTGCAACTTCCTGTGGTTTTTGGCTCTAAAACCCAACCTTTTTAGCTGTAAGGCTGGCAGTCTCCAAATTGACTCCTGGAGATCACGTTGACCGGCCTGGCCTAAAATAAAGCCTTTGCTCCCCAAATTTTAATTTCTTGCTTCCTTCGGTTTTATTCTGGACTCCAAACTATCATATCCATCTTATACATAGGTGCAAGGTATCTGGGTTTCTGCATGGGCTCCTTGGAGGACCTAGCCCTGTCTCACTGCGAATGGTATTTAACTATCTCAGCTTTCCATAACAGTATTTTTCTGAAAATTGAATACAGATGTCTTGTGCTCTGGGTGAATGATCTGGGGGTGACAGTATGCAATGTATATACCAGTGTTGCCCCCTGATTCACATGTTCTGAAATTTAGTTGTAGTTTATTTTTTCTTTTTATCCTTGAAATACAATGGATTTGGAAATGAAAAGCCTGAAGTAAAGCCCTTTGGTACACATATTCCTCTGTGTAGCTGAGATCAACATTGTAGAAGACAGCCAGCTACAGAAGTCTCTGACTACAGTCTATCATTTGGGATCCTCTCTTGCCAGAAGGAGTTCCTTTCCCTGTTTATTTTTGACTCAGAAGGAAGGCAGTAGAGCAGCAGTCAATCAGTGATGAAGAGGCAGGCTATATGAAATGTCCAATTAGGCGAGCCATGACAGCGGTCTCTTGGGTCTCTTCCATTGTCTAGGCATTATTTACTTGTTTGGAGCACAAAACTGGGAGCAGAATACTTGCTGCATCTCATTTCCTGGTTTTGAAGTCCTGTGGCCTGATTAGCGATGAACCTGTGAGACCCTCTAGCCACAGAATGGTGAGGCTTTGGATGGGAGGCCAGAAATAGGGTGGAATTGGGAGAAACCAGTTACAAGTGTTTAGAAGCAGTTCTGGTGTCTGTAGACACAGGTATTTAGATAGCTTCAGCTCCTGATGTATTCTAGCATTGGCTTTGGGTCATCCACTGTCCCTTTTTACTCCCGCTGGGAGTAAGCATGATTTTGTGTCCCCAGAACCCTGACATAACTATGATAGCAACAGACTGGAGTATCATCTTTGAAATTCTCTACTACCCTGGCACCTCCATTATAGGGAGCAGAGGAAGGAGCTTGGGGAGACCCTGACTCTGCTGCATTTTGTAGCTGGAGCAGCAGTACTGAGCTTGGTCTCTGTTCTCATTGCAGTTAGCAGCAATCTTTAGGTTCTAAAGTTCATAAATATCTGTAATGCAGGGCCTCATATCCACAACAGCTCTCCTTAAACTTGTGCTATTTTGTATTTATAGGGATAGTCTAAATTTATGGTATATTCTCACATTTCCATCCTCATGACAGATGATGGCAAAAGTCCTAATAATTCAGAGATGTGTAGTGATGTGGCTCAGTGGAGGAAGGCTTCCCAAACACCTGGTGAACTCCTGTGAATTACACAGAACAGTGCAAAGAATTTCTGAACATAGTTTTTGTTACCCACCTGTTCATAGACTATGTTTGTGAGAACAGTGATAGAAGTTTGAATTCTGAAAAATATGAAACCGATTTAAAATTGTTATCAAGGGCAGAGTAAAGTGTGCTTGCTAAGGACAAATTCCAGAAAGGGCTGCCTGTTAGATCCTCATGGACAAATTCCTATATTTAATCATTTGCATGAACATATACAGGTGATATTTTTCTGAATGGAAAGGAATATGGGTGTCATCTCTGAATTAACAGCTGATGTAAAAGTTTGGTTGATCATAGACATTGTTTAAATATGGAAATGCTCTGCAATGGTCTTTACTAAGTCATGTGAAGAAGATGTCCTAAATTGAAATTGTGCAGGAATACCAATAGTTTAGGATGAAGGGTTTTCTGCTTAGGGTGCATCAGAAGAGCATGGAAAGGATGTGGAAGTGACTGGCAGGAAACAATGTGCCAATAGCAGGACATACAACAGAGAGCATCCTCACTAAAAGTCAGGTATTCTTAGGGCAAGCATGAAGTTAAAGGTGGCTTATGGTTTCTTCCTTGAGGTGAAAAACACCAGGTCTGGTAAAAATCATTATTCCACATCTCTGTAAATCCATGAATTCTGTGTTCTTCACTTGAGATCCAAGTTTGATTATCTCTAATTATGACCCAGTATCATTAAAGTGAAAGTTGAATGTTTTTTATACCAAGGGTCAAACTCATGATCTCAAGCTTGCCAGTTAGGTTTTCATGCTGCTGAGCTAAATACCCAGCTCTGAAAGTGTTTTCTCTATATTATGAATGGTATCAACATTGTTCCTCAGAAAATGTTGAATATTGTGGAATTTTTTATATTGCATGGCTATAATTTTTAAAGCAAACGAAACATGTCGTATGCACTCATTTTTCAAGTTTCACATTGTCTGCAAGTATCTCAGTCAGGGTTTCTTTATTTGAGACAGCTCTGTAACTTAGGCTAGCCCCAAACTCAAGGCAGTTCTCCTGCATCAGCCTCCCAAGATAGATTTCTTATATCTGAATGTAAAGTGATCACTTGGTGACACTGAGCTATAATTTGAGGCTTGTACCTGGTTTCATTGTTTATACATTTTTTACATACAGCAGTTTTCCATGAACATTTGAGTTATTATTTATGTACCATATTTGATGTTATTAATGTTTTGTTCTATGAAACCAAATTCAAATATCAAAATGCTGCTTAAGTATATTAAGGACAAAGGACTCAGTGGCCTATATGAGATTTGAAGAGATATCATTGGTAGTACATCAAAGTGATTGATGAGATATTTGTCTGTCTCTGTGCTTTATGGATGTTGATCCGGCAGGCTCCCAATATAAGCTCTGCTTTAGAGACAGTGAATAGGGACTCCTGCACTGACTCAGCACAAGAATCAGTGCTCTTATTTGGCTGTAGCATTAGCAGTGAGTTCCAATCTAGTATTAAATTTGCTGTCTCAAATAATGTGTATATACAAAAAATTAATGCCTGAGACATGGAATTAAGATTTGAAGGAATCAGTCTCCATTCAGCTGTTTTGTTTGGATTTGTTTAGTTTAGTTTTGTTTTATTGAGACAAGTTTTCTCTATGTATATCAGCTAGATTTGAACCCCTTACAGAGCTCAGAATTGCCCTAACCTCAAAGCAGCACTCCTGTTTCAGCCTCTTAACTGTTGGGAATATAGATATGTTATTTTTACTGCAGAAAATATTGAGGCTTGTAACTTAGCCATGTTGTAGCTTGGCATAATAGATGCCATTTTGAGGTTTGCATTTAAATGGTGCCCTGTATTTCACCCAGCAAAAGGGAAAATCACAGAGGGTAGAAGTCCCAGGAGAAAAGCAAAATGAGCTGTACCCAATGAAAAAAAATTAACCTGCTCAACAAAAGAAGAAGAATGCAGTTGTCATCTGGTTCTAGGTAGAAAAACTGTGATAATCATTTTCTCAGTTTAGTGATATATTTCCCTAGGAAATTTTCATTAAGAACATTTTATTTGCTACAATTATTCCAAGTGAAATTGCTAAACAATTCTTAAAGTTACAGGCAGCTAAGTTAGATATACAGGCACCCATACCGTGTTATAGTAGAATGAAAATCCTGACCTTCTATGTCTGGTATGAGTTTGTGTTCTCTAAAATGAAAGAATGAATTTTAGGAACAACAGAGGTGAAGAGCAGAATATATATATTGAGAGAAAGAAGGTAAAAGTATTTTGCCCTAAATAGGATATTTTGGCAGTGGAATGAGGAGCCAGTAAACTTTTATCTTGAGATCACTTTCCTCTCCCTTATGCAACTTACCTGTGTTCAGAAAAGAGTCTCAATCAGGCACCTGCATACAGCAATGCCACCTTTAAGCACCACCCAAATCAAAAACTATATGTGTGCCCCACACATTTCCAGAAGAAAAAGCCAGAACCCCAGTGGTCATGGGGTTCTCTCCCTGATTTTAGAATAAAGGCCTTTTTGACTTTATATTCTCTTCTTTACTACACCAAAAATCCTATTGGAAAGCTTCTGTTTGAGAGAAAGAGGAGGGGTTCTGAGCATGTAGCAAAGGGCTCTGTCTTTTCTAGGGACTTTATAGAATAAAATCATGTGGTGAGATAGGTATAAAGTGGGTTAGATTACTGAGGTTACTGAGGAGGTAAATTAGCAGAATATAAGAAATGGAAAAGTGACCTTTTATTTAAAGAATGTAGGGAGGTCTCCACAGCTACCAAGGGTTTGGCTTTTTTTTTCTGACTGACTATGGGTTATGGTTGACTGGGTGTTGTACTTGGAGGGGACATTGATGTCATGCAAGGAGCTGATGGAAATTTTCTTTAGGCCCCTGGGAAAGAAAGAGGAAGTTGTAATCAAGGAGAAAAGAGGAAGTGGCCATATGAGTAAGCATCCCTGATTTCACCTTCTTCCACCTTGAACTACCACCACGAGGTCCTGTAATTGTTTCTAGGGCAAAATTCTCTCAAGTATATCCTTTGGTTTGAATGAAGAAATCAAAAAAAGAATTTTTGCTATCTGTGTTCCTCCATAGCTGGTGGTAAACCATTCATAAGAAACATTTTGAGTCATTTCCTTATGTATTGTTGATACCATAACCAAAATTACAGATCAGTTCACTTTTAGAAAACAGAAGCAGCACTTGAGGCAGGGACAAAGCCCTTCAATGCAAGTATCACTGGAATGGTGAGATCAACATTGCAGATCAACAAACTACTGCTGATTTCTCTGACTTCAAGAAAGAGAAAAATTTATACTGCTATTGCTATAGGGGAACGAATCTCCTGGTCTAATATGTCAGATATGAGTTCGTGTTCTCCAAGGTCAAAGAATGAATTTTAGGAACAAAAGAGATTAAGGGAAAAATACATTTATTGAGAGAAATAAAGCTGCTTGAGAGAGAGAAGAGTTTCTGAGCAGGTTGCCAAACACTGTTCTTTCTACGGACTTCATAGCATAAAATCATGTGGGGAAATGAGTTTAAGGTGGGGAGAACTAGGAACTCACAATGCAGATGGGCATAAGATGGGACAGAGCTATGGTAGCCAATAAGATTATAAGTTCAGGTAAAGTTGATTAAATTGGGATCAAAGGTGGAAGGGAGTCACAAAGAAAGCAGGCATTCTTAGGCAGCTGTGACTCTTCCCTTAGGGGTTTGGGAGGGTGACTCCTGAGTTGATCAGGATGATAGGAAATATTTAGAATGTCAATCTTTAAGATAAGGATACATTTATTTGAATGGTGACTCCTGACTTCCTCGGAGGGCTATGGAACTATTTAGAATATCAATCCTTAGGATAGGCATGAATTTGCTTATCATTTGTCTTGAAGCCAAATTTTTATTTCAAAATACTGCTTAATTATATTAACAACAAAGTACTCAAATGAGATTTGAAGAGACATCATCTGTAGTCAATCAAAGGGTTTGATGAGATTTTTTTTTAATTTTGAAAGTGGTAAAAAACAACAGAACAAGACAGAATAAGGCCATTTAAGATTGTACAGTGAAATTGGTACAGAACTTCACAGCAGGTTAGTGGGATAATAATAATAGGTATCACAGTATATTTCATTATCTTTATAATAGTTGTTCTTTCAATCACAAACATCCAAATGAGATGAAATACAGAGCATTATAGAACTTGTCAAAACAAAATATTGAATAGAGCAGTACCATCAATCATAATAGAGCAAAACAGTAATAAAAATATTTGCCTTTCAAGAGATAGTAGAAGGAAGTCTCTCTTATTTGCTTTGGTCAACTTCCCAGGAGACGTTCATTTTCCTGGTTCCCATTTGCTAACAGGAGGATGATAGGAGAAGAGGGGTAGGGGAAGTGGGATATTTGATTCTAGGCTGTGAATCAGTATGTTCACCATTGCTTAGCAGCGAGGCAGGCTGGTTGTTTGGTTTCACAGCATCCTAAGTTCCAAAATGGCCCGGATCTCAGGAGCTGCTGTTGATTCTCCCCCTGAAGGGCAGCAGTCTGCCAAACCAACACTGCTTACCAGGGATGGCAGGTGCTTGCTTGGTTTCCCAGTGTCCTAAGTTCCAATATTGCATGGATCTCAGGAGCTGCTGATGGTTCTCCCCCTGCAAGGGCTGCAGTATTCCAGACTGCCACAACTTACCAGGGAGGGGATTTGCTTGTTGGTTTCCCAGTTGATTGATGAGATATTTATCTGTCTCTGTACTTTGTGGATGCTGGTCCTTCAGGCTTCTCACTGTGAGCTCTGCTTTAGAGACAGTACACAGGGAATCTTGCAGTTACTGAGCACAAGAATCAGTGCTCCTATGTGGCTCTTAAATTAGCAGTGAGTTGCAATCTAGCATCAAACTTGCTGTCTCCAAAAGTGTGTATATATACACAATTAATGACCCAGACATGGAATTAAGATTTAAATGAATCAGTCTCCATTCAGCTGTTCTGTTTGGTGTTATTTGTTTAGGTTAGTTTTGTTTTATAGAGACAAGTATTCTGTATGTATATCAGCTGGGTTTGTACCCTGTATGGAGCCTAGAATTCTCCTGACCTCACCAAAGCCCCCCGTCTCAGCCTTGTGAGTGCTGGGATTATAGATATACACCACCACATTTTGCTTTTGATTCAGATTTGTACGAGAGAATTTAAGATATCCCAAATCTGGCATCTCAACCTTCTGTGAGGAATATATGTATGATTCTTTAGAAGGTGGTGACCCTTGAGGATGTGGCTGTGAACTTCACCAATGAGGAGTGGACTTTGGTGAGTACATCCCAAAAGAACCACTACAGAGACGTGATGGGTGAAATCTTTAGGAACTTGACTGTGATAGGCAAGCATGACATCTTTTTGTCACTCAGGCTGTTAGAATGTTTGTTGCTCATCAGTGCTGTTCCATTAAAAGGAATGTGAAAATATTTTGAAAAATAGCTCAGACCTAGTCACATTATATCATAAATCTAAAAAAATCTATTAATTTGTATTTATTACTCTAATGAATCCTGATATTTCTATGTCTACAACTCAGGAGGACTTGGGAATATCCAGGAAGCTGAAAAAGAATTAAAAATTTCCTGGAGATACTGAAGGTACTTCACACTCACAAGGGGAAGGAATGTTCCTGAGTAATTAGTTTGTGAGCAGAAAAATGACAGCCGAAGAAATGAGGCACCTTTCAATTTAATGTCAGAAATATTGTCCCAAGATCTATCAGCCAGGGTATGCATAATGAGGGAATTAAATCATAAAAATGTATGATATTGCATATAGATGTGTACAAAAGGCATACAGTTTGAGTTATGACATTCTGTCTCCAGTTTTTCTATCCATATATACTTGCAAATACAACACATTCATTATCTAACAATTGCTAAGATTGCAATAGAATTTGCAATAAAACTGAGTGCTCATGTTTCCAAGCCATGCTATAGAGAATCAGCCATTCTGATTAAAATTCTAAGTAGGCTGGTGGAATGTTAAGTGCATTCATTCTGAATATCAGTATGCAGTTATTTCTAGAAGTTGATCCCCTCATACAGTTCCTGGATATATTTTTATAAACTCAAAATCCACATAAAATACAGATACATGCTTACTCATATACAAAGCAGATCAAGTTATACGAGATCAGGCCTTGAAGAAGCTTACCAATCTATTACTGGATTTGTGGAGAAGGAAAATGTTAATAGACTCTCTTTGATTGTGCATTCTTGTAAACCCAGCACCCTAGGAAGCAGATTTTGCAGAATGGCAAATTCAATTTCAAACGTCACAGCTTAATAATCAATGAAAATCTCTTAAAATAAATATAAAATCTAGAGATTTTATGCTAATACCTGTTGTTCATTTCTAGCATGAAAATAAATATGTGTTATATAATGTCAAAAAATAAATAATATAATGTCATTTGCAATAAGAAATGCGTGAGTCTTTCTCCCATCAATTCAGTGAAATAGCTCAGATATAAAGCCTAAAAGGTCACAGGGTTTATTTTAGATGAGAAACCAAAATATTAATTGTGGAATGAAATGAAAGAGGGTTGATAGAGAAAGGTAACACTGACTTTTTGGAAATGGGAATTACAGGTTAAGGACATAAGGGAGACTATGATTGAGAAATGTATCTGAATGATTTGTCTGTGATACATATATATACCCATGCCCAAAGTGAAGCTAAATATTCTGCATTTCAAAAGGTACCAACTTTTAAGATTTCCAAATGTGTACTAGTGTATTGGGAATGGTTGTTTTCAACATATCTTACAAGGCCATTCTGTTGCTTCATTGTCAGAATTTCTTAGCAGGCATTAAAAGCAGAACTTGACGTTAATGGATTCATTAACACAGAGACCCATTTCACTGTGATTTTTAAAAATTTTATGTAAGGAAAGACTAAACAAAACAAAATAAGTAGAAATAATGCTACTTTCAATGTGAAAATAAATGGTAAGAAATAACTAGTCGATGCTCATAGAAATAGTTAATCAAGATAAAAAAGTGAAACATATGAAGTGGAGATTCAAACAGTGACTACAAACAATTTTGTTCAACTCTCCAACAAAAATTTAGTAATATGTTATTAATCCTATATGTGACTTTTTTTCTTTACAGAAATGACAAGCTAGGGAAATCCTATGGACATACATCTTGGAATTCCTTTGTATTCCTTTGTACTGCAGAAGGTAATTTGAATGTGAAAGAAACAGAAACACACCACAATGTTCAGATCCATAAAAAATATTGCAGTGGAGGGAAATCCTATGTATGCAAGCAATGTGGGAAAGGTTTTCCCACACATGGAATTTGTAAGAAACACAAAAGTATTCACAGAGGAGAGAGACCCTACATATGTAAGGAATGAGGGAAAGCTTTTACAACATGTACATATTAAGTACATGAAAGTCTTCACTCTGGAGAAAAACGTTATAAATGCAAGCACTGTGAGAAAGCTTTCAGCACACGTACTTATTGAGTAATCCATGAAAAACTTCACATTAGGTAGAAATAGTATATATGTAAGAAATGTGGGAAAGCTTTTAGCAGTAACATTCATTGTCAAATACATGAAAGAATTCACACTGGAAAGAAACCCTATGTATGTAAGCAATGTGGAAAAGGTTTCACCCAACCTGGAAATTGTAAGCAACATGATAGAGTTCACACTGGAGAGAAACACTACATATGTGAGGAGTGTGGGAAAACTTTTACCACACGTGGGGGGTATAAACAACATGAAAGATCTCACACTGGAAAGAAACCCTATGTATGTAAGCAATGTGGGAAAGCTTTTACCAAACACAGATGTTGTAAGGAACATGAAAGAATTCACACAGCAGAGAAACGCTACATGTGTAAGCATTGTGGGAAAGTTTTTACCCAACATGGACATTGTAAGCAACATGAAAGTTCACACTCAAGATAAATCCAGTGTATATAAGCATCGTGAGAATGGTTTGAGCACATGTACATATTGCATAATGCATGAAATCTTCACACTGGGCAGAAAAGTTATATGTGTAAGGAATGTGGGAACTGTTTCATCAGAAACACTCATTGTGCAATACATGAAAAAATTTACACTGTTGAGAAACCCTATGTATGTGAAGAATGTGGGAAAGTTTCACCACACATGGATATTTTAAAAGACATCAATGACCTCACACTGGAGAGAAACTCTATGTATATAACAATGTGGCAAGCTTTTATTGCATACAGTCTTTACAAAACATGTGAAAGAATTCACACTGGAAAGAACCACTGGCTATGTAAGCAAGTGGAGACACTTTCAGCAGCCAGACCCATGTATTTCACTTGGATGAAGAAACTCACACAAGAGATAAATCCTATGTGTTATGAGAATCCTCTCAGCACACATGATCATTGTTACATATCTGAAAGAGTTCACTGGGCTGAGATCCTATGTGGATTAGCAATGTGCGATATATTAGCAATCCATATTTGTTGTTAAATACCTATTAAAAGCGTCACTGGTCAGACAGTTTAGATTTGTTTACTTTAAAAATCCCTAGGAGACCTGAAGAAATAATCACAGATTTTCCAGAAACGACAAATCTGAGCTGGAGCTCTCCTCAAATGCACATGTTGTATGGTTTTCAGTTAATCACTTGTACCTCTCTAGATTTCCTAAAGTGTCTTTGTGCTTCAACATGGCATCTTGTAATTAAACATGTTAAACTGAAATGTGCTTTTCACTTTCAAGTATGGATAGTGACTGTTGTATTTAGGGGTGTGCGCAGAGAACAATTGGATCAAGACAAATGTTTATAATATTATTTTTATAATAGTCACCGGGAGATAACACAGGAAACTGCAGGAAGTCTATCCGCAACACCAAAGACATAGATTATTTAGTCAAGAGCCTATACCCCACAGCAACGTCCCACATGATTCCAAATAAAAATCCAGAGCTCAGGACAATGCCTAGTATTAGTCCAACTCGAGGTCCAGAGCACAAAAGAAGGTCTCATGGTGTCTGTTTTATGGATCCATGCTGGAAAGACTCAAGGGTCAGCGATGGAAGCTAGAAAGTCTATGTCAGCTGGATGATGGAGCTGTGCTAGTGGGATGAGTGTTCTATACTGGAGCTGAGAAGTCACACTCACAACAAAGAACAGGTCTATCCTGAAAGGCACCACAGCCGTCCTCAGTGACACAGAGGCCGGAGCTCCTCTGATGAAAAGCACAGTTGAGTACATGCCTGGAAGCAGCGTGATGAGCTCCTTCTGGAGACCAAGCAGCACATGTCTTCCCATCCAAGCTCTTCCCAGCCAAGAAGCAATGCTCAATCTGAGGACCAAGGCTTCTTCAGGAGAAGCAACAGCTCAGACAGCAACTCATAGGACAACCCACAATGCTTCCTTAATGCCTCAACCCTCATCACCTCCCTTCTTCTCCACGTATTTATCCTGGCAACTTACCCCAGGTGGGACATCTTTGCTCAAAGCCATGCTGATGTAATCCAGCTGACATTAAGTTGACCACCAGTTCTTAATGCAAAACAGCATCTATGTACTTAATGTTTTGTCTTTAAAACTTAATTTTCATATTTTTTGGTGAATTGTAATGTCTTTTATTTAAAGTGAAAAAACAGAAAAAAGGTAGAAATAACACAGAATTAAAAAAATAAACAATAAGAAATCACTAGTTGATAAGTTACATATTGTCATCTTAGAAATAGTTGTTCAAGTTAAAAAATGAAAGCGTACAAAGTGGCATTCAAATAATGACACTGTGAACAGTTCTGCTCAATGATCCGATAAAAACTTAGTAATATGCTTATCTGTCCTACATACTTATTTTTTAATCTTAAAGAGGTTAAGATTAAACATGGCAAAACAGTACAGAACAGTTCATAAGAAAACAAGTTAAAGAAACACAGATTTCAAAGAAGTCCACTGGAGATGTTCACTGTTTATCTTACTGTCTCTAGTTTTCTTTTAAATAGTTGTTCCCATCTTCACACACATTGAATATATACTGAACATTATAGAACTAATCAAATAATTACAGGATGATGCAGGCTTTTTTGGTCTTCAATAACGGATTTTGGGGAAGTTGATAATAATTACAATAAGGTCTTTCATTCTCTTCGTAGTAGCTGTGTTTATCTTTATGTATGCTGAAATTCAACATACGAGACTAGACTACTGTCTTAGTTACTTTTTACTCATCGCTGAGACAAAATACCTGAAGCCCAAAGTTGGGAAAGGAAAGGTTTATTTTGTACAATTCTTTGAGGTTTCAGTCCACTCTTAGTTGGCTCCAAGACAGGTGGGCATGGCTGGACCGCAGTTCATGACAGCTGCCAACAGCAAGCTCAAGCCAGAAAAGAGAAAGAGACACCTTCCTGCCATTACATCACATCCTGGCTCCACCCCTTTGTGGGCGGAGCACTGACACCATCAATCCAAGCATTAGACACTGAACCAATAACAAATGCACAATTCAAATTTATGAGGCCTGGGGAAAAAGAAATAAAGCATGACAAGTATTATCACTCTGAACAGTGAATAATAGTATCCTGAGAAGGAGAAAGGTGAGGAATTGCCTAAAAAAAGAAGGCAGAGGACATTGTTAAAACTGTATCAGGATTTAAAAGCTACAGTAGTCTTATTGGTATGTTTAGTGTGATTATATTTTGTTCTGCTCTGTCTACTCATATTAGATTCAAGGGCACAGACATATAACCCAAAAATATCAGATTATACCATGGTAACTATCCTTAATTTCCTATTAACTTAAAACTGAAACCCTATATTACTTACATCGTTTAACTATGACTGATCTTATCTGAAGCTGGTTTGTCTGAATGCTATTTGGCCTTGACTGATTTTATTCACATTTGGTATGATTGCTGGTATCAAGTCTAAGAGTAGAGGCAACTACTCTGAAGATGACAAGATGTAAAAGATATGCATTGGGGGGCTGGGGATTTAGCTCAGTGGCCTAAGCACCTGCCTTGCAAGCAGGCAGGCCCGAGTCCCATCCCTGCCACTGATACAAAGGAAAAAGACAAAACAAACAAACAAAGTAATGACAGGAAGGGAAACCTAAATTTTGAGCTGTCAACACAGTAAAAAGTAAATTTGCTAAATTAAGATTCAGGTTGTGTTCTGTTTTACTGAATTATGAATTTATACGATGACATATCTCTTTATGTATAATGACCAGTGCCTGATGTTTGTGGTGTGTGCTGATTATCTTTAAACACATACACTGGGCCATGAGTCCCAGTTGATTTCCTGTGGCCTGTGGTTTTCACTTCCATTTTAACATTCATGTAATTTGTAAAGTTTTTAATGCAGTGTTGTTGAATTCAAAATCTTCTTAGGTTCCAGTGGAATTATGTTTTTAAAAAATGTGGTGTCATGAAAACACAAGTGAGCGTTTCATTAAATACCCCTAATCCAGTGACGATAGCTTGCCCAAGTCTCAATTATCCTTGGAAGAATGCATTACTCACCTGTTGTGTAATCACCACTAAAACTATATCCATTTTGTACCTGAAGTATCTGACATACTTCATAAAGTAAAAGACACTGTAAAATACATTGTCAGCCTGTATGTACTACAGCATGTGGCCAGATTCCCTGAAGCACATTTTTGCTTACCACCAATGGGAAAATTTGGAGTTTGTATTACAGCTAATAACAGAAGACTGAATCTATAATACATATATACTGCATACATGCACTTTCTCATTTTATCATGAAAGTAAATCTTGCTGGTCTTGTTGATGCATGCTTGTAATCCTAGCACATAACAGAGCTTAAATTAGTGGAAAGGAATTTGAGTCTAACCTACAGAATTAGTGTGACCCTGTCTCAAAATATATCTTCAAGTTCTGCAGATGTAGCTTAATGCTTTAGATCTCCTACCTTTCCTCCCCAGCGTCAACATTTTTTAATACTCACAATTACACATCAATAGTTGTCCTTTTATCACTTGGCTAAATAGCATTTACCCCCAAGAATCACTTGCAAAGCCCATTTGTTTATGCAGTGACCATCCTGAGCATCATTGGGGCAGTTGTAAATTTAACTCATTCATTCTTGTATGGAGTATAGTAGAATTGTCACTTTTATATTACTTGTTATTTTATAAAAACTAAGAAAAAGTATGCAATTTTTGATCATTTTGTATTTAAATAATTGCATTGGTAAGGAGTTACCTATAAAGATTGGCTAATGGTGATTTCTTTAGTCCCAGCATCAGGAGAGAATGAGATGCTATGATCATGGCTTTGAGTAGCAACTGCTAGATGATTTAGCAGTATGTGAAGCAGTTGTTTTTATTCCTGCATTTGAAGTTTAAGGAAACAGGTAAGTTGAGGTCAAGAATAAAAATGTATGATAGAACAAAAGAATCACTACTGCAAATTGTGATTTTTCTTTCACTCAGGAAATATACTTTTTATCATAATTTGTGCAGCATTTTCAAATATGCCTCTATTAGAGTAAAACATAGTGAAACATGAAAGAGCCAGATATTCCATGTTCTGAATGTAGAGGTATTAAAAACTTTTTCTTAATGCTATTGCTGCTGTTTTGTGTGGAAAATAAGATAGGGTAACAAAACAAGCAAAAGACTTTGTAAGATTTTAATCCTTCTGCATAAACATAGAAGCCACAAAAAAGTCAAACAAAATGACAAAATAAACTACAGAATTAGAGAAAATTTTCCTGTTACACCCTGATAGCTAACATGTAAAACCAATAGGAACGTGAAAGGAACACACATTTTTCAGCATATGTACAACTTGCCAAGAAATACCTGAAGAGCTATTGAGCATTTTTGCCCAATAGAGAAATGCAAACAGGGACATCATCTCATTGCAGAGAAAACAAATCACCACAAGATCTAAGGAATGTACATGAGACTGCAGGAGTAAAGAAACTATTTAACCTTGTTGGTGGAAATGTAGGTAAGTAGTTCAACTACTACCAAAGTCAGTTTTTAAAGTATTCAAAAGACTAAAATTAGTAATTCTCATTAGAGCAGTGCTTCCTTTAGTGGGTCTCTTCCTCAAAGAGTTAAGGACATACTGCTGTGATGCATGCAGATTCCTGTTACTGCAGCAATAGTCATTTTTCTGTGCAGAGCAGCAGCAAGCACTGCTCCATCACCACCAAATATCAATGATGAACAATAAATACTCACCAGTGTACTCCATTTGGTAAATAGTGTGATATTTTATTGTGAAATGGGCTGTAAGTTAGTTTTTCCTAGTAGACTATAGGTCAGTATAAACATGAAAGTCATGTTAATGTCACAAGGCAATCACTAGTATGCTATTATGTTCATTAGATTTGATATGTTTATCTTTTTGAGGAAGCATGTTGCTATGAAGTTCAGGCTGGCTTTGATGTCACATTATAACCCAGAGTGGTCTCAAACAAGTCTCCTTTCTCAGTTTCTTATGTAATGGGCTCCATGCATGAGCAACCAGGCCTAGTTTAGATTTGGTATATTCAGTGTATTCTGTATATTTTACTTCAACTGTTTTTGTTGTTAAACTATTTCCACTATTTTACCTCCAGCATCTGGAGAAACCTCGGCCTTGTTAATGTGGCGATGTGCATACCATCAGCTTCATGACATTCTCTCCTGGGTTCAGTGCTGTCAGGGTACTGCAGTAAAACATAGGTGTACATAACTGTTTCTTTTTATACATTCCTTAGAAAAGATTTTTAAAATTTCCATGGATATTTAAAATTTTAAAATTTAAAATTTCCATGGATTTCCTGACTATAGTTTCATTCAAATGCCCACAGTTAGGTGGTGTGTAGGACACACAGATAGAAACATATCACATAGATCCAGTGAGAGGTTTGTCAATGCAGATGTGAAGACTACTTTGTGAAGGTTTGTGTTTATTTCATTAGCCTCAGGTTTTCTCACTGTTGTTTATGTGAAGCAGACCAGATGACCACTTTAACATATGAAGTGATATAAAGTCTCTTTTGGATTTTAAGTATCTAAAGAAATACTCTGGTGCTGTGGGCTGCTTAGTAATGGTCAACTTGGATTACCAGTGCATGAAGTCATCATGGTTTTGCGACAGAACATCCACTGACAGATTGTTTAAAACAAGGTTAAAGGAGAACTAGAGGGAAAGGAACTGGCATGTTGATCCTCATGCAGAAGCTGGTACCAGTGGTTTTCCAGATAAGAACTCAGCCATCATCATCATCATCATCAAAGAAGCTCAGGTCCTCATTATTTCTGTGCATGGCTACTGTTCTCTTTTGCGGATCTCTGGCTCCTATCTTGAGCTTCATGCCTTGGCTCCAGTAATGATCACTCAACTTTGTGGCATAGATTCCATGACCAAAGGAACAGAGTTTCTAGCTTCCAACACTGAACTTTGAGCCTTCCTAGTGTACTACCTTAACAGAGACTTTCCTGACACATTGTAAGTGCCTCTAAGTCTCCAGGTAAACGTTTGATTGTCCTTGCCACAGGCTCGAATTCTTCAGCTGTACTTGTGTTCGATATTGTCATAGCATTCAAGTACTCAGTTGGATTTTTTGGTCTCTAGTATCTGAAAAGCTCTACATCTCTCTAAATCTGACATTCTGGGATAAATATTTTAAAATTATCGTATTAATTATAAGTTCCATGTTAAGTCTCTTTCCTCACAAACCCTGACTATAACAGATGGGAAAAGATAAGAAGTGACATTTTTGTGACAGGAGAAATTTCTTTAGATACCTAATGTTATATGTCATTTTTCTTTTAGAGAGAAACCCAGCTATATCAATAGCTTGATTTTTCAGGACTGTTGATAGCTTCTCCAGCACTATCAAGCCATTACATTGTGTATTGCATGGGCAAGAAGTAGGTGTGTTAGGTACCTGCATGGTGCTGCCAGTCACCTGAACATGAGCCTTTGCAACCTATGCTGTCTGGCCTCTGTGTACCTAAATTGTCACTAAAGGATGCACTCACAGAGGCAGTAATTTTTCATTGGAAAATAATTTGAAAGTCTCTCAAGTCTTTTACTGATGTTCTGATGTGAAGAAAAATGTAGGATTCACAACCTGAGTTCCCAAAAATAGTTATGATAGCAGTTTATACCTATCTGAACTCAATTAGCATACCAAAATGAAAACCCAGACTACAAAAATGCTTTGAAATACATTTCTATGAAACCTGACACTACTTTTAAAATCCCTGGTAAGTTTTATAAGGTCCTTAATACTTTTCATGATCCCCTACCTCCTGGGACAGCTGGCCTGGTTCTTTTCCATTCACATGCATCAAAATTAGCCACTTTTGTGATTCCTTATGTCATTGATGCTGCTCATACAGGCATATTGTTGACTCAATTGTGATCTCTCTTACCCATCAACTAAATGTTTCTGAATCTGTAGCTCAACTAACTGTCTTGTCTTATGTCTCTGCTAAAGCTTCTCATGCTATTTGTGGAAATCAAGGATTTGACTGCAATTTCTTGTCTGCTGCTATTCCCATAGGAGATGCGTGCCAAAGCCTCTCTTTAACTATTGACAACCTTTCCTTTTCATGTTTGCTACTGGAGCTGATGTTTCTCTTTTACTTCACAAACTTCATGATACTCTTTTTCCATGGTCAATGCTATTCCCTCTCATCTCTTGATATGTACTGGAACACCTATAGTCCTTAGAATTTATTTAATCACTACTATCTTGCCACTTACCAAGGCTTACTTTTCCTTTTTGCTGTCCTCTGCTGTTCGCTCTGCAAACACAGGGCTGTAGAATTAGCTCAGTGGCATGAATGCCTGCCTTGCAATTGCGCAGTCATGATTTTGATCCATTGCTTTTTGAATCCCCACTTTTTAAAAAAATTTCATTTAAAAGGAAAAAGAGAAAAAACAAACAAAGTGGTGTAAGGGTACAAGTAATACAGACTACAAAAAAAAAAAACAGTAAGAAATCACCAGTTAAAAGATTACACATTATCATCTTAGAAATGGTTGTTCAAGTCACACTATGAAAGCATACGAAGTGGACATTCAAACAGTGAGACTGCAAACAGTTGTCTTCAATGATCCAACCAAAAACATTAATATGGTCATCTATTTAACACCCCTAAACACACTTGCAGTTGTATCCTTTAGAGCACTTTTTCCCTCTTTTTTACAACACAATTTACACATTTTGGGTTTGTTACTCCTTAGTTCTTATTACTTATTTTTTGGAAGAGAATAAAGTCAAATAGGGCAAAACAAAGCTGTCAGTCAAAACTAAGGATAGACATAGCACATGATGTAAAAACAGAGTACAAGGTTATCAACAATTGTTACCATAATGACTCTTGCTTCCTTAAAAAGAATTGTCTATCTCATTAGGTATTATAAAGTTGAACTAAACAGTAGAGAATAAGACCAATAAAACCTAAACATTGTAAACATTACAGGATTTCCAAAGGAGATAATAGTCAAATCAGAATGAGCAGCTTAGTGAATCTTATAGCCTTCTAAGTAGTTACCTATACCCTTAAACTTGAAACTATCATACAGAACAGAAAAGAGTCTAATCAGTCAAAACAAGATAGTTGGAGTATTACAGGACTTCAAATCAAGTTAATAGGAAATCAAAAGAGTTACTATAAGATATCTTGCTAATTTCTTTTAATTTTTAAAAGATTAAAAAATTATAACATTAAAAAATCATAAAAATGACTTAATAATTTTTTTTACTGAATAAGGGAGAGATTGAGATAAAAGAGGACATAACAACCTAACAATACAGGTCAAAGCATGACAGTTTCTGCAACCTAGTGCTTCAGCACAAATAAATCAACTTAATAGTAGTTATCTGTTGGGAGCCGCAGCCCCGAGCCCGGTCGCCTCACTTGGCGGACGTGAGGCCTGTAGTAAAGAGCAAAGCCTGAGGTAGATTACCCCTCCCATCGAATATGTTAGTTTCCTGCTTACCGCGTAAACAACCCGCTCAACAATATAGTCTGCCTGGCAACTGATGATGTTAGCCAATCAGCTTGCCTTGCTTACTTTAACATGATTGGACACTGTACCCGTATATATACCGGTGCCACCCCTGGGCGGAAGCAGAAGCCAGGTAGAAGCCCGGAAGTAGAAGCCCAAAAGGAGCCGCGGAGAGCGGACCGGTAGAGGCTTTGGGGCAGACTGAAGCACAAAAGGAGCCGCGGGGAGCGGACCAAAGGAGGCTTCAGCTGGGAGAACCCAGGGCAGGCTGTACGGAGAAGAAAAATAAAAAGAAAAGGTTGTCCACTACCAGACTTTGTCGTGTGTCCTTCCTGCCAGCCGGGAGCGGACATCGACATTTGGAGGCCCGCCCGGGGACTGATCACCCCCGAGACGTGGAAGTGGACAACGCTCCAGTACAGAGCTGCGAGACAGGTGAGTTGGGGATAAGCCTGGGCTCTGGGTGGCGCGCACCTACAGGGCTTTTAGACTCCCCTCAGGCTCACGCGTAAGTGGCGGATTCCTTGGGCCTCACGCGGTGAGTAACATATTAAAAAAATGGGAAACATGCTAGGTAGCAACACTAAGAGCGAGGGTGGTTGTGGAGAAAGCTCTCAAGAGCTTACAAAAGTACGCAGGGTATCTGAGCAGGCCCAGTCAGGGAGCTCCCGAGAGGTGTCCATCAAGGGGAACAAGGATGCTAAGGAGGAGGACGGGGCTCTAGCCTCGGAGTCGTCTGACTCCGAGGACGAGGGAAAGTTGAATGGCAAGGAGGCCAAAGAGACCAGCTGTCAGGAGCCTAAGTCGCTCAATAAGGAGTCGCAGGGTTCTTTTCCAGCGTCGCGCCGCGAATTGCGCTCTGCTCAACCTGGTCTGCGGAGGAGTAGAGAGCTCCTGAGCGCTCCCCGGGGCGAGAGGGAGGCGATTCCTCGCCGCGAGGCGGCCGCCCGGGAGCTCTCTCCCCTTTCGCCAGAACAGGAAGTGATGCACGGGCCCCCATTTTCCGCCCAATCACGGCCGCCGTCTTATGCTCCGCCGCTGGCGGGTCGGTATTTTTACAGGTGGCTTTGGCAGGAGGGACGCTTGTCTCATGAGGTACATCCACCTGGGATAGATAGTGGCCCCTACGAGATATTTCCTGTACAAGTAGCTATGGGCCAGGGACGCAATGTATGGGAGCCTTTTGAGATAAAGCAGATTAGAGAACTTAAAAATGCAGTTACAACCTTTGGGCCGACTGCGCCTTACACCATTGCCATGCTGGAGAATCTGTCTTCTGGGCCCCTCACCCCCGAGGACTGGATTCAGCTGACAAAGGCGTGTCTGCCCTCGGGCAGCTACCTGGATTGGCGAGCCTGGTACGCAGAGTTCTCTGCAGAGCAGGCTGAGAGAAACGCCAATCGGGGAAACCGGGGGTGGAACAAGGAAATGCTTATGGGAGAAGGTCGGCACGCTGATGATCAGACCCAGTTCCCTGGCGCTGTCTATGAACAAATCAATGCCATAGGGCTCCGCGCCTGGAAGCAAGTAAGTGGTGCCGGAACAGCCTCCTTGTGTCTTTCAAAAATAATTCAGGGTACCACAGAGCCATTTGTTGACTTTGTGGCCCGAATGCAAGATGCTGCCGATAAGATATTTTCTGATCCGGGAGTGGCTGCTCTCCTGGCCGCGGCTATACAGCAGAGGGGACCTCGCGGGTTAAAAGGGAAATGTAAGGCTAAAGGGTGTTTTGCCTGCGGGGAGCCAGGACACATTAAACGTCATTGCCCAAACAATGCAGATGCTAGGCCTCGTCCTAGGAATGAAGAACCATATGTTTGTGGGCGATGCAAGAAGGGATCACACAAAGCTGAGGAGTGTAGGTCGGTCTTTGATGCTCAGGGCAACCGTATTTGTGGACAAGATGCTACAGAGCCAAAAAACGGCCAGAGGGGGCCCCCTTCACAGGCGGGCCCCCGCCCCAGAGACAGGACAGCTCAGGATGGCAGCCTTCAACAAGGGCCACCCCTGGGTCAGCAGGTGTGGACCTCAGTGTCGCCTCCAGACTTATATGGGTGTTCATCTTGTCATTTGTCACTCAGCACCCTATAATTTTTCCAAAGGTTACTGCCTCTGAGCCATTAGTCCCAGCAACTACAATATATACAGATGGCTCCAAGACGGGGATAGGCGCCTATGTGATCCTAGGCAAGCCCCCGGTTACCATACAATTTGAACCAGATCAGCCTCAGGTGGTGGAACTGCAGATCGTTAAAATGATTCTTGAACGGTTCTCAGAGGCCATTAATATTGTCTCCGATTCTAGGTATGTGGTCAATGCTATGCAAGTGCTTGAGACTGCCGGTTTAATTAGATCCACTTCCACAGTGGCTGGGCTGTTCCTGTCTATCCAGACATTGCTTCAGAACAGACACCATAAGGTCTTCACCACCCACATAAGAGCACATACATCCCTGCCAGGGCCTATGGCACAGGGGAATGCGGCTGCTGACACTGCCACTCGCCCGTTATGGATTTTTACCTTACTAACACCAATCGAGCGAGCCCGTGCCTTCCATGATAAGTTTCATGTCAATGCCAGGACACTAGCAAACCATTTCCATGTTTCTAGAGCAGATGCACGAGATATCGTGCGACTATGTGACTCCTGTGCCACATACAAACCTGCCATACCGATGGGAGTAAACCCTCGAGGTTTGATCCCTGGTGATGTTTGGCAGATGGACATCACACATATACAGGAGTTTGGGACTCTTAAATATGTTCATGTTTCCACAGACACCTGTTCTCACGTCATATTTGCAACAGCAGAAACAGGTGAAAAAGTGTCTAATGTGATCAATCATTGCCTGGCAGCTTGGGCCGCATGGGGCAAACCAAAAATATTAAAAACTGATAATGGACCAGCCTATACAGGCAAAGCTTTCAATGAGTTCTGCAAAATGATGGAGGTTCAATTAAAACATGGTATCCCATACAATCCCCAAGGTCAAGGAATCATTGAGAGGGCTCATAGAAGCCTCAAAGAAATTTTACAAAAACAAAAAGGGGGAGTAGGCCAAGGCCTGGCCCCAAAGGCACGATTATCCATGGCACTATTCACACACAATTTTTTAAATTTAAATAATGATAATCGCTCCCCAGCTGTGGAGCACTGCAACCCTTCCCCCAACCATAAAGGGTGGGTGAAGTGGAAAGATGTCCTGACAGGACAATGGATGGGCCCGGATCCAGTGGTCAGCTGGAACCGAGGCGCGGTTTGTGTTTTCCCACAGGAACCGGACGAGAACCACTGTGGATACCGGAGAGACTGACACGGGCAACAAAGCCCTCGACTGAAGATCAGACCTGCCCTACTGGAGATCCATCACAGACCAACCAACAAGATGAATAGAAATAGCGGTAGCCCGAAATGGACAAGAAGATCCTCAGGCATATGCATGGCTTGCTCAATTGGCCCACGACCGAGTCTAGATATGGCGGGCATCCCTCATTCTCCTCCATAAGGTGACAATACACAGCAGGGTAGGTGAGTCAATGACGGGTAAGAGCGTGCCTCCCCAGCACGACTCGACCTAAGCCAGGCCCTACCCCATCCTGCACGTAAGCCGCTGGACTGTTAGATGCTGCCCAGGTCTAAATTTCTCTCCGAGGGGATTTCTTTACGGAGAGGAAATGAGTGCAAGCTTGTGTGCATCCAGGTTCCGTCCAGTTTGTGCCTGGCCCTAGAAAAAGGACGAGGGCCTCAGGGCCTTGGCAGACCATGGGACGGCCGACCAGGGTCTAAGCCAAGGACCTACGGTGGGCCTACACATAGGGCATAAGCCTCTGCACCCAGTCCAGGAAGGGCTACGATGCGCACATTCATAAAAAATAAAAAAGGGGGAGATGTTGGGAGCCGCAGCCCCGAGCCCGGTCGCCTCACTTGGCGGACGTGAGGCCTGTAGTAAAGAGCAAAGCCTGAGGTAGATTACCCCTCCCATCGAATATGTTAGTTTCCTGCTTACCGCGTAAACAACCCGCTCAACAATATAGTCTGCCTGGCAACTGATGATGTTAGCCAATCAGCTTGCCTTGCTTACTTTAACATGATTGGACACTGTACCCGTATATATACCGGTGCCACCCCTGGGCGGAAGCAGAAGCCAGGTAGAAGCCCGGAAGTAGAAGCCCAAAAGGAGCCGCGGAGAGCGGACCGGTAGAGGCTTTGGGGCAGACTGAAGCACAAAAGGAGCCGCGGGGAGCGGACCAAAGGAGGCTTCAGCTGGGAGAACCCAGGGCAGGCTGTACGGAGAAGGAAAATAAAAAGAAAAGGTTGTCCACTACCAGACTTTGTCGTGTGTCCTTCCTGCCGGCCGGGAGCGGACATCGACAGTTATCATAGTGTCTTTTTCCTTGAAATATTTGAATATAATTTCATATACTATAGCTTCAAATATTTCCATATGAAGCATCCCAGAATAAAGCCATTCCAATTAGTAAGTGAAAACTTTGTAAGGCTTCAAGGCCACATAATGGGGAATCATGTGAATCCCCACTTTGTATAATCCACTCTTGTATCTTCAACACTTATTTGTAAGAGTACAATATGTAAACAACCAGTGATTTCTTATAGTTTAGTTTGTCTTTGAAAGCATGTATCTTTTCTACCTGTTTACTGTTTTGTTTAGTCTATTTTAATAAAAAATAAGAAAAGAATATCTCTTCTCTTTAAACAATTAAAAAAGAAAAATGCACTTCCTGCACAGGTTTTACCATTCTCTTAAGGGTGCTATTTACTTTAGGTCAGGTGTCTGTCCCAATGAGGCTGTTTTCTTTCCTGATTCAAATACATTCTTGCCAGTATATACCTCTGACAAACCCTTTTGTATGATACAAAACTCCCCAAGACCCATGTGGTCTAGGGCTGATGCCTCTGTTGATCTGGGGAAGGGGCATCCTCTGTGTTTTTGCTAAGGTCTTGTGTGGATTTCTGCTAATTGTGTTTGCCCTGTATGGAATGAGTTGGCATCACAGGCTACAAAATGCAGTTCCACCATTTCAACTCTCCATGAGTCAGGACTTTGATCCTTTTTATAAGATCTCTGCTAGTTGGTCTAAAGCAAATCCAACTGGTTAATTCATAGTTGTAGATTTGAAATTTGTAAGAAGGTATTGTAATTTGGCTTGATTAAGGATATGCTTGAGTGCACTCCGATTTTGTAAGATGTTTATCAGTCTGTCCATATATCAGTTGCCTGTTTGTCCAGTCCGTTTTTAAGCAGTTTCTGGGAGTTGCTGAGCTAGTTGTTGTTCATACCTGTAAATCAGAAAGCAAAAATACACATACAGGCATGCTCAAGTGGCACAGAACATCTGGGAAACACGCTGAGGGTATGGAATGCTTGATGTAAACAGGTGTTCCAGCACTGGGAGCATGGGGTTTAAGAGGGCAGCGAGTTTAACAAAGAGGCATGGTACAAGTACATAAATGACCTTTGGGGAACTTAAATATTCTCACAGACCCCGACAAGTTGTGTGCTGATTTCTGTGTTTATTTGAATCCACACTGATCATCTGTCTGTCCATTTGTCCACTCTGTGAACAGCTGTTCTTTTAACTTTAAGCTCAGTAACTTTTCTCTTTTTCCAAGTTTGCATTTTTTTGATCAAAGATATGTTTGGGTTGTGAATTTACGAAGCATGGTTTCACATTGGTTGCCAGCTGCTCAAAATGTCACAAGGACTGGGTATATGAATGCAATATGTTGATATTCATCACTGAATTATAGTCTCATTATATAGAAATTATATTATTAGGATGAATAAACAAATTCCTGGAGGAGAAAAGTTGGTGGATAGGTAACAGCAGGCTACAGAGACTCTCTGAGATGTCAACTTAGATTTCAAAAACAATACAGCATAGTGAGACCCGCGCAGAGGGAGATAGAGCCTCCAAAGCCTGGAACAAATTAAGATGAGAGAAACCATTTAAAACTACAGTCCCAGTGCTTCTACTGAAACAGCTACAGTCTCGGTACTGCCACTTGAACTTTCTGCACTCCTACACTTGATGTCATGCAGCCAAGATTTATGTAACTACACAAAAGCTCATCAGTTTCATCTCACTGGAGATGCATTCGCACTGAGGATGGGAGTCGGTGATCTTAACTGACAAGCTGAGCTGAGAGGGAACCCTGCATTGACCTGTGGTGAGTGACGGGAATAGACCCCTTCCATAGAGGTCCAAAAGACGACATTCTGGTATGGGGCAAATTGGCCAGCTCCAAATTGGAGCTGCAGTGACTTCAGTCAGCTTCTCCCTTCTCAAGTGGGATTGATGGGGAGCAATTGACCTGTGTCACACCTCAGGCTGAGACCAATAGCCTAGCCCATACCAGTCCTGATGCCTGTCAGTTCAACCTAATGCAGTGAAGCCTTCAGCAAGCTGATTAATCCTGAGGGGCGGGCCCAACATAGGCTTCCCTGGTCTGTATCTACATAGTACACTGCACTTGGTGGGAACATACAATCAGCACTTCAGACAAACTGTAACCAACAAAGAAAGAACCTGGACCTCCCATATACACCTGTATAGAAGGAACAACAACAAAAAAATAATAGGAAGCAACAAGAAAGGGTCCCCATTCCCCAATCATGAGAACATGGATCCAGGAAAGGTAAATGCAAAGGAGAATGAGGAAAGAAAACATGCAATATCAGACATGGCCACAGTAGACATAAAGCAATATCTTCAGGAACGAATAGATAATTTGAAAGATGAAGTATTGAACCGAGTAAAGCAAGATATAAATAGAACAATTTAAGAAATGCTAAGCACCTCTCAAGAAAAAACATGGAAAAATGGAAGAAAACAATAAAACGGGAGAATTGTTTCATGAGGAAAATAGAGAAAAGATAGAAGAAAGGAAGCTGGTTCAAAGAGATAACTATGAGTTTAAAAACTCCTTTGAAAGCTGGCAAAATTGATTGCAAGAAACTAAGGTAGATTATCCAAACTAGAGGACAGGTTTGCACTGTGGGATCATGAAAGGAAAAAGTTCTTAAAAATAACAAAGAAACAAGTAGTAATAATACAAAGGCTAGATGATGACAAAGGATGTATAACTTAAGAATAACAAATGTGAATGAAGAAGCAGGAGTACAAACAAAGGAACTACAAAGGCTATTCACAAAAATAATGAAAACATCCCAAGCATAGGAAAAGGAAAATATGTTCAGGTGTATGAGGCATACAGAACTCCAGCCACCTAAACCAAAACAGAACTACATATAGGCATATAATAATCAAGATCCCAGAAATCCAATTTAAGAATAGAATATTAAAAGCTGTCAGAGACAAGAAACAGATCATTTATAAGGGAAAGTCCATCACAATTACATCAGACTTCTTGGCACAAACCATCAAATTGAAAGAAAATTGGAGTTAATCATTCCAAGTCCTGAAAGAAAATAACCTACAGCCCAGATTGATGTATCCTGAAAATTTTTCCTAGAAATTAATGGAGAAACAAGATGCTTCCAAGATAAAGAGGAACTGGGAGAATTCACAACCACCAATCCAACCCTACAGAGAATACTATAGGACATTCTAAAGAGAGAGAAAATCACCAGAATTTCAGGAACAGTGGTAGAGAGGCCACAATGAATGCAGCAAAAAGCAAAGTGAAGAAGACAAATAGACAACTGATGACAGAAAAATAGAACAACAGAAATGAGACAGAGAAGGTTGGATATAATTTCTAATGCAGATGTCCTATACACTCTAAATTGTGGAAAAAAAGAATCACAGGCAGAGTGGATCAAGAAATGGGGCCAACTGAGATGCTCTTTATAGGAACTATAATTGACCTGAAGAAGGGTATTTGGACCCAAATTGAATATGAGAAAATAGAACTCGACATGATAGGGAATGAGAGTAATAGGGGCAACTGGACCAGTACTTATGGGTAGGTTGGAAAGTCAGGCTTTAATAAGTAAAGGAATACAACTAGAGATCAACTCCAGGAGTGAGAAAGTTCAGAAACACTTAGATAAATAGCAGGTTGCCCCCCACAATATAAAACCAAGGGTGTTGGGGAGACCCAAAAATACACAGTACACCCTGGGGGAGTGAAAGGGGAAGAATAGTCTTTAAAAAGACCGAAGAAGATATTGCTATAAGTGTATCAGGAATTAAAACCCATATTACTTGTACCACTCTGTTTAGATAGAACTTATTGCATCCCAGTTTTTATACAAGCACTAGATCTGAGGGCACAGACAGCTATCCCAAAAATATCAGGATATAGCACAGTAATCATCTTTAATTTCCTGTTAACTTAAACTGGATCCCTCTATAACTTATACTGTCATATCATTACTGATTTTAGTTAAATCTCATTTGTTTGATTGCTTCTCGTTATTGACTATTTTATTCAAAACCGTTAGTTTGATAGTACCATCAGAGTGTAGACAACTATACTGAAAATAGCAATGATTCACTATAACACCCATTCTGATTTGATTAATATCTGTTTTTGTTACTCTACACTATCTACAAAGTTCTATTTCTGTTAATACTGTTATGCACTGATATATTCAATTATACTTTATCTGATGATATAGCCATTTTTATTGATGATAACAAGAGACAACACAGTAACCAAGGTAGAACTCATTGTACAGCATTTTTATATGTCTTTTTAGTTTTATATATCTCTAGGATAATCTTTCACTCTGTCCTGCTTTGCTCTGTTTCTCCCTCTAATATAGAAAGGATAGTAACACATGTTAAGATGCATGCTTCCATAAAACCTATCAACAATTTACAAGAACTGATCTTATGATACATGATGAAATGAACAAATACTCTGAAGGAGAAAAAAAGGGACTACAGTACCCAGTGCTGACTCCAAAATGTCATGATGTGAAATCAAGCAATACTATTAATCTTCAATTAGAGTGATTTTAATCTGCTTTGGTTTGTTTAAACTCCACATAAATGAAGATATGGATAAATACATACATGTTAAAGTGTATAGGATTGATTGCCATTTTACTTAGTTTTTATTAGATAGTTGAACAGAACTATTTGCAGTCTCCCTGTTTGAATTCCCATTTATATGTTCCACTTTTGTATCTTGAACAATTATTTGTAAGAGAACAATATGTAAACACAAACTAATGATTTATTACTGTTTATTCTTTTCTTTGAATGTATGTACTATTTATGCCTGCTTTCTGTTTTGTTTTTTCTTTATTTAAATAAAAATAAATTTAAAAAGATAAATAAATAAACAAAGTCCCTTAGCAGTGAGATTGGTGGACCAAGCTCTGATTGATAAATAAGAAAGCAGCTGTCTGGTAACATTTTTAACCAGATTTTGTCCATTGATTAGAGATCTCAATGATCTCCAGAGAATCATAGGAGTCACCTCAAATAAATTTAAGAAATGTATTCCTAAATGTTCACATTGGTCATTATCAAATAATGTAATATATATTTTTGGTTTGATGATTCCTGTATAAAGGTTTCACATGGTTATGACAGTTGATTGTAAAAAACAATATGATGTATTGCATATATTCGTAATACTGGATGCATAAGACTCCATGATTGTAAAATTGGGATTACTTATGGTAATGGACTTTTGTCTCACGTGCACACCTTTGCTGATAACAAAGACTTGTGAGATTCACATTCAATTAAAGATCAATAAGTTGTTCAATAATACACAAAAAACTTCTTGTGTATTAGATAAGGGTGATTGACTAAAAGGGATATTTTATATCAAAACAGGAATTTAGATTATTACAAGAATCTCATGATTGTCATGATGCAATACTATGTATGGTTCTGATTCCTTGTATATTATGTAAAATATGCAACTGTTAATACTGTAGGTATTCAAATGCTAAAATGTCCATGGATAGAAGAAAATAGGATTCATTTAATGTTCTAATGTGTTCCATGTTTAGATAAAATAGTAATGTTCAACTTACTGCCTCTAATATACTTTATTGTTACCAAAACCTTTTTTGGATGTTTGACAGCTAAGGTTTGGAAGCCAAAACTTAGAGAAACAGATGGGCTAAATGGATAGCCAATATTTTGGCCCCAGCCCTTCAAGGGTGGTGGAGACCCAGGATATAAAATAACCTCTGATTAAATCATCCTAAGATATTCAGTGAATCCCTGGTTGTCTCATCAAGAAGATGATGAGACCACAAAGGAAAGTCACCTTCAATGCAAGGTGTGCCTAAGAAGAGTCACCAGGAGAAAAATCTCCCAAGCTTTCACAGAGAGCAATGAGGTCAAACAATGATTGTGACTCTTCTAAGTGGCTGACACTGACAGAAGAGCCATGATGTGTTATGCATGGTTCTAAGATAATTCCTAAGAAGACCTAAGTGACCTTGATAGGAAGTAAGTAACTGACTGTAGTTGTCATGGTTTATGCATGTGTCCTGCAGACCTCATACAGGTGCATTGTGCATTTGTGATGTTTCATTGTCTAGTGCTTGGATTGATGGTGTCAGTGCTAAACCCACATTGGGGTGGAGCCAGGATGTATTTCAATGGCAGGAGGAAGGTGTGGCTTGCTTTTTGCTGATTCCTGCTTGCTGTTTGCAGCCTCCATGAACTGTGGCCCAGCCATAACTGCCTGCCTTGGAGCCAACTGAGTGTGAGCTGAAACCTGCAAAAACTGTCAGAAATAAACTTTTCCTTTCTCACACTGGGCTTCAGGCATTTTGTCTCAGCAACAAGTAAAAAGTAATTAAGACTGAATTTGGTACCTAGGAGTAGGGTTATTTGCTGTGACTATACTTGACCATGTTTTTCGAGAGGCTTTGGAAACGGCTTGTGGGTAGAGTTTAGAAAGTTTTGCACATGTTGCCTGGATGCAATGAGGTGGAGCAGCTTAGGCTGTTCTGTAGAGGGGATTCTGGTCAGAGCTCAGGAGACCAGAAGGCTGATAGAGGGCCTGATGGTAAAGCCCAGGCTTGGGAGGTTTCTGTTGGGAAGAAAGACTGCATTGGTTGTTGGACTCCACATGATGTGTGTTATGGCTCGGCAGAAGGTTTGTCTGCATTTTGCTCCTGTCCAGAGACTTTGCTGAGACTGAGACAAAGGGCAATGGGCTGATTGATCTTGAAAAAGAAATTAAAAAACAATCAAACCTTGAGGCTGTGGCATGGCTATTGTTGGGGGCTTTTAGCCAGATTTATGTTGCATATCAAAAGCAAAGAGATCAACAGGATAGTGTACAATGTTGTGAGTTTGGCCAGAAGGAAAATTCCAGGAAGACTGTGGGTTGCAAAGACAGAGTTGAGATTTTGATTCTTGAGGAGAAACAGAGAGATAAGAAAGATGGCCCCGGGGCATCATAGGAAGGGGTTCTCCGCCCTGTGCAGCCTCACTGCAAAAGTGAAAGAATTTGCTCAGAGGGAAAAGCTGCAGAGTGCCATGTTCCAGAATGGTGACAAAGGCCACTTGAGGTTCCAGAATGTGGCAACTTAGAGAAGATTTTCCTCACAATCAGATAAACAGAGCCCTGCAATCCAGGCAACTGACCCCTATAGCCAAAAGCCAGAAAACCCTAAGTAGTGCTCCAGTCAGCAGCAAACCTTGGTGGCATCCACAAGGTGCTGATTTTAGCTGCAAAGATAATGCACAAATTCTGAGGCAAGATGGCCTCCACATCAATTGCAAAGTGCCTGGGAGGCCAAAAAGTGTGCCCCTGAGAGGGCAATTTGTGAAGACGTAAGAGTGAAGCCAAAGGTGCGGTGAAGAATGCAGAAGTTTGGAAAAGGCAGGAATGTGGATGATTCAAGGGAAGCTGCAAAAAGAGAGCAGAGAAGATTTAAGAGAAAAGCTGCAGGACTTAAAATCACTGGAAGTGCCATGGGGGTGGATTTACCCAAGGCTTTTGGAGTTTGCAACCAGGTTGCTTCTGATGCTGAACATGGAAATCTAGGACTTAATATTCACCCTGTTGGACTTCTTTTGTTTCCAATGCTTTATGTTCCCATTCTTGTAACTTTTGGAATGGTAATGTTTACCTTGTGCCTTTGCATTTGAGAAATGTTTAACCTTGGTTCATTTGTACAGGGGTTACAGTTAAGAGTTTGCCTTAGATCTTGGAGGAGACTTGGGAATTCAACTGTTCAGGAGTGCTGAAACATAGGACGTTGGCAACTCTTGGAAGTGGACTAAATGCCTTTTGTATAATGGATGTACATGAGTCCTGGGGGCCAGGGGTGGAATGTCATGGTTTATTCCTGAGTCCCCCAGGCTTCATGAGTTTGCATTGTGCATTTGTGATGGTTCATTGTGTAGTACGTGGATTGATGGTGTTAGTGCTAAACTCACATAGGGGTGGAGACAGAATGTAATATAATGGCAGGAAGAAAATGTGTCTTGCTTTTTGCTGGTTCCTGCTTGCTGTTTGCAGCTGCCTTGAACTGCAGGCCAGCCATGCCCACCTGCCTTGGAGTCATCTGAGTGTGGAGTGAAACCTCCAAAAATGAAGAAATAAACCTTTCCTTTCTCAACTTGGGCTTCAGGTATTTTGTCTCAGAAACAAGTAAAAAATAACTAAGACAGTAGTTAATGAAGGTCTCATGTTTGCTTGGCCTTGGATGACCTGCAGAAAAGTCAGACCTCTGAAGATATAGTACAATGTAAAAGCTTGGCTGTGGGGGAAGCTAGGATCACTAACATCCTCTGACAATTGCTGGCTATACTGGTAAATGACTACTGTTATGAACTGATGGACTATGATGAGTTTAAATTGGAGTTCTCCTCAATGCTTCCCCACCTTAAGGTGGCCACACATCCTGGGTGTCAACAAAACAAAAAAAGACAGATTTTGGAAAAGTTTGAAGATGAATACATGTGCAGGGCTGTGGTGTGGCCTGGGCATGATTGAACTGAGAATGAGGAGACACCACAAGGAACAAGATAGGCCACAGCTGAGGCCACCTGGAGACTTCTTGGATAGTTTTTCTTAATTAGAATCATCTGTTGCTCTGTGGGTTCCTTGAACCTCTACCAGGGGTCTGCTCAGGTCTTTACCATTGTCCACTCACTTCCTTGCTTGTTCTGATTAAATATGGGCTGCCTAGTGACAGGTGGCTGGCTGGTTAGAGGAGTTATGAGTTCTAAAGAAGATTTCACTCTTCATGTTGCCCTCAAGACAATGCCACTTTTCTGATTATTTTGGTCCTTTGTTGTGCACTTTTTTGGGGGCTAGATATTTAGGCATAGGCCCCAACAGAAAATTAACTTCCAGATAGGATAACTGTAAGTTTCCTGAAAATTTTGTTGCACATAAATTTTCTTTACCTGTAGATGGAAGTGTTATTATCAACAAATATATTGCTAACTTTTCAACATATGCTATGTTATTAACATATTGTGGGGTATTATAGTGATGTCTCAGAAACCATGATTATACACCACTTTACATCATTGTGAGTATTCTGCATAACTTTTCTAAGTCAGTACTTATAAGTGAAATTTGTAGATTTTAAAGGAGGCCTCCATCCATTTGCTAAGTACTATATAACATGAGTCTCGGTGTTTCTAGCAGTTCATTTGTTTAACCATGAATTCCTCACTAAATGCCAGTTATGATTGCTTGGCAGAGAATGGATTGTACAGGAAATTAAGTGGTTTTGATCTCCAAAGAAATGCTGGAATCAAACTGAAACAGGTAAATGCTAAAAAACTGTCAGGGTTTTCATAGATTAAAAACTCATTTACATAATTAGTTGAAGAATGAGTTGATGTATTTGGAAGATTATTCAGAACATACAGCTAGCTGAATTATATTAGATATTTATTTCTTTACTTTTATATAGGTACAAAATACCTGACTTACAGAATTTAATATAAATATATTCTTTATCTCATTGTTTCCATGAGGGAAGTTTGGTTTTGACTGTTTCCAAAGCATAAATATCTTGGAAAAAAGTGAAAAGGAAAAGGTAACTTTTTTATGAAGTCAAAGAGCCAGAGAACAGTTTCAGAACCTGAGAGAAAGGATCCAGGGATCAGATTTGGTTCATGGGTTCCAACACACTTGGATGCAGTGTATACATATAGAAGCGATCATAGTAATATCCTACACATTTCTGAAGCCAAAAAGGTTTCAACAAATGGATCACCAGGCTTTAGGGAATATACAACTTCTAGGAATATTGAAATCCTGAAGAGCTGAGTGCCAAGTAGTGACACGGGAACTATACGGCAAGGAGAACTTAGAGTGTGAAGTCCTCAGTGTCCCTACCTCACCAGAAGGAAATGTTTAATTGGATTAGGAATTTGGTTCCATTTCAGCAATAATTGTCACTCCCATGATTGGCAATATGATCACTTTCAGAATTCAGCATTTTTATGAATCTGAATGAGTAGCAAGCTTGTCTTGGAGAATTGATGCTTGCTTTTATTTCATCTTTACTCTGTTGCAGACCATTACTATAATTTAAATGTAATGTCTTCACTTTACACAGTAACGGTGCTCCTTTTGTGTTCACATACTGGGTTTCAAGGTAGAAAATTAATAGAAATGAGTGAAAATCATGAAAATGAAGTCTGCTGCCTCTAACACAGACTTCTGATTCCCTGTTCTGTTGTGTCCCGTCCTGGCCTGTTCTCAGAATATTTTCTGACATCAGTGGATTTTTTATTCCTGGAGGATTGAACCTGAATCCTGAAACCATTTGCAGCCCATTATGGAAAGAGTCCACTGATGCTTGAAAGAAAGCAGGGGTAGCCATGAAATGGCAGGGATAAATAAGAAATTCAGAGAAGAGCTAACACCACCACTTCTCAAAATTTAATGAAATCGAATGGGAAATGGTACTTCTCAATTCATTCCTGGAAGCAAGCATTACCCTGATACCAAAACCAGAGAACAATCCAAATAAGAAAGAGAACTGCAGACCATTCTGCCTAGTGAACATTGAAACAATAATCCTCAATAACATACTGGCAAACAGACTGCAGAATATCATCAAGAAGATTTTACACCATGATCAAGTGGAATTATTCCCTGGGACGCAGGGGTAGTTCAACATACATAAAACCATACATATAATACACCGTATTGACAAATCCAAAAGCAAAAATCATTTGATCATTTCAATACATGTAGAAAAAGATTTTGACTAAGTGCATCACATATTCATAATAAAAAAACCTACAAAAATTGGGAGAGATGATCTGTATTTCAATCTGATAAAAGCCTTTTATTACTAACCAACAGTCAACCTCATACTAAGTGGACAAAAACTGAAAGCTTTCACTCTAAAATCAGGAACAAAACAAGTATGTCCACTCTTATTCAATATATAGTCCTGGAAACTAGCTGAAGCAATTAGACAAGAGAAAGAAATAAAAGGAATAAAGATAGGAAAGGAAAATCTTAAACTATCATTATTTGCAGAAGACATGATAATCTACTTAGAAGACCCTAAAAATTCCACCAAAAGACTTCTAGTTTGAGAAGCAAATTCAGTAATATATCTGGTTACAATGGCAGCACTCAACAATCAATAGACTTCATAAACAATAATAAAAAAACTCATGGAAAGAAAAATCGAGGAAACAATAACTTTTACAATAGCACTCAACAAAAAGAAATACTTAGGAATCAATCTAACAAAGGATGTAAATGACCTCTACACTGTAAACTACAGTACTCTCAACAAGGAGACTGAAGAAGATATTCTAAAATGAAGAACTATCCCATAGTCTTGGGTAGGGAAATTCAATATAGTGAAAATGACCATATTTCCAAAGTTATTGTACAGATTCACTGCAATCCCAATCAAAACCCCATATCATATCTCAAAGAATTACACAAAATAAATCCTAAAATTCATCTGGAACCAGAAGAGACATAGAGTAGCAAAGTTGATCCAGGGCAACAAAGAAAAGATAGGGTTCATCAAAATCCCTGACTTGAAATTGTACTATAAAGGTATTGTGATTAAAAAAAAGGTGTGGTACTGACAAAAAACAAAACAAACAAAACCAGACCCAAAGATCAAAGGAACAAATTAGAAGATGGAGAAACAATCCCAGACCACTAAATCATTTTATCTTTGACAAAGGTGCCAAACAGAGTCACTAGAAAAAAAGCAGCCTCTTTAATAAATGGTGCTGGAAAAACTGGGTATATTCGTTCTGAATATTATCTTTCAACGTGTATTAAGCTAAGATCAGAATAGACCAAAGATCTTATATTAAAACAGAAACATTAAATCTGCTGCAAGATAGAGTAAGTAAAACTCTTGAAGACATGGATGTAAGCAAAGACTTTATGAATAAAACTTGGATTGCA
This sequence comes from Cavia porcellus, assembly GCF_034190915.1. NCBI lineage: Eukaryota > Metazoa > Chordata > Mammalia > Rodentia > Caviidae > Cavia > Cavia porcellus. Next base: position 2,884,749 of record NW_026947536.1, read on the forward strand.
CAGCAAAAATCAAAGAGAATTAAGTGAGAATCTCACCGTACTGAAAAACTTTTTAATAGCAAGAGAAATCACTAACAGAGTGAAGAGACAACCCACAACATTGGAGAAAATGTTTGCCAACTGTTCCTCAGACAAAGTGTTACTATTGGGAGCATGGAAAAGTAAAAAATTTCCGTCTTCCCAGATTTAAAGACCCAATCCAAAAATGTGCATCTGAGGTGAAATACACAGTTCTCAGATGAAGAAATACAAACAGCAAATAAACATGTGACAAAATGTTCTGCGTCACTCATCATTTAACAATTGCAAATTAAATAACACTGATATGTCACCTTGCCCCAGAAAAAATGCCTACTGTCAAGAAATCAAGCAATAACGAATGCTGGAGGGCTTGTGGGGGGAAAAGGGACCCTTTTCCGTTGTTGGTGGTAAAGCAACCACTGTGGAAATCAGTGCGGAGATTCCACACAAATTAGGTCTACAGGTCCCACTCAACTCAGCTATTCTCCTTCTGGGTTTCTCCCCAAAAGAATAAAAATCATCATACCACAGTGATATATATGCACCCATGTTTATAGCAGCACAGTTTGTGGTAGCCAGATCTTGGATGGAATGCACGACCTCTAGCTTGCCAGGCAGGCGCTTAAGCTAAATCCCTGGACCACTTTTTTTTTTTAACGTTCAAATAAAATGGTTTTGGGAGAAAAAACAAGGACTGAGGTAAAAACTTTCAGTGCAAATACTCATCAGACGAGCTGAGGTCAACATTCCAGAACACAGCCAGCTCCAGAAGCCTCCACCATCTTTCATTGGAGATCCACAGTTACACGGTGGGTTTTTTTTCTGTAATTATTCTTGGTGGGGAAGGCAGGCAGGAGAGCAGGAGCCAATCAGTGATGAAGAGGCCGGCTGTAAGAACTGCCCAATCAGGCGGGGCAAGGTAGGCGGTCTCTTCCGGTGTAATGGCATCAATTGCAAGGCCAGGGCAAAAAAAGGAGTACTAGATGTTTGCTAGACTACTATTTTTTGCTTCTATTCTCTGTGGACTGCTTAGAAAGAACCTGGGAGACCTCCAAACTACACAATGGTGATGTTATGGGATGGGAGCAGTGAAATGGGGTAGAATCTGGTTGAGACTAGTTAGAAGTCGTGAGAAGGGGCTGGGGGTTTAGCTCAGCGGCATAAGCGCCTGCCTTAAAAGCAGGCAGTCATGAGTTCGATCCCTGGTACCGATAAAAAGGAAAAAAGGCCAAAAAAACCCAGAAGTGGTGAGAAACAGCTGTGCTGTCTAGAGCATGTGTGCTTAGCCTCAGATCCTGAGGGCCTCTAGTACTAACAGTGAGTCATCCTCTGTCCCTTTTACCTCTCGCTGGCGCCAGGACAGTTCTGCATCCCTAGAACGCTGTCGCCACTGTGATACCACCAGGCCACAATGCCATTTTTGAAATCGCCTGCTGCCCTTGCTCCTCCAACAGTCTGGGCCCAGGACGGGGCATGAGGAGACCCTGATTCCGATGTGGTTTCAAGCTGGGTGCAGCTGTAATAAGCTAGGTCTCTGCCCTCATTCCTGTCAGCAACAAATCTGAAAGCCAGAAGTTTATAAATGTCTGTGCTGCAGGACCTCATAGCCACAACTGCTCTCCTTAAACTTATGCAGTTATGTATTTTGTGATCGCCTAAATTGATACTATGTTCTCGTATTTCTATGCACATGAAAGGTGGAGGCAAAGGTTCTGAGAATTCAAAAATATGTAGTTATGTGCCTCAGTGGAGGAAGGCTTCCCAAACACTGGATGAACTGCTGTGTATTATACAGAAAAATGCAAAGAATTTCTGAACATACTTTATGTGACACATGTGCTCATAGACCATGTTTGGGAGAACAGCCATAGAGGTTTAAATTTTGAGAGAAATGATGCAGATATAAATGTTTCATCAAGGGCAGTGTAAAGTGTGTTTGCTAAGGACAAATTCCTGTTAAATTCTCTTTGAAAAATGCCTAAATTTAGTCGTTTGCATGAACATATACACGTGATATCATTCTGAATGGAAAGGAATATGGGTGTCATCTCTGAATTAAGAGGTGATTGAATAGGTTGGTTGATCATATACATTGTTTAAATATGGAAATGCTCTGCAATGGACTTTACTGAGTGGTGTAAAGGAGATGCCATAAATTGAAATTGTACAGGGATATCAGTAGTTTGGTCATGAAGGGTTTTCTGCTTAGGGTGGATCAGAGGAGCATGGAAAGGATGTGGAAGTAACTGGCAGGATGCAGTGTTCCAATAGCAGGACATACAAAAGAGAGGGTCTTCCCTGAAAGTCAGGTAGTTCTTAGGGTAAGCATGAAGCTAAGTTGGCTTCCGATTTCTTCCTTGAGGTGAATAACACGAGGTCTGGTACGAATCAGTATTCCACATCCTTGTCAACCCATGAATTCTGTGTTCTTCACTTGAGATCTAATTTTAATTATCTCTAATTACGACCCAGTGTCATGAAGGTGAAATTCGAATTTTTTTTGTAACAGGGATCGAACTCATGATCTCAAGCTTGCTAGGTAGGTGTTCATGCTGCTGAGCTAAATACCCAGCTCTGAAAGTGTTTTCTGTATACTATGTATGATATCAACATTGTTCCTCAGAAAATGTTGAATATTGTGGAATTTGTCTATATTATATGGACATAATTTTTAAAGAAAACCAAAGGTGTTTTATGCAGTCACTTTTCAAGTTTCACATTGTCTGTGGGGTGTCTCAGTCAGGGTTTCTCTATTTCAGACAGCTCTGTAACTTTGGCTAGCCCCAAACTCAAGGAAGTTCTCCTGTATCAGCCTCCCAAGATATATTTCTTATATCTGAAAGGAGAGTGATCACTTGGTGACACTGAGCTCTAATTTGAAACTTGTTCCTGGTTTCATTGTTTATACATTTTTTACATACAGCAGTTTTCCATGAACATTTGAGTTATTATTTATGTATCACTTTTGATGTTATTTGTGTTTTGTTCTATGAAACCAAATTTAAATATCAAAATGCTGCTTAAGTATATTAAGAATAAAGGACTCAGTGGCCTAAATGAGATTTGATGAGATATCATTGTTAGTACATCAAAGTGATTGATGAGATATTTGTCTGCCTCTGTGCTTTATGGATGCTGGTCCTGCAGGCTCTTACTATGAGCTCTGCTTTAGAGACAGTGCACAGGGACTCTTGCAATGACTCAGCATAAGAATCAGTGCTCCTATTTGGCTGTTACATTAGCTGTGAGTTGCAATATAGCATTAAATTTACTGTCTCAAAAAATGTGTATATACCAAAAATTAATCCCCAAGATGTAGAATTAAGATTTGGAAAAATAAGTCTCCATTCAGCTGTTTTGTTTGGTTTTATTTGTTTAGTTTAGTTTTGTTTTATTGAGACAAGTTTTCTCCATGTATATCAGCTAGATTTGAACCCTATATGGAGAACAGAATTGCCCTAACCTCAAAGCAGCACTCCTGCCTCAGCCTCTTCAGTGCTGGGATTATAGATATGTGTGTTTTTACCCTAGAAAATATTGATGTTTGTAACTTAGGTGTGTTGTAGCTTGGCATAATAGATGCCATCTTGAGCTTTGAATTTAACTAGTGCCCTGTATTTCACCCAGAAAAATGGAAAATCACTCAGTGTTGAAGTCCCAGGAGAAAAGCAAAATGAGCTGTACCCAAAGAAAAAAATTAACCTGATCAGCAGAAGAAGCAGAATACAGTTGTTATCCAACCATTATTATACGATTCTAGCTAAATGATTTCCAACAGGATCTTTTTGTGATTCTATCTTTTAAAACATCTGTGACTTTCCAGCTCAGAGCCTCTTGTTTAGATCCTGAAATGGGGGTGGGCATTCTGTATACAGGTGGTCCTGAGACCAGCTATGAAATTCCACATTTCTGTGTTGGGTTCCTATATTATTGTTCACAAACTCAACTCAAGCTGCAGAAACCTTTACTGACACAAGCAAACCTCAGGATTAAATGACAGTGCCACTGAAATGAAAGAATAATTGTGAAAAAGAGAGGAGAACAAAGACAAACACCATGTGCTATAATGCCCACCTCTTTTTCCAAGCAACGAAGAATCTGAAACAGGAGAATGGCCATGTATTAAAGGACAGCCTACCCTACATAATGAGTGCAAGGCTGGCCAGAACTCCAAAGTGAGACTATGTCTTTAAATCAAAACACTAAAATGAAAAAAAAATAACAAAGTAGACAGAAAGACTATTGATAGCAAACAAAAATAGAGCTGAGTGAAATTTGACTTATGTAAAATGTGAATTATTGAATGAGGCTGGCAGAGGAAAGAAGGCCATGTAGTGGCATGCAGTGGCATTCAGGAGGCAGTGACAGACACAGATTTAAGAATGACATCTATTGTGCTACAGCACAACAGTGGCCTCCTTCCTCCAATACATTTGCATTTCACTAGAAAGAGGACTTCTAAAAGCTAATGGAAATGTTAAACCCAGGGCCAACAAACAGCTTGAAATTCAGGCATTGGAACAATGCCTTTAGCAGACATTTCATATTTAAATTGAGATAAGAGAAATATAATACTGCCCTGCTTGATATCAAATGCACCCTTTAATGGCTCACAACATTGAGAAATGAAGTCACAAACCCAAAGAAGTTCAAAAATTGTCTTAGAAAAAAAAAAGAAGAATAGCTCTGAATTTTCAGGAGTGGTCTTCAGTGTTTTGGCCACAGTCATATTGTCAGGGGTCATTTATACAGGATAGTCACAATGTGGGCAAACTGTGGGTCTCAATCTACAATCAATCTATAAGCTTATAGGTCCTTAACTAATATTATTCATTAGGGAAACAAGTCAGCCAGAAAAGGTATGTGGAAAGAGCCAAGGCATTTTGTGGGAACAATAGTCCAATTGATCTGGTCATTGAGTATGGTAATTGATGCCTATCTGAACCTCCTGGAGGAGGTGATAGTAACTTTAGTACATTTCAAGCTGTTGTTTTTCTTTTCAGGGGCCTGTAGACAGGGTCACTGCATCTTCACCTTCAGGTCTGGCTTTCTTCACCTGTGCCTGTAGCAGTGATTGTTGTATTTCATTTTTTGCATTGACTCTTTGAGGTTCCAGTTCCCCTTGATTGTATATCAATTTCTGTCTACATTGACAACCTTTGCTAAAATCACAGTTTTATTTGAATGAATAAAGTGAAATATTCATTAATACACGCCGGGGATTTAGCTCAGCAGGCAGAAACCCCTGCCTGGAAAGTGCTAAATTGTAAATTTGATTCCTGGTACCTAAAAAAAAAAGTAATTTAAACTGCAAGGAAAGAAAATAATTTCATTTGTGAAAATGTAGTTTTACAAAATTTATACTAAATATGTCCAATGGCAAATTAAACATTGTTAATAGTTATATTTAGTATCTAAAGTGGTTGGGGCTGGGGATTGAGCTCAGTGATACAAGGAGCCTCCTGGAGAGCACAAGGTCATGAGTTCAATCCCTCATACAGAAAAAAATAATCACAGTTGTCAACGATGCAGTGCTATGAGCACATTTATTGAAAGTGATACTTGGTATTTAATAGGCTCAATGTTTCTTTTGTGATCTATGAATTACCTGCAGATAACATGGCAACTACAGTGAATGATATACTGTCCCCTATAGGATTGCTATTTTCTGAGTTGTTTTTATTTTTTGTTTTCCCACAAACTTGAAAGTTGAAAATGTTGGCTGATGCTAGCTAGAAACACTGTGATAATCATTTTTTCAATGTAATGATATATTTCCCTATATCCATTAAGAACATTTTATTTGCTACAATTGTTCCAAGTCAATTTGATAAACAATTCTTAAAGTTACAGGCAGCTGAGTTAGTTAGAAATACAGGCAGCCATACCGTGATAAATTGGAATGAAATTCCTTACCTTCTATGTCTGGTATGAGCTTGTGTTCTCTAAAACGCAAGAATGAATTTTAGGAACAACAGAGTTGAAGAGCAGAATATATTTTTTGAGAGAAAGAAAGTGATAATATTTTGCTCTAAATAGGATATTTTGGAAGTGGGAGGTGGAACCAGGGCACTTTTTACGTTGAAGTCACTTTCCTTTTCCCTATTCAAGGTACCTGTGGCAAGGAAGGAATCTCAATCAGCTACTTGCATATCAGCAATGCCAACTTTCACCACCAACCAAGTCAAAAACTATATGTATGCCACCCACACTTTTTCAGAAGATGAAGCCAGACCCCCAGTGGTCATAGGGTTCACTCCATATTCTTAGAATAAAGGCCATTTTGACTTTATATTCTCTTCTTTACTACACCAAGAATCCTATCAGAAAGCTTCTGTCTGGGAGAAACAGGAGGGGTTCTGAGCTGGTAGCAAAGGACTCTGTCTTTTCTAGGGATTTTATAGAATAAAATCATGTGGTGAGATAGGTTTAAAATGGATTAGATTACTGAAGTTACTGAGGAGATAAATTAGCACAGTAGAGAAGCAGAATATAAGAAATGTAAAAGTGGCCTTTTACTTAATGAATGTGGAGAGGAGCCCACAGCCCCTAAGGATTAGGCTTTTTTTTTTCCAACTGACTATGGGGTTATAGGGTATATGTGACTTTTGACTGGATGTGGTGCTTGGAGGGGACATTGATGTCATGCCAGGAGCTGATGGGAATTTCTTTAGGCCCCTGGGAAAGAAAGAGGAAGTTGCAATTAAGGAGAAAAGATGAAGTGGCCATATGAGTAAGCATCCCTGATTTCACCTTCTTCCACTTTGAACTACCACCACGAGGTCCTGTAATTGTTTCTAGGGTAAAACAGTTTGAAGTACATCCTTCCCTTAGAATGAAGAAATCAAAATAAAGAATGTACTTATTGAGAGAAAGAAAGCTGCCTGAGACAGAGAAGGGGTCCTGAGCAGGTTGCCAAACACTGTCCTTTCTAGGGACCTTTATAGAGTAAAATCATGTGGTGAAATGAGTTTAAGGTGGGGAAAACTAGGAACTCACAATGCAGATGGGCATAAGATGGGAGAGAGCTATGGTACCCAATAGGATTATTAAGTTCAGGTAAAGCTGATTAAATTGGGAACAAAGGGGGAAGGGAGTCACATAGAAAGCAGACATTCTTAGGCATCTGTGACTCTTCCCTGAGGGGTTTGGGAGGGTGACTTCTGAGTTCCTCAGTATGATAGGAACTATTTAGAATGTCACTCTTTAGGATAAAGATACATTTCTTTGAATGGTGACTTCTGACTTCCTCAGAGTGCTAGGGAACTATTTAAAATATCTATCCTTAGAATATGGATGAATTTGCTTATCATTGTCTTGATCCTTGGCCCATAGCATGAGGTGTCAGTCTTCCCCATAGTTGCAAGGTATCTGGGCTCCTGCATGGGCTCCTTGGAGGACCTAGCCTTGATTCATGCCAAGAGTATTTAAGTAACTCAGGTGCCTGTAACAGTACTTTTTGGAAAATTGATTACAGATGTCTTGTGCTCTGGGTAAATGATCTGGAGATGACAATGTGCAATGTATATACCACTGTTGCCCCCTGATTGACATGTTTTGAGATTCAATTTTAGTTTATGTGCACTTTTTTCCTTGAAATAAAATGGATTTGAAAATTAAAAGCCTGAGGTAAAGCTGTTCAGTACAAACACTGTCGAGCTGAGTTCACCACTGTAGAAGAATGGCAGCTCCAGAAGTCTCTGCACTACAGTCTATCATTTGGCATCCTTTCTTGCAGGGAGGGGTTCCTTTCCCTGTTTATTGTTGACTCAGAAGGAAGGCAGTAGAGTAGGATTCAATCAGTGAAGGGGCAGGCTATATGAACTGTCCAATCAGATGGGCCGTTGCTGGCTGTGACTTCTGTCTCTACCAGTGTCTCAGCATGATTTATCTGTTCTGAGTACAATAGTGGTAGCAAAACGCTTGCTGAATATCATTTAGTACTTTTGATGTCCTGTGGCTCAATTAGCAAAGAACCTGAGAGACCCTGAACCATGGAATAGTGAGGTTGTGGATGGCAGCCCAGAAATAGGGTGGATTGTGTGAAACCAGTTACAAGTATTTAGGAGTAGTTCCGTGTGTCTGGAGCCCCAGGTATTTAGTTAGCTTCAGCTACTGAGGTCCTCCAGCATTGGCCATGGGTCATTCACTGTCGCTTTTGCCTCTTGCTGTTGGCAAGGGTAATTTGGGGGTCCCCAGAACCCTGGCTTCACTATGACAGCAATAGACTCAAGTATCATGTTTGAAATTCATTGCTAGCCTGGTAACTCCACCATCTTAGGCATTGGAAGAAGCTTGGAAAGACTCTGACTATGATGATTTGTAGCTTGTAGACCAGTAATGAGCTAGGTCTATATTCTCCTTCCTCAGAGTAGCAGATCTAGAATGTCCAGAGTTTATTAATGTCTGTAATGCAGGGCCTTATAGCCACAATGGCTCAACTTAAACTTAGGCTTTTTTTGTATTTATAGTGATCTCCTCAATTTATAGTATGTTCTCATATTTCCATCCTCATGACAGGTAGTGGCAAAGGTCCTGAGAATTCAGAGATGTGTAGTAGTGTGCCTCAGTGGAGAAAGGCTTCCCAAACAACTGGTGAACACCTGTGTATTATACACATCAGTGCAAAATAATTTGTGAACATACTTAATAATTTAGGTGACACCCCTGCTTACAGTCTAGGTTTGTGAGAAAAGCCATAGAGTTTTGAAGTCTGAGAAAAATGAAGCAAATATGAAAGTGTTATCAAGGACAGGGTAAATAATTGTGAAGGACAAATTCCAGAAAGGGCTACCTGTTAAATTCTCATTGAAAAATGCTGAAATTTACATTTGCATGGACATATACATGTGATATCCTTCTGAATGGAAAGGAATAGGGGTGTCATCTCTGAGTTAAGAGCTGATTTGGTAGCTTGGTTGTTCATAGGCAGTTTAAATATAGAGATGCTCTGCAATGGACTTATCTAAGTGGTGTAAAGGAGAAGCCCTAATTAGAAATTTTGCAGTGATATAAATAGATAGGCATGAAGGGTTTTCTGCTTAGGATGGATCAGAGGAGTATGAAAAGGAAGTGGAAGTGACTGACAGGATGCAGGAAGCAAATAGCAGGACATACAACAGAGAGGGTCTTCACTGAAAGTAAGGTAGTTCTTAGAGTAAGTATGAGGTAAAGTTGGGTTCTGATTGCTTCACTGACGTGATCAACACCAGCTCTGGAAACAATCAGTATTCCATACCCCTGTCAACCCATGATTTTTGTGGTCCATACCTGAGATCTAATTTTGATTTTCTCTAATTATGCCCCAGTGTTATGAAGGTGAAATTTGAATTTTTTTGTACCAAGGATCGAACTCATGACCCATGCTTTCCAGGCAGGCGTTCTTGGCACTGAGCTAAATACCCAACTATGAAAGTGTTTTCTGTGTAGTATGGAAGATATCCACATTGTTTCTCAGAAAGTGTTGAGTATTGTTGGAATTTTTCTGTATTGTATGCCTATAATGTTTTAAAACAAACTAAAGGTGTCTTATGCAATCTCTTTTTAAGTTTCACTTTGTTTGTTCAGTGTCTCAGTCAGGGATTGTCTATTTTAGATAGCTCTGTAACTTAGGATAGCCCCAAATTCAAAGAAGAACTCCTTCACCAGCCTCCCAAGATATATTTATTATATTTGAATTGCAAGTGATCACTTGGTGACAGTGAGGTATAATTTACAGCTTGGGCCTGGTTTCATTTTATATACATATTTTTAAAAATACAGCTGTTTTCCACTAACACTTGAGTTATTATTTATGTACCATATTTGATGTTATTTATGTTTTGTTCTATGAAACCAAATTAATGTTTCAAAATTCTACTTAAGTATATTAAGAACAAAGTACTCATTGGCCTAAATGAGACTTGAAGAGACATCATCTGTAGTCTATCAAAGTGATTGATGAAATTTTTTTAAATTTAGAAATTGGTAAAATACAACAGAACAAGACAGCATAAGGCAAACTAAGATCATACAGTGAAATTGGTACACAACTTCACAACAGGTTACTGGGATAACAGTAATAGGTATCACAGTATATTTTGTTATCTTTGTAATAGTTGTTCTTTAATCACATATATCAAAGTGAGATGAAATACAGAACTTATCAAAACAGAATATTGAATAGAGCAGTACCATTAATCAGAATAGAGTGAAACAATAATAAAACATTTTCTTTCAAAGAGATAGTACAAGGAAGTCTCCCTTATTTGCTACGGTCAACTTCCCAGGAGACGCTCAGATTTCTGGTTCCCATTTGCTAATGGGGGGTGACAGGAGAAGAGGGGCAGGGAAGAGGGATGTTTGATTCTAGGTGATGCATCAGTAGGTTCACTATTGCTTAGTAGGGAGACAGGCTGGTTGTTTGGTTTCACAGCATTCTAAGTTCCAACATAGCATGGATCTCAGGAGCTGCTGCTGGTTTTCCCCCTGGAAGGGCTGCAGTTTGCCAGACTGCCACTGCTGACCAGGGAGGGGAGGTGCTTGCTTGGCTTCCCAGTCAATTGATGAGATATTTATCTGCCTCTGTGCTTTGTGGTTGCTGGTCCTGCCGGCTTCTCACTGTGAGCCCTGCTTTAGAGACAGTGCACAGGGAATCTTGCCATTACTCAGCACATGAAACAGTGCTCCTATTTGGCTGTTACATTAGCAGCGAGTTGCAATCTAGCATTAAATTTTCTGTCTTCAAAAATGCGTATATACACAAAATTAATGACCAAGACATGAATTTAAATTTGAAGAAATCAGTCTTCATTCAGCTGTTTTGTTTGGTTTTATTTGTTTAGTTTAGTTTGTTTTATTGAGACAAGCTTTCTATATGTATAACAGCTGGATTTGAACACCCTATGGAGCCTAGAATTGCCCTGATCTCACTGATGTTGTCCTGTCTCAGCCTTTTGAGTGCTGGGATTATAGATATGCACCACCATACATTGTTTTTGATTCAGATCTGTAGGAAAGAATTTAAGATATCCCAAACCTGGGGTCTCAACCTTCCTTTGAAAAATATATGTATGATTCTTTAGGATGTGGTGACCTTTGAGGATGTTGTCGTGAACTTCAGCAATGACGAGTGGAGTTTGCTGAGTCCATCCCAAAAGAACATCTACAGAGATGTGATGGGTGAAAGTTTTAGCAACATGATTGCGATAGGTAAGGATGAAATCTTTTTGTCACTCATGCTGTCAAAATATTGTTTGCTGCTCATCAGTGCTGTTTCATTAAAAAGAATGAGAAAATATTTTAAAAACTATCTCTGATCTGGACATATTTTATCATATATCTAAACAAAACCTATTAATTTGTATATATTAATCTAATGAGTCCTGGTATTTCTATGTCTACAATTCAGGAGGACTTGGGGATATCCAGGAAGCTGGAAAAGAATGCAAAATTTACTGGAGATACTTAAGGTAATCTGCACTCACAAGGAGAAGGAATGTTCCTGAGTAATTAGTGAGTCAGCAGAAAAATGACCACCATTCAATTTAATGTCAATAATATTCTCTGAAGATATATAAGCTAGAGTATGTATCATGAGTGAATTAAATCATGGAAATGTATGACATTGCATATAGATATATACAAAAGGCATACACTTTGAGTTATGACAATCTGCCTTCAGTTTTTGTACCGATATATACATGTGAATGCAACACATTCATTATCTAAGAATTGCTAAGTTTGCAATAGAATTTGAAATAAAACTGAGTGCTCATGTTTCCAAGAAATGCTCTAGAGAATCAACCATTCTGATTAATATTCTTACTAGGCTGGTGGAATGTTAGTGTACTCATTTTGAATATCAGTATGCAGTTGTCTCTAAAAATTAATCCCCTCATACTTGTCCTGGATACTATTAAAATCTCAAAATCTACATAAAATACTGATATATGCTTACTCATATACAAAGCAGATCAAGTTACAGCAGATCAGGCCTTGAAGCATAGCTATCTATCATTGGATTTGTGGAGAAGGAAAATGTTAATAGACTCTCTGTGATTGTGCATTCTTGTAAACCCAGCACACTAGGAATCAGATTTTGCAGAATGGCAAAATCAAGTTCAAACTTCACAGCTTAATGATCAGTGAAAATCTCTTAAAATAGATTTTTAAAAAGCTATAGATTTATGCTAATACCTGTTGTTCATTCCCAGCCCAGAAAAGAAAAAAATGTGTTATATAATGTCAAAAAAAATAATATAATGTCATTTGCTATAAGAATTAGATGGGACTTTCACCCGTCAATTCAGTGAAACAGCTCAGCTATAAAACCTAAAAGGTCACAGGGTTTATTTTAGATGAGAAACCAAAATATAAATTGTGGAATGAAATGAAACAGAGTTGATAGATAAAAGTAAGACTGACCATATGGAAAGGGGAACTACAGGTTAAGGACAGAAGGGAGATTGTGATGGGGAAACACATAAGAATAATCTGCATGTGATACACATATCTATCCATGCCTAAAGTGAAGCTAAATATTCTGCATTTCAAAAGGTACCACCTTTTAAGATTTTCAAATGTGTACCAGTCTTTTCGGAATGGTTGTTTTCAACATATCTTACAAGGTCATTCTGTTTCTTCATGGCCAGAATTTCTTAGCAGGCATTAAAAACATAATTTGACATTAATGCAGTCATTAAAGTGAGGTTCATTTCACTGTGAATTTTTCTTTTTTTAAATTTAATATAAGGAAAGGTTAAACAAACAAAATAAGTAGAAATAATACTATTTTCAAAGTGAAAATTAACAGTAAGAAATCACAAGATGATGATTACAAATGCTGATCATAGAAATAGTTATGAAATACAAAAGTGAAACATATGAAGTGGGGATTCAAACAGCGAGACTGCAAAATGTTTTGTTCAACTCTCCATGAAAAGCTTAGTAATATCATTATATATCCTATATGTGATTTTTTTCTTTACAGAAATGACAAGCTAGGGAAATCCTATGGTCATACGTCTTGGAATCAGTGTAAAGAAGTATTCCTTTGTACTGCAGAAGGTAATGTGAATGTGAAAGAAACAGAAACACACCACAATGTTCAGATCCATGAAAACTATTGCAGAGCAGGGAAACCCTACATATGTGAGCAATGTGGGAAAGGTTTTACCACACATGGCATTTGTAAGCAACATGGAAGAATTCACAGAGGAGAGAGACCCTACATATGTAATCAGTGTGGGAAAGCTTTTACAACACGTACATATTGTCAAGTACATGAAAGTCTTCACTCCGGAGAAAAATGTTATAAATTTAAGCACTTATTGTGTAATCCATGAAAAACTTCACACTGGGCAGAAATCGCATATATGTAAGAAATGTGGGAAAACTTTTAGCAGTAAAATTCATTTTCAAATACATGAAAATGTTCACACTGGAGAGAAAACCTATGTGTGTAAGCAATGTGGAAAAGGTTTCATCCAACCTGGAAATTGTAAGGAACATGAAAGAATTCACACTGGAGAGAAACCATATGTATGTCAGCAATGTGGGAAAGCTTTTAAAACACAGGGAGAATGTAAGAAACATGAAAGAATTCACACTGGAGAGGAACCCTATGTATGTCAGCAACGTGGAAAAGGATTCACCAGTTCTGGACATTGTAAGCTACATGAAAGAATTCACACTGGAGAGAAACCATATGTATGTAAACAATGTGGGAAAGCTTTTAAAACACAGGGAGATTGTAAGAAACATGAAAGAATTCACACTGGAGAGAAACTCTATGTATGTAAGTAATGTGGGAAAGCTTTTAAAATGCAGTGAGATTGTAAGAAATATGAAAGAATGCACACTGTATGTAAGCAATGTGGGAAAGTTTTTACCCTACATTGCCATTGTAAGCAACATGAAAGTTCACACTCAAGATAAATCTAGTGTACATAAGAGTCGTGAGAATGGTTTGCGCACATGTACATATTGCATAATGCATGAAAATCTTCACACTGGGCAGAAAACTTATATATGTAAGGAATGTGGGGAAGGTTTCAGCAGAAATGCTCATTGTCCAATACATTATAAAATTTACACTGTTGAGAAACCCTGTGTATGGGAAGAATGTGGGAAAGCTTTCACCACACATGGATATTGTAAAATACGTCAATGACTTCACACTGGTGAGAAACCCTATTTATATAACAGTGTGGCAAATCTTTTACCACATACAGTCATTGCAAAACACATGAAAGAATTCACACTGTGATGTGAGCAACTATTTCCAAGATGATAATATGTAATCTATTAATAGGTGATTTCTTACTGTTATGTTTTTTTGTAGTTCTGTATTATGTGTAACCTTATACCACTTTGTTTTGTTTTGTGTTTTTCTCTTTTTCCTCTTAAATAAAAAAAAATGAATTCACACTGGGAAGAACCACTGGCTATGTAAGAGAGTGGAGACACTTTCAGCAGCCAGATTGTAAGTGAAATACATGAAAAAACTCACACAAGAGATAAATGCTATGTGTTATGGGAATACTCCCATCATACTTGATCATTGTTACATATCTGAAAGAGCTCACTGGGCAGAGATCCTCTGTGGATTAACAATGTGAGAAATATGGCAATCCATGTTTCTTGTTAAATACATAGAAAAAGTCACTTTCAGACAGTTTAGATCTAAGTTTACTTTAAAAATCGCAAGGAGACCTAAGAAATAATCAATACAGAAGTTAGATGTCAATATTTCTTCACAAATATTCCAGAAATAACAAATCTGAGGTGGTGGAGCTCTACTCAAGTGCACATGTTGTATGATTTTCAGTTAATCACTTGTACCTCTCTAGATTTTTTAAAGTGTCTTTGTGCTTCAACATGGCATCTTGTAATTAAACATGCTAAACTGAAATGGGCTTTTCACTTTCAAGTATGAATAGTGTCTATGTACTTAATATTTTTTCTTTAAAACTTAAATTGTATATTTTTTGGTGAATTGTAATGTTGTTTATTTAAATAGAAAAAAGAAAAAGTATAGAAATAATACAGAGTTTCAGAAAAATAAACAATAAGAAATCACTAGTTGATTAGTTTCATATTGTCATCTTAGAAGTAGTTGTTCAAGTTACAAAATTAAAGCATACAAAGTGATATTCAAATAATGACACTGTCAAAAGTTCACCTCAATGATCTAACAAAAAGTTGTTAATATGCTTATCTGTCCTACACACTTTTTTTTTCTTAAGAGGGTAAGATTAAACATGACAAAACAGAACAGTTCATAAGGAAACAAGTTAAGGAAACAGATTTCAAAGCGAGTCCACTGCAGATGTTCACTGTCTATCTTACTGTCTCTAGTTTTCTTCCAAATAGTTGTTTCCATCTTCACATACATTGAATATATACCAAATATTATAGAACTAATCAAATAGTTACAGGGTGATGCAGGCTTTTTCAGTCTTCAAGACTGATTTTGGGGCAGTCGATAATGACTACGATAATGTCTCATTCTCTTCATAGTAGCTGTCATTATCTTTATGTATGCTGAAATTTAACATAAGAGACTAGACTAATATCACTCTGAACAGTGAATAATAGTATCCTGAGAAGGAGAAAGGTGAGGAATTGCCTAAAAAAGAAGGCAGAGAACATTGTTAAAAGTGTATCAGGATTTAAAAGCTACAGTAGCATTGTTGCTCTATTTAGTTTGGTTATATTTTGTTCTGGTCTGTCTACTCATATTAGATTTGAGGGCACAGAGAGATAACCCAAAAATAGCAGGTTATACCATGGTAACTATCCTTATATTCCTATTAACCAAAACTGAAACACTATATTACTTACATTGTCTTCTATGACTGATCTTCTTTGAAGCTGGTTTGTTTGAATGTTATTTGGCCTTGAGTGATTTTATTCACATTTGGTATGCTTGCTAGTATCAAGTTCAAGAAAAGAAGCAACCACTGTGAAGATGACAAGATGTAAAAGATATCCATTGGTGGGCTGGGGATTTAGCTCAGTGGCTTAAGCACCTGCCTGGCAAGTGTGAGGTCATGAGTTTGATCTCCAGTGCCAATAAATAAATAAATAAATAAAAGATATCCATTCCAGGTTTGATTATTTTTTAATTAAAGAGAACAAAGATAGGAAAAAAAAGCAGGAAAACGGTACAAGTAATACAGAATTTCAAGAAAAAAATACAATAAAAAATCACTAGTTAATAGGTTACATATTGTCATCTTAGAAACAGTTGTCCAAATTATAAAATTAAGGCATATAAAGTGGACATTCATACAGTGAGATTGCAGAAAGTTCTGTTCAATGATCCAACAAAAGCTCAGTATTATGGTTTTCCATCCTACACACTCAAGCATGCAGTTATATCCCTTAGACCACCTTCCTTTCCTCTCTTTTTTACAATAACAATTACACATTTTGAGTTTTTTTTACTCCCACAGTTATTACATTTTTTTGAAGATAATAAAACCTAACATGACTAAATAAAACAGAGTCGGTTAGAACAGAAGGATGGGCATAGTACATGATGCAAAAATAGAGTATCAGATGATCAAAAATGGTTACCATTGTGCCTCTTGTTATTTTTAAAAAGAGTTGGCTATATCATCAGGTATAATAGAATTGATCAAAACAGTACAGAACAAGACCAATAAAACCTACACTGGAGACCTTACAAGATTTCAAAAGAAGATAATAGTCAAACTATAATGGGCATCATAGTAAATCTTATTGCCTTCAAAGTGGTTGCCTATACCCTCAAACTTGATACTATCAAACAAATAGAATATAGTAAAATCAGACAGAACAAGATGGGGAGAGCAATACTGGGGTTCAAATCAGGTTAATAGGAAAACAAAGTTACTGTTATATATCCCGATATTTTTAATTTAGTTTTCCCTTAATTGAAAAAAAATTAAAAAATAGTTTAATTTTTAAAAAAGGATGAAGATTGAGATAAAAGAGGACATTGGAATAGAACAACACTGGTCAGAATGGAACAATTTAAGCATCATTGTGTTTCACTCCCAGATAATCTAACATAATAGTAGTCACCATAGTGCCTCATTGCTTGAATTATTTGAGTATAACTTTGTATACTATGGCATCAAGCATATCAAGACAGTGTGAAGCGATTCAAGAGAATGAAAGAATTACAGGGTATTTAGAACCAGTTAACAGAAAACGAACAATGGTTTTATATTATCTCCTTGCCTATAAAAATTTTTCTTTATGCTATTGCATATAGTAAAATATAGTAAGATACAACATGGTAAAACCAGTGGAAACAGTTTGTGAGAGAGGGACCATTCTTACACCACTGAGATTGAGCCCAGTATTGATCATGTTGGTTAATTTTGAATATGCTGGTGAGTTAACGTGGCAAACATTTAGCTGAACTCTTTTGTGTATGTTTGGTAGGAATATTAGCCAATAGAGTGTTTTCATTTATATTATTTTTAACACATTATTGTCTGGCTTCATTCTCAGGATTATTTTGTCACTTAAAAGAAGTTGGTGGTGGTTTTTCCTTCAACTTGATTGAATAATTGAAAAATAATCAGTATTTATTCTTTAATATACTGGATAAAATTCACCAGTGCATTTATTGTATCCCAGCTTTATTGTTGTTATTAAGCAGCTGTGATTTTTACACGTTGTCTGTATTCCTTATTGCTCTGGTCATCAGACTATTTCCTTCTGATGCATGTGGTTTGGGGACATTAATGGACACCACATATCCATTAAGGGTCACATCTCATTTTACTTATGGATGCTACCATTTAATTTTGTATCTTCAAACTATCTCTATAATATATAATTTTGTGAGTAACTCCTTTAAGTTACTCAGATTTAATGCACATTCTTGCAGGGTGTGGTTACTGCTGGAGGAAACTGGGGCTTCTGAGGGGCTGGTCTCTTATTTAAGGCTTCATACCCTGACCTGCCTGCAGTGTCCCCATCTCCTGACCTGCTCCCTGTAAACACCTGTCCTGCTCCATAGCTATGGTGAGTCCACATGTGGCAGTTCAGATCTGCACCTGGGTGGAAAACATTCAGTCAGTTTGGGCTCTGTAACAGACTGACCTTGTCATACAGAGCTCCCCTGAGTGAGAGAGGGGGCCTCAGGCATGTAGGGAGGAGCTCTGGAACCATTCCAGCTCTCTCCTGTCCAGCATGCAGTGTGTGATGCTTTCCTGAGAACTTACTCAAGGATGAGGCGGCCTGGATCTGGACCTTTTTTAGCCATGGTTCCTGCTAGGTACCATTGTGTCCTGCACCTCTGCCTGGACCATCTCTCTGACTTTAGATCTCCACATAGATCTGAGCAGACTCAGTCTTCCTCTACCAGGCTCTAACTCTATGCTGAGGCTTCAAGTGTAAAATATGCCACCCTCAAGTTCATCTTATATACATTTAATCTGGAAATTCCACTTCTAGGGGTCATTTAAAAATGACATTGACAGACACCATATTCTCTTCTTAATCAGTTAAGGTGTGGACAGTTAGAAACCATGAATTTACCACAGCACAGCTGCTGAGTTAATTATAAATTACAGCCACTGACAATGCTGAAAGAAGGCCACGTGCTAGGCCATGTCCCTGATCTTTCCTGAGATGGAAGAGAGCTTGTGTCCTGGCTCTCTCTCCACCCAGCAGTAAAGAGACACAGGCCTGCACAGCAGGTGAGGACAGGAGAGAGGAGCTGGTCAATGGCAGACCTCTAATCCAGGAGGGATGCCGTTGTGTTTTTTCCATTTTATTTTCCACTGCATTATTTATAGTGTTCCGTTCAGTATTACTTCTCTTCTGTTCAATTCACTTAAGAATAAACAGTTGGTATTTTCTTGAGTAGGTGAGTGGAAATGGTTGACTTAATATTCTTTTATATGTAATGTAGGATACGCATATAGAAGTACATTCAAGCTTCACTTTATAGTTACATAAAATGAGGAGTCTTTTTATTCAGAAAGCAACACATCTTCACGACTAACTTTTAAACCCCCAACACATGAAGCCATGCGAATCCCGCTGTGGTGGGTGTCCTGCCCTCCCCACCTGAGAAGTCAGTGTGTTCATCTATGTCTGGTAGAGGACACCCAGAATCTTCTTCAGAGTCTCTTTTTCCAGCAAGGATGTCTTGAATCTTCCTGTGCTCAGGCCAAGCAGGGAGTGTGCAGCATGCAGAGGAGCCCAGCACATCCTGCCTTACACCCTTTTCCACCACTGCATCTATCCTGCATCCCTGCAGGCCCAATAAGGCAGAGCCATGAGGGTGCAGCAAAGACTCTGCCACCTCAGCCCCAGGGGCCTCAACTCTGGGTCCTGGCTTCAGCCTCCACCAGGCTCCAGGCTCTGCCATGGATTGGACATTCTTAGTGGGTCAGACACACCATCAGTGCCTTGGTGCAAAGTCCATTTGACACAGTGAGCCTTCCATTCTGCATATTTTGATCCTTTCCTTTCTAAATGAGGCTGAGGCATTGGAGACAAAACCCCACACATTGGCATTACTTTTTGTTTTTCTTTCTTTTCCTTCTTCTCTTTTCTTCTTCTTCTCCTTCTCCTTCTCCTTCTTCTTCTCCTCCTTCTCCTTCTCCTTCTCCTTCTCCTTCTCCTTCTCCTTCTCCTTCTCCTTCTCCTCCTCCTCCTCCTCCTCCTCCTCCTTCTTCTTCTTCTTCTCCTTCTCCTTCTCCTTCTCCTTCTCCTCCTCCTCCTCCTCCTCCTCCTCCTTCTCCTTCTCCTCCTTCTCCTTCTCCTTCTCCTTCTCCTTCTCCTCCTCCTCCTCCTCCTCCTTCTTCTTTTTCTTCTTCTTCTTCTTCTTCTTCTTCTTCTTCTTCTTCTTCTTCTTCTTCTTCTTCTTCTTCTTCTTCTTCTCCTTCTCCTTCTCCTTCTCCTTCTCCTTCTCCTTCCTCTTCCTCTTCCTCTTCCTCTTCCTCTTCGTCTTTGTCTTCATCTTTGTCTTCTTGTTGGTTTCTTTGATGCTTTAAATACATATTTAGAGGTGAGTTTTGCCAAAAACTTTGCTTGTCTTTTCACACCCCCTTACCTGAAGTTTTTACAGATTTCTGCTGCAGTTCACACCCTATGTGTCTGAATACTCAGAATGCATTCTGCGGCTTAGTAGAATGAGGGAAGCAAACCAGAAAGTGAACTTGGGGATGTTACTGTGCCTTCCAATACCCTGACTCATATCTTTTTACCTCAAAAATATGCACTTCAGTAGCAGCTGAGTCTGGCACAGACAAAATGAGTTTCCTGCATTTATATCAGACAATCTCAT
The DNA here is from genome assembly GCF_034190915.1 of Cavia porcellus. Classification (NCBI taxonomy): domain Eukaryota; kingdom Metazoa; phylum Chordata; class Mammalia; order Rodentia; family Caviidae; genus Cavia; species Cavia porcellus. The sequence goes on from NW_026947536.1 coordinate 2,905,051, forward strand.
TTCCTCTCAAGCACATTGTATCAGGTTTCTTATGGCCAAACTTGAAGAATTATTTCCAGTACATGAGAGGCTGCCACTGGTCCTGAAATCATGATGGAACTTTTTGTAAACACATAGTCTGATCTACATCTTGGGACAGAAGCTAAAAGAGTCAGAGATGGCTGGCCCAGATAGAAACACCTCAAAATTGTCAACCAGCAGCAGCAGCAAGCAGGAACCAAGTTGCTGAGCTTTCACAATTGGGTGATGGAATCATGTGGTGGATTGTGCCCTGGGTTTACTGAGGCAGCTCAGTAAATCTAGGTTGCTGGCATGATCCCCCTTCCTTCAGTGTAATACAAACAGAAAGTCATGTGCATGCATCATTTATTTGCAATTTTTCTATTGCAGTTACAAAACCTGTATTCATGGGAGTCCACATCTCTGCCATAGCAGACCCACCCACGGGCATTACCACCATGTCTTGTAAAGGATCAGTTTATTTATACAAAATCATAGGAATGTTCTCATCCTTGATTTTCCAGACTTGTGCATTTTCAGTCATTTCTTGAAGGGAAGCTAAATGATTTAGTTTGAGTAAAGTTAAAGTGTGTTGCTGTGCTTCTGTGTGACATCCTTATTGCCAGACCTGATGAAGGCAATGAGTGCGATCTGCTGGAGGTTTAGTTCCAGAGTGACACACTTTGCACAGCTGTGTCAGGCAGGCTGCTCCTCACCTGACTGGCCACCCAGGCATCTAAATGTCTTCTCCCAGTGCTGTTGCTGGCTTTGGGAGGCACCGGATTGGAGTGGAGATGCCCAGAGCACTGGCTGGCCCTGGGGAAATGTTGTTGTGCCATGAGTTTGTCATCTTTAGCCCTGCACCTCTGTGGGTCTAGGGCCAGGGCAGGGTTTCACCCAGCTGCAGTGAATAGCATCCTCCAGACAGCTCTCCTGTGCATGCTTTAAATGGAGGCTAGGGAGGGTCCCAGTTCCTTCCTGCTTCAGACAGGACTGTGAATCAAACACTTGAATATTTGTGCAGCATTCTGTGTGGGAGAAAACTCTATTCTTAGTCCTAGGTGTTCTAGGGAAGGCTGTGTAGAGCTCTGATGGGAGCTGCAGGACAGGACTGTGTTCTGCCCCCCATGTTCTCCCCATTTTTGTTCAGCACCTGACTTAAAAGGTTCCAGTGGACGGGGAAACAGCACATCTCAGGGATGTGTGTCTGCATGAGTCAAGTTTGGGAGGCTCAGTGTTTTCTGTGCTTGTTAGCCATGTCTGGTGATTCTCTTTGAGTTAGAAAAATTTGTCATTTCCCTCACAAAATGGACTCATGAGACCTCTTTCACACTTGTAGCTCCCTTTGTATCACAGAAATCATGGAAAACTTTTTCTGACATGAAAAGATGAATACATACACAATGGTCTCTACGTTTTCCCTGTAGAGTTTGTTTCTCTAGGATTTTCTCTTCTATCAAAGAGCAATAGCAGCCAGTCTCCTCCAGGAATGTTTGGCCAAACAGAATCTGATGCACTGATATGAAAGACCCAGGGTAGTAAATCACAGTGAGAGAAAGGTCAGCGTTGGTTGGTGACTAGCAGGAGCTCTGCATTAGAGAAAGTGCACAGGGACTCTTCCAGTGACTCAGCATAAGAATCAGTGCTCCTATTTGGCTGTTACATTAACTGTGAGTTGCAATATAGCATCAAATTTGCTGTCTCAAAAATGTGTATATATAGAAAATTAATCCCCAAGATATGGAGTTAAGATTTGAAGAAATCAGTCTCCATTCAGCTGTTTTGTTTGGTTTTATTTGTTTAGTTTAGTTTAGTTTTATTGAGACAGGTTTTCTCTATGTATATCAGCTAGGCATTGACTCTCTGAGGTTCCAGTTCCTCTCTGATTGTATATCAATTTTGGTCTACATTGACATCCTTTGCTAAAATCACAATAGTATTTGAATGAATAAAGTGATGTTTATACATTTAAAAATATTCATTAATACAGGCCAGGGATTTAAGCTCAGCTGGCAGAAACACCTGCCTGGAAAGTGGTAGGTTGTAATTTTGATCCCCGGTACCTATAAACAAAAGTAATTTAAATTGCAAAGAAAGAAAATAATTTCATTTGTGAAAATGTAGGTTTACAAAATTTATAACTAAATATGTCAATGGCAAATTAAACATTGTTAATAGTCATATGTAGTATCTAAAGTTGTTGGGGCTGGGGATTGAATTCAGTGATACAAGGAACTGCCTAGAGAGCACAAGGTCATGAGTTTAATCCCTCATACAAAAAAAAAATTCACAGTTGTCAGTGATGCAGTGCTATGAGCACATTTATTGGAACTGATACTTGTTAATTAATAGGCTTAATGTTTCCTTTATGGTCTATGAAATACCTGCAGATAAAATGGAACTTACAGTGAATAATGCACTGTCCCCTATAGGTTGCTATTTTCTGAGTTTCTATTTTTTGTTTTCCCACATACTTGAAAGTTTAAAATGTAGGCTAATGCTAGCTAGAAAAACTGTGATAATCATTTTTTCAACTTAATGATATATTTCCCTATATCCATTAAGAACATTTTGTTTGATAAAATTACTCCAAGTCAAATTGATAAACAATTCTTAAAGTTACAGGCAGCTGAGTTAGTTAGAAATACAGGCAACCATACCATGAGATAGTGGAATGAAATTCCTGACCTTCTATGTCTGGTATGAGTTTGTGTTGTCTAAAATGCAAGAATTAGAGAGCACAAATCGCTATTTTGAAGAAAGCAACACAACATAAAAGCTTGTGCTGATTTAATATTGTCTTGTTTTAAAGTCCCATCAAGCTGTAGTACACCTGTTTCCATTGGTTTTAATATGTTGTATCTTACTATATTTCACTATAAGCTGTAGTATAAACAAAACTCTTTATAAGCAAATAGATAATATAGAAACCATTGTTTGTTTTCTATTAGTAGGTTCTAAATACCCTGTAATTATTTCATCCTCTTGAAACACTTCACACTGTCTAGATATACTTGATATTATAGCATGCGAAGTTACACTCAAATAATTTAAGGAAAGAGGCACTGTGGTGACTACTATCATGTTAGATTATCTGGTGGTGAAACACAATGATGCTTGAATTGCTCAGTTCTGCCCTGCATTGTTCTATTACAATATCCTCTCTTATCTCAATCTTCCCCATATTTTTAAATTAATTTATTTTCTCTCTCTTTTTTTTAATTAAGGGAAAACTAAAATAAAGAACAACGGGACATATTATAGTAACTTTTTTGTTGTCCTATTAACCTGTCTTGAACCCCAGTATTGCTCTCTCCATCTTGTTCTGCCTGATTATTATATATTCTATTTTGTTTGATAGTATCAAGTTTGAAGGTATAGGCAATCACTTTGAAGGCAATAAGATATACTATGATGCCCAATATGGATTGACTATCATCCTTTTTTTTAAAATCCTGTAAGGTCCTCAGTGTAGATTTTATTGGTTTTGTTCCATATTGTTTTGATCAATTCTGTTATTGAAACTCAATTTGAAAATAGCAAGAGGCACAATGGTAAGCACTTTTGATCACATGCTATTCTATTTTGCATCACATGCTATGACCACCCTTCTGTTCTGACTCTGTTTTGCTTAGTTACATTTGTTTTAATTCTCTTGAAAAAAGTAATAAGATCCATGAGAGTAATAAAACCCTAAAAGTCTAATTGTTACTGTAAAAAGAGAGGAAAATAAGGTGGACTAAGGGATATAGCTGCAGGTTTGTTCGAGAGTGTAGGACGGAAAACCATATAACAGAGCTTTTGTTGGATCATTGAATGGAACTGTCTCCAATTCCACTGTATGAATGTTCACTTCATATGCTTTACTTTAGTGATATGGACAACTGTTTCTGGGAAGATAACTTGTAAACTGTTAACTGGTGATTTTGTACTGTATATATTTTTTTTCTACAAATACAGTATTATTTGCACCCTTTTCCTGCATAGTTTTTTTTATGTCCTTTCTTTTTTTTCTTCTCTCTTTAAAAAAAATGGGCATTTTAAATGAATAGACATTTCTCAGAAGAATAGAAAATAAATACATCAAAAACTGTTCAACCAAATAAATAAATGAATAAATAAAATGCAAGAATGAATTTCAGGAACAACAGTGTTGAAGAGCAGAATATATTTATTGAAAGAAACAAAGTGAAAGTTTTTTGCTCTAAATAGAATATTTTGGAAGTGGGAGGTGGAACCAGGGGACTTTTACCTTGAAGTCATTTTCCTCTCCCCTATTCAACCTACCTGTGGCCAGAAAAGAATCTCAATCAGCTACTTACATATCAGCAATGCCACCTTTAAGCACCACCCAAGTCAAAAACTATATGTATGCTGCCCACATATTTCCAGAAGAAAAAGCCAGACCCGCAGTGGTCATGGGGTTCTCCCCATATTCTTACAATAAAGGCCATTTTGACTTTATATTGTCTTCTTTACTACACCGAAAATCTTATTGGAAAGCTTCTGTCTGAGAAAAACAGGAGGGATTCTGAGCCTGTAGCAAAGGACTCTGTCTTTTCTAGAGACTTTACAAAATAAAATCATGTGATGAGATAGGTTTAAAGTGGATTAGATTACTGAGGAGGTAAATTAGCACAATAGAGAAGCAGAATATAAGTAATGCAAAAGTGGCCTTTTATTTAAAGAATGTGGAGAGGAGCCCACAGCCACCAAGGGTTTGGCTTTTTTTTTTTTTTCAGACTGACTCTGGGGTTATGGGGTATATGTGACTTTTGACTGGATGTGGTTCTTGGAGAGGACATTGATGTCATGCCAGGAGCTGATGGGAATTTTCTTTAGGCCCCTGGGAAGGAAAGAGGAAGTTGTAATCAAGGAGAAAAGAGGAAGTGGCCATATGAGCAAGCATCCCTGATTCACCTTCTTCCACCTTGAACTACCACCATGAGGTCTTGTAATTGTTTGAAGGGCAAAGCTCTTTCAAGTACATTCTTTGGTTTGAATGAAGAAATCAAAACAAAGAATTTTTGCTATCTATCTTCCTCCATGGCTGATGGTAAACCATTCATAAGAAATATTTTGAGTCAATTCCTTAATGCATTGTTGATACCATAACCAAAATTACAGATCAGTTCACTTTCAGAAAAAGAAGCAGCACTTAAAGACAGGGATAAAAGCCTTCAATGCAAGTATCCCTGGCAAGGTGATATCAACAATGTGTGATACAAACTACTACTGACTTCAAGAAAGAAAAACGTTTATATTGATATTGATATACTGGAATGAATCTCCCGGTCTATTATGTCTGAAATGAGGTTTTTTGTTCTCTAAAGTCAAAGAATGAATTTTAGGAACAACAGAGATTAAGAGAAGATTACATGATAGATTACCATATGATTACATATGGTGCTCATAGAAATAGTTAATGAAATACAAAAGTGAAACATATGAAGTGGGGACTCAAACAGCGAGACTGCACACATTTTTGTTCAACTCTCCAACAAAAACTTAGTCATATGGTTATAAATCCTATATGAGATTTTTTTTCTTTACAGAAATGACAAGCTAGGGAAATCCTATTTACATACATCTTGGAATCAGTGTAAAGAAGTATTCCTTCGTAATGCAGATGGTAATGTGAATGTGAAAACAGAAACACACCACAATGTTCAGATCCATGAAAAATATTGCAGTGGAGGGAAACCCTATGTATGCAAGCAATGCAGGAAAGGTTTTACCACACATGGAATTTGTAAGAAACATGGAAGAATTCACAGAGGAGAGAGACCCTACATATGTAAGGAGTGTGGGAAAGCTTTTACAACACGTACATATTGTCAAGCACATGAACGTCTTCACTCCGGAGAAAAACGTTATAAATGTAAGCACTGTGAGAAAGCTTTCAGCACACGTACTTATTGTGTAATCCATGAAAAACTTCACACTGGGCAGAAATCGCATATATATAAGAAATGTAGGAAAGCTTTTAGCAGTAAAATTCATTTTCAAATACATGAAAATGTTCACACTGGAGAGAAACCATATGTATGTAAGCAATGTGGAAAAGGCTTCTTCCAACCTGGAAATTGTAAGCAACATGAAAGAATTCACACTGGAGATAAACCATATGTATGTAAGCAATGTGGGAAAACTTTTAACAGACGTGCAAATTGTAAGGTTCATGAAAGAATTCACACTGGAGAGAAACCCTATGTATGTCAGCAATGTGGAAAAGGATTCACCAGATCTGGACATTGTAAGCAACATGAAAGCATTCACACTGGAGAGAAACCATAAGTATGTAAGCACCATGGGAAAGTTTTTAACACACATGCATATTTTAAGATTCGTGAAAGAATTCACACTGGAGAGAAACTCTATGTTTGTTAGCATGTGGGAAAGCTTTTAAAACACAAGGAGATTGTAAGAAACATGAAATAATTCACACTGGAGAAAAACCATATGTATTTAAACAATGTGGGATAGCTTTTACCACACATGCAAATTGTAAGGGACATTAAAGAATTCAAATTGGAGAGAAACCATATGTATATAAGCAAAGTGGGAAAGCTTTTAACACATGGGGAGATTGTAAGAAACATGAAAGAAATAACATTGGAGAGAAACCCTATGTATGTAAGCAATGTGGGAAAGGTTTTACCAATTCTGGACATTGTAAGCAACATGGAAGAATGGGTAGGAACACACTGGATAGGAACCCTATGTATGTAAGCTATATGTGAAAGTTTTTACCCTACATGGACATTGTAAGCAACATGAAAGTTCACACTCAAGATAATACCAGTGTATATAAGCATCATGAGAATGGTTTGAGCACAGGTACATATTGCATAATGCATGAAAATCTTCACACTGGACAGAAAACTTATATATGTAAGGAATATGGGGAAGGTTTTAGCAGAAATGCTCATTGTCCAATACATTATAAAATTTACACTGTTGAGAAAGCCTGTGTATGTGAAGAATGTGGGAAAGCTTTCACCACACATGGATACTGTAAAATACATCCATGAATTCACACTGGTGAGAAACCCTATGTATATAACAATGTGGCAAAGCTTTCACCACATACAGTCATTGCAAACACATGAAAGAATTCACACTGGGAAAACCCACTGGCTATGTAAGCAAGTGGACACACTTTCAGCAGCCAGATTGTAAGTGAAATACATGAAAAAAAAAAACGAGATAAATCCTACATGCCATGGGAATACTCTCAGCATACATGATCATTGTTACATATCTGAAAGAGCTCACTGGGCAGAGATCCTATGTGGATTAACAATGTGAGAAATATGGCAATCCATGTTTATTGTTAAATACATACAAAAAGCATCACTGTTCAGACAGTTTAGATCTAAGTTTACTTTAAAAATCCCAAGTAACACTGAAGAAATAATACAAAAGTTAGATGTCAATATTTCTTCACAAATATTCCAGAAATGACAAATCTGAGGTGAAGCAAGTGTCTTTGTGCTTCCACATGGCATCTAGTAATTAAACATGCTAAACTGAAATGGGCTTATCACTTTCAATTATGGATAGTGTCTATGTACTTAATATTTTGTCTTTAAAACTTAATTTTTTTGGTGAATTGTAATGTTGTTTATTTAAAGAGAAAAACAAAAAATCATAGAAATAATACAGCATTTCAGAAAAATAAACAATAAGAAATCACTAGTAGATGAGTTTCATACTGTCATCTTACAATTAGTTGTTCAAGTTACAAAATTAAAGCATACAAAGTGATATTCAAATAATGACACTGTCAACAATTCACCTCAATGATCCAACAAAAAGTTATTAATATGGTTATCTATCAAACACACTTTTTTTCTTAAAGAGGGTAAGATTAAACATGACAAAACAGAACAGAAAAGTTCATAAGGAAATAAGTTAAGGAAACACATATTTCAAAGCAAGTCCACTGGAGATGTTTACTGTCTATCTTACTGTCTCTAGTTTTCTTCCAAATAGTTGTTACCATCTTCACACACATGGAATATATACTGAACATTAAAAAAAAAGGCAGAGGACATTGTTAAAAGTGTATCAGGATTTAAAAGCTACAGTAGTCTTGTTGCTCTGTTTAGTTTGGTTATATTTTGTTCTGGTCTGTCTACTCATATTAGATTTGAGGGTAACAGAGATAACCCAAAAATAACAGGTTATACCATGGTAACTATCCTTAATTTCCTAAAACTGAAACCCTATATTACTTTCATTGTCTTCTATGACTGATCTTACTTGAAGCTTGTTTGAATGTTTTTTGAATGTTATTTGGCCGTCACTGATTTTATTCACATTTGGCATGCTAGCTAGTATCAAGTTCAGGGGTAGAGGCAACTACTCTGTAGATGACAGGATGTAAAAGATATCCATTGGTGGGCTGGGGATTTAGCTCAGTGGCTTAAGCACCTGCCTGGCAAGTGTGAGGTCATGATTTTGATCTACAGTGTCAAAAAATAAATAAATAAAAGATATCCATTCCAGGTTTGATTATTTTTTTAATAGAACAAAGAAAAGAAATAAAAAACAAAGCAGTAAAAGTGTACAAGTAATACAGAATTTCAAGAAAAAATACAATAAGTAATCACTAGTTAATAGGTTACATATTGTCATCTTAGAAATAGTTGTCCAAATTATAAAATTAAAGCATATAAAGTGGACATTCATACAGTGAGATTGCAGAAAGTTCTGTTCAATGATCCAGCAAAAGCTCAGTAATATGGTTGTCCATCCTACACATTCAAGCATGCAGTTATATCCCTTAGACCACCTTCCTTTCCTCTCTATTTTACAATAACAATTACACTTTTTGGATTTTTTTACTCCCACAGTTCTTATTACTTTTCTTTGAAGGGAATAAAACCTAACGTGACTAAACAAAGCAGATTTGGTTAGAACAGAAGGATGGGCATAGTACATCATGCAAAAATAGAATGTCAAGTGATCGAAAATGGTTACCATTGTGCCTCTTGCTATTTTTAAAAAGAGTTGCCTATATAATCAGATACAATAGAATTAATCAAAACAGTACAGAACAAGACCAATAAAACATACACTGGAGACCTTACAAGATTTCAAAAGAAGATAATAGTCAAACCATAATGGCCATTATAGTAAATCTTATCGCCTTCAAAGTGGTTGCCTATACCCTCAATCTTGTTACTATCAAACGAAATAGCATATATTAAAATCAGGCAGAACAAGATGGGGAGAGCAATACTGGGGTTCAAATCAGGTGAATAGGAAAACAAAAAAGCTATTATAATATATCCCACTATTTTTTAATTTAGTTTTTCCTTGATTGAAAAAAATGAAAAATAGTTTAATTTTTGAAAAAGGGTGGAGATTCAGATAAAAGAGGACTTTGTAATAAAACAACACTGGTCAGAATGGAACAATTTAAGCGTCATTGTGTTTCACTCCCAGATAATCTAACATAATAGTAGTCACCATAGTGCCTCTTTCCTTGAATTATTTGAGTATAACTTCATATACTATAGCATCAAGCATATCAAGACAGTGTAAAACGATTCAAGAGAATGAAAGTATTACAGGGTATTTAGAACCAGTCAATAGAAAATGAACACGGTTTCTACATTTTCTCTTTGGCTATAAAAATTTTTGTTTATACTATCACATATAGTAAAATATAGTAAGATACAACATGTTAAAACCAGTGGAAACAGATAGTTTGTTAGAGAGGGACCATTCTTTCACCACTGAGTGTTGATCTTGTTGGTTAATTTTGGATCTGCTGGTGAGTTAACGTTTCAAATATTTAGCTGAACACTTTTATGTATTTTTGGTAGGAATATTAGCCAACAGAGTGTTTTCATTTATATTATTTTTAACACATTGTCTGGCTTCATTCTCAGGATAACTTTAACTTTGTCACTTAAAAGAATTTGGTGATGGATTTTCCCTCAACTTGATCGAAGAATTGAAAAACAATCAGTATTTATTCTTTATTATATACTGGATAAAATTCACCAGCGCACTTATTGTATCCTAGCTTTGTTGTTGTTATTAAGCAGCTGTGATTTTTACCTATTGCCTGTGCTCCTTATTGCTCTGTTCATCAGATGTATCCTTCTGATGCATGTGGTTTGGGGACATCAATGGACACCACATATCCATTAAAGGTCACATCTCATTTTACTTATGGATGCTACCATTTACTTTTGTATCTTCAAACTATCTCTATGATATATAATTTTGTGAGTAACTCCTTTCAGTTACTCAGATTTAATGCACATTCTTGCAGGGTGTGGTTACTGCTGAAGGAAACTGGGGCTGGTGAGGGCCTGGTCTCTTATTTAAGGCTTCATACCCTTACCTGCCTGCAGTGTGCCCATCTCCAGACCTGCTCCCTGTAAACACCTGTCCTGCTCCATAGCTACGGTGAGTCCACATGTGGCAGTTCAGATCTACACCTGGGTGGAAAACATTCAGCTTTGCCTCTGTAACAGACTGACCTCATACAGAGCTCTCCTTAGTGAAAGATGGGGCCTCAGGCATGTAGGGAGGAGCTCTGGAACCATTCCAGCTCTCCCCTGTGCAGCATACAGTGTGTGATGCTTTCCTGAGAACTTACTGATGGATGAGGCCGTCTGGACCATGCCTTTTTTAGCCATGGTGTCCTGCAGCTCTGCCTGGACCATCTCTCTGACTTTAGATCTCCACATAGATCTGAGCAGACTCAGTCTTCCTCTACCAGGCTCTAACTCTATGCTGAGGCTTCAAGTGTAAAATCTGCCACCCTCAAGTTCATCTTATATACATTTAATCTGGAAATTCCACTTCTAGGGATCATTAAAAAATGACATTGACAGACACCGTATTCTCTTCTTAATCAGATAAGGTGTGGACAGTTAGAAACCATGAACTTACCACAGCACAGCTGCTGAGTTAATTATAAATTACAGCCCCTGAAAATGCTGAAAGAAGGCCATGTCCTAGGCCATGTCCATGATCTTTCCTGAGATGGAAGAGAGCTTGTGTCCTGGCTCTCTCTCCACCCAGCAGTGAAGAGACACAAGCCTGCACAGCAGGTGAGGACAGGAGAGAGGAGCTGGTCAGTGGCAGAGCTCTCATCCTGGGAGGGATGGCTTTGTGGTTTTTCCATCTTATTTTCCACTGCATTATTTATAGTGTTCCATTCAGTATTACTTCTCTTCTGTTCAATTCACTTAAGAATAAACAGTTGGTATTTTCTTGAGTAGGTGAGTGGAAATTGTTGACTTAGTATTCTTTTATATGTAATGTAGGATACGCATATAGAAGAACATTAAAGCTTCACTTTATAGATATATAAAATAAGGAGTCTTTTTATTCAGAAAGGCAACACATCATTCATGACTAACTTTTAATCCCCCAACACATGAAGCCATGCAGATCCCACTGTGATGGGTGTCCTGCCCTCCCTACCTGAGAAGTCACTGTGTTCATTTGTGTCTGGTAGAGGACACTCAGTACCTTCTTCAGAGTCTCTTTTTCCAGCAAGGAAGACTTGAATCTTCCTGAGCTCAGGCCAAGCAGGGAGTGTGCAGCATGCAGAGGAGCCCAGCACCTCCTGCCTTGCACCCATTTCCACCACCGCATCCATGCTGCAGCCCTGCAGGCCCAATAAGGCAGAGCCATGAGGGTGCAGAAAGACTCTGCCACCTCAGCCCCAGGGGCCTCAACTCTGGGTCCTGGCTTCAGCCTCCACCAGGCTCCAGGCTCTGCCCTGGGTTGAACTTACATAGTGGGCCAAACACACCATCAGTGCCTTTGGGCAAATTCCATTTTCCACAGCGACACTTCCATTCTGCAAATTTTGATTCTTTACTTTGTAAATGAGGCTGAGGCATTGGAGGCAAAACCCTGCACATTGGCATTACATTTTGTTTTTCTTTCTTTTCCTTCTTCTTCCTTCTTCTTCTTCTTCTTCTTCTTCTTCTTCTTCTTCTTCTTCTTCTTCTTCTTCTTCTTCTTCTTCCTCTTCCTCTTCATCTTTGTTTTCTTCTTGGTTTCTTTGATGTTTTAAATACATATTTAGAGGTGTATTTTGCCAAAAAACATTCCTTGTCTTTTCACCCCCCAGTTAACTGAAGTTTGTACAGATTTCTACTGCAGTTCACACCCTATGTGTTTGAAGAGAATCCATTCTGCAGCTTAGTACAATGAGTGAAGCAAAGCAGAAACTGAACTTGGCGATGTTACTATGCCTTCCAACACTCCGACTCATATCTTTTTACGTCAAAAATATGGGCTTCAGTAGCAGCTGAGTCTGGCACAGACAAAATGAGTTTCCTGCATTTATATCAGACAATCTCATTTCCTCTCAAGCACATTGTATCAGGTTCCTTATGACCAAACTTGAAGAATTAATTCCCGTATATTAGAGACTACCACTGGTCCTGAAATCATGATGGAATTTTTGTAAACACATAGCCTGATCTACACGCTGGGGACAGAAGCTAAGAGAGGCAGAGATGGCTGGCACAGATAGAAACACCTCAAAATTGTCAACCAGCAGCAGCAACAATCAGGAACCAAGTTGCTGAGCTTTCACAATTGGGTGATGGAATCATGTGGTGGATTGTGCCCTGGGTTTACTGAGGCAGCTCAGTTAATAGGTTGCTGCCTCGATCCCACTTCCTTCCGTGTAATACAAACAGAAAGTCATGTGCATGCATCATTTATTTGCAATTTTTCTATTGCAGTTACAAAACCTGTATTCATGGGAGTCCACATCTCTGCCATAGCAGACCCACCCACGGGCATTACCACCATGTCTTGTAAAGGATCAGTTTATTTATACAAAATCATAGGAATGTTCTCATCCTTGATTTTCCAGATTTATGCATTTTCAGTCATTTCTTGAAGGGAAGCTAAATGATTTAGTTTGAGTAAAGTTGAAGTGTGTTGCTGTGCTTCTGTGTGACATCCTTACTGCCAGACCTGATGAAGGCAATGTGTGGGATCTGCTGGAGGTTTAGTTCCAGAGTGACACACTTTGCACAGCTGTGTCAGGCAGGCTGCCCCTCACCTGACTGGCCACCCAGGCATCCAAATGTCCTTTCCCAGTGCTGTTGCTGGCTTTGGGAGTCACTGGATTGCAGTGGAGATACCCAGTGCACTGGCTGGCCCAGGGAAAACCTTGTCATGCCATGAGTTTGTCATCCTTAACCCTGCAGCTCTGTGGTCCTGGGGCCATGGCAAGGTTCCCCCCAGTTGCAGTGAACAGCATCGTCCAGACAACTATCCTGTGCATACTGTACGTGGAGCCTAGGGAGGGTCCCAGTTCCTTCCTGCTTCAAAGAGTACTGTGAATCAAACTCTTAAAAATTTGTGCAGCATTCTGTGTGGGAGAAAACTCTATTCTTAGTCCTAGGAGTTCTAGGGAAGGCTGTTTAGAGCTCTGATGGGAGCTGCGAGATAGGGCTGTGCTCTGCCCCCCACTGTTGTTCAGCACCTGCCTTAAAATATGTCAGTGGATGGGGAAACAGCACATTTCAGAGATGTGTGCCTGCATGAATCAGGTTTAGGAGGCTCAGTGTTTTGTGTGCTTGTTGGCCATGTCTGGCAGTTCTCTTTGAGTTAAAGAATTTGTCATTTCCCTCACAAAATGAACTCATGAGACCTCTTTCATACTTGTAATAAAAACCATCTATCTGACTATTGGTTGTAAAGAAAGGTTTCCTGTTGTGATTTTTGCATTATTGTTGTTTTTCAAATTCAATGAAATCAGCCCATTGTAACTCCCTTTGTATCACTGAAATCATGGAAAATATTTTCCAACATGAAAAGATGAGTACATACACAATGATCTCTACATTTTCCCTGTAGATTTTGTCTATCTGTGGTTTTCTCTACTATCAAACTGCAATAGCATCCAGTCTCCTCCAGGAATGTTTGACCAAACAGAATCTGATGCAATGATATGAAAAACCCAGGGTAGTAAATCACAGTGAGAGAAAAGTCAGCAGTGGGTAGGGACTAGCAGGAGAGAACAGGGGTATGGATGAGTCCAACATTGAGCAGAAAGCTGGAACTAGACAGATGTGAAGATTGTACCTTTTGACCATGTGCTTACGTGTGACTCAACAAGAAACTAATGAAATCTTAACTTAAAATTACATTATCTTAGAATTTAATGCTTCAAAGAACTATAGATTTAAGAGTAGAAATGAAAACTGATAGAAATAGAAGAGGTAAAGGGAAGGGAAAGTGAAGGACGGGTGCTTTGCAAGACTTGAGCCCTAAGTGGAGCTGAGGACACCTGCCATGGAGCCAGTGACAGACCTGACTTGGAATTCCACCAGACTGGGTATCTGACCTTGATTTTCAGGTTGATCCTGGAGCTGGTGAGGTCATTGGAGATGAGGCAGGCACAAGATCTGTAAGTAGACCTTGAGCTCAGTCCAGTACCAGCCTTGCCTTAAAAAAGTCACCAACTGTCCTTATTCCTTCCAAGCCACAAGGCCTCCCAGGGCCTGTCAGGGACAGCTCTGTGTACAAATCCAGCCCAGGAAAGCTTCCTATTTTGCCTCACCCCACTCACTTCTGCATGCCTCTGTGTTGCAGGAGGCCCCAAGTCTGAGAGGCTTTCTGCATCTAAAGTGCCCCATGTCCTCCACAGAAACCAACAGACCCAGGCCAATTCCTTCTCACTTTAGTTCTCATTTTCAGTGAGCTAGGCTTGCCCCAACTCAATCAGATTAGTTTGGGCTGGTTGTCCCACCTTCCTCAGCAGCACCTGCCAGGAGCCGAGAAGGGAAACTCTGATCCCGAGGAGGACAGGTGTAAGCAGCACTCCAGGTCTGGCCTCCCTCCCAAACTGCCCTCCCAGGGTATCCTGTGTGCTAACCATAATCAGCCCTCACTTGCTGTCAGAGGTCCTTGGACAGTGCTGTGACCACCTGTCCTCCACTCTTCAGGAAGCCTGAAATGCATCTCTCTTTTCCACCCTTGAGACATATTGCCTCTGTGAGAAAGAGAGTGGAGTCTGTAGTGTTACTTTTATCATGGGTGCTCCACAGGGTGCTGCTCTATAACTATCTGAAAAGTGAGTGGATAGTGGGAGTGCTTCCTGCCTGCCTTTCCTCCACCTTCAGTTCATATACTGATGCATCACCCCATTCTGTGTGCCTTCATGGGACTCCCCTACCCCTATTTTATGTCCATGTGTACAGAGGCCAAGAATTAGGGACACTCACTGTAATGTGGTAGAACCTGGTCAGCTCTCCAGGGTGACTGTGTGGCCTTCATGATATGAAACACAAGAGACCAGTGTTTGCATCTGCTCTGGTCATTGCATTGTGGTCAATGCCTGGTACATTAATGCTTTAAGGCACCCACCAGCTCCCTCCATGATGTATGTGTGGAACTGGGTCATCTGGCATCCCCCAGAGATTCTTGCTCTGGATACCATGGCAACACATGGAATGACTGCCCATTGTCCTTCAGAGTGAACACAACAGCTCCACCCAAGTGATGGATCCTTGACAAGAGGAAAGCTTCCTCATGGGAAAGGAAAAACCACAATAAAGCCAGGGTCCCTGGTTTGAGCAGACTTAGTTTTAGACCCAACTCCTCCTTCCTACTTCCCTTGTCAACTTAGACAAGACACAATGCCTCTCAGGTCCTTTCCAATGTGTCCCCCTGAACTATGGCATCTGCTTCATAGGGACATCATCAGAAGTGAGAGATGACACTTTTAAACCTTGTGGGCTGGTGTCATGTGTACACAGTATACAGAATTAAGGTGAATTTCATGAAGGGATGGAAGGGAGGTGAACACAGTGCACACAGGCCTGGTTCCTGCTGTATGGTGGTGGAAATTACACTCACCTCCTGGACATGTTTCCCTGGTGGCATCATCAGGGGGTGGAAGTTCATCAGACCAGCCATCAATATGTTCCCTAAGCATCTCAATTTCTTCTATGTATTGGTGGTGTGGCCTCAAGTCAGGACCTGACACAGGCTAAGCAAGCACTATGGATGCAGATGCACCCCCAAATCCACCAGCACTGTGCCTACATTCACACCTGTGTGAGTCACCACACCCATGTCAAGGGTGCTCAACTGCTGACAGCTCACCTTCTGATGGCCACCTCCTGAGTAGCCCATTCCTTGAGCATGGGTCACACATAGTGAATTTTGTTCTGGTTTGTATTAGCCAGTCTGAAATTGAGCCCAGGTCCTCAGGCATGGTAGGCAAGTGCTCTATCTTGAGCTCTCTCCCCAACTCCTTACTTGTTCTTAATAACAGAAAATGGCAGATGTAATGTGATGTGAGTATCAAGGTTCACACATAAAATGACTGTGACCAACCTCCTGCTCTCTCCCTCCTCTGTTCTTCCTTCCTTCCACTCTGTTTCATTCTGTCTTCCTCTCTAAATCTCTATCTCTGCATTTTCCCTGAGGAGAGGCTGACTCTTTGCAGAGAAAAAGGTTAACAGACAGAGGAGACTTCAGACCTCCATCCTAACTGTGTTCCTGGCTGTTAGCAAGAGAGAGAGCCTGAGAACAGATTCTGCCACAGCAGTGTTTCCGCTGAGCCTGCAGCCTGGTCAGGAGAAACTATGGTGCATCCCCCAGCAGCACCTCCTGAATTCCTAACCCATAGAACCTGAGAGAACTGAAGTTTACCTGTTGTACCTAAGTTTGCAGCCACGCATTCATCAGTGGGCACTGATGTGCTAGAGCAGATGTGAGGTTCTGCCCCCACCCCTGTCCCTCCCCCACTCCTCCCCTCCCTTATTCTCACCAGGCCCCCTGTTCTCTCTTCTCATCTCTTTCTTGACTAAAAAAAAATTGACTTTGAATCTCTAAATGGTTGGCCCTCTGTCTTCTGCCACACAGACTCAACTCAGTACAGCATTAGGGCCTGCATGGCTCAGGCTCAGGCATCAGTTCCATCTCAGTGAGGCTGTTCAGATGCCCCCATGTAGTGACCTTGACCTCTGTGTGCCCTTGCTTTATTGGGAAATAGCACTGGGTCTTCTCTTCCACTACATTCTACAGTGGTTTGTCCCTCTCCCCCAGCCTTCCAGCTTCTGGGTGTCCAGTGACATATTGTCCTGTTCTGTGTTGGTGCCAGCCTAGTTCAGCCCAGGAATAAGGTGAGAATTTGAGGCATGTAGATTGAATGAATCAAATCACTTTTCCTCTGAGCAACCCAGTGGGTGCCCATGGCATCACTGTGTGTTTGTGTGTGTGTGCGTGTGTGTGTGTGTGCGCACATGTGTGTGTATCACTTGGGATGCTGCTTGAAATCAGTCCCACATGTTTAGGTTCAGGTCCCAGGAGCTTGGGGGCTGCTTTTCTAATGCCTTTGGCAGTAGGCTGGGTCCTGTGCTAGGAGGTTTTTTTCCTTTGGACTTCTCCCCCATCCTCTTCACTCTGCCCATGTCCTGTGCCTTGGGCCTAGCATTGTCCCTCTCTGGACACTGGTTCTGAAATGTCCATCGGGAGTGGAATAACACACATAGTCCTTTACTGTGGAATTTCTAGCATGCTCTGGGGTGAGGCACTAGAGGGTCACATGGGGTTCTCTTCACCTGGGCACTATCCCCATCCACACCTGCCTGTAATTTGATACCATCCCTACTAAGGCCATCATCTTCAGGTTACCTCACATTGCCATTGTCACATGCAGTCCATTGGGCAGGGCAAAGCCTGGACTTAGAACTCACCACTCACTGTGACTGATGCCTTGCCCCAAGCCTGTGACACTTTATAGGCCCACTTGGTTCAAAGACCATGGGAAAACTTTCTATCATCCATCGAATTCAGGAGCTACTTCTTAGGTCACACTGGGGCACCCACGTGCTCAGCTATTTCTTTGAGGGAAACCCAGTGGCTGCTGAATCAGTGACATAACCTCTCCTGCTGCCCAGCCCCCAGTGGCAGCACAGTGCAGCCAGTACTTGGGGGAATAACTTCAGCCTGGAGCATTTATAGCATGGAGCATCCAATCGGCTGGCCTCTGTGAAGGCTGCAGGGGTTTACACCATGACACAGCAGATCTGTGATTGAAGACCCACCCCAGTCCCTGAGGAGTCATGGAGAGCTCTTGGGTTTCCACCATCTACCCCACCCTGGCCAGAAGTCTGGTGGATTCAAGTTCTGGGCTGCTTTTTACTACCTGGGACTTGATGCCTCTGCTGTTTCCCAGTGCTCATTTCTCCAGCTTGTTTGCCTCCTTGACCATTATGTTTCTTTTCTTATGAATGCAGCCCGTTCTTAATTGGGCTGTGTTCATGTGTCTTGTTCTTTGACTGAACTACTGGGTAAGAACTAAAAGTTATAGGTGGTGACATGCTGAGCCAGACTTTATGCAGATTTACTCTGTCCAGAGAGGGGGACATAGGCAGCCATATTCATGACATTGCATGGAAATAAACCACAGGGGAATTCAATGGACATGCTGCCTGTGACACTGCACTTTCTATACTGGGTTATAGACTTTCCTTGGAACAAACAGTGCCTCACATTTTAATGGTTGTATTACAACTACAGTACTTTACTTTTGTCATTTTTTTCATGTTAAACACTCATAAATTAAAATTAATAATTTATGATTGGAAATATCTAAAGAATAAACATGGGTGTGACACTCCCATGGTGCTGCTCTGTAACAAAAGAGTGTTAGCCTCTTTCATATGAAATGGATATGAAATGACCCACATGTAATTAAACATGGAGCAGTTTTGATGTGTATATGTCTATAAAGCCAGGAACATAATTAACAAAACAAAGAATCCTAAGAATTACCAAAAAAAATCCTGAATTCCTTTTCTATGCCCTGCCAAGAGTCCATGAATACGTGAATGAGAAATTGATGCAGTCTGTCTGGATTTTCCCTTCTCAGACAAGGCGAGATTAAGCAGTTACTTACAGCAGGGCAAGGCAGAGGAGAAATGTAACTGTGTGATGCAGAAAAGGTAGGAAAAGTAAATCACAAGGACATATGATGAGTGGTGCCCAAGATACAGTAGGAAGGAAAATAAAAGAAAATATATTTTTGTAGTGAGTTGATGAAAATGTTCTGGAAGAGGACACTGGTGAAGGTTTCACAATATGGAGAATGCACTAAATCATACCAAACTCATCAACTGAAACAAGAATAAACCCTTAAATTTCTTTTACAATGATTCTATCATTGGCAGCTCACAAAAGAATAATAATAAATAGAATAATAAGTAAATCTGGAAGAGAGGGGAATGGCAGGAGTGGGTCAAGAGCTGCCTGCAGGTAGAAGTCAAGAGATGACTCCTGCTGGGGAGCCACCAGCAGATCCAGCTCTGCAGCTGGTGGAGAAGGGAAAACATGTGTCTGCTCTTGCTGTGGGGTCAGAGCTGGTGAGGAAGCTGCAGGTAGAGCTGGCAGGAGCTCTGTAGGTGCAAATTCAGCATGCACTGAAATTGCTTCTGCAGTGGCAGGAGAAGGAAACATCACTTATTTCCAGGGATTTCTCAGGGCCAAACTTTCCCACTGCCTGTCAGAGGCAGCTGTGTGCATGAACACAATGCCAGTAAAGCCTCTGAGACTGCATCCCCACACTCACTGCTGAGGTATTCATGTTCCTGTGTCTCCCATCATCTCCCATCAATGGGCACATTGCTGAGTCCCTTAGCACATTCCTCCTCTCAAGGCCACAACCCACATCCCATGGCTCCTTACTCTGTGACTTAGGTACCAGGTGCTTAGGAGGCTCCAGATGGTCCATGAGAAGCTTGGCCTGGGGATCCACCTTGGAGTTCAGTTCCAGTGAGGAGTCAAGGACAGGAGATGCAGACCTGGAGCTAACAGGGAGGTAGCAAAGTGAGAGATCTGGCCTCTCTTCTAACACTACCTACACAGGTTACCTTAGGGGGGCACATGGGTCTCTAGCCCAGCAAGTTCAGTGTCCACTCTCACCTTCTCCCAACAACAGTGTGGCAGTGTGGGCCTTGGGATCCCTAGAGGCTGAGGGAATGCTCTTTTGGAGGCAGTCCTTGCTTAGTGGTGTGACACCACTCCCTTCTTTAGGGAAGCATGACACAGTTTCTCCCTGCCCTTCCCCACTGCAGATCAGCTCAACAAAGGCAAAGACTGATATCTGCCATGTCTTTGCACTCAAGGGCTCAGGGCTGGTGCTCCATGAATATCTGAGAAGTGAGGGGTCATCGATGTCTATCCTGCCTTTCTGCAGTGTCTAGGTCAGGCAAAGATCTGCTGCCCAGTTCTCTTGGTCTCTGTAGAACTCCTCCTACATGGTCTGTATCCACTTCTAAGGGAGGCATTGGACACAGAAAGACTTCCTTGAGGTGAACAATATCTGTTCTGCTGACAATTCTGACTCTGTGGCATCCAAAGGACATCAAAATTCAAAAGGGCAGTTGTTACACCTGTTCTGCTTACAAGATCATGAACAATACTCCGAAAAGTGTCTTCACACAGGGTGTCTTCATGTGTATTTTGGCTTGATGACACCCACTCACTTTGCAATGTTACCTGTGGGCCATGGACACTTTGCCATCCCTAAGAATTCCTGCCCTGAGCATACCCTGAAACCCCTAGAGTGACTCTCCAATCTCCTTTCCAAAGAACAGAACAGTTTTCCCCGTGGGTGTGTGTCAGTGAGGGGGATGGAAGGTCATCCCTGGGAATCAGGACAGCCTCTGTAGCAGGTCTTCATGAGGCCAAGGCCACAGCTAATCCCTTGTCATGAATCCCCCATTTCATCTTCAGTGACCCTGAACTCTGGATCCACTCAACACCCCACAGTTCAGTGTTGTAAACCAAGACTGATGTGCTTGCACATGGCCAGGACTTGAATACACAAGTGGCCATGTCCCACAGGGCTGCTCAAGTGAGAACAAATCTTCCCTGTATCTGAACTAGTCCTGGACTCAGTGTCGCTGAGTGATTGGTGGTTGAGCTAAGGGATATGTGTTCTGGGCTTCCTCTTGTCTCTGGGCACCTCTGGGCACCTCTGTGTGCCGTTGAGTCCTGGCCTGAGCTGCAGACAGCTGGGTGTTCCAGCTGAGCTTCCTGAAGCATCTGGACCAAGTGAACCATCCTCTCCATATGTTCCCACATGGTTCCCTGACACGGGGTCCTGATGCTGGGGCCACTAGCCCTGGGAAAGCAGCGTAGCATGTTCCTTGTTCACTGTCTCAAGCCAGCCGTCTATGAAGGCCAACTATCACCAGACCACAGTGCCTGGTGACCAGAACCTTCAGAGTTCTGTTTGGACTTGTCACCAAGAAGTGAGGTCATGTGCTGGGTTCCACAGTTGAGGCTCCCCTTCTGATGCCTCCTTTATTTTTATTGTGAGCTAATCTGTGTCCTCCTTAGAAACAGCAAGTTAACAAACTAGCAAAATGTGTGTGTTTTTAGACTTTTCCATCCAAAAGATGCTTTCCCTTGAGGATGAGGTGCACAGTTTCTTCATTTAGAGATTTCTCAAATTTTATTTTGACTGTCTTTTCTGGACTTATATTAGTTTCACTTCATTATCATTAAGGAGCATGGAGATTTTCCCAGAATGTCCATAATAATTTTCCTTGAAAGATATGAAATGTTTCATGTTATAACACCCATGTGTCCAGGCAAGGAGGATTCATAGCAAGTTTTACTCTCACATGCCTATGAATGATCATTTCATCCTTAGATGTTTACCTCAGCCACACACAGTAGTGCTCTGTACCATGGCCTCCTTTGAGGAGGGACAGCAGGTGGTGAGGGTAAGGGTAAGCTTTGCAAGGCCATGGACATCATCACCACAGGCTGATGAAGGACACGTGGGCATCCCCCTGGGGAATTTTTCTCCTAGTTACTATTTTCACTTACTGTTCTCCCATCCCAAACAGACCATGGGCTTTTTGTCCCTGCTGGGTAGTTTGCCTTTCCTAGAGGTGATGGCGCTGAGCCTGTTCAGTCTCGATGCTCTTGGTTGATCTCCCTCAAGCAGCATCTCTATGCTGGGCTTTCAACATACTGTTGCTTATTGGTGGGAGAGCTACCACACACTCTCATGGGGCTGAACCCGCCAATTGCAACTTGTTCATGCATCTGTCACCCATCTAGTGATCCTATTTGTTCTGTTTCTGGGTTGCCCCTGGAAAGCGAGCTGCCACAGCCATTCTTATACATGGTCTTGTGGGGACATAAACTTTTATTTCAAACAAAAAGTACTTAGATGTGAAATTGGTAGATTATATGTCTTGTGTATGATTGGCTTACAAAGCATTAAGGTACACTTGGAAGCATGTTTTAAAATCAGAGTTAGGTGGTTGTTTTCTTTTTGGACTGAGGATTGAATTTATGACCTCAGGTATGTCAAGTGGGCACTTATACTGCTGAACTAAACCTGCAACGCTGTTTTCTTATTTTGTTTTGCTTTGTTTTGTTGTGTTTCTTATGCTATAATATGTTATGTTATGTTATGTTATGTTATGTTATGTTATGTTACACTATGTTTAGTGTTGGTGAGGATTTTGAGTCTCCTTCAGTGCATTTTCAGTGCTTTCTGATTTCATTTTATATAACTCACCTGATAAACTATGACATATCACATAATCCTGGGTAATTTAATTTTTGAAAGAATTTAGAAAGTAAATGAAAACCAGCTTTGGTAGTAAACATCTCTAATGTGATAAGTTACAAGGCTGAGGCAGCAAGAGTGCTGTGAGTTGAGGTCAGCCTGGGCTACAATGTGAGTTCAATGAAAGCCTAAACTTCAGAGCAAAATCCTGTCTCAAAAATAAATAAATAAATCAAAATAAAAGATACATTAAAAAAGGTTTAAGAAGACACAAAATCATCTATAAATCAACAAATCAAATCTTGGTGAATTTTTCTTACATATGTACTTTAGTGAGCACACTGAGCATTAGGTTTACCATGAGGTAGACACTGATCTACTGCCAAGAAGTTGAATTGTTTCAACTTTTTTGAGCTTTTAACTGAGATGAATGTAGTATATGCTACTGAATATACACTCTTAAGATTTGAAGAGCATAGTATAAAGAGAAATTGATGGTTCTTTTTATTTTTGTACTAACTTTATATATGGAAGTAGGATTTGAGCAAAGGATTACTGTTTTTTGGAAAGACTTTCTTGTCTTATTTTAATGTAATTCAAGTACATATTAATAAGGACCATGTAAAAGATACTATTGTTAAGTCTATAAAAGGATGAAATACAGAAGAATAATGAAAGAATAACATGTCTACTATATTGTGCACACTGATTTCTTAATGATCTATATTTTCATACATTTGTAAAATTTGTTAATTTTTTTTTACAAATTTTAAAGCATGATCTCACTAACATTGTGAGTTACCCAGGCCAGGCTTAAATCTTACCTTATTCAATCTCCTTCCCTCTCCCTGAGAGCTAGAATTGCTGGTGTTGTCTTGACTTGGTAATCAGCAGTAATTTTGCGCATTCATAGAATGAAATATTTGGCTTTGATCTTTAGACACTTTGCAGAGAGAGTGGATCTAGTTAAGCTACCTACCAACTTCCTAACTGACAGCTTTTTCAAAGTAAGTAGGATTGAAAATCCCATTAACACTGTTTGTAGATTCTCTGTTTTGTAACTGTGGTTATCATGCACTTCAGAATATCACTGCAAATGCCTTTTGCACTGGGACTGAGGCTTGGTGTCCTTGAAGCACATTCTGGTTTTTATTTTATTTTTTTTTATCACTCATGGATTTTGATGATTGTTTGAAGTCAAACCTAAAGAAAAGTGTGGAACATAATGCCACTTGAGGCACACTGCCCTCCAAAAGGCCAGGACAGTGTGAAATGTTATTTTTTCTACCATTGGACTTTCCAAGTTTTTTTTTGTTTGTTTGTTTTGTTTTGTTTTGTTTTGCATTCAGTTCATATGGATTGAATACGGAGATTTGCACTTAGCTCCATGGCCTTCCACATTTAAAATTCTTTTTATTTTCTTCAAGGTTCTGGAGAAGTGGCTATACTGCTGAGGCTCTCCTTAAATTTGTGATGTTGCTGCCTCAGCCTTCCAGACTGCTGGCATTACAAGACACCCCACCAGACATTTTTTCATCATAGTGTTGTTAAAAACTCATTGGCTGAGCATGGGATGTTGAAAATGCCTGCAATGCCTGCACTCAGGAGGCTGAGGCAGCAGGATTCCTGGGAGTTCCAGACAAGCCTGCAACACACTCTGAGTTCAGCTTAGGCCAGAGCTACACAGGAAGTACTTGACCAAAAACTGAAAAAGACAAAGAAAGAAGACTAAAGGAATGGGAAATGAAGGAGAGCAGAGGGGGGGGGTAGGGGAGGGAAGGGAAGGAAAAAGGAGAAACAAAACAAAATTCCTGGTGACTGTATGAGTTTTTCTCTACTGGGCTGGCCTTTTTAATCTGTGGTCCAGTTCTTGCAGTATAGGACCCTTTTGACTGTTGTCACTTTGTTATATACCAGAAAACTATGTTTTTTGTTGCCTCTAACTTTAATGTTTTTCCCATATCTATAGGATGAATTTTGTCCTTCCCTGTGCATTTTCATTTTGTTTTTTCTATCAGTGCCAAAATGGAACTGATATTTTGACAGGAATGGCATTTAAACACCTGGTTGCTCTGGGCAGCATGTACATTATAACAACATGAATTCTTCCCATCCACCACTACAATCTGTCTTTTCTTCTCTTAGTGCCACTTCACTCATTGCTTCAATTTCTACAATTTTCCAAGAACAGGTGAGTTTGGTTTAAATTTTACATGAGTATTAATTCTTTTGGGTGAATTATGAAATGAATGGTGTCCCTTGCATTTGAGGCTGCAGTTTGTTTGAAGCACATAGATATGAATTGATTATAACATATGGACATTGTACCTTGAAACTGAAGTTGTTTATCCATTTGTTCTAAAAGTTTTTCAGTGGAGTTTTAAGTTTCTTATATGAAATGTTGTGTCCTCAGGAAACAGAGATCTCTTATTCTTCCTTTCTGAATTGGTAAACTTTTGGGTTCTTATTGTTGAGTAAATTCTAGGACTAGGACTTGAAGTAGTGTGTTGAAAAGAGTCCAAAGCTTGGTCTTATTCCTGACATGAGAAGCAAATCTTGCATCTTGTCAGTCTCTGAGCATGATGTCAGTGCTGGGCTTGTTATGTCTGTACTTTGCTGTGCTGAGATTTATCCCTCCTGAACATGGTGTGCGAATGGTTTTTATCATGAAAGGATGGTGAACTTTTGAATTTCTCGAAGTGACTTTTCCGTATCTCTGGAGGGGTTAGCTGTGCCTCAATGCTGTGAATGTGGCAAGTGACACTGAATGATTTGTTCAAGTGGAACCATTCTAGCACCACTGAGGGTGAACCCAGTGTTCATTGTGGTATTTAAAATTTTCATTTGCTGGTGAATTTAGCTGATGATCATTTAGTTGAATATTTTTGTGTATGTTCATTAAGAATTTTGGCCATTAAAGCATTACCATTTTTTTAATGCATTATGGTGTGGCTTCATTATCAGGGTGACTTTGTCATCTAAAAGAAATTGGTGGTGGTTCCCTTCCCTTGAAAGACATGAAAATAATTAGTATTTATTCTTTTTCAAAATTTTATTTTGAAGATAGTAAAATACAACAGGCAAACAGAACAAAGCAAATCGAGACAATGCAGTGAAATTGGTACCGAACTTCACAGCTGGGTCCATGATAACAGTAATAGGTACCATAGTATATCTCATTATCTTCACAATTGGTTTCCATTCAATTAGTTATATGAAATCCAAACAAACACAGAACATTTTAAAACCAGTCAAAAGATAATATTGAATAGAGCAATTAATCAGAACACAGCAAAAATTTAAAGACAACATTTGTTTTCAAACACAAGATAGAAAGAAATCCCCCATATATTCTATATTGCACACAGTCATCTTCCCAAGAGATGCTCAGAATTCTGCCTCCCCTTGCTAACCATGGGTGGGGAAGTGAGATGTGTATGGCTCTCAGTCCATGCACCAGTAGGCTCACGGGAGATGGTGACTGGTTCTCCTCCTGGCTTGCATCAGGGGTGCTTTCCAGGAAAGCAGGAGAATTGTTTTCTTGTTCAGCTGCCTAAGTCCCAACATGGCCACGACTAGTATTTATGCTTTACTATGCACTTCTATAAATCATCAGGGCATTTATCATATCCTGGCATTTGTTGTTGTTATTAAGCAGTTATGATTGTTGACTCATTGCCTGTGTTTGTTAATGCTATGTCAAATGCTGTGTTTTCTTCAGAGGGTGTGGGTCAGGGACAACATAGATCATGTACTGATTAAGAGTCACATCACATTTTCCTTAGGGACGTAGCAATTTACTTTTGTATCTTCAAACTACCCCTACAGTATATATTTTTGTGAGTAATCTGTTAAGTTATTTAGTTTTTTAAAGCACACTGTTGCAGGGTGCAGTTATTCCTGAAGGACACTGGGGCAGGCTAGGTCCAGGTCTTTTATTTCAGGCTTTGTACCATTACCTGCCTGCAGTGTCCACACCTCCTGACCGGCTGGGGGTTCAGCTCCAGAGGGATACTCTGCTCAGGGTGTCAGTCAGGGCTGCCCCTCACCTGACTGGCCACTCTGGCATCCAAATGCCCTTGCTCAGTGTTATCCCTGGTGTCAGGAAGCACTGGTTTGCAGTGTAGACTCTCAGGAAACTGGTTAGCCCATGAAAAACCTTGCTGTGCTATGAGTTTTTCACCCCTAGACCTGCACCTCTATGGCCCTGGCCAGAGTTCCCTCCAACAATCATGCACAGCATTCTCCAAACAGCTCTCCTGTGCATGCTCAACATGAAGGCTAGGGAGGGTCCCAGTTCCTTCCTGTTTCAAACAGTACTATGAGTCAAACTCTTGAAAAGAAATCTTGAAAATTTGTGTAGCATTCTGTGTTGGAGAAACTTCTTGTCTTAGTCCTGTGAGGTCTAAGGATGGTTCTATATATAGCTGTGATGGGAGCTGTGGGACAGGACTCTGCTCTGTCCCCCATGTTCTATCCAGTGCTGTTCAGCTCCTGTCTTAAAATGTGCCATTGGGTGGGGACACAGCACATCTCAGTGATTTGTGCCTTTATGAATCAACTTTGGGAGGCTGAATATTTTCTGCACCTGTTGGCCACAGGTGGTGCTTTCCTTTCGAATTACAAGACTTTCTCCCTTCTCTCACAAAATGGACAGGTGAGACCTCTTTTACTCTGGTAATTCAAATCCCCCAAGAAGGTGAAGCATTTTCATCACCAATCACAGCACTAAACAATGAACCAATCACAGATGCTAGGTTTAGCTGCCTCTGTGACTTCATGAGGCTTTGGTGGGGACACCCAGATACAAACCATAACACCTTCTAAAGTAAATCCTCTGAAGATGCCCATGCTCTGGATTAGAAGATAATTCCTTGCCTTAGTCCAGAGTTTATTTTATTAATTTACTTTTTGAGACTCTTACTGTGTAGTTCAGGCTGGCCTTCCATTCACTATGTAAATTATGCTGACCTAGAACTTGCAATAATCCTCCTGCCTTAGCTTCCTAAGTGCCAGGATTACATATGTACCATCACACCCAGCTATTGTTTTTTAAGCTGTATTTATTGATTTACTTGAGACTACTCAATTTAGTTACCTTTATTGTACTTCAGTATATAAAAAAAGCTAATAAATGTAATAAAATTCTGGCCCCATGTAAACAACTTAGCAACTTAGGAAGGCCCTGTCTGGGAATAAATTATGATAAAAGGAGCAAGGCACTGGATTCAATCTTCAGCACAGCAAAAAATAAATAAATCTATAAATAAACAAAAATTCTTATAAAATAATCTATAAATAAACAAAACTTCTTAGAAATACATCTATAAATAAACACAATTGCTTGTTAGTAAATCTATAAGTAAATAAATTTTTTGTGGGTAGCTCAGATAAGAAGTGTTTTAAAAGCAATTTTATTTCATTATAATTGACATACAATGAACTTACAGGTTTGAACTACAAAATTGGATGAATCTTGACATGGGCCAGGGATATAGCTCAGTGGCAAAGTGCTCCCTGGCAAGCACAGGGTCCTGAATTTGGTTCCTGGTACCAAAAATAAACAAAACTAAAACTAAAAACAAACAAAAACTCCTCTAGGAATCTTGTCATACATGAGCCCCTTGAAAATAGTCACCAAAGTGGTGATGAATATGTCACCTTCACATTTTCCTTATGGCTCCTTATAATTGCTTTCTTCCATCCTAAGCAATGTGTCTGCTTTTTGTCTCTGGGAAACACTTTGTATTTTCTAGAGGTGACAGGTCTGTAATCACACAGGATACAGGGTGTTTTGTTTTTGTTTTTGTTTTAGGGAGAGCTGCTAGGGTTTATTCAATCCTCATAGCCATGTTAGGTTTCCTAAGTGCTGCTCCTTGTCAGTGGCTGAGCCATCCCATCCCACTGTTTGGATGAACCACAGATCCTCATGTGTCCATCAGCTGAGGCCCCTGTGTGGTGTTTCCAGTTTTGATCTCAGAAATAAAGTTGCTGTAGTCATTCTTGTGTTTATATAGCTGTAGCACTGATTTCCAAGGGGAAGATACTCAGTGTGCAGTTGAATATTTCAAGTCTTGCATGTTTAACTCAGAAATTGTTTTAACTGTCTTTCAAGTAGTTGTTCAACGCAGAGTAAAGATTTATGGCTCTTCCTGTGAGTATTTTTAAATCCTGTTTTTTTTAAAACTGTTGTTCATTTATTTTTCAGTCTTTGTCAGTTCATTTTATAAAATTTACCTATGGAAAGTTTATTTCTGTAACATAAAATTCAGCATTTTTTGATCTTGGATAGAATTTTAAAGGTGGAAAATACCCCAAATACTGTATATATGCACAATATGTAAATCACCTATAATTTTCACATCACAAAACTTCTGCTATGTGATGATTAACTTCATTGTCAACTTTATGAACTTGAGAGCTGTCCAAGAGATTAGTGAAGTGTACTTCTGGGTTCATCTGTAGGGGTCATGGAGGAATGATGCTAGGTACTCCATCTGGACTCTGGTTGTTTCTTCCCTGGTGCTGTCCCTCTACTCTGCTGGCCACCATGGACTGCTTAGAGCACTATACAAGAATGTAAATATGAGATAACAAACTGTAAAAATTATACAACAAAAACCGTGGTTCTCTGCTCTGCTCCACACTGACTACCACTGTTGCTGATGTTTTGAACATGTACATTGTCTAACCTTGGGACCTCACCCACGAAAATCTTCCTTGAATTCCCAAAACAGGCCAACAAGTATTCCCACAGTGCCCATGAACAGCCCATGCAAACTTCAGCCAATTCTTCTGCATCTCGAAGGAGAACATGGCCCTTTTGTGTTCTCCCCGTGACTCTGCAGATGGCCATTTTAATCCTACTTTATAAATCATTTATATGTGACACATACACACACACATACACAAATTAAATCTGACCTTTTAGTGAACCCAGATACAAACTGCCTGTAGCTACCTGTGCAACCTCCCATGAACAATTTCATGCCTCACTCATGTGAAAAATCCAAAGCAGAGCTGTAGCAGTGCTGTGCAAAGTATGGGTTAGTTAACAGAGGTGTTTGTATGAGGCCCACTGGGTTAAAATTCTATCCACTCGTTTATCATTGGAAAAGGTTTTAAACGTTGGTGTCTTGGCTCACACAGCTATGAAAATGAAGATAATTCCTAACTCCTACTCTTGTAAGAATTAACATATGTAAAGCACCTCAGAGAGGCCCTAGCCTTAAACCTGTGTTACATATGCTTGTTAGTGTGCTATATTAACATGTAAACATATTTTTAAGTTATGAAGACATCAGACGACGGATACCGAAAGCACTCATTTCTCTGTAATAAAAGAAGGGCAACAACGCAAATAACAATGGCATCTGAGCACTTGCTATATGGTAGGAACCATGGGAAGACTCTGCAGGGTTTCCATTGGATCTTCACAGCAGTGCCAAGAGATAAGTATTGTCATTCATCAAGTTTGTTTCTTTAATGGAAATAAACACACAACATTTCAAAGCAAAATAGTAGGAGAATAACAATAGTGGAAAATGAGGGTCCCAGAAGAGAAGCAGTGTGCCTAAAGTGTCAGTCCCGGGAAGATTTGAGTCCAGACATCTATAAATTCCAAGCCTCAGACTCAGTCCACTCCTCTGCTTCCTCTCACAGCAGGCCTGGGGCTCAGTCTCCCAGAAGCTCAACCTGCAGCCACACCCAGCGTCAGAGAAACCCTAACCCCCACTGCCACGCCCACCGCCTCATTCTTGCCTCCTGGAGGGCTCTGCACCTCCTGGGTCCCAGCTTCTGGCCCCGCCCCTCACATCGCTTGGCCCCACCCCCTGGCCACCAGCGAAGATTACACTCCACTCGGCCCAACCTGGGCGGCCCACGCCCAGGGACTGTCCCTAGCCACTGGCCTCCACATCCCACTCAGTCGCGCCCTGCCCCGGCCTCGCTTCACAGGGGATGCACGGAGTGGCCATTATGCTGCTAGCGACCCCTTCTGGAGACCTGAGCACTCTTCCTTCCTTCCTCCGCCTAGGCTGTGGCTGGGCTGGCACTGTGGTCTGGGCCAGGTAGGCGGGCGGCTGCCGGTGTTGAGTGGTGGAGCGGCCCGGTGGCCCTGATGTTAGCAGGTGCCCTTGGTGGGGGTTCCAGGGAGGCGGCGGGCGCGGCACTGGGGTGACCTAGCCTCAGGTCTTCAGGGCCCTCTCTTCTTTCCTCCCTCCTCTCTGTCGGGGTCCAGCCTGGCGCGTAGCCCAGGATCCGTGTGGCGACCCCCCCACCAGGTGCTGTTGGGAGCCCAGGCCTGGTGTGGGACCTGTGGCAGGGCGGCTCAGGATCTCACATGGCCTCTGCTGTCAGTGAGCCGCGGACATTTACCTCAATAGGAGGATTTTGTTCCACTTGGAGCTCCTCCCTGCAGACTGAGAGAGGACCTAGATGTTAAACTAAGACAGCAGTTATTATTCTACCTGCACATGCTGTCTCTACTCCATTCCATTGATAAAGGCTTTCTGCTTGTTTTAATATTGGCGCCTCTTGGGTGTTTAAGCTTTGTGAGGAGTCTGAATGTGGCATGGGGTTTGAGGGATGAGGAAGTGTGATCAGCAGTTTAAAAATTTAAATCCACAAGTAAAAATAATTCATTGTTGAACCTGCTGCAGAATACCCATCTTGTCTGTATTTGGCTGTCTCTAACCATACTCCCCAGTTCTGCTCACATCATTTATGTATTTGCGTAGTGTTGAATATTTATATTATACGCATAGGTAGAGGTTTACTTAGTTATCCTGTTACTGACCATGTACACAATTCTAGTTCCTCTTAGAAAAACGGCATTGAGCATATATCTTTTTTTCTTGGGATAAATTCCAGACATTGGAAATAGTAAATCAAAGTTCTGTGTTCTTTCCCTGGTACTTGATATGAATTGCTTCTTAGACAAGACATGTTAAAAATAGACACCTTGCAAAATTTAGGTATTTTCCCAATTATGTGGAGAAATTTGGAGTTCAGCAAGGTGTTGAGTAATTTTCTATACCAGCTGGAGGCCACACAACCTACTGTTGGATTTTATTTTTAACTGATGTACCATGTTCATCCTTTTGTTTTGATTGATTCTGCTCTGTTTTATTTCATTTGGTTTTATCCTCTTTACAATTAAAAAAAAAACACTTTCTTGGAAGGCATAGTGGTGCATGCCTGTAATCCCAGCACTCGGGAGGGATAGACAAGAGGATCACAGGGAGATCAAGGCTAGCCTGAAATACTTGTTGAGTCAAGGTCAGCCTGCAGTACATAGCAATACCTTGTCTCAAAGGAAAATAAAACAAACAAACAAACAAACAAACAATTTTTTTCTTTTTTATTTTAATGTAGCACAGGTAGATATTAATAAAGTATGAAAACACTTTTATAAATAGATTAAATTTTTTCATAACAGAATAGTGGTTAATACACTGTGTTCAATGATCCCAGGGATTTCTGTATGAGCTATATGCCCATGCACTTTAAAATTTGTTTGTTTGTTTGTTTGTTTGTTTTCAATTTTCAGACAATCTTTAAATAATTTACTCAGCTCTCCATGTTGGGTTTAAACTTGTGGTCATCCTTCCTTACACTCCCAGAGTGCTGGGAGTAGAGGTATAGGGTATCCTTTGGTAATTCACAATAATTACGAATATTTGTGGGGTAACATGTCCTTTTGATCTATGGTTCCTTTTCAGAAATTATCAATCTAGTTAATGTGGCTACCACCTTTCTAACCTACAAAAACTTTCACAGTGACCACAACTGCAAAGCCCATTGTTTAGCAGTTTTGAAAGCTATCATTCTTATTAACTGTGGTCATCATGCAGTTTAGCAATCATTGAAAATTTCTTCTCCATTGTTAATGAGACTTTGTATTCTTTTATGAAAATCCTTCTTTCCCCATCCCTCATGGAACTGATCATTCTTTAAAATCAAAGTGCCCAAGAAAGATGTGGAAGCTCAAGATGCTTGGGGCACACTGCACTCCAGAAAGACCAAGTGATGGTGCTTTGCAGCCCTTTAGCCTGCTCCCAATTTTTTTTCCCCTTAACTCAATTCTGGGAAGTGAATGCAGGCCCTTGCACTGAACTACAGTAAATTCTGTTTTTAAATTTCTTTTTTATTTTGAGTCAGGGTTTGCATAAGTAAGTACACTGGTGAGACACCATTCTTGGGCATAGATTCTTACATGTCTGTTTATGGACACACATTGATGTCAGAGACATTTCATTTTCAAAACCAAGATCCTCCATGGACACATCCTTCTCTCATCAGTGTATTACTTCATGATCAGTTTCCTTTTCCTTTTTCCTTGTGGGCCCAGAGAGACTGAGGTCAGCATCCCCACAGCTTTACCTGGTTCTTGTGATGCACTCTGATGACTTGAACTCACAATGTGGAGTGTAGCAAGGCTCCCAGTTTCCTCCTGCTTCAAACATTGTGGTGAACCACTGTCTTAAACAGAAAGCTTGAAAAGTTATGCGGATCTCTGTGTGGGATAAATCTCTATTGTGAGCACTGCAAGGTCCGGGGACACCTGTGTAGAGCTGTGATGGGAGCTACTGGACAGGGCTCTTCTCTGCACACCATGTTCTCCCTAGTGATGTTTAGCACTTGCCTTAAAAACCGCCATCAGATGGGGACACAGCACATGTCAGGAATGTGTGCTTGCATGAATCAGCTTTGGGAAGCTCAGCATTTTCTACATTTGTTTACATGTGGTGATTCTCTTTTGAATTACAAGAATTTTTCATCTCTCACAGAATGGACTCATGACACCTCTTTGTCACTTCTAATACAAATGATTTATTTGCCTGCTGCTTGTAAGCAAAGATTTTTATTGTGGATTCTACATTATTCTTGTTTCTGTTTTATCAAATGTAAAGAATCAGATCTTTGTCTCTCTCTTGTACTACTGAAATCATGGGAAAGCTTTTCCAACATGAAAAGATGAGTAGATACACAATAGTCTTTAAATTTTACCTGTACGTTTTGGTCTACCTGGGATTTTCTCTTCTCTCGAAAAGCAATAGCAGCCAGTCTCCTCTAGGAATATTTGGCCAAACATAATCTGATGCATGAATATTAATGACCCAGAGTATTAAATCACAGGGTGAAAAAGTCAGAGTGGGTGGGGACTAGCAAGATAGTGCAAGGATATGGAAGGAGAGCAGAGTGCTGGAACTCAATGAATGTGGAAATTGTACAAATTGGTGATGTGGTGATGTGCTACTGAATTGAATATGTTGAAATGCATGATATCTTAACTTTTAATTAAAATTACCTTAGAATTTGATGTTGAGAATATAGACATAGGAGTAAAAATCAAAACTGAAAGAAATACAAGGGGAGGGGTTACAAGGGGATGGGAAGGGAAAAGCAGGTGCTTTGCAGGACTTGGCCTAAGTGGAGTTCAAGACACCTATCATGGCATGAGTAAAAGTGCCAGTTATGGAATTCCTTAAGACAGGGTGCCTGACCTTAGTTTTTACTTTGATCGCAGAGCTGGTGAAGTCACTGGAGGTGGAGAAGACCAAAGCTCTGCAGTTGGGACTTGAGGTTAGTCAGGTACCAGCTCTGCATCAGCAGAAGGAGAACAATCACCAAGTGTTCTTGATCCTTGCAGGCCCCAGAACTTCCTAGTGCCTGTCACAGACAACTCTGTGCACAAATCCACCCCAGCAAAGTTTCTCATTCAGCTTTGACCAACTCATTTCTGCATGCCTCAGGGTTGCATGAGGTCCCAAGACTGGCAGTCTTTCTCCTTGTCAAGTGTGCCATGCACTCCTCAGAGGCCCACAGGCCAAAGCCAAAATCTTCTGAAGGCAGTGCTCAGTTTAAGTGAGCTCAGGTTGGTCCAATTCAGCTGGGACATCTTGTAGAATTGGATCCCAACCTCCTGCTCCAGTTGCAGAGAGCCCAGCCCAGCCTTCTCTCTGCCTTGAATAGGACAGTGCTGGTCCAAGAAGACTTCCCCTGCTGATAGTAGTCCCTAAAATTGCTGTGACCACCTGTCCTCCATTCTTTAGGAAAGCATGAAATCCATCCTTTCCCACCCTCGTGGTGTTGTCTCTGTGAGAAAGAGAATGGTGTCTGCAGTGTTACTCTACTTGTGCTTACTCTACAGGGTTGGTGCACTGTAAATATCTGTGAAGTGAGTGGTCAGAGGGAGTGTGTTCTGCCTGCCATTCCTTCCTCTTCAGTTCATATAGTGATGCATCATTCCATTCTGTGAGCCTTCTGAGGAAACCCCTTCCCCTCTTATGTGTTCATATATGCAGATGCCAGGAGGTTAGGCACATTCACAATAGTGTGGGTAGTACCTGATCTGTTCTCTAGAGGGACTTGTGTCCTGGATAACATGGAATCACAAGAGAACAGTGGCTACATTTGGTCTGGTCATTGCATCATGGTCACAGCCTAGTAAATTGGTGGTTAAAGGCACTCACCAGCTCCTTTTATGATGTCTGTGTGAACCTGTGTCCTATGGTATCCCCCAGAGATTCCTGCTGTGGATATCTTGGAAGCCCATGGAATGACTCTCCGGTGTCCTTTACAATGAAGAGAACAGCTTCACCCAAGTGACAGATCCATGGTAGGAGGCAATGCTTCACCAAGGCTAAGAAAAACCAGCAATGCTGACAGGGTCACAGCTCTGAGAAGAAAGATCTGGGTTTAGACACAAATCCTCCTCCTAAATTCCTATGTAAACCTAGACAAGACACCATGCCTTAGGTCTTTCACAGAGTATCCTCATACACTATAGAGGTCATCCTGGCATCTACTTCCTAGAGACATTATCAGACATTATTTGAGATGATAATTGTAATGCCTATTGGCTAGTGTCTTGTGTACATAGTGTACAGAATTAGAGGTTAAATCCAGGAATGGGTGTGATCAACGTGAAATACAGTGCTGTCTGGTGGTACAAATGACACTGACCTCCTGGACATATTCACTGGTGGCATCGTGAGGGGGCAGAAGTTCTTCAATTCAATCATCTTTATGTTCCCTAAGCATCACAATTTCTTCTGTGTACTGGTGCTATGGCCTCAAGTCAGGACCTCACACAGGCTTTGCCAGCACTATCGATGGAGTTTCACCATCCATATCCCAAATCTTCTGGCCTTGCTTCTACATTCACAGCTGTTTGAATTAGCACTCCCATGACCTGACCCCTACTCAGTAGCTGACAGCTCACCTACTGATGCCAAAATCTGAGTAACCCATACCCTAAATTATGGGCCACACTTAGTGAATTATTGTTATTATTATTATTAGTGTTGTTATTTTGCATTAGCAGTGCTGAAATTGAGCCCAGGGCCTCATGCATGCTAAGCAAGTACTCTGTGCTGAGCTCTTTACCCAGCTCCTGACTTACTCTTAAATAACTGAATATGGCATACATCATGTGATGCGAATACTAAGGTTCAAGCATTAAAATAACTGTGACCCATCTTCTGTTCTTTAACTCTTATGTTCTCTCTTACATTTTAGTATTTATTTTTTCCCCTTTCTGTATCTCTGGCTGTGGGGAAGCCACTGCTATCTCTGAAGTTTGAAAGAGGTGAGGCTGATGATCTTTGAGTGAGAAAAGGGAAAACAGTCCAAAAAGCATCAGGCTTTTGCCTTGGGTCCTGCCTGTAAGCAAGGGACAGAGCCTGAGAGCAAATTCTGCCCTAGTGCCATCTCCTCTGAGCCTGTCTTCACAGAGATATGATGGTAGCAGACCCAGCAAAGCCTCCTGGATTCCTGATACACAGCAACTTTGAGAGAACAGATTTTATCTCTTATATGAACTGACCTGTCTTCTATCAGATGTGTCTTGTCATATTTTGAAAATGTATGTAATGACTGGAAAAAATTTGACCTCTCTGCCTTCTTTCACCAATCATAATTATTAAAGATTATGTACAATGAGATTGCTGTACAGTGTTTTCCTATGGATTTTCTTTAGTAGGTTCTCACTTCACAGTTTGCTGTGGTTTGTGTATTCATTCAAATATTATTGGATATTCACATTGCAGTCTTCAGTTGTTGGAAACAAATTTGATGTGAATATCTTATAAAATTCTCTTCATGACATACAGGGATTGTATGCACAGAATCCTAAGATAGTCAGATGAGTTAAACTGAAATTAGCTGCCAAAATGATATCTGAAGTGAATGTACCACAAGCAAGACAGAAGAAATTTCCTTCATGCACTTCCTCACCAATACCAGTGTGTTTTGACCAAAAAAAGAAAGTCTGCTTTTGTGCTCTTCAAAACATAAACAGGATTTCTCTTGTGGGATGAATATTCATTTACCTGATAATTGACAATGATAGGAGGCATGTAGAAACTGGGAAGGGTTCATGTGACTGCCAAGGGCAGGTGGAATGCCTTAGAAGTCATAGAATTGTGAATCCCATGGAGGACTTGGAATCACAGCTGGCTCCTGTGGAAGTCACAGAGCATGACCCAGGGAGTACTGAATTCTCCTGAAGTTAAGGCCCCATAACTAGCACAGTCCCTGTAAGAGTTCCCTGGTATTGCATGACAGGCCTATGACTTGACAGAAGATGGAGGTGGAGGAGCCCCTAGCCCAAGGAGGGGGACTCGGGACTGCTCCTCTATACCCATAATACATGTGTACAATCTAGACAGCTTTGGAATATAGGAGTGGCTAAAAGAGTTAAAGCAAAATGTGAGTGAAACAGTCCCACCATGGGAAAATGGCAAAAAGAAAAGGCAAAATGCAGTCTAAAACATCTAGTCCATCAGGAGGAAGACCAACCGACATTGAAATAGAGGACTTAAAAAGTCACAAATCAGAAACCTCAAAACATAGCAAATTAAGTAAAGAAACAAATCAATGATGCTATAGAGGAAATAAAATTAGAAATAATGTTTCATGTAAAGAAATAGCAACTGTAGTAAACAAGTTCCTCAACATAGCTAGAGAAGAAATATATAAAACAAAAAATACAGGAGCATGGTAAATTGAAACTATGAATAACAATGTAGAAAACAAGCAGAATCTATGAAACACATGCAAAGAGATATCCAAGCAACAAATTATATATATATATATATATATATATCTATATATATATATATATGACACACAAAGTGCCAAACAGCCACAACAAACATAAGTTTATGCTCAAACATATAATAATTAAGATCCTAGACTAAAGCATAAAAACAGAATACTAAAACTGTTAGAGAAAATACACAACTCATCTGTCAGGAAAGACTGTGATTACTGTTAAGGCAAACTTTTCAGCACAAACCTTCAGGTTAAGACGAGCTTGGACTGAAAAATTTCAAGGCCTAACAGAAAACCACTTTCAACCTAGACTGATGTACCCAGAAACAGTGTCTTTAAAATTTAATGGAGAAACAAGATACTTCAATGACAAAGAACAACTGAAGGAATTCATGTCCACCAAACCAACCCTAGAAGGATTATTGAAAGACATGCTAGATAGAGATAAAAATGACCACAATCTCCAGAACAGCAGAAAGAAATGACTAGGCTGGGAAAGAAATTGAACAAGGGAGAAAAGCAGGAAATCAACAACAGGAATACAACATGGCAAAGTCAAGCCAGTATATATAAGTGATATCCAGAAAGGTTAATGGGCATAATTCACCTATAAAAAGAAACAGGTTGACGTAATGGATCAAGAAACAGGACCCCACAATATGCTGTATACAACAAACACATCTTACTCAAAAAAAAAAAAAAAAAAAAAAACCAAAACTTCATAGATTAAAAGACAAAGGATGGAAAACAGTTTTCCATGAAACAGGAATCCAGAAAAAAGCAGCGTAGCTATTCTGTTTGCAAAAAATGTGAACTTTAAACCTAAAATGTTTAAAGGAGATAAAGAAGGCCACTACATCTGTGTAAGTGAGAAACTGCAAGAGGAAGAATTACAAATATATATGCACCAAATACAGGAGCACCCAACTATATAAGACAAATACTAATGGACGTGAAAAACCAAACACAAGTATATAATTGCAATAGGAGACCTTAACACCCCACTGTTAGAGATAGATCAATGAAACAAAAAGTCAGCAAAGAAATAACAGCACTGAATAATACCTGTGAGCAAATGGACTTGATGGAGTTTACAGAGTGTTCCACCCAACCACATCACAATTTATATTAGCATATACATTCTTCTTAGCTGCATATGGGACCTTCTCCGAAATAGATCATATATTAACCCACACAATGTGCTTAACTAAATGTAAAAGGAACAGAATTATCCCATGCATAATATCAGACCATATCTCAATAAAATTGGAAATCAATGGCAAAAAAGAGCAAAGCCTTCATATACATAGAAATTAAATAACAACTTTCTGAATAACCAGTGTGTTACAGATGAAACTAAAGGGCAAACAAAACAATCCTTATAATACAATTAAAACACAGATACAACATACTGTAACCTATGGAACGCAATGAAAGCAGTCCTCAGAGGGAAATACATAGCAATAAATAGTCACATGAAGAAAATGGAATGAACACAAATAAATAACCTAATGCTACACCTCAAGTTTCTAGAAAAGGAGCAAGATAGAAGAGAGGAAGTTGTAAAGATTACAACTGATAGAAGAGAGGAAGTTGTAAAGATTATAGCAGAAATTAATGCAACTGAAACTAAAAAAATATTACAAAGAATTAAGGAATCAGCTTGTTTTTTTTTTTTTTTTGAGAGAAGAAACAAAACTGACAACACCATGGCCAGCCTTATCAAGAAAAAGAAATAAAAAACTGAAATCCAGCCAATAACGACTGAAAAGAGGGAAATTACTACAGATTCCATGGAAATTCAAAAGATCATGAATATATACTTTGAAAATCTCTGTTCACATAGGGTGGAAAACACAGAGGAAATGGACAGATTTCTAACAACATAAACTACCAAAGCTCATTGAAGAAGATAAAACAATTTTGAATAATGCAGCATCAGCTACTGAAATTGAAAACAATTTTAAAACTTACTAACAAACAAAAGCCCAGATTCTGATGGATTCATGGATGAATTCCATACAAAGTTTAGAGAAGACCTAACTCCAATACTCCTTAAACTCTTCAATGAAATTCAAAGAGAAGCAGTCCTCCCTAACTTCATTCTTGGAGGCAAGTATCACTCTGATACCAAAGTCAGAAAATGACTCAACCAATAAGGAGAAGTATAGGCCAATATCACTAATGAACATTCATGCAGAGATTCTCACTAAAATTGGCAAATAGAATGCAGCAAATCATCAAGAGAATTATACACCATGACCAAGTGGGAATACAGGAATGGTTCAAAATATGCAAATCAATAAGTGAAATACTCCACATCAACAGAGCCAAAAATAAAAATCACATGATCATCTGAAAAGAGGCAGAAAGGGCTATTGATAAAGTCCAAAACTTGTGCATGATGAAAAGCCTGGAATAGATGGTATTTACCTCAATCTCATAAAGACCATTGATGACAAACCTATAGCCAACATTATACTAAATGGACAAAAATCGAAAGCCTTCACACTAAAATCAGGAAGAAGACAAAGATGTCCACTATCATACCTCCTATTCAATTTAGTTCTGCAAATATTATTCAGAGCAATGAGACAAGAGGGTGAAATAAAAGAATAAAAATAAAAAAAGGAGTAAAATTATCATTACTTGCAGAGGACATGATACTCTACATAGAAGACCCCAAAAACTCTATTGAAAGACTACTAAAGGTAATAAACAAATTCAGCAGCATAGCTGGATACAAAATGAACATTCAAAAAATCAATAGCATTCCTGTACACAAAAGCCATGAGAGAGAAATTATGGAAATATCACCTTTCATCATAGCACCTAAAATAATGAAGTACTTAGTAATCAACCTAGCCAAGAATATGAAAGGGTTTTGTGCTGAAAATTACACTACTCTAAAAAAAGACTTTTAGGAGGATATTAGAAAATGGAAGGATATTCCTTGATTGTGGTTAGGAACAACCAACACTGTGAAAATGGCCATACTCCCAAAACTGTTACACAGATTCATTGCAATCCCAATGAAAGTACCATTAACATACCTTGCAGATCTAGAGAAAATATTTCTACAATTCATCTGGAAATAG
This sequence comes from Cavia porcellus, assembly GCF_034190915.1. Taxonomy (NCBI): domain Eukaryota; kingdom Metazoa; phylum Chordata; class Mammalia; order Rodentia; family Caviidae; genus Cavia; species Cavia porcellus. The sequence continues at coordinate 2,945,761 of NW_026947536.1, forward strand.
AAGAAACTTAGAACAACAAAGGTGATTTTGGGTAACAAAGGAGGCATCTCAATTCCTGATCTCAAACTATACAACAGAGCCACAGAAATAAAAATCAGCATACTACTGGCAAAGAGACCTGAGGATCAATGGAATAAATTAGAAGATGCAAACACTACCACAGGGACACTCAGCCACCTTACATTTGACAAATGAGCTAAATTTGTTCCCTAGAAGAAAGATAGCCTTCATAATAAATGGTGTTGGAAAAATTGGCTTACCACCTGCTGAACACTGAAACTACACCCATGTTTATCACCATATACTAAACTAAAATCCAAATGGTTCAAGGATCTAAATATTAAAAAAGAAACACTAAATCAACTGGAGAACAAGGTAGACAGAAACCTTGGGGATATTGGGGTTGGCAGAGAATTTGTGAATAAAATGCATATCACATAGGAAATACTTCAAAGAGTCAACAACTGGGATGTCATATTATTGAAACATGTTTGCATTTCAAAAGAAATCAACAACAAAGTGAAAAGAAAACTCACAAAATGGGAAAGAATTTTAGCAAACAGCCACTTAGACAAAGGACTTATATTCAGAACATATAAAGAACTGAAAAACATCAAGCACCCCAGATTCAAAGACCATCTCCACAAATGGGCTTCAAAAATAAACACACAGTTCTCAGACAAACATATACAAATGGTAAACAAATATATGAAAAAATGTTTACCATTAATGATCATTTGAGAAATGCACATTAAGACAGCATTGAGATTTCCTCTCACTCTAGAAAGAATGGCTGCCATCAAGAAATCAACTGATAACAAATGTTGGTGAGGCTGTGGGGAAAAAGGAACATCAAGAATTACCCCTGTGTTCCTGGGGTAAATCCCACTTGGTCATGGTGTATAATCTTCTTGATGATTTGGTGGGAATGCAGACTGGTGCAACCACTGTGGAAACCAATATTGAGATTCCTCAAAAAACTAGGATTGGAAGTTCTGTTCAATCCAGTTATTCCTTTGCTGGGTATTTTCATGAAAATGTCATGTCACAGTCATATATGTGCACCCATGTTCATAGCAGCACAATATGTGACAGCTAAATCTTGAAAACAACCAAAATGGTCATCAGCTGCAGAGTGGATGAAAAATGTATTTTTATACAGTGGAATACTACTCAGATATAGAAAAGGATGGTCTTGAGTTCTTTATAGGTAACTGGAGGCAACTTGAGAATATCCCCTCAAGTGAAATAAACAACACTCACACTAATAAATGTGACATTGTGTCTATGGTGTAAAACATACTAAAAAATGACAAAGTAATATGATCCAAAAAGTATAATAGATATTATAAAGAGAAAGGAAAGTGCTCTAAAGGATAAAGCAGTATGTATAGTGTGTAAGATAGATGACCACATTACTAAATTTCTGTTAATCATTGATAAGAAGGGTTTGCACTGTAAATGTTTGAGTGTTTAGCCACTTTTTATGCTTAGGTTTTGTAACTTTAACAATTATTTTTAAGATGACAATATGTAATGTATCAACTAGTGATTTGATTATGTTAATTTTTTTGAGATCTGTATGCTACTTTTTTATTGTTTCTTTTCATTTTATTTTCTTTCTTTAAACAAAAAAATAATTTAAAAGAAATGGATGTGGAGTTCTCTGCCCTCCAGGCCTTGCAGCAAGACCTGCACATGCAGTGGAGAGAATCCTTGGGATACACTTCACTCTGGGTGGCCACAAGCTGCACTGCAGTGGGATTCATGGTATTATGCTTTACATTTATTGTTGTTGTGGTCTTTGTGTGCATGAGTCCACCCTATGGGTCACTTACAATAAGCATATTTTCCCTGATCTTTGAGGTGGTCGAATGAGGGAAATCACATCAAATTGTTTCAACCCCAAAGGCTTTGAGGACCTATATGGACCTGACCCAACTGAATAGCATATGCCCAGCATGGACACAAGTCTATAAGCATGACTTAGCATAGACAGCCATGGATGCACTAAGGGTTGTGACAGTATGCAAGAATTTAATGCCTAATGATGGATGATCTATACAGGCTCGATAATAAAGATGCTTGCTTAATGCTGTTGCTAATGTTGGCTTTGTGTGCTTTCTTTTCCTTTTACCCACTAAAATATCCATTCACCACCCTATCTCTGAGAAAATCTAATACCACAGACACAGGGAAATTTAATACCCTGCAAAATTAAAACCCATGTCCCCTATTGCAAGGCACACATAACATCCTAAAGGCCAGATATCTGTTGGGGTACAGCTTTAGAAAAGGGACCGAGTTTCATGCCTGCACCTTGAAGATCACTTCCTAAGCCCTGTGAAAAACATCTGCCTCACTTCCATCCCTCCTCTGTATGCACAGAGCATTAAAGTTCTAAAATGTTCTGAATTTTAGAACTGGAACACGGTTCACAATTTTAGAACAGCTCCCCAAGCAACAGATGCACAGCCTTCAAGCAGACTGCTCAGACAATGGGCTTAGATGAGTCAGTCCCCAGGCTGAAGGCCAAGGACAGTGTTATCTGTTGACCCCACTGTCACACAGTGGAGCTACTTACCAGAGTATCTTAGCCTCCCTTGATTCCTGAACCCATGGGGACTCACTTTTCCTGTGGCTCATAGTGTGTTAAAACCAGGCACAGTATTAATGTGTGGTAGGGGAACCCATGCCCATCACAACCCCTACTGAAATCAGCTCCTTATGTACTCTGCAAGGCACCTATTCTTATCATGTCACATATAAAAGTATGTTGATAAAATGTATATTGAATGCCCTGCTAGCCATCTCCACACAGCCCACCTGGCAGCAGCTCAGCCTTTGAACCTCCATTGGGCAGGCAGGGGAGGAAAGTAGAGGAAGGCAAGCGGCTTTGTCTGCCAAGACAGAAAATATAGAAGGACAAGGGGCACCTCCAGCTGTGGGTGTTACACCCACTTCTGAGCCTATATCCTGAGGGCAGTGAGGAGACAGCCATTTTGATCACTTTGCTAGAAATCAGGAGTCTGAGCAGAGCTACAAAGGCTGGACTTAGGAGCCCAACTGAGGGCTCCTCCAGAAGATTTGCCTGCATTTTGTTTTCATTTTCTGTTCCATGACTTAGTCATCATCAGCTGTTGGCAGTGTGGGTTCACATGTCTTCCCAAGTGAGTTGCTTCTGGGGATCTTGGGTAGTCAGCACACAGTGAGATCTCTATGTGTCTCTGTTAGGTTTTGCATAGAGCAACGTATAAAAGTGCAGTTCCCATGATAGTAAGGTTGGCCCCAAAAGTCCATTAGTGAGGCCTTAGTTTGAGGACAGCTGATGCTTTGATTGTCAGGTTTGCATGTGCATGAAGGACTCAGTGCTGGCCAAGGAGAGTGTGTCCTTCCTGCATGAGGTTTTTCATCAGTTGTGCTTTTATTCCCACATATCAGAAGTGGATTTTCTTGCTGCGTGTTTTGCTTATAAATTATCATATTTTTTATTAGTACCTATTTAGATTGTGTACTGATTATGTTTCTGATAGGTCCATGGCACATGTGATGCATAGAATGGAAATTAGGCCCTACCTTGTGCACAATGGTGCAGTCCATCAACTCGTGACTGTTCTCAGTGTTGCTCCTGGGTCACAGAGCATCTGGGCACTTTGCTGAGTTCCAAATAATAGCCCTTCCCCACAAGCCCACAAACTCTGTAGCTCAGACCTGGGAGGTTCAGAATGCTCTAGCAGTTCCTGAAGAAGCTTAGCCTGGGGATCTACATGGAAGTACAGTTCCAGTGAAGAGTCAAGCACAGAAGATGTGGACTTGGGGCAGAAGGGGCCAGCTGAGTGAGAGGCCTGCTATACCTGGGCAACTCATCTCTAGGGAAGCATGGGTAGGCCTTCTGCCCAGTCTGTACAGATCCGGCCACAGCCTCTCCCACTCACAGTGGGGCACTTTGGGCCCAAGGAGCCCTTAGTGGCTGAAAGAAGTCTCTGTGAGTGGGAGACCTTGCATAGTTGTATCACACTTGTACTTTCTGACATATTGTCTCCCTGCCCCTCCCCAGTGCAGTCAGCTTGGTGAAGGCAGTGACTGGTATATGCCATGTCTTTGCACTCAATGGATCAGGGCTGCTGCTCCACGAATATCTGAGAAGTGAGAGGTCAGTTGGTATCTTTCTTGCCTCTCTGCATTCTCTAGCTTAGGCAGTGATCCATTGCTGTACTCACTTATGCATGGTCTGTACCCATAGTGAGGGAGGCCTGGGGTCCAGAGAAATGGCTTTTAGGTGAACAATATCTATTCTGCTGCAAATGGTTACTCTGTGGCCTCCAAAGAACATTGCAATTCAAAAGGGCAGGAGTTGCATCTGTTCTGTTTATAAGGTCATGGCCATTACCCAGAAATTTGTCTGCACACAGTGTGTTTCCATGTGTGTTTGTAGTATGATTACACCTATCTGCTCTTCTATGATATCAGACAGCCATAGATTCTTTGCTGTATTCAGGGTTTCCTGCATTCAACAATCACTGTGGCCCATATAGTGACTCTCCAATCTCCTTTCCAAAGAATAGAACAACTTCCCCCAAGTGCTGGTCAGTGAAGGGGATGGAAGATCATTCATGGGAATGAGCACAGCCTCTACTGTAGGTCTTCATGGAGCCAAGCCCACAGCTAACCACTTTGCATGGAGCCACAATTTCATCCTCAGTGACCCTGAGTTCTCCATCCACTCAGCACCTCACCATTCAGCATTGTAAACTTGCATTGAATGATCAACTTGAACATGGCGAGGACCTGAATCTGCAGGTGGCCAAGTCCCACTGGGCTACTAAGGTAAGAACTCACCTTCTCAGCTTTGGTGCCTGTGGGGCTGAGATGTCAGCCCTGGAGGAAGCTAGAGAGGAGTGGCTGGAGTTGGGAAAGCCATCCAGGAAGGCTAAGTCCAGAGTCTTCTTCAGGCTGTGAGGTCCATCTGCCTGCACAGGGCTTGCTGTACTGACTTCTCAAAAGGGTGTGGAGCTGAAACAAAGCCCACACTCCAAATGGTCCACAGAGGCCTGTGGTACAGGGCTCACTAAGGAATACTACCATGCTCACATCACCTCTATAGAGGAGAGGCTGAATAGAAGTCTATGCATTAACAAAACCTATGAGTCTTAAGACAGGCTCCAGTTTTAGAGATGGGAAAATGGAGGCTCATTCTGGATGTCCAGATCCATTAATGAGGCCCCACAGAATGTTCCCCAGTTTCCTGATATAATGTCCCCAGGAAGGAATTAAGTTAATCTTCCATATCCATGGAAGGTGAGCAGCTGTGTTCACTGATCTCTTCTTGTGCTCATTTAGCCCTGAGGGTCCTGTGATAGGAACTGCAGTGCCTGAAAAAATTCCTGTAAGACAAGTGCCAGAGAAATGGACAGAGTGGACTGACATTTGAGGTGAGCACATCTGTGGTGAGTTGATGATGTGTAAGAGCTGGGGATAGGGTGGAAAGGCAGCCAGCTAATGGTCCATGGACACCAGACCCAGGGCTGAAAATGAGATGCAATGGCAGAATTCAATCATGCCAAGAAATGAAGTGGCTTTGTGTTTGTGTCCCCTTTTTCTTTTTCCCACCAATGTGTGTACAATGACCTTGCCTGTGACAAGGTAGAAGCTGAGTAGAGAGGATATGGTAGTTGAGCACTTGGAGTCTAGATTCCTTGAGAGCAGGACCACAGGCCCAGTGTTTGACCACTCCTGGATGGATGTGCTTAAAGGGTCAATCTGACCCTAAAATTGTCTCAATCCTCTATGAGCCTCTATACAGTCCCTTCTGCTGACACACCCTGCACCAGGGCTGATACCTGTTGTTATTGTGGGTACTATGTCTGGAGCAGGGATGTGGCACAAAGGGCACAGGGTCCAGCTCCATGCCAATGTACTGTGTACAGCTCCATTGTGGCAGAGCCCAGAACCCAGAGAAAGCCTGAGGCTTTGAGATACCCACAGGTTTCACTTTGTTAAACAACCTAACCTTATGTTCCTAAAAGACAAATAGCACTGCCCCAGACTTCTACCCAGGAGAAGAGGGAATGACTCTGGAGGCTGTGAATAAACATGGCCACAGCCCTTCTCCTCCTGCCAGCCCTGTCCTAGATGGAACATGAAATTGACAGTGGCAGAGATCTACGCCATGCTGGAACTTAGGACTCTGGGAAGCCAAGCCAGCATCTCTCCTCCCTGGTAAGCGGCGGTGGTGTAGCCCACTGCTGCCCTTCCAGGGGGAGAACTAGCAGTGTCTCCTGAGATCCAAGCCATGCTGGAACTTAGGACTCTGGGAAATCAATGCAGCACCTCCCCTCCCTGGTAAGTGGCGGTGGTGTAGCCCACTGCAGCCCTTCCAGGGGGAGAACTAGCAGTGTCTCCTGAATTCCATGCCATGTTGGAGCTTAGGACTCTGGGAAGCCAAGTCAGCATCTCCCCTCCCTGTAAGCAGAGGCAGGGTGGCAGCCTGCAGCCCTTCCAGGGGGAGAACTAGCAGTGTCTCCTGAGATCCACGCCATGTTGGAACTTAGGACTCTGGGAATCCAAGCCAGCACCTCCCCTCCCTGGTAAGTGGCGGTAGTTTAGCCCAAATCAGCCCTTCCAAGGGGAGAACTAGCAGTGTCTCCTGAGATCCACGCCATGCTGGAACTTAGGACTCTGGGAAGCCAAGCCAGCATCTCCCCTCCCTGGTAAGCGGTGGTAGTTTAGCCCACTGCAGCCCTTCCAGGGCGAGAACTAGCAGTGTCTCCTGACATCCACACCATGCTGGAGCTTAGGACTCTGGGAAGCCAAGTCAACATCTCCCCTCCCTGTAAGTGGAGGCAGGGTGGCAGCCTGCAGCCCTTCCCGGGGGAGAACTAGCAGTGTCTCCTGAGATCCACGCCATGTTGGAGCTTAGGACTCTGGGAAGCCAAGCCAGCACCTCCCCTCCACGGTAAGCGGCGGTAATTTAGCCCACTGCAGCCCTTGCAGGGGGAGAACTAGCAGTGTCTCCTGAGATCCACGCCATGCTGAAACTTAGGACTCTGGGAAGCCAAGCCAGCACCTCCCCTCCCTGGTAAGTGGCGGTGGTGTAGCCCACTGCAGCCCTTCCAAGGGGAGAACTAGAAGTTGTGAGATCCAAGCCATGTTGGAGCTTAGGACTCTGGGAAGCCAAGTCAGCATCTCCCCTCCCTGTAAGCGGAGGCAGGGTGGCAGCCTGCAGCCCTTCCAGGGGGAGAACTAGCAGTGTCTCCTGAGATCCACACCATGCTGGAACTTAGGACTCTGGGAATCCAAGCCAGCACCTCCCCTCCCTGTTAAGCGGCGGTGGTGTAGCCCACTGCAGCCCTTGCAGGGGGAGAACTAGCAGTGTCTCCTGAGTTCCATGCCATGTTGGAGCTTAGGACTCTGGGAAGCCAAGTCAGCATCTCCCCTCTCTGTAAGCGGAGGCCGGGTGGCAGCCTGCAGCCCTTCCCGGGCTGTGTCTCCTGAGATCCATGACATGTTGCAGCTTAGGACTTGGGGAATCCAAGCCAGCACCTCCACTCCCTTGTAAGCGGTGGTAGTTTAGCCCACTACAGCCCTTCCAGGGGGTGAACTAGCAGTGTCTCCTGAGATCCACGCCATGCTGAAACTTAGGAATCCTGGAAGCCAAGCCAACATCTCCCCTCCCTGTAAAAAGACAGACACTGTGGTAACTACTATTAAGTCGGGTTATTTGATGGTGAAGCACGAGGTTGCTGAAACAGTCATGCTTTGACTTGTATTGTTATTTTGTTATGTCCTGTTTTATCTCAATCTTTCCCTTATTCTTTAAAAAATTATTTAGTTATTTCTTATGTTTGTTTTAATTAAGGGGAAAAATTTTTAAAAATTAGCAGGATATATAATAATAACTCTTTTTGATTTCCTATTAACTTGTTTTGAAGTCTTGTAATACTCCCATGATCTTGTTTTGACTGATTAGACTCTGTTCCATTCTGTATGATAGTATCAAGTTTGAGGGTATAAGCAACTACTTGAAGGCAAAAAGATTCACTAAGAAGCCCATTCTGGTTTGACTATTGTCTCCTTTGGAAGTCCTGTAATGTTTACAATGCCTAAGTTTTATTGGTCTTGTTCTCTACTGTTTTGTCCAACTTTATAATATCTAATGAGATAGACAATTGTTTTTAAGGAAACAAGACACATCATTGATAACCATTGTTGATAACCTTGTACTCTGTTTTACATCATGTGCTATGTCTATCCTTGGTTTTGACTGACAGCTTTGTTTTACCATATTTGGCTTTATTCTCTCTCCCAAAAAATGTAATAAGAACTAAGGGGTAATAAAATCCAAAATGTGTAAATTTTGTTGTAAAAAAGAGAGGGGAAAAAAATGAGCTCTAACGGATATAACAGCAAGTGTGTTTAGGGGTGTTAAATAGCTGAGTATATTAATGTTTTTGATCATTGAACACAGCTGTTTGCAGTCTCTCTTTTTGAATGTCCACTTTGTATTCTTTGATACTGTGATTTGAGCAACTATTTCTAAGATGATAATATGTAATCTATTAACAGGTGATTTCTTACTGTTTCTTTTTTGTTTTTTGTAGTTCTGTATTACGTGTACCCTTACACCGCTTTGTTTTGTTTTGTGTTTTTTTCTTTTTCCTTTTAAATAAAATTAAAAAAAAAAGAAAGTGACAGTTCACCAGGCTCAGTTTCCCTGCCCCTGCCCAGCAGCATCTGCCCTCAGGGCCTGTCCTCAGGCCCTCTCTCACTGATGACCTAAGGAGGGAATTGTTTATGCAGACTCACAGTGGTGGCCAGGCCTAAATAGCCTTGTCCTGGAGTCTGTGTCTCTGAGTGGCTGGTGGCAGAACCACCAGCCACTAGAGACGTCTGGCCTACGCTCCCTCTTCTGTATGGGTGCCTGGGGACTGGGCCCAGTGAATCCTGCCCTGTGCTGCCTTTGATGACTGGGCAGTTCCCGGTGAGCATCCTGAAGTATCTGGGCTGAGTGAACCATCCTCTTACTTGTTCCCAGGTAGTTTTCCCATGGTGGGTCCTGAGGCTGGGGTTTCGAGGCCTGGGAAAGCAGCATAATGTATTCACTGATCACTCTCTCTAGCCAAGTGCCTGTGAAGGCCAACTATTGCCAGACAAAGGTGCTTGGTGACCAGAGCCTTCAGAGTTCTGTTTAGATCTGTTGCCAAGCAAATGAGGTCACACGCTAGGGTCCATAGCTGGGCTTCCCCCTCAAATGCCCAATTTTTTTATTGTGGAATAAATCTGTTCTTCTTAGAAACAGCAGGTGAAAAACTGTTAAACTGAGTGTGGTTTTACACTTTGCTACACTTTGAAAATTTAAATGCAGCAAACATGTAGATGCTTCAGATGTGGCAGGCATGGTGCTGAGCACACAGTTCTATCCAAAGGCCCATTGTCTCTGACAATGAGGTGTTCAGTGTCTTCACTTAGAGATCTATCTCATTTTTGGGTGACTTGCTTTCCTGGGCATATGTTAGTTTCATTTCAATTCCATTAGGGAGCATGGAGATGTTCCCAGAATGCCCATAATATTTTTCCTTGAAGAATGTGAGTGTTTCATGTTAAAACCCCACATGTCCAGGGGAGGAGGATTCCTAGCAAGTCTTCCTCTCACATGTCTATGAATGATTACTTATTAGTCCTTGGATGTTTACCTCAGCTGCACACTGTAGTGCTCTGTACTCTGACAGCCTGTGGGGGGGGGCGGGGGCAGCAGGTTGTGAGAGAAAGGGAAGTCTTTGCAAGGCCATGAACAACATTTTCCCATGTGGATGAAAGACACATGCACGTCACTCCTGGGGAACTTGTCTCCCAGTAGCTGCTATCACTTCCTGTCCTCCCATCCCAAACAGTCCATGAGCTTTGTGTACCTGCTGGGTAGTTTGCCTTTCCTATAGGTGATGGCGCTGAGCCTGTTCAGTGGTAATGCTCTTTGGTTGGTCTCCTTCAAGCAGTGTCTCCTTGCTGGCATCCCCCTGTGCTGTCACCACCTGCTATTATGGGGCTGAACCAACCAACTGTGACTTGATCATGCATCTGTCACCTATGAGTTGATGGCGATTTGTTCTGTTTATGGCTTGATTCTTGAAAGCGGGGTGCCACAGCCAATTTTATACATGTTTTTTCATGTATATAGAATTTTATTTCAAAGAAAAGTGCTTGAATGTGAAATTACTGGATCATATTTATGATGTATGGCTAAATTAGAAATTCTTAAAGTATCTTTGCAAGCTGTTGATTAAAGCAGAGTTAGGTTGTTGGTTTTTGTTTTGTTTTGTTTTATTATGCTATACTATGCCATGCTATGTTATGTTACACTACGTTATGTGTTGGTTAGGATTTTGAAACTCCTTCAGCAGGTTTTCAGTGCTTTCTGATTTGAATTTGAATAATAAACCTGAGAAAATATAAGAATATAACATAATCTGACTAATTTTGTTTTGGAGAAAATTCAAAAAGGAAAACCCAGTCAGGGATGTTGGTGCACACCTGTCTTTCCAATACTCAGAAGGTTGAGGCAGGAGGATTGTAGTGAGTTTGAGGTCATCCTGAGCTTCAAGGTAAGATGAAGACCAGCCTGAACTGCATAGCAAAACCCTGTCTAAAGACAGCATGAATGAAAGAAATAAAGAATGAAAGACCAAAGAAATAAAAAAAATGAAAAGTCAAGTCATCTGTCAATTGAGAAATCAAATCTTTGTGAGGTTTTCTTGAGTATGTACTTTAGTCAACACAACTAGCATAAGATTTACCATCATGCAGGCATTGATGTTCTGTCTGGTGTTTGCATTGTTTCAATTTTTTAAAGTTGTTACTGCAATGACTACAGATATGCTACTAAATATACCCTCTTAGGATATGAGTTGCTCAGTATGAAGAGAATTAGATCATTCCCATTTCTTTGTCCTAAATACATGTTTCAAACCAGAATTTGATCAATGGATTACTATCTTTTTTGAAATGACAATAAGAATTGTATAAAAATACTATTTTTGAGTGTATAAAATGGTGAAAATAATTATAGATTAATAGTGGTTAATGTACCTTGCACCAGGATTTCTGGGATTTCTAAATGATTGATAGTTTCATACATTTGTAAAGTTATTTACAAATATTAACACATGATCTCACTAATTTTCTAAGTTTCCCAGGCTATGCTTAAAACTTTACTCATCCTTCCTCACCCTCCCAGAGTGCTGGCATGACAGGTGTACACTATCCTGCATTGGTAATTGGTAGCAATATTGTGTATTCATAGAATAAAATGTTCAGCTTTGGTCTTTAGGCACTTTGCAGAAAGAGTAGATCTAGTTAAGCTACCTGCTACCTTCTTAGCCTGCAGTTTCTTTCACAGAGAGTGTGACTGAAAATCCCATTAACACTGATGTAGATTCTCTGCTTTTTAAATGCGCTCAGCACACACTTCAGAGCATCACTCCAATTGCCTTCTGCACTGGGACAGAGGCTTGGTGTCCTTGAAGCACATTCTATTTGTATTTGATCCCTCGTGGAATTTGATGGTTGTTTGAATTCAGACCCCCAGAAAGGTGTGAAAGTTAAAGCTACGTGGGGCATGCTATCCTCCAGAAGGCCAGGCCAGTGTAAAACATTATTTTCCCTCCAGTCCTGTTTTCCAAGGATTGGTTTTGGGTTTTGGTTTTTGTATATTGATTTTTGCTTCTATTTTTTGTTCAATTTCTAGGGATTTGAAAACAGAGTCTTGCCTTTGGTTCCTTTGCCTTCCCTTTTAAAACTCTTCTTATTTTAAGCCAGGTTCTGAATAAGTGGCTAAATTGATGAGGCTCTCCTTAAATTTGTGATGTTTCCACCTCAGCCTTTCAGACTGTTAGGCTGACAATCAACACCAGCAGACCTGGTTTCATAATAGCAATGTTAAAAACTCATTTGCTGAGCAAGGAATGGTGAAAATGCCTGCCAATGCCTTCATTCAGCCTGCTGAGGCAGCAGGATTCCTGGGAGTTCCAGACAAGCCTGCAAGACACTGAATTCAGCTCAGGCCAGAGAGACACAGGGAGACCCTGACCAGAAAAAGAAATGAAAATATATAGGAAAGGAAAAAGAAACAAAACAAAATTCCTGGGAGTGAAGGAGTTGGTTTATCTCTGGACAAGTTGTTTCAATCTGCAGCCCTGTTCTTGCATTATAAGGCCCTTTTGAGTGTTGTCACTTTATAATAGGCCAGAAAACCAGGTATTTTGATTCCTCTACCTATAATGTTCTTTCTATGACTATAAGATGACTCCTTGTACTTCCTTGTGAATTTTCATATTGTTTTTTCCATTTCTAGGAAAATAGCATTGATATTTTGACAGGAATGGCATTGAAACACCTGGTTGCTCTGGTTAGCACATACATTATAACAACATTAATCCTTCCCTCCCTCATCGTCTGTCATTTCTTCTGTTAGTGCTGCTTCACTCATTTCATCAATTTCTACAATTTTCAAAGAAGAGGTGAGCTTGATAATATTATATCTTAGAATTACCCATTTTTGATGAATTATGAAGTGAAATATATTCCTTGTAATTGGGGCTGCACTTTGTTTGAAGTGCATAGAAATGAATTGATTAGGGCATGTGGATCTTGTACCCTGAAACTTAAGATATTTATGAGTTTGTTCTAAAAGTTTTTCACTGGAGTTTTAAGTTTCTTATATGAAAAGATGCAGCCTCAGGAAACAGAGCAAACCTCAACACTTCCTTTCTGTTTTGTACGTATTTGATTTCTTATTCTTGTCTAAATTCTAGTGCTAGGACTTCGAGTACTGTGTTGAAAAGGGTTGCTAGCCTTGTCTCCTTCCTGACCTGAGAAGAAAAGCGTGCAGCTTGTCAGCCTCTGAGCACCATGTCAGGGCTGAGCACCATGTCAGGGATGGGTTTGTCATGCATGGTCTTTGCTGTACTGAGGTCCATTTCTCCTACATATGGTGTGTGAAAGGTTCTTATTATGAAAGAATGGTGATATTTGGGGTATTTCAAAACAAATTTTTCCAGACCTACTGAGGGGTTAGCTATGCTTCATTCTATGAAAGTGACAGAATTGTTTTTCAATGGGAGAGTTTTGCCCCACTGAGATTGAGCCCAGTGTTGATTGTGGTGCTTAACTTTCAGGTGATGGTGAATTTACCTGACAAGCATTTAGCTGAATAACTTTGCTGATGTTCATTAGGAATATTGGTCAGTAGGGTGTTTTGGGGTTTTTTTTGTTGTTGTTGTTGTTGTTTTTTAATACTTTATTTTCTGGTTTGATTCTCAGGGAGACTGTATCATCCAAAGAATTTGGTGTTGGTTGTTTCCCTTCAATTTTCTGGAAGAATCAAAAAATGATTATTACTTACTTTACACTTGAAAGAATTCAGTGAGTGACTTATCTTATGCTGACTTTTCTTGTTATTATGCAGTTTTGATTGTTGAGCCATCACCTGTATTCAGTTTTGCTCTGTTCATCAGTGTGTCTGTCCCTGATATCTGTGGGTCAGTGACACCAAAGGGGACCACACACCCATTAAGGATCACATCTCATTTTACTCAGGGATGCAGCCATTTTCTTTGGTATCTTAAATTAACCCTACAGTGTATATTCTTATGAGTAACTACTTTCAGTTATTTAGTTTTTTAAGCAAAATATTCTCATCATGCAGTTTCTGGTGGAGGAAACTGTAGCAGTCATGGGCACGTTATTTCAGGCTCCATATCTTGACCTGCCTGCAGTGTCCCCATCTTATGAACTGATCCCTGTGAATAACCCTCCTGCTCCTCAGCTGTGGTGAGTCCACATACAGCAGTTGAGATCTGCACCTGGGTGGAAGACATTCAGTCAAGATGGGCTCTGTAACAGGATGACCTTCTTATACAGAGGTCCCCTGAGTGATACAGAGGGCCTCACGCCTTCAGGGAAGAGCTCAGGCAGCAGGGCCATTCCAGACATCTCCTGTCCAGCCTGCAAGCTGTGCTGCTTTGCTGAGAAGCTGACTCATGGATCAGCAGGACTGAATCTGGGCCTTTCTTGCCATGGTTCCTGCTAGGTGTCATGGTGTCCAGCACCTCTGCCTGGTCCATCTCCCCCACCTTCAGATCTCAACAGAGATCTGCACAGCTTTGGGCTTCCATTTCCAGGCTTCAACTCTATGCAGAAATTTCAGGTGTGAAATCTGTGACTATGAAACTCAACCTGTATACATTTAACATGGAAATTCAACATCTAAAGCTTCATTATAAAAAAATGAGGTTGATGACACCCATATTCTCTTCTTACTCAGCTTAGCTGTGTAAGAAGAAGCTGTGTTAGAAACCACTGAATGTAACATAGCAGAGCTGCTGTGTCAATTATAAAATTACAGCCACTTAAAATGCAGCAAGAAGGCCATTTTCCAGGCCATGTCCCTGGTGTTACCTGAGATGACAGAGAGTTTATTGCCTGGCTGTCTCTCTACCCAGCAGTGAAGACACAGAGGCCCCCATAGCCGGTGAGGACAAGGAGAAAGGGGCTCATCAATGGCAGACCATGATCCTGGGGGCGGGATGCCTATTTATTTTTGGTCCATTTGCTTATTCCATTGAACTGATTATAGTGCTCTAGTTAATATTACTTCTATTCAGTTTAGTTAACAATAAATAGTGGCTAATTTCTTGAATAGGTAAATGAAAATAGATGATTTAATTACATTATATATAATGAAATATGCAGTAATGCTTTGAATATCTTTTCATATGTGTGTGTGTGTGTGTGTGTGTGTGTGTGTGTGTAAAGGAGTCTTGGTATTCAGAAAGGCAACACTCTGTTTAGCACTATCTCTAACACATGAGGTCATGCAAAGTCCTTCCATGGTGTGGTGGTGCTAGAAGCCACCCTAGAAGCCACCATGTGAATCTATGCCTGGTACTGCCAGAGGACAGCAAGAGGTTTGGCTCACCTTTTATTTTTCCAGCAAGGAAGTCCTGAATCTTCCTGCTTCTAGGCAGCCCAGGGAGTGAGCAGCATGCAGAGGAGCCCAGCACTGCCTGCCTTACACCCCTTTCCCCCACCATATCCATGCTGTGGCCCTGCCAGGGTGCAGCCAAGGCTCTGCCTTCTCAGGTACAGGGTCCGCAGTTCCTGGGTCCTGGCCTCAGCCGCCACCAGGCTTCAGGTTCTGCCATGCATTCAGTTGGCATAGAAGGTGGGGCACACTCTCAGTCCCACATGCACCAAGATCCCTGACCACATTTACCCTTCCAGTCTGCAAATTTTGCTCCTCTCCTTTCTGACTGAGCCTGTGGCATTGGAACAAAACACAAAATTGTCATTACTTTTTTTTTGTTCTTTTTTTTCTGGTTTCTTTACTTATTTAAACATATTTTTAGAATTGCATTTTGCAAAAAAAAACTTTCTTAGTCTTTTCATGCCCCAGTTAACTGAAGTTCTTACAAATTTCTACTGCAGTTCAAACCCATGTGCTTGATTGCTCATAATCCAATCTGCTGTTTCGTAGCATAGAGGAACCAAAGCAGAAACTCAATTTGGGGATATTTCTTTGCCTTCTAGCATCTTGACAAGAGTACTCTGACTCATGTGTTTTTATCTGCAAATATGGGCTGCAGTACCAACTGAATCTGCCACTGACAAAATGAGTTTCCTGCATTTATTTCAAACAATCTCATTTCCCCTCAACTGGATAGGCACATTGTCTAAGATTTCTTATGCCCCAACTTGAAAAATAAGTTCCAGTAGACAAGAGGCTGCCACCCATCCTGAACTCATGATTGGATTTTATGTAAACACACAGTCCAACCCACACCCTGGCAGCCATGAGCTGAGAGAGGCGGAGATGGCTTGTGCAGATAGAAACACCTAGAAATAGTCACCCAGCAGCAGCAACATGCAGGGGCCAGATCTGCTGACCCTTCAAAGTTGGGTGATGGAATGGTGTGTTTGGTTTTGCCCTGAGTTTACTGAGGTGGCACAGTAAATCCAGGTTGCTGCTGGGATTTCCCTTTCTGCAGGGCAATGCCAAAGGGAAATCATGTACATGCAGCATTTATTTGCCATTTTTATGTGCATTTATGAAATCTGCATGCATGGGATTTTATGCCTCTGCCATTGCAGACCCATTCATGGGCATTATTCCCGTGTCTTGTCAAGGGCCAGTTTATTTACACAACATGAAGAGCACTTTTCTCAGCCTTATTTCTCCAGACTTGTGCATTTTCAATCATTTCTTCAAAGGAAGCTAAGCAATTTAGTTTGACCAAACTTCAATTGTGTTGCTGTGCTTCTGTGTGACTTCCTTGCTGCCAGACCTGAAAAAGGCAGTCAGTTGGACCTGCTGGAGGGTTATTCCCAGAGGGACATGCTTTGCACAGCTGTGTCAGGCAGGGCTGCTCATTAGCTGACTGGCCACCCTGATATCCAAATGCCCTTGCCCCACACTGGTCCTGATTTTGGCAAGCATTGGATTGCAGTAGAGACTCCCTGTGCACTGGCTGGCCCTTGGAAAGCCTTGTGTTGCTGTGAGAGTGTCACCCCTATACTTTCATATCTGTGGCTCTGCAGTGAGGGCAGAGTTCTTTCCAGCCACCATGCCCAGCATGCTCTGGGTAGCTCTCCTGTGCACACTCTATGTGGAGGGTAGAGAAGGTCCCAATAACTTCCTGCTTCAAACAGTACTGTGAAATCAAACACTTGAACATAAATCTTGAAAAATTGTGCAAGTTTCCCTCTGGGAGAAATCTCTATTCTTAGCCTTGCATGTTCCAGGGACACCTGTGTATAACTCTGAGGGAAGCTGCGGGTCAAGGCTCTGCTGTGCACCCCATAATTTCACTAATGCTGTTCAGCACCTGCCTTAAAACCAGCCATCAAAAAGGGACACAGCACATCTCAGGGATGTGTCCCTGTGTGAATCAGCTTTGGGAGGGTCAGCATTTTCTGTACTTGCTAGCCATGTGTGGTGATTGCCTTTAAGTTAAAAGAATTTGTCACTTCTATCACAAAGTGGACTCTTAAGACATCTTTCACACCTGTAATAACAATCATCTGACTATTGGTTGTATGGAAAGGTTTCCTGCTGTGGTCTCTATATCAGTCTTGTTTCTGTTTTTCAAATGTGATGTATCAGAACTTTCAATCTCCCTTCTGTCACTGAAATCATGGGAAAGCTGTTCCAACATGAAAGGATAGGTATATACACAATGGTCTCTACATTTTCCCTGTAGACTTTGTCTATCTGGTATTTTCTCTTCTATCAAAGAGCAATAGCAGCCAGTCTTCTCCAGTAATGTTTGGCCAAACAGAATCTGATGCACTGATATGAAAGATTCAGAGTAGAAAATCACATCAAGAGAAATGTTAGAAGCCACATGGGGACTAGCAGGAGAGAACAGGGCTATGGATGGGTCCAAAACTGAGCAGAAAGCTGAAACTCGACAGATGTGAAGGTTGTACAAATTGGTGATGCACTTATGGGCTACTGATTTGAACATGTGGAAACTAATGAAATCTTAACTGTTAATTTAGATTAACTAAAAAATGTAATGTTTATAAGCATTACAGACATAAGAGCAGAAGTGAAAACTGAAAGAAATACAAGGGGTACAAGGGGAGGGAAGGGAAAGTCAAGTACTTTGCAGGACTTGGCCCTAAGTGGAGCTCAGGATGTCTACCATGGAGCCAGCAACAGCCCTAGCTCTGAAATTCATGAAGATCTGGTACTGAACTGGGCATAGCTTTCACACTGATCCCAGAGCTGGTGAGGTCACTGGAGGTGGAGCTGGCACAAGCTCAGCAAGTAGGACTTGAGCTCTGTCAGGTACCAGCCCTGCCTCAGAGGAGGGTGAAAAATCACCAACTGTCCTTGATCCTTGCAGGCCCCAGAAAGCCCCCCAGAGCCTCTCAGAGACAACACTGTGCACAAATCCACCCCAGGAACGTTTCCTGTACTGACTCACCCGACACACTTGTGCATGCCTCAGTGTTGCAGAATGCCCCAAGTCAGAGAGTCTTTCTGCATGTAAAGTGCCACATGCCCTACCCAGAGAGTAATAGACCAAAGCCAAACCTTGCTCACTGTAGTTCTCAGCTTCCGTGAACTCAGGTTGTTCCAAAAGACCCAGATTAGTTTGGACTGGGTGTTCCAACTTGGTAAGCAGCACCTGCCAGGAGTCACTAAGGGAAGCACTGGTCCTAGGGAGGACAGGTGTAAGCAGCAGTACAGGTCTGGTCTCCCTCTCAAACTGCCCTCCAAAGGCATCCTGTGGAGCTGGACACCAGCCTCTTGCTTCAGCTACAGAGAGCTCAGCCCCAGCCATCACTGTGCCCTGAATGGGGCAATGCTGACCCAGGCAGCCCTCACATGCTAATGGAAGTCCCTGGACAGTGCTGTGACCACCTGTCCTCCATTCTTCAGGAAGCCTGATATGCATCTCCCTTTCCTGACCTCATGGTATGTTGCCTCTGTGAGAAAGAGAGTGGTGTATTCAGTGTTACTCTACTCATGGGTACTCTACAGGGTGCTGCTCTCTATCTGAGGAGTGAGCAGATGGAGTGTGTCCTGCCTGCCTTTCATTCATCTTCAGTTCATATAGTGATGCATCACCCCATTCTGTGTGGCTTCCCATGACATCCCTCCCCAATTTTCTGTCCCCATGTACAGAGGCCAGGAACGTAGTCTAACATAATGGTAGTATTTGGTCTAAATTCATTGCATGGCCTGGACAAATTGGAAGCACCAAGACAGTAGTGGTTGCATCTGCTCTTGGCATTACATCCTGATCAGTGCCTGGTACATACATGATTTAAGGCACCCTCCAGCTTCTTCCATGATGTCTGACCTGACTCCTCTGGTATCCCCCAGAGATTACTGCTCTGCATACCATAGAAGCCCATGGAATGACTCTCCGGTGTCCTTCACAGTGAAGAGAACAGCTTCAACGGGGCAAGGGCTGCTTGGTAGGAGGCAAAGCTTCCGCATAGGAAAGAAAAAACAGCAGTGTAGCCATGGTGCCATTTCTGAAGAAAAAGACCTGCATTTAGACCCAACTGCTCCTTCTGACTTCCTGTGTAAATCTAGGTAAGACATCATGCACTGTGAATGTCATCCTGTCATCTGCTTCCTAGAGACATCATCATGGGTGTGAGATGACATTTGTGAAAACTGGCCCCTGGTATCCCAAGTGTATAGTGTATAGAAATAGAGGAGAAACCCAGGAAGGGGTGGGAAGCAGATGAATACAGTGCACACCGGGCTGGTTCCTCCTGCCTGGTGGTGGAAATGACACACCTCTGGACATGATTCCCTGGTGGCAACATGAAAAGACAGAAGTTCATCAGTTTGGCCATCCTTACATTCCCTAAGCAGTGCAACTGCTTCTATGTACTGGTATTATAGACTCAAGTGCAGAAAGTTATTGACATCGCATAGAATGACCCCTGGGTACAGCCTGGAAAGAGAGACAAATCAACCATGTTCTAAAGGTGGTCAGCCAGACTATAGCAGTAGATTTGGAGTTGGTTTCTAAAAAATGCCTAGTGAAATCAGTTGAGGTTTGAGTCTCTGTAATCCTCATACTCTACCAGACTAGGGCAAGAGGGTCACATATTCGAGCCCAGACTGAACAACTTAGCTGCACAGTGAGACTCAGTGTCAAATTTAAATATCAAAAACTAAAAGAGGCTTGGGATGTCACTCTGTGGGAAGGTCCTCAGTTCAACCCTCCTATATAAATACAAAACTTATTACCTTGTGAAGGAGCTGAATCAAGAGGATTTTACAACTTCCTTGGGGCAATATGGAACAAAATTCCCCTAGGAACCTGGAGCTGTGATTGTCCAAAATGGTCTGAGATTCAGTAATTTGTAAGAGAAAGTGAGTCAAGTTGTAGGCAATGTTCATCCATCTTCAAGAAGCAGAGGTGAGGCCATGTCATGCTGCTGTGCTGTCTGCTGAGATGTCATGGGGATGCAGTGTCTCCACGGGAACACCACAGCTTGTAGAGCTGCATTTGCCAGAGGTCACCATGAAGCTCTGTGCCTGGACACTGTATGCAGACCTATGAACAGAAACTGTCCTACCTGAGCTCCTATGACTATGATAGAAAAATTCCACTGCAAAGAATCTAACTCACAAGATGAGATTTACAAAGGTGGTTGCTTCCTACAGGATACAGTGTGACAGGACTGTGTCTCTACATTCTACATGCAATCTGTGAGAAGCTGGTCCCTGAGACACACTCCCCACCCAACATTTAAAACACTCAGGCTGACCCTAAAATGAGACTGAAAGAGTAGCACCTTGGAGGGAGGCCACTGTTCCTGGTTGTAACAACAGGCACTATGTCCTTTATTATTCACTCATATTGCATTGTATATTTAACCATAATATGTATTTCTTGCCCCAGAAAAGAATACTGGATAATTTACTGATTCTATGATTGACTAACCAAGGACATTAGCTTAAGATTCTGCCTTCTCACAAAAAAGCAACATTAAAAAGCCACATCCAGCACCCTCTGCCTGAAGAGAAACTTGATGGCATTGATGTGGAAAATGTAGCAGAGGTAAATTATGAGGATATAACATGCATGGTGGCTGGATGGAGCAGGAGGGTGAAGAAAATAAAACACCATTTTGTACACAATTGAGAAGGAAAATGTTCTGGAAGTGGACAGTGGTGAAATTTTCAAAACTTTGAGAATACACAGAATGCTACCAGGATGACTATTTTAAACATAACTGAAATCTTAAACTTTATTTATATTAGTTACATCACTGCTATATCTCTGGGAAATAAAGGTAGCAATGAATACAATGATATGTAAATCTGTAAGAGGGGAATGGCAGGTGTGGGTCAAGTGTTCTCTGCAGGTAGAACTCAAGGGATGACTCCTCCTGGGGAGCCACTAGGAGGTCCAGCTCTTCAGCTGGTGGAAAACTGAATCCCAGTGCCTGCTCTTGCTCTGGGGACAGAGTTGTTGAGGCAGCTGCAGGTAGAGCTGGCAGGAGTTCCTTGGGTGCAACCGCAGCATGCAATGGAATTGCCTCTGCAATTGCAGGAGGAGAAAATACCACTGACTTTCCTGGAACTTCTCAGGGCCAAACCTTCCAACTGCCTGTCAGAGGCAGCTGTGTGCATGAACACAGCTCCAGTCAAGTCTCCCAGACTGCATCCCCACACTGAATGCTGAGTGTCTCATGTTCTTGGGTCTCCCATCATCTGGGCACATTGCTGAGTTCCCCAGCAAATTCCCTCCCCCAAGGCCACAACCCACATCCCAGGGGTCCTTACCCTGTGGCTTAGGCTCCAGGGCCTTAGGAGGCTACAGATGGTCCCTGAGATGCCTGGCCTTGGGATCCACCTTGGAGTTCAGCTCCAGTGAGGAGTCAAGGACAAGAGATGCGGACCTGGGAGTTCAGGGAGAACATGGCGGACAGATAACAGCAACTACCGGAGGCTCTCTGAAAAACTAGGCTCAGAAGCCAGGTATGGTGCGGACTAAAGAGACATAAGCAGGTGGAGTTATGCTCTGCTGACTCAGGAATGAACTCGGCTGAGAGAAACCAACTTGGAATGCAGTCCTGGTGCTAAAACAGGAACAGAAAAGTCTCGCTGCTGAGGCTGGACCCTGCACCATTGGAAGCCGTGATTTGGGTTTCCTGCCGCACGGTAGCTGGCTGCCTCTACATCGGCTCGGTAAGGAGAGAGATGCGCAGAAACTCTGAGAACGGGAGTCTGCAAACGGAGTCGAAAACAGGACGGGCAGGGAGGCATGTTCTGACTTGTGGCGAGGTGAGTGAGAGAAACTGACACTCCACCACAGTTTGACTCCAGCGGACTTTCTGGGCCGGAGCAGTCCTGCGGGAGCAGGGCGCGGTGGCGACTCCAGCCACACATTCTCCTCTCGGGCGGGATTGGTGAAAAGTGCCTGGCCTGCGTGACGCTGCCGGCGGACCCCGTAGGCTGGCCCAACCCAGATCCCAGAGCCTGACGGAGGCCGGGAGGGGTGGGCCCCCGAGTAGGCTGCCTGGTGCGCATCAGTGAGTGGGAACACCTAACCTGCACAATTCGATCAGGCTGTGGCTGACAGGGAGAGAAGCTGGGCCTCTCATATAAGCTTGCATATATAAGGAACAGAGAAGAAGAGGCAGCATGGGAAGAGGCAGCAACAAGAAAGGCTCCTCGGCCCCCAATTCTGAGAAACAGGCAATAGCGGACACCGCACCAATACACATAAAGCACCATATAGAGAGCCTCATAGACCAATTCAGGAATGAAGTTATCAACGACCTGAAGCTAGAAGTATGCAAAATAGTTAGAGAAATGCTAAGCCCCACCCAAGGAAAAACAGATGGTGGAATGGAAGAACAGAAAAAGAGGGGAGAATTGTTGGATGGAGAAAACAGGGAAAGCATAGAATATGTGAAGCAGGTTCAAAGGGACTACCAAGAAACTAAGAAGTCTATCGAAGACTGGCATAACAGCTTGAAAGAAACTAAGGACAGACTATCTGAACTGGAGGGCAGAATTGTAATATGGGAGAAGGAAATGAAAATCTTCTTAAAAATAACAAAGAAACAAACAGCAATAATACAAAGACAAGAAGATGATAAGAGGATCCATAACTTAAGGATTAAGAACATAAAAGAAGAAGTAGGGACACAGACAAATGAACTATAAAAGCTACTCACAGAAATAATCCAGGAGAATTTTCCTAATTTAGCAAAAGGTAAAGATATTCAGTTGTATGAAGCATACAGGACCCCAGCCACCTATAACCCAAACAGAGTAACACCCAGGCATACAATAATTAAAATTCCAGAAATCCAATACAAGAACAGAATATTAAAAGCCATCAGAGACAAGAAACAGATCACTTACAAGGGAACACCCATCAGAATTACAGCAGACTTCTCGGCACAAACCATCAAATCACGAAGAGCATGGGGGGAAATAATTCAAGCTTTGAAAGATAATAATCTCCAGCCAAGACTGATATATCCTGCACAACTATCCCTGAAAATTGATGGAAAAACAAGGTGCTTCCAGGATAAAGAGGAACTAGTGGAATATGCAACCACCAATTCAACTCTACAGAGAATACTGCAGGATATTCTAAAAAAGAAAAAAATACGAAGAATCCAGAAATAGTGGCAGAGAGGCCACAATGAATGGAGCAGAAAACAAAATGAAGAAGACAAACTGACAACTAATGACAGAAAAAGAGCTCAACAGAAACGAGGCAGAGATGTTTGGATGATAGGAATAGCTATTTTGGAGAAAATGACATCCTAAGAGGTAATACTGATTTAGTATCATCTTGTTTTGAAGTCTCATCAAGCTTTTGTTTTTCTGTCTCCTTTGGTCTAAACAGGTTGTATCTTATTGGAATTTATTATATATGATAGTATAAGCAAAAACTTTTATAGACAAGGAGATTATACAGAAACCATTGTTCATTTTCTGTTAGTTGATTCTAAACACCCTGTAATACTGTCATTCTCTTAAATGGTTTTACATTGTTTTGATATATTTGATGTTACAGTAAACGAAGTTATATTCAAAGATTTCAAGGAAAGAGACAATATGGTAACCACTTTTATGTCGGGATTATCTTGTGGTGAAACACTATTTTGCTTAAATGGTTATGTTTTGATCTGTGCTGTTTTGCTGTTATGCCCTCTTTTATCTCAATCTCCATTTTATTATTTACTTTTTTATTTTTATCCTTTTAACTAAGGGAAAAATAAATAACAAATAGCAGGATATATTATAGTAAGTCACTTTGATTTCCTTTGTCTTGATTTAAAGCCCTGTTCTGCTCTCACCATCTTGTTTTGACTGATGTCCCTCTATTCTCTTTTGCTTGATAGTACCAGGTTCGAAAGTTTAGGCAACAGCTGTGAAGATAGTGGGATTCATTATGACGCCCATTCTGGTTGACTGTTATCTACTTTTGAAGACCTATAATGTCTCCAATGTTTTGGTTTTGTTGGCTTTTTCTTTACTGATTTGTTCAATTTTATTATAACTGATGATATAGGCAATTCTATTAGAGATAGTGGGAGGCATCATGGTAACCATTGTTGATCACCTTGCATTATGCTTTTACATTATCTATTATGTCCACCCTTTTGATTTGACTGACTCTGTTCTGTTATGTCTCATTTGGTTCTACTCTTTTCTAAAAAAGTAATAAGAATTGTGGGAGCAACAAAACCAAAAATGTGTAATTGTCATTGTACAAAAGAGAGGAAAAGAAAGTGCTCTAAATGATATAACTGTATGTATATTTAAGTGTATAAGACAGATAATGATATTACTGAGTTTTGTTGGATCACTGAACAGAACTGTTTGCAGTCTCATGGTTGGAATGTCCACCTCATAAGCTTTAATTTTGTAACTTAGACAATTATTTCTAAGATGACAATATGTAATCCATTAACTAGTGATTTCCTACTGTTCATTTTTTTCTGTAAACCTGTATAGCTTGTAACCTTTCTCTGCTTTTTTTTTCTCTTTCTCCTTAAATAACATTAAAAAAAAAAGAAATCAGAAAGCACTGAAAATGCACTGAAGGAGACTCAAAATCCTCACCAACACTAAAAGTAGGGAGCCAAGTGACAGGCATTGCTGTCTCCCTGCCTCTCTCTCCTATGGGCACTGCATCTGCCTACATTAACCATAATCCTCTCCTGCTTACATCACTTATCTGGATGTGATGGTGACCCTGTTGTATTCATCTCTTTAACCTCTTCCTGTCCCAGCTCCCGCCCTTAGCCTATAAAAGGTGTGATCATTTCCTGAATAAACCGGAGGCTTGATTGGATTATCTCGACTTGCCTCTATCTCTCTTTGTCTCTGCCATGTCTTTTATTTAATCCCCGTTCCCCCTCCAGGAGTTCTGGATAGATTGATCTGCAGGCCAGATCAACTAAACATAGTGAAACACAATAAAACATAACATAACATAACATAACGTAGCGTAACGTAACATAAGGAAATGTAACATAACATAACATATTATAGCATAAAAAACACAACAAAACAAAGCAAAACAAAATAAGAAAACAGAGTGGGAGATTTCATTCAGCAGTATAAGTGCCCACTTGGCAAACCTGAGGTCATAAGTTCAATCCTCAGTACCAAAAGAAAACAACCACCTAACTCTGATTTTAAAAAAAATGCTTGCAAGTGTACCTTAACAGTTTGTAAGCTAATCATACACAAGAAATATAATCTGGCGATTTCACATCTAAGTACTTTTTCTTTGAAATAAAAGTCTATGTCTACTCAAGACCATATATAAAAATTGCTGTGGTAGCTGGCTTTACAGGACCAACCCACAAACAGAACAAATGGGATCAGTAGATGGGTGACAGATGCATGAACAAGTTGCACTTGGTGGGTTCAGCCCCATGAGAGTGTGTGGTTGCTCCACTAGCAATAAGCAGCTGTATGTGGAGAGCCCAGCACAGAGACGACGCTGCTTGAAGGAGACCAACCAAGAGCATTGAGAGTGAACAGGCTCAGCACCATCACCTCTAGGAAAGGCAAACTACCCAACAGGGACACAAAGCCCATGGTCTGTTTGGGATGGGAAAACAGGAAGTGAAAACAGTGACTAGGAGACAAATTCCCCAGGAGGGATGCCCATGTGTCCTCATCAGCACAGGGTGATGATGTCCATGGCCTTGTAAAGCCTGCCCTTGCCCTCACCACCTGCTGTCCCTCCTCAAAGGATGTCAGAGAACGGAGCACTACAGTGTGTGGTTGAGGTAAACATGAGTAAAACTTGCTATGAATCCTCCTTTCCTGGACACATGGGTGTTATAACATGAAACATTTCATATCCTTTAAAGAAAATTATTTTGGGCATTATGGGAACATCACCATGCTCCTTATTGATAATGAAATGAAACTAACATAAATCCAGAAAAGACAGACAAAATAAAATTTGAGAAATCTCTAAATGAAGAAACTGCATCTCATCCTCAAGGGAAAGGATTGTTTGATGGAAAAGTCTAAAAACACACACATTTTGCTAGTTTTTTAACTTACTG
Organism: Cavia porcellus; assembly: GCF_034190915.1. Taxonomy (NCBI): domain Eukaryota; kingdom Metazoa; phylum Chordata; class Mammalia; order Rodentia; family Caviidae; genus Cavia; species Cavia porcellus. The sequence continues at coordinate 2,971,852 of NW_026947536.1, forward strand.
TTTCTAAGGAGGACACAGATTAGCTCACAATAAAAACAAAGGAGGCATCGGAGGGGGAGCCTCAACTGTGGACCCCAGCACATAACCTCACTTCATTGGTGACAAGTCCAAACAGAACTCTGACGGCTCTGGACACCAGGCACTGTGGTCTGGTGATAGTTGGCCTTCATAGATGGCTGGCTCGAGAGAGTGAACGAGGAACATGCTACGCTGCTTTCCCAGGGCTAGTGGTCCCAGCATCAGGACCCCGTGTCAGGGAACCACGTGGGAACAAATGGAGAGGATGGTTCACTTGGTCCAGATGCTTCAGGAAGCTCAACTGGAAACACCCAGCTCTCACCAGCTCAGGCCAGGACTCATTGGCACATTGAGGCACCCAGAGGCACCCAGAGAAAAGAGGAAGCCCAGAATACATATCCTTAGGCCCAACCACCAGCCACTCAGAGACACTGAGTCCAGGACTAGTTCAGATACAGGCAAGTTAAGTTCTCACCTGAGAAGCCCCGTGAGACTTGATCACCTGTGCATTCAACTCCTGGCCATGTGTAACCACCTGACTCTAAGCTTACAGCACTGAACTGTTGGGTACTGAGTGGATCCAGAGTGCAGGGTCACTGAGGATGAAATGAGGACTCCATGGCAAGGGATTAGCTGTGGCCTTGGCCCCATGAAGCCCTGATAAGGAGGCTGTCCTGATTCCTAGGGATGACCTTCCACCCACCTCACTGACACATACATGGGGAAAACTGTTCTGTTCTTTAGAAAGGAGATTGGAGAGTCACTCTAGGGTTTTCAAGGTATGCTCAGAGCAGGAATTCTTAGGGATGGCAAAGTGTCCATGGCCCACAGGTATCACTAGAAAGTGGGTGGCTGTCATCAAGCCAAAATACACATGAAGACACCCTGTGTGAAGACACTTTTCTGAGTATTGTCCATGATCTTGTAAGCAGAACAGGTGCAACCACTGCCCTTTTGAGTTTTGATGTTCTGTGGATGCCACAGAGCCAGCATTGGCAGCAGAACAAATATTGTTCACCTCAAGGAAGTCTTTCTGTGTCCAAGGCCTCCCTTAGAAGTGGTTACAAACCACGTAGGAGGAATTCTACAGAGACCAAGAGAACTGGACAGCAGATCTTTGCCTGACATAGACACTGCAGAAAGGCGGGATAGACATCGATGACTCCTCACTTCTCAGATATTCATGGAGCAGCAGCCCTGAGCCCTTGAGTGCAAACACATGGCAGATATCAGTCTTTGCCTTTGTTGAGCTGACCTGAAGGGGGGAAGGACAGGGAGAAACTCTGTCATGCTTCCCTAAAGAAGGGAGTGGTGTCATACCAGGAAGCAAGGACTGCCTCCAACGGAGCATTCTGTCAGCCTCTCAGGGATCCCTAGGCCCGCACTGCCAAACTGTAGTTGGGAGATGGTGGGAGTGGACACTGAACTTGCTGGGTTAGAGACCCATGTGCCTCTCCCTAAGGTAACCTGTGTAGGTAGTTTTAGAAGAGAGGCCAGACCTCTCACTTTGATACCTCCCTGTTTGCTCCAGGTCCGCATCTCCTGTCCTTGACTCCTCACTGGAGCTGAACTCCAAGATGGATCCCCAGGCCAAGCTTCTCATGGAGCAGCTGGAGCCTCCTATGCCCCTGGCACCTAAGTCATAGGGTAAGGAGCCCTGGGATGTGGGTTGTGGCCTTGAGAGGAGGAATGTGCTAGGGAACTAAGCAATGTGCCCACATGATGGGAGACACAGGAACATGATCATCTCAGCAGTCAGTGTGGGGATGCAGTGTGGGAGGCTTTAATTGGGCTGTGTTCATGCACACAGCTGCCTCTGACAGGCAGTGGGAAGGTTTGGTCCTGAGAAGTCCCTGGAAAGTCAGTGATGTTTCCTTCTCCTGCAACTACAGGGGCAATTCCAGGGCATGCTGAATTTGCACTCACAGAGATCGTGCCAGCTCCACCTGCAGCTCTCTCACCAGCTCTGGCCCCACAGCAAGAGCAGGCACATGTTTTCCTTTCTCCACCAGCTGCAGAGCTGGATTTCCTGGTGACTCCCCAGCAGGAGTCATCTCTTGACCTCTACCTGCAGGCAGCTCTTGACCCACACCTGCCATTCCCCTCTCTTCCAGATTTACTTATTATTCTATTCTGGGCTGCCAGTGATAGAATCATTGTAAAGGCAATTTAAGGGTTTATTCTTGTTTCAGTTGATGAGTTTGGTATGATTTAGTGCATTCTCCAAACTGTGAAACCTTCACCAGTGCCTTCTTCCAGAATATTTTCATAAACTCAGTACCCAAATATATTTTCTTTTATTTTCCTTCCTACTAGATCCTGGTCACCACTCATCCTATGTCATTGTAATTTACCTGTCCTACCTTTTTCACATCCTGCAGTTATGTTTCTCCTCTGCCTTACCCTGCTGTAAGTAACTGTTTAATCTTGCCTTTTCTGAGAAGGGAAAATCCAGACAGACTGCATCAATTTCTCATTCATGTATTCATGCACTTTTGGCAGTGCATAGAAAAAGAATTCAGGAATTTTTTGTAATTCTTAGGATTCTTTGTTTTCTTAATTATGTTCCTGGCTTTATAGACATGTACACTTCAAAACTGCTCCAGGTTTAATTACATGTAGGTTATTTCATGACTATTTCATATGAAAGAGACTAACACACTTTCTTTGATTACAGAGCAGCACCATGGGAGTGTCACACCAATGTTTATACTTTAGATATTTCCAATGATAAATTATTAATATAGAAAGTGCAGTGTCACAGGCAACATGTCCATTGAATTCCCCTGTGGTTTATTTCCATGTAATGTCATGAATATGGCTGCCTTTGTCATCTTCTGTGGACAGAGTAACTTTGCATAAGTCTGGCTCAGCATGTCTCCACCTATAAGTTTCAGTTCTTACCCAGTAGTTCAGTCAAAGAACAAGACACATGAACAAAGCCCAATTAAGAATAATGAGGCTTTGTGTACATAAGAAAAGGAATATAATGGTCAGGGAGGCAAACAAGCTGAAGAAATGAGCACTGGGAAGCAGCAGTGGCATCAGGTCCCAGGTAGTAAAAACCAGCCCAGAACTCGAATTCACCAGGATCCTGGCAGGGCTGGGGTAGATGGGGGGACCCAAGAGCTCTCCATGACTCCTCAGGAGCTGGGGTGCAGTCTTGAATCACAGATCTGCTGTGTCATGGTGTAAATCCCTGCAGCCTTCACAGAGGCCAGCTGATTGGTTGCTCCAAGCTATAAACGCTCCAGGCTGAAGTTATTCCCCCAAGTCCTGACTGCACAGTGCTGCCACTGGGGGTTGGCAGCAGGAGAGGTTAGGTCACTGATTCAGCAGCCACTGGGTTTCCCACAAAGAAATAACTGAGCATGTGGGTGCCCCAGTGTGAACTAAGGTGTAGCTCCTGAATTCAATGGATGATAGAAAGTTTTCCCATGGTCTTTGAATCAAGTGGGCCTAAAAAGTGTCACAGGCTTGGGGCAAGGCCTCAGTGACAGTGAGTGGTGAGTTCTAAGTCCAGGATTTGCCCTGCCCAATGGACTGCATGTGACAATGGCAATGTGAGGTAACCTGAAGATGATGGCCTTAGTAGGGATGGTATCAAATTACAGGCAGGTGTGGATGGGGATAGTGCCCAGGTGAAGAGAACCCCATGTGACCCTCTAGTGCCTCACCCCTGAGCATGCTAGAAACTCCACAGTAAAGGACTATGTGTGTTATTCCACTCCTGATGGACATTTAAAACCAGTGCTCATAGAGGAACAATGTTAGGCCCAAGGCCCAGGACATGGGCAGAGTGAAGAGGATCGGGGAGAAGTCCAAAGGAGAAAAACCTCCAAGCACAGGAAGCAGCCCACTCCCAAAGGCATTAGAAAAGCAGCCCCCAAGCTCCTGGGACCTGAGCCTAAACATGTGGGACTGATTTCAAGCGGCATCCCAAGGGATACACACATGTGCACACACACGCACACACACACACACACACACACACACACACACACACACACACACAGTGATGCCCTTGGCACCCACTGGGTTGCTCAGAGGAAAACTGATCTGATTCATTCAATCTACATGCCTCAAATTTTTACCTTATTCCTGGGCTGAACTAGGCTGGCACCAACACAGAACAGGGCAATTTGTCACTAGCCACCCAGAAGCTGGAAGGCTGGAGGAGAGGGACAAATCACTGCAGAATGTAGTGGAAGAGAAGACCCAGCACTATATCCCAATAAAGCAAGGGTGCAGAGAGGTCAAGGTCACTACATGGGGGCATCTGAATAGCCTAACTGAGATGGAACTGATGCCTGAACCTGAGACATGTGGGCCCTAATGCTGTACAGAGTTGAGTCTGTGTGGCAGAAGACAGAGTATGAACAATTTAGAGATTCAAAGTCAAATTTTTTTTAGTCAAGAAAGAGATGAAAAGAGAGAACAGAAGGCCTGGTGAGAATAAGGGAGGGGAGGAGTGGGGGAGGGACAGGGGTTGGGACAGCACCTCAAATCTGCTATAGTGCATCAATGAACACTGATGTATGCTTGGCTGTAAACTTAGGTACAATAGGTAAACTTCAATTCTCTCAGGTTCTATGGGTTAGGAATTCAGGAGGTGCTGCTGGGGGATGCACCATAGTTTCTCCTGACCAGGCTGCAGGCTCAGCAGAAACACTGCTGTGGCAGAATCTGTTCTCAGGCTCTCTCTCTTGCTAACAGGCAGGAACACATTTAGGATGGAGGTCTGATGTCTCATCTGTCTGTTAACCTTTTTCTCTGCAAAGAGTCAGCCTCTCCTCAGGGAAAATGCAGAGATAGTCAGAGATCTAGAGAGGAAGACAGAATGAAACAGAGAGGAAGGAAGGAAGAACAGAGGAGGGAGAGATCAGGAGGTTGGTCACAGTCATTTTATGTGTGAACCCTTGATAGTCACATCCCATTACGTCTACCATGTTCTGTTATTAAGAACAAGTAAGGAGTTTGGGAGAGAACTCAGGATAGAGCACTTGCCTACCATGTGTGAAGACCTGGGCTAAATTTCAGCCTGGCTAATACAAACCGGAACAAAATTCACTATGTGTGACCCACGCTCAAGGAATGGGCTACTCAGAAGGTGGCCATCAGAAGGTGAACTGTCAGCAGTTGAGCACCCTTGCCATGGTTGTGGTGATTCACACAGATGTGAATGTAGGCACAGTGCTGGTAGATTTGGGGGTGCATCTGCATCCATAGTGCTTGCTTAGCCTGTGTTACGTCCTCACTTGAGGCCACAACACCAATACATAGAAGAAATTAAGATGCTTAGGGAACAAAATGATGGCTGGTCTGATGACCTTCTGCCCCCTCATGATGCCACCGGGGAAACACATCCAGGAGGTTAGTGTCATTTACACCACCATACAGCAGGAATCAGGCTTGTGTGCACTTTGTTCACCTCCCTTCCAGCCTTTGATGGAATTCACCTGTAATTGTGTATACTGTGTACACATGACACCAGCTCACAAGGTTTAAAAGTGTCATCTCTCATTTCTGATGATGTCCTTAGGAAGCAGATGCTATAGTTCAGGGGGAAACATTGGAAAGGAAATGAGAGGCATTATGTCTTGTTTGAGTTGACAAGGGAAGTAGGAAGGTGGGACAACCAGTTCATACTCTGTCTTCTGCCACACAGACTCAACTCTGTACAGCATTAGGGCCCACATGTCTCAGGTTCAGGCATCAGTTCCATCTCAGTGAGGCTGTTCAGATGCCCCCATGTAGTGACCTTGACCTCTCTGCACCCTTGCTTTATTAGGATATAGCACTGGGTCTTCTCTTCCACTACATTCTGCAGTGATTTGTCCCTCTCCTCCAGCCTTCCAGCTTCTGGGTGGCTAGTGACATATTGCCCTGTTCTGTGTTGGTGCCAGCCTAGTTCAGCCCAGGAATAAGGTAAAAATTTGAGGCATGTAGATTGAATGAATCAGATCAGTTTTCCTCTGAGCAACCCAGTGGGTGCCAAGGGCATCAGTGTGTGTTTGTGTGTGTGTGTGTGTGTGTGTGTGTGTGTGTGTGCGTGTGTGTGTGCGTGTGTGTGCACATGTGTGTATCCCTTGGGATGCCGCTTGAAATCAGTCCCACATGTTTAGGTTCAGGTCCCAGGAGCTTGGGGGCTGCTTTTCTAATGCCTTTGGGAGTGGGCTGCTTCCTGTGCTCGGAGGCTTTTCTCCTTTGGATTTCTCCCTGATCCTCTTCACTCTGCCCATGTCCTGGGCCTTGGGCCTAACATTGTCCCTCTATGAGCACTGGTTTTAAATGTCCATCAGGAGTGGAATAACACACATAGTCCTTTACTGTGGAGTTTCTAGCATGCTCAGGGGTGAGGCACTAGAGAGTCACATGGGGTTCTCTTCACCTGGGCACTATCCCCATCCACACCTGCCTGTAATTTGATACCATCCCTACTAAGGCCATCATCTTCAGGTTACCTCACATTGACATTGCCACATGCAGTCCATTGGGCAGGGCAAATCCTGGACTTAGAACTCACCACTCACTGTCACTGAGGCCTTGCCCCAAGCCTGTGACACTTTTTAGGCCCACTTGATTCAAAGACCATGGGAAAACTTTCTATCATCCATTGAATTCAGGAGCTACACCTTAGTTCACACTGGGGCACCCACATGCTCAGTTATTTCTTTGTGGGAAACCCAGTGGCTGCTGAATCAGTGACCTAACCTCTCCTGCTGCCAACCCCCAGTGGCAGCACTGTGCAGTCAGGACTTGGGGGAATAACTTCAGCCTGGAGCATTTATAGCATGGAGCAACCAATCAGCTGGCCTCTGTGAAGGCTGCAGGGATTTACACCATGACACAGCAGATCTGTGATTCAAGACTGCACCCCAGCTCCTGAGGAGTCATGGAGAGCTCTTTGGTCCCCCCATCTACCCCAGCCCTGCCAGGATCCTGGTGGATTCGAGTTCTGGGCTGGTTTTTACTACCTGGGACCTGATGCCACTGATGTTTCCCAGTGCTCATTTCTCCCACTTGTTTGCCTCCTTGACAGTTATGTTTCTTTTCTTATGTACACAAGGCCTCATTATTCTTAATTGGGCTTTGTTCATGTGTCTTGTTCTTTGACTGAACTACTGGGTAAGAACTGAAACTTATAGGTGGTGATATGCTGAGCCAGACTTTATGCAAATTGACTCTGTCCAGAGAAGAGGACATAGACAGCCATATTCATGACATTGCATGGAAATAAACCACAGGGGAATTCAATGGACACACTGCCTGTGACACTGCACTTTCTCTACTGGGTTATAGACTTTCTTTGGAACACAGAGTGCCTCAAATTTTAATGGTTGTATTACTACTACAATACTTTACTTTTGTGATTTTTTTCCTGTTTAGCACTCATAAATTAATAATTTATCTTTGGAAATATCTAAAGTATAAACATGGGTGTGACACTCCCATGGTGCTGCTGTGTGACAAAAGAGTGTTAGCCTCTTTCATATGAAATGGATATGAAATGTACATGTGATGGATATGAAACCTTGTACATGTGATGGATACGAAATGGATATGAAACCTACATGTAATTAAACATGGAGCAGTTTTGATGTGTATATGTTGATAAATCCAGGAACATAATTAACAAAACAAAGAATCCTAATAATTACAAAATATTCCTGAATTCTTTTTCTATGCCCTACCAAGATTCCATGAATACATGCATGAGAAATTGATGCAATCTGTCTGGATTTTCCCTTCTCAGACAAGGTGAGATTAAACAGTTACTTACAGCAGGGTAAGGCAGAGGAGAAACATAACTGCAGTGATACAGAAAAGGTAGGAAAGGTAAATTACCAGGACATAGGATGAGTGGTGGCCAGGATCTAGTAGGAAGGAAAATAAAAGAAAATATATTTGTATAGTGAGTTGTTTAGTTTTATGACACCACTCCCTTCTTTAGGGAAGCATGACAGTTTCTCCCTGCCCTTCCCCACTGCAGGTCAGCTCAACAAAGGCAAAGGCTGATATCTGCCATGTCTTTGCACTCAAGGGCTCAGGGCTGCTGCTCCATGAATATCTGAGAAGTGAGGAATCATCGATGTCTCTCCCGCCTTTCTGCAGTGTCTAGGTCAGGCAAAGATCTGCTGCCCAGTTCTCTTGGTCTCTGCAGAACTCCTCCTACATGATCTGTAACCTCTTCTAAGGTTGGCCTTGGACACAGAAAGACTTCCTTGAGGTGAACAATAACTGTTCTGCTGCCAATTCTGACTCTGTGGCCTTCAAAGAACATCAAAACTCAAAAGGGCAATGGTTGCACCTGTTCTGCTTAGAAGATCATGGACAATACTCAGAAAAGTGTCTTCACACAGGGTGTCTTCATGTGTATTTTGGCTTGATGACAGCCACCCACTTTCTAGTGATACCTGTGGGCCATGGACACTTTGCCATCCCTAAGAATTCCTACCCTGAGCATACTTCTGTTTGGACTTATCACCAAGGAAGTGAGGTCATGTGCTGGGGTCCACAGTTGAGGCTCCCCCTCCGATGCCTCCTTTGTTTTTATTGTGAGCTAATCTGTGTCCTCCTTAGAAACAGTAAGTTAAAAAACTAGCAAAATATGTGTGCTGTTAGACTTTTCCATCCAAAAGACCCTTTCCCTTGAGGATGAGGTGCACAGTTTCTTCATTTCGAGATTTCTCAAATTTTATTTTGACTGTCTTTTCTGTACTTATTTTAGTTTCATTTCATTGTCAATAAGGAGCATGGAGATGTTCCCATAATGCCCATAATAACTTTACTTGAAGGATATGAAATGTTTCATGTTATAACACCCATGTGTCCAGGAAAGGAGGATTCATAGCAAGTTTTACTCATGTTTATCTCAGCCACACACTGTAGTGCTCCATTCTCTGACCTCCTTTGAGGAGGGACAGCAGGTGGTGAGGACAAGGGGAGGCTTTTCAAGGCCATGGAAATCATTACCCCGTGCTGAAGAGGAAACAAGGCCATCCCTCCTGGAGAATTTGTCTCCACATACTGCTTTTTATTGATAGTGGAGCCACCACACAGTCTCATGGGGCTGAACCCTACAATTGCAACTTGTGCATGCATCTGTCACCCATCTACTGACCCCATTTGTTCTGTTTTCAGGTTGACCCTGGAAAGCCAGCTGCCACAGCCATTCTTATACACGGTCTTGAGTGGACATAGACTTATTTCAAAGAAAAAGTACTTAGATGTGAAATTGCCAGATTATATGTCTTGTGTATGATTAGCTTACAAACTGTTAAGGTACACTTGCAAGCATTTTTTACAATCAGAGTTAGGTGGTTGTTTTCTTTTGGTACTGAGGATTGAACTTATGACCTCAGGTTTGCTAAGTGGGCACTTATACTGCTGAATGAAATCTCCCACTCTGTTTTCTTATTTTGTTTTGCTTTGTTTTGTTGTGTTTTTTTATGCTATAATATAATATGTTATGTTATGTTATGTTACACTATGTTTAGTGTTGGTGAGGATTTTGAGTCTCCTTCAGTGCATTTTCAGTGCTTTCTGATTTCATTTTGTATAATTCACCTGATAAACTATGACATATCACTGGGTAATTTAATTTTGGAAAAAAATTTAAAAAGTTAATAAGAACCAGGTTTTGTAGTAAACATCTCTAATGCCAGAAGTTACAAGGCTGAGGCAGTAAGATTGCTGTGAGTTGAGGTCAGCCTGGGCTACAATGTGAGTTCAATGAAAGCCTAAACTTCATAGAAAGATCCTGTCTCAAAAATAAATAAATAAATTCAAATAAAAATACATTAAAAAGGTTTAAAAAGACACAAAAATCACTTATAAATAGACAAATCAAATCTTGATGAATTTTTCTTACATATGCACTTTAGTCAGCATACTGAGCATTAGGTTGACCATGAGGTAGACATTGATCTACTGCCAAGAAGTTCAACTGTTTCAATTTTTTGACCTTTTAACTGAGATGAATGTAGATATGTTACTGAGTATACACTCTTAGGATTTGGGAGCATAGTATAAAGAGAATTTGATGGTTCTTTTTATTTTAGTACTAAATTTATATATGGAAGTAGGGTTTGAGCAAAGGATTACTGTTGTTTGGAAAGACTTTCTTATCTTATTTTAATGTAACTCTAGTACATATTAATAAGGTCCACATAAAAGATACTATTGTTAAGTCTGTAAAAGGATAAAATACAGAAGAATAATGAGAGAATAACATTGGCTACTGTATTGTGCAAAATGATTTCTTAATGATTTATATTTTCATACATTTGTAAAATTTGTTAATCTTTTTACAAATTTTAAGGCATGATCTCACTAAGATTGTGAGTTTCCCAGGTGAGGCTTAAACCTTTCCTTATTCAATCTCCCTCCTTCTCCCAGAGTGCTAGGATTGCAAGTGTACATTATCTTGAGTTGGTAATCAGCAGGAATTTTGTGCATTCATAGAATGAAATATTTGGCTTTGATCTTTAGACACTTTGCAGAAAGAGTGCCTCTAGTTAAGCTATATATCAACCTCCCAAATGGCAGTTTTTTCAAAGTAAGTAAGATTGAAAATCCCATTAACGCTGTTTGTAGATTCTCTGTCTTGCAATGGTGGTCATCATGTGCTTCAGAATATCACTGCAAATGCCTTCAGCACTGGGATTGAGACTTGATGTACTTGAAGCAATTTCTGTTTATTTTTTTTTATCCCTCATGGATTTTGATGATTGTTTGAAGTCAAACCACATGAAAAGTGTGAAAGTTAATGCCACTTGGGGCACACTGCCCTCCAGAAAGCCAGGGCAGTGTAAAATACTGTTTTTTCTACTGTTGGACTTACCAAGTTTTTTTTTTTGTTTTGCATTCAGTTTCTATGGATTGAATACTGAGATTTTCACTTAGCTCCATGGCCTTCCACATTTAAAATTCTTTTTATTTTCTTCCAGGTTCTGGAGAAGTGGCTATACTGCTGAGGCTCTCCTTAAATTTGTGATGTTGCTGCCTCAGACTTCCAGACTGCTGGCATTACAAGACACTCCACCAGACCTGGTTTCATCATAGTGTTGTTAAAAATTCATTGGCTGAGCATGGAATGTTGAAAATGCCTGCAATGCCTGCACTCAGGAGGCTGAGGCAGCAGGATTCCTGGGAGTTCCAGACAAGCCTGCCACACACTCTGAGTTCAGCTTAGGCCAGAGCTACACAGGAAGAACTTGACCAATAACTGAAAAAGAAAAAGAAAAAACACTAAAGGAAAGGGAAATGAAAGAAAGCAGGGGAGGGGGTGGGGAGGTCAGGAAAAAGGAGAAAAAAAAACAAAATTCCTGGTGACTGTATGAGTTTTTCTCCACTGGGCTGGCTTTTTAAATCTGTGTTCCAGTTCTTGCAGTATAGGACCCTTTTGACTGTTGTCACTTTATTATATACCAGAAAAATATGTTTTTGTTGCCTCTAACTTTAATGTTTTTTCCATGGCTATAGGATGACTCTTTGTCTTTCCCTGTGCATTTTCATTTTGTTTTTTCTATCAGTGCCAAAATGGAACTGATATTTTGACAGGAATGGCATTTAAACACCTGGTTGCTCTGGGCAGCATGTACATTATAACAACATGAATCCTTCCCATCCACCATCACAGTCTGTCTTTTCTTCTCTTAGTGCCACTTCACTCATTGCTTCAATTTCTACAATTTTCCAAGAACAGGCGAGTTTGGTTTAAATTTTACATGAGTATTAATTCTTTTGGATGAATTATGAAACGAATTGTGCTCCTTGTAAATGAGGCTGCAATTTGTTTGAAGCACATAGATATGAATTGATTATGACATATGGATATTGTACTTTGAAACTGAAGTTATTTGTCCATTTGTTATAAAAGTTTTTCAGTTGAGTTTTAAGTTTCTTATATGAAATGTTGTGTCCTCAGGAAACAGAGATACCTATTAAGTCTTCCTTTCTGAGTTGGTGAACTTTTGGGTTCTTATTGTTGACTAAATTCTAGGACTAGGACGTCAAGTACTGTGTTGAAAGAGTTCAAAGCCTGGTCTTGTTCCTGACCTGAGAAGCAAATCTTGCAGCTTGTCAGCCTCTGAGCATGATTCAGTGATGGGTTTGTCATGTCTGTACTTTGCTGTGCTGAGATTCATCCCTCCTGCACATGGTGTGTGAATATTTTTTATCATGAAAGGATGGTGAACTTTTGAATCTCGCAAAGTGATTTTTCCATTTCTCTGGGGGGTTAGCTGTGACTCATGCAGTGGCAAGTGACACTGAATGATTTGTGCAAGAGGAACCATTCTAGCACCACTGAGGGTGAACCCAGTGTTCATTGTGGTATTTAAAATTTTCATGTGCAGGTGAATTTAGCTGATGAGCATTTAGTTGAATATTTTTGGGTATGTTGATTAAGAATATCGGCCATTAGAGCATTACCATTTTTTAATGCATTATGGTCTGGCTTCATTATCAGGGTGACTTCGTCATCTAAAAGGAATTTGTGGTGGTTCCCTTCAATTGAAAGACATGAAAAATGATTAGTATTTATTCTTTTTCAAAATTTTATTTTGAAGATAGTAAAATAAAACAGAGCAAACAGAACAAGCAAATTGAGACAATGCACTGAAATTGGTACGGAACTTCACACCAAGGGACCATGATAACAGTAATAGGTACCATAGTATATCTCATTATCTTCACAGTTGGTTTCCATTCAATTAGTTATAGTGAAATCCAAACAAACACAGAACATTTTAAAACCAGTCAAAAGATAATATTGAATAGAGCAAAACAATTAAACACAGCAAAAGATTAAAGACATTTGTTTTCAAACACAAGATAGAAGAAAATCCCCAATATTTTCTATATTGCACACAGTCTCTTCCCAAGAGATACTCAGAATTCTGCCTCTCCTTGCTGACCAAGGGTAGGTAAGTGAGATGTATGGCTCTCAGTCCAAGCACCAGTATGCTCACCGGAGATGCTGACTGGTTCTCCTCCTGGCTTGCATCAGGGGTGCTTGCCAGGAAGGCAGGAGAATTGTTTTCTTGTTCAGCTGCCTAAGTCCCAATATGGCCAGATCCAGTATTTATTCTTTAGTATACACTTCATACAAGTCAGCAGGGCATTTATCATATCCTGGCATTTGTTGTTGTTATTAAGCAGTTATGATTGTTGACTCATTGACCGTGTTTGTTAATGCTATGTCAAATGGTGTGTTTTCTTCTGAGGGTGTGGGTCAGGGACACCATAGGAGATCATGTCTGGATTAAGGATCACATCACATTTTACTTAGGGATGTAGCACTTTACTTTTGTATCTTCAAACTACCCCTACAGTATATATTTTTGTGAGTAATCTGTTAAGTTATTTAGTCTTTTAAAGCACATTGTTGCAGGGTGCAGTTACTCCTGGAGGACACTGGGGCAGGCTAGGGCCAGGTCTCTTATTTCAGGCTTTGTACCATTAGCTGCATGCAGGGTCCTCACCTCCTGACCTGCTTCCTGTAAACACCTGTCCTGCTCCACAGCTGTGGTTAACCCACCTGTGGCAGTTGAGATCTCACCTGGGTGGAAGACATTCACTCAAGGTAGGCTCTGAAACATGCTGATATTCTTGTACAGAGTTCCCCTGAGTGAGACATGGGGACTCAGGACTGCAGGGAGGAACTTGGACAGCAGGGCCACAACAGCCCTCTCTTATCAAGCATGCAATGTATGCTGTTTCCTGAGAAGCTGACTGATGGATAAGGAGTCCTGGACCTGAGATTTTCTTGCCCATGGTACACTACTAGGTGCCGTGGTGTACTCCACATCTGCATGGTCCATCTTCCCCCTACTTCAGATTTCCACAGAGATCTGAGCAGCCCCGGGCTTGCCCTTCCAGGCTCCAACTCTATGGTGAATTTTAGTGTGAATTTTATGATCAGGAAATTCAATTTATATACATTTAACCTGGAAATTCCACTTCTATGGCCTCATTATAAAAAATGAGATTGAGAGACACCTGTGATCTCTTCTTATTCGGTTATGAGTGTGGATAGTTAGAAACCATGAATGTACCACAGCAGAGCTGCTGAGTCAATTATACAATTATAGTCACAGAAAATGCTGAAAGAAGGCCATGTCCTAGGCCATGCCCTGGATCCGACCTGAGATGATAGAAGAGCTCAATGCCTGGCCCTCTCTCCACCCAGCAATGAAGAGACCCAGGCCTGAATAGCAGGCAAGGACAGAAGAGAGAGGCTCCTGGAATGCAGAGCACTGAACCTGGGGAGAAGCCTTTTTGGTATTTTTTCCATTTTTCCATTCCATTGCATTATTTGTAGTGTTGTATTCAATATTCATTTTATTCAAATCAGTTAATATTTAATTGTGGCTAATTTCTTGAATAGGTATGTGAAAATGGATGATTTAATTTCATTATATATACTGAAAGTTATGCACAATACAGACACTTCAAATATCACTGTAAATATAAAATAAGGAGGCTTGGTATTCAGCAAGCCAACACATCGCTCATGTCTAACTTCTAAAAATTCCAACACATAAAGCCATGAGCATCCTGCTGTGGTGGGTGTCCCTGCCCTTCCTACCATAAAAGCCAACATGCTGACCTGTGCCTGCTACTGCCATGGGACAAGAGATTTACTTCAGTGTCTATTTTTCCAGCAAGAAAGTCCTGAATCTTGCTGCTTTCAGGCAGCACAGGGAATGTGCAGCTTGCACAGGAGCTTAGCACTGCCTGCCTTACACCCTTTTCCCCCACCTCATCCATGCTGCAGCCCTGCAGGCAAGGGAAGGCAGAGCAGCCAGGATGCAGCAAAAACTCTGATTCCTCAGCCCCAGGGGCCTCAGTTCCTGGGTCCTTATCTCAGCCTCCACCAGGATTCAAGTGCTATCCTGAATTCCTCTGGTTTAGTGGGCAGGCAACTGCAACTCTGGGGATGAAGACCACCAAGACCACTGTCTTCAGTGACCCTTCTACTCTGGAAATTTTGCTCCTATCTTTGAGACTGAGGCAGTGGCATTGGAACAAAACACAATATTGTCATTACATTTCTCTTTGTTGTTATTTTTTCTGGCTTCTTTGTTTATTTAAGCATATATTTAGAACTGCATTTTGCCAAAAAACATTTCTTTGTATTTTCAGTCCCCAGTTAACAGAAGTTTTTACACATTTCTACTGTAGTTCAAACCCTATGTGCTTGAATGCTGAGAATACGCTCTCAAGCTTGGTAGACTAAGGGAATCAAAGCAGAAACTGAACTTGGGGACACTGCTGTGCCTTCCAGCATTTTGTAAGGCAATCCCTGACTCATGCCTGTTTACCCATAACTTATGGGCTTCAATATCAACTGAATCTGTCACTGACAAATGAGTTTCCTAAATTTACTTCAAACAATCTCATTTCCCCTCAACTTGCTAAGCACATGGTCTAAGGATTCTTACACCCAACCTTCAAAAATAATTTCCAGTAAACAAGAGACTGCTACTCATCCTGAAATCATGGTGGGGTTTTATGTAAAGACATAGTCTGATCCACACCGAGGCAATCATGAGCTAAGTGGGCAGGGATGGTTTGTGCAGATAGAAACACCTTGAAATTGTCAACCAGCAGTAGCATCAAGCAGGGAGCAGAGCTGCTGAACCCTCACATTTGGGTGATGGAATCATCTGGTAGGTTTTGCCTTGAGTTTACTGAGGTGGCTCAGTAAATCTAGATTGCTGTTATGCAGTTCCAAAGGGAAGTCATGTCCATGTAGCATTTATTTGGAGATATACTTTTGCAATGGTGAAACCTGCATGCATGAGGTTTCACAACTCTGCCATTGCAGACTCTCCCACAGGCATTATTTCCATGACTTGTAAAGGGTCGATTTATTTACACAACATGCAGAATGCTCTTCTCAGCCTTGTTTTTCTCAGACTTGTGCATTTTCAATCGTTTCTTCAAAAGGAAGCTAAATGATTTAGTTTGAGCAAACTTCAAATGTGTTGCCGTGCTTCTGTGTGATGTCCTTGCTGACAGACCTGAAAAAGAAGTGAGCTGGACCTGCTGGGGGTTCAGCTCCAGAGGGATACTCTGCTCAGCTGTGTCAGTCAGGGCTGCCCTTCACCTGACTGGCCACTTTGGCATCCAAATGCCCTTGCTCGGTGTTGTCCCTGGTGTTGTGAAGCACTGGTTTGCTGTGTAGACTCCCAGCACACTGGTTAGCCAATGAAAAACCTTGCTGTGCTATGAGTTTTTCACCCCTAGACCTGCACCTCAATGGCCTTGGCCAGAGTTCCCTCCAACAATCATGCATGGCATCCTCCAAACAGCTCTCCTGTGCATGCTCTACATGAAGGCTAGGGATGGTGCCAGTTCCTTCCTGCTTCAAACAGTACTGTGAATCAAACTCTTGAAAAGAAATCTTGAAAAGAAATCTTGAAAATTTGTGTAGCATTCTGTGTTGGAGAAACCTCTCTTCTTAGTCCTCTGAGGTCTAAGGATGGCTCTGTATACAGCTGTGATGGGAGCTACAGAACAGGACTCTGCGCTGTCCCCAATGTTCTCTCCAGTGCTGTTCAGCTCCTACCTTAAAATGTGTCATTGGATGGTGACACAGCACTTCTCAGTGATTTGTGCCTGGTTGAATCAACTTTGGGAGGTTGAATGATTTCTGCACCTGTTGGCCACTAGTGGTGATTTCCTTTTTAATTACAAGACTTTCTCACTTCTCTCACATGGACTGGTGAGACCTCTTTTACTCTGATAATTCAAACCCCGGGAAGGTGAAACACTTTCATCACCAATCACAGCACTAAACATTGAACCAATCACAGATGCTAGGTTTAGCTGCTTCTGTGACTTCATGAGGCTTTGGTGGGGACACCCAGATACAAACCATAACACCTTCGAAAGTAAAACCTCTGAAGATGCCCATGCTTTGGACTAGAAGATAATTCCTTGCCTTAGTCCAGGGTTTATCTTATTTTATTTTATTAATTCATTTTTAAGACTCTCACTGTGTAGTTCAGGCTGGCCTTCAACTCAGTATGTGAATTAGGCTGACCTAGAGCTTGCAACAATCCTCCTGCCTCAGCTTCCTAAGTGCCAGGATTACACGCATGTACCGTCACACCCAGCTATTGATTGTTAAGCAGTATTTATTGATTTACTTGAGACTACTCAATTTAGTTTCCTTTGTTATACTTAACTATACAAAAATGCTAATAAATGTAATAAAATTCCAGCCCAATGTAAACAACTTAGCAACTTAGCAAGGCTCTGTCTGGGAATAAATTATGATAAAATGACCAAGGTACTGGATTCAATCTTTAGCACAGCAAAAAATAAATAAATCTATAAATAAACAAACTTTGTATAAAATAATCTATAAATAAACAAAACTGCTTAGAAATAAATCTATAGATAAACAAAATTGCTTGTTAGTAAATCTATAAGTAAATAAAGCTTTTGTGGATAGCTCAGATGAGAAGTGTTTTAAAACCAATTTTATTTCATTATAATTGACATACAATGAACTTACAGGTTTAAAATACAAAATTGGATGAAAATTGACATGGGCCAGGGATATAGCTCAGTGGCAAAGTGCTCCCTGGCAAGCACAGGGTCCTGTGTTTGGTTCCTGGTACCAAAAACTAAAACTAAAAACAAACAAAAATCCTCTAGGAGTCTTGTCATACATGAGCCCCTTGAAAATCGTCACCAAAGCAGTGATGTATACATCACCTTCACATTTTCCTTATGGCTGCTTATAATTGCTTCCTTCCTTCCTAAGCAACGTGTCTGCTTTTTGTCTCTGGGAAACACTTTGCATTTTCTAGAGGTGACAGGTCTGTAACCACACAGGATGCAGAAGGTTTTTGTTTTTGTTTTGGGGAGAGGTGTTAGGGTTTATTCAATCCTCATAACCATGTTAGGTTTCCCAAGTGCTGCTCCTTGTCAGTGGCTGAGCCAACACACCCCACTATGTGGATGAACCACAGATCCTCATGTGTCCATCAGCTGAGGCCCTGTATGGTGTTTCCAGTTTGATCTCAAAAATAAAGTTGCTGTAGTCATTCTTGTGTTTGTATAGCTGTAGCACTGATTTACAAGGGGAAGATACTCAGTGTGAAGTTGAATATTTCAGGTCTTGCATGTTTAACTTAGAAATTGTTTAACTGTCTTTCAAGAAGTTGTTCAAAGCAGAGTAAAGATTTCTGGCTCTTCCTGTGAGTATTTTTAAAACCTGTTTTTTTAAAACTCTTGTTCATTTATTTTTCAGTCTTTTTCAGTTCATTTTATAAAATGTACCTAAGGAAAGTTTATTTCTGTTACATAAAATTCAGCATTTTTTTACTTTGGATAGAATTTTAAAGGTGGAAAAAACCCAAAATACTATACATGTATATATATATATATATATATATATATATATATATATATGTATGCATATATAAATCATCTATAATTTTGACATCACAAAACTTCTGCTATGTTATGATTGACTTCTTTGTCAACTTTATGGGCTTGAGAGCTGTCCAAGGGATTAGTAAAGCGTACTTCTGTGCTCATCTGTAGGGGTCATGGAGGAATGATGCTAGGTACTCCATCTGGTCTCTGGCTTCTTCCTCCCTGGTGCTGTCCCTCTACTCTGCTTCCTGGCCACCATGGACTGCTTAGAGCACTATACAAGAATGTAAATATGAGATAACAAACTGTAAGAATTATACAACAAAAACAGTGGTTCTCTGCTCTGCTCCACACTGACTACCACTGTTGCTGATGTCTTGAACATGTACATTCTCTGACCTTGGGACCTCACCCCAGAAAATCTTTCTTGGTTTCCCAAAGCAGGCCAACAAATGTTCACACAGTGCCCACGAACAGTCCATGTTACCTTCAGCCAATTGTTCAGCATCTCCAAGGTGTACATGGCCCTTTTGTGTTCTCCCCATGACTCTGCAGATGGCCATTCTAATCTTACTTTGTAAATCCTTTATGTGTGACACATACACAGGTACACACACACACACACACACACACACACACACACACACACAATTAAAGCTGACTCTCTGGTGAACCCTGACACAAACTGCCTCTAGCTACCTGTGCAACCTCCCATGAACAACTTCATGCCTCACTCATGTGAAAAATCCAAAGCAGAACTGTAGCAGTGTGGTGCAAAGTATGGGTTAGTTAACAGAGGTGTTAATATGAGGCCCACTGGGTTTAAATTTTGTCCACTCCTTTGTAATTGGAAAAGGTATTAAATGTTGGTGTCTTGGCTCACACAGCTATGAAAATGAAAATAATTCCTAACCCCTACTCTTGTAAGAATTAACTTATATAAAGCACCTCAGAGAGGCTCTGGCCTTACACCTGTGTTACATATGTTTGTTAGTGTGTTACATAAGCATGTAAACATATTTTTAAGTTATGAAGACATTAGACGATGGATACAGGAAGCACTCATTTCTCTGTAATAAAAGAAGGGCAACAACACAAACAACAATGGCATCTGAGCACTTGGGAAGAGCTCTGCAGGGTTTTCATTGGATCTTCACAGCAGTGCCAAGAGATGATTATTCCCATTCATCACAGTTTGTGTTTTTAATAGAAAAAAACCACACAATATTTCAAAGCAAAATAATACGAGAATAAGAATAGTTTAAATTGAGGCTCCCAGAAGAGAAGCAGTGCACCTAAGTGTCAGGCCCTGGAAGATTTGAGTCCAGACATTTATAAATTCCAAGCCTCAGACTCAGTCCACTCCTCTGCTTCCTCTCACAGCAGGCCTGGGGCTCAGTCTCCCAGCAGCTCAACCTGCAGCCACACCCAGCGTCAGAGAAACCCTAACCCCCACTGCCACGCCCACCGCCTCATTCTTGCCTCCTGGAGGGCTCTGCACCTCCTGGGTCCCAGCTTCTGGCCCCGCCCCTCACATCTCTTGGCCCCACCCCCTGGCCTCAAGCGAAGATTTCACTCCACCGGGCTCAACCTGGGCTGCCCGCGCCCAGGGACGGTCCCTAGCCACTGGCCTCCGCATCCCACTCAGTCCCGCCCCGCCCCTGGCCACGCTTCACAGGGGATGCATGGAGTGGCCATTTTGCCGCTAGCGACCCCTTCTGGAGACCTGAGCACGCTTCCTTCCTTTCAGCCTAGGCTGCAGCTGGATTGGGACTGGGGTTTGGGCCAGGTAGGCGGGCGGCAGCTGGTGTTGAGTGGCGGTGCGGCCTGTTGGCCCCGATGTTAGCGTCTCAGGTGACCTTGGTCGGGGGTCCGGGGAGGTGGCGGGCGAGGCACTGGGGCGATCTAGCCTCAGGTCTTCAGGGCCCTCCTTTCCTCCCTCCTCTCTGTCGGGGTCGCATGGCCAGGCTGGCACGTGGCCCGGGATCCTTTCCGCGCCCCCCCGAGGTGCTGTTGGGAGCTCAGCCCTAGTGTGGGACCTGTGGAGAGGGCGGCTGGGGGTCTCACATGGCCTCTACTCTCAGTGAGCCTGGCCCTGCTGAGCCATGGACATTTACCCCAATAGGACGATTTTATTCCACTTGGAGCTCCTCCCTGCAGACTGAGAGGACCTAGATAATATACTAAGATAGCAGTTATTCTACCTGCACATGCTTTGTCTCCAGTCCATTCCATTGATAAGGGCTTTCTGCTTGTTTTAATATTGGTGCCTCTTGGGTGTTTAAGCTTTGTGAGGAGTCTGAATGTGGCACGGGGCTTTGAGGGATGAGGAAGTGTGATCAGCAGTTTAAAAATTTAAATCCACAAAAAAATAATTCACCCACATTGTTGAACCTGCTGCAGAATGCCCATCTTGTCCGTATTCGGCTGTCTCTAACCATACTTCTCAGTTCTGCTCACATCATTTATGTATTTGCGTAGTGTTGAATATTTATATTATATACATAGGTAGAGTTTTACTTAGTTATCCTGCGACTGACCATGTACACAAGTCTAGTTCCTCTTAGAAAAACTGCATTGAGCATATATCTTTTTTTCTTGGGATAAATTCCAGACATTGGAAATAGTAAGTCAAAGTTCTGTGTTCTTTCCCTGGTACTTGAAATGAATTGCTTCATAGACAAGACATGTTAACAATAGACACCTTTCAGAATTTAGGCATTTGCCCAATTATCTGGAGAAATTTGGAGTTCAGCAAGGTGTTAAGTCATTTTCTGTACCAGCTGAGAGGCCACACAACGTACTGTTGGATTTTATTTTTAACTGATGTACCATGTTCATCCTTTTGTTTTGATTGATTCTATTCTGTTTTGTTTCATTTGGTTTTATCCTCTTTACAATTAAAAAAAAAGCACAATCTTGCAAGGCATAGTGGTGCATGCCTGTAATCCCAGCACATGGGAGGGTTAGACACGAGGATCACAGGGAGTTCAAGGCTAGCCTGAAATACATGTTGAGTCAAGGTCAGCCTGCAGTACATAGCAATACCTTGTCTCAAATTAAAATAAAACAAACAAACAAACACTTTTTTTCCTCTTTTTTATTTTAATGTAGCACAGGTATATTAATAAAGAATGAAAAACTTTTATAAATAGATTAATTTTTTTCATGACAGAATAGCGGTTAATACACTGTGTTCAATGATCCCAGGGATTTCTGTATGAGCTATATGCCCATGCACTTTAAAATTTGTTTTTTTTTTTTTATTTTTCAGACAATCTCTGAATAATTCACTCAGCTCTCCAAGTTGGGTTTAAACTTGTGGTCATCCTTCCTTATCCTCCCGGAGTGCTAGGAGTACAGGCATAGGATATCCTCCTTTGGTAAATCACAATAATTACGAATGTTTCTGGGGTAACATGTGCTTTTGATCTATGGCTCCTTTTTAGAAAGAATCAATCTAGTTAATGTGCCTACCATCTTGCTAACCTACAAAAACTTTCACAGTGACCACAACTGCAAATCCCATTGTTTAGCAGTTTTGAAAGCTATCCTTCTTATTAACTGTGGTCACTATGCAGTTTAGTAATCATTGAAAATTTCTTCTCCATTGTTAATGAGAATTTGTATTCTTTTATGAAAATCCTTCTTTCCCCATCCCTCATAGAACTGATCATTCTTTAAAATCAAAGTGCCCAAGAAAGATGTGGAAGCTCAAGCTGCTTGGGGCACACTGCTCTCCAGAAAGACCAGGCAATGGTGTTCTGCAACCCTTCAACTTGCTACCAAATTTTTTAACTCAATTCTGGGAAGTAAATGCAGGCCCTTGCACAGAACTACAGTAAATTCTGTTTTTAATTTTTTTTTTAATTTTGAGTCAGGGTTTGCATAAGTAAGTACACTGGTGAGACACCATTCTTGGGCATAGATTCTTATATGTCTGTTTATGGACAAACATTGATGTCAGAGACATTTCATTTTCAAAACCAAGATCCTCCATGCACACATTCTTCTCTCATCCTTGTATTATTTCATGATCAGTTTCCTTGTCCTCTTTCCCTGCGGGCACAGAGAGACTGAGCTCAGCATCCCAGCAACTTTCCCTGGTTCTCGTGACCCACTCTGATGCCTTGAACTCACTATGGGAGTGTAGCAAGGCTCCCAGTTTCCTCCTGCTTTAAACGGTGCTGTGAACCACCGTTTTGAACAGAAAGCTTGAAAAGTTATGCGGATCTCTGTGTGGGATAAATCTCTATTGTGAGCACTGCAAGGTCCGGGGACACCTGTGTAGAGCTGTGATGGGAGCTACTGGACAGGGCTCTTCTCTGCACACCATGTTCTCCCTAGTGATGTTCAGCACTTGTCTTAAAACCTGCCATCAGATGGGGACACAGCACATGTCAGGGATGTGTGCCTGCATGAATCAGCTTTGGGAAGCTCAGTGTTTTCTACATTTGTTTACATGTGGTGATTCTCTTTTGAATTACAAGAATTTTTCATCTCTCACAGAATGGACTCATGACACCACTTTGTCACTTCTAATAGAAAATATTTATCTGCCTGCTGCTTGCAAGCAAAGATTTCTTATTGTGGATTCTACATTATTCTTGTTTCTGTGTTTTTCAAATGTAAAGAATTAGATCTTTCTCTCTTCCTTGTACCACTGAAATCATGGGAAAGCTTTTCCAACATGAAAAGATGAGTTGATAAACAATAGTCTTCACATTTTATCTATACATTTTGGTCTACCTGGGATTTTCTCTTCTCTCGAAGAGCAATAGCAGCCAGTCTCCTCTAGGAATATTTGGCCAAATATAATCTGATGCATGAACATTAAAGACCCAGAGTATTAAATCACAGGGTGAAGAAGTCAGAGTGGGTGGGGAGTAGCAAGAGAGTACAAGGATATGGAAGGGTCCAAAACTGAGCAGAGTGCTGGAACTCAATGGATGTGGAAAGTGTACAAATTGGTGATGTGATGATGTGCTACTGAATTGAATATATTGAGATGCATGATATCTTAACTTTTAATTAAAATTACCTTAGAATTTGATGTTGAGAATATAGACATAGGAGTAAAAATCAAAACTGAAAGAAATACAGGGGAGAGGTTACAAGGGGATGGGAAAGTAAAAGCAGGTGTTTTGTAGGACTTGGCCCTAAGTGGAGTTCAAGACATCTATCATGGAATGAGTAAAAGTGCCAGTTATGGAATTCCTTAAGACAGGGTGTCTGACCTTAGTTTTCACTTTGATCCCAGAGCTGGTGAGGTCATTGGAGGTACAGATGTCCAAAGCTCTGCAGTTGGGACTTGAGGTTGGTCAGGTACCAGCCCTACATCAGCAGAAGTAGAACAATCACCAACTGTTCTTGCTCCTTGCAGGCCCTAGAACCTCCAAGTGCCTGTCACAGACAACTCTGTGCACAAATCCACCCCAGCAAATTTCCCATTCAGCTTTGACCAACTCATTTCTGCATGCCTCAGGGTTGCAGGAGGTCCCAAGACTGGCAGTCTTTCTCCTTGTCAAGTGTCTCATGCACTCCCTAGAGGTCCACAGGCCAAAGCCAAAATCTTCTGAAGGCAGTGCTCAGGTTCAGTGAGCTCAGGCTTGTCCAATTCCGCTGGGACATCTTGTAGAATTGGACACCAGCCTCCTGCTCCAATTGCAGAGAGTCCAGCCCAGCCTTCTCTCTGCCTTGAATGGTACAGTGCTGTCCCAGGAAGCCTTCCTCTGCTGATAGTAGTCCCTAAAATTTCTGGGACCATCTGTCCTCCGTTCTTTACGAAAGCATGAAATCCATCTTCCTTTCCCAGCCTTGTGGTTGTGTCTCTGTGAGAAAGAGAATGGTGTCTACAGTATTACTCTACTTGAGCTTACTCTACAGGTTTGCTGCACTGTAAATATCTGTGAAGTGAGTAGTCAGAGGGAGTGTGTTCTGCCTGCCATCCCTTCCTCTTCAGTTCATATAGTGATGCATCATTCCATTATGTGTGCCTTCTGGGGACACTTCTTCCCCTATTATGTGTTCACATATACAGAGTTCAGGAAGTTAGGCACATTCACAGTAATGTGGATAGTACCTGATCTGTTCTTTAGAGGGAGTTGTGTCCTGGATAACATGGAATCACAAGAGAACAGTGGCTACATTTGCTCTGGTTGTTGCATCAGGGTCACAGCCTACTAAATTGGTGGTTAAAGGCGCTCACCAGCTCCTTTTATGATGTCTGTGTGAACCTGTGTCCTATGTTATCCCCCAGAGATTCCTGCTGTGGATAACTTGGAAGCCTGTGGAATGACTCTCTGGTGTCCTTCACAATGAATAGAACAGCTTCACCCAAGTGATAGATCCATGGTAGGAGGCAAGGCTTCCCCAAGGCTAAGAAAAACCAGCAGTGCTGACAGGGTCACAGCTCTGAGGAGAAAGATCTGGGTTTAGACCCAAATCCTCCTCCTGATTTCCTACATAAACCTAGACAAGACACCATGCCTCAGGTCTTTCACAGAGTGTCCCCATGCACTATAGAGGTCATCCTGGCATCTACTTCCTAGGGACATTATCACCAGTCTGAGATGACAATTGTAATGCCTGTTGGCTGGTGTCTTGTGTACATAGTGTACAGAATTAGACGTTAAATCCAGGAACAGATGCAATGAACATGGTATACAGTGCTGCCTGGTGGTAGAAATGACACTGACCTCCTGGACGTATTCCCTGGTGGCATTGTGAGGGGGCAGAAGTTCTTCAATTCAATCATCTTTATGTTCCCTAAGCATCACAATCTCTGTACTGGTGTATGGCCTCGAGTCAGGACCTCACACAGGCTATGCAAGCACTATGGATGGATTTGCACCCCCAAATCTTCTGCCATTGCTTCTACATTCACACTTATTTGAATTAGCACTCCCATGACCTGACTCCTACTCAATAGCTGATAGCTGACCTTCTGATGCAAAAAGCTGAGTAGCCCATTCCCTACATTATGGGCCTCACTTAGTGAATTATTATTATTGTTATTATTAGTGTTGTTATTTTGCATTAGCAGTGCTGAAATTGAGCCCAGGGCATCATGCATGGTAAGCAAGTACTCTACGCTGAGCTCTCTCCCCAGCTCCTTACTCACTCTTAAATAACTGACTATGGCAGACATCATGTGATGCGAATAGTAAGGTTCACACATTAAAATAACTGTTATGCATCTTTTGTACTTTCCCTCTTATGTTCTTTTTTACATTTTAGTATTCATTTTTCTCCCTCTCTGGATCTCGGGCTGTGGGGAAGCCATTGCTGTCTCTGAAGCTTGCAAGAGGAGAGGCTGATGAGCTTTGAGTGAGAAAAAGGAAAACAGTCCAAAAGTGATCAGGCTTTTGCATAGGGTCCTGCCTATAAACAAGGGACAGACCCTGAGAGCAAATTCTGCCCTAGTGCCATCTCCCTGAGCCTGTCTTTACAGAGATATGATAGTAACAGACCCAGCAAAGTCTCCTGGATTCCTGATACACAGCAACTCTGAGACAACAGAGTTCATCTCTTATATTAACTGACCTATCTTCTATCACACGTGTCCTGTCATATTTTGAAAATGTATGTAATGACTGGACAGAATTTGACCTCTCTGTCTTCTTTCACCAATCATAATCATTAAAGATTATGTACAGTGAGATTACTGTACAGTGTTTTCCTATGGATTTTCTTTAGTAGGTTCTCACTTCATGGTTTTCTGTAGTTTTTTTTTTATTCATTCAAATGTTATTGGATATTAACATTTCAGTTTTCAGTTGTTTTAATCAAAGTTCATGTGAATATCTTATAAAATTCTCTTCATAACATAGAGAGGATTGTATGCACAGAATTGTAAGAAAGTCAGATGAGTTAATCTGAAATTAACTGTCAAAATGATTTCTGAAGTGAATGTACCACAAGCAAGATAGAAGAAATTTCCTTTGTGCACTTCCTCACCAATACCAGTGTATTTTGCGTAAAAAAAGAAAGTCTGCTTTTGTGCTCTTCAAAACATAAACAGGGTTTCTCTTGTGGAATGCATATTCACTTACCTGATAATTGAAAATGATAGGAGGAATGTAGAAACTGGGAAGGGTTCATGTGACTGCCAAGGGCATGTTGAAGGCCTTAGAAGTGATAGACTTGTGAATCCCATGGAGGATTTGGAATCACAGTTGGCTCCTGTGGAAGTCACACTGGCATGACCCAGGGAGCACTGACTTCTCCTGAAGTTAAGGCCCCATGACTAGGACAGTTCTTGTCAGAGTTCCCTGGTATTGCATGACAGGCCTATGACTTGACAGTAGATGGAGATGCAGGAGCCCCTAGCCCAAGGAAAGGGACTCAGGGGACTGTTCCTCTCTACCCATAATACATGTGTACAATCTAGACAGCTTTGAAATATGGGAGCGGCTTAAAGAGTTAAAGCAAAATGTGAGTAAAACAGTCCCAACATGGGTGTTATACCTATGTGAAAATGACAAAAAGAAAAGGCAAAATGCAATCTCAAAGATATAGTCCATCAGGAGCAAGACAAACCCACATTGAAATAGAGGACTTTAAAACTTATAAATCAGAAACTTCAAAAGATAGCAAGTGAAGTAAAGAAATAGATCTATGATGCTATAGAGGAAATCAAATTAGAAATAATGTCTCATGTAAAGAAATAACAGAAGTAACAACTGTACTAAACAAGTTTCTCAACATAGCTAGAGAAGAAATAGATGAAACAAAAAATACAGGAGCATGGTAAATTGAAACTATGAATGAACAATGTAGAAAACAAGCAGAATTTCTGAAACATATGCAAAGAGATATCCAAGCAACAAAAAAAATATATATTGAAAGCTGGCAAAACCATTTAAATGAAGCTGAGGATAGAATTGCATAATTTGAGGACAGTATTGCAGGGAGTGATCATGAAAGTATAGAACATATAAAAATAGCATCATGAAATGACAATCCATCAGCTTCAACATGATGCCAAGGGAAGCAATGTAACACTAATAGACATCAGTGAAGATGCAGGAGTCAATGCAAATGACACAACTAAGCTATTCACATAAATAATAACAGAAAAATTTCCAAACATGAGGAAAATTCTGATATACAAAAAAGTGAGACACACAAAGTGCAAAACAGTCACAACAAACATAAGTCTATGGTCAAACATATAATAATTAAGATCCCAGACATACAGCTTAAAAACAGAATACTAAATCTGTTAGAGAAAAGACACAACTCAACTGTCCAGGAAAAACTAGGATTACTATTAAGGCAAACTTTTCAGCACAAACTTTCAGGTTAAGATGAGCTTGGAGTGAACAATTTCAAGCCCTAACAGAAAAAAACTTTCAACCTAGACTGATGTACCCAGAAAAAGTGTGTTTCAAATTTAATGGAGAAACAAGATACTTCAATGACAAAGAACAACTGAAGAAATTCATGTCCACCAAACCAACCCTAGAAGGATTACTGAAAGACATGCTAGATAGAAATAAAAATGACCACAATCTCCAGAACAACAGAAAGAAATGACATAGCTACTCAAGAAATTGAACAAGAGAGAAAAGCAGAAAATTAACCACAGGAATACAACATGGCAAAGTCAATCCAGGACATATCAGTGATATCCATGAAGGTAAATGGGCATAACTCACCTATAAAAAGAATCAGGTTGACAGGATGGATCAAGAAACTGGACCCCACAATATGCTGTATACAACAAACACATCTTACTCAAAATTCATAGATTAAAAGACAAAGGATGGAAAACAGTTTTCCATGAAACAGGAACCCGGAAAAAACCAAGGTAGCTATTCTGTTTGTAGAAAATATGAACTTTAAACCTAAAATGTTTAAAGGAGTTAAAGAAGGCCACTACATATGTGTAAGTGAGAAACTGCAAGAGGAAGAATTACAAACATATATGCACCAAGTACAGGAGCACCCAACTGTATAAGGCAAATACTAATGGACATGAAAAACCAAACACAAGTATATAATTGCAATAGGAGACTTTAACACCCGACTGTTAGAGACAGATCAACGAGACAAAAAGTCAGCAAAGAAATAACAGCACTGAATAATACCTGTGATCAAATCGACTTGATGGATGGATGTTTACCGAGTGTCCCACCCAACCACATTATAATTTATATTAGAATACACATTCTTCTTAGCTGTACATGGGACCTTCTCCAAAATAGATCATATATTAACCAATACAGCATGCTTAACTAAATGCAAAAGGAACAAAATTATCCCATGCATAATATCAGACTATATCTCAATGAAATTGGAAATCAATAGCAAAAAAGTGCAAAGCCTTCATATACATGGAAATTAAATAACAACTTTCTGAATAACCAGTGTGTTACAGATGCAATTAAAGGGCAAACAAAACAATACTTACAATACAATGAAAACACAGATACAACATATTGTAACATATGGAACGCAATGAAAGCAGTTCTCAGAGGGAAATATATAACAATAAATAGCCACATGAAGAAAATGGAATGAATACAAATAAATAACCTAATGCTACATCCCAAGTTTCTAGAAAAGGAGCAAGTCAAACCCAACACTGATAGAAGGGAAGAAATTGTAAAGATTAGAGCAGAAATTAATGCAATTGAAACTAAAACATGTTACAAAAAATTAAGGAATCAGCTGGGGTTTTTTTTTTTTGAGAGAATAAACAAAATTGACAATCCCCTGGCCAGCATTATCAAGAAAAAGAAAGAAAAAACTAAAATCCACCCCATAATGACTGAAAAGAGGGAAATTACTACAGATTCCATGGAAATTCAAAAGATCATGAATACCTACTCTGAAAATCTCTATTCACATAGGATGGAAAACACAGAGGAAATGGACATATTTCTAAAAACAGGATCTAACAAAGCACAGTGAAGAAGATAAAACAGTTTTGAATAACCCAGCCTCAGCTACTGAAACTAAAAACAATTTAAAACCTTACCAACAAAAAAAGGCCAGGTTCTGATGAATTCATGGATGAATTCCATACAAAGTTTAGAGAAGACCTAACTTCAATACTCCTTAAACTCTTCAGTGAAATTGAAAGAATCAGTCCTCCCTAACTTCATTCTTGGAAGCAAGTATCACTCTGTTAACAAAATCAGAAAAAAGACCCAACTAATAAGGAGAACTATAGGCCAATCTCACTAATGAACATTCATGCAGAGATTCTCAATAAAATATTGACAAATAGAATGCAGCAAATCATCAAGAAGATTATATATTATGACCAAGTGGGAATACAGGAATGGTTCAAAATATGCAAATCAATAAATGAAATACTCCACATCAACAGAACCAAAACTAAAAATCACATGATGATCTTAAAAGAGGCAGAAAAAGCTGTTGATAAAGTCCAAAACCTGTGCATGATGAAAAGCCTACGGAAACTTGGAATAGATGGTATCTACCTTAATCTCATAAAACCATTGATGACCAACCTGCAGCCAACGTTATACTAAATGGACAAAAATTGAGAGCCTTCACACTAAAATCAGGAAGAAGACAAAGATGTCCACTATCACAACTCCTATTCAATATAGTTCTGCAAATATTATTCAGAGCAATCAAACAAGCTGGTGAAATAAAAGGAATAAGAATAAAAAGTTAAAATATCATTCCTTGCAGATGACATGATACTCTACATAAAAGATCCCCAAAACTCCATTAAAAGACTACTAACGGTAAAAAACAAATTCAGCAGCATAGCTGGACACAAAATGAACACTCAAAACATCAATATCATTCCTGTACACAAACGCCATGAGAGAGAAGTTATGGAAATATTGCCTTTCATAATAGCACCTAAAATAATGAAATACTTAGTAATCAACCTAGCCAAGAATATAAAAGGGTTATGTGCTGAAAATTATACTATGCTAAAAAAAGAGATTGAGGAGGATATTATAAAATGGAAGGATAATCCTTGATTGTGGTTAGGAACAGCCAACACTGTGAAAATGGCCATCCTCCCAAAACTGTTACACAGATTCAATTCAATCCCAATCAAAATACCATTAACATACCTTGCAGATCTAGAGAAAATATTCCTGCAATTCATCTGGAAACAGAAGAAACCTAGAATAGCAAAGGCGATTTGGGGTAAGAAAGGCAAGACAGGAGGCATCTCAATTCCTGACTTAAAACTATAGTACAGAGCCACAGTAATAAAAATCAACATAGTACTGGCAGAGACCTGAGGATCAATGGAATAAATTAGAAGATGCAAACACTACCACAGAGACACTCAGCCACCTTACATTTGTCAAACGAGCTAAAATATTTTCCCTAGAAAAAAGATAGTGTTGGAAAAATTGGCTTTCCACAATGCGAACACTGAAACTACACTCATGTTAATCACCATACATTAACGTCCAAAAGGATCAAGGATCTAAATATTAAAAAAGAAACACTAAATCAACTGGAGAACAAGGTAGGTAGAAATCTTGGGGACATTGGAGTTGGCAGAGAATTTGTGAATAAAATGCAAACCACATAGGAAATACTTCAAAGAATCAACAACAGGGATCTCATATTATTAAAACATTTTTGCACTTCAAAAGAAATCAACAACAAAGTTAAAAGAAAACTCACAGAATGGGAAAGAATTTTAGCAAACAGCCCCTCAGACAAAGCACTCACATCCAGAACATATAAAGAACTGAAAAACATCAAGCCCCCAGGATTCGAAGACTGTCTCCACAAATGGGCATCAAAAATAAACACACAGTTCTCAGACGAAGATATACAAATAGCAAATAAATATATGAAAAAAATGTTCACCATTAATAATCATTTTAGAAATACACATTAAGACAGCATTGAGATTTCCTCTCACTCCTGAAAGAATGGCTGCCATCAAGAAATCAACTGATAACAAATGTTGGTGAGGCTGCGGGTAAAAAGGAACATCAATAATTACCCCTGTGTTCCTGGGGTAAATCCCACTTGGTCATGGTGTATAATCTTCTTGATGATTTGGTGGGAGTGCAGACTGGTGCAACCACTGTGGAAACCAGTATTGACATTCCACAAAAAACTAGGATTGGAAGTTCCATTCAATCCAGTTATTTCTTTCTTGGGTATTTTCACAGAAAAACTGAAAATTTCATGTCACAGTGATATATGTGCACCCATGTTCATAGCAGCACACTATGTGATAGTTAAATCTTGAAAACAAACAAAATGGTCATCAGCTGCAGAGTGGATGAAAAATGTATTTTTATACAATGGAATACTACTCAGATATAGAAAAGGATGGTCTTGAGTTTTTTATAGGTAAATGGAAGCAACTTGAGAATATTCTCATAAGTGAAATAAACAACACTTACAGTAATAAATATCACATTGTGTCTATGGTGTAAAATATACTAAAAATGACAAAGTAATATGATCCAAAATGTATAATAGATATTGTAAAGGAGACAGGAACCTGCTCTAAAGGATTTAACGGTATGTATAGTGTGTAAGATAGATGTCCATATTACTAAATTTCTGTTAATCATTGATAAGAAGGGTTTGCACTGTAAATATTCGAGTGTTTAGCCATTTTTACACTTTGCTTTGTAACTTTAACAACAATTTTTAAGATGACAAGATGTAATGTATCAACTAGCAATTTGATGATGTTAATTTTTTTGAGATCTGTATACTACTTTTTTTACTGTTTCTTTTAATTTTATTTTCTTTCTTTAAATAAAAAAAAATTTTAAAGAAATGGATGTGGAGTTCTCTGCCCTCCAGGCCTTGCAACAAGACCTGCACATGCAGCAGAAAGAATCCTTGGGATACACTTCAATCTGGGTGGCCATAAACTGCACTGCAATGGGATTAGTGGTATTGTGCTTTACATTTACTGTGGTTGTGGTTTTTGTGTGCATGAGTCCACCATATGGGTCACTTACAAGAAGCATATTTTCCCTGATCTTTGAGGTGGTGGAATGTGGGAAACCACTTCACATTGTTTCAACCCCAAAGGCTTTGAGGACCTGTATAGAACTGACCCAACTGAATAGCATATGCACAGCATGGACACAAGTCTATAAGCATGACTTAGCATAGAAAGCCATGGATGTGCTAAGGTTTGTGACAGTGTGCAAGAATGTAATGCCTAATGATGAGTGATATATACAGGCTGGATAATAAAGATGCTTGCTTACTGCTGTTGGTAATGTTGGCTCCATGTGGTTTCTTCTCCTTTTACTCACTAAAATATCCATTCATCATCCTATCTCTAAGAAAATCTCATACCACAGACACAGGGAAATTTAATATCCCACAAAACTAAAGCCTCTGTCCCCTGTTCCATGGCACACATAACATCCTAAAGTCCAAATCTCTGTTGGGGTACAGCTTTGAAAAAGAGACTGAGGTTCATGCCTGCACCTTGAAGATCACTTCCTGAGCCCTGTGATGAACATCTGCCTCACTTCCATCACTCCTCTATATGCACAGAGCATTAAAGTTCTAAAATGTTCTGACCTTGACCTGGAACACAGCTCCCCAAGCAGCAGATGCACAGCCTTCAAGTAGACTGGTCAGACAATGGGCTCAGATGAGTCAGTCCCCAGGCTGAAGGCCAAGGACTGTGTTATCTGTTGACCCCACTGTCACACAATGGAGCTATTACCAGAATATCTTAGCCTCCCTTGATTCCTGAACCCATGGGACTCACTTTTCCTGTGGATCATAGTGTGTTAAAACCAGGCACAGCATTAAAGTGTGGTAGGGAGAACCCATGCCCATCACAACCCCTACTGAAATCAACTCCTCATGTGCTCTGCAAGGCACCTGTTCTTATCATGTCACATATAAAGTATGTTGATAAAATGTATATTGAATGCCCTGCTAGCCATCTCCACCAAGCCGGCTTGGCAGCAGCTCATCCTTTGAACCTCCATTGGGCAGGCAGGGGAGGAAAGTAGAGAAGACAAGGGGCTTTCTCTGCCAAGACAGAAAATAGAGAAGGACAAGGGGCACCTCCAGCTTTCAGTGTTACACCCACTTCTGAGCCTGTATCCTGAGGCCAGAGAGGAGACAGCTATTTTGATCACTTTGCTAGAAATCAGGAGTGTGAGCAGAGCTACAAAGGCTGGACTTGGGATTCCAACTGAGGGCTCCTCCAGAAGATTTGCCTGCATTTTGTTTTCACTTTCTGTTCAATGACTTAGCTGTCACCAGCTGTTGGCAGTGTGGGTTCACGTGTCTCCCCAAGTGAGCTGCTTCTGGGGATCTTGGGTAGTCAGCACACAGTGAGATCTCTATGTGTCTCTGTTAGGTTTTGCATAGAGCAAAATATAAATGTGCAGTTCCCATGATAGTAAGGTTGGCCCCAAAATTCCACTAGTGAGGTCTCAGTTTGAGGACAGCTGATGCTTTGATCTTCAGGTTTGCATGTGCATGAAGGACTCAGTGCTGGCCAGGGAGAGTGTGTTTTTCTGGCATGAGGTTTTTCATCAGTTGTAATTTTATTCCCACATATCAGAAGTGGATTTTCTTGCTGTGTGCTTTGCTTATAAATTATCATATTTTTATTAGTCCCTATTTATAGTGTGTACTGATTATGTTTTTGATAGGTCCATGGCACATGTGATGCATAGAATGGAAATTAGGTCCTACCTTGTGCACAATGGTGCAATCCATCAACCTGTGAGTGTTCTCAATGTTGCTGGCATTGAGAACCTAGCTCAGGACCAAGACATTGCCAGCACAAAGCACTGCTTTGTCTGGATTGCCCTTTCTTTATGATCATTCCAGTGGGTATAATGCAATATTTGGAAGCTTAGTCCAGCCCTAACCCTAAATCTAACCTGAACTCTAAATCTAACTAACCCTAAAAAGTCACTACCACCATTCTCTGGGCAAAGAAAACTTGATGGCATTGATGTGGGAAATGTAACATAAGTTAATTATGAGGACATAAGATCACTGGTGGCTGGGGCGGAGCAGCAGGGGAAAGTAAAAAAAAAGCATTGTGTAAAAATTTGAAGAACATTCTTGAATTGTACAGTGGGGAAATTCGCACAATATTGAGAATACACTGACTGTCAGCAAGCTGATTACTTTAAACTTCATTAAAATGTTAAATTTTATTTGTTTGGTTCTGTCATTAACAAATCTATGAGAAATAAGAGTAGAGATGAATACAATGATAAATAAAACTGGAAGAGAGGGGAATGGCAGGTGTGGGTCAAGAGCTGCCCACAGGTAGAATTCAAGATATGACTCCTGCTATGGAGCCCTCAGGAGGTCCATCTCTGCAGCTGATGGACAAGGGAATCCAGGTGCTGGCTCTTGCTGTGGGGCCAGAGCTGGTGAGGGAGCTGCAGGTGGAGCTGGCACAAGGTCACGAGGTGAAACTTATGCATGAACTGAAACTGGCCCTGTAATTTCAGAAAGAGAAAATATCACCAACTGTCCATGGATTTCTTCTGGCAAAACTTTCCCACTGCCTGTCAGAGGCAACTGTGTGCACCAGCTCAGCCACAGCAAAGCCTCCCAGACTACATCCCCCCCACTGACTGCTGAGGATCTCATGGTCCTGGATCACATAGCATCTGGGCACTTTGCTGAGTTCCAAGGCATAGCCCCTGCCCACAAGCCCACAAATTCTGGAGCTCAGGCCTGGGATGTTCAGGATGCTCTAGCTGTTCCTGAAGAAACTTAGCCTGGGGATCTACATGGAAGTACAGTTCCAATGAAGAGTCAAGCACAGAAGATGTGGACCTGTGGCAGAAGGGAGCCAGCTGAGTGAGAGGCCTGATATACCTGGGCAACTCATCTCTAGGGAAGGGTGGGTAGGCTTTCTGCCCAGTCTGTACAGATCAGGCCACAGCCTCTCCCACTCACAGTGGGGCACTTTGGGCCCAAGGAGCCCTTAGTGGCTGAAAGAAGTCTCTGTGAGTGGGAGACCTTGCATAGTTGTATCACACTTGTACTTTCTGACATATTGTCTCCCTGCCCCTCCCCAGTGCAGTCAGCTTGGTGAAGGCAGTGACTGGTATATGCCATGTCTTTGCACTCAATGGATCAGGGCTGCTGCTCCACGAATATCTGAGAAGTGAGAGGTCAGTTGGTATCTGTCTTTCCTCTCTGCAGTCTCTAGCTTAGGCAGTGACCCATTGCTGTACCCACTTATGCATGGTCTGTACCCATATTG
Source organism: Cavia porcellus (assembly GCF_034190915.1). Classification (NCBI taxonomy): domain Eukaryota; kingdom Metazoa; phylum Chordata; class Mammalia; order Rodentia; family Caviidae; genus Cavia; species Cavia porcellus. Next base: position 3,007,478 of record NW_026947536.1, read on the forward strand.
AAGGAGGCCTGGGGTCCAGAGAAATGGCTTTTAGGTGAGCAATATCTGTTCTTCTGCAAATGGTGACTCTGTGGCCTCCAAAGAACATTGTAACTCAAAAGGGCAAGAGTTGCATCTGCTCTGCTTACAAGGTCATGGCCAATACCCAGAAATGTGTCTGCACACAGTGTGTCTTCATGTGTATTTGTAGCATGATTACACCTATCTTCTAGTTCATGATATATAACAGTCATGGATTCTTTGCTGTACTCAGAGTTTCCTGTGTTGAACAAAACCTGAGGCTCATATGATGACTCTTCAATCTGCTTTCCAAAGAATGGAACAGCTTCCCCCAAGTGTTGGTCAGTGAAGGGGATGTAAGATCATCAATGGAAATCAGCACAGCCTCTATTTTATGTCTTCATGGGGCCAAGGCCACAGCTAACCACTTTGCATGGAGCCCCCTTTTCATCCTCGGTGACCCTGAGTTCTCAATCCACTCAGCACCTCATCATTCAGCATTTTAAACTGAGGTTGAGTGATCAACTTGCACATGGCCAGGACCTGAATCTGCAGGTGGCCAAGTCTCACTGGAATGCTAAGGTATGAAGTCACCTTCTCAGCTTTGGTGCCTGGGGGGCTGAGATGTCAGCCATGGAGGAAGCCAAAGAAGAATGGCCAGAGATGGGGCATCTGTTCAGGAAAAGTCGAGTCTCCTTCAGGCTGTGAGGTCCATCTGCCTGCACCTGGCTTGCTGTACAGACATCTGCCAGGCTCTGTGCTGGCTGACTTCCGATCTGTGATGAGACAGTGGGGAGACACGGAATTGTTGTTGTGCACATGACTTCTCAGAAGGGTTGGAGCTGAAGCAAAGCCCACACTCCAAATGGTCCACAGAGGCTTGTGCTACAGGGCTCACTAAGCAATACTACCATGTTGACATCACCTTGATAGAGGAGAGGCAGGATAGGAGTCTGTGCATTAAAAAACCTGTGAGTCTTAAGACGGCCTCCAGTTTTAGAGATGAGAAAATGGAGGATCATTCTGGATGTCCAGATCCATTAATGAGGCCCCACAGAATGTTCCCCAGTCTCCTGATAGAATGTCCACAGGAAGGAATTAAGTTACCCTTCCATAGCCATGGAAGGTGAGCAGCTGTGTTCACTTCTCTTTTCTTGTGCTCATTTAGCCCTGAGGCTCCTATGAAAGGAACTGTGGTGCCTAAAAAATTCCTGTAAGACAAGTGCCAGAGAAATGGACAGAGTGGACTGACATTTGAGGTGAGCACATCTGTGTTGGTTTGATGATGTGTAAGATCTGGGGATCGGGTGGAGAGAGACACACAGCTATTGGTCCATGGACACCAGGCCTAGGCCTGAAAATGAGATACAATGGCAGAATTCAGTCATGCCAAGAAATGAAGTGATTTTGTGCTTGTGTCCCATTTCCCCTTCTCCCACCAATGTGTGTACAATGACCTTGCCTGTGACAAGGTAGAATCTGAGTAAAGAGGATATTGTATTGGAGCACTTGGAATCTAGATTGCTTGAGAGCAGGACTACAGGCGCAATGTTTCACAAGTCTTGCATGGATGTGATTAAAGGGTTAATCTGAAACTAAATTCCCCTCAGTACACTATGGGCCTTTATACAGTCCCTTCTGCTGACACACCCTGCACCAGTGCAGATACCTATTGTTATTTTGGGTACCATGTGTGGAGCAGGGGCATGACACACAGGGCCCAGGGGCCAGCTGCAAGCCCATGTCCTGTGTACAACTCTGTTGGGGCAGAGCCCAGAAGCCTGGAGAAAGCCTGAGGCTCTGGGAAACTAAAGGATTCATGCTGTTAAGCAACATAAACTTATGTTCCTCAAAGACAAAAGGTACTGTCCCAGACTTCTACCCAGGAGGACAGGAGATGACTCTGGAGGCTGTGGATAAACATGGCCGCTGCCCTTCTCTTCCTGCCAGCCCTGTCCTAAATGGGAACATGAATGTGACAGTGGCCCAGGCTGAGTTTCCCTGTACCTGCCCAGGTGCATCTGCCCTCAGTGCCTGTCCTCAGACCCCCCTCACACTGATGACCTAGGGAGGGAATAGTTTATGCAGACTTACAGTGGTGGCCAGGCCTAAATAGCCCTGTCCTGGAATCTGTGTCTCTGAGTGGCTGGTAGCAGAGCCTAGGGAAATCTGGCCTAAGCTCCCTCTTCTGTCTGGTTGCCTGGGGACTGGGCATGGTGAATCCTGTCCTGTGCTGCCTTTGATGGTTGGGCAGTTCCCGGTGAGCATCCTGAAGTATCTGGGCTGAGTGAGCCATCCTCTCACTTGTTCCCAGGTAGTTTTCCCATGGCGCGCCCTGAGGCTGGGGTTTTGAGGCCTGGGGAAGCAGCATAACATATTGACTGATCACTCTCTCTAGCCAAGTGCCTGTGAAGGCCAGCTTTCACTAGACCAAGGTGCTTGGTGACCAGATCCTTCAGAGTTCTGTTTAGATCTGTTGCCAAGCAAATGAGGTCACACGCTAGGGTCCATAGCTGGGCTGCTCCCTCTAATGCCCAATTTATTTTTATTGTGGAATAAATCTGTTCTCCTTAGAAACAGCAAGTGGAAAACTGGAAAACTGAGTGTGGTTTTACACTTTGCTGAACTTTGAAAATTTAAATGCGGCAAATATGTAGATGTTTCAAATGTGGCAGGCACAGTGCCAAGCACACAATTCCATCCAAAATGTCCCTTGTCTCTGAAGATGAGGTATTCAGTGTCTTCACTTAGAGATCTGTCACATTTTCAGGTGACTTGCTTTCCTGGGCATATGTTAGTTTCATTTCAGTTCCATCATGGAACATGGAGATGTTCCCAGAATGCCCATAATATTTTTCCTTGAAGGATGTGAATGTTTCATGTTAAAACCTCACATGTCTAGGGGAGGAGAATTCCTAGCAAGTCTTCCTCTCACACACCTATGAATGATTACTTATGAGTCCTTGGATGTTTACCTCAGCTGCACACTGTAGTGCTCCATACTCTGATAGCCTATGAGGGGGGACGGCAGGTGGTGAGAGCAAGGGAAGGCTTTGAAATGCCATGAACATCATTGGCACATGTAGATGAAGGGCACATGCGTGTCACTCCTGGGGAACTTTTCTCCTAGCAGCTGCTATCAATTCCTGTCCTCCCATCCAAACAGACCATGAGATTGTGTCCGTGCTGGGTAATTTGCCTTTCCTGGTGTTGAGCCTGTTCAGTGGCAATGCTCTTTGATTGGTCTCCTTCAAGCAGTGTCTCCGTGCTGGGCTCCCCCTGTGCTGCCACCACCTGCTGTTATGGGTTGAACCAACCAACCGCAACTTATTCATGCATGTGTCACCTATGTGCTGATTGCAATTTGTTCTGTTTATGCCTTGATTCTTGAAAGCAGGGTACCACAGCCATTTTATTCATGTTCTTGTGTGTATATACACTTTTATTTCAAAGAAAAGTGCTTGAATGTGAAATTACTGGATCATATTTCTGTTGTATGGCTAACTTAGAAATTCTTAAAGTATATTTGGAAGCTGCTGATTAAAGCAGAGTTAAGTGGTTGATTTTTGTTTTGTTTTGTTTTATTGTGCTATACTATGCCATGCTATGTTATGTTCCACTATGTTATGTGTTGGTTAGGATTTTGAAACTCCTTCAGCATGTTTTCAGTGCTTTCTGATGTGATTTTGAATAATCAACCTGAGAAAATAGAATAATATAACATAATTTGACTAATTTTGCTTTGGAGAAAATTTAAAAAGGAAAACCCAGTCAGGGATGTTGGTGCACACCTGTCATTCCAGTACTCAGAAGGTCCAGACAGGGGGATTGTACTGAGTTTGAGGTCAGTCTGGGCTACAAGGTAAGATGAAGACCAGCCTGAACTGCATAGTGAAACACTTTCTAAAAATAGAATGAAAAAAGAATGAATGAATGAATGTATGAAAGACAAAAATAATATAAAAATGAAAAGTCAAGTTACCTGTCAATTGAGAAATCAAATCTTTGTGAGGTTTCCTTGAATATGTACTTTAGTCAACACAACTAGCATAAGATTAACCATCATGCAGGCATTGATGTTCTGCCTGGTATTTGCATTGTTTTAATTTTTTAAAAATTTTTACTGAAATGACTGCCGATATGCTACTGAATATACCCTCTTAGGATATGAGTAGCTCAGTATGAAGAGAATTTGATCATTCCTATTTTTTTCTATCCTAAATTTATATTTTGAATGAGAATTTAATCAAGGGATTAATCAAGGGATTATCTTTTTTGAAATAATAATAAGTCATATAAAGATACTCTTTTTGAGTCTATAAAATGGTAAAAATAATTATAGATATATAGTGGTTAATGTACCTTGCACTGGGATTTCTAAATGATTGATATTTTCATACATTTTTAAAATTATTTACAAAATTTAACACATGGTCTCACTAATTTTCTAAGTTTCCCAAGTTATGCTTAAATCTTTCCTCATTCTTCCTCACCCTCCCAGAGTGCTGGGATTACAGGTGTACATTATCCTGCATTGGCAATTGACAGCAATGTTGTGTATTCATGGAATAAAATGTTCAGCTTTGGTTTTTAGACATTTTGCAGAAAGAGTCGATCTATTTAAGCTATCTACTACCTTCCTAGCCTGCAGTTTCTTTCACAGAGAGTAAGGCTGAAAATCCCATTAACACTGTTTTGGATTCTCTGATTTTTAACTGTGGTCAGCATGCGCTTTAGAGCATCACTCCAATTGCCTCCTGCACTGGGACTGAGGCTTGGTGTCCTTGAAGCACATTCTCTTTTAATTTGATCCCTCCCAGAATTTGATGACTGTTTGAATTCAGACTCCCAGAAAGGTGTGAAAGTTAAAGCTACTTGGGGCACACTGCCCTCCAGAAGGCCAGGCCAGTGTAAAACATTATTGTCTCTGCAGTTCTACTTTCCAAGGGTTTGTTTTGGTTTTTGGGTATTGATTTTTGTTTATATTTTTTGCTCTGTTCCTCAGTGTGTCTGTCCCTGATGTCTGTGTGTCAGTGATACCAAAGGAAACCACACACCCATTAAGGGTCATATTTCATTTTACTCACGGATGCGGCCATTCTCTTTGGTATCCTCAAACTAAGCCTACAGTGTGTATTCTTGTGAGTAACTACTTTCAGTTATTTAGTCGTTTAAGCAAAATATTCTCATCATGCTGCTTCTACTGAAGGAAACTGTAGCTGTCATGAGCCTGTCTCTTATTTCAGGCTCCATACCTTGACCAGCCTGCAGTTCCCCATTTTCTGAACTGCTCCCTGTAAATAACTGTCCTACTCCACAGCTGTGGTGAGTCCACATGCAGCAGTTGAGATATGCAACTGAGTGGAAGACATTCAGTCAAAGTGGGCTCTGTAACAGGATGACCTTCTTGAACAAAGGTCCCCTGAGTGAGATAGGGTCCTCAGGCCTGCAAGGAGGAGCTCTGGCAGCAGGGCCATTCCAGCCATCTCCTGTCCAGCCTGTAAGCTGTGCTGCTTTGCTGAGAAGCTGACTCATGGATCAGCAGGCCTGAATCTGGGCCTTTCTTGTCATGGTTTCGGCTAGGTGTCATGGTGTCCAGCACCTCTGCCTGGTCCATCTTCCCCACCTTCAGATCTCAACAGAGATCTGCACAGCATAGGGCTTCCTCTTCCAGGCTGCAACTCTATGCATAAACTTCAGGTGTGAAATCTGTCAGTATGAAACTCAACCTTTATACACTTAACCTGTAAATTCAACATCTAAGGCTTCATTATGAAGAATGAGGTTGATGACACGCATTTTCTCATCTTATTCAGCTTGGCTGTCAATAGTTATAAACCACTGAATGTACCACAGCAGAGCTGCTGCATCAATTATAAAATTACAGTCACTGAAAATGCGGCAAGAAGGCCATGTCCCAGGCCATGTCCCCAGTGTTCCCTGAGATGAAAGAGAGTTTATGGCCTGGCCCTCTCTCTACCCAGCAGTGAAGACACAGAGGCCCCCATAGCAGGTGAGGACAGGAGAAAGGGGCTCATCGATGGCAAACCATGATCCTGGGGGGATGCTAATGTCTTTTTTGTCCATTTTCTTATTCTGTTGAATTAATAATAGTGCTCTATTAAATATTACTTCTATTCTGTTTGGTTAACAACAAATAGTGGCTAATTTCTTGAATAGGTAAGTGAAAATGGATGATTTAATTACATTATATATAATGAAATGCACAGTACATACTTTGAATATCTATCTATCTATCTATCTATCTCTCTATCTATCTATCTATATACATGTGTGTGTGTGTGTGTGTGTGTGTATGTGTGTGTGTGTGTGTGTGTGTAAAGGAGTCTTGATATTCAGAAAGGCAACACTCTGTTTATCACTATCTCTAACACATGAGGTCATGCAGAGCCCTTCCACGGTGCAGTGGTGCTAGAAGCCACCCTAGAAGCCACCATGTGCATGTGTGCCTGCTACTGCCAGAGGACAGCAAGAGATTTGGTTCAGTGTTTATTTTTCGAGCAAGGAAGTCCTGAATCTTCCTGCTACCAGGTAGCTCAGGGAGTGAGCAGCATGCAGAGGAGCCCAGCACTGCCTGCCTTACACCCCTTTCCCCCACTGTATCCATGCTGCAGCCCTGCCAGGGGGCAGCCAAGACTCTGCCTCTTCAGCCCCAGGGTCCTCAGTTGCTGGGTCCTGGCCTCAGCCTCCACCAGCCTTCAGGTGCTGCCATGTGTTCAGCTGGCATAGTGGGTGGGGCACACTCTCAGCCCCACATACACAAAGATCACTGACCACAATGACCTTTCCAGTCTGCAAATTTTACTCCTCTACTTTCTGACTGAGGCTTTGGCATTGGAACAATACACAAAATTGTCATTACCTTTTCTTTTTGAGCTTTTTTGTGGTTTCTTTATGTATTTAAACATACATTTAGAATTGCATTTTGGAAAAAATCTTTATTTGTCTTTTCATGCCCCACTTAACTGAAGTTCTTACAAATTTTTACTGCAATTCAAACCCATGTGATTGAATGCTCAATCTGCAGCTTCATAGCATGAGGGAAAAAGCAGAAACTGAATTTTGGGATATTTCTTTGCCTTCTAGCACCTTAAAAAGAAATCCTTGATTCATGTGTTTTTACCTCCAAAATATAGGCTTCAGTACCAACTGAATCTGCCACTGACAAAATGAGTTTCCTGCATTTATTTCAAACAATCTCATTTCCCCTCAACTAGATAAGCATATTGTCTAAGATTTCTTATGCCCAAACTTGAAAAAATAAGTTCCAGTAAACAACAGACTGCTACCCATCCTGAAATCATGATGGGATTTTATGTAAACACATAGTCCAACCCACACCCTGGCAGCCATGAGCTGAGAGAGGGGCAGATGGCTTGTGCAGATAGAAACACCTAGAAATAGTCAACCAGCAGCTGCAACAATCAGGGAGCAGAGCTGCTGAGCCTTCACTGTTGGGTGATGGAATGGTGTGGTCGGTTTTACCCTGGGTTTATTGAGGTGGCTTGGCAAATCCAGGTTGTTGCAGGGATTATCCTTACAAAGGAAAATCATGTACATGTATCATTTATTTGCCATTTTTCTTTTGCATTTATGGAATCTGCATGCATGAGATTTTATGCTTTACCATTGCAGACCCATTCAGGGGCATTATTCCCATGTCTTGCCAAGGGTCAGTTTATTTACACAACATACAGAGCACTTTTCTCAGCCTTGTTTCTCCAGACCTGTGCATTTTCACTCATTTCTTCAAAGGAAGCTAAACAATTTAGTTTGAGCAAACTTCAACTGTGTTGCTGTGCTTCTGTGTGACTTTCTTGCTGCCAGACCTGAAAAAGGCAGTGAGTTGGACCTGCTGGATGGTTATCCCCAGAGGGACATGCTTTGCACAGCTGTGCCAGGAAGGGCTGCTCATTAGTTGACTGGCCACCCTAACATCCAAATGTCCTTTCCCCAAGCTGTTCTTGGTTTTGGGAAGTGCTGGATTGCAGTAGAGACTCCCTGTGCACTGGCTGGCTCTTGTAAAGCCCTGTGCTGCCATGAGATTGTCACCCCCAGACCTTCATCTCCTGTGTCCCTGGGACCAGGGCAGAGTTCTTTTCAGCAGCCAGGGACAGCATCCTAAAGGTAGCTCTCCTGTGCACCCTTCACATGGAGACTAGGGAGGGTCCAGTTCCTTCCTGCTTCAAACAGTACTGTGAATCAAAGTCTTCAACAGAAATCTTGAAAAGCTGTGCAAATTTCTCTCCGGAGAAATCTCTGTTCTTAGCCCTGAATGATCCAGGGACACATGTGTGTAGCTCTGATGGGAGCTGAGGGTCAAGGCTCTGCTGTGCACCCCATAATCTCCCCAATGCTGTTCAGCACCTGCCTTAAAACCAGCCATCAAATGGGGACACAGCACATCTCAGGGATCTGTTCCCTGAGTGCTTCAATTTTGGGAGGCTCAGCATTTTCTGTACTTGTTAGCCATGTGTGGTGATTGCCTTTGAGTTACAATAATTTGTCAATTCTCTCACAAAGTGGACTCTTGAGACATCTGTCACACCAGTAATAACAATCATCTATCTGAATATTGGTTGTACGGAAAGATTTCCTGCTGTGGTCTCTACATTAGTCTTGTTTCTGTTTTTAAAATGCAGTGTATCAGAACTTTCAATCTCCCTTCTGTCACTGAAATCATGGGAAAGCTTTTCCAACATGAAAAGATAAGTATATACACAATGGTCTCTACATTTTCCCTGCAGACTTTGTCTATCTGATATTTTCTCTTCTATCAAAGAGCAATAACAGCCAGTCTCCTCCAGTAATGTTTGGCCACACACAATCTGATGCACTGATATGAAAGATTCAGAGTAGTGAATCACATCAAGAGAAATGTTAGAAGCACAAGGGGACTAGCAGGAGAGAACAGGGCTGTGGATGGGTCCAAAACTGAGCATAAAGCTGAAGCTAGACAGATGTGAATATTATATAAATTGGTGATGTGCTTATGGGCTACTGAGTTGAACATGTTGAAACTAATGAAATCTTAACTGTTAATTTAAATTAACTTAGAATGTAATGTTTAGAAGATTACAGACATAAGAGTAGAAATGAAAACTGAAAGAAATACAAGGGCTACAAGGGAGGGAAGGGAAAGGCAAGTACTTTGCAGGACTTGGCCCTAAGTAGAGCTCAGAACATCTACCATGGAGCCAGCAACAGCCCTAGCTCTGAAATTCATGAAGATCTGGTACTGAACTGGGCATAGCTTTCACATTGATCCCAGAGCTGGTGAGGTCACTGGAGGGGGCACAAGCTCTTCAAGTAGGACTTGAGACCAGTCAGGTACCAGCCTTGCCTCAGAGGAGGGAGAAAAATCACCAAATGTCTTTTGCTCCTTGCAAGGCCCAAAGCCTCCCAGAGCTCCTCAGAGACAACTCTGTGCACAAATACACCCCAGGAAAGTTTCCAGTCTGCCTCATCCCACTCAATTGTGCATGCCTCAGTGTTGCAGAAGGCCCCAAGTCTGAAAGCCTTTCTCCATGCAAAGTGCCACGTGCCCTCCCCAGAGAGTGATAGACCAAGGCCAAACCTTGCTCACCATAGTTCTCAGCTTTAGTGAGCTCAGGTTGTTCCAAATATCCCAGGTTAGTGTGGACTGGGTGTCCCAACTTGGTAAGCAGCACCTCCCAGGATTCAGTAAGGAAAGTGCTAGCCCTTGGGAGGACAGCTGTAAGCAGCAGTACAGGTCTGGCCTCCCTCCCAGCCTGCCCTCCCAAGGCATCCTGTGGCATTTGACACCAGCCTCTTGCTCTAGCTACAGAGTCCAGCTTCAGCTACTGTGCCCTGAATGGGGCAGTGCTGATCCAGGCAGCCCTCATGTGCTAATGGAAGTCCATGGACAGTGCTGTGACCACCTATCCTCCGTTCCTCAGGAAGCCTGAAATGCATCTCCCTTTCCTGACCTAATGACATGTTGCCTCTGTGAGAAAGAGAGTGGTGTGTTCAGTGTTACTCTATTGTATGCTGGTCTATAACTATCTGAGAAGTGAGTGGACAGAAGGAGTGCTTCATGCTTGCCTTTCCACCACCTTCAATTCATATACTAATGCAACACCCCATTCTGTGTGCCTTCTGAGGACTCCCCTTCCCCTATTATGTGTCTACATGTACAGAGGCCAGGAACTCAGGCACATTCACCGTAATGTGGGTAGTACCTGGTCTCCTTTCCAGGGTGACTGTGTGGCCTGAATAACTTGAAGTCACAAGAGAGCTGTGGTTATTTCTGCACTGGTCATTGCATCATGGTCAGTGGCTGATACACTGATGATTAAAGGCAACAATCAGCTCCTTCCATGATGTCTGTGTGGACCTGAGACCTCTGGTATCCCCCAGAGATTCCTGCTCTGGGTACCATGGAAGCCCATGGAATGACTGTCCATTGTCTTCACAATAAACAGGACAGCTGCATCCAAGTGAAGGGCCCTTGTCAGGAGGCAAAACTTGCCCACGGGGAAGGAAAAACAGCAGTGCAGCCAGGGTCCTAGCTCTGAGGAGAAAGACCTGGCTTTAGACCCCACTTTTCACTCTGATTTCCTCTATAAGCCTAGACAAAATACCATCCTCTCAGGGCATTCCAAGACTGTCCCCTGCACTAGAGAGGTTATCCTGGCAACTGCTTGCTAGGGACATCGTCAGTGGTATTAGATGATCTTCATAAAACCTGTGAGCTGCTGTCACATAAATAAAGTGTACAGAGTTAGAGGTGAAATCCAGGAAGGGGCTGGGATGTAGGTGAGTACAGTGCACACAGGCCTGGCTCCTGCTGTGTGGTGGTGGAAACGACACTCACCTCCTGGACCTGTTTCCCTGGAGGCATCATGAAGGGGTGGAAGTTCATCAGTTCAGCCATCTTTATGTTCCCTAAGCATCACAATTTTTTTATGCATTATTGCTGTGGTCTTGAGTCAGGACATCACACAGGCTAAGGAAGCACTATGGATGGAGCTGCACCCCCAAATCTACTGGCATTGTTTCTACATTCACCCATGTGTGAGTCACCACAGCCATGACCTGGGCACCTGCTCAATAGCTGACAGCTCACCTTCTGATGGCCACATCCTGAGTAAAACTTTCCTTGTTCCTTTAAGTATGGATCTCAGTTAGTTTTTATTATTGTTTTTAATTAGCATTAGCAGTGCTGAAAGTGAGCCCAGGGACTTATGCATGGTAAGTAAGTGCTCTCCCCCACTCCAAGGTCTCTCCCCAACCCCTCACTCATGCTTCACCAACAGATATAGCAGATATCATGTGATGTGACTTCTAAGTTCCACGTATAAATAATTGTCACCAATCTCCTCTTGTTTTCTTTCTTGCATTCTGGCTGTTTGCTTTTTTTTTTTATCACTCTGTATCTCTGGCTCTATGATGTCATTGCTATCTCTTCAGCTTCCCTGATGAGAGACTGAAGACCCTTGAGTGACAAAAAGGAAAACAGGCAGAGGAGACACCAGGCATTTGTCCTGAGTCCTGCTTGTAAGCAAGGGACAGAGCCTAAGAGCAGATTCTGCCACTGTGATGTCTCCACTGATTCTGTAGCTCAGTTCAGTAAGCTGTTATGGTAGCAGCCCCAGAAAAGTCTCCTGGGTTCCTAATACACAGCTCCTTTGTAGTTTGTTTGTTCTTTCAGCTAATGATTGATATTTACATTCCAGTTCTCAGTTATTGGGAACAAAGTTGATGTGACTATCTTGTAAAATTCTCTGTAGTAAGTAGAGAAGATTTGATGCCCAGAATCCTAAGCTAGTCAGATGTGTTACTCTTAAATTAACTGCCAAAATGATGTCTGAAGTGAATGTACCACTAGCAAGGCAGAAAGAATCTCCTTCCTGCACTTCCTCACCAACACCAGTGTGTTTTGACCTAAAAGATAAAGTCTGCTATTCAGTGCTGTTCAAACATAATCATTGGTATCTCCTTGTGGGATGAACAGTCACTTACCTGCTAACTGAGAATGATAAGAAACATGTCTGAGTTTATTTTCAGTCTAGTTGTGTTTCTCACTGAAATATTTTTTTTCTCTTGTCTGTGTTTTCCACATTTTGAAATTGATCGCTGTTGTGTTTTCTATTTCTTTTATGGCATAGAAAGAAGGGTTTCTCGGATACAGGACTTCCAAATATTTTATGTCAATCTATCACTTGCCATTTTATTTTATTTTATTTTATTTTTGTATGAGGAATTGATCTCAGGACATCACACTTGTCAGGCAGGTGCTTGTGCCACTGAGCTATATCTCTAGCTGTCATTTTATTCTTGTAACAAGTCTTTTATGGAGCAGTTCATAACTCATAGTTTGTTTCAATGAAACCTATTTTATCATTTTTTGTTCTCTTATGGATCATGTTTAAATTTTGCTAATTGGAATTTTCTACCTATTCCTGGAGAAGCCTGATTTTGTTTCATAGAATGTGTATTTGTTATTTGCACATCGCTGGAATACCATAATCACTTCCACAACTAAAGGTGGGAAGTTTTGTGCTGGATGTCAGTGGTGTTAGTCCAGGGTCAGCTACAGGGCAGGCACCACATAGTAGAAGTGGAAGAGGCAAAAAGCTTGTGACTTAATGGCACAGAAGCAGGGTAGAAAGTGAGGTGCCAGAGATACACACTTTCCCTCCTCAACCCCTGACCCATCTCTCAGAAGAGCCACATTGACAACTCCATCCCAGGAACTCATCAGTGGATAAACCCATGGAAAACCATAGAAGCCCTATGATAAACTCACCCTCTAAACACAAGAGCCTTTGATTGAAAATTTACATCTAAATCATAAACTTTACTATTGACTTATGTTTTGGTTCTGCTCCTTGATCCTTTCTGATTTTTCAGTTAATCCTGATATGGTAAGAGTTAAGGGTTAAGAACTTTCTTTTTATGTTGCTCTCTAAGGATTATACACACATATGACACATGTACAGATACACTTATCATGGAAGTTTCTATACTTCCACTGAAATGCTGTGGAATTTTCTGGAAAGTCACTTTTCCATGTATGCATAGTTCTATGGGATCTCTATTCTTGTCCTTTCACTTACCGTAACTGTTTCTTTCTAAAAATGTTTAAATTTTATTTTGAAGAGAATAAAATCAAGCAAGATAAAACAGAATAAAGCCAATCAAAACAAACTAGTGTGACACAAAACTTCAAAACAATAGAAAATCAATAGTTGTCTTAATACATCTTGTCTTCCAAATAGCTGCAGATACCTTCAGACATGGTAAAAAATCAAACAGAACATAATAGAACCAATAAAAACCAAACAAAGAATGCAATAAAGACTTAAAAACAAGACAGGAGTAAATCCAAAATGGCTACCATAATATAGCTTGTTATATTTGAAATAGCTGCCCATGCCTTCGAATATAAGAAAATCAAACAAAATAAAACCCAACCCAACAAAACAATGGAAATGATACATGAATTCAAAACAAGAGAATAGGGAATTTAACAATGGCTACCACTTTCACAAGGAGAGCCCCATAGATGCCACACTGCATACCAGTATCCTCTGAGTAGATGATCAGACCATGGGCCCTACACCTGCAAAGTCAGTGAAACACCAAACACAACAGGCATCCAATCACATTTAACCTCAATAACTCTCATCACAACCTGAGTTTGTGAAGATGGGCCAGTCACTTACTGGTGGTGGTGAAGGTGATGGTGATGGTGGTAGTGGCGGTAGTGGCAGAGGAGCTGGCTATTCTTGTTTCCCAGCCCATGGGCCAGAAAGGACTGGAGTGTTCCTATCTACTCCTGGTGGCAAAAACCTGCACAAGGAGAGGTTTGTCCAGAGGACTTGCTGCTTCTTGAATTCTTGTTCTCTTCCCCCACAGTCCATGAATGGCATTGACTCATGGGATAACCCTGGGATCTGAACGTTCCCTACCTTACCTCCACTGGTGGCAGTGGCTCGGTCATGGCACGGTTCACAGGGAAGGCTTGCTTCCTGGTAATTTCTTGTTCTTTTCCCCCATAGTCTGCAAATGGTGCTGACTCATGGTCTGGTTGTTGCCCTGGTGGTGGTGTCTCACACATAGTGCTTGTTCCCAGGTAGGGCTTGCTTCTTGGAGAAATCTTTGATCACTGTTGCTTGGATATAAACATTTTTCTTCAAATCTCTTTTCAGTTGCCCTTAGACACTGACTGCCTCTTTTATGATCTCAGCATTACACCACATATATCTAAGTATGTCTGAAATAGATTTTATAGATCTCAACATGTTGAGTAAAACTGAGATTATTTCCTACAACACAGAGAATATTGAGATAGAAAATTTGCATATTATGCAGCCTACTGAACTCAGATTCATGCTGCTGTAAATGACAAATGGTTTGCCACAGAGGGCTGGTGCATTTGGTGTGTATGTGAAGTAAGAAATCCTCAAACATCTTTCAGGGAGTGTGAGGAAAGAAGAGCAAAGGAGAAGGGCTCACCTATGTCCTGCTGTCCAGAAAGCAATCACCATAGCAAACATAGTTTACCCACCCTTTGAAGGTTGAGTGCCAGAATGCAGTGGTTCACAAGTTCAGGCAGATTAAACAGCTGTTTGATCTAGGGTTGAGGTCAGAATATGCTTCTGTGTCAGCTGAGATGGCATTGTGAGTGGGAACCTGTGTGGCAGTCATGTTGACTGAGCACAAGGATGACCCAGACAGGGTGTGCCAGTATAAACCAGAGTCCAAGAGTCATGGTTTATGTCTGTGTCCCCCAGGCCTCATGAGTTTGCATTGTGTATTTGTGATTCGTTCATTTTCTAGTGGTCAGATTGATGGTGTCAGTGCTCCACCCGTATAGGGGTGGAGCCCGGATGTGATGTAATGGCAGGAAGAAGGTATATCTTGCTGTTTGCTGGTTTGAGCTTGCTGTTTGCAGCCACCATGAAAGGTGGCCCAGCCATGCCCGCCTGTCTTGGAGCCAACTGAATGTAGACTGAAACCTCCAAAAACTGTAAGAAATAAACCTTTCCTTTCCCAACTTGGGCATCAGGTATTTTGTCTCAGCAATGAGCATAAAGTAACTAAGAAAGAAATTTGGTACCAAGGAGTGGGGTCATTTGCTGTGACTATATCTGACCGTGTTTTTTGAGAGGCTTTGGAAATGGATTGTGGGAGATGGCTTGAGATTTTGGAATGGTTTGGACATGTCACCTGGATGCATACAGCTGGAGCAGCTTAGGTTGTTCTGTAGAGGAGATTCTGTTCAGAGCTCAGAAGATGAAAAGGCTGATAGAAAACCTCATGGTAAAGACCAGGCTTGGGAGTTTTCTGCTGAGAAGGACTGCATTGGTCTTTGGAATCCACAGGATGTGTGTTATGGATTGGCAGAAAGTTTGTCTGCATTTTGCTCCTTCCCAGAGACTTTGCCTGAGACTGAGACAAAGGGCAATGGACTGATTAATCTTGAAAAAGAAATTAAAAAGCAATCAAACATTGAGGCTGTAGCATGGCTATTGTTGGGGGCTTTCAGCCAGCTTTATGTTTCAAATCAAGAGCAAAGAGCCCAGCAGGATAATGTATAACGCTGTGAATTTGGCCCAAAGGAAAATTCCAGGAAGGTTTGGGATTGTAAAAACAGTGTTGAGATTTTGATTCCTGAGGAGAAACAGAGAGATAAGAAAGATGACTTCAGGGCATCCCAGGAAGTGGGTCCCCACCCTGTGCAGCCACACAGCAAAGATGAAAAAAATTTTTCAGAGGGAAAAGCTGCAGAGCATCATGTTCCAGAATGGCAACAGATGCCACATGAGTTCCAGAATGGTGGCAATTTAGAGAAGCTTTTTCTCACAATCAGGCAAACAGAGCCCTGTGATCCAGGCAACTGACCCCTACAACCAAGAGAGAGAAAAGCCTGGCTACTGCTTCAGCTAGCAGCAAACCTTGGTGGCATCCACAAGGTGTTGATTTTAGGTGCAAGGAAAATCCATGAATTCTGAGGGTAAGACGGCTTCCACCTCGATTGCAAAGGGCCTGGCTGGCCAAGCGGTGTGCCCCTGGGAGGGCAGTTTGTGAAAATGTAAGGGTGAAGCCAAAGGTGAAGTGGAGACCCCAGAAGTTTGGAAAAGCCAGGAATGTGGATGATCCAAGAGAAGCTGCAAAAAGTGAGCAGAGAAGATTTAAGAGAAAAGCCACAGGAGTTTAAATCACTGGAAGTGCCCTGGGGGTGGAATCACGCAAGCCTTTTGGAGCTTGCAACCAGATTGCTTCAGATGCTGAGTGTGGAACTCTAGGACTTAATGTTTGCCCTGATGGATGTTGGACTTGCTTTGGTTCCAATGCTTTATATTCCAGTTTGTAACTTTTGGAATGGTAATATTTGTTTTTTGCCTTTGCATTTGAGAAATGTTTAATCTTGTTTCATTTGTACAGGGGGTTACATTTAAGATTTTGCCATAGATCTTGGAGAAGACTTGGGACTTGGACTATTCAGCAATGCTGAAACTGTTAGGACTTTGGCAACTCTTGGAGGTGGGCTAAATGTTTTTTGTAAAAAGGATGTTCATTAGAGTCCTGGGGGCCAGGGGTAGAATGTCATGGTTTATGTCTGTGTCCCCCAAGCCTCATGAGTTTGCATTGTGTGCTTGTGATTCATTCATTTTCTAGTGGTTGGACTGATGGTGTCAGTGCTCCACCCACATAGGGGTGGAGCCAGGATGTGATGTAATGGCAGGAAGAAGGTATATCTTGCTGTTTGCTGGTTTGAGCTTGCTGTTTGCAGCCACCATGAAAGGCAGCCCAGCCATGCCCTCCTGTCTTGGAGCCAACTGAGTGTGGAATGAAACCTCCAAAAACTGTAAAAAATAAACCTTTCCTTTCCTAACTTGGGCATCAGGTATTTTGTCTCAGTGATGAGCATAAAGTAAGTAATACACCAAGCCATCCAGATGGCTGTGTGTTTGGCCAAAGAAGGCACCCTCTGAGATCCAAGCAGAGGTGTTGAGCTCTCAGATGAACAGAGAATGCCCTTCACAGGAATGAATGCCTGGCAATGGCCAGTAATGCAGGATGAACAGTGACAACACTTACTTGCTGGGCTGCTAATGTGGGCTCTGCATGCTTTGTTATCTCAGGGGACCACACCTGAAAAACACCCCTTCAGCCTCACAGCCCAAATCAATAGCATAGTGGGCAGGATGAAGTGAGTGTCCCTCTTGTAGTCTCTGAAGACAGTACCTGACAACAAGCGATAAACCTGAGGGTTTGTAGACAGATTCCCCTAGGTTCTCCCTGTCAACCATAGGCATTTTTTGGTGGAGCTGGAGGCCCTTGAGACTAGAAAGTGGTCCATCTGACATTCTAGGACATTTTGAAGGCCTTAGAAATGATAGACATGTGAATCCCATGGAGGACTTGGAATCGCAGCTAGCTCCTACAGAAGCCACACTGCACAACCCAGGGAGTACTGCCCCCTCCTGAGGTTAAGGCCCCATGACCAGGACAGTCCCTGTGAGAGTTCCCTGGTACTGCATGAGAAGCCTGCTATTTGACAGAAGGTGCAGGTGAAGCAGCCCCTAGCCCAAGGAGGGGGAGTCTCAGGACCATCCATCTCTACCTGTAACACATGTATGCAGCCTACATGACTGCGGAACATCAGAGCTGGTGAAATAATTCAAATAAAAGGTGAGTGAAACTGTCCCAATGTGGCTGTTACAGCTATGGGACAATGGGGCTGATAACACAAAGCTGAGCCCACAGGAGGTGTCCCAAAGGCTATTCCAAACAGCACTCCTTCTATACAACAAGTTCTACAGAACATGCCAAGGACAGCCTGTGAGGAGATAAGCAGACTTTGATAAACTGGTTGATGGCAGCAGACTTGGAACAGAGATACCAGGCCATCAAGGTGCTGATTCAGAGAGCACGGCCTCACCACAGAGACTGGGGCCTGTTATGTTCATTGGCTGGTGGTGGGTGACAGGGAACCAAGGAGCATAATGGGATGCAGCCCACTTTGTATTCAACAGGTAAAGGTGGAATTGGGACACCCTACTGTGACATAAGTACCACTTGACCTGTGTAACCATGTATCACTGATAAATGATAGAAACACTTGGGGTGGCAACAAGCTCACCAGAGTGATATCCACTGATTAGCTAACTATAGCAGCCTCATAAGTCAATGAGCTGCCTATAAATATGGGCCATGTGCTGCCTATAAATATCCACACACTGAGCAGGAAACTGCACCTGGGGATTCCCATATATCCAGGGCACTATCAAACCCATCATCACAGACACAGCGGCCTATTGGGACACTGTACTCTAGATGCCACCATACTCAACAGGTGCCACCATACTCTACACGTGGCCTGGTTGTTTTATCTGGTGGCTGGGTTGCTATCAGGACCAAGGGTATAGACCCAGTCTTCCAGGTTGAAACCCTTGGTAACACGGAGTCCAGGCCCTGAACCACACTTGCCAGGATTTGACATTGCTAATGGATAAATTTCTCAAATGCTAAACCACATGACCCTTGCTTTACTAAACACAGCAGAGGAGGTACTTGTGCCCTGTTGCATGTAGAATGTGGCATTGATGTCCCTGATCATCAGAGGCAGGAGCAAGAAGCTTTGCAAGAAATGGGTGTGAAGTTCTCTGCCCTCCAGGTGGCACAGCAGAACCTGCTCATCCAGTACTAGGAATGCTTGGGATCCACCTAGCTCTGTGTGGCCATAAGCTGTGCTGTGGTGGCATTAGTAGTTTTATGCCTTTACCTTTCTTTGTGTGCATGAGTCCACTCGATGGGTCACTGACAATAAGCACAGGTTCCCAACTTGGAGGGGGTGGGATGTGGGAAACCACTTCACACTGCTTCAACACCCAGAGGTTTGGAGGACCAGAAAGGACATTTCCGCACCATTTAACATTAGTATACCATGGTCACAGATATATAAGCAAGACTTAGCATAGACAACTGTACATGTGTCACGCTTGTGACGGTGCACAAAAATCTAATGCCTGACAAGGGTCAGTATATATGGGCTGGATAATAAAGATGCTTGTTTACTGCTGCTGCTAATGTTGGTTCTGTGTTGTTTCTTCTCCATAGTGATCTCACCTGCCACAATACCCCTTTATCTCCCAAACTCTGAGAAAATCTCATGCCCCAGACACAGGGAACTTTAATACCAAACCAACCCACAGGCCCTGTGCCCTGTCCCCAGGCACTCATCACATCCAACATCCCAAATCCCTGGTGGACACAGCTTTAGATAGCATACTGAGTTTCATTCTTCTGCCCTGGCATCATTTCCTAAGCCCTGTGATGGACATGTGCCTCACTTCCACCCCTGTGCCCTGCAGGTCACTGAGGGTCTCAGCTGTTCTGACCTGGACTAGAACATGGTTCTCCAGGCAGCAGATGTGTGATTCCCCAGCTTGCTCCTCTTACCATGGTCTGAGGGGAGTCATTCCCAGGCTGAAGGCCCAGGGAAATAGCATCTTTTGGCCCCACTTTCACACATGGCAGCCATGTACCTGGGAATGTGGCCTCCCTTACTCCCTGAACCTGAGGGAGGTCACTTGAACTGGTATCGTGGCACATGGCAAGCTGAAGCACAGGATCACTGCCAGGCAGCATAGAAAAATCCAGATCCCTGTGTATGGTGCCATGTGGGAGCTGAGCACCATGAATGGCAATTTGGAGACCTCTTACTATGGAGCATCCCAGAGGTGACCTAAGATGTGGTCCTTGTGTGATGCATGTGTATCTGGATACATAGGCAGACAAATGCAGATGCTCCTGTCTGGAGGAATCTAGGTAGACACAGTACTTTAAAATGACTCAGGGCATGGACAGAATGGAATCTGGCCAAGGATAAAGGCTGGGAAAACCAGATTATGAAGCAGATCCTTCAGATCTGGACCACACTTTGGAAACCAAGTAAGTAATGGAGCCCCAGCCCAACTGTGTCTGGGGACAAATTTCTCCACACTGGGGCCATGCATGCCTTTCCTGTGCCAAGACCAGCTGACTGTGTTATAAGGACTGGCAGTATAGTCAGCCTGTTAGTGGCATGTCTCTGGCCCCTGAGAAGCTGGACATCACCTGGACAGGTGATGGGCTCAAGTCCCACCTGTGTAAAATGCACACATGGAATGTGCCTCTGTCCCATTGGTCTCCCTCAGGTGTGCTGGTCAAGAACCATGGGATCAGTTCTTTTTATCTGGCCAGCTAGTTGCCAGACTGCCACTGTGTTCTCACCTTCCTGCCCTCTGGCTACACCGTCACAGCACCTGGGTCCAGGTGTCCAGTGAGGCTTTAGATGAGTGTGGTCAGTGAGGCAAGCATCTGTGCAATCAGCAATGAGCTGGCTGAGTTTTGAGAGGCTGCAGAGAGGGGAGAGAACCCCATGTATTTCATTCCCCACCACATTGATTCTGGGGTCATAAAGTAGAGAGCAGGGTTCCTTCCAGTCAGATGTCATTTTTTACGACAGTTTTCTATCCCATGACCATTTACTGGAAGGCTGTGTGTATGTGACAGTCCCATATATACAGAATACATAAATGTATACTGAAGGGCTTGTTAAGCATCTCCACCCAGACTGCCTGGCAGTAGCTCAGCCATGGAAACTCAGTAGGAGAGAACTAGGGAGGGAGGTGGAGGAGGACCAAGGGCTTTCTCCTGGAGACAGCAGTTACAGAGAGGCAGGGGGCTCATTTGACTGTCTTTGTCAGAGCCACATTTGAGGCTGTATCCTGAGGCCAGAGAGGAGACAACAGTTTTGATCACTTTGCTAGAAATCAGGGGTCTGAGCAGAGCTACAGAGGCAGGGCTTGGGAGCCAGACTGTGGGCTCCTCCCGATTTGCCTGTGTTTGTTTTTCCCTTTCTGTTCCATGACTCAGTCATCACCTGCTATTGACAGTGAGGTTTCACTTGTCTCCCCAAGAGTGAGCTGCTTCTGGGAATCTCGGGTAGCCAGCACACAGTGAGATCTCTATGTGTCTCTGTTAGATTGTGCCTAGAGCAAAGTATAAAAGTGCATGCTCCTATGAAAGGAAGATTAGTCCCAGAAATTCCATTAGCAAGGACTTAGCCTGAGGAGAGCTGGGACTTTGTTCTCAGGCTTGCTTCTGCTTGAAGGACTCCTTGCCAGCCATGCAGAGGGTCTGCTTCCTGTGTGAGATTTTTCATTAGTTGCTCTTTTTCTCCTGACATCTCGGATGTAGATTTCCTTTCTGTGTATTCATTCATAGTTTATTATATATTTTACTGCTATTTATACTATATACTGATTACATTGATAATGGGCACATGGTACATTAAATGTGCTGAAAAGAAATTAGGCCCTATGTGGTGAATTATAGTACAACCCATGAACCAGTGACTGTTATCAAATTTGTTTGAGCTGACCACCTATTTTCTGCCACAGCCATTGCCAGCACAAGCCCCAGCTCCATCTGGTGTGTCCTTTCTTTATGGCCAATGTAGTAGGTAGTGATGCACAGTATGAGAGCTTAGCACCATTTGGCCTGGTGTGAGTGTTTGTGTGTGGTCATGTAGGAACCTGGGCAGCCTGGTGGAGGGCATGTGTTCAGGCTCTCATGGACACTGATCAGATGGTTTCTGCAGTGTTGATGGGCACAGACTCAGCACAGGGGGCAGTCTGCAGCCACTACCCTTCATGCATGCTATTTGGGAATGGAACAGGGCAGGGCTCACTGTGATGGGTTTACTGTGCCTCACCTTCCCAGCTCATCTTGATGAGAGGTGGCAAAGCACATGGGGTGTCTGAGTCTCAGGGTCCAGTGTGTGAGGAAGCTCAATGCAGAGCCTATGTCATACATGCATGTTAGTTGGTCCTGAAAGAAGGTCACTCAACTGACACAAGTGCAGAATGTTACTGACATCTCATAAAATGACCCCTGGGAACAACCTGGAGAGAAAGACCAACCAACCATATTCTAAAGCTGGTCAGCCAGACCATAGCATTAGATTTGGATTTGGTTTATTAAAAATGCCTAGTGAAACCAGTTGAGGTATAAAGTCTCTGTAATCCCCATACTCTACCGGACTAGAGCAAGATGATCACACACTGGAGCTCAGACTCAGCAATTTAGCTGTACAGTGAGACCCAGTGTCAAATTTAAAAATCAAAAAGTAAAATGGGCAGGGGATGTATCTCTGTGAGAAGACCCTAGGTGCACTCTCCTGTAAAAATAGGAAATTTACACATTTGTAAAGAAGCTAAATCAAAAGGATTCTACAACTTCCACAAGGCAATATTGAACCAAATTTCCCCAGTGTCCAGTATGTTCTGAGATCTAGTATTTTATAACAGAAACTCAATTAAGATGTAGAAAATGCTCATTCATCTGTAAGAAGCAGAGCCGGGGCGGTATCATGCTCTTCAGTGGTCTGCTGGGATGTCATGGGGATGCACTGTACTGGAGTTTGTCCAGCTGCATCAGAGGTCACCATGGAGCTCTGTGCCCAGACATTGTGTATATTCAGAGCCATGGACAGGAACAGGTCCTATACCAGCTCCTATGACTGAGACCTAGAAACTCCACTGCTAGGATGCTAACTCAAAAAATGACATTTAAAAAGGTGGCTGTTTTTTATGGCATAGAGGATGACAAGACTGTGTCCCTGTGTCCTACATGCAATCCCTGAGGAGCTGTTCTCTACACACACTCCCCACACACAGGCTTAAACACTCAGGCTGAACCTAAGATGAGATAGGAGGAAGAGCACCTGGGAGGGAGGTCACAGTTCCTAGATGGAACAATAGCCACAATGTCGTTGTTTTTATTATTCACTCATATTTTATTGCATATTTAACTATAATATGTATTTCTGATCCAAGAAAAAAACATGGTTAATTAATTGAATATGTGAGAGATGAATCAAGGATATTTATCAAACATGCTTTCCTCTTTTAGAATAAAGTAAGATTAAAAAGTCACTTCCAGCATCACCTGGTCCAAGAGAAACTTGATTATATTGATGTGGAAAATGTAGCAGAGGTAAATTAGGAGGACATAAGATCAGTGGTGGCTGGGATGGAGCAGGAGGGGAAAGAAAACAAAATTGCTTTTTGTACAAAATTGAGGAAGCTGTGGTGGAACTGGACATTATTGAAACTTGCACAACATTGAGAATGCACACAATGAAACCAAGGTGATTTTTATAAACAAGACCAAAATCTTAAACTTTATTTATATTGTTTCCATCACGGACATATCTCTGGGAAATAAGGGTAGCAGTGAATACAATAATCAGTAAATCTGGAAGAGAGGGGAATGGCAGGTGTGGGTCAAGAGCTGCCCGCAGGTAGACCTCAGGAGATGACTCCTGCTGGGGAGCCACCAAGATGTCCAGCTCTGCAGCTGGTGGACAAGGGTATCCAGGTGCTGGTTCAGAGTTGGTGAGGTAGCTGCAGGTGGACCTGGCAGGAGCTCTGCAGGTGCAACTTCAGCATGAGCTGAGACTGGACCTGTAGTTTCAGGAGGAGAAAAGATCACCAACTGTCCATGGACTTCTCAGGGAAAAACTCAACCACAGTCTGTCAGAGGCAGCCATGTGCACCAACACAGCCCAGAAAAGCCTCCCAGACTGCATACCACACTGACTGCTGAGGGTCTCTTGCTCCTGGCTCACCCAGCATCTGGGCACATTGCTGAGTTCCAAGGCCCATCCCCCTCCCCAGAAGCCTGCAGGCTATACCACAGGGCATCTTACCCTTGGACTGAGGCTTGGTGGCCTCAGGAGGCTCCAGCTGGTCCAGGAGAAGCTCAGCCTGGGGATCCCCATGACAGTAGAGTTGCAATGAGGAATCAAGCACAGAAGAGGTGGATCTGCGGCAGTGAGGGAGGGAGCAGAGTGAGAGGCATGACCTTTCCTCTCACTACATGTGCAGCTGACCTGTAAGGAGGGGTGCCTGGCCTTATGCCATGTCTGTACAGCACCCAGCACCATCCACTTCCACCCAGAGTGGCTCCTTGGGAAAGCAATCTTCAAGAGAAGGAGACCTTTCTTAATTGTGTCACACCTCTGCTTTCTTCAAGGATGCCTGACTCAATGTTTCCCTGTCCCTATCCATTGCAGGTCAGCTTGGTGAAGGCAGAGACTGGTATCTGCAGTGTCCTTACATTCAAGGGCTCAGGGATGCTGCTCCCTAAATATCTGAGAAGTCAGTGGTCAGTTGATGTCTGTCCTGCCTCTCTGCAGTCTCTAGCTCAGGAAGCGATGTGTTACCCACTTCTCTTGCCATCTTAGACCTTCTCCTGCATGGTCTGTACCCATATCTAGGGAGGCTGGGACCCAAAACAGTTCCCTTCACGTGAGTCATATTTGTTCTGCTGCCAAGGGTGACTTTGTGGACTCCAAAGAAGATTGAAACTCAAAATGGCAGAGGTTGAACCTGCTCTGCTTACTGGATCTTGGACAATACCCAGATATGTGTCTGAACACAGTGTGTCTTCATGTACATTTTTGGGTTGATGACACTTGTCTGCTTTTCCATGACATCTGACAGCCGTGGATGCTTTGCCATACTCAAGATTTCCTGCCTTGAACACACCCTGAACCCCGTAGAGTAACTCTTCAATCTCCTTTCCAATGAACAGAACATCTTCCCCCAAGTGGGGGTCAGTGAGAAATTGGAAAGTCATCCTGGGGAATCAGCACTGCCTCTGAAGCAGGTCTTCATGCATCCCACACCACAGGTAATCACTTGACATGGAGCCCCCATTGCACCTTCATTGACCCTGCAGTCTGGATCCACTCAGCCCTCCACTGTTCAGAATTTTAAACAGGCTGAGAGAGGTGCTTGCACATGGCCAGGATCTCAATCTGAAGGTGACCAAGTCCCAGAGGGCTGTTAAGGTATGACCTAACCTTCCCAGTGCCTGGACCTGTGGGGTGGAGATGTTGGATTTGGAGGGAGGGGTCCAGGAAGGAGGGTGCAGTACTGGGACAGCTGTCCAGGAAAGCCGACTCCAGAGGCTTCTTCAGGCTGTGAGGCCCATCTGCCTGCACTGAGCTTGCTGCAATGCCCTCTGCCAGGTTCTCTGCAGGCTGACTTCTGATCTCTGATAAGACAGTGGGGAGACATGGAATTTGTGTCCTTCACATGGCTTCTCAGGATGGTTTGGGGCTGAAGCAAAGCCCCAACTCCAAATGGTCAACAGAGGCTCATGGTACAGAGGTCACCGGGGGCCAAGCAGAAAATGGATTCTCATATTAAAAGTTATGTTGCACAGGGGACACTTAAAATACTAGCATGGCTAAAAAAGAGCTCAAAATAGGAGAGGTGTAATAGAACTCTATGAAGGAATAAAACCTATGAGTTAAATGATGGCCGCCAGTTTAGAGATGAGAAAAGGAGGCTCGGGGCTGGGGATTTGGCTCAGCGGCATAATCACCCACCTTGCAAGCAGGCAGTCATGAGTTCAATCCCTGGTACCAATAAAAAGACAAAAAAAGAAAAAGAAAAAAAGAAAAGGAGGCTCATTCCGGATATCCGGGTCCATTAATGTGTCCCCACAGAATGTTCCCAGGGTTTCTGATGAAAACTTCCCAGGAAGGAATTAAGTTCCTCTTCCATAGCCATGGAAGGCTGAGAAGCTGTATTCACTGCCCTCTTCTGGAATTCATTTAGCCCAGAGGGTCCTGAAATAGGAACTGAGATGCATGGAAAAACTCAGTGAAACAAGTGCCAGAGAAATGGACAGAGAAATGTGGGCCTGACATATTAGGTGAGCACATCTTTGGTGAGATTGCATTAGAGTTAGTTTGCATTATGTATAAGATCTGGGGCCAGGTAAAAAGGCACCAGCTAATGGTCCAGGGACACCAGCCCAGAATTGACAATGAAGTGCAGTGGCATAATTAAATCATGATAGGAAATGGAGTCACTTTGTGTGTATGTCCCCTTTCTCTCCCATTAATTTGTGAAAAGTGACGTCACCTGTGACAAGGTAGAGGGAGAGTAGAGAGGATATTGAGGTTGAGGAGCTGCAGGCCATATTCCTTGGGAGCAGGACCATGGGCCCCCTGTTTGCCAAGCCCTGGAGGGAGGTGCTTAAAGAGTAATCTGACCAGAAGATTGTCTCTGTCATCTGTGGGCTTCTATAGTCCTTTTCACCCACACACCTTGCACCTGAGCCAGCACCTGTTGTGGGTCCCAGAGTCTGGATCAGGGCCATGGTACACAGGGCTCAGCAAGCAGCTCCAGATCGATGTCATATGTGCAGCTCCATTGGGGCACAGCCCAGTGCCTAGCAAGAAGCCAGAGGGTCTGAGACACTACAGGTTTCACTTCGTGAACCCAGATAACATTATATTCCTCTAAGAGAGACAACTGTGTCTCTAATTGCTGCCCAGGAGGACAGAAAATGACTCTGGAGGCTGTGGATAAATGTGGGTGCTGTCCTTCTCCTCCTGCCAGCCCTGTCCTGGATGGGAACCTGACAGTGGCCCAGACTCACAGCTTCCCAGCACCTGGTCCTATCCAGGAGGATCTTCCCTCAGTGCCTGTCCTCAGACCGCCTCACACTGATGACCTAGGATGGAAGTTGTACAGGGGGACTCACAGTGCTGGGCAGGCCTTAATGTACCTGTGCTGGACTCTGTGTTTCTGAGTGCCTGGTGGCTGACCCTAGCGACACCTGTTCTGGGCTCCCTCTTCTCTCTGGGTGTCTGAGGGATCAGGACAGTGAGTCCCGTCCTTTGCTGCCCTTCTCAGTTGGACATTTGCCAACAATCATCCTGAAGCATATGGGACAAGAGCACCATCTTCTCAGTCATTCCCACATGGTCTCCCAATGTGGGGTCCTGACACTTGGCCCTCAAGTGCTGTGAAAGCAGCTCAACATGTGACCTGTTTACTCTCTCGAGCCAACTGTTTGTGAAGGCCAACTGTCATCAGACCAAGGTGTCTGGTGACCTGAGCCTTCAGAGTTCTGTTTGGACCTGTTGCCAAGGAAGTGAGGTCACGTGCTGGGGTCCACAGTTGGGCATCTCTCTCTGATTCCACCTTTCTTTTTATTGTGGAACAAATCTGTGTCCTCCTTGGAAACAGCAAGTAAAACCTTGAAAACTGATTGTGGTTTTAGACTTTGCTGCACTTTGAAGATTTTAATGCAACAAACCTGTAGATGCTTTAGATGTGTCAGGTTGGGTGCCAAACATACATCTGTATTCTAAGGGTACATTGTCACTGAGGATGAAGGACTCAGTGTCTTCACTTAGAGATCTGTCACATTTTATGATAACTTGTTTCCTGGGCTTATGTTAGTTTCATTTCAATTTCATTAGGGAGCAGGTATATGTTCCCAGAATATCTATAATAATGTTCCTTGAATGTTTCATGTTATAACCACACATATACTCTCCTAGTATTTGGGTAGCTTAGTATGAGAATAATTTTATCAGTGTGGGTTTTTACTCTGTCTTAACTTATATTTAGAACAGAGTTTATTTAGTGGATTACTATTTTTTGAAATAGAAAGTACATCTAGGGGAGCAGGATTCATAGCAAGTTTTACTCTCACGTGCCTATGAATGATTACTTATTCATTTTTAGATGTTTACCTCAGCCGCACACTGTAGTGCTCCATACTGTGATATCCTGTAAGGGTGGACAGCAGGTGGTGAGGGTAAGGGGAGGTTTTGCAAGGCTGTGGACATCATCACCCCATGGTAATGAAGGACACATGAGCATCACTGCTGGAGAACTATTCTTCTAGCTGCTGCTATCACTTCCTGTCCTCCCATCCCAAAAAGACCATGGGCTTTGTGTCCCTGCTGCATAGTTTTCCTTTCCTAGAACCTGTTCAGTTGTGATGCTCATTGATTGGTCTCCTTCAAGCAGTGTCTCCATGCTGGGATTCCCCTGTGCTGCCACAACAAACTATAATGGGGTGATCCAACTAGGTGTGACTTGTTCATACACCTGTCACCCATCTCCTGATGGCCATTTGTTCTGTTTCAGGGTTGACCCTTGACAATGAGCTGCCACAGCCATTCTTATACATGTGTTTGAGTGTATATTGTCTTTTATTTCAAAAAAAGTATTTAGATGTGAAATTCCTGGATCATATTGCTGGTGGATGGTTAACTTAGAAATTCTTAAAGTTTCTTTGGAAGCAGTTGCCTAAAGAAGAATTAGGTGGTTACTTTTTGTTTTATTATTATTATTATTATTATGCTATACTATGCTATGCTATGTTATATTATGTTGTATGTCAGCGAGGATTTTGAAACACGTTCCGTGCGTTTTCAGTGCTTTCTGGTTTGATTGTGTATAATCTACATGAGAAAATTTAAGAATTTCACATAATTCTGAGTAGTTTGTTTTGGAGAAAATTTAAAAAGGAAAACAAAAACACAGTCAGTGATGTTGGTGCACACCTGTCATTCCTTTTCTCAGAAGGTTGAGGCAGGAGGATTGTTGTGAGTTTGAGGTCATCTTTGGCTATAAGGTAAGACCAAGCCTAGCTTGAATTGCATAGCAGAACTCTGTCTCAAAAAAAGAACAACAACAACAAAAAAGAGAATGGAAAAGAAATAAGATAAAAATGAAAATTCAGAAATTGCCTGTCAATAGAGAAATCAAATCTTTGTGATTTTTTCTTGCAAATGTACTTTAGTCAGCACACCTAGCTTAAGGTTTACCATCATGTGGACATTGATCTTCTGCCAGGTTTGTGTTGCTTCAAGTTTTTGAATGTTTTACTGGGATGACTGCAGATATGCTAATGAATATACTCTCCTAGTATTTGGGTAGCTCAGTATGAGAATAATTTTATCAGTGTGGGTTTTTTCTCTGTCTTAACTTATATTTAGAACAGAGTTTATTTAGTGGATTACTATTTTTTGAAATAATAACAAGAACTATATAAATATACACTGTTTAAATCTATAAAATGGTAAAAATAATTATAGATTAATAGTAATTAATATACCTTGCATAGTGATTTCTGCTATTTCTTAATGATTGATGTTTTCATACATTTGTAGAATTTTTTTTAATTTTAACACATGGTCTCACAAATTTTCTGTTTCCCAGGCGAGGCTTAAATATTTCCTCATCCTTCCTCACCCTCCCAGAGTGATGGGATTACAGGTATCCTTAGTTGGCAACTGGTCACAGTGTTGTGCGCTCACAGAATAAAAATTTGGCTTTGATCTTTAGACTTTGTAGAAACAGTCGATCTAGTTAACCTCTCTACCACCTTCCTAGCCTGCAGTTTCAGTCACAGTGAGTAGGACTGAAATCCCATTAACAGTGTTGGTAGATTCTCTGCTTTTTAAACTGTGGTCAGCAAGCACTTCAGAATATTACTCCAAATGCCTTGCACACTGGACTGAGGCGTGGTGTCCTTGGAGCACATTCTCTTTTTCTCTGATCCCTCATGGAATTTGATGACTGTTGAAGCCAAGTCACAAGAAAAGTGTGAAGGTTAATGCTATGCGGGGCATTCCGCATGCCCATCCATCATCACAGTGTGTCTTTTCTTCTGTTAGTGCTCTTTCATTCATTGCACTGATTTCTACAATTTTCATAGAAGAGGTCAGGTTTGGTTAAAATTTTCCTCAGTATTACTTCTTTTCAATGAATTTTGTTGTTTGCATTTGGGACTACAGTTTGTTTGTAAGACATAGAAATGAGTTGAATGGGCACATTTATCTTATATCTTGCAAGTGAAGTGAATTGTGAATTTGTTCTTCAAGGTTTTCAATGTAGTTTAAGTTTCTTAAGTACAAGGTTGCATCCTCAGGAAAAGAGACAACACTTAATTCTTCCTTTCTGATTTGGAAGGCTCTGGTTTCTTATGCTAGACTCAGTTCCATGGCTTGGACTTTGGGCAGTGTGTTGCAAAGAGTTGCAAGCCTTGTCTCCTTTATGACACTAGAAGCAAAGCTTGCAGCTTGTCAGTTTCTGAGTTGATGTCAGAGAAGGGCTTGTCATGCATAATCTTGTCATGCTGTGGTGAGGCCCATTCCTTCTACATATGATCTCTGAATGATTTTTATTGGGAATCAATGTTGAACTTTTGAGGTTTCCAAAGCTATTTTTCCAAATACACTGAGGGCTTAACTGTGTCTCACTCTGTGAATTTGTCTAGTGACACTGAATGGTTTGTGTGAGGGGGACCGATCTTGCATCACTGAGATTGAGCCCAGTGTTGGTCATGGTGGTTAATTTTTGAATATGCTGGTGAATTATCCTGGCAAGGATTTAGCTGAACATTTTTGTTTATGTTCATTAGAAATATTGGTCAAGAGAGTGTTTTAATTTACTTTAATTTTTTTAACACATTATTGTCTGGCTTCATTCTGAGTGACTTTGTCATCTAAAAGAGGTTGGTTATGGCTTTTCCCTTCAACTTTCTGGAAGAATTGAAAAATGATTAGTATTTATTCTTTATTATACACTGGATAAAATTCACTGGGGCACTTATCATGCCCTGGCTTTGTTGTTGTTATTAAGCAGTTCTGAGGTTTACCCATTGCCTGTGCTCCTCATTGCTCTGTTCATCAGTGTGTTTCCTCCTGATGCCTGTGGTTCAGGGATATCAGTGGACACCACAGATCCATTTAGGGTCACATCTCATTTTACTTTTGTATCTTCAAACTGTCCCTACTGAATGTATTTTTGTGAGTAATTCCTTTCAGTTACTTAGTCTTTTAATGCACACTCTTGCAGGGTGTGGTTACTGCTGGAGGAACGTTTGGTTGTCAGGACACAGTCACTTGTTTCAGGCTTCATACCCTGACCTGGCTGCAGTGTCTCCATCTCCTGACCTCCTCCCTGTAGGCATCTGTCCTGCTCCAACCTGTGCTGAGTCCACATGTGGCAGTTGAGATCTGCACTGAGTGGAAGACATTCAATCAAGGTGGGCTCTGTAACAGGCTGACCTTCTTGTACAGAGCTCCCCTGAGTGATACAGGGGGCCTCAGGCCTGCAATGAGGAGCTCTGGCACCAGGGCCACTCCATCCCTCTCCTGTCCAGCATGCAGTGTGTGCTGCTATGCTGAGAAGTGGAATGATGAATCAGCAGACTTGACCTGGGCCTTTCTTGCTCATTGGTCCTGCTAAGTGCCATGGTGTCCTCCACCTCTGCCTGGTCCATCTTCCCCAACCTTAGAATTCTACAGATATCTGAGCAGCCTTGGCCTTCCCTTCCAGGCTCCAACTCTACTTGGAGACTTCAGGTGTGAAATCTATGACTAACTATGAAACTCAACCTGTATACATTTAACCTGGAAATTCCACTTCTCAGGTTTCATTATAAAAAACAAAAATGACAGACACCCATGTGCTCTTCTTACTCAGTATGAACAATTAGAAACTATGAATGTACCTCAGCAGAGCTAGTCAGTGAATTATAAAATTACAGCCACTGAAAATGCTGAAAGAAGGCCATGTCCCTGGTGTTACCTGAGATGACAGAGAGCTTGTGGCCTGTCCCTCTCTCCACTCAGCAGTGAAGTGACACAGGCCCACACAGCAGGTGAGGACAGGAGAGAAGAGGTGGTTGAAGGCAGACCACTCATTCTGGGAGGAAAACTTCTGTGGTTTTTCCATTTTAAATTTACATTACTTTATTTATAGTGTTCCATTCAATATTACTTATATTCTTTCAATTCAGTTAAGAAAAATAGTTGGTATTTTCTTGAATAGGTGAGTGAAATGGATGATTTAATTTTCCTTTATGTATAATGATGGATATGCACAGTATAGAAAATTCAAACATCAGTTTATAGATATATAAAATAAGGATTCTTGGCATTCAGAAAGCCTACATACCACTTTTGACTAACTTTTAAAAACACCAATACATGTAGCCAACTGGAGCCCCACTGTGTTGGGGCGGCACTGCCCACCCATCCTCAAAGCTGCCATGCTCCTCTGTGCCTGCTACTGCCAGAAGACACTCAGAGTTTTCTTCAGAGTCTCTTTTTCCAGTGAGGAGGACATGAATCTTCTCACTGCCAGTTTGCAGTGCACAGAGGAGCTCAGCACCACCCGACTTACACCCTTTTCCCCCACCACATCCATGCTGCAGCCCTCTAGGATGGGAAGGCCGAGAACCCAGGATGCAACCAACACTCTGCTTCCTCAGCCCCAAGGACCTCAGCCCCTGGGTCCTGGTCTCCACCTCCCCTAGGCGACAGATGCTTCCTTGGGTAGGCTCTCATAATGGTGTGGGCACACCCTCAGCCCCTCTGGGACCAATTCCAGTGCCACAATGAACTTTGCAGTCTGTGAACTTTGTTCTTCTTTCTGACTCAGACTGTGGCATAGTAACAAAACAGAGCACTATCATTAGTTTTCTTTTTCTTTTTTCTTTTTGTTTTGTTGTTTATATAAGCATATATTTAGAACTATGTCTTGAAAAACATATTTACTTGTCTTTTTACTCCCCAGTTAACTGAGGTTTTACAGATTTCTGCTGCAATTCAAACCCTATGTGCTTGAATGCTGGGAATGCACTCCACAGCTTGGTAGAACGAGGGATGCAAAGCGGGAACTGAACATGGGAACCTTTCTGTGCCTTCCAGCATCTTGTACAGCAACCCCTGACTCATGTCTTTTTATCCCCAAAATACAGGCTTTAGTAGCAACTGAATCTGCCACTGACAAAATCAGTTTCCTGCATTTGTTTCAAACAACCTCATTTCCCTTCAACATGCTAAGCACATTGTATAAGGTTTCTTACTCCCAAACTTGAAAAATAATTTCCACTAGACAAGAGGCTGCCACCTGTCCTGAAATCATGATGTGATTTTAAATAAATACATAGTCTGAACCATACTGTGACAGCCACAAGCTGAGAGAGGCAGAGATGGCTTGTGCAGATAAAGACACCTCAAAATAGTCAAACAGCAGCAGCAACCAGCAGGGATGAGAGCTGCTGAAACCTCCCATTTGGGTGGTGGAATCCTGTGGTGGGTTTTGTCCTGCGTTTACAGAGGTGGCTCCATAAATCTAGGTTGTTGATTGGATATCCCTTCCGGCAGTATAATGCAAACAGAAAATTGTATACATGCAGCATTTATTTGGAGGCTTTCTTTTGCAGGTATAAAACCTGCATACACATGATTTCATGCATTATAGAGCCACCCACGGGCACTGTTTCCATGTCCTGTAAAGGGTCAGTTTATTTATACAACATGCAGAGCACAGCTCTCAAGCTTGTTTTTCCCAGCCTTGGGTATTTTTGATCCTTTCTTCCAGGGAACCTAAATTATTTATTTTGAGCAAAGCTTCAAGTGTGTTGCCATGCTTCTGTGTGACATTCTTGCTGCCAGACCTGAAGAAGGCAGTGAGTTGGACCCCCTTGAGGTTTAGCTCCAGAGGGACATGGCTTGCTCACCTGTGTCAGGCAGGGCTGCCCATCACCTAAGTGGCCACCCTGGCTTCCAGGTGTCCTTGCCTGGTTCTGTCCCTGGTGTTGGGGAGCACTGGATTGAAGTGGAGACTCCCAGTGCCCTGCCTGGTTGTGGGAAAGCCTTTCTGTGGCACTAGTTTGTCCTCTGTGGGCCTGCACCTCTGTGGCCCTGTGGCCAGGGCAGTCTCCCTCCAGCAGCCATCCACAGCATCTCCAGACAGCTTTACTACTTCTACCTCACCCCGTAATCTTTCCTCAAAGAAGGCTGGCACAGTTCTAGGTCACTCAGCACACTTCTTTGTACAGTTGCTAGGGATATGCCTAGAGCCACCAGTGCATGGCTCCACCAGTGATAGAAGCCTGGAGTTCTGTCTCTTTGCAGGAGGAGAAGAGAGACAGTCTTTCTCCTTGTGTCAACTCCATTACCTCAGTGACTGTGTATTCAGCTTAAGTCCTCACTGTATCTATAGTGAAGGATTTTTCATGAGGGGATACAACAGCATGAGCTTTCATATCTGTGCAGCAGCTGAGTGGTACAGGATGTCCCGCCTTTCCTACAGAACTAGCAAATGTATCCTCAGCTAACATGTAAATACTTTTCATAAATTTTACATGGCTGTATTATATGTATCTATGATGGATCCTTTTTTCAGAAACTCTTCTCACCTAATAGTTGTTTGATTTTCTGGTTTTTTTTTTAAATCTGTGGATGAAAAGCAGAGACCTAGTGGCCCTGGTCCTGATCCTGTGACCCCCTCTCCCACAGGTGAACCCTGGCCCTCTTCCAACCCAGCCTGGTACTCTGGGCTGCTTCCCTGCCCTCCCCCCACACCCTGCGAAGATGGATAATAAAAGGGAAAACAGATAGAGGAGACATCAGGTTTTTGTCCTGAGTCCTGCCTTTAAGCAAGGGACAGAGCCTGAGAGCAGATTCTGCCACAGTGGCATCTCCACTGAGTCTGCACATTCATTAACCGAGCTGTTAGTAGCAGTCACAGCAAAGCCTCTTGGATCCTGATACACAGCAATTCTGGGAGAACAGAGTTTATCACTTGTATCAGATAAGTAAGGACTGACCTGCCTTCTATCCCACATTTGTGTTGATGTATTTTGCAAATGTATGTAATGACTGGATACCATTTGGCCTCTCTGGCTTCTGTCACCAAGCATAATCATTCTTAGATTATTACACAGTATTTTCCTATGCACAGGATTGTATGCACAGAATCCCAAGATAGTCAGATGTGTTACTGTTAAATTAACTACCAAAATTATTTGTGAAGTGAATGTACCACTAGCAAGGCAGAAGGAGGCTCCTTCCTGTACTTCTTCACCAACACCAGTGTGTTATGACCTGAAAGATAAAGTCTGCTATTCAGTGTTCTTCAAACATAATCAATGATATCTCCTTGTGGGATGAACATTCACTCACCTGATTACTGATAATAATAAGAGACATGTGGAGACTGGAAGCATCCATCTGACTTACAAGGACATGATGAAGTGAAAAAGGGGGAGGGGAGGCAGGACACATACACCAGCACCTCCCCTCACCAGGACAGGGGATCCTCATGGGTGCATCATCAGTAGCCCATCAGCAGTAGCCAGGGAAACAGTCTTGAAAATAAAGAAAGATGGCCTGTGTTAGTCAGGGTTCTCCTGAGAGACAGAGCCCATAGCTTCCAGTAGACATAGACACAGAGAGATGTAGATAGAGATTTAGATGATATAGATAGATATAGACATAGATGATATAGATGATATTGGTGATGTAGATATATATATATATATAGGTGTAAATACAGATATAAACTGTAGCAGGAGGATCATAGCAAGTCTGAGGCCAGCCTCGACTACACAGCAAGTTGAAAGGCAGCCTGAACCCTGTCCCAGAGAAAAGAAAAAAAATATTCCTGGGACGGCCTTTCCCGACCCCTTCCTCATGTTTTAATCAAGTGTAAAATCTCGGCCTGTCAGCCTGACACAGTCTTGGCTTGACCTTGCCTGCTGCTCTCCGGCAGTGTGTCAGTAGAC
Source organism: Cavia porcellus (assembly GCF_034190915.1). Classification (NCBI taxonomy): domain Eukaryota; kingdom Metazoa; phylum Chordata; class Mammalia; order Rodentia; family Caviidae; genus Cavia; species Cavia porcellus. Next base: position 3,042,929 of record NW_026947536.1, read on the forward strand.
TTAATTTTTCTGAATGTTTTGACCATGGGTGGATTCTTTGCACCACCTGTGGCTTCTTGCCTCCTATGCCTCACTCAGCACTTTGTGGCCTCAAAGGGAAGGACTTTGTTTTTAAAGGTGACCAATACTCACCTGTGTGCAGTGGCCATATTTTCCTCTCTGTTATTCCACTGATGGGCACTAAAGTGGCTCCCTGTCATGGCTGTGGAACCTGAAATAAATGTTATCACACTTGTGTGTGCAGAATGCCTCCCACATTTTTTGTGTGTCTTCTGGTTTTGCTGTGTGTTTTGTTTAGACTCTGTGGGAAAGTTCATTAACCACTTCCTTGATGGTTTCTCGGCTCCATGCCTTAGAAACCCTGTTTCCACGCTGAAAAGACAGAATGAAAATTACCCGTAAGTGTTTTGTAGGCGTCTTTCATGATTCACAACCGCATTCTTGGAACCTTTCAGAGTTATTCAAGTCCCAAGGGCTTGTCACTGCTCTGGAGGCTACACAGCAGCCAACTTCTCCAGGCAGTTTCCTGAGTCCCTTTCCGAGCTTGGTCCCCTTTCTTGCAGCTGTCCCTAGAAATGGTCACAGACACTCCTGGGAAAGTTGTCTAAATCCCCTTCTGCAGCTGGGTTGTACCATGCAGGCCTGTGTTTTTCAGGGGTTCTGACACAGACACCTCTGGGTGACATCCAAGGCGCTCCACCGCTCAGGGATGAGAAACACAAAGCAATCTGGACAGAGAGATGCGCTGGAAGCCCAGGCCCCTGCAGTGCGCCCTAGACAGCAGGAGGAGGTGCTAGGTCCTCAGGTTCAAGCCAGTTTCCTAGCCTAGCGCTGCCTGCTGGGAGCCTCGGTGCTGTCCTGGAAGATTATCAGATTGGCTGGATAGAGGGAGCTGCAGAATTTGGAGGTCAGAATTGAGGTTTAGCAGCAGGTTACAGTTCCTGAGTCTTTCAGTAACCATACCATTATGCAATCCTATAATTGGCGCTGTTCAGCACTCTTAACATTGTCACCATTATTTGGAGTTCGTGGGGACACATCCAGTTACCTGTGGCTTCAGTGAAGCCAAATCTCAGATTCCAAGAGAAGCCGTCTTGGGATGGGAGCTGGTGTCTGTGAAACAAGCGCACTGACCTGGCACCACGCAGGATATGAAAAATCCCAGGCAACTGAAAGTCTGACTGCAGGCCACACAAGGATAGCCTTCCTTTGACTCCTTGTTCTTGACTCCCACAAATCACTCTAGAAAATACTTCTGGCAGTTTCTAAAATACGAGCTGCATTTAGGCTGAGTCTGATCTAATGTGCCTCTATAAAATTTTTAAGCGCTACTGGAGATTGAACCCAAGGCTTTGCACTGGGTCCTCACCAGCCCTGTTTTAATTTTCAGAGTTCCAACAGGATCTTGCTGAGCCACTGTCTCTCCAGGCTGGGCTCACACTTGCGGTCCTTCAGCCTCAGCCTCCCAAAATTCTCAGATCACAGTGTATTCCACAGGAAATGGCTTAGGCCATTTACTAAAAGTTTATAAAATTCATTTCAGAATTTATTTATTTGCAATGGTGGGAACAGAACCGAGGGCCTCACACGTGTGAGGGAAGCGCTCTAGGTCTGAAATACATCCCCAGCTCTAGAGCTAATTGTTGGTCTCATCCTTTCTTTTAACTCTGTGTGACTTCTTCACATTTGGGCTCTTTTCTTTCTTAATATAGATATTCCTATGGCTCTGTTCCATTATCTATTGGTGCACAGAGGTTCAAAAATGTGTAATTTTCACTTTTCCTGTGTAGCAAATGGCCTCAAGTATGGCAGGAATCATTTAAGTTTCCTCTCTACTGGTAGCATGTGGATTTTGTTATGTTCTGAAGGCTTTTAAAATTTTTTCTTCTTCCTTTAGTTCTTTGTCTATCTTTCAGTCACTCCATCTGTCTGTCTCTTTTTGTCTCTCTGTTTCTGTCTCTCTATCTCTGTCTTGCTGTCTCTGAATTTAAAGGTCAGACCATATGCCCCTCATTTAGGAATTTGTCTCTGAGCGCTGAATGTCACAGCTGTTGCCCCGAGAGTTAGGTAATGTTATGATTTAAATAGGAAGTATCCCCAAAGTCTCATGTATTGGGGGATTTATCCCCACTGCAGCACAGGGCAGAGGTGGGCCTAGAGAGCTGATAGAATCACGAGAGTGCTCATCTCCAGGAGGGGCTGATCCACAAATGTCACAGCAGGATGGGCTGTTGGGAAGGGAACCTGGCTGGAAGGAGGAAGTCACTGGGCTGTGGGTGTGAAGGTGCATCTCTGCTTGGACTTTTTCCCTTTCTGTCTTCCTCCATGCTGCACTGGGTGAGTAGTTTTCCCCCTACTACAGCCTTCTCTAAAGATGCTTCTACCATGGAGCAAGATGGTCATGGGCTGAAATATGTGAAACCTTTTCTCCTTTAGTTGTGTGTGTCAGGTATTTTGACAGAGCAAGAGAAAAGTGACCAATTCATGCAACTTCAAAGAACCATAGATGTTTATTTCTTCAGGATGTTAGTGCTCCAGTCATCTTTCTCCTGAAATTTCCCAGTGTACTGATCCTACAATAGCTCTAGGATGTCCTGCAGGAAACATTAGCCGCTTTGTTTAGCTCACTTTTCCACAGTCAAACCACAGGTTTGAAATCATCCCATTAAACGAACACAGAGATTGACTGAAGTGAAGTGCAAGTGCTGATGATGTAGTAGTAGATCAGTTTAGAGGCAAAAGTTTAAGAGTGAGCCCTGTGAAGGCAAGTGATGCTGCTGTGAAACTAGATAGACTTCCTTGCTCACTGAGTAACTGTGAAGTGAATTTCAAGTTACGAACCCATTTATAACACAATTTCACAGTGAACATTCGCTCTCTGTTTCATGTCAGTATGTGTTTATATTCCCCTTGTAGATTTCCAGTAAGTGTTTTCATGTAAAGCAAGTCACTTCCACTTCTCTTGAACTAAAGATTACGTTAAAATACTTCATCTAATTATAATCAATTTGAGGCAAGTTGATGCCAGATTGGTTGGTTTTAAATTAATTATTTGTCATGGTTTGTTCCTGGGCTCTGATATATACAGAATACTATGATCAGGTTGCAACCATTTTATTTACATGAGGCACATAATCATATCAATGTATTAAGAGCTGTCTAAAACATGGACAAAAGAGGTTTGATCTCAAGAGAAATGCAAGTCAAGAATGCTTGTCAAAATTATTTGTTTATGTATGTGTACACACATATAAAGAAGGAAAAATTAATTCACCTTTGGTATGATATATTTTAATTTAAAAACTTTTTAAAAATAGTAATAATATAGCATCTGTTATTGCATGCTTCTTGGGTTTTAAGGTTTTCCTCTGGGGAGCAGTAAAAATAAAAGTTTTTTTACATCCCTAGCCACTGAAGCAATAAGCAGAACTGTTTGCATGGTTGATGTAACTTTCTCATACTATGTCAGTAAGCACATTGTCAGGAGACTGAAAAACTACAAAAGAACAAGATCTCTAAATCCACAAATTATATCCATTCAGAGAAATGTCCATTCTTTGTTTTTGTTTTTCCATTCTTATATCTTTGAAGAACTGTCTCTACCTAGTCCTTCTATAGAATATAATAAAATTTATATTAAATGTCCTCACTTTATTCTCATTGTTTGCTTTTTAAATAATAGTTTGCTATATCTGCATATATAAAGAAGGTGTGAAAATGCTGAAAAAATATGTGAGAAAACACTTTCAGTATTTTTTCAGTATGATACAAGTTTGCAGAGTGTGACTCAGGATAGATATTACACCTTCTCTGAATGAACCATGGTATGTTTAGCTATTCATGTGCAGAAGGACACGAGGGAACTCCTTCCAGTTTGGGGTGACAAATGCAAATGTTCCCAGGGTCTCAGGAAAAAGCCTAAACAAATGGACATTTCTGCATCCATAAGTACTGTAGTCAGCGACAATGAGTGTCTCAAAAATGCATGCATCCCTACTTCTCTAACAAGAATGACTAGTTTGAAACATTTGTAGGAAAATGAATACATCTGGAAAACATAACGCTGAGTGAAGTAAATCAGACACCCAAGCTTGAATACTGTACGGTACTATGATTTGTGTCTGGATTTCCCCCTAGTGCCTCATGCAGTCATGAAGGTTGGGCTTTTCAGAGGTAGCTGAATCTAGAGTTTATGATTGATTTATAGTTCAGTGCTGGAATTCAGGGTGTGAGTGATACATAACCACAGAGCATGCATACAATATAAGGAACAGCAAAGACTTATCTGTATCTCTTCTGCTGCTATGAGTTCACTCCACTGTAAAGACACCCTGTCTTGGAACAAGCCATTATGGAATGAAAGCTTTACAAATCGTGAGCTAAATAAGTCTTTTTCCCCTTAACACTGGGTGTTGGGTATTTTGTTTCACCAGTGAGAAGAGTAACTAAGACATATGGTACCCCTCATTTGAGTGAGGCAAAGTGTAAACAACACAAATGAGAAAAGATGACTAGAAAGGGACAACAGGACAGATTTCTTCCAATAAGGAAATGATCCAAGGGGACAAGGAGAGGACTAAGATGGAGGGAAAGGGAAAATGAGAGGAATGTTTCACCTTATATAGGACTCTAATTAATCTATGTGAACAGTATAAGGCGTAACACGTACTAAGACAAATAGTATCAACAGATACAAAAAAGGTGATTGGAGAACTACACAAGATGGGGAGAGGTGAAGGGAAGGAAAGGAAAGGATATTTAAAAAAAACACCAAGCTATATGATGTGTACATGAAAACTTTCTCCAGGATTGTAAACTGTGTATTTTATATGCATACATGTAAAATAAAATAAAATAAAATTTAAATAGATGAATACATATGGAAAAGATTTAAAACTATAGCATTTTAAAAGCTAGAAAAAGAACCATACAGAAAAATGAAAACAATATGTTGGCTTGGAAGTGGAAAGAATAATAAAGTAGAAAATAATAATGTAGTGAAGGGATACACAGGTCAAGACCTTAATCTACAAATGTAAAAATGTGCAACATGATTGGAATTAGTTATCTGTGTATTTGACTTCTACATTCAGAGAATAAGGCAATGATCAGATAAATGCACACACTTTCTATTTGGCGAAGGCAAAAACTAATCAATAAAAGTATATAAACATAATTACAGAGAAATAACAAAATAAATGTCCAAAGTACTAGTATTGAAGGGCTGAGTGCCAGTGAGAATGGGAAGCAGGAGTGGAGATGGAGTGAGCCATCAGCTGAGGAGTCACAGATAGAAATGAAGGGATCAGTGAAGGCATCCAGGGGAAGGCAAAACACAAGAAGGAGCAGCCTGGCGAGAGCAGTGGACACCTCTAGGGAGTGAGTATCACAGACAGAATAATCAGATGGATGCCACCAGACATGAGCGAGCCCAGATAGTTGGGGAACAGATAGGACATCAGGTGGTGAGAAACAGTCCGACCCAAGCAGAGAAGAGAAAAGGATAAAGTAAGATAAAATCAAAATCCCACATTGCTAGGACTTTGGAGGCATTTTGAGGACCTTTCTTTTTGTTCTGAGTGAGTCACCAAAGAAATTTGGATGATGTGATCTGATTGGCATTTGAACAGGATCTCTGTGGATTTTGATTAGGGACACAGGAGGGCACGGACATGATCAGAGAGGGCAAAAGTTGCTTCGAAGAGGTGATTTATTGAAATATGTGACTTGTAATTCTGGAGATAGAGTGAAAATTGGCAGGAGAATGGCCCTCAGATCCATTCTGGCTTTGGACAAATTGTGGTCTGACCAGTGAGCTAGGAACACTTTGATTCATTGGTTGAACAAGGGGAGGAGGAAGTGCTCCAGGAACTGAACACAGCTAACCTAAATAACTCTGCTGGACTGGGTCCCAGCAGTCCCCACACAGCAGCCTGCATCATGCCAAATCCTGGCAAGCAGCAGCAGGGGTGGCCAGGGGCCCGAGTCCAGCCTGCAGAAGTGGCCTTGCTCTTGCTGTATATCATCTTTTCTTGGCCCCCTCATGAGTGTCTTCTCACATTCAAGAGTTGCAGAGCATGAGGCTGAAACTGGACAGTGTGAACTGAGGAGGGAGAGCTTCATGTGGTTCTCCCTCTGTTCTCTAGCTTTGAGGAGCACTGCTGCTCTGAACAGGTGACCTCCTCAAAGAGCTTCATTGTCACCTAAGGCGGCTGGGTCATTCCCCACAGTGGCTACCATCTGGGAGACTGAAGGCCAGAACAGGCAAGCTGTTACCTGCCTGATGACCTGCAACCCTCTAGTGACCCTCACCCAGCCACAGCCTTGGCCATAACTCTACATCCATTTCCCTCATAGACCCAGGCTCAAGGAAGCAGAGGCACAGAAATATTGGCATGCTACCCATGGGTTAAACCTCAGAACAAAGTGTCCAGAAAGAGGGGTGGAGGCTGGGAGCCTAGTGTTGGCAAACAGTGTAGCAGGGGTCAGTATGAGGGAGCTAGGTGTCTGTTGCCATTCCTGCTGACCTGGAAGAGAGCCATCTTCCTCCCCTGGGTGCCCCAGCAATGCCATTAGGGGGCAGTAGGTAACAAATCACCTGGTCACCTTTGGTCCCTGCTATCATGGGTGGCAATGGCACAGACTTTTGCCCTCATAATGTGCGTGGACTTGGCCTTGACTGAGACCATAGCTGTAATTGTTTATGCCCCCTTGGAGTTTCTGGAGGCTCAGCAGCCTTCCAAACAGAGAGCAGTACTTAGGGAAGCTTCCAACAGGACTGGGGAGGGGCCAGAATTCAGTGCATTGAAGCTTTAGGGTCCAAACTCATGCTGGGCAGAGGGGGTACCTTGAAGAGCCAGGGCTGGTTTTGCTGTTGCTCTGAATCAAGTTCAGATCTGTCATAGAAGTTTCAGGGGTGCCTGTAACTGCAAAAATCAAGTGCAAGACTGGGCCCAGAGCCAGGCATGATGGAGATGCACTTGTCCTGTGGTGCCCAGCCCAGGCTCTGTGTAAGGAGGAGCCTGAACTTGCACTATTGCCATGGTAGAGCCTCAGTTCTGCACAACATGAAAGCTCCTATTATTTGTGTTCCTCATCTCTAGGGCTCCAGTTCTTGGCCAGGTTTGGATGCTGGGCTTTGCAAGGTGAATATTTGGTGTGTGAGCTGAGCCCCCACCCCTGCCCCCAGTGGCCCCTGTGAAGGAGCTGACACTCTCCAGAACCACTGCCCTCCTGACCTGTGCATTAAGATGTCTGCTCCCTGGAGCTTGCATGCAGTGTCAGGCCAGATGCTGGAAGATGAGGGCGCAGAGGTGTCTTGGGGTTGAAAGGATGCACATTCATGCTTGTGATCAAGATCTTGGCAGGATGTGTGTAGAGGGGAGTGGTCTGCACAGGGGTATTGCCCTAGTCTTTTCCCCTCTCTCAGGTGCTCCTAGATTCCCTGTGGTCATCTGGGGAAGAATGGCCTGCAGAGTGCCACAAGGAGCCTGGCTACTTAAGGTCAGTCAGCTCCAGGGCATGGGTAATGGCAGCAGACACATCCTCCACTCTGAGTCATTTTAGGAAACTCTGCCTGTGCTAAAGCCAAGAACAGAATTCCACTGACTTGGCCTTTCAAGGTGTGGGTCTGCTGTTTAGGAGTAACCCAGGCCACTTTTAGGCTCTCTTAATATCAACTGAGGGAGGTACTCATGGTTTCTTAATCACTGTGAGTGGGACATCCGTGTGCCTCCTCCTGCTGCTGCTGGCTAGATCATACCTCCCCTTGAAATAGAAAGAGGAAAAGAATAGGCATCCTGTGAGTCAAAAAGCCTCCTCAGATGGGTCACCATGTGCAGGATGCTGGGGGGAGAACTAGAAAGCCAGTTTTTTGCCATGAGTCTGTGCCATTCACAGACTGCAGGGAAGGAGAACAAGAAGCCAAGAAGAAGCAAGGCATACCTGTGAGTCGGTGTCATGCGTGGGCCACTGGAGAGAGAACTAGACACCAGTACCTTCAGGTGTGCAGGCTGGGAGACAAAAAGAGCCAAGTTCCCTCTCCCCCAGCAACTGGCTGATCCAGAGAAACACAGGCTGTGATGATGTCTAGTGAGGTAAAATACAGCTTAATGCTGTAGTGTTTAGTGCTTCACTGACTTTGCAGGTCTAAAGCTGGTGGTCTGTTCATCTATTCAGAGGATATGGTGGAATCTCCTTCTGAAGGTGGTAGCTATTGCTAAGTCCTATTATCTTGTTTTGAAACGCTGTATCATTTTCATTGTTTTGTATGGTTTCATCTTGTTCTGTTTTGTCCTGTTTGATTTTTTTCATATCCAATGGCAAGGGAAGTTATTTCAAAGACAAGAAGTTATATTATGGTAGACATTTTGATTTTACTGTTATCTTGTTTTCAAGTCCTTTATTGTGTTCATTGTTTTGTTTTTATTAGTTATACTTTGTTCTATTTTGTTTGACTTTTACTATGTCTGAAGTTATGGACTGTTATTTTGAAGACAAGATGAATTATGGTAATTATTGCTGATTTCCTATTATCTTGTTTTGGAGTCCAGTGTTGCTTACACTGTTTTGTTTTGATTGGCTTTATATAAGGTTCCACTTTGCTTGATTTTATTGTCTTTAAAATAAAAATTACAAAAATATCCTACCTCAGATGCTTCTTCATTTCTGTGCCTTGAAACTCTAGTCTATATTCTGCTGTGCCATAAGTATGCAAGGTATACATATGTTATCCTTCCTTGTACCTCAAGGGTGGGGCCCTGTGAAAGTTTAGGTGCAGGTGAAGGAGAAGGAGAAGGCAGGAAATGAGTGCACTGAGGAATCCTTCACCAAATGGGTCCTTCAAGCAAGGTTCCTTCCTCTCTAGTCCAAATGCTTCTCACAGACTCTGGGAATGTTTTCACATAAAAAATAAAAGCACCCACCACCATCAGCCACCTCAGAGTTTTATAACACCTATTATTTGAAGGACCTGATATGAGAGCCACAATGTTTCACATTCAAAATGTCTGAATGGGCTGTGAAAACCTTCCTGAATCCCACCCATCCAACATCAATGCACCACACAGCTGCATCAAGGGATGCAGAGACACTGTGGACTGACAGGAAGTTGTCCATGCTGACACCACAGGGCAGATGAGTTTCTGTGGGCCTAGACAATGGACTGGTGACCTCAAACACATACAGTACATTCCAGCATGTTGGCTGCAGACTGCATGAAATATTGGCAGCTACAGGAAGCCAAGGAGGAAACAGTTATTCCAGTCACAGGTGGCCTAATTTGTCCTGCAAAGTGAATGTAGTTTATTGTTCAAGGCAGATGACATTCGTGGAATGTCATGTTTCAGGAGCAACAGTGAAAGGCCCAGTAGAGAAAGTGTTCTTCCACAGAACCTGGCACTTTGGGGCACTCCAGACAGAGGCCTTATGGATGCCACAAGGCTGGGCAAGGCTTTAGCAGTGACATCTCATCACACACTGGGGGATGCAGTCTGGGAATAAGCACTTCAAGTTTGTGCAGAGTGAGCAGAGCTTTAGCTGGAAGCAAAATGTCCTCAGACATCCCAGAACACACTCCAGGGAGAAGCCCTGTGTGCAAGGAGCTGGTGAAACTGTCCAACAGTAAAAACTCATCTTCCACAGGAGGACAAACCCAGCTGAGAGTCCCTGAGTCTTGGATATGGAAAAAGATTCACCTGGAAGTCAAACCTGGGTAAATGCAGAGATGCTCAGGGAAGCCTTCTGTGTGCAAGAAGTATCAGCAAAGCTCTGTGATTCAAGCTACATAGTACATGAGAGAACACATGCACACAAACACACACACGAGGATGGACTTATGGGGGCTAGACATGTGGGCCAAAGTCTCGCAGAATGTCATTGTACAATGAGCACTTGAAAACATACATTGTTAAGAAAACTTTTTTTCTCCAAAGCTGGTGATGTGACTTCAAATTGAAGCACACAGCACAGGACACACTGCAGGTTGTAGCTTTGCTTTGTTAGGAGCATACCTGACTCTGTGTGCCCTGCATGTGGGTGTAATAACTGTAGTCGGTGATCAATTGTGTCAACTTGAGAGACTCAGAAGCTTAACTATGTAAGCTTAGCAACTCTACTCCCTAGGGTGTAGAAGACCCACCCTAGGGTGACTCACAACCTGAAGGTATAGAAGGGAAGGAGGAAGGATGGATGTAGTTCCATTCTTTGGAGAAGCTCCCATCTTCACCTTCAGCTTGGATGTCATCTCTTGACTTCCAGCACAGACTTTTTGGTTTCTGCCTTGGATCCTTCAGCCTTTAAGTGTAAACTCTCGAACTTTCTATAGCAGACCTGTCAGCCTCCAGGTGCGGACTTGCACAGAACACTGCAGTGAACTCCAGACCTTGATTGAAAATTGAAAATTGTACTAATATGTGGGAATCAACATGGTCATGACCCAAAGGGTCAGATTCCATCCAGTCTCACCTAGTGTCTTTCAATGAGTACAATGTGAATGAGATAAAGACAATATCATCAAAGACAAAGATAGAAAAGACTATGGTGATTCTTCAGAGTGCCAATTGTGGGGGTTTTGTGGCTCTGGGATTCTGTAGAGAGCAGGAAAGATAAGATGGTAGACATGGAACAGAATATGCAAAGCTGTAATACTGCTGGAAGAAATTCAGGCTTAACCTGATATTGGGGCTTGACCTACTCCCCAGCCTCCTAAAAGGAGTTATGGAGAAGGCTTAAATAAAAAAAGTGGCATCCTGTTTGAGGAGGCCAGGAAGGTCGGGATTCTCTTAGGAGTAAAGACAGAGATTATTGGATTTTCAAAGATTTGGGGGTACAGGAAATGGAGGGCATATAAGAAGTAAGAGCCTGTGAAAATGACCAAGGTCTTGATAAACAAAAGCAGGAAAGCTTGCCAGTTAAGAAAATGTTCTATCTCTAAGGTTGGCAGCTTTATTGCTCTGCTATAGGGGAGTCAGCAGCCTGTGTCCTCTGGCTGCCTCAGCTGTGGTGTCATCTTGACTTCAGAACACTGCAACTAGGAGCTTTTCCAATACAGCTGGAGCTCCCTCCATGGTTAGTGACTTCACCCTTACCCAGCCTGGTCTCCCACAGCCTGGCAGCAAGGAACAAATGAAAGGGTGAGAGACACTTTCAGGAAATAGAAGCATTACGTATCTATCCTACATGTGCTTCTTGGTTCTCCATGTTACTATTTATATCACTTTTATTTCTGTATACTCTGGCTAAATTTAATTTTGAATACTTGCTAAATGATGTGTACAGAAGACAGAATTTCGGAAGCTCTCATTGATGGTTCTTTGTCCTATACATTTTTTTTTAAGTTTTAAAACAAAAAAGATAAAATAATGATAAAGAATTACAAAATAGTAGATGAACAATGGTTAACATTGTTCATACTATAGGATAAGGTATGAAAAATGATCAGTGAAAGCACAAATTGTTTTTTGATGAACTAATACAACAGATTAGTAGTGTAATTATCTACTATATATATATATGTATATATTCTTTTCTCTTCTTTCTTTTCTCTTTTTCCTCATTCTAGTTGTTCTTTCCTTTTGTTCTTTTCCTTCTTCCCCTTTCACTTTCACAATTTCTATTGTACATTTTGGATCTTATTTACTCTTTCAATTTTTTACACTAGAGAGATTATATGATGTTTACACTTGTGATTCTGATTTATTTTACTTATGAGTATGGTCTCAAGTTGCATCCATTTACCTATAAAATCTCAAGTTTATCATTCTTTATAGCTGAATAGTTCACCATTGCATAAAAATACCTTTTGGGTTGTTTCTAAGCTTTCTGTTGCTAGCAACCTGGGTGCAACTATATCGCTGTGTTGTGATGTTTTCAGTTCTTCCGGGAAAATACCCAGAAGGAGAATAGCTGGACCTCTAATCATAGTTTTTTGAGGAAGCCCCATACTGATTTCCACAGTGGTTGTACCAGTGTACACTACAACAAAGAAGAGGTGTTCCTTTTTCTCCTCAGCCCAGTTAGCATTTGTTATTGGTTGGTTTTTTGATGAAAGTCATTTTTCTGGAGTGAGATGGAATTTCAGTGTTGTTATAAATTGCATTTGATGTTGAATGTCTTTTCATATATTTGCTTGATATTTGTATTTCTTCATCTGAGAAGTGCATGTTCATCTCAGATGCCTGTTTTTGGATTGGATCTTTGAATTTGGGGGACCTGCTTTTTTAATTCATTATAATTTCTAGATAGAAGTTCTTTATCCAAAGAACATTAGGCTAAAATTTTTTCCCACTCCATGGGTTGTCTTTTCATTGTTTGATTATTTCTTTTTATATGCAAAACTTTTTAATGAGAGAGATTCCAGCTGTTGATTCTTGGAAATACTTTCCATGCAGTTTGGGTTTTGTTCATGAAATTTCTGTCAACCCCATACCTTCAAGATTTCTACCTATCTCATATTCCAGAAGAATTAGTGCTTCTGTTTTCACATTTAGATCTTTGATCAGTTTTGACTTTGGTTTAGTACATAGTGATAGACATGTATCTAGTTTTAGTCTTCAGCATGTAGAGAGCCAGTTTTTCTAGGACTATTTATTAAAGATGCTATCTTTCTTCCAGTGAGCCTGTTTGGCCTCTTTGTCAAAGATAACATGGCTGGATATCTCTGTAATGATGTCAGCATCTTCTAATCTGTTCCACTGATCCTCAGATCTGGCTTATTTTTGTTGTTTGTTGTTGTTTTTTTTCTAGAACCATGGTGATTTTATTATAGTATCTTTGTAATATAATTCCAGGTCAGGGATTGTGACGCTTCCTGCCTTGTCTTGCCCAGAATAGCCTTTGCTATTCTAGGTCTTTTCAGTTTCCAAATGAATTTTAGGAATGTTTTCTCTAGATCTGTGGGGTATGCTAATGGTGCTTTGATTGGGATTGCATTAAATCTGTGTAACAGTTTTCAGAGTATGGCCATCTTCACAATACTGGTTCTTTCTATCCATGAGCAAGGAATATCTTTCCACTTTCTGATCTCTTCAATTCCTTTCTCCAGAATATTTTAATTTTCAATATGTAGAATCTTTACATCCTCTGTTAGGTTATGGATATGTGCTTTAAAGGGGGCCTGTATGGCATGGCAAGATTTAGCAGAGATGTTTTTTGTTTGTTTGTTTTTATACAGTAACATGTGAGTTGGGAGACAAAGTGAATGATTCCATCAAACTGTAAAAGTTATTTTTATTACTGGCTGTAGGAATTGCACTCTTGGCCACCCTGTCAAATTGCTGGAAAATCCAGCTCTGGCTCCCCCACATTAAAGCCCCTAACACAGAAAGACTCTTGCAATCTGATTGATGTGAGTGTCTAGTACACCACTCAGCACTTTCACTTCAAAATAGGACACAACACAGCAGATATGCATATTAAATGGACTAAGTTTCTTTAGTTAGCAAGGAAATTAAAACCACAAAGATACTACTACACACAGAAAGCTAACATAAAAAAGGCAGACAATCCAGACGAGTGTCAGTAAAGTTAAGAATGAACACTAGCTTTTCCTCACTACTACATGGGATGTAAGTTGCCATGAAAATTTAGCGTTAATTTAACTATTCGGGTCACACAGACACAAGGCCTGGGATCATGTCCAAGAAATAACCACAGAAATACAAACAGTCATGAACCAAAAGATACACCACAAGTATGTCCACAGCAGCCTCCAGATCAAAACACCCAAGATCTATCAATGACAGACTGTAGAATTGTAAATATTGAAACACTACATGAGAATAAAAATGAATGAACATATACCGTGGCTGTATCCCACAGACACAGCACCAGGTGAACGGAATCAGACATGGAAGAGGAAGCACTGAAAATATCCCAAGAGTCTGTCCTCTAGTCTTTAGAAATCAAGAGGAGCAGTGAGTTTGAGAAAGACACAGAGGGTTGGCCCTCAGCCCTTCTCCCCCCTCATCTCACCACTCACTCTCCCTGCAAAGGAGCTTCCACCCCTCTGTGGCCCTCACACTCCTCACTCAGCCACGCAGAGCCCTTCTCTGAGCACATCCTGAGATTGAATTTGCTTTTATATAATTAGACTCATCCCCCACTGTTGCTTCACCTGCTGTCATGGCTCATGTCTGACTTCTGAGTGACACAGCAGAGTCCTTGGTACAGACCCAGATTGGGCACATGTGACATCTCCTGCAGTGTTAGGCAATGTCTAATTACCTGTTGAGACCCAATTTGCACACTCTCAATGAGTAGTGAGTGGAAGTTTCCAGTTCCCCCCTAAATGCAGTCACTGCTCTACAAGATCCGGTTGTAGAAACAAATAACACAGAAGGTTGAAAAAATGAGAGAAACCCAGGGAAATGGGAGCCACGGGAAGTTATGCAAGTGATGTAACAGAGCCTGCTGGGCTGCTTCAGATGCCATGGGTCACAGAGGCTCCACTAGGAGTGGACTGACCGAAAGAGACTGAATGATGATGAATCCATTTGTTTATAAAAGCAGGGGAGAGGGTCACTTGGAAAGAAGGAAGGAGTGCGTGTACACTCACAAGGGAAAAGATCACAAGATGCAAAGGTTCAGGGTCCCCTGGAAAAGTGGAACAAGGCAGGAAACTGTGGGTAGGAGGCAGGGTGGGGAGGAGCAAGGCCTTTGATGACATCTCAAAGGACCCTGGGGTGCAGCTCACCACTCCTGCTCTCCAAACATTTCCCAGTCAACTCTGTGGAGGATGCAGGGTTGCAAAGTGATAACAGAGAATCAAGTCACCAGGAAGCCGGCAGCCACCTACCTCTGTGATCAGCCTCTTTGGTTCACCCATTCATGCACTGTGCATGCTTCTAGGCATTTCCCATATCACAATTGCAGCAAAACTAATCTGGACCCTTTCCACACATGTGAGTATCTGTGGCCCTGAGGCGGTAGTCTGGGGATGCCCTCCATTCATCATTCTTCTCCTGGGTCAACATTCTTCTCCTGGGACAACAAGCAAACTTGTATGTCCCTCAGCCAGAAGCCTTCTCCTCTGTGACCTGGCCAGGGTTTGCTTCTGTGATTATTACCCATATTTCTCCCTGCAGCGCTCAGTGATGGGGACTGGCTGCTGTTTACCTTTGTGAGAGGACAGAGCTCCTGTCCTGTGTGGCTTCTTTCCTTATCCACAGCTCTGCACCCAAGACCCATGAATTAATTTATCATGTTTTTTTAATATATCAGTTGATAAATAAATGTCCCATTACCATGATTATTTCCTAGATTATTCTATGGCAAGAAATAAGGTTGGTTTGGTTTCCTTTAGACCAGATGATGCTGCTCATTGATGGATTCATTAGCTTTCTTTTCCATGCTCAAACACTCAGAAAAGAGTGTTTAAAAACCAATAGTGGTGCCCTAAAAGGACAACACAGCACTTTACTTTGATGCTGTACTTATTTGAGCACTAGTACACTGACCTGTACAAACAACCTGTAAACATGAAACAAGCATTATTTGTTATGAAACAAGCATTATTTACTAAGTGCGTATGATGTTGAAAATGCATATTAGGCACTGGTGACCCTGTGGCTGCAGCCAAGCTTGAATCCATGGGGATTGACTCTCCCACCTGTGCTTTGTGTTGCCTGTCACAACGTGTGCCACTAGGAGGCAGTGTTGTTCCACTAAAATGACCCTAATAGGTAGAAGTTCCTGCATTTGTGACCCTGCTATTCTTGACAGCAGTGCCTTTAAAAGAGAAACCAACGGGTTGTCTGCTGGAGACCCAGTGTTGTAAATGTCCGCACAAGTTTGATTTCATCACACTAAACAAGTGACACAGGTGCTGACCAAAGGCCAGTGCCGGTGCAGGGAAAGTGGTTGTGAGTCAGTTTAGAGCCCACAGGGAAGAAGGATCACAGCTGGGGGCTGCTGACTTTGAAACCAGATGTGCTCCATAACCACTGAGAAAATGCAAGGTGAACCTGAAGCTAGTGTCCAGGTAGGATTCTGTTTTATAAGGTACACCCTCTCTCATATACACCTGTGGGTGCTTGTATTCCTCCTTGAGTTTTCCAGTAAACACTTCTGTGTGCAGCAGCTTAGAGTACCTTGTTTCAACACAACTCGAATCTGAATGACTATGTTAAAATGCTGTTTCTAATTACAATCAATTACAAGAAGTTTAGCCCCAAATCTGACTGTGTTTCAAATGACTTCTTTCATTGTGCTTTGCTCCTGTACTCTGGTGTCTACAGTGCCGTGTGACTATTCCTGTGCGGTCAGTTTCTCACAGTGTCAGTCACAGCAGTTACATAACTCAGAGTCAGGCCGGCAGCTCCTCCTCACATAGGAAGGTGGTGAGAGAGGGCTGAGCTCGGGGGGAAATGAGAGTGGGTGATGCTTTCTAAAGTCATTTGAGTCTGTACATGTGTGCACACATCAGAGAAAAACCGAATACGTCCTAGCTATCATGTATGTAACAGCAAACAATTGAAGAGATTTAAGCACTTGTTTTGTTTTTAAATTTTATTTTAAAAGGAAAACAGACGAGCAAACAGTGAAAATGAGATTCAAACCAGGGCAGCAGCACAGTCATAGTACTTGAGCCATGGCTCACTGGTGCTGTGTAGCTGTTATTCAGAGTGCAGAAAACAGGCATCTTATCTTATGAGCACAAACAGTGTGAGCACAAAACACTGTTTTCCAGGAACAAACAGAAGCTGGCTATAGCAATCTTAGCTACCTTGTATACACATATTTTTTCCTTTTACCCATTCTTCTGTTCCCCATCACAGTTTGTCTTTTCTTTAAAGAGTTTCTTCCCAATTCAAAATATCCATTGTGCATTTTTTATTTTAAAGACAAAAAAGAATAAACAGAAAAATGAAGATGCATGCAAACCTAAAAAACAACAAAAGCAGAATGATGAGAATGACAACAGAAAACCAACAATAGCTATCTAAATTTTTAAAAGATGGGAATTTAACAAAGGTTGTTATACTGCATATTTTTATCTTCAAAATAGTTGCTCAGGTTACCAGATACAGGAGTAAAACAAAAGCACAATATAGAACAAAACACTGGATTTCAAAAACAACATGGAAGGAAATCCCCACAGTTGCCACAGTGCACACTGTCATCCTCCAATAGATGCCCAGACCCCCAGCCCAGGCCTGCAAAGTCACTCAGACAACAGGTGCATCAGGCTGCTCCTTCGACCTGAGCTGCTTTCCTCTCAGCTGTGTCTTGGAATCAGCCAGTTGCTTACGGGGGAGGTCGATGCCCCTTTGCTTTCCCAGCCCACACACAGCTGGCTCATGGGAAGGCATGTTTGTCTTGTTGCTGAGTCTCTGCATAGTGCAGCATGAGATTTAAGTTTTCTAGCAGTGCTTCCTAAGATTTAAGTTCCTTCTGTGAAACAAGAGTCACAGCAAACAGCCTCAGTTTTTCACATCCCTTGCAAAAAAACAAGCAGAACTGTTTGCTAGCCTGATAATGTCTTTGCAGATTCTTTCCCAAAAAGCACAGAATCAGGAAGCTGCAAAGCAATAAAGAGAAAAGGTCCCTGAATTTTCAAATTTCATCAGTTCAGGAAAACTCTCATTCTCTTATCTGTGAATTCTGTCCCTGCCTACTCCTTCTGCTCCCTTTTCTGTAAAATAATCAATGTTATGTAAGACATCCTCATCTTGTTCACACTTTTGCCTGCTAGTGCAAAGAAATGTAATACATGTTTGTTTTGCAGAAGTAGTATCAAAAATTCTGTTAAATTGTCAATATTTATTCACATATTATCTATAACTACAATCATCAGTAACAATGAGGGTTTTGTGAAGACCCAGATAAGGTGGAGTGCTGGCCTAGCAGTATGAGGTGAGGCCCTGGGTTCAATTCCCAGCACTGGAAAAATAAGTTAGAAAAATGCCATTATGTGAGTCAGAACAATATATAAGATATTCACACAAAACAGAAATAGGCCAGTATTTTTTAAGAGATTTGTATCAATAGCCATGGAATATATGGTTTTAATCTTGTATAACACATTTTAGAGGACAAAAAATAAGGAATAACCCAAAGTAAACATATCTTGCTATAATAAATGGCAGGAGCTGATAAATTATCAACACGCAAAAGTTACTGCATAGCAAGGGAGGTGGAGTCCCAAAGACACCTGCCAGGATTTACAGCACTCTTCATGCCCTTCACACACAAAAAATTAACATGGGTTTCCATGTATGTAGCAACAGGAGAAATGAAAAAATATTTCTACTACATATGACTGATCTTGATAATAATTTAGAAATGGGAATTAAGACATCATGAGATGGTATGTAATAAACATAAGCTAAAGTAAAAGAGTTCCAGAAAACAAAGTGTGGTTCAAATATAAAAAAGGCAAATACTAATACAATGAAATAGTGTAGATGCTAAAGTAGCTTAGCAGTTTTAGAGTAAATTAGAAAATATGCCTATGAAACCACCCAATTTCACACCTCTGCAGGACTCTGTTCCCAGAGATGAAAAAACACAAGAATATTGATGCAACTTTACAAAATCATGGTAATAAATAAAAATGCTCTCAGGGTTCAGCGCTAGGAGAAGTTTAAACCAGCAGTGTTGCTGCATTCCGTAATCACATCACACCATGAGAAAAGGATGTATGAGTATTCAAGGAGCACAAAGGATGTCAGTTGATGTGGAACTGAGTAGGCAGAGCAGAGATGGAAAGATGATGAAGGCAGAGTGGAATGGAAATGAAAGCACAAGTTTGTTAGGACTTTGGAGGCACTTTGAGTACATGGTGCTCGCCTTGAGTGAGCCACTAAAGATCTGGGTGGTGTGGTCTGACTTCTGTCTGAACAGGATATCTGTGGATGTCGGGAGAGCAGACCACAGGACAGCAAAGACATGAAGTGAGGTGTGGAGGACCCCGAGGGTGACTCTCCTTGAATAAAGAGCAGTTATCTCCATTTTGGCTACAACTGGCCCAGCTCCATGTACTGATATGAACAGAGCTGGCTGGGCCATTTATTTATCACTTCAATTAGCTCTAAGCAGCATGAACTATGCTGGCTGAGGTGCCGATGTGCAATCTTTGAAGCTAGATGACAGTGGCTGTTTCCCCACCCTGTGTCTCCCAAAACACAGGGTTGAGCCTCGCAAATGAAGAGTCAGTGCTCCACATTGTCAACTGGGATCAAGCCTTGAGATAAGAGGCCGTGGCTTCCCAAGGCAGCAAAGTTTACACATCAGAACTGAAGCACTGGCCTCAAAACTTTAGCTGCTACCTCAACTGTGTCATGCACATTACTCTCTCTGCATATTCCTTTCTCTCCTTATTGCAGAGGTGTTTAAGGCCCAGCCCAGCTCCCAGCCCTCACACATTTCCCGCCATCCTCACAATCTCTCATCCTCATGCCCCTTCCTTCTTCATGAATTAGTAAAATCTGGGTTGGACCCTGGGTTGAGGCCCTTTGTTCTGGCAAACCACCATCTTGGATGGACTTAGAATTTCCTTGACTCTCCCTAACTGTAAATATGTCCTAGTGTTTTTATTCTCTTTGTGGGATGCACTGGAAGTGGTTGATTGGAATTAACTTGGTAGAATTCCCATAATTTTCCATGGGATTACTAACATATGCTTCCCAGACAAAGATGAGGTCTGGGAAGGACTCTACAGTGAGGAGGTCAATAGTTGGTTAAAAGAAGTGATTTCCTGAAATGTGTAGCTTCTGTTGTGTGGTGACACAGAGCAGGAACTGGCAGGATGACCTTCAGATCATGTCAAACTCCATATTGACCCATTTGGACTATAACTTCACAGTTAAAAGTTTCAGCCTCTTACTGAAGAATAAGTAGAAGTGCTACAAAAACTGGAAATGCTTCCCAGAACCTAAAAAATCATTACAATCTAGAAAATGTTTTCCCACCACTCAGTGTAAAGCATCTGACCCTAATGACCCTAATGACATTGGAAGGATGAATGCAGGAATAAACCATTCCACAAAAATACTGTGAATCTATCAGTGTCAGAAAACATACTGCAGTCTGTGGCTGTACAGAACCTTCACACACAGTGCCATTTCCATGGAATCACTGGAAAAATATGATCTGGTTACCACAACAGTAAACCAGCAAGCATTTGCTACATAAACAGTACCAGAAATAACAGTCAGATAAAGCTGAATTGTTAAGAAATAAATTAAACACATTTTTTTTTAGTTTTAACTATATTTTCATGTCCATTTACTTATGTGATTTTCAAGTCGACTCCATAGGATAGGGATAATTTTCCTATTTAAAATGATCAATCTTAAATGCTTTATGATGACTCTGGAAAAGTTGAATATTTAGATATGTTGAAGCTAAAGATGGATTTTTCTATGAAACGTGGATTCTAGAACCAAAAGAGACTTCCAACTCAAGGCAAAATGTCAGGAACATGGAGTGACTTTGCTTTCTCTGAAACTCTGTTTTAAAGTGTAGTGATCCTCCAACTAATAGAACAATGGAAACAATAGCTTGTTGAAGCCATCAACTACAGAATCATTTTGACACTTTTTTTTTGTGAAATAAAGTGGAGTGGAAGGGTGATGGATAAAATAATCAAGACAAAATTTCTCAAAAATGTGCAGCACAAAGATAGTCTGCCTTGCTGGACCTGGCTTATAATAAGAGGACAGCAGACACAAAATAATGGGGTAAATATTTTGGGGGGGAGTAGTTCTATTAATAAGCATCATCGTGCATTTCATGTGCCCCCACTCAGTGATTCACAATGGGTTATTAGTGACCAGGACCAGAATGGAGGGGTCAGGAGGCTCCAATCAGAGGCATTGTGATCAAGTGTGGTTTGTTGTTACCTGCACAATTCTTCCAATGCTGGATGCTTCAGGTTTATTTGATCTGATGGAGATTGGGGCTTTAAAAATTGTCATATTATCTCATCTGACAAGTACAAATTGCCATTCATAAAACATTTTTACTTTTTACTAAATTAGTATCTTTTAAAATACTTTGCATTGACAATTTTATCTCATCGTGCCTCTATTTCCACAAAGCTGAAGTACCTTAGAAGGACCACATACTATCCAGAATCATTTACCATGCAAGACAGGAAGAGAACTTTACATACCACATAAAAGTATTTTGCCCATCCATTTATTCAACAGGGAGATTTTTCTGGAACATTTTTTTGTCTGCATTCATTTTTATTACATTGCAGTTCAAAAACTCATCAAATAATTGACGGATTATTCTCTTTGGTAAAAATAATGAAAATAACATGAATTTAATTAATTGCTATCAAATAAATCTCACAGAGTTTAGTAGGAAATTCTTGTTCTAAGTTGCGCCAACTTATTATTGTTCAAAGAAACAAAATCTTGTTTCTTATTGAACTCTCTGCAAACAATATCAAGGAAGCAGGGTGAAATGCCATCATTGTAAATCATTTTTTCTCTTACTGTCTTTTCAAACAGAATTTGAATCTGAGCAAAGCCACTAATGGAGAAGTTTGCTGGGAACTGAAGTCCAAGTTCCAACAGTGCAGAAAAGTCCTCTGTGCAGAGTACGAGAGCCAATTTTGTAAGGTACAAAATATGCCCTGTGTTATTTTAATGAGATTCTAAGTCAAAAACATATACCCATTTTTATGATCTCCATGATTCTTGATTGAGAAATGATGTCATGTGTGTGTGAGACACATGAGCCTCATGAGAGGGAGGCACACTCCAGTGAAGTAAGCCAAAGAGCCAAGGCTGGAACTGGACAAAGCTGTGCACAGAAGTGTTCACTGTCACGTGAAGCTTCCAGTCCTCAGCACAGTGATATATTTTTCCTTGTCCTGGCATCCAAGAAGTGCTTCCCCTCTCTTGGTAACAAGATCTAATGTTCAGTTGAGGCCTCTTATCTAAGTGGAATAAGAAACTGGTAAATTTACTTTATTGTGGACATACATTGATCTACCCCTCTGTCTTTCTCCACAGTCAACAGAGATGGGCCAGTAACACTCAGACTCCATGGCTCTATGCTTGGCATCTTTCTGCTGATCTTCTTCCTCCATTTGGACCCAGTAACAACTTGGGGCCCCAATTTGAGACTATGAAGACCTTATTCCCAGTGTCAGAGCTGTAGTAGCCTTCAACTCTCTCCTCCCCACATCTGCTATCCCTGCACCTTTCCACTCCAAATCTTCTCCTGCCAAAGAGAATCCCTGGTACTCCTGTCTGAGTCTCCTCTGTCCTTGCCCACCCCTCCTCCAGTCCCTTGCACCAGCAGTTAGCACCTGATAACTCCAGCAGACCCTCAACCTCCACAACAGTCCTTTCCATCATCTGGTCAGCATATCTCTACTCCTGCCCTGGTAGCCAATTTCAGCCCCTGGGGAGGATGCCATGGACATGATACCCTGGTTCATGGCTGTCATTTCTAAACCTCCCCCAGACTCCAGGGTGAGGTCAACACCCAATTGGGCATTTCCTGAAGGCACCAGTCTCCCCCAGCAGTGATAGGAGGCTCCACAGGAGGGAGGCCATGGATAATGCTGTGACTACTTCTCCTCTCCATTATTCAGAGAAGCCCAACACACACCTGTGTGCATCTCCCCAGTGGTGTGTTGCCTGTGTGAGGAAAAGGAGTGATGTCTACAGTGATATTGCACACATGGGGACAGGGCTGGTGCTCTATAAGTATCTGAGAAGTAAGGGGACAGAGGGAGTGTGTCTCTCCTGCCATTCCTCAGATTTCAGCTTATGTAACAATATGTTGGCCCATTCTCTATGCCTACTCTGAGCTGTGCTTACACTAACACGAATCCAAATTTAGGGAAGACAAGGCAGTAGCCATGTGGGTAGTATCTGTTCTGCTCTCCAGGGTGGTTGTATGGCCCCTCGTACATTAAAGCACAAGAGGGCAGTGGTGGCATCTGCTCTGATCATTGCATCATGATCATTACCTGTATATTGATGTTTAAAGGCACCCACAAGCTCCTTCCATGATATCTGTGTGAACCTGTTTCCTCTGGTTTGCCCCTGGGATTCCTGCACTGGGTACCATGGAAGCCCATGGAATGATTCTCCAGTGTCCTTCACATTAAACATAAAGCTTCACCAAAGTGAGGGGTCCTGGGCAGGAGGCAAAGCTTCCCATGGGGAAGGAAAAACAGCTGTGCATCCAAGGTATCAGCTCTGAGGAGACAGACCTGATTTAGCCCCAGCCCCTCCTTCTGGCTACCCATGTAAACCCTGACAACACACCATGACTCGGTGCCTCTCCAGGGGTTGTCCCTCTGCACTATGGAGATCATCCTGGCATCTGCTTCCTAGGAACATGATCAGAGGTGTGAGATGACACTTTTAAAGCCTATAGGCTGCTGTCATGTGTACACAGTGTACAAAAATAGAGGTGAAATCCAGGAAGGGTTGGGATGGAGGTGAATACGGTGCACACAGGCCTGGATCCTGCTGTGTGGTGGTAGAAATGACACCTACTGGACATGTTTCCCTGGAGGCATCATGAGTGGGCAGAAGTTCATCAATTCAGCCATCCATATGCTCCCTAACCATCTCAATTTCTTGTATGTATTCGTGTTATGGCCTCAAGTCAGGAACTGACACAGGATAGTCAAGCACTATGGATGGAGCTACACCCCCAAATCTACTGGCATTGTGTCTACATTCACACCTGTGTGAGACACAACACCTATGGCCCAGGCCCCTACTCAACCACTGACATCCGTACTCACCTTCTGATGGCCACCTCCTGAGTAGCCCATCTCCTTGAGTGTGGGTCACACATAGTGACTTTTTGTTCTGGTTTGTATTAGCCAGGGTGAAAGGACCTCATGCATGGTAGGCAAGTGCCCTACCCTGAGCTCTCTCCACAACTCCTGACTTATTGTTAATAACAGAACATGGCAGACATCATGGAATGTGACTATCAAGGTTCACACATAAAATACTTATGACCCACCTCCTTCCCTCTCCCTCCTCTGTTCTTTTTTCCTTTCTCTATGTTTTGTTGTCTTCCTCTCTAGATCTCTGGCTTTGAGAAAGCAGCTGCTATCTCTACAGCTTCCCTGAGGAGAGGCTGAAGAGTCTTTGGAGATAAAAAGTATAACAGACAGGAGACATCAGACCTCTGTTCTAACTGAGTTTCTGCCTCTTAGCAAAGGACTGAGTCTGAGAGCAGATTCTGCCAAAATGAGGCTCCCCCTGAGCCTGCAGCCTGGTCGGGAGACACTATGGTGCATCCCCCAGCAAGATATCCTAAATTCCTGATCCACGGAACCTGAGAGAACTAAAGTTTACCTGTTGTGCCTAACTTTGCAGCCAAGCATCCATCAGTGGTCACTGATCACTACAGCAGATGTGAGGTTCTGCTCCTGCCCCTGTCTCTCTCCACTTCTCCCCTCCTTTATTCTCCCCAGGCCCTCTGTCCTTGCTTCTCACTTCTTTCTTGACTAAAAACAACTTTGACTTTGAATCTCCAGATTGCTGGTCCCCTGTCTTCTGCCACATGGACTCAGATGGCTCCAGCTGGTCCAGGAGAAGCTTGGCCCTGGGATTCACCTCAGAGTTCAGTCCCACTGAAGAGTGAAGGACAGGAGATGTGGACCTAGGGCAAACACGAAGGCAGCAGAGTGAGAGGTCTGGCCTCTCTCCTAACACTACCTACACAGGTTACCTTAGGGAGGGGCACATGGGCCTCTAGCCCGGTAAGTGCAGTTTCCACTCCCACCCTCTCCCAACAACAGTGGGACAGTGTGGGCCTTGGGAGCCTTGAGAGGCTGAGTGAAGGCTCTGTGGGTGGCAGTCCTTGCTTAGTGATGTGATACCACTCCCTTCTTCAGGGAAGCCTGACACAGTGTCTCCCTGTGATACTCCACTTCAGGTCAGCTCAGCAAAGGGAAAGACTGATATCTGCCATGCCCTGGCACTCAAGGGCTCAGGGCTGCTGCTCCATGAATATCTGAGCAGTGAGAGGTCAGACGATATCTATCCTGTCTCTCTGTAGTCTCTAACTCAGGCAGTGATATGTTGCTCTTTGTGTTTGTAAAACTCCTCATGCATGGACTGTACCCACATGTAGGGAAGCCTGGGACCTGGAAAAACTGCCTTGAGGTGAAAAATATCTGTTCTTCTGCCAATGCTGACTTGTAGCTTCCAAAGAACATCAAAACTCAAAAGGGCAGCGGTTGAACCTCTTCTGCTTACAAGATCACGGACAAAACCCGGTCAAGTTTCTTTATACACGGTGTCTTCATGTGTATTTGTGGGTTGGTGACACCCAATCACTTTCCAATGATATCTGTGAGCCATTGGTACTTTGCCATCCCCCAAAATTCCTGCCCTGGGCACACCCTGAACCCTCTAGAGTAACTGTCTAATCTCCTTTCCAATGAACAGAAAAGCTTTCCACAAGTGCAAATCAGTGAGGGGGGTGAAGGTCATCCATGGGAATTAGCACAGCCTTTGCAGCTGGTATTCAAAGGGCAAAGGCCACAGCTAACCTCCGGCCATGGAGATCCTAATTTCATCCTCAGTGACCCTGCAGTCTGGATCCACTCGGCACCCCAACACTCAGTGTTGTAAATTGAGGCTGAGGCGCTTGCACATGGCCAGTACTTGAATACCTCAAGTCCCATGGGTTAGCTCAGGTAAGAACTTACCTTCCCAGTATCTGAACCTTTCCTGAACTCAGTGACTCTGAGTGGCTGGTGGATGAGCCTACGGATACCTGTCCTGGACCCCCTCTTGTCTCTGGGTGCCTCGGCCCTGGGGCCGGTGAGCCCTGGTCTGAGCTGCCCGTGATGGTTAGGTGTTTGCTGGTGAGCTTCCTGAAGCATCTGAGCTGAGTGAACCATCCTCTCATACTTTCCCATGTGCTTCCCTCAGGAGGGGTCCTGATGCTGGGGCCTCAACCCATGCAGCAGTAGGCTCACTGGAGATGTTGATGGTTCTCCTCCTGGCTTGTGCCAGGGGTGCTTGCCAAGAAGGCAGGTGAATTGCTTTCTTGTTTAGCTGCCTAAATTCCAACATGGCCAGATTCAGTATTTATTAGTTCTTATACACTTGATACAACTCAGCAGGGGATTTATCATATCCTGGTTTTTGTTGTTATTATTAAGCATTTATGATCCTTGATCAATTGCCTGTGTTAGTTATTGCTCTGTCAAATGGAGTGTTTGCTCCTGAGGGTGTAGGTCAAGGACACCAAAGGAGGTCACATACCCTTTAAAGGTCACATCTCATTTTACTTAGGGATGCAGTCACTTACTTTTGTATCTTCCAACTATCCCTACAGTATATATGTTTGTGAGTAGATGCATTCAGTTATTTAGTTTTCTAATGAACACTGTTGTGGAGTGCGGTAACTCCTGGAGGAAACTGGAGCAGGCTAGGGCCTGTTCTCTTATTTCAGGCTTCATACCATGACCTGCCTGAAGTGCCCCATCTGCTGACCTGCTCCCTGTAAACAACTGTCCTGCTCTGCAGCTGTGGAGTCCACATCTTGCAATTGAGAGCTGCACCTGGGTGGAAGACATTCAGTCAAGGTGGGCTCTGTTGTAACAGGCTGACCTTCTCATACAGAGCTCTCGTGAGTGAGACAGGGGACCTCAGGTCTGCAGGCAGGAGCTCTGGCAGCAGAGCCATTTCAGCCCTCTCCTGTCCAGCATGCAGTGTGTGCTGCTTTGCTGAGCTCCTGAATGATGGATCAGGAGGCCTGGACCTGGGCCTTTCTTACCTATGGTACCCTAATTGGTGCCACGCTGTCTTCCATCTTCCCCCAACTTCAGATCTCCACAGAGATCTGAGCAGCCCTGGGCTTCCCCTTTCAGTCTCCAAATCTATGCCAAGATTAGGTGTGAATTCTATGACCAGGAAATTAAATTTTTGTACATTTAACCTAGAAATTCCACTTGTAAGCCCTCATTATAAAAAAATGAGATTGACAGACATCCATAATCTCTTCTTACTCATTTATGAGTGTTGATAGTTAGAAACCCTGAATGTACCACAGCAGAGCTGCTGAGTCAATTATAAAATTACAGTCACAGAAAATGCTGAAAGAAGGCCATGTCCTAGGCCATGTCCTAGATCCTACCTGAGATGATAGAAGACATCATGGCTCTCCACCCAGCAGTGATGAGACACAGGCCCGAATAGTGGGCAGTGACAGGAGATAGAAGCTCCTAGAGGGCAGACCACTGATCCTGGGAGAGATGCCTTTGTAGTGTTTTTTCCATTTTCCCGTTTCATTGCACTATTTATAGTGCCCTATTCAATATTATTTTATTCATTTCAATTAATATTAAATAGTGGCTAATTTCTTGAATAGGTATGTCAAAATGGATGATTTAATTTCATTATAAATAGTGAAAGTTATGTACAATACAGACACTTCAAATATCACTGTACACTTAAATAAGGAGGCTTGGTATTCAGCAAGCCAACACATCATTCATGACTAACTTTTAAAACTCCAACACATACAGCCATGAGGATCCCACTGTGGTGCGTGTCGTTGCTCTCCCTACCTTAGAAGCCACCGTGCTCACCCTCACCTGTGCCTGCTACTGCCAGAGGACAGCAAGAGTTTTTTTTTTCTTTTTTAAGTCTATTTTTCTAGCAAGGAAGTTCTGAATCTTCCTGCTGCCAGGCTGAGCAGGGAGTGTGCAGTGTGCAAGGCGCCTAGCACTGTCTGCCTTTCACCCACCTCACCCATGCTGCAACCCTGCAAGCATGGGAAGGCAAGCCCCAGGATGCAACAAAGACACTGCCACTTCAGCCCCAGGATCCTCAGCTTCTGGGACTTGGCCTCAGCTTCCACCAGGCTTCTGGTGCTGCCCTGAATTCAGCTGGTGTAGTGGACTGGGCAAGCCCTCAGCCCCTCAGGACCAAGACTATTGACTGCATTGACCCTTCCAGTCTGAAAATTTGCTCCTCTCTTTTCTGACTGAGGCTGGGGCATTGGAACAAAATGCAGCATTGTCATTACTTTTTCTTTTGGTTCTTCTTTTTATTCCTCTGGTTGCTTTGTTTACTTAAACATGTATTTAGAACTGCATTTTGCCAAAAAAATTTCCTTGTCTTTTCACTCCTCACTTAACTGAAGTTTTTACAGATTTCTACTGCAGCTGAAATCCTATGTTCTTGAACACTCAGAATCCACTCTGAAGCTTGGTAGAACGAGGAAAGGATAGTAGAACCTAAACTTGGGGACATTTCTGTGCCTTCCACTATCTTGTACAGCAAAGCCTGACTCATGGCCTGTTTACTTGCAAAATATGGGCTTCAGGAGCTACTGCATCTGTCACTGACAAAATGAATTTCCTGAATGCTAAGTACATTGCCTAAGGTTTCTCATGCCCAAACTTCAAGAATTATTTCCAGTAGACAAGACACTGCCACTCATCTTGAAATCATGATGGGATTTTATGTAAACACATACTCCAATCCACCTCCTGGCATCCAAGACCCGAGAGAGGCAGGGATGGCTTGTGCAGATTTAAACACCTTGAAATTTTCAACTAGCAGCAGCAACAAGCAGGGAGCAGAGCTGCTAAACACTCCCATTTAGGTGATGGAATCATGTGATGGCTTTTGCCCTGGGTTTACTGAGTTAGCTCCATAAATCTAGGTTGCTGCTGGGATTTCCCTTCCTGCAATGCAATGCCAAAGTGAGAACACGTACATGTAGCATTTCTTTGGAGTTTTTCTTTTGCAATTGTGAAACCTGCTGCATGTGATTTCACACATCTGGCATTGCAGACCCACCCATGGGCATTATTTCTATCTCTTGTAAAGGGTTAATTTATTTATATAACATGCAGAGCGCTGTTTCCAGCCTTGTTTTTCCGAGACTTGTGTGTTTTCCATCATTTCTTCAAAGGAAGCTAAATGATTTAGTTTGAGCAAACTTTAAGTGTGTTGCCATGCTTCTGTGTGTCATCCTTGCTGCCAGACCTGAAGAAAGAAGTGAGGTGGACCCACTGGAGGTTCAGCTCCAGAAGGACACTCTGCTCAGCTGTGTCAGGCAGGGGTGCCCCTCACCTGACTGGCCACCCTGGATCCAAATGCCTTTTCCTGGTACTGTCCCTGGTGTTGGGAAGCACTGGATTGCAGTGGAGAATCTAAGGGTACTGGCTGGCCCTAGGAAAATCTTGGTGTGCCATGAGTTTTTCATATGTAGTCCTGCACCTGGGCCAGAGTAAAGTTCCCTCCAGCAGCCATGCACAGCATCCTCTAAACAGCTCTCCTGTGCATGCTCTAAGTGGAGGCTAGTGAGGGTGTCAGTTCCTTTCTGCTGCAAACAGTACTGTGAATGAAATTCCTGAAAAGAAGTCTTGAAAATTAGTGCAGCATTCTGTGTGGGAGAAACCTCTATGCTTAGACCTACAAGGTCTAGGGACACCTCTGTAGAGCTCTGATGGGAGCTGTGGGACAGGGTTCTGCTCTGACCCCATGTTCTCACCATTGCTGTTCAGCACTTGCCACTGAATGGGGAAACAGCACATCTCAGGGATGTGGGCCTGTGTGAATCAGGTTTGGCAGGCTCAGTGTTTTCTGTGCTTGTTGGCCACATGTGTTAATTCCCTTTGAATTACAAGAATTGTTATTCTCTCACAAAATGGACTCATTTATATACTGGTGTAGAAATGAAAACTGAGAGAAATAGTAGAGATACAAGGGGAGGGGAAGGGAAAGGCAAGGGCTTTTCAGGACTCGAGCCCTAAGTGGAGCTCAGTATGCCTGCCATGGAGCCAGCAACAACCCCTGCCTTGGAATTCCTCAAAACAGTGTACCTGGCCATAGTTTTCAGGTTGATCCCGGAGCTCATGAGGTCATTGGAGGTGGAGCTGGCACAAGCTCAGTCTGCAAGTAGGCCTTTAGCTCAGTCAGGTACCAGCCTTGCCTCAGAAAAATCACCAAATGTTCTGGTTCCTTGCAGGTTCCAAAACCTCCCAGTGCCTGTCAGAAACAACTCTGTGCACAAATCCAAACCCAGCAAATTTCCCATTCTGTCTTGCCCCACTCACTTCTGCATGCTTCAGTGTTGCAGGAGGTGCCAAGCCTGGGAGTCTTTCTCCGTGTGAAGTGCCCCATGTCCTCCCCAGAGACCAACCAAACCTGGCCAAATCCTACTCACTGTAACTCTCATTTTCAGTGAGCTTGGCTTGGCTCAACTCAACCAAGTTAGGTTGGGCTGAGTGGTCTATCATACTCAGCAGCACATGCCAGAAGCCAAGAAGGGATACTTTGATCCCAAGGAGGACAGGTATAAGCAGCAGTACAGGTCTGACCTCCCTCCTTAACTGCCCTCCCAGGACATCTTGTGCCCTAACCATAACCATAACCATAACCATAACCATAACCATATCCATAACCCAACCTCACCTGCTGACCCTGGGGAGTCCCTGGAGAGTGCTGTGACCACTGTCCTCCATTATTCAGGGAAGCCTGAAATGCATCTCCCTTACCCAGTATCGTGGCATGTTGTCTGCAGTGTTACTCTACTCATGGGTACTCTACACGGTGATGCTCTATAACTATCCAAGAATTGAGTGGACAGAGAGAGAGAGTCCTGCCTGCTTTTCATCCACCTTCAGTTCATATACTGATGCATCACCCCATTCTGCATACCTTCCTGGGAAACCCCTTCCCTTACCATATGTCCCCATGTTCGGAAGCCAGGAACATAGTTTATAATATTAGTAGAATTTTGTCTGGGTTGCTTGTATGGCCTGAACAAAATGGAAGCACAAGAGAGCAGTGGTCCCATCTGCTCTGGGCATTGCATCATGGTCAGTGCCTGGCACACTGATGATTTAAGGTGCTTCTAGATCCTTCTATTATGTCTGTGTGGACCTGGGTCCTCTGGTATCCCTCAGAGATTCCTGCTCTGCATACCATAGAAACCCATGGAATGAATCTCCATCCTTCACAGTGAAGAGAACAGCTTCACCCAGGCAAGGGCTCCTTGGTAGGAGGCAAAGCTTCCCCATAGGAAAGAAAAACAGCAGGTCTTCCTGAGGTGAAAGACCTGGGTTTAGTCTCAACTCCTCCTTTTGATTTCCTGTGTAAATTTAGACAATACACCATGCACTATGGAGGTCATCCTATCATATGCTTCATGGGAACATCTTCAGAGTTTGGAGATGACATTTGTGAAAATTGGGAGCTGTTATCACAGGTAAATAGTGCACAGAGTTAGGGGCAAAATCCAGGAAAGGGTGGGATGGAGGCGAATACAGTGAACACAAGCCTGGCTCCTACTCTCTGGTGGTGGAAATGACACATGTTTCCCTGGTGGCAACATGAAGTGGTAGAAGTTCATCATTTCAGCCATCCTTATGCTCCCTAAGCATCTCAATTGCTTCTATGTATGGTGCTGTACCCTGAAGTGCAGAAAGTTATCGACATCTCATAGAATGACCCCTGGATACAGCTGGACAGAGACCAATCAACCATGTTCTAAAGGTGATCAGCCAGACCATAGCACAAGATTTGGAGTTGGTTTTAAAAAATTCCTAAAGAAACCAGTTGAGGTTTGAGTCTTTGTAATCCCCATACACTACCAGACTAGGGCAAGAGGATCACATATTTGAGCCCAGACTGAGCAACTTAGCTGAACAGTGAGGCCCCATGTCAAATTTAAATATGAAAAAGTAAATAGGGCTGGGGATGTTGCTCTGTGTGAAGGCTCTGGGTTCAACTCTCCTGTACAAATATGAAATTTATTACCTTGTGCAGAAGCTGAATCAAGATTATATACCTTCCTTGGGGCAATATGGAACCAAATTCCCCTAGGAACCATCAGCCCCTAGTGTCCAGAATGGTCTGAGATTCAGTATTTTGTAAGAGAAAGTGAGTCAAGATGAAGGCAATGTTCATCCATCTTCAAGAAGCAGAGGTGAGGCCATGTCGTGCTGTTGTGCTATCTGCTGAGATGTCATGGGGATGCAGTGTCCCCATGGGCATATCACAGCTTGTAGAGCTGCATTTGCCAGAGGTCACCATAGAGCTCTGTGTTGGACATTGTATCTGCAGACCCATGGACAGGAACTGGTCCTACCCGAGCTTCTATGACTGACTGAAAAACTCAACCGCTAGGAATCTAACTCACAAAAGGAGATTTACGAAGGTGGCTGCTTCCTATGAGACAGAGGATGACAGGACTGTGCCTCCGCATTTTACATGCAATCTGTGAGGAGCTGATCTCTACACACATTCCCCCACTCAACAGTTAAAATATTCAGGCTGACCCTAAAATGAGACCAAAAGAGGAGCACCTCGGAAAGAGGCTACTGTTCCTGGGTGGAACAACAGTCACTATGTCCTTTATTGTTCACTCATATTGCATTGTGTATTTAACCTTAATATGTATTTCTCACCCCAGAAGAAAATATTGGATAATTTACTGAATTTGTGATTGACTAACCAAGGACATTTACTTAAGATTTTTCCTTCTGACCAAAAAAAGCAAGATTAAAAAGTCACATCCATCATCCTCTGGCAGAAGACAAACTTGATTGCATTGATGTGGAAAATGTAGCAGAGGTAAATTATGAAGACATAAGATTAGTGGGGGCTGGGATGGAGCAGGAGGGTGAAGAAAAGAAAACACCTTTCTGTACAAAATTGAGGAGGAAAATGTTCTGGAAGTGGACATTGGTGAAATTTGCAAAACATTGAGAATATATAGAATGCTACCAGGATGATTATTTTAAATATGACTGAAATCTTAAGTTTTATTTATATTGGTTCCATCACTGAGTTATCTCTGGGAAATAAAGGTAGCAATGAATACAATGATAGGTAAGTCTGGAAGAGAAGGGAATGGCAGGTGTGGGTCAAGAGTAGCCTGCAGGTAGAGCTCAAAAGATGACTTCTGCTGGAGAGCCACCAGGAGGTCCAGTCTTGCAGCTGGTGGACAAGGGAATCCAGGTGCCAGATCTTTCTGTGGGCCCAGAGCTGGTGGGGGAGCAGCAGGTGGACCTGAAAAGAGTTATGTGGGTACAACTTCAGCATGGGTTGCTTCTGGCCCTGCAATTGCTGGAGGAGAAAAGATAACCAACTGTCTGTGGACTTCTCAGGACAAAATCTTTCCATTGCCTGATGGAGGCAGCTGTGTGCACCAACACAGCCCAGCAAAACCTCCCAGACTGCATCCCCACAC
This sequence comes from Cavia porcellus, assembly GCF_034190915.1. Taxonomy (NCBI): domain Eukaryota; kingdom Metazoa; phylum Chordata; class Mammalia; order Rodentia; family Caviidae; genus Cavia; species Cavia porcellus. Next base: position 3,076,091 of record NW_026947536.1, read on the forward strand.
TGACTGCTCAGGGGCTCTATTCCTGGGTCATTCAGCATCTGGACACTTTACAGAGTTCCAAGGCCCATGCTCTCCCCACAAGCCCACAAGCCAGATGCCAGTTTTCCTTATCTTGGGGCTCAGCCTCATGAGATTTAGGAGAATCCACCTGGTCCAGAAGCTTGTGCTGGAGATCCACCTGGTAGTGCAGCTTCAATGAGGAGTAAAGGACAGAAGAGGTGGACCTGGGGCAGACAGGGAGGCAACAGAGTGAGAGGCCTGGCCTTTCCTCTCACATTACCTGCAGGGAAGGATGTATGGGCCTTCTTCCCAGTCAGTGCTGTGTCCACCTCAATTCTCTCCCATGCACAGTGTGGAAGCATGGTCCCAGACATCCTCAAGTGGGTGACAGAATGCTCCATGGAGGGTGTCCTTGCTTAGTGGTGTGACATCTCTTCTTTCTTCAGGGAAACCTGACACAGTGTCTCCCTGCACCCCCCCCCCAGTGTAAGTGAGCTTGGTAAAGGCAGATACTGGTATCTGCCCTGTCCTTGTACTCAAGGACTCAGGACTGCCACTCTATTAATATCTGAGAAGTGAGGGGTCTGTCCTGCCTCTACTCAGTCTCTAGAACAGACAGCAATGTGTTGCCCTTTTCTCTTTGCCTCTGTAGACCTCCTCTGGCATGCTCTGTACCGAAATCTAGGAAGGCATGGTGTCTGGAACAACCACCTTGAAGTGAGCAATATCTGACTCTGTGGGCTCCAAAGAACTGTGAACTCAAAAGAGCAGTGGTTGCACCTGCTCTGCTTACAGGAATAAGGTCAATACCTAGAAAAGTGTCTGCACACAGTGTGTCTTCATGTACATTTGGGGATTAGTGATACCTATCTGGCCTTCCATGACATCTGACAACCATGGATGCTTTGACATACCCAAGGTTTCCTGCCTTGAGGAAACCCTGAAGCCCATAAAGTGACTCTGCAATCTCCTTTCCAAAGAACAGAATAGATTCCCCCAAGTGCACATCAGTGAGGGAGTGGAAGGTCATTCGTGGGAATCAGCACAGCCTCTATAGCAGGTCTTCATGAGGTCAAAGCCTGAGCTAGCCACTTGCCATAGAGTACTCATTTCATCCACAGTGACCCTGCGGTGTAGTTCCACTCAGCACCCCACCGTTCAACATTATAAACTGAGAGATGCTTGCAAATGGTCAGGGCCTGAATCCACAGGTGCCTATGTCCCATGGGGCTGCTAAGGTAAGAACTAACCTTCTGATCCTCTGGGCCTGTGCAGTGGAGATGTCACCCTTGGAGGAGTCCAAGGAGAAGAGTTCAGTCCTGTGGCATCTGTCCAGGAAGGCCAGCTCCAGAGGCTCCTTCAGGTGTGAGGCCCATCTGCATTCAGAGTGCTTGCTGTACTGACCTCAGCTAGGTTTTCTACTGACTGACTTCCTATCTGTGATGAGACAGTGGGGAGACATGGAATTGTTGTCCTGCACATGGCTTCTCAGGAGGGTTTGGGGCTGAAGCAAAGCCCACATTCCTAATGGTCTGCAGAACCTCATGGTACAGGGGTCACTGAAGTCCCTGAATAAAAGTAATTCTCATATTAAAAGTTACATTTCACAGGGAACACTAAGGAATGCTAGCATGCTCAGAAGAGCTCGATAGAGGAGAGTCTGAATAGAATTCTATGCAAGAACAAAAACTATGATTCCTAAATGGCCTCCCATTTTAGAGATGTGAAAATGGGCTCATTCAGGATGTCCAAGTCCATTAATTAGGCCCCACAGAATGTTCCCCAAGTTTCTGATGAAATGTCCACAAGAAGGAATTAAGTTCCTCTTCCATAGCCATGGAAGGTGAGCAGCTGTTTTCACTGCCCTCTTCTGGAATTTATTTAGTGCAGAGGGTCCTGAAATAGGAACTGAGGTGCATGAAAAATTCTGTGAGACACGTGCCAGAGACAAGGAAACAGTTAGAGAGGGCCTTTGAGGTGAGCACATCTCTGATGATGTGATGATGTGTAAGAGCTGGGGATAGGGTAGAAAGACACCAGCTAATGGGCCATGGACAACCAGGCCCAGAATTCACAGTGAAGTACATTGGCAGAATTAAATCATGACAGAAAATGAAGTGACTTTGTGTCTGTTTTCCCCATTTTCCTGCTCCACCTATGTGTGGAGAGTGATCCTGCCTGTGACAAGGCAGAGGCTGAGTAGAGAGAATATGGTGTTTGAGGCCTCGAAGTCCAGATCCCTTGGGAACATGATTAGGTTTGCAGTGTTTGCCAAGTCCAGGAGGGAGGTGTTGAAAGTATAATCTGACCTGAAGATCCTCTCTGTCATCTGTGGTCCTCTCAGTCCTTTCTGCCCACACACATTGTACCTGAGCGGGCACCTCTTGTGGGTCCCAGAGTCTGGAGCAGGGCCATAGCACACAGGGCCCAGTGAGCAGCTCCAGACTGGTGTCCTATGTGCAGCTCCATTAAAGCAGAGCCCAGCTTCTGGCAGGAAGCCAGAGGTTCTGCCACACAACAGGTTTCACTTTGTGAACCTGGATAAACTCATGTTCCTCTAACACAGACAGCTCTGTCACAGACATCTACTCAGGAGGACAGGAGATGACTCTGGAGACTGTGGATAAACATGGCTGCCCTTCTGCTCCTGTCAGCCCTGTCCTTGGTGGGAAAATGACAAAAGCCCAGGCTTACATCTTCCCAGCACCTGCACCTGCCCAGGAGGATCAGCCCTCAGTGTCTGTCCTCAGACCCCCTCACACTGATGATTTAGGGTGGGAGTTGTGTAGGAAGACTCACAATAGTGGCCAGGACTTTACATTCCTGCCTTGCACTCCGTGAGTCTGAGTCCCTGGTGGCTGAGCCTAGTAACACCTGTCCTGGGCTCCCTCTTCTTGCTGGCTGCCTGAGAGCTGGGGACAGTGAGCCCTGTCCTTTTGTGCCCTTGTTGGTTGGGCACTTGCCTGCAATCATCCTGAGGCATCTGGGCGTAGTGAACTAACCTTTTCAGTAGTTTCCCCCTGGTCCCCCGATGCAGGGTCCTGGTGCTGGGGCCTCCAGTTCTGGTAAAGCAGCATAACATGTTCCCTGTTCACTGTCTAGAGCCAAGTCCCTGTGAAGGACAACTGTTGTCAGACCAAGGTGCCTGGTGACCAGAGTCTTCAGAGTTCTATTTGGAACTGTTGCCAAGGAAGTGAGATCATGTGCTTGGGTCCATAGTTGGGCTTTCCCCTCTTATGCATCCTTTCTTTTTATTATGGAACAAATCGGTGTGCTCCTTAGAAACAGCAAGATAAAACCCTAGAAAACTGTGTGTGGTTTTAGATTTTGCTGCACTTTGATGATTTTAATGCAAAAAACCTGTAGATGCTTCAGATGTGGCAAGCTGGGTACTTAAGTCAGAGTGACACCGGAAACCCTGACCAGAAAAAGAAACAGAAAAGGAAAGGAAAAGAAAGGAAAGGAAGGGAAGGGAAGGGAAGGGAAGGGAAGGGAAGGGAAGGGAAGGGAAGGGAAGGAAAGGAAAGGAAAGGAAAGGAAAGGAAAGGAAAGGAAAGGAAAGGAAAGGAAAGGAAAGGAAAGGACAGGACAGGACAGGACAGGACAGGAAAGGAAAGGAAAGGAAAGGAAAGGAAAGGAAAGGACAGGACGGGAAAGGAAAGGAAAGGACAGGACAGGACAGGACAGGACAGGACAGGACAGGACAGGACAGGAAAGGAAAGGAAAGGAAAGGAAAGGAAAGGAAAGGAAAGGAAAGGAAAGGAAAGGAAAGGAAAGGAGAAAGAAAAATTCCTGGTAGCTGCATAAGTTGGTTTGTCTCTGGGCTAGCTGTTTTAATACACTGTGCTGTTCTTGCGGTATAAGACCTTTTTGACTGCTGTCACTTTATAATGTTCTTGGAAACCAGGTATTTTGATGGCTCTGTGTTTAATGCCCTTTCCATGGCTCTAGGATGACTCTTTGTACTTCTTTTTGAATTTTCATGTATTTTTTTCTATTTCAAGGAAAATATCATTGATATTTTGATAGGAATAGCATTGAAAAAGCTGGATGCTCTGAGTAGCAAATAATTTATAACAACAGCTGGATGCTCTGAGTAGCAAATAATTTATAACAACATGAATTCTTCACATCCGCCATCACAGTGTGTCCTTTCTTCTGTTAGTGCTCTTCTACTCATTGCATTAAATTTTTAGAATTTTCAACTTTGGTTAAATTTTACCTAAGCATTGATTCTTTTTGATGAATTATGAAACGAAATGTGTTCTCTGTATTTGGTGGTGCATTTTGTTTGAAGTATATAGTAATGAATTGGTTAGGACATATGGGTCTTGTACCTTGCAGCTTAAGTAATTTGTGAATTTGTTTGAAAGGTTTTCAGTGGTGTTTAAAGTTTCTTATATGCAAAGTTGCATCCTCAGGAAACAAACACAAAACTTAATTCTTACTTTCTGGTTTGGAAGACATTGATTTCTTATTGTTGACTACATTTTAGGGCTATCACTTTGAGTACTGTGTTGAAAAGCTTTGCAAGTTTTGTCTCCTTTTTTACAGGAGAAGCAATCCTTGCAGCTTGTCAACTTCTAAGCCTCATGTCAGGGATGTGCTTGTTGTTCATGTTCTTTGCTGTGTTGAGGTCCATTCCTCCTACATATGGTATGTGAATGGTCCTTATCATGAAAGAAAGGTGAACTTCAGAATTTCTCAAAGCAATTTTTCCAAATCTATTGAGGGGTTAGCTTTGCCACATTCGGTGAATGTGGCAAGTGACACTGAATGGCTTGTGCGAGGAGGGGGACCATTCTTGCACCACTGGGATTGAACCCAGTGTTGATTGTGTTGATTAACTTTTACATGTGCTGGCAAATTTAGCTGGAGAGTATTTAGCTGAACATTTTGCATATGTTCATTAGGAATATTGGACAGTTGGGTGTTACCAACTTTTTAACACATTATTGTAGGTCTTTGTTGTCAAGGTGACTTTGTCATCAGAAAGGAGTTTGTGGTGGTTGTTTCACTTCAATTTCCTGAAAGAGTTGAAAAATGATTGGCATTTTTTCCTTATTAGATACTTGATACAATTCGCCAGGGCATTTATCCTATCCTGACCTTTGCTCTTGTTCTTAAGAAGTTTTGATTGTTCATCCATGGCCTGTGTTCATTAATGCTCTGTTCATCACGGTTTTTGCTTCTGATGGATGTTGGTCACTTACACCAAGGAGGCCACATATCCCTTAAAGGTCACGTCTTGTTTACTTAGAGTCATAGTCCATTACTTTTGCATCTTCAAACTAAACCTATTTTATAGGTTTATGGAGTAATTCTTTTCAATTATTTAGTCTTTTAATGCACACCGTTGTGGTGTGTGGTTAGTGTTGGAGGACACTGAGGCTGTCAGGACCCGGTCACTTATTTCAGGATTTATGCCTGGACCTGCCTGCAGTGTCCCCACCTCCTGACCAGCTCCCTGTAAACACCTGTTCTGCTCCACAGTTGTGGTGAGTCCGTATGCAGCAGTTGAGATTTGTACCTGGCTTGTGCAGCTGACATGTGGATCAGGAGGCCTGGACCTGGGACTTTCTTGTCCATGGTGTCCTGCACTTTTGCCTGATCTTTCTTCCCATGATGTTTCCACAGAGATCTAAGCAGCCCCAGACTTCTCTTATCAGGCTCCAATTCTATGTGGAGACTTCAGGTGTGAAATCTGTGACTATGAAATTCAACCTGTTTACATTTATCCTGGAAATTCAACATCTAAGGCTTCATTATAAAAAATGAGGTTGATGGATACATATATTCTCTTCTTACTCAGTTAAGATGTGAGTAGAGGGGCTGGGGATTTAGCTCAGCAGCATAAGCACCTGCCTTGCAAACAGGCAGTCGTGAGTTTGATCCCTGGTACAGAAAATGTGAGAAAGACAAAACAAACAAACAAAAAAGATGTGACTAGGTAGAAGCCACTGAATGCATGACAACAGCAGTACTGAATCAATTATAAAACTACAGTCCCTTAAAATTATGAAAGAAAGCCTGGTCATAGGCCATGTCCCTGGACCTACTAAAATGACAGAGAGCTTATGGTGTGGCCCTCTGTCCATGCAGCAGTGAAGAGACACAGGCCTGCACAGCAGGCAAGGATGGGAGAGAAGAGCTGGTCGAGGGCAGACCACTGATCCAGGGCGGGATGCCTTTGTGTGTTTTTCCATTTTTCATTTCCACTGCATTATTTATAGTGCTCCATTCAATATTGCCTCTCTTCTATTCAATTCAGTTAAGAATAAACAGTGGCTAATTTGTTGAATAGGTGAGAGAAAATGGATGACTTAATTTTCATTTATGTATAATAAACAATATGCACAGTATAGAAACTTCAAATATCAATTTTTAGATATGTAAAATAGTCTTGGCATTCAGAGAGCTAAAACACTGCTCATAACTAATTTTAAAAACTGCAACACATGAGGCCAAGTAGAGCCCCTCTGTGATGTGCTGGCACTGCCATTTTCTTCCTAGAAGTCATCATGCTCCTCTGTGCTGCTAACTCTCATAGAACAGCCAGAGTTTTTCTTCAGAGTCTATTTTTCCAGTGAGGAGGACTTGGAATTTCCTGCTTTCAGGCTTAGCAGGGAGCGTGCAGCTTGCAGAGGAGCCCAGCACTGCCTGCCTTAAACCACTTTCCCCAACCACATCCATGCTGCAGTCCTGCAGGCATGGAAAGGCAGAGCCGCCAGCATGCTGCAAAGACTCTGCCACCTCAGCCTCTGTGCCTGGGTCCTGGCCTCAGCCACCACAAGTCCCCAGATGCTTCCATCGTGGGGTTTGCCAGGCAGATGGGGCCCTCCTGATGCCCACTGGAGCCAAGTCCATTGACTACAGTGATCTTTCCAGTCTGCCAATTTTGCTCCTCTCCTTCCTGACTAAGGAAAACTCCAAAGCATAATTATTACTTTTTCTTTCCATCTCTTTTTTCTTTTTGGTTTCCTTATTTAAGAATATATTTGGAACTGCATTTTGCCAAAAATCTTTATTTCTCTTTTTACTCCCCAGTTACCTGAGGTTTTTATACATTTCTACCACAGTTTAAACCGTTTGCTTGAATGCTCAGAATCCACTCTGCAGATTGGTAGAATGAGGGAATTAAAGCAGAAACTGAACTTGTGGACATTTCTGTTCCTTACAGCATCCTGTACAGCAAACCTGTCTCATGTCTTTTTATCCTCAAAATATGGGCTTTAGCAGCTACTGAAACTGCCATTGACAAAATGAGTTTCCAGCATTTAGTTCTAACTATCTCATTTCCTCTAAACTTGCAAAGTACATTGTCTAAGGTTTCTTATGCACAAACTTGAAAAATAATGTCCAGCAGACAAGAGGCTGCCACCTATCCTGAAATCATGATGGGATTTCATGTAAACTCATAGTCTAACCCACACCCTGGAAGCCATGAGCTGAAAGAGGGGCAGATAGCTTATGCAGCTAGAAACAGCTCAAAATTGTCAACCAGCAGTAGAAACAAACAGAGACCAGAGCTGCTGAGCCCTCATATTTTGGTGATGGAATCATGTGGTGGAATTTGCCCAGGATTTACTGAGGCCATTCAGTGAATCTAATTTGCTGCCATGATCAACATTCCTGTATTGTATTGCAAATGGTAAGTCCTATATGTACAGCATTTATTTGAAATTTTTCTTTTGCAGTTATGAACCCTGCATGCCTGTGATTTCACATCTCTGCCATAGCAGACCCACCCACAGGCATTATTTCAAGGTACTATAAAGGGTCAGTTCATTTACACAGCATGCAGAGTACTGTTCTCAGCCTTGTTTTTCCAGAGTTGTACATTTTCAAACATTTTTTTAAAGGGAAGCTAAATGATTTAGTTTGAGCAATGTTTCAAGTGTGTTGCCATGCTTCTGTGTGATGTCCTTGCTGCCAGACCTGAAGAAGGCAGTGAGTCAGTTCTGCTGGATATTTAGCCCCAGTGGGACATGCTTTGATCAGCTATGTCAGTTAGGGCTGCCTCTCATTTGACTGGTCACACTGGCATCCAGGTGTCCTTGCCTGGTACTGCCCCTGGTGTTGGGAAGCACTGGATTGCAGTGGAGACCCCCCAGTGCACTGGCTGGTCCTGGGAAAGCTATGCTGTGCCATGAGTTTGTCCTCTCTGGCCCTGAACCTCTGAGGCAATGAGGCCAGGGCAGGGTTCCCTCCAGCAGCTGGGCACAGCGCGCTCCACACAGATCTCCTACTTCCACCTCACGTGTGGTCTCTGCCTTGTAAGAGGTGGCACAGTTCTGGATCACCCTGGACACTTCATTTTAGCGTTACTGAGACTGCAGACATGCCCAGAGACGCCAGAGCCTGGTTCTACCAGTGACACAATCTTGAAGTTCTCCTTCTTTGCAGGAGGAGAGGAGAGATTGTGTCTCACCAAATTCTGTTTCTTTGCAGGAGGAGAGGAGAGATTGTCTCTGCCCCTTTGTCAACTCCATTATCTCAGTGACTGCATATTCAGCTTAAGTCCTCATTATTTCTACACTGAGGGATTTTTCATGAAGGGAAACAACAGAAAGAACATTTGTATCTGTGGAGCAGCTGCCTGGTACACAGCTAACTTGTAAATACTTCTTAAATGTAAATAGCTGTAAATACATTTACAGGTACCAGGTAAATACTTTATGAATTTTATACACTTTTTTATACATGTCTATTGTGACTCCATTTGTCAGATACATTTCTCACCTGGTAGGTGTGTGGCCTCCTGGTTTTTCTTTTGACTGCAGAAGTACAGCAGAGACCTTGTGGCCTTTGTCAGGATTCTGTGACCTCCTCTCCCACAGCAGAGCTCAGGCTCACTTCCAACCCAGCCTTGTACTCTGTGCTGTCTCCCACACCCCTACACATACCTTGGGAAGAGGGGGAACCTCTCTTTGGTTTATGTAAGGAGTCTCACGTGCCATTTTTCCAACTAAGAGAAAACCCCATTTCCACCTCTATATGGACAACCCCTTCCTTCTCCCCATTCTTCTTCTGTCTTCTGAGCCTGCTAATGACAAGCCCATTGATGACTGTGCTATTGGAGAACTATTTTTATGACATTAATGTATGCTTTCTGTTTTATAAATGTCAGATTTAGCAAAGGAAAACTTGGTATACTTATCTATTTCATCGGGGCCCTGTTGGTTCCCTGTGCCACTCCTCCCCCCGCCAACCCAAAGATGTCATTGTACAATAAAGGACTTTGAGAGTAAAAGCAAGAAAAGTCTTCACATTTCTGGTCCTCTAGCTCTGCTTCATTATGTGATGAGCAAATTTCCCAGGCTCTGCCTCGCTCTGCCTCGCATTGCCTCTGTCACTCTTTCTGTCTCATGCACATCTCCTTGTGGATGCACATTGATTTCAGTTACTTCATTGTAAAACTGAAAACACACACACACACACACACACACACACACACACACACACATCTGACATCCATGGTTATTTCATGATCGGATTCTTGGACCCTTTCCCTGAAGCTCAGAGAGACCAAGCTGAGCATTCCTGCAGCTTTCCCTGGTTCCCATGGCCCACACTTATGCTCTACACTATCTACATGCAGATTAGGGAGGGTCCCAGTTCCTTCTCGCTTCTAAAAGTGCTGAGACAGCCTTGAAAAAAAGGCTTGAAAAGTGGTGCAGCTCTCTGTGTGGGACAAACATATATTCTTAGCTATGCAAGGTGCAGGGACACATGTGTAGAGTTCATGGGAGCTGTGAGACAGGGCTCTGCTCTGTCCCCAGTGTTCTCCTCAGTGCTGTTCAGCACATGCCTTGAAACTTGGCTTCAGATGGGCCACAGCACATCTCAGGGATGTGTCCCTGTGTGGATCAGCTTTGGGAGGCTGATTGTTTTCTGTGTTTGTTGGCCAAGTGTGGGCATTCCTTTTTAAATTACAAGAATTTGTTACTTCTCTCACAAAATGGACACATGAGAGGTTGTTTACACCTGTTATACACAATTGATCTGACTGTTGATTGTAAAGAAAAGTTTCTGTGGTGTCGCCTAAGGAGTCTGGCCCCCTCATAGTCTGTGATAACATCAGCCCTGGCATGGGAACAGAGACTGGGTAGGAAAGCCTGCCCAAGAGGAGAAAAGGTTCTCCCCTCTTTTCTCATGATGTGTGACTAGGCTGTGTTTACAGAGCTAGTAGGAAGTGGCCGACCTTCAGGTGGCTAGAAAAAACAAACATAATTAAAAACATTCTTGGGCTAATGGAGTTCCTCCTGGGTTATTGGGGCAAGAAGAACCAGTTATGCTTGTTTGCTTAACTTAGATAGTTTAGATAAACATTGTAATTTGTCACAAAGCTTGTCACAAAGAATGCTATTTCAAGATAAACGTCTGTGCACTGTGAGTTGATCTGGTTCACTATATAAGAGCCTAAAAATAAAGCACAGCATGCAATTGCAATTGCTGTTTTCTCTGCTCTGCATCCCCCATGTCCTGATTTTGTGAGTGTGTGTGTGCCTCTTCCCGGGGTCCCAAGTGCACTAGACACTCGCGACAAGTGGCGCCCAAATCAGGGACCCCGACGGTCACTTAGGAGAGGTGAGTGTATATTTTTATTATGGGGAAATGGGACAATCTTCTTCTTCGCCTTTCTTAAAAATTCTTAAGCATTTACTCTCTATGTATGGTATATCATTAAATTCTGTCTTTGCTTTCCCTATTATTAGGCCACAACATGCGGATGGAGTGGCACTTCCCCCTAGATGGGAAGGATTTAATATAGATGATTTAGCAAAATTAAAAAAGGCCATGACACTCTATGGCCCTCAAGCTCATTATACTAGAGAGATGTTATTAGCGGTGTCAGATCATTATAGAAATTTTGCTCCTCATGACTGGAAAACATTGGCTAAAACTCTTTTGAGAGAACCAGAATATTTACAGTGGCATATGTGGTTTATGGAAGGATGTACTGAGAAAGCATGATGTAATGCTTTCTGGCACAGGCTTTTATAAAAATGTTGCAAAAAAAAAAACCTAAAATGACAATTTACATTTGTTTAAAGTAACCTGGTTGTGTACAGAGATTTGCGTGTGAGTTTGGCCCTTTACCATGACCATTCAAAGAGTTAAATTATCTACTTTAAATGATTTTCAACATTTACTAGGGGACATTAATTGGCTCTGTCCCACACTAGGTATTCCTACTCATGCATTACAGCATTTGTTTGCTACTTTACAGGGCTCTTCAGACCTATCTAGCCCTCGTACATTAACAGCAGAAGCAGAGCAGGAATTACAATTTGTAGAACAACGAATTAAGGATTCCTTTTTAATTAGGATTGATTCTCAATTGCCTCTAACTTTATGTATTATTAATACTTTTCAATATCCCTCGGCAGTTTTGGGTCAGAATGCTATGCCAGTTAAATGGGTTTTTGCTAGAACTAAACAACATAAAAATGTTATGCCTTATTTAGATATCATTGCCTCCTTAATCATGAATGGTAGAGCTCGCTCCATAACTTTGATAGGACAAGATTTAGATCATATTATCATCCCTTTAACTAAGAAACAATAAGAATATCTAATTTCAATAACTGAGACTTTACAGATTGCCTTGGCAGATTATATGGAAACTTTTTCATATCATTTTCCCAAAAGTAAATTGTGGGATTTCTTTAAACATCAACAATTTGTGGTCAATACTCTATTATCTATACAGCCAATCCCTCATGCTTTAACAATCTTTACAGATGGATCCAAAAAAAACGTGCTTATTGGACTCAAAAATCTTATTGGGTTTGTCAGACAAATTTTTATTCTGTACAACAAAATGAACTTTTTGCTATATTGCAAGTGTTTTTGGATTTTCCTGATCAACCCATTAATATTATAGCTGATTCAGCTTATTCTGTTGGTGTAATGGCAAATATTTATTCAGCAGTGTTGTATTCCAATAAGCCTAATTTTCTATTTCTATTTCAAAATTTACAAACACATATTCAAAAAAGAAACCATTCTTATTTCATTACTCATTTATGTTCTCATTCTCAGTTACCTGAGCCGTTAGTATCAGGTAATAGAACAGTAGATTCTTTAGTTATGTTTGCTACACCCACAGAAGAACATCAATTTAATCATGCTAATGCCAGACATTTACATTTTAAATATAAGATACCCTTTGCAAAAGCAAAACAAATTATAAAGTCCTGCCCTATTTGTAGGCCCTTACATTTAAGAATCACCCCCTCAGGTGTTAATCCTAGAGGAACTCAACCCAATGAGTTATGGCAAATGGATGTTACACATGTGCCCTCTTTTGGCAGGCTTTCTTACGTACATGTAACTATTGATACTTATTCCTCATTCATATGGGCCACTGCCCAACAGGGTGAGTCCACTAAAAATGTTATTCTCCATTTATTGGAAACTTTTGCAGTTATGGGGATTCCATCTAAAATTAAAACAGGTAATGGGCCTGCCTATACTAGTAGAACTTTTAAACAATTTTGTGCCCTTCATGATATCATTCATGTTACAGGGATTGAATATAATCCTCTAGGTCAAGCCATTGTTGAAAGAGCACATGGCACTCTTAAGTTGCAAATTAAAAAATTAAAAAGGAGAAATCAAGAGGATATTCAGATACCAATATTGTTAAGTTTACAGAACAGTCCAAGAACATTATTACATCAGGTACTGTTTATTTTAAATTTTCTCAATTTACCACAAGGTGAAATATTGACAAGGGCTGAAAGACATTTCAAACAGCAGCAACAACCATATGTGATTAATGAGCCTATTTGGACTAAAACAGCCCCAGAGGCAGAATGGGAGAAGGGTACATTGCTTTATAAGGGGAGAGGTTTTGGTTATATCTCCACAGAACATGGAATTCAACAATGGGTCCCTGGACAATGGATCAAGGTCCGTGCCTCGAGGTCCCATCCACTTGTCAGTGAGACGCCCAGCAGAAGAACCATATCCCCAGAGACGGGCACGGAATCAACAAAAAAATGAAGATGATGTTCCTGTCGCCACTATGGCCAGGCTGTATTTGGGGTCTTGGAGCCGCAGCTCACGACGGCCAAATTTAAACCCTCTCCCTACATGGGGGCAAATAAAGAAATTGACCCAAGAAGGGCAACGGCTTGTCCTTCAAGCAGTGAAGCCTTTAAACCCTTAAAATTTGTTTTTAGCTTTATGTGTCTTGCTCACCGTTGCATCGGGGACTGAGGTATCCCAACATTCTTATTGGGCTTATATTCCAAATCCCCTTTTACTGGAACCTGTAGTATGGGGAACTATTGATATACCACTATATACAACACCAAGGGAAATTTTGTCAGCACCGTGGGCCGATTTAACCCCCCATAATCAGGATGATGGAACATTGTTCAATTTTACTTATTATGGCAATCAAAGGCCCATTTGTATTGGGGAACCGCCTTGCATCCCTCTGGGATGGCAGTATTGGATTCAACGTGGAATAAAAGCAGGCGGCAAAAGGACAAGGCTTCAAGCTTTGGCTGCTCAAACTTTTAATGTTACCTGGAAAAATTTAACAGCACCTGATAAAAACACATATCCTGTATGCCCTGATTTCACTTATAACAATATTTCTTATAATCCCATAATTTGGCAACAATGTATGGGGAAGTTTGCTAAAAATATTGATGGATATATTATTTGTGGACCATTTGGAAAATTTGTTAATGGATGTGCTGAATGGAATGAGACAAGATGTAATCTCTCTGTTATATATAGTCTTCCAGATCCGAAGAACATAACTAATGGAGCTCCCGTCTTCCCTCAAAAGACACATCTCCTGTGGTGGGGAGATGGTGGAATCGCTGCTGTTGCTGCTGGAGAGTACCCTCATAATCTCCAAAATCACATTTGGAAGATTCCAGCCGCTATGCAACCTGTAACCTTGTACAATGTTTCCTATTCAGGAACTAGTCAATCTGTATCTACTGATTATAATTTTACTAGGTTTATGATGTACAATATTACTGTTTGTGCACCTCTTCCTTATGTCTTTTTAGTGGGAACTTTTAATTTTACACATTTTTCTTGTACTTGTTTAAATTGTCAATTGTTTACCTGTTAAATAGCACATTAAATTTCACTAAACCTTATACAGTTATGCTTTTACAACAAAAAACTCATATTTGGTTACCTATAAATCTGACTCAACCATGGTCTCAGGACCCAGTAATCTCTGTTACTACTGAATTTTTTCAACATCTGTTAAAACGTACAAAAAGATTTATTGGAATAGTGGTCACTGTATTGTTGATTCTGATAACTGTGGCATCTTTAGCGGCAGTATCAGGAATAGCTTTACAAACCTCTTTACAAGAAAAACATGTTGTAGAACAATGGCATGAGAATTCTCATGAACTTTGGTTAACCCAATGGCAAATAAATGCTAAACTGCAGCAGCAAATAGACCTTCTTAAACAAACAGTTGAATGGATGGGAAGAAAAATATTGGCTCGTCAGCATCAAGTGTTTCTAAAATGTGATTGGAATTCAACTACCTTTTGTATAACACAGCGACCATATAATCAGACAAAACATGAATGGGAAACAATTAAAATGTATCTAAATGGGAATATCTCTGCCCAGGAGGAAATAGAGTCTTTGCATAATCAAATTGACAAAGATTTTGCAAAGCATAATGATGATGAATCCCTGGCTCAATTTGCTCAATTGCTTGCTCAGTCTTTAGAAGGACTGGATCAAAAAGGAATTTGGCAAAGTATAACTCATACTTTAAGTGGCATGGGACTTAGCCTAATCTTAACCCTTATCACTATAGTCCTTGTGTATTGTTGTTGCATAAGACAAAATGCCACAAATAATTTGGCCCTATGGAAATTGTTTTTAAATACAAAAAAAGGAAGAACTGTGGTGTCGCCTAAGGAGTCTGGCCCCCTCATAGTCTGTGATAACATCAGCCCCGGCATGGGAACAGAGACTGGGTAGGAAAGCCTGCCCAAGAGGAGAAACGGTTCTCCCCTCTTTTCTCATGATGTGTGACTAGGCTGTGTTTACAGAGCTAGTAGGAAGTGGCCGACCTTCAGGTGGCTAGAAAAAACAAACATAATTAAAAACATTCTTGGGCTAATGGAGTTCCTCCTGGGTTATTGGGGCAAGAAGAACCGGTTATGCTTGTTTGCTTAACTTAGGTAGTTTAGATAAACATTGTAGTTTGTCACAAAGCTTGTCACAAAGAATGCAATTTCAAGATAAACGTCTGTGCACTGTGAGTTGATCTGGTTCACTATATAAGAGCCTAAAAATAAAGCACAGCATGCAGTTGCAATTGCTGTTTTCTCTGCTCTGCATGCCCCGTGTCCTGATTTTGTGAGTGTGTGTGTGCCTTTTCCCGGGGTCCCGAGTGCACTAGACACTCGCGACAAGTTTCCTGTTGTGATTTATACATTATTCTTGTTTATGTTTTTCAAATGCAATTAATCAAACCTTATCTCTCTTCTAACACTGAAATCATGGGAAAGCCTTTCCAAAATGAAAGGATGTGTAGATACACAATGGTCTCTACATTTTCCCTGTAGACTTTGTCTATCTGGAATTTTCTTTTCAAACAAGGGACAATAGCAACCAGTCTCCTCCAGTAATGTGTAGTCAAACAGAATTTGATGTACTGATATGAAAGTCCTAGAGTAGCAAATCACATAGAGAGAAAGGTCAGAGGTGGGTGGGGACTAGCAGGAGAGTAAAGGGTTAAGGATGGATCCAAAACTGAGCAGAAATCTGGAACTCAACAGATGTGAAGATTGTACAAATTGACGATGTGCTTACAGGCTACTGAACAGAACGTGTTGAAACTAATGAAATCTTAACTGTTAATTAAATTTATCTTACAATTTAGTGTTTAGAAAAATTATGCACTGAAGAGTACAAATTAAAAGTGAAAGAAACACAAGGGATACAAGGGGAGGGCAAAGGAAAGGCAGGGGCTTTGCAGGACTTGGTCCTTAGTAGAGCTCAGGATGCTTGCCATGGAGCCAGCATCAGTCCGAGCTTTGGAATTCATGAAGACGGGTACTGAGCTGAGCGTAGTATTTACATTGATCCCCGAGATGGTGAGGTCACTGGAGGTGGTGCTAGCACAAGTTCTGCAAGTAGGTCTTGAGCTCAGTCAGGTATCAGTCCTGTCTCAGCAGAAGGAGAAAAGATCACCACATGTCCTTGCTCCTTGCAGGCCCCAGAACTTTTCAGTACCTGTCACAGAGGGTCTGTGCACAAATCCCCCCAGCGAAGCTTCCCACTCTGTCTCAACCCACTTACTTCTGCATGACTCAGGGTTGCAGGAGGCCACAAATATGGGGGCTTTCTCTGTGTAAAGTGCTTTGTACCCTCCCAGAGCCTCAGAGAAGCACTCCAAACTCTCCTGACTTAAGGTCTCAGCTTCAGTAAGCTCAGGTTTTTCCATCACACCAGGTTAGGGTGGGCTGGGTTTCCCATCTTGTTCAGCCGCACCTGCCAGGAGCCAAGAAGGGAGGCTCTAGAGTTGGGAGCACAGGTGTAAGCAGCAGTACAGATCTGATCTCCCTTCCCACCTGCCCTCCCAGGGTATGCTCTGCCCTAACCATAATCAGTCCTCATCTGCTGACAGAGGTTCCTGGACAGTGCTATGACCACATGTCCTCCACTGTTCAGGAAGCTTGAAATGCATCTCCCTTTCCCACCCATGTGGTGTGTGGCCTCTGTGTGAAAGAGGGTGTTATCTCTAGTGTTACTATACCCATGGGTGCTCTACAGGGTGCTGCTCTGTAACTGATAAGAGAGTGGACAGAGGGAGTGTGTCCTGCCTGCCTTTCTTCCACCTTCAGTTCATATAACAGTGCAGAACCCCATTTTGTGTGCCTTCCTAGGACTCCCCTTCCCCAACTATGTGTTCACATGTACAGAGGCCAGAAACATAGTCTATAATATTGGTAGTACTTGGTCCAGGTTGATTGTGCTGGCCTGGACAACATGGAAGCACAAGAGAGCAGTGGTTGCATTTGCTCTGGTCATTGCATCATGGTCAGTGCCTGATACGCTGATGATTTAAGGCACCTTCAGCTCCTTCCATGATGTCTGTGTGTACCTGGTTTTGCTGGTATCCCCCAGAGATTCCTGCTCTGCATCCCATGAAAGCCCATGAAATGACTCTCCAGTGCCCTTCACAGTAAAGAGAAATCCTTCACCAAAATGATGGATCCTTGGCAGGAGGCAGATCTTCTGCATGGGGAAGAAAAAACCACAATGAAGCCAGGGTCCCAGGTCTGAGAAGACCTAGGTTTAGACCTAACTCCCCATTCTGACTTCCTATGTAAACCTAGACAAGACACCATGGTTCTCAGGACCTTCCCAGTGTGTCTTCATGAACCATGGAGGTCATCCTGGCATTTGCTTCCTAGGGAAATCATCTGAGTTGTGAGATGACATTTGTAATGTCTGTGGGCTGGTGTCATGTGTACATAGTGTACAGAATTAGAGGTGAAATCCAGGAAAGGGTGGGATTGAGGTGAATACAGTGCACACAGGCTTGGCGCCTGCTGTGTGGTGGTGGAAATGACACTCACCTCCCAGACCTGTTTCACTGGTGGTATCATGACAGGGCAGAAGTTCATCAGTTCAGCTGTCCTAATGTTCCCTAAGCATCACAATTTCTTCTATGTGTTGGTTCTGTGGCCTCAAGTCAGGATGTTACACAGGCTAAGCAAGCAATATGGATGGAGATAAGCCTCAAATCTGCTGGCACTGTGCCTACATTCACACCTGTGTTAGTCACCACACCTGTGGCCTGGGCCCCTGCTCAACCTCTGACATCTGTAATCACCTTATTATGGCCACATTCTGAGTAGCTCATTGACTGATTATCCATCACACATAGTGACATTTTGTTCTGGTTTGTATTAGCCAGGCTGAAATTAAGTCCAAGACTTCATGCATGGTATGCAAGTCCTGCCCTGTCCTGAGTTCTCTGCCCAATTCCTGATTTGTTCTTAATAACAGAACATGGCAGAAGTAATGGGATGTGACTTTCAATGTTCACACATAAAATGACTGTGCCCAACCTCTTGTTCTCTCCCTTCTCTGTTCATCCTTTCCTCCTTCATCTGTTTTGTGCTGTCTTCCTCTCTAAATCTCTGACTGTCTCTGCATCTACAAGGTGGAGTGGCTGACACTTAGGATGGAAAAAAGAGTAACCGACAGAGGAGACATCAGACCTCTGTCGTAATTGAGTCCCCACCTGTTAGCAAGGGACAGAGCCTGGAAGCAGATTCTGCCACAGCTTTGCTCCTGCTGAGCCTGCAGCCTGATCAGGAGAAACTATGGTGGATCCCCCAGCAGCACCTCCTGAATTCCTGATCCACAGAACCTGAGAGAACCGAAGTTTACCTGTGCTGCCTAATTTTGCAGCCACGCATTCATCAGTAGTCACTGATGCACTATAGCAGATGTGATGTTCTGCCCCGGGCCTATCCCTCCCCACTCCTCTCCTCTCTTATTCTCCCTAGGCCCTGTGTCCTCACTTCTCACCTCTTTCTTGACTAAAAACAATTTTGACTTTGAATCTCCAGATTGTTGGTCCCCTGTCTTCTGCCACATGGACTCAGCTCTGTGCAGGAGTAGGTCCGACCTGTCTCAGCTTCAGGCACCAGTGCCACCTCAGCGAGGCTGTTCAGATGGCCCCATGCAGTGACCTCAGCCTCTGTGTCATCTTGCTTTATTGGGATATAGTGTTGGATCTTCTCTTCCACTACATTCTGCAGTGTTTTGTCCTCTCCTCCAGCCTTCCTGCTTCTGGGTGGAAAGGGACATATTGTCCTTTTCTGTGCAGTTCCCAGCCCAGTTCAGCCAGGAATAAGGTGAGAATTTAGGGCATGTAGATTGACTAAATCAGATCTTTTCCTCTGAGCAACACAGTGGGTGCCTATGGCATCACTGTATGTTCATGCCTGTGTGAGTGTGTGCATGTGAGTTTGTGTGTGTGCACATGTGTGTGTGTGCACATGCGTGTGTGCACATGTTTGTGTATCCCTCAGGATACTGCTTGAAATCAACCCCACATGTTTAGGATGAGGTCCCAGGAGCTTCGCGGTTGCTTTTCTCATGCCTTTGGAGTGGGCTGGGTCCTGTGCTAGGAGGTCTTTTTCATTTGGACTTCTCCCCTGTCCTCTTCACACTGTCCATATCCTGTGCCTTAGGCCTGGCATTGCCCCTCTCTGGGCATTGGTTCCCAAATGTCCATTTGGAGTGGAATAACACACATCATCCTTTACTGTGGAGATTCTATCATGCTGGGGGATGAGGCACTAGAGGCTCACATGGGGTTCTCTCCACCTCGGCACTGTCCCCATCCACAACTGCCTCTAATTTGATGCCATCCCACCTAAGGCCATCATCTTCTGGTTACCTCACACCACTGTTGTCACCTGCAGCTCATTTGGTAGGGAAGTGCCTGGACTTAGAACTCATCACTCAGTGTCACTGCTGCCTTGTCCCAAGCCTGTGCCACTTTTTAGGCCCGCATGGTTCAAAGGCCATAGGAAATCTTTATACAATAAATCAAATTCAGTAGGTTCACCTCAGTTCACACTGGGGACCCCAAGTGTGCAGCTATTTCTTTGTGACAAACCCAGTGGCTTCTTCATCAGTGACCTAATCTTTTCTGCTGCCTAGCCACCCATTGCAAGCAAGTGCAGTCAGGACTTGGGGAATAACTTCAGCCTAGAGTATTTATAGCATGGAGCATCCAGTCAGCTGGCCTCTGTGAAGGCTGCAGGGGTTTACACCATGTCACAGAAGATCTGTGATTGAAGACCCCACCTCATACCCTGAGGAGTAATGGAGAGATCTTGGGTCCCCACCACCTTCCCAGGCATGTGCATAAGCCTAGTGGAGGGGGTCTGGGCTGTTTTTTTTTTCTCCCTAGGACCTGATGCCACTGCTGTTTCCCAGTGCTCATTTCTCCCACTTGTTTGCCTCCATGGCGATTATGTTTCTTTTATTATGTACACAAAGTATCATTTTTTTTATTTGAAGAGAAAAACAAAACAAAACAAAGCAAGACAGTAAAAGGCTTCAAGTAATACAGAATTTTAAGAGAAAAATATACAGTAAGAATTCACTAGTAAATAGATTACATATTGTCATCTCAGAAACCGTTGTCCAGGTTACAAAATTAAAGCATACAAATTGGACATTAATATAGTGAGATTGCAGTCAGTTCTGTTCAATGATCCAACAAAAACTCACTAATATGGTGTTCTATCCTACACACTTAAATACACTTGCAGTTATATCCTTTAGATCACTTTCTTTCCTCCCTTTTTTACACTAACAATCACACATTTTGGGTTCCATTACTTCCATAGTTCTTGTAACATTTTCTTTGAAGAGGAAAAGAATATATATATATATATATATATATATATATATATATATATATATATGAAACAAGACAAAACAAAACAGAACAAAAAACCCCCAATGTCCCAAAGCAAAACAGAGTCAGTTAGAACTGGAAGGTGGACATAGTATATAATGCAAAAAAAGATTACTGGGTGATCAACAATGGTTACCACTATGCCTCTTGTTATGCTACAAAGAGGTGCCTATATCAGCTGGTATAAAAGAATTGAACAAAACAGTACAGAACGGGACCAATAAGACCCACATTGGAGACCTTACAGGACTTCCAAAGAAGATAATGGTCAAACCATAATGGTTATCATAGAGTATCTGGTTGCCTTCAAAGTGGTTGCCTATACCCTCAAATTTGATACTATTAAACAAAACAGAATATAAAAAAATCAGTCAGAACAAGATGTGGAGAACAATAAAAGGGTTCAAATCAGGTTAATAGCAAAACAAAAAAGTTACTATAATATATCCTGCTATTTTTAATTTAGTTTTCCCTTAATTAGAAGACACTAAGAAACAAATTAATTTTTAAAAAAAGAAAAAAAGGGGGCAGACTGAGATAAAAAATAGAGCATAACAATAGCACAACACAGGTCAGAACCGAACAATATAAGCATCATTGTGTTTCACCACCAGATAGCCTGACATTAATAGTAGTTACCATAATGTCTCTTTCCTTGAAATATTTGAGTCTAACTTCATATACTATAGCATCAAACTTATCAAGACAAGTGTGAAATGATACAAGAGAATGAAAGTATTGCAGGGTATTTAGAACCAGCTAACAGAAACCAAACATCGGTTTCTATGTTATCTCTTTGCCTATAAAAATTTTGCTTATACTATCGGATACATTAAAATATAATGAGATAAAACACGTTAAAACAAATGGAAACAGGTGAACAACAACTTGATGGGGCTTCAAAACAGGATGATACTCAATCAGCACTAGCTATTATGCTGTCTTATTTTCTTCAAAATAGCTATTCATAGTATCGCAGACAATAATATAAAGCAACCCAGATTAAAACCATTCCAATTAATGAGTGAAAACATTATATGAATTCAAACCAGGGTGACCGGGGAACATGATTACCACGTACTTTTATGTATTCTTATCATTACTTAAACTAGGGAAACTATTCAGAATTTATACATGTGAGTTTGATTTGTTTCACTTATGAGTATGGTCTCAAGTTGCCTCCATTTATTTATAGATGTCTCCATGTGACTATTCTTTATAGCTGAGTAGTACTCCATTGTATAAAAATACCACAACTTTTTTATCCATTCTTCAGTTGGTGGACACTTAGGTTGTTTCCAAGATCTGGCTATTGCAAATTGCGCTGCTAGAAACATGGATGCACATACATCACTGTGGTATGATGCTTTCAGCTCTTCTGGGAATATGCCTAGAAGTGGAATAGCTGGGTGAAAAGGGACTTCCAGTCCCATCTTTCTGAGAAATATCTACACTGACTTCCACTATGGTTGCACTACTCTACATTCCCACCAACAGTGCAGAAGAGTTCCTTTTTCCCCACAGCCTCTCCAGCATTTGTTGTTGGTGGTTTTGTTGATCTCGGCCATTCTTTCAGGATGAGATGAAATATCAGTGTGGTTTTAATTTGCATTTCTCCAATAATTAATGATGACGAACATTTTTTCATATATTTATTTGCCATTTGTATTTCTTCATCTGAAAATTGTTTGTTCATCTCAGATGCCCATTTTTGGATGGGGTCTTTGAATTTTGGGGTCTGATTTTTTTAATTCTTTGTATGTTTTAGACAGAAGTCCTTTGACTGAGTTCACTAAGATTTTTTTCCCAGTTTGTGGGTTTTCTTTTCACTATGATAGAGATTTCTTTTGATGTACAGAAACTTTTTAATAAGAAGTGATCCCAGTTATTGACTCTAGAACGTATTTCCCGTGCGGTGTGAGTCTTGTTCATGAAATTTCTACCTATCCCTATGTCTTCAAAGTTTTTACTCAATTTGTCTTCCAATAAATTTAGTGTTTCTGTTTTAATATTTAGATCTTGGATCCATTTAGATTTTATTTAGGTATACGGTGATAGGCATGGGTCTAGTTTTAGTTTTTGGCATATGGAGAGCCAGTTTTTTCAACACCATTTATCAAAGATACTGTCGTTCTTCCAGTGAACATGTTTGGCCCCTTTATCAAAGATAAGGTGGTTCAGTGTATTTGTAGTTGTGGTTGTATCTTCTAATCTATTCCATTGGTCTTCAGCTCTGTTTTGATTCCAGTACCACGTGGATTTTACTACAGATGTTTTATAGTGTAACTTCAAGTCAGGGATTGTGATGCCTCCTACCTTGCCTTTGCTGCTTAGAACTGTCTTTGCTATTCTAGGTCTCTTCTTACTCCAGATGAATTTTAGGAGTGAGTTCTCGAGGTCTATGAGGTATGTTGATGGTATTTTTATCGGGATTGCATTGAATCTGTATAACAGTTTTGGGAGAATGGCCATTTTCACAATATTTATTCTTCCTATCCATGAGCGAGGGATGTCTTTCCATTTTCTGAGATCATCTTCAATTTCATTTTTCAGTGTACAATAATTTTCCCTGTATAGGTCTTTCACTTCTTTCATGAGAATAATTTCTAAATATTTCATTTTTTTGGTTGCTAGTGTGAAGGGTGTGATTTCTCTTATTTCTCTCTCTGTGATTTTGTTGTTAATGTGTAGGAATGATATTGATTTTGTATCCAGCCACATTGCTCAATTTATTTATTATATCTAGGAGTTGTTCAATGGAGTTTTGGGGGTCTTCTATGTAGTGTATCATATCATCTGCAAATAGTGATAATTTAACTTCTTCTTTTCCTAAGTTTATGCCTTTTCTTTCTCTCTCTTGTCTAATTGATCTGTCTAGTATTTCCAGTACCATATTAAATAGGAGTGGTGACAGGGACCATCCTTGTCTTGTGCCTGGTTTTAAAGTGAAGGCCTTCAATTTTGGGCTATTTAGTATGATACTGGCTGTTGGTTTGTCATAGATGGCCTTTATTATATTGAGGTAAAGACCATGTATTCCAATTTTCTGCAAGTTTCTTATCATAAATGAATGTTGTACCTTGTCAAAAGGTTTTTCTGCATCTATGGAGATGATCATGTGATTCTTACTTTTGACTCTACTGATATGGTGGATTACATTTATTGATTTACGTATGTTGAACCATCCATGCATAGCTTGGATGAATCCCTTAGTCATGGTGTATTATCTTCTTGATGATTTGCTGCATCCTACTTGCCAATATTTTATGGAGGGTTTTTGCATCTGTATTCTTTAGGGAGATTGGACTGTACTTCTTTTTTTCAGTTGGGTCTTTCTCAGGTTTTGATAGTAGAGTAATATTTGCTTCCAGGAATGACTTTGGAAGGATTGCTTCCCTTTCAATTTCATTGAATAGTTTGAGGAGTGTTGGCATTATGTCTTCTTTGTATTTCTTGTAGAATTCTGCAGTGAATCCATCTGGGCCTGGGCTCTTCTTGGTGGGTAAGGACTTAATTACATTTTCAATTTCATTAACAGAGATTGGGTTATTCAACAGTTTTACATCTTCTTGATCTAGCTTTGGTACTTCATATGTTTCTAAGAATCTGTCTATTTCTTCTGTGTTATCAAACTTTTGAGAGTAGAGGTTTTTGAAATAGCTGTTGATGGTCTGTATTTCTCTTGGGTCTGTAGTGATTTCACCTGTTTCATTTCTTATTGCATGAATTTGAGCTTTTTCTTCCCCTTTTTTAATAAGGTTTGCTAGGGGCTTATAAATTTTATTTATTCTTTCAAAGAACCAACTCTTTGATTCATTGATTCTTTGGATTGTTTTCTTAGTCTCTATTGCATTGATTTCTGCTCTGATTTTTATAATTTCCTCTCTTCTTTTGGCTTTGGGCTTGACTTGCTCTTCTTTTTCTAGCTGTTTGAGTTGTAGCATCAAGTTATTTATTTGTATTTGTTCTGTTTTCCTGATGTGGGAACTGAGTGCAATAAATTTTCCTCTCAGGACGGCTTTCATAGCATCCCACAGATTCTGGTAAGTTGTATCTGCATTTTCATTTTCTTTTAGGTATTGTTTAATTTCTTCTTTAATTTCTTCTGCGACCCACTGATTACGCAAGAGTGTGTTATTCAGTTTCCATGTGTTTGCGGGATTTTTGCATTATCTTTTATCATTAATTTCTAATTTCAGAGTGCTATGATCTGATAACATGCAAGGAATGATTTCAACTCTTTTGCATTTGTTTAAATATGTTCTGTGAGCTAATATATGGTCTATTTTAGAGAATGATCCATGTACTGCTGAGAAGAATGTGTATTCTGATGCTGTTGGGTGGAACATTCTGTATATGTCTATCAAACCCATTTGTTCACAGGTGTGATTCAGTTCTGTTATTTCTTTGCTCATTTTCTGTCTGGTTGATCTGTCCCTTGGTGTCAATGGCATATTAAGGTGTCCTGTTACAATTGTGTTACTGATTATTTGAGTTTTCATTTCTGTTAATAGTTGTTTTATATAACTGGGTGCTCCGGAGTTTGGTGTGTATATATTTAAGATAGTTATCTCTTCCTCTTGGAGTTTTCCCCTTACGAGTATGTAGTGACCTTCTTTGTCCTTTATGGTCATTGTTGGTTTAAAGTTCATGTTGTCTGCAAACAGAATGGCTTCTCCTGCCTTTTTTTGGATTCCTGCTGCATGAAGTATTGTTTTCCATCCTTTGACTTTCAGGCTGTGAGTATCCTTCTGGGTTAGATGGGTTTCCTGTAAATTGCACATGGTTGGATTTTGTTTCTTGGTCCATTCTGCTAGTCTGTTTCTTTTGATTGGTGCATTGAGACCATTTACATTAATGGTTATTACTGTTAAATGCTGGTTTATTGTTGGACTGTTATCTCTCTGCTGTTGCATCTTTATCTTTCTGTGTTGTTTAATTATTTGCTTTGCTTATTGGTTTTGTCCTTCGTGTATCTAAACTCTTTCAATATTTTTTGCAGGGTTGGTTTGGTGTTCATGAAGTTCTTCAGCTGTTCTTTGTCATGGAAGTATCGTATTTCACCATCAATTTTGAATGCTAGTTTTGCAGGATATATCAATCTAGGTTGGAAATCATTTTGCTTCAGGATCTGGAATACTTCACTCCATGCTCTTCTTGACTTTATTGTTTGTGCTGAGAAGTCTGCTGTGATTCTGATAGGTTTTCCTTTATAAGTGATCTGTCTTTTCTCTCTGACAGCTTTCAATAATCTATTCTTGTGTTGGATTTCTGGGATGGTGATTATTATATATCTGGGTGTAGTTTTATTTTGGTTATGACTATTTGGAGTTTTATATGCTTCACTGATCCTGATGTCGGTTTCTGATCTCATGCTTGGGAAATTTTCAGCTATTACTTCTCTAAATATCCTCTTGACATCCTTTATGTTGTCTCCTTCTTTTTCATTAATCCCTATCATTCTTATGTTATTCTTCTTTGCCTCGTCTTGAAGCTGTTGAATTGTTGTTTCCTGATTCCTTGTTATTTTTAAAAGATCTTTCCTTTCCTGTTCACTAGCTGCAATTCTGTTTTCAAGGTCTGAAATTCTATCTTCACTTTCATTAAGGCAGCTTTTACAACTTTCAGTGGAGTTTTTTATTTCCTGTATATCTCTGTGCATCTGCATTATGTATTCTTTTTGTTTCTTATATTGGTCATCTAGGCATTCTTTTTTTTTTTAGTTCCTCCAATTTTTTATTTGTGTTTTCTTTAGATATATTCAGAGTCTCTTTCATTTCTTTTATCATTTCTTCTTTTACCTGGGAGATTATTTCGAGTTTGAATTTCTTTAATGCTTCCTGGAGTTGCTTGTTAATTTCAGTGGCTATTGTGTCCAATATTTGAGGTGAATGGCATGTATTTTCTTTTATATACATTGCTCCTAGGGTTTCTTGAGATGGGCTGGAGGTTTGAGGTTGTAATTTGGTCTTTCGTTTTGTCATTTTCCTATATTTCTGTGTTTCAAGTGTTATTTGAAAGCTTCCTCAGGATCTGTTGGAAATCCCCTTCTATGTTTGCAGCTACTGAGACTGGTACCATGCCACCCCAAGCCACTGGGCCTGCAGAACCAATGGCCCTCCTCTGCCCGCTCAGAACTCCACAGCTCCAGACAAGCTGGGCCTCAGGGACACTGTGCACCCACCTGCTCCCCGGAAGCTCCACAGCTCTCCAATCACAGCCGGGATGTGGAGGCAGATGTAGACGCCTCAAATCCACCTCTACTCTTCACTGCACCTGGAAGCCTGGAGGGACCCAAACAGTCTGGTCTCTGGGCCGAGTGCGCAGAGCACTCACCACAGGCTGCAGGGCCTCCAGAACCCGCGATGCTCCACCGCCTGCCTAGACATGCATAGTCCTCCAGACACACAGAGAGGCCGATGCAGGCACCCCAGGTCCACCCAGCCCCTCCTCTGCATACCGATGGCTAGGCGTGGCACTGTGAAACAGGCTGGGCTCCAGGGATAATGTGGGCCCGCCCACCCGTCGGAAGCTCAGCAGTTCTCCAAGTGCAACCGGGATGGGGAGGCAGATGTAGAGGCCTCAAACCCACTTCTCCACTTCACTGCACCCGGAATCCTGGAGGGTCCGGACCAGTCTGAGATTTGGGCAGAGTGTGCTAAGCACTCACCACAGGCCATGGTGCCCAAGGAACCTGTGATCCCTCCCTGCTTGCTGAGATATCCACAGTCCTCCAGACACACGGGGAGGCTGATGCAGACACCCCAGATCCGCCCAGCCCCTCCTCTGCATGAGAAGATATTTTCAATAATTACTAAACTGCATGGTGACCACAGTTAATAAGAAGGATAGCTTTCAAAACTGCTAAACAATGGGATTTGCAGTTGTGGTCACTGTGAAAGTATTTGTAGGTTAGTAAGCTGGTAGACACATGGTAGACACATTAACTGGATTGATTCTTTCTACATAGATCAAAAGCATATGTTACCCCATAAGCATTCATAATTATTGTGAATTACCAAAGGAAGATATCCTATACCTGTATTCCCAGCACTCTGGGAGAGTAAGGAAGGAGGACCACAAGTTTTAACCCAACTTGGAGAGTTGAGAAAATTATTTAGAGATTGTCTCAAAAATTAAAAAAAAAAAAAACGACAAATTTTAAAGTGCATGGGCATATAACTCATACAGAAATCCCTGGGATCATTGAACAGTGTATTAACCACTATTCTGTTATGAAAAAATTTAATCTATTTATAAAAGTGTTTTCATACTTTATTAATATCTACCTGTGCTACATTAAAATAAATAAGAAGAAAATTGTTTGTTTGTTTGTTTTATTTTCCTTTGAGACAAGGTATTGCTATGTATTGCAGGCTGACCTTGAATCAACAAGTATTTCAGGCTAGCCTTGAACTCCCTGTGATCCTCATGTCTGGGATTACCCTCCCATGTGCTGGGATTACAGGCATGCACCACCATGCCTTGCAAGAAAGTGTTTTTTTTTAATTGTCAAGAGGATAAAACCATATGAAATAAAACAGAATAGAGTCACTCAAAACAAAAGGATGATCATGGTACATCAGTTAAAAATAAAATCCAACAGTAGGTTGTGTGGGCTCTCAGCTGGTACAGAAAATGACTCAACACCTTGCTGAACTCCAAATTTCTCCAGATAATTGGGCAAATACCTAAATTTTGCAAGGTGTCTATTGTTAACATGTCTTGTCTAAGAAGCAATTCATATCAAGTACCAGGGAAAGAACACAGAACTTTGATTTACTATTTCCAATGTCTGGAATTTATCCCAAGAAAGAAAGATATATGCTCAATGCAGTTTGTCTAAGAGGAACTAGACTTGTGTACATGGTCAGTAACAGGATAACAAAGTAAAACTCTACCTATGCATATAATACAAATATTCAACACTACGCAAATACACAAATGATCTGAGCAGAACTGGGGAGTATGGTTAGAGACAGCCGAATACGGACAAGAAGGGTATTCTGCTGCAGGTTCAACAATGTGGGTGAATTATATTTTTTTTTGTGGATTTAAATTTTTAAACTGCTGATCACACTTCCTCATCCCTCAATGCCCCATGCCACATTCAGACTCCTCACAAAGCTTACACACCCAAGAGGCGCCAATATTAAAACAAGCAGAAAGCCCTTATCAATGGAATGGACTGGAGACAAAGCATGTGCAGGTAGAATAATAACTGCTGTCTTAGTATAACATCTAGGTCCTCTCTCAGTCTGCAGGGAGGAGATCCAAGTGGAATACAATCGTCCTATTGGAGTATATGTCCATGGCTCAGCAGGGCCAGGCTCACTGAGACCAGAGGCCATGTGAGATCCCCAGCCGCCCTGCCCACAGGTCCCACACCAGGGCTGGGCTCTCAACAGCACCTGGAAGGGGCAAGGATCACAGGCCACGTGCCAGGCTGGCCATGCGGACCCCGACAGAGAAGAGGGAGGAAAGGAGGGCCCTGAAGACCTGAGGCTAGGTCGCACCAGTTCCGTGTCCACCGCCTCCCCGGACTCCTGACCAAGGTTTCGTGAGCTGCTAACATTAGGCCACCGGGCCGCGCCGCCACTCAACACCAGCAGCCGCCTGCCTACCTGGCCCATACCCCAGTCCCAGCCCAGCCACACCTAGGCAGAGGAAGGAAGGATGAGTGCTCAGGTCTCCAGAAGGGGTCGCTAGCGGCAAAATGGCCACTCCGTGCATCCACTGTGAAGCGAGGCAGGGGCGGGGTAGGACTGAGTGAGATGCGGAGGCCAGTGGCTAGGGACCATCCCTGGGCGCGGGTCGCCCAGGTCGGGCCGGGTGGAGTGTAATCTTCACTGGCGGCCAGGGGGTGGGGCCAAGCGATTTGAGGGGCGGGGCCAGAAGCTGGGACCCAGGAGGTGCAGAGCCCTCCAAGAGGCAAGAATGAGGCGGTGGGCGTGGCAGTGGGGGTTAGGGTTTCTCTGACACTGGGTGTGGCTGCAGGTTGAGCTTCTGGGAGACTGAGCCCCAGGCATGCTGTGAGAGGAAGCAGAGGAGTGGACTGAGTCTGAGGCTTGGAATTTATAGATGTCTAGACTCAAATCTTCCCGGGCCTAACACCTTAGGTACACTGCTTCTCTTCTGGGAGCTTCAATTTAAACTATTCTTATTCTCGTATTATTTTGCTTTGAAATATTTTGTGTTTTTTTTTCTATTAAAAAAACAAACTGTGATGAATGGCAATACTCATTTTTTGGCACTGCTGTGAAGATCCAATGAAAACCCTGCAGAGCTCTTCGCATGTTTCCTAACATACAGCAAGTGCTCAGATGCCATTGTTATTTGTGTTGTTGCCCTTCTTTTATTACAAAGAAATGAGTGATTTCGGTATCCGTCGTCTGATGTCTTCATAACTTAAAAATATGTTTACATGCTAATATAACACACTAACAAACATATGTAACAAAGGTGTAAGGCCAGGGTCTCTCTGAGGTGCTTTACATATGTTAATTCTTACAAGGGTAGGGGTTAGGAATTATTTTCATTTTCATACCTGTGTGAGCTGAGACACCAACATTTAATACCTTTTCCAATGACAAATGTGTGGACAGAATTTTAACCCAGTGGGCCTCATACCAACACCTCCGTTAACTAACCCATACTTGGCACAGCACTGCTACAGTTCTGCTTTGGATTTTTCACATGAGTGAGGCATGAAGTTGTTCATGGGAGGTTCCACAGGTAGCTAGAGGCAGTTTGTGTCAGGGTTCACTAGAGAGTCAGCTTTAATTTGTGTGTGTGTGTGGGTGGGTAGGTGGGTGTACCTGTACATGTGTCACACATAAAGGATTTACAAAGTAAGATTAGAATGGCCATCTGCAGAGTCATGGGGAGAACACAAAAGGGCCATGTTCTCCTTGGAAATGCAGAAGAATTGGCTGAAGTTTACATGGACTGTTCACGGGTACTGCTAGAACACTTGTTGGTCTACTTTGGGAACTCAAGAAAGATTTTCTGAGGTGAGGACCCAAGGTCAGAGAATGTACATGTTCAAGGCATCAGCAACAGTGGTAGTCAGTGTGGAGCAGAGCAGAGAACTACTCTTTTTGTTGTATAATTCTTACAGATTGTTATCTCATATTTACATTCTTGTATAGTGCTCTAAGCAGTCCATGGTGGCCAGGAAGCAGAGTAGAGGGACAGCACAAGGGAGGAAGAAGCCAGAGACCAGATGGAATACATAGCATCATTCCTCCATGTCCCCTACAGATGAGCCCAGAAGTACACTTTACTAATCCCTTGGAAAACTCTCAAGCCCATAAAGTTGACAATGAAGTCAATCATAACATAGCAGAAGTTTTTTGATGTTAAAATTATAGGTGATTTACATATGTTTATATATATAGTATTTTCGGATTTTCCCACCTTTAAAATTCTATCCAAAGTCAAAAAATGCTGAATTTTATGCAATAGAAATACTTTCCTTAGGTAAATTTTATAAAATGAACTGAAAAAGACTAAAAAATAAATGAACAAGACTTTAAAAAAGAACAGGGTTTAAAAATACTCACAGGAAGAGCCAGAAATCTTTACTCTGCTTTGAAAAACTACTTGAAAGACAGTTAAGCAATTTCTGAGTTAAACATGCAAGACATGAAATATTCAACTTCACACTGAGTATCTTCCTCTTCTAAATCAGTGCTACAGCTATACAAACACAAGAATGACTACAACAACTTTATTTTTCACATCAAAACTGGAAAAACTACACAGGGCCTCAGCTGATGGACACATGAGGATCTGTGGTTCATCCACACAGTGGGATGTGATGGCTCAGCCACTGACAAGGAGCAGCACTTGAGAAACCTAACATGGTTATGAGGATTGAAAAAACCCTACCAGCTCTCCCCAAAACAAAAACAAAAACCTTCTGCATCTTGTGTGGTTGCAGACCTGTCACCTCTAGAAAATACAAAGTGTTTCCCAGAGATAAAAAGCAGACACATTGCTTAGGATGGAAGGAAGCAATTATAAGGAGCCATAAGGAAAATGTGAAGGTGATGTATACATCACCACTTTGGTGACAATTTTCGATTCCAAGTATTTTTGTTTGTTTTTAGTTTTAGTTTTAGTTTTGTTTATTTTTGGTACCAGGAACCAAATTCAGGACACTGTGCTTGCCAGGGAGCACTTTGCCACTGAGCTATATCCCTGGCCCATGTCAAGTTTTATCCAATTTTGTAGTTTAAACCGGTAAGTTCATTGTATGTCAATTATAAAGAAATAAAATTGCTTTTGAAACATTCTCATCTGAGCTATCCACAAAAGCTTTATTTACTTATAGTTTTACTAACAAGCAATTTTGTTTATTTGTAGATTTATTTCTAAGCAGTCTTGTTTATTTATAGATTATTTTATACAAAGTTTTGTTTATTTATAGATTTATTTATTTTTTGCTGTGCTGAAGACTGAATCCAGTGCCTTGGTCCTTTTATCATAATTTATTCCCAGACAGGGCCTTGTTAAGTTGCTAAGTTGTTTACATTGGGCTGGAATTTTATTACATTTAATAGCATTTTTGTATACTTAAGTATAACAAAGGTAACTAAATTGAGTAGTCTCAAGTAAATCAATAAATACAGCTTAAAAATCAATAGCTAGGTGTGAGGGTACATGCGTGTAATCCTGGCACTTAGGAAGCTGAGGCAGGAGGATTATTGCAAGTTCTAGGTCAGCCTAATTTACATAGTGAATTGAAGGCCAGCCTGAACTACACAGTGAGAGTCTTAAAAAATAAATTAATCAAATAAAATAAGATAAACCCTGGACTAAGGCAAGGAATTATCTTCTAGTCCAGAGCATGGGCATCTTCAGAGGATTTACTTTCGAAGTTGTTGTGGTTTGTATCTGGGTGTACCCACCAAAGCCTCATGAAGTCACAAAGGCAGCTAAACCTGACATCAGTGATTGGTTCATTGTTTAGTGCTGTGATTGGTGATGAAAGTGCTTCACCTTTCCGGGGTTTGAATTATCAGGGTAAAAGAGGTCTCACCAATCCATGTGAGAGAAGTGTGAAAGTCGTAATTCAAAAGAAAATCACCACCTGTGGCCAACAGGTGCAGAAAACATTCAGCCTCTCAAAGTTGATTCACCCAGGCACAAATCACTGAGAAGTGCTGTGTCCCCATCCAATGACACATTTTTAAGGCAGGAGCTAAACAGCACTGGAGAGAACATGAGGGACAGAGCAGAGTCCTGTCCCATAGCTCCCATCACAGCTATATACAGAGACGTCCTTAGACCTCACAGGACTAACAAGAGAGGTTTCTCCAAAAAAGAATGCCTACACAAATTTTCAAGATTTCTTTTCAAGTGTTTGATTCACAGTACTGTTTGAAGCAGGAAGGACCTGGGACCCTCCCTAGCCTTCACGTACAGCATGCACAGGCGAGCTCTTTGGAGAATGCCATGCATGATTGTTGGAGAGAACTCTGGCAAGGGCCATAGATGTGCAGGTCTAGGGGTGAAAAACTCATAGCACAGCAAGGTTTTTCATGGGCTAACCAGTGCGCTGGGAGTCTACACTGCAAACCAGTGCTTCCCAACACCAGGGACCACACCAAGCAGGGGCATTTGGATGCCAGAGTGGCCAGTCAGGTGAGAGGCAGCCCTGACTTACACAGTTGAGTACAGTATCCCTCTGGAGCTGAACCCCCAGCAGGTCCACCTCACTTCCTTTTCAGGTCTGTCAGCAAGGACATCACACAGGAGCATGGCAACACAATTGAAGTTTGCTCAAACTAAATCATTTAGCTTCCTTTTGAAGAAATGTGTGAAAATGCACATGTCTGAGAAAAAGAAGGCTGAGAACAGCATTATGCATGTTGTGTAAATAAACTGATCCTTTACAAGTCATGGAAATAATGCCTGTGGGTGAGTCTGCAATGGCAGAGGTGTGAAATATCATGCATAAATGTTTCAAAATTGCAAAAGAATAACTCCAAATAAATGCTACAAGGACATGACTTCCCTTTGGGCACTGCAATACAGCAATCTAGATTTACTGAGCCACCTCAGTAAACCCAAGGCAAAACCCACCAGACAATTCCATCACCCAAATGTGAGGGTTCAGCAGCTCTGCTCCCTGCTTGATGCTGCTGCTGGTTGACAATTTCAAGGTGTTTCTATCTGCACAAGCCATCTCCACCCCTCTCAGCTAATGATTGCCTGGCTGTGGATCAGACTATGACTTTACATAAAATCCTATCATGATTTCAGGATGGGTAGCATTCTCTTGTTTACTGGAAATTATTTTTGAAGTTTGGGTGTAAGAATCTGTAGACCATGTGCTTAGCAACTTGAGGGGAAATGAGATTGTTTGAAGTAAATGTAGGAAAATCATTTGTCAGTGGCAGATTCAGTTGGTATTGAAGCGCATATGTTATGGGTAAACAGGCATCAGTCAGGGTTTGCTGTACAAAATGCTGGAAGGCACAGCAGTGTCCCCAAGTTCAGTTTGTGCTTTGCTTCCCTCATTCTTTTTTTTTATTTAAGAAGAAAAGAAAAGAAAGAAAAAAAAACAGTGAAGGGGTACAAGTTATACAGATTTACAGTAGAAAAAAATGCGCAGTAGGAAATCACTAGTTAATGGATTACATATTGCCATCTTAGAAATAATTGTTCAAGTCACAAAATTAAAGCTTGTAGAGTGGACATTCCAACAATGATACTGCAAACAGTTCTGTTCAATGATCCAATAAAACTCTGTGATATCATTTTCTATCTTATACATTTAAATATACATGCAGTTATATAGTTTAGAGCACTTTCTTTTCCTCTCTTTTGTACAGTGACTATTACACATTTTGGGTTTCATTGCTCCCACGGTTCTTATTGCTTTTTTGGAAGAGAGTAAAACCAAATGTGACATAACAGAACAGAATCGGTCAAGTCAAAAGGGTGGACATAATAGATAATATAAAAACATAATACAAGGTGATCAACAATGGTTACCATAATGCCTCCCGCTATTTCTAATAGAATTGCCTATATCATTAGTTGTAATACAATTGAACAAAACCGTAAAGAATAAAACCAACAAAACCAAAACATTGGAGATATTGTAGGTCTTCAAAAGTAGATAAAAGTCAACAAGAATGGGCGTTATAATGAATCTCATTATCTTCTCAGCTGATGCCTAAACTTTCGAACCTGATACTATCCAGTAAAACAGAATAGAGGAACCTCAGTCAAAAACAAGATGGTGAGAGTAATACAGGGCTTCAAATCGAGATAATAGAAAGTCAAAGTGGGTTACTATATTATATCCTGCTATATTTTTCCCTTTAATTAAATGGATAAAAATAAAAAAGTAAATAATGGAGTGGAGATTGAGAAAAAGAGGGCATAACAGCGAAACAGGGCAGATCAAAACATAACCATTTCAGCAGAATAGTGTTTCACCACCAGATAATCCTGACCCAAAAATAGTTACCATATTGACTCCCTCCCTGAAGTCCTTGAGTACAACTTCATATACTGTAGCATTAAGTATATCAAAACAATGTAAAACCATTTAAGAGAATGACAGCATTATAGAGTATTTAGAATCGACTAACAGAAAATGAACAATTGTCTCTGTATAATCTCCTTGTCTTTAAAAGGTTTTTGCTTATACTATCGTACATAACAAAATCCAATAAGATACAACCTGTTTAGACCATTGGAGACAGAAGAACAAAAGCTAGATGAGACTTCAAAACAAGATGGTACTAAATCAGCATTATCTATTAAGATGTCATTTTCTCCAAAAAAAGCTGTTCCTATCATCCAATCTTCTCTGTCTCATTTCTGTTGAGCTCTTTTTCTGTCAGTAGCTGTCAGTTTGTCTTCTTCATTTTGTTCTCTGCTCCATTTGTTGTGGCCTCCCTGCCACCATTTCTGGGTTCTTTGTATTTTTCTTTTTTTAGAATATCCTGCAATACTTTCTGTAGGGTTGAATTGGTGGTTGCAAATTCCCCCAGTTCCTCTTTATCCTGGAAGCACCTCGTTTTTCCATCAATTTCCAGGGACAGTTGTGCTGGATATCTCAATCTTGGCTGGAGATTTTTATCTTTCAAAGCTTGAATTATTTCTCCCCATGCTCTTCGTGATTTGATGGTTTGTGAAGAGAAATCTGCTGTAATTCTGATGGGTATTCCCTTGTAAGTGATCTGTTTCTTGTCTCTTACAGCTTTTAATATTCTGTTCTTGTATTGAATTTCTGGAATTTTTATTATTATATGCCTGGGTGTTTCTCTGTTAGGGTTGTAGGTAGCTGGGGTCCTGTATGCCTCATACATCTGAGTATCTTTACCTTTTGCTAAATTAGGAAAATTCTCCTGGATTATTTCTGTGAGTAGCTTTTGTAGTTCACTTGTTTGTGTCCCTACTTCTTCTTTTATGTTCTTAATCCTTAAGTTATGGCTCCTCTTATCATCTTCTTGTCTTTGTATTATTGCTGTTTGTTTCTTTGTTATTTTTAAGAAGTTTTTCATTTCATTCTCCCATGTTTCAAGTCTGCCCTCCAATTCAGATAGTCTGTCCTTAGTTTCTTTCAAGCTGTTATGCCAGTCTTGGATAGACTACTTAATTTCTTGATAGTCCCTTTGAACCTGCTTCACATACTCAATGCTTTCTCTGTTTTCTCCATCAAGCAATTCTCCCCTCTTTTTCTGTTCTTCCATTCCACCATCTGCTTTTTCCTGGGTGGTGCTTAGCATTTCTCTAACTATTCTGCATACTTCTAGCTTCAGGTCATTGATAACTTCATTCCTGAATTGGTCTATGAGGCTCTCTATATGGTGCTTAATGTATATTGGTGTGGTGTCCATTATTGCCTGATTCTCAGGATTGGGGGCCGAGGAGCCTTTTTTGTTGCTTCCCTTCCCCATATTTTCTGTTCCTTATAAAATGCAATCTTACATAGGAGGCCCGGCTTCCCTGCCTGTCAGCCACAGCCTGATCAAATTGCGCTGGCTAGTTGTTCCCGCCCACCGCTGTGCCCCAGGGAGTTGTGGAGGAGGCAGCCTACTCGGGAGTCGGTCGCTCCTCTGGGCCACCGTCAGGCTCTGGGATCTGGGTTAGGCCAGCCTAGGGAGTCCGCCAGCAGCGTCACTCAGGCCAGGCACTTTTCACCAATCCCGTCTGAGAGGGGAATGTGTGGCTGGAGTTGCCACCGCGCCCTGCTCTTACAGGACTGCCTGAGCCCAGAAAAACCTCCGCTTTAGTCAAACTGTGGTGGGGGTCAGTTTCTCGCTCACCTCGCCACCAGTCAGTTTTCGTGTACGCCTCCTTGTCCGTCCTGTTTCCGACTCCGTTTGCAGACTCCCATTCCCAGAGCTCGGCGCGTCTCTCCTTGCCAAGCCGCTGTGGAGGCAGCCAGCCGCCAGGCGGCGGGAAACCCAAATCGCAGTTTCCAATGGTGCGGGGTCGAGCCTCCACACCGAGACTTTTCTGTTCCTATTTTAGCGCCAGGACTGTATTCTAAGTTGGATTCTCTCAGCCCAGTTCGTTCCTGAGTCAGCAGAGCATATCTCTACTGGTTCGTATCTCCTTAGTCCGCATCATTCCTGGCCTCTGAGCCGAACCTTTCAGAGGGCCTTCAGTAGTTGCGGTTGTCTGTGCGCCATGTTCTCCCGGAGTCCCTGCTTCCCTCATTCTACCAAGCTGGAGAGTGGATTCTCAGCATTCAAGCACATAGAGTTTGTACTACAGTAGAAATCTGTAAAAACTTCTGTTAACTGGTGAATGAAAAGACAAGCAAATGTTTTTTTGGCAAAATGCAGTTCTAAATATATGCTTAAATAAACAAAAAATCCAGAAAAAATTAACAGCAAAAAGAAATGTAATGACAATATGTTTTGTTCCAATGCCACTGCCTCAGTCTCAAACATAGGAGCAAAATTTGCAGAGTAGAATTGTCACTGAAGACAGTGGTCTTCGGGGTCTTCATCCCCAGAGTGGCAGATTGGGTGCCCTGCCCACTAAGCCAGATGAATTCAGGATAGCACCTGAATCCTGGTGGAGGCTGAGACCAGGACCCAGGAACTGAGGCCCCTGGGGCTGAGGAATCAGAGTTTTTGCTGCATCCTGGCTGCTCTGCTTTCCCTTGCCTGCAGGGCTACAGCATGGATGAGGTGGGGAAAAAGGCTGTAAGGCAGGCAGTTCTAGGCTCCTTTGCAAGCTGAACATTCCCTGTGATGCTTGAAAGCAGGAAGATTCAGGACTTCCTTGCTGGAAAAATAGACACTGAAGAAAATCTCTTGTTGTCCTCTGACAGTAGCAGCCACAGGTCAGCACGGTGGCTTTTATGGTAGGAAGAGCAGGGACACCCACCACAGCAGGATCCTCATGGCTTTATGTGTTGGAATGTTTAAAAGTTAGTCATGAATGATGTGTTGGCTTGCTGAATACCAAGCCTCCTTATTTTATATTTACAGTGATATTTGAAGTGTCTGTATTGTGCATAACTTTCAGTATATATAATGAAATAAAATCATCCATTTTCATATACCTATTCAAGAAATTAGCCACAATTAAATATTAACTGATTTGAATAAAAGGAATATTGAATAGAACACTATAAATAATGCAATGGAATGGAAAAAACACCAAAAAAATTACCCCCCCAGGATCAGTGGTCTGCCCTCAAGGAGCTCCTCTTCTGTTCTCACCTGCTATTCAGGCCTGGGTCTCTTCATTGCTGGGTGGAGAGAGGGCCAGGCTATGAGCTCTTCTATCATCTCAGGTCGGATCCAGGACATGGCCTAGGACATGGCCTTTTTAAGCATTTTCTGTGACTATAATTGTATAATTGACTCAGCAGCTCTGCTGTGGTGCATTCATGGTTTCTAACTATCCACACTCATAACTGAATAAGAAGAGATCATGGGTGTCTCTCAATCTCATTTTTTATAATGAGGCCATAGAAGTGGAATTTCTAGGTGAAATGTATATAAATTGAATTTCCTGATGATAAAATTCACACTAAAACGCACCATAGAGTTGGATACTGGAGAGGGAAGCCTGGGGTTACTCAGATCTCTGTGGAGATCTAAAGTCGGGGGAAGATGGATGATGCAGATGTGGAGGACACCATGGCACCTAGTAGTGTACCATGGACAACAAAAGCTCAGGTCCAGAACTCCTGATCCATCCGTCAGCTTCTCAGCAAACAGCATACACTGCATGCTGAATAAGAGAGGGCTGTTGTGGCCATGCTGCCAGAGCTCTGCCCTGCAGTTCTGAGGCCCCATGTCTCATTCAGGGAAACTCTGTACAAGAAGATCAGCATGTTTCAGAACCTACCTTGACTGAATATCTTCCACCCAGGTGAGATCTCAACTGCCACATGTGGATTCACCACAGCTGTGGAGCAGGACAGGTGTTTACAGGCAGCAGGTCAGGAGGTGGAGACACTGCATGCAGGTAAGGGTACAAAGCCTGAAATAAGAGACCTGACCCTAGCCTGCCTCAGTGCCCTCCAGGAGTAACTGCACCCTGCAACAATGTGCTTTAAAAGGCTAAATACCTTAACAGATTACTCACAAAATTATATACTGTAGGGGAAATTTGAAGATACAAACCTAAATTGCTATGTCCCTAATTAAAATGTGACATGACCCTCGATCGGTACATGATCTCCTATGGTGTCCCTGACCCAAATCCTCAGAAGAAAACACACCATTTGACATAGCATTAATAAGCAAAGGCAATGAGTCAACAATCATAACTGCTTAATAACAACAACAAATGCCAGGATACAATAAATGCCCTGCTGACTTGTATAAAGTGTATAGTAAAGAATAAATTCTGGATCTGGCCATGTTGGCACTTAGGCATCTGAACAAGAAAACAATTCTCCTGCCTTCCTGGCAAGCAGCCCTGGTGCAAGTCGGGAGGAGAACCACTCAGCACCTCCCGTGAGCCTACTGGTGCATGGACTAAGAACCATACATCCCACTTGTACACCCTTGGTTAGCAAGGAGAGGCAGAATTCTGAGCATCTATTGGGGAGATGACTGTGCAATATAGAAAATATGGGGGATTTCTTTCTATCTTGTGTTTGAAAACAAATATTGCCTTTAATCTTTTGCTGTGTTCTGATTAATTGTTTTGTTCTATTCAATATTATATTTTGACTGGTTTTAAAATGTTCTGTGTTTGTTTGGATTTCACTAAACTAATTGAATGGAAACCAATTGTGAAGATAATGAGATATACTATGGTAACTATTACTGTTATCATGGACCCTGCTGTGAAGGTCTGTACCAATTTCCCTGCATTGTCTCAATTTGCTTTGTTCTGTTTTGCTCTGTTGTATTTTACTACCTTCAAAACAAAATTTTGAAAAAGAATGAATACTAATAACTTTTCATGTTTTTCAAGGGAATGGAACAACCACCAATTCCTTTTAGATGACGAAGTCACCCTGATGACAAAGCCAGATTATAATGCATTCAAAAAATGGTTATACTCTAATGGCCAATATTCTTAAAGAACCCTACACAAAAATATTCAAGTAAATGCTCATTAGCTAAATTCACAAGCACATGAAAAGTTTAAGCACCACAATAAACACTTGGTTCACCCTCAGTGATGCTACAATGGTTCCACTTGCACAAATCATTCAGTGTCACTTGCCACATTCACAGCATGAGGCACAGCTAACCCCTCAAGAGATTTGGAAAAATAACTTTGAGAAATTCAATAGTTCACCATCTTTTCATGATAAGAACCATTCACACATCATGTGTAGGTGGAATGAATCTCAGCAGAGAAAAGAACCGACATGACAAGCCCATCACTGACATCATTCTCAGAGTCTGACAAGCTGCAAGATTTGCTTCTCAGGTCAGGAACAAGACCTGGCTTTGGACTCTTTTCAACACTAGTTGAAGTCCTAGTCCTAGAATTTAGTCAACAATAAGAACCCAAAAGTTTACCAAATCAGAAAGGAAGAATTAAGAGGTGTTTCTGTTTCCTGAGGATACATTTCATATAAGAAACTTAAAACTCCACTGAACAACTTTTAGAACAAATTAGCAAATAACTTCAGTTTCAAGGTACAATATCCATATGTCATAATCAATTCATATCTATGTGCTTCAAACAAACTGCAGACTCAAATACAAGGAACACAATTCATTTCATAATCCATCCAAAAGATTTAATACTCATGTAAAATTTGAACCAAAATCACCTGTTCTTGGAAAACTGTAGAAATTGAAGTGGCACTAAGAGAAGAAAAGACAGATTGTGGTGGTGGATGAGAATTCATGTTGTTATAATGTACATGCTACCCAGAGCAACCAGGTGTTTAAATGCCATTCCTGTCAAAATATCAGTGCCATTTTCTTAGAAATAAAAAAAAAACAAAACAAAAATGCACAGGGAAGGACAAAGGGTCATACTATAGCCATGGAAAAAACATTAAAGTTAGAGGCAACAAAAAACATAGTTTTCTGCTATATAATAAAGTGACAACAGTCAAAAGGGTCCTATACTGCAAGAACTGGACCACAGATTAAAAAGGCCAGCCCATTAGAGATCAACTCATACAGTCAACAGGAATTTTGCTTTGTTTCTCCTTTTTCCTTCCCTTCCCTCCCCTCCCCCTCCCCCTCCAATTTCCTTGATTTCCCTTTCCTTTTCTTTTTCAGTTTTTGGTCAAGTTCTTCCTGTGTAGCTCTGGCCTAAGCTGAACTCAGAGTGTGTGGCAGGCTTGTCTGGAACTCCCAGGAATCCTGCTGCCTCAGCCTCCTGAGTGCAGGTATTGCAGGCATTTTCAACATTCCATGCTCAGCCAATGAGTTTTTAACAACACTATGATGAAACCAGGTCTGGTGGTGTGGCTTGTAATGCCAGCAGTCTGGAAGGCTGAGGCAGCAACATCACAAGTTTAAGGACAGCCTCAGCAATGCAGCCACTATCCAGAACTTCATGAAAATAAAAAGAATTTTAAATGTGGAAGACCATGGGGCTAAGTGCAAATCTCAGTATTCAATCCATAGAAACTGAATGCAAAACAAAAAACTTGGAAAGTCCAACGATAGGAAAAATAATATTTTACACTGTCCTGGCCTTCTGGAGGGCAGTGTGCCCCAAGTGGCATTAGATTTCACACTTTTCATGTGGTTTGACTTCAAACAATCATCAAAATCCATGAGAGATAAAAACAAATAAGCAGAAATTGCTTCAGGGACATCAAGTCTCAGTCTCATTCCCAGTGCTGAAGGCATTTGCAGTGATATTCTGAAACACATGATGACCACAGTTACAAAACAGAGAATGTACAAACAGTGTTAATGGGATTTTCAATCTTACTTACTTTGAAAAAACTGCCATTTAGGAGGTTCATATATAGCTTAACCAGATCCACTCTTTCTGCAAAGTTTCAAAAGATCAAAGCCAAATATTTCATTCTATGAATGCACAAAATTACTGCTGATTACCAACTCAAGATAATGTACATTTGCAATCCTAGCACTCTGGGAGAGGGAGGGAGATTGAAAAAGGAAAGGTTTAAGCCTCACCTGGGAAATTCACAAACTTAGTGAGATCATGCCTTAAAATTTGTAAAAAGATTAACAAATTTTACAAATATATGAAAATATAGATCATTAAGAAATCATTGTGCACAATACAGTAGCCAATGTTATTCTCTCATTATTCTTCTGTATTTTATCCTTTTACAGACTTAACAATAGCATCTTTTATGTGGACCTTATTAATATGTACTTCACTTACATTAAAATAAGACAAGAAAGTCTTTCCAAAAAACAGTAATCCTTTGCTCAAATCCTACTACTATATATAAAGTTAGTACTAAAATAAAAAGAACCATCAAATTCTCTTTATACTATACTCTCCAAATCCTAAGAGTGTATATTGAGTAGCATATCTACATTCATCTCAGTTAAAAGGTCCAAAAAATGGAAACAGTTCAAATTCTTGGCAGTAGATCAATGTCTACCTCATGGTAAACCTAATGCTCAGTGTGCTGACTAAAGTACATATGTAAGAAAAATTCATCAAATTTGATTTGTTGATTTATAGGTGATTTTTGTGTCTTTTTAAACCTTTTTTAATGTATTTTTTATTTCAATTTATTTATTTATTTTTGAGACAGGATTTTTCTATGATGTTTAGGCTTTCATTGAAATCACATTGTAGCTCAGGCTGACATCAACTGACAGCAATCTTATTGCCTCAGCCTTGTAACTTATGGCATTAGAGATGTTTACTACCAAACCTGGTTCTCATTTACTTTTTAAACTTTTTCCAAAACTAAATTACCCAGGATTATGTGATATGTCATAGTTTATAAGGTGAATTATACAAAATGTAATCAGAAAGCACTGACAGTGCACTGAAGGAGACTCAAAATCCTCACCAACACTAAACATAGTGTAACATAACATAACATAATATATTATAGCATAAAAAACACAACAAAACAAAGAAAAACAAAATAAGAAAACAGGATTGGAGATTTAGTTCAGTAGTATAAGTGCCCACTTGGCAAACCTGAGGTCATAAGTTCAATCCTCAGTACCAAAAAGAAAACAACCACCTAACTATGATTTTAAAAAATGCTTCCAAGTCTACCTTAACAGTTTGTAAGCTAATCATACACAAGACATATAATTTGGCAATTTCACATCTAAGTACTTTTTCTTTGAAATAAAAGTCTATGTCCACTCAAGACCGTGTATAAGAATGGCTGTGGCAGCTGGCTTTCCAGGGCCAACCTGGAAACAGAACAAATGGGATCAGCAGATGGGTGACAGATGCATGAACAACTTGCAATTGGCGGGTTCAGCCACATAAGAGTGTGTGGTGGCTCCACTACCAATAAGCAGCAGTATGTGGAGAGCCTAGCACAGAGTTTGTGCTTCAAGGAGACCAACCAAGAACATTGAATGTGAACAGGCTCAGCACCATCATCTCTAGGAAAGGTAAACTACCCAGCAGAGACACAAAGCCCATGGTCTGTTTGGGATGGGAGCACAGGAAGTGAAAACAGTGACTAGGAGACAAATTCCCCAGGAGGGATGCCCATGTGTCCGCATCAGCACGGGGTGATGATGTCCATAGCCTTGCAAAGCGTCCCCTTGCCCTCACCACCTGCTGTCCCTCCTCAAAGGAGTTCAGAGTATGGAGCACTACAGTGTGTGGCTGAGGTAAACATGAGTAAAACTTGCTATGCATCCACCTTTCCTGGACACATGCGTGTTATAACATAAAACATTTCATATCCTTTAAGGAAAATTATTATGGGCATTGGGAACATCTCCATGCTCCTTAATGATAATGAAATGAAACTAACATAAGTCCAGAAAAGACAGTCAAAATAAAATTTGAGAATTCTCTAAATGAAGAAAGTGTGTACCTCATCCTCAAGGGAAAGGATCTTTTGGATGGAAAAGTCTAAAAATACACATATTTTGCTAGTTTTTTAACTTGCTGTTTCTAAGGAAGACACAGATTAGCTTACAACAAAAACAAAGGAGGCATCAGAGGGGAGCCTCAACTGTGGACCCCAGCACATGACCTCATTTCCTTGGTGACAAGTCCAAACAGAACTCTGAAGACTCTGGTCACCAGGCACTGTGGTCTGGTGATAGATGGCCTTCATAGATGGCTGGCTCGAGAGAGTGAACAAGGAACATGCTACACTGCTTTCCCAGGGATAGTGGCCCCAGCATCAGGACCCCGTGTCAGGGAACCATGTGGGAACATATGGAGAGGATGGTTCACTTGGTCCAGAGGCTTC
The DNA here is from genome assembly GCF_034190915.1 of Cavia porcellus. Classification (NCBI taxonomy): domain Eukaryota; kingdom Metazoa; phylum Chordata; class Mammalia; order Rodentia; family Caviidae; genus Cavia; species Cavia porcellus. Next base: position 3,120,370 of record NW_026947536.1, read on the forward strand.
AGGAAGCTCAACTGGAAACACCCAGCTGTCAACAGCTCAGGCCAGGACTCATTGGCAAACAGAGGCGCCCAGAGGCACCCAGAGACAAGAGGAAGCCCAGAATTCCCATATCCCTAGGCTCAACCACCAGCCACTCAGAGACACTGAGTCCAGGACTAGTTCAGATACAGGGAAGTTAAGTTCTCACCTGAGCAGAGACTCGTGAGACATGGCCACCTGTGTATTCAAGTCCTGGCCATGTGCAAGCATCTCAGTCTTGGTTTACAAAACTGAACTATGGGGTGCTGAGTGGATCTAGAGTGCAGGATCACTGAGGATGAAATGGGGACTCCATGGCAAGGAATTAGCTGTGGCCTTGGCCCCATGAAGACTGGCTAAAGAGGCTGTCCTGATTCCCAGGGATGACCTTCCACCCCCATCACTGACACACACATGGGGAAAACTGTTCTGTTCTTTGGAAAGGAGATTGGAGAATCACTCTAGGGGTTTCAAGGTATGCTCAGGGCAGGAATTCTTAGGGATGGCAAAGTGTCCATGGTCCACAGGTATCACTGGAAAGTGGGTGGGTGTCATCAAGACAAAATACACATGAAGACACCCTGTGTGAAGACACTTTTGTGAGTATTGTCCTTGATCTTGTAAGCAGAACAGGTGCAACCACTGCCCTTTTGAGTTTTGATGTTCTTTGAAGGCCACAGAGTCAGAATTGGCAGCAGAACAGATATTGTTCACCTCAAGGAAGTCTTTCTGTGTACAAGGCCCACCTTAGAAGTGGTTACAGACCACATAGGAGCAATTCTACAGAGACCAAGAGAACTGGGCAGCAGATCTTTGCCTGACCTAGACACTGCAGAAAGGGGGGATAGACATCGAATAATCCTTACTTCTCAGATATTCATGGAGCACCAGCCCTGAGCCCTTGAGTGCAAAGACATGGCAGATATCAGTCTTTGCCTTTGTTGAGCTGACCTGCAGTGGGGAATGACAGGGAGAAACTGTGTCATGCTTCCCTAAAGAAGGGAGTGGTGTCATACTACTAAGCAAGGACTGCCTCCAACAGAGCATTCTGTCATCCTCTCAGGGATCCCAAGGCCCACATTGCCACACTGTAGTTGGGAGAGGTTGGGAGTAGACACTGAACTTGCTTTTCTAGAGACCCATGTGCCTCTCCCTAAGGTAACCTGTGTAGGTAGTGTTAGAAGACAGGCCAGACCTCTCGCTTTGCTATCTCCCTGTTTTTTCTAGGTCCGCATTTCCTGTCCTTGACTCCTCACTGAAGTTGAACTCCAAGGTGGATAGCCAAGCCAAGCTTCTCATGGACCAGCATGAGCCTCCTAAGTCCCTGGTGTCTAACTCACAGGGTAAGGAGCCCTGGGATGTGGGTTGTGGCTTTGAGAGGAGGAATGTGCTAGGGAACTCAGCAAGGTGCCCAGATGATGGGAGACACAGTAGTCAGTGTGGGGACGCAGTCTGGAGGCTTTACTGGGGCTGTGCACATGCACACAGCTGCCTCTGACAGGCAGTGGGAAGCTTTGGCCCTGAGAAGTCCCTGTAAAGTCAGTGATGTTTTCTTCTCCTGCAATTGCATAGGCAATTCCAGTGCATGCTGAATTTGCACCCACAGAGCTCGTGCCTGCTCTCCCTGCAGCTCTGTCGCCAGCTCTGGCCCCACAGCAAGAGCAGGCACATGTTTTCCTTTCTCCACCAGCTGCAGAGCTGGATCTCCTGGTGGCTCCCCAGCAGGAGTCATCTCTTGACCTCTACCTGCAGGCAGCTCTTCACCCACACCTGCCATTCCCCTGTCTTCCAGACTTACATATGATTCTATTTATTATTATTCTATTCTGGGCTGCCAGTGATAGAATCATTGTAAATGAAATTTAAGGGTTTATTCTTTATTAAGGTGATGAGTTTGGTATGATTTAGTGCATTCTTCATATTGTGAAACCTTCACCAGTGTCCTCTTCCAGAACATTTTCATCAACTCACTACACAAATATATTTTCTTTCCTACTATATCCTGGCCACTACTAATCCTATGCCCTTGTAATTTACCTGTCCTACCTTTTCTGCATCACTGCAGTTATGTTTCTCCTCTTCCTTACCCTGTTTTAAGTAACTGTTTAATCTCGCCTTGTCTGAGAAGGGAAAATCCAGAAAGATTACATTAATTTCTCATGCATGGATTCATGGACTCTTGGCAGGGCATGGAAAAATAATTCAGGATATTTTTTGTAATTCTTAGGATTCTTTGTTTTGTTAATTATGTTCCTGGCTTTATAGACATATATACATCAAAACTGCTCCATGTTTAATTACATGTAGGTCATTTCATATCCATTTCATATGAAAGAGACTAACACACTTTCTTTTGTTACAGAGCAGCACCATGGGAGTGTCACACCTGTGTTTATACTTTAGATATTTCCAATGATAAATTGTTAATTTTAATTTATGAGTGCTTAACAGGAAAAAGTCACAAAAGTAAACTATTTTAGTTGTAATATAATCATTAAAATGTGAGGCACTGTGTGTTCCAAGGAAAGTATATAATCCAGTATAGAAAGTGCAGTGTCGCAAGCAGCATGTCCATTGAATTCCCCTGTGATTTATCTCCATGCAATGTCATGAATATGGCGGCCTATGTCCTCTTCTCTGGACAGAGTAAATTTGCATAAAGTCTGGCTCAGCATGTCACCACCTATAAGTTTTAGTTCTTACCCAGTAGTTCAGTCAAAGGACAAGACACATGAAACCAGCCCAATTAAGAATGGGCTGTGTTCATAAGAAAAGAAACATAATGGTCAAGGAGGCAAACAAGCTGGAGAAATGAGCACTGGGAAACAGCAGAGGCATCAAGTCCCAGGTAGTAAAAACCAGGCCAGAACTCGAATCCACCAGGCTCCTGGCCAGGATGGTGTAGGTGGTGGGGAAGCAAGAGCTCTGCATGACTCCTCAGGGGCAGGGGTGTGGTCTTCAATTACAGAACTGCTGTGTCATGGTGTAAACCCCTGCAGGCTTCAGAGAGGCCAGCTGATTGTTTGCTCCAAGCTATAAATGCTCCAGGCTGAAGTTATTCCCCCAAGTCCTGGATGCACTGTGCTGCCATTGGGGGCTCGGCAGCACGAGAGTTTAGATCACTGATTCAGCAGCTACTGGGTTTCCCACAAAGAAATAGCTGAGCATGTGGGTGTCCCAGTGTGAGCTATGGTCTAGGTCCAGAATTGGATGGATGATAGAAAGTTTTCCCATGGTCTTTGAACCAAGTAGGCCTAAATTGTGTCACAGGCTTGGGGCAAGACATCAGTGACAGCGAGTGGTGAGTTCTAAGTCCAGGCCTTGCCCTGCCCAATGGACTGCATGTGACAATGGCAATGTGAGGTAACCAAAGATGATGGCCTTAGTAGGGATGGTATCAAATTACAGGCAGGTGTGGATGGGGACAGTGCCCAGGTGAAGAGAACCCCATGTGACCTTCTAGTGCCTCACCCCTGAGCCTAAACATATGGGACTGATTTCAAGCAGCATCCCAGGGATACACACACATGCAGGCACACACACACACACACACACACACACACACACACACACACACACGAACACACAGTGATGCCATGGGCCCCCATTGGGTAGCTCAGAGCAAAAATGATCTGATTCATTCAAGCTACATGCCTCAAATTCTCACCTTATTCCTGGGCTGAACTAGGCTGGCACCAACACAGAACAGGACAATGTGTCACTGGCCACCCAGAAGCTGGAAGGCTGGAGGAGAGGGACAAATCACTGCAGAATGCAGTGGAAGAGAAGACCCAGGGCTATATCCCAATAAAGCAAGGGCACAGAGAGGTAAAGGTCACTACACAGGGGCATCTGAATAGCCTAACTGAGATGTAACTGATGCCTGAACCTGAGACATGCAGGCCCTAAAGCTGTACAGAGTTGACTCTGTGTGGCAAAAGATAGAGGATCAACCACTTAGATTCAAAGTCAAAATTTTTTAGTCAAGAAAGATATGAGAAGCAAGAACAGAAGGCCTGGTGTGAATAAGGGAGGGGAGGGACAGGGGAGGGGGCAGAACCGCACATCTGCTATAGAGCATCAGGGACCACTGATGATTGCATGGCTGCAAACTTAGGTACAACAGGTAAACTTCAGTTCTCTCAGGTTCTATGGGTCAGGAATTCAGGAGGTGCTGCTGAGGGATCCACCATAGTTTCTCCTGACCAGGCTGCAGGCGCAGTGGAAACACTGCTGTGGCAGAATCTGTTCTTAGGCTCTCTCTCTTGCTAACAGGCAGGAACTCAGTTAGGATGGAGGTCTGATGTCTCCTCTGTCTGTTAACCTTTTTCTCTGCAAAGAGTCAGCCTCTCCTCAGGGAAAATGCAGAGAGAGTCAGAGATTTAGAGAGGAAGACAGAATGAAATAGAGAGGAAGGAAGGAAGAACAGAGGAAGGAGAGAACCGGAGGTTGGTCACAGTCATTTTATGTGTGAACCTTGATAGTCACATCCCGTTACACCTGCCATGTTCTGTTATTAAAAACAAGTAAGGAATTGGGGAGAGAGCTCAAGATAGAGCACCTGCCTACCATGCGTGAGGACCTGGGTTCAATTTCAGCCTGGCTAATACAAACCAGAATGAAATTCACTACGTGTGACCCATGCTCAAGGAATGGGCTACTCAGGAGGTGGCCATCAGAAGGTGAGCTGTCAGCAGTTGAGCACCCTTGCCATGGATGTTGTGACTCACACAGGTGTGAATGTAGGCACAGTGCTGGTAAATTTAGGGGTGCATCTGCATCCATATTGCTTGCTTAGCCTGTGTGAAGTCCTGACTTGAGGCCACAACACCGATACATACAAGAAATTGAGATGCTTAGGGAACATAATGATGGCTGATCTGATGAACTTCTGCCCCCTCATGATGCCACCAGGGAAACATGTCTAGGAGGTGAGTGTAATTTCCACCACCATACAGCAGGAACCAGGCCTGTGTGCAGTGTTCTCCTCTCTTCCACCCCTTCATGGAAGTGACCTCTAATTCTGTATACTGTGTATACATGACACCAGCCCACAAGGTTTAAAAGTGTCATCTCTTGACTGGCGCAGCCCCCCAATGAGACAGAGGACGCTCTTGTGGGTAACAGGTAACTGCCACTTTATTGAAGCGGGTTCTGGCTTATATATCTGACTGTGGCCAATCACAACCTGCCTATCTGACTGTGGCCAATCTCAAGCTGCCACGGAGTAAACATCACTAGTTGCCACGGAGAAGTTTATTTGGAGAGGGACATTGCGGAAGCTGACGTGGCTCTTGGTCCTGGGCGGAGTATGTTGAGCACCTGCGACTGACAATCTCTCACCTCTGATGATGTCCCTAGGAAGCAGATGCCATAGTTCAGGGGGACACACTGGAAAGAAACTGAGAGGCATGGTGTCTTGTCTAAGTCGACAAGGGAAGTAGGAAGGAGGAGTTGGGTCTAAAACTAGGTCTGCTCAGACCGGGGATCTTGGCTTCATTGTGGTTTTTCCTTTCCCATGGGAAAGCTTTGCCTCTTGCCAAGGATCCATCACTTGGGTGGAGCTGTTGTTTTCACTCTGAAGGACACTGAGCAGTCATTCCATGTGCTTCCATGGTATCCAAAGCAAGAATCTCTTGGTGATGCCAGATGACCCTGTTCCACACAGACATCATGGAGGGAGCTGGTGGGTGCCTTAAATCATCAATGTACCAGACACTGACCATAATGCAATGACCAGAGCAGATGCAAACACTGGTATCTTGTGCTTCCATATTATGAAGGCCACACAGTCACCCTGGAGAGCTGACCAGGTACTACCCACATTACTGTGAGTGTCCCTAATTCTTGGCCTCTGTACACATGGACATAAAATGGGGGTAGGGGAGACCCATGAAGGCACAAAGAATGGGGTGATGCATCTGTATAAGAACTGAAGGTGGAGGGAAGGCAGACAGAAAACACTCCCCACTATCCACTCACTTTGCAGATAGTTATAGAGCAGCAACCTGTTGAGCACCCATGATTAAAGTAACACTGCAGACTCCACTCTCTTTCTCACAGAGGCAATATTCCACAAGGGTGGTAAAGGGAGTTGCATTTCAGGCTTCCTGAAGAGTGGAGGACAGGTGGTCACAGCACTGTCCAGGAAACTCTGTCAGCAAGTGAGGGCTGATTATGGTTAGCTCACAGGATACCCTGGGAGGACAGTTTGGGAGGGGAGCCAGACCTGTAGTGCTGCTTACAAATGTCCTCCTCAGGATCAGAGTTTCCCTTCTTGGCTCCTGGCAGGTGCTGCCGAGGAAGGTGGGACAACCAGCCGAACCTAATCTGATTGAGTTGGGCCAAGCCTAGCTCACTGAAAATTAGAACTACAGTGAGAAGGAATTTACCTGGGTCTGTTGGTTTCTGAGGAGGACATGGGATACTTTAGAGGGAGAAAGACAGACTTGGGGCCTCCTGCAACACAGAGACCTGCAGAAGTGAGTGGGATGAGGCAGAATGGGAAGCTTTCCTGTGGTGCATTTGTGCACAGAGTTGTTCCTGAAAGGCCCTGTGGGGCCTTGGGGCTTGTAAGGAGAAAGGACAGTTGGGGATTCTTCTAAGGCAGGGCTGGTACCGGACTGAGCTAAAGGTCTACTTACAGATCTTGTGCCAGCCTCACCTCCAATGATCTCACCAGCTCTGGGATCAACCTGAAAATCAAGGTCAGATACCCAGTCTGGTGGAATTCCAAGGCAGGTCTGTCGCTGGCTCCATGGCAGGTGTCCTCAGCTCCACTTAGGGCTCAAGTCTTTCAAAGTATAGGCCCTTCATTTTCCCTTCACTTTGCCTCTTCTATTTCTTTCAGTTTTCATTTATACTCTTAAATCTATAGTACTTTAAAACATTAAATTCTAAGATAATTTAATTTTAAGTTAAGATTTCATTAGTTTCCACATGTTCAGTTGAGTCACACATAAGCCCATTGTCAATTGGTACAATCTTCACATCTGTCTAGTTCCAGCTTTTTGCTCAATGTTGGACCCATCCATACCCCTGCTCTCTCCTGCAAGTCCCCACCCACCGTGGACCTTTCTCTCACTGTGATTTACTACCCTGGGTTTTTCATATCAGTGCATTAGATTCTGTTTGGCCAAATATTCCTGGAGGAGACTGGATGCTAATGCTGTTTGACAGAAGAGAAAACCACAGATAGACAATGTCTATAGGGAAAATGTAGAGACCATTGTGTATGTACTCATCTTTTCATGTCGGAAAATGTTTCCATGATTTCAGTGATACAAAGGGAGCTACAAATGACTGATTCATTGCATTTGAAAAACAACAATAATGCAAAAATCACAACAGGAAACCTTTCTTTACAACCAATAGTCAGATAAGTGTATTTTATTACAAGTATGAAAGAGGTCTCATGAGTCCATTTTGTGAGGGAAATGACAAATTCTTCTAACTCAAAGGGAATCACCAGGGCTAACAAGCACACAAACACTGATACATGCAGGCACATACTGATACCTCCTAAACCTGATACATGCAGGCACACATCCCTGAAATGTGCTATTTCCCCATCCACTGACACATTTTAAGGCAGGTGCTGAACAACAATGGGAAGGACATGGAGGGCAGAGCACAGCCCTATATCACAGCTCCCATCAAAGCTCTAAACAGCCTTCCCTAGAACTCCTAGGACTAAGAATAGAGTTTTCTCCCACACAGAATGCTGCACAAATATTCAAGAGTTTGATTCACAGTACTCTTTGAAGCAGGAAGGAACTGGGACCCTCCCTAGCCTCCACGTAGAGTATGCACAGGAGAGTTGTCTGGATGATGCTGTTCACTGCAACTGGGGGGAACCTTGCCCTGGCCCCAGGGCCACAGAGCTTCAGGACTAAGGATGACAAATTCATGGCACAACAAGGTTTTCCTTGGGCCAGCCAGTGCACTGGGCATCTCCACAGCAATACAGTGCCTCCCAAAGCCAGGGACAGCACTGGGAAAGGGTATTTAGATGCCTGGGTGGCCAGTCAGGCGAGGGGCAACCCTGCCTGACACAGCTGTGCAAAGTGTGTCCCTCTGGAGCTAAACCTCCAGCAGATCCCACTCATTGCCTTCATCAGGTCTGGCAGCAAGGATGTCACACAGAAGCAAAGCAACACACTTGAAGTTTACTCAAACTAAATCGTTTAGCTTCCCTTCAAGAAATTACTGAAAATGCACAAGTCTGGAAAATCAAGTCTGAGAACACTGCTCTGCATTTTGTATAAACTGATCCTTTACAAGACATGGTGGTAATGCCCGTTGGTGGGTCTGCTATGGCAGAGATGTAGACTCCCATGAATACAGGTTTTGTAACTGCAATAGAAAAATTGTAAATAAATGATGCATGTGCATGATTTTCTGTTTGGATTGCACTGAAGGAAGGGGGATCGAGGCAGCAACCTAGATTTACTGAGCTACCTCAGTCAACCCAGGGCACAATCCACCACATGATTCCATAACCCAATTGTGAAAGCTCAGCAACTTGGTTCCTGCTTGTTGCTTGACAATTTTGAGGTGTTTGTATCTGTGCCAGCCATCTCTGCCTCACTTAGCTTCTGCCCCCAGAATATGTGTAGATCAGACTATGTGTTTACAAAAAGTTCCATCATGATTTCAGGACCAGTGGCAGCCTCTCATATACTGGAAATAATTCTTCAAGTTTGGCCATAAGAAACCTGATACAATGTGCTTGAGAGGAAATGAGATTGTCTGATATAAATGCAGGAAACTCATTTTGTCTGTGCCAGACTCAGCTGCTACTAAAGCCCATATTTTTGAGGTAAAAAGATATGAGTCAGAGTGGTGGAGAGCACAGTAACATCCCCAAGTTCAGTTTCTGCTTTGCTTCACTCATTCTACTAAGCTGCAGAATGGATTCTGAATGTTCAAACACATAGGGTGTGAACTGCAGCAGAAATCTGTAAAAACTTCAGTTAACTGGGATGTGAAAAGACAAGGAATGTTTTTTGGCAAAATACACCTCTAAATATATATTTAAAGCATCAAAGAAACCATAAAGAAGATAAACATGAAGACAAAGAGGAAGAGGAAGAAGAAGGAGGAGGAGGAGGAGGAGGAGGAGGAAAAGAAAGAAAAACAAAAGTAATGCCAATGTGTGGGGTTTTGTCTCCAATGCTTCAGCCTCATTTAGAAAGGAACGGATCAAAATTTAAAGAATGGAATTGTCACTGTGGAAAATGGACTTTGCCCCAAGGCACTGATCCTGTGTCTGACCCGCTATGAATGTCCAATCCAAGGCAGAGCCTGGAGCCTGGTGGAGGCTGAGGCCAGGACCCAGGAGTTGAGGCCCCTGGGGCTGAGGTGGCAGAGTTTGTGCTGCACCCTCGTGGCTCTGCCTTATTGGGCCTGCAGTGCTGCAGCATGGATGCAGTGGTGGAAATGGGTGTAAGGCAGGAGGTGCTGGGCTCCTCTGCATGTTGCACACTCCCAGCTTGGCCTGAGGACAGGAAGATTCAAGTCCTCCTTGCTGGAAAAAGAGACTCTGAAGAAGATTCTGGGTGTCATCTACCAGACACAGATGAACACAGTGACTTCTCAGGTAAGGAGGGCAGGACACCCACCAGAGCGGGATCCGCATGGCTTCATGTGTTGGGGGTTTAAAAGTTAGTCGTGAATGATGAGTTTCCTTTGTGAATAAAAAGACTCCTTATTTTATATATCTATAAAGTGAAGCTTGAATGTTCTTCTATATGCGTATCCTACATTACATACAAAAAAGAGTATTAAGTCACCCATTTCTACTCACCTATTAAAGAAAATAACAACTATTCTTAAGTGAATTGAACAGAAGAGAAGTAATATTGAATGGAGCACTATAAATAATGCAGTGGAAAATAAAATGGAAAAACCACAAAGGCATCCCTACCAGGATGAGAGGTCTGCCCTTGACCAGCTTCTCTCTCCTGTCCTCAACAGCTGTGCAGGTCTGTGTCTCTTCACTGCTGGGTGGAGAGAGAGCCAGGACACAAGCTCTCTTCCATCTCAGGAAAGATCAGGGACATGGCCTTCTTTCAGCATTTTTCACTGGCTGTAATTTATAATTAACTCAGCAGCTGTGCTGTGGAACATTCATGGTTTCTAACTGTCCACACCTTAACTGATTAAGAAGTGAATATGGTGGCGTCTATCAATCTCATTTTTTATAATGACCCTTAGAAGTGGAATTTCCAGGTTAAATGTATATAAGATGAATTTGAGGGTCGCAGATATTCCACTTGAATCCTCAGCATAGAGTTAGACACTGGTAGAGGAAGACTGAGTCTGCTCAAATCTCTGTGGAGATCTGAAGTCAGAGAGATGGTCCAGGAAGAGGAGGAGGACACCATATCACCTAGCAGGAACCATGGCTAAAAAAGGCCCAGTCCAGGCTGCCTCATCCATCAGTGAGTTCTAAGGAAAGTGTCACACATTCCACACTGGACAGGAGAGAGCTGGAATGGTTTCAGATCTCCTCCCTACAAGCTTCAGGCCTCCTGTGTCACTCAGGGGAGCTATGTATGAGGTCAATCTGTTTCAGAGCCCAACTTGACTGAATGTTTTCCACCCAGGTGCAGATCTGAACTGCCACATGTGGACTCACCATAGCTATGGAGCAGGACAGGTAGTTTACAGGGAGCAGGTCAGGAGATGGGGACACTGCAGGCAGGTCAGGGTATAAAGCCTTAAATAAGAGACCAGGCCTTCACCAGGCCCAGTTTCCTCCAGCAGTAACCACACCATGCAAGAATGTGCATTAAATCTGAATAACTGAAAGGAGTTACTCACAAAATTATATATTATAGAGATAGTTTGAAGATACAAAAGTAAATGGGAGCATCCGTAAGTAAAATGAGATGTGACCTTTAATGGATATGTGGTGTCCATTGATGTCCCCGAACCACATGCATCAGAAGGAAATAGTCTGATGAACAGAGCAATAAGGAGCACAGGCAATGTGTAAACATCACAGCTGCTTAACAACAACAACAAAGCTGGGATACAATAAGTGCACTGGTGAATTTTATCCAGTATATAATAAAGAATAAATACTGATTGTTTTTCAATTATTTGATCAAGTTGAAGGAAAACCCACCACCAACTTCTTTTAAGTGACAAAGTTAAAGTTATCCTGAGAATGAAGCCAGATAATAATGTGTTAAAAATAATATAAATGAAAACACTCTGTTGGCTAATATTCCTTCCAAACATACACAAATGTGTTCAGCTAAATGTTTGCAATGTTAACTCACCAGCATATTCAAAATTAACCAACATGATCAACACTGGGCTCAATCTCAGTGGTGCCAGAATGGTCCTTCTCTAACAAACTATCTGTTTCCACTGGTTTTAACAAAAATATGCGATAGTATAAAGAAAAATTTTTATAGGCAAGGAGATAATATAGAAACCATTGTTCATTTTCTGTTAACTGGTTCTAAATACCCTGTAATTCCTTCATTCTGTTGAATGGCTTCACACTGTCTTGATATGCTTGATGCTATCGTATACAAAGTTAGACTCAAATAATTCAAGGAATGAGGCACTATGGTGACTACTATTATGTTAGATTATCTGAAACTGAAACATAATTATGCTTAAATTGTTCCATTCTGACCAGTGTTGTTCTATTACAATGTCCTATTTTATCTCAATCTCCACCCTTTTTTAAAAATTAAACTATTTTTTATTTTTTTCAATTAAGGGAAAACTAAATTTAAAAATAGCGGGATATATTATAGTAACTATTTGTTTTCCTATTAACCTGATTTGAATGCCAGTATTGCTCTCCACATCTTGTTCTGCCTGATTTTACTATATTCTATTTTGTTTGATAGTATCAAGTTTGAGGGTATAGGCAACCACTTTAAAGGTAATAAGATTTATTATGATGCCCATTATAGTTTGACTATTATCTTCTTTTGAAATCTTGCAAAGTCTCCAGTGTAGGTTTTATTGGTCTTGTTCTGTACTGTTTTGATCAATTCTATTATACCTGATGATATAGCAACTCTTTTTAAAAATAGCAAGAGGCACAATGGTAACCATTTTTGATCATCTGATATTCTATTTTTGCATCATGTACTATGCCCATCCTTCTGTTCTAACTGACTCTGTTTTATTTAGTCATGTTAGGATTTATTCTCTTCTAAAAAATTTAATAAGAACTGTGGGAGTAAAAAAGCTCAAAACATGTAATTGTTATTGTAAAAAAGAGAGGAAAGGAAGGTGGTCTAAGGGATATAACTGCATGTTTGAGTGTGTAAATGGAAAACCATATTACTGAGCTTTTGTTGGATCTCTGAATAGAACTTTCTGCAATCTCACTGTATGAATGTCCAATTTATATGCTTTAATTTTATAATTTGGACAACTGTTTCTAAGATGACAATATGTAACCTATTAACTAGTGATTTCTTACTGTATTTTTTCCTTGAAATTCTGTATTACTTGTACCCTTTTACTGCTTTGTTGTTTATTTCCTTTCTTTTTTCTCTTTAATTAAAAAATAATCAAACCTGGAATGGATATCTTTTATTTATTTATTTATTTTTGGCTCTGGAGATCAAACTCATGACCTCACACTTGCCAGCCAGGTGCTTAAGCCACTGAGCTAAATCCCCAGCCCACCAGTGGATATCTTTTACATCTTGCCATCTTCTGAGTAGTTGCCTCTGTTCTTGAACTTGATACCAGCAAGCTTACCAAATGTGAATAAAATCAGCCAAGGCCAAATAACATTGAAACAATCCAGCTTCAAAGAAGATCAGTCATAGAAGACAATGTAAGTAATATAGGGATTCAGTTTTAGTTAATAGGAAATTAAGGATAATTACCATGGTATAACCTGCTCGTTTTGCGTTATCCCTCTGTGACCTCAAATCTAATATGAGTAGACAGACCAGAACTAAATATAACCAAACTGAACAGAGCAACCAGACTACTGTAGCTTTTAAATCCTGATACACTTTTAACAATGTGCTCTGCCTTCTTTTTTTAGGCAATTCCTCACCTTTCTCCTTCTCAGGATACTATTATTCAATGTTCAGAGTGATATTAGTCCAATCTCTTATGTTCAATTTCAGCATACATAAAGATAAAGACAGCTACTACAAAGAGAATGAGAGACATTGTAGTAGTCATTATCGACTTCCCCAAAATCAGTCTTGAAGATCGAAAAAGCCTGCATCATCCTGTAATTATTTGATTAGTTCTATAATATTCAGTATATATTCAATGTGTGTGAAGATGGGAACAACTATTTGGAAGAAAACTAGAGACAGTAAAATAGACAGTGAACATTTCCAGTGGAATTGCTTTGAAATCTGTGTTTCCTTAACTTGTTTCCTTATGAAATGTTCTGCTCTGTTTTGCCATGTTTAATCTTACCCTCTTTAAGAAAAAAAAGTGTGTAGGACAGATAGGCATATTAGTAACTTTTTGGTGGATCATTGAGGTGAACTGTTGACAGTGTGATTATTTGAATATCACTTTGTATGCTTTAAATTTGTAATTTGAACAACTACTTCTAAGATAACAATATGATACTAATCAACTAGTGATTTGTTATTGTTTATTTTTCTGCAATTCTGTATTATTTCTACACTTTTTTTCTCTTTAAATAAACAACATTAAAATTCACCAAAAAATATAAAATTTAAGTTTTAAAGACAAAATATTAAGTACATAGACATTATCCATACTTGAAAGTGAAAAGCCCATTTCAGTTTAGCATTTTTAATTACAAGATGCCATGTTGAAGCACAAAAACACTTTTAAAAATCTAGAGAGGTACAAGTGATTAACTGAAAATCATAAAACATATGCAATTGAGTAGAGCTCCACCTCAGATTTGTCATTTCTGGAATATTTGTGAAGAAATTTTGACATCTAACTTCTGTATTGATTATTTCTTCAGGTCTCCTTGGGATTTTTAAAGTAAACTTAGATCTAAACTGTCTGAACAGTGATGCTTTTTCTATGTATTTAACAAGAAACATGGATTGCCATATTTCTCACATTGTTAATCAACATAGCATCTCTGCCCAGTGAGCTCTTTCAGATATTTAACAATGATCATGTATGCTAAGAGTATTCACATAACACATAGGATTTATCTCTTGTGTGAGTTTTTTCATGTATTTCACTTACAATCTGGCTGCTGAAAGTGTCTCCACTTGGATACATAGCCAGTGGTTCTTCCCAGTGTGAATTCTTTCATGTGTTTTGCAATGACTATATGCAGTAAAAGCTTTGCCACATTGTTATGTACATAGGCTTTCTCACCAGTGTGAAGTCATTGATGTATTTTATAAAATCCATGTGTGGTGAAAGCTTTCACACATTCTTCACATACACAGAGTTTCTCAACCATGTAAATTTTATAATGTATTGGACAATGAGCATTTCTGCTGAAACCTTTCCCATATTCCTTACATATGTAAGTTTTCTGCCCAGTGTGAAGATTTTCATGCATTATGCAATATGTACATGTGCTAAACCATTCTCATGATGCCTATATACACAGGTTTTATATTGAATGTGAACTTTCATGTTTCTTACAATCTCCCTATGTTTTAAAAGCTTTCCCACATTGCTTACATAACTATGGTTTCTCTCCAGTGTGAATTCTTTCATGAACCTTACAATATGCATGAGTGTTAAATGCTTTCCCACATTGCTTACATACATATGGTTTCTCTCCAGTGTGAATTCTTTCATGTTCCTTACAACGTCCAGGTCTGGTAAAAGCTTTCCCACACTGCTTACATACATATGGTTTCTCTCCAGTATGAATTCTTTCATGTTCCTTACAATGTCCAGGTCTGGTAAAAGCTTTCCCACATTGCTTACATACATAAGGTTTCTCTCCGGTGTGAATTCTTTCATGTTTCTTACAGTCTCCCAATGTGTTAAAAGCTTTCCCACATTGCTTACATACATATGGTTTCTCTCCAGTGTGAGTTCTTTCATGTGCCTTACAATATCCAGGTGTGGTAAAAGCTTTCCCACATTGCTTACATACATAAGGTTTCTCTCCGGTGTGAATTCTTTCATGTTTCTTACAGTCTCCCAATGTGTTAAAAGATTTCCCACATTGCTTACATACATATGATTTCTCTCCAGTGTGAGTTCTTTCATGTGCCTTACAATATCCAGGTGTGGTAAAAGCTTTCCCACATTCCTTACATCCATACGGTTTCTCTCCAGTGTGAATTCTTTCATGATTCTTCCAAGCTCCCTGTGTTTTAAAAGCCTTCCCACATTGCTTACATACATAGGGTTTCTCTCCAGTGTGAATTCTTTCATGTTTCCTACAGTCTCCCCGTGTGTTAAACGCTTTCCCACATTACTTACATCCATACGGTTTCTCTCCAGTGTGAATTCTTTCATGTTCCTTACAGTGTCCAAGTTGAGTGAAACCTTTTCCACATTGCTTACACACATAGGGTTTCTCTCCAGTGTGAACATTTTCATGTATTTGAAAATGAATTTTACTGCTAAAAGCTTTCCCACATTTCTTACATATATGCGATTTCTGCCCAGTGTGAAGTTTTTCATGGATTACACAATAAGTACATGTGCTGAAAGCTTTCTCACAGTGCTTACATTTATAACATTTTTCTCTGGAGTGAAGACATTCATGTACTTGACAATATGTACATGTTGTAAAATCTTTCCCACACTGATTACATACGTAAGGTCTCTCTCCTCTGTGAATTCTTTCATGTTTCTTACAAATTCCATGTGTGGTAAAACCTTTCCCGCATTGCTCACATACGTAGGGTTTCCCTCCACTGCAATATTTTTCATGGATCTGAACATTGTGGTGTGTTTCTGTTTCTTTCACATTCACATTACCTTCTGCAGAACAAAGGAATACTTCTTTACACTGATTCCAAGATGTATGTCCATAAGATTTTCGTAGCTTGTCATTTCTGTAAAGAAAAAAAAATCACATATAGGATTTATAAGCATATTACTAAGCTTTTCTTGGAGAGTTGAACAAAACTGTTTGCAGTCTCACTGTTTGAATCCCCTCTTCATATGTTTCACTTTTGTATTTCATAACAATTTCTATGAGCAGCATATGTAATCATCATCTTGCAATTTCTTTCTGTTTATTTTCACTTTGAAAGCAATATTGTTCCTTCTTATTTTCTCTAATTTAATTTTCCTTATATTAAATTTAAAAAAAGAAAAATTCACAGTAAAATGGGTCTCCGTTTAATGAGTGCATTAATATCAAGTTCTGTTTTCAATGCCTGCTAAGAAATTCTGACCATGAAGCAACAGAATGGCCTTGTAAGATATGTTGAAAACAACCATTCCCAAAAGGATGGTACACATTAGGAAATCTTAAAAATTCGTACTTTGAAATGCAGAATCTTTAGCTTCACTTTGGGCATGGGTGCATATGTGTATCACATGCAGATTATTCTCATATGTTTCCCTATCACAATCTCCCTTCTGTCCTTAACCTGTAGTTCCCTTTTCCATATGGTCAGTCTTACTTTTCTCTAACAACTCTGTTTAATTTCATTCCACATTTTGTATTTTGGTTTCTCATCTAAAAGAAACCCTGTGACCTTTTAGGTTTTATAGCTAAGCTATTTCACTGAATTGATGGGTGAAAGACCCATCTAATTCTTTTGGCAAATGACATTATATTATTTATTTTTTGACATTATATAACACATATTTTTCTTTTCTGGGCTGGGAATGAACAACAGGTATTAGCATAAATCTATAGCTTTTTAAAAATATATTTAAGAGATTTTCACTGAACATTAAGCTGTGAAGTTTGAACTTGAATTTGCCATTCTGCAAAATCTGATTTCTAGTGTGCTGGGTTTACAAGAATGCAGAATCACTAAGAGTCTATTTACATTTTCCTTCTCCACAAATCCAGTGATAGATAGATCTGCTTCAAGGCCTGATCTGTTATAACTTGATCTGCTTTATATATGAGTAAGCATGTATCAGTATTTTATGCAGATTTAGAGATTTTAAAAATATCCAGGACAAGTATGAGGGGATCAATTTCTAGAGACAACTGCATACTGATATTCAAAATGAAGTCACTAACAGTTCACCAGCCTACTAAGAATATTAATCAGAATTGCTGATTGTCTAGAGCATGGCTTGGAAACATGAGCACTCAGTTTTATTTCAAATTCTATTGCAATCTTAGCAATTGTTACATAATGAATGTGTTGTATTCACATGTATATATGGGTAGAAAAACTAAAGGCAGAATGTCACAACTCAAAGTGTATGCCTTTCTTACACATCTATATGCAGTGTCATACATTTTCATGATTTAATTCCCTCATATATACACTAGCTTATATATCTTCAGAGAATATTACTGACATTAAACTGAATGGTGCCTCACTTCTTTCGTGGTCATTTTTCTGCTGACTCACTAATTACTCAGGAACATTCCTCTCCTTGTGAGTGTGAATTACCTTAAGTATCTCCAGTAAATTTTGCCTTCTTTTTCAGCTTCATGGATATCCCCAAGTCCTCCTGAATTGTAGACATATAAATATCAGGACTCAGTTGAGTAATACATACAAATTAATAGATTTATGTTTAGATTTATGATATAATGTTTCCATGTCTGAGCTATTTTTAAAAATATTTTCATATTCTTTTTAATGAAACAGCACTAATGAGCAACAAACAATATTCTGACAGCATGAGTGCCAAAAATATTTCATCCTTACCTATTGCAGCCATGTTCCTAAAGATTTCACCCATCACATCTCTGTAGAGGTTCTTTTGGGATGGACTCAGCAAACTCCACTCCTCATTGCTGAAGTTCACAATCACATCCTCAAAGGTCACCGCCTTCTAAAGGATCATATATTTATATATATTTCTCAAAGGAAGGTTGAGACCCCAGGTTTGGGATATCTTAAATTATCTCCTACAAATCTGAATCAAAAGCAAAGTGTGGTGATGCATATCTATAATCCCAGCACTCAAAAGGCAGAGACAGGAAGCCATCAGTGAAGTCAGGGCAATTCTAGGCTCCATATGGTGTTCAAATCCAGCTGATATACATACAGAAAGCTTGTCTCAATAAAACAAAACTAAACTAAACAAATAAAGCCAAACAAATAGCTGATTGAAGACTGATTTGTTAAAATTTAAATCCATGTCTTGGTCATTAATTTTGTGTCTATACACATTTTTGAAGACAGCCAATTTGATGCTAGATTGCAACTCACTGCTAAAGTAACAGCCAAATAGGAGCACTGATTCTTGTGCTGAGTCATGGCAAGATTCCCTGTGCACTTTCTCTAAAGCAGAGCTCACAGTGAGAAGTCTGTAGGACAAGCAACCACAAAGCACAAAGGCAGATAAATATCTCATCAACTGACTGGGAAGCCAAGCAAGCACCTCCCCTCCCTGGTCAGCAGTGGTGGTTTGGCAGACTGCAGCCCTTCCAGGGGGAAAACCAACAGCAGCTCCTGAGATGCATGCCATGTTGGAATTTAGGACACTGGGAAGCCAAGCAAGCACCACTTCTCCCTGGTAAGCAGTGGCAGTCTGGCAGAATGCGGCCCTTCCAGGGGGAGAACCAGCAGCAGCTTCTGAAATCCATGCCATGTGGGAACTTAAGACACTGGGAAGCCAAGCAAGCACCTCCCCTCCCTGGTGAGCAGTGACAGTCTGGCAAACTGCAGCCCTTCTATTGGGAGAACCAGCAGCAGCTCCTGAGATCCATGCCATGTTGGAACTTAGGACGCTGTGAAACCAAACAACCAGCCTGTCTCCCTAGTAAGCAATAGTGAACCTACTGATGCACCACCTAGAATCAAACATCCCATTTCCCTACCCCTCTTCAACGGTCACCCCACATTAGCAAATGGTAACCAGAAATCTGAGCGTCTCCTTTGAAGTAGACCATAGCAAATAAGGGGGACTTCCTTGTACTATCTCTTTGAAGAAAAATGTTTTTATTATTGTTTCACTCTATTCTGATTAATGGTACTGCTCTATTCAATATTCTGTTGTGATAAGTTCTATAGTGTTCTGTATTTCATCTCATTTTGATATGTGATTAAAGAACAACTATTACAAAGATAACAAAATATACTGTGATACCTATTACTATTATCCCAGTAACCTGTTGTGAAGTTGTGTAACAATTTCACTGTATGATCTTAGTTGGCCTTATGCTGCCTTGTTCTGTTGTATCTTGCCAATTTCAAAATTAAATAAAAAATCTCATCAATCACTTTGATAGACTACAGATGATGTTTCTTCAAATCTCATTTAGGCCAATGAGTACTTTGTTCTTAATATACTTAAGTAGCATTTGGAAACATTAATTTGGTTTCATAGAACAAAACATAAGTAACATCAAATATGGTACATAAATAATAACTCAAGTGTTAGTGGAAAACAGCTGTATTTTAAAAATATGTATATAAAATGAAACCAGGCCCAAGCTGTAAATTATACCTCACTGTCACCAAGTGATCACTTTCAATTCAAATATAAGAAATATATCTTGGGAGGCTGGTGAAGTAGTTCTTCCTTGAATTTGGGGCTATCCTAAGTTACAGAGCTGTCTAAAATAGACAATCCCTGACTGAGACACTGAGCAAACCAAGTGAAACTTAAAAAGAGATGGCATAAGACATCTTTGGTTGGTTTTAAAACATTATAGGCATACAATACAGAAAAATTCCAACAATACTCAACACTTTCTGAGAAACAATGTGGATATCTTCCATACTACACAGAAAACACTTTCATAGTTGGGTATTTAGCTCAGTGGCAAGAACGCCTGCCTGGAAAGCATAGGTCATGCGTTTGGTCCTTAGTACAAAAAAAATTCAAATTTCACCTTCATGACACTGGGGAATAATTAGAGATAATCAAAATTAGATCTCAAGTATGGACCACAAAAATCATGGGTTGACAGGGATGTGGAATACTGATTGTTGCCAGAGCTGGTGTTGATCACCTCAAAGAAGCAATCAGAACACAACTTTACTTCATACTTACTCTAAGAACTACCTGACTTTCAGTGAAGACCCTCTCTGTTGTATGTCCTGCTATTTGCTTCCTGCATCCTGTCAGTCACTTCCACATGCTTTCCACACTCCTCTGATCCATCCTAAGCAGAAAACCCTTCATGCCTATCTATTGATATCACTGCAAAATTTATAATTAGGGCTTCACCTTTACACCACTTAGATAAGTCCATTGCAGAGCATCTCTATATTTAAATTGTCTATGAACAACCAAGCTACTAAATCAGCTCTTAATTCAGAGATAACACCACTATTCCTTTACATTTAGAAGGGTATCACGTGTATATGTCCATGCAAATGTCTAAATTTTGGAATTTTTCTATGAGAATTTAAAAGGTAGCCCTTTCTGGAATTTGTCCTTCACAAATATTTACCCTGCCTTAATAACATTTTGATATTGTTTCATTTTTCTCAGACTTCAAAACTCTATGGCTTTTCTCACAAACCTAGTCTGTGAGCCGAGGTGCCACCTAAATTATTAAGTGTGTTCAGAAATTATTTTGCACTGATCTGTATAAAACACAGGAGTTTGGGAAGCCTTTCTCCACTGAGGCACACTACTACACATCTCTGAATTCTCAGGACCTTTGCCACTACCTGTCATGAGGATGGAAATGTGAGAACATACTATAAATGGAGGAGATCACTATAAATACAAAAAAAGCCCAAGTTTAAGTTGAGCCATTGTGGCTATGAGGCCCTGTATTACAGACATTAATAAACTCTGGACATTCTAGATCTGCTACTCTGAGGAAAGAGAGTATAGACCTAGCTCATTACTGCTGTACAAGCTACAAATCATCATATTCAGAGTCTTCCCAAGCTCCTTCCAATGCCTAAGATGGTGGAGTTACCAGGCTAGCAATGAATTTCAAAGATGATACTTGTGTCTACTGCTGTCATAGTGAAGCCAGGGTACTGGGGACCCCAAATCACCCTTGCCAAAAGCAAGAGGCAAAAGTGACAGTGAATGACCCATGGTCAATGCTGGAGGACCTCAGGAGCTGAAGCTAACTAAATACCTGAGGCTCCAGACACCACAACTACTCCTAAATACTTCTAACGGGTTTCACCCAATCCACCCTATTTCTGGGCTTCCATCCACAAGCTCACTATTCCATGGTTCCAGGATCTCTCAGGTTCTTTGCTAATCAGGCCACAGGACCTGAAAAGTACTAAATGAGATCCAGCAAGCATTTTGCTACCACTATTGTACTCAGAACAGATAAATCATGCTGAGACACTGGAAGAGACAGAAGTCACAGCCAGCAATGGCCCACCTGATTGAACAGTTCATATAGCCTGCCCCTTCATCACTGATTGACTCCTCCTTCTGAGTCAAGAAAAAACAGAGAAAGGAACTCCCTGCAAGAGAGGATCCCAAATGATAGACTATAGTGCAGAGACTTCAGCAGCTGCCATTCTTCAACAGTGGTGAACTCAGCTCGACAGAGGAGTGTTTGTACTAAAGAGCTTTACCTCAGGCTTTTAATTTTCAAATCCATTTTATTTCAAGGAAAAAAGAGCACATCAACTAAAATTGAATTTCAAAACATGTCAATCAGGGGGCAACACTGGTATATACATTGCACATTGTCATCCCCAGATCATTCACCCAGAGCACAAGACATCTCTAATCAAAAAAGTACTGTTACTAAGGCACCTGAGTTACTTAAATACTCTTGGCATGAACCAAGGCTAGGTCCTCCAAGTAGCCCATGCAGGGGACCAGACACCTTGCAACTATGGGGAAGACTGACACCTCATGCTATGGGCCAAGGCTCAAGACAATGATAAGCAAATTCATCCATATTCTAGGGATAGATATTCTAAATAGTTCCCTAGCACTCTGAGGAAGTCAGGAGTCACCACTGAAATAAATGTATCCTTATCCTGAAGAGTGACATTCTAAATAGTTCCTATCATATGGAGGAACTCAGAAGTCACCCTCCCAAACCCCTAAGGGAAGAGTCACAGCTGCCTAAGAATGCCTGCTGTCTATGTGACTCCCTTCCTGCTTTGTTCCCAATTTAATCAGCTTTACCTGAACTTAATAATCCTATTGGGTACCATAGCTCTTTCCCACCTTATGCCCATCTGCATTGTGAGTTACTAGTTTTCCCCACCTTAAACTCATTTCACCACATGAATTTACTCTATAAAGGTCCCTAGAAAGGACAGTGTTTGGCAACCTGATCAGGACCCCTTCTCTCTCTCAGGCAGCTTTCTTTCTCTCAAAAAGTACATTCTTTATTTTGATTTCTTCATTCCAAGCAAAGGATGTACTTCAAAGTGTTTTACCTTAGAAACAATTACAGGACCTCATGGTGGTAGTTCAGAGTGGAAGAATGTAAAATCAGGGATGCTTACTCATTTGCCACTTCCTCTTTTCTCCTTAATTACAACTTCCTCTTTCTTTCCCAGAGGCCTAAAGAAAATTCCTGTCAGCTCTCGCATGACATCAATCTCCCCTCCAAGCACCACATCCAGTCAAAAGTCACACATACCCCATAACCCCATAGTCAGTCGGAAAAAAAAAAAAAGCCAAACCCTTAGTGCTGTGGGCTCCTCTCCACATTCTTTAGGTAAAAGGCCACTTTTACATTTCTTATATTCTGCTTCTCTACTGTGCTAATTTATCTCCTCAGCAACTTCAGTAATCTAATCCATTTTAAACCTATCTCACCACATGATTTTATTCTATAAAATCCCTAGAAAAGACAGAGTCCTTTGCTACCAGCTCAGAACCCCTCCTGTTTCTCCCAGACAGAAGCTTTCTGATAGGATTTTTGCTGTAGTAAAGAAGAGAATATAAAGTCAAAATGGCCTTTATTCTAAGAATATGGAGAGAACCCCATGACCACTGGGGGTCTGGCTTTTTCTTCTGGAAAAGTGTGGGTGGCATACATATAGTTTTTGACTTCATTGGTGGTTAAAGTTGGCATTGCTGATATGCAAGTAGCTGATAGAGATTCCTTCCTTGCCACAGGTACCTTGAATAGGGAAAAGGAAAGTGACTTCAAGGTAAAAGTCCCCTGGTTCCACCTCCCACTTCCAAAATTCCCTATTTAGAGCAAAATATTATCACTTTCTTTCTCTCAATAAATATATTCTGCTCTTCAACTCTGTTGTTCCTAAAATTCCTTCTTGTGTTTTAGAGAACACAAGCTCATAGGAGACATAGAAGGTCAGGAATTTCATTCCACTTTATCACGGTATGGCTGCCTGTATTTCTAACTAACTCAGCTGCCTGTAACTTTAAGAATTGTTTATCAATTTGACTTGGAGTAATTGTAGCAAATAACATATTCTTAATGGATATACAGAAATATATCATTAAATTGAAAAAATGATTATCACAGTGTTTCTAGCTAGCATCAGCCAACATTTTCAACTTTCAAGTTTGTGGGAAAACAAAAATTAAAACAACTCAGAAAATAGCAATCCTATAGGGGACAGAATATCATTCACTGTAGTTGCCATGTTACTGCAGGTATTTCGTAGATCACAAAAGAAACATTGAGCCTATTAAATACCAAGTATCAGTTTCAATAAATGTGCTCATAGCACTGCATCATTGACAACTGTGATTTTTTTTTCCTGTATGAGGGATTGAACTCATGACCTTGTGATCTCCAGGCAGCTCCTTGTATCACTGGGCTCAATCCGCAGCCCCAACAACTTTAGATACTAAATATAACTACTAACAATGTTTAATTTGCCATTGACATATTTAGTATAAATTTTGTAAACCTACATTTTCACAAATGAAATTATTTTCTCTCCTTGCAGTTTAAATTACTTTTTTTTTTTTTTTTTAGGTACCAGGGATCAAAGTTACAATCTAGCACTTTCCAGGCAGGTGATTCTGCCTGCTGAGCTAAATTCCTGGCATGTATTAATGAATATTTCACTTTATCCATTCAAATAGTACTGTGATTTTAGCAAAGGATGTCATTGTAGATAGAAATTGATATAAAATCAGAGAGGAACTGGAACCTCAAAGAGTCCACGCAAAAAACTAAATACAACAATCACTGCTACAGGCACAGCTGAAAAAAGCCAGACCTGAAGATGCAGTGACCAGGTCTACATGCTCCTGAAGAGAAAAACAGTAGCTTAAAATGTAATAAAGTTACTGTCACCTCCTCCTGGAAATTCAGATAGCCATCAATTACCATACTTAATGACCAGATCAACTGGATTATTGTTCCCACAAATGCCTTGGCTCTTTCCACATACCTTTTCTGGCTGACTTGTTCCCCTGATGAATAATATTAGTTAAGCAGCTATAAGCTTATAGATTGATTGTAGTTTGAGACCCACAGTTTACCCACATTGTGATTATCCTGTATAAATGACCCCTGACAATATGACTGTGGCCAAAACACTGAAGACCACTCCTGAAAATTCAGAGCTATTCTCTCTTTTTTTCTAAGACAATTTTTGAACTTCTTTTGGTTTGTGACTTCATATCTCAATGTTGTGAGCCATTAAACATTGCATTTGATATCAAGCAGGGCAGGATTATATTTCTCTTATCTCAATTTAAATATGAAATGTCTGCTAAAGGCATTGTTTCAAAGCCTGAATTTCAAGCTGTTTGCCTGAGTTTAACATTTCCATGAGATTTTAGAAGTCCTCATTCTAGTGAACTGCAAATGTATTGGAGGAAGGAGGTCACTGTTGTGCTGTAGCACAATAGGTGCCATTCCTAAGTCTGTGTTTGTCACTGCCTCCTGAATGCCACTGCATGCCACTACATGACCTTATTTCCTCTGCCAGCCTTATTCAATAATTCCCATTTTACATAAGTCAAATTTCACTCAGCTCTATTTTTGTTTGTTTTCAATAGTCTTTCTGTCTACTTTGTTGTATTATTTTTATTTTCATTTTAGTTTTTTGCTTTAAAGACATAGTCTCACTTTGGAGTTCTGGCCAGCCTTGCACTCACTATGTAGGTTAGGCTGTCCTTGAATACATGGCCATTCTCCTGTTTCAGCTTCTTCATTGCTTGGATAAAGAGGTGGGCATTATAGCACGTTGTGTTTGTCTTTTTTCTCCTCTCTTTTTCACAATTATTCTTTCATTTCAGTGGCACTGTCATTTAATCCTGAGGTTTGATGTGTCAGTAAAGGTTTCTGCAGCTTGAGTTGAGTTAGCCAATATAGGAACCCAATTGAGAAATGTGGAATTTCATAGCTAGTCTCAGGGCCACCTGTATACAGAACCCCCACCCTCATTTCAGAATCTAAACAAGAGGCTCTGAACTGGAAAGTTACACATGTTTTAAAAGATAGAATCACAAAATCTCCTGTTGGAAATCATTTAGCTAGAATCTTATAATAATGGTTGGATGACAACTGTATTCTGCTTCTTTTGTTGAGCAGGTTAATTTTTTTCTTTGGGTACAGCTCATTTTGCTTTCCTCCTGGGACTTCAACACTGAGTGATTTTCCATTTTTCTGGGTGAAATACAGGGCACAAGTTAAATTCAGAGCTCAAGATGGCATCTATGATGCCAAGCTACAACACAGCTAAGTTACAAGCCTCAATATTTTCTAGGGTAAAAACACACATATCTATAATCCCAGCACTCAAGAGGCTGAGGCAGGAGTACTGCTTTGAGGTTAGGGCAATTCTGTTCTCCATATAGGATGCAAATCTAGCTGATATACATAGAGAAAACTTGTCTCAATAAAACAAAACTAAACTAAACAAATAAAACCAAACAAAACAGCTGAATTGAGACTGATTTCTTCAAATCTTAATTCTACATCTTGGGGATTAATTTTTGGAATATACTCATTTTTGAGACAGTAAATTTAATGCTATATTGCAACTCACAGCTAATGTAACAGCCAAATAGGAGCACTGATTCTTATGCTGAGTCACTGCAAGAGTCCCTGTGCACTATCTCTAAAGCAGAGCTCATAGTGAGAGCCTGCAGGACCAGCATCCATAAAGCACAGAGGCAGACAAATATCTCATCAATCACTTTGATGTAAGGCAATGATATCTCTTCAAATCTCAGTTAGACCATTGAGTCCTTTGTTCTTAATATACTTAAGCAGCATTTTGATATTTAAATTTGGTTTCATAGAACAAAACATAAATAACATCAAATATGATACATAAATAATAACTCAAATGTTCATGGAAAACTGCTGTATGTAAAAAATGTATAAACAATGAAACCAGGAACAAGTTTCAAATTAGAGCTTAGTGTCACCAAGTGATCACTCTCCATTCAGATATAAGAAATATATCTTGGGAGGCTGATCCAGGAGAACTTCCTTGAGTTTGGGGCTAGCCTAAGTTACAGAGCTGTCTGAAATAGAGAAACCCTGACTGAGACACCCCACAGACAATGTGAAACTTGAAAAGTTACTGCATAAGACACCTTTGGTTTACTTTAAAAATTATATCTATATAACATAGAAAAATTTCACAATATTCAACATTTTCTGAGGAACAATGTTGATATCATACATAGTATACAGGAAACACTTTCAGAGCTGGGTATTTAGCTCAGCAGCATGAACACCTACCTAGCAAGCTTGAGATCATGAGTTTGATCCCTGTTACAAAAAAAATTCAAATTTCACCTTCATGACACTGGGTCATAATTAGAGATAATTAAAATTAGATCTCAAGTGAAGAACACAGAATTCATGGGTTGACAAGGATGTGGAATACTGATTCTTACCAGAGCTGGTGTTATTCACCTCAAGGAAGAAATAAGCCAACTTTAACTTCATACTTACTCTAAGAACTACCTGACTTTCAGGGAAGACCCTCTCTGTTGTATGTTCTGCTATTGGCACACTGCGTCCTGTCACTTCCACATCCTTTCCATGCTCTTCTGATCCACTCTAAGCAGAAAACCCTTCATGACTAAACTACTGATATCCCTGCACAATTTCAATTTATGGCATCTCCTTTACACCACTTAGCAAAGTCCATTGCAGAGCATTTCCATATTTACACAATGTATATGATCAACCAAGCTATTAAATCACCTCTTAATTCAGAGATGACACCCATATTCCTTTCCATTCAGAAGGATATCACGTGTATATGTTCATGCAAACGACTAAATTTAGGCATTTTTCAAAGTGAATTTAACAGGCAGCCCTTTCTGGAATTTGTCCTTAGCAAACACACTTTACCCTGCCCTTGATGACACATTTATATCTGCTTCATTTTTCTCAAAATTTAAACCTCTATGGCTGTTCTCTCAAACATCATCTATGAGCACATGTGTCACATAAAGTATGTTCAGAAATTCTTTGCATTGTTCTGTATAATACATAGCAGTTCATCCAGTGTTTGGGAAGCCTTCCTCCACTGAGGCACATCACTACACATCTTTGAATTCTCAGAACCTTTGCCTCCACCTTTCATGTGCATGGAAATACGAGAACATAGTATAAATTTAGGTGATCACAAAATACATAACTGCATAAGTTTAAGGAGAGCAGTTGTGGCTATGAGGTCCTGCATCACAGACATTTATAAACTTCTGGCTTCCAGATTTGTTGCTGACAGGAATGAGAGCAGAGATTTAACTTACTACAGCTGCACCCAGCTTGAAACCACATCGGAATCAGGGTCTCCTCATGCCCCTTCCTGGGCCCAGACTGTTGGAGGAGCAAGGGCAGCAGGCGATTTCAAAAATGGCATTGTGGCCTGGTGGTATCCCAGTGGTGACAGCATTCTAGTGATACACAACTGTCCTGGTGCCAGCGAGAGGTAAAAGGGACAGAGAATGACTCACTGCTAGCACTAGAGGACCTCAGGATCTGAGGCTAAGCACACAGGCTTTAGACAGCACAGCTGCTTCTCACCACTTCTTTTTTTCTTTTCTTTTCTTTTTTTTTTTTTTTTTTTTTTTTTTGTCTTTTTTCCTTTTTATCGGTACCGGGGATCAAACTCATGACTGCCTGCTTTTAAGGCACGCGCTTATGCCCCTGAGCTAAACCCCCAGCCCCTTCTCACCACTTCTAACTGGTCTCAACCGGATTCCACCCCATTTCACTGCTCCCATCCTGTAACATCACCATTGCGTAGTTTGGAGGTCTCCCAGGTTCTTTCTAAGAAGTCCTCAGAGAATAGAAGCAAAAAATAGTGGTCTAACAAACATCTAGTACTCCCTTTTGTGCCCTGGCCTTGCAATTGACGCCATGACACCGGAAAAGACCGCCTACCTTGGCCCGCTTGATTGGACAGTTCTTACAGCCGGCGTCTTCATCACTGATTGGCTCCTGCTCTCCTGCCTGCCTTCCCCACCAAGAATAATTACAGAAAAAAAACCCACCCTGTAACTGTGGGTCCCCAATGAAAGATGGTGGAGGCTTCTGGAGCTGGCTGTCTTCTGGAATGTTGACCTCAGCTCCTCTGATGAGTATTTGCACTGAAAGTTTTTACCTCAGTCCTTGTTTTTTCTCCCAAACCCATTTTATTTGAAAGTTAAAAAGTAAAAAAAGTGGTCCCAGGAATTAGCTTACGTGTCTGCCTGGCAAGCTAGAGGTCTTGCATTCCATCCAAGATCTGGCTACCACAAACTGTGCTGCTATAAACATGGGTGCACATATATCACTGTGGTATGATGATTTTTATTCTTTTTGGGAGATACCCTGAAGGAGAATAGCTGAGTTGAGTGGGACCTGTAGACCTAGTTTGTGTGGAATCTCCACACTGATTTCCACAGTGGTTGCTTTACCACCAACAATGGAGAAGGATTCCTTTTCTCCCCACAACCCCTCCAGCATTCTTTATTGCTTGACAGTAGGCATTTTTCTTGACAGTAGGCATTTTTTTTCTGGGGTGAGGTGACATATTAGTGTTATTTAATTTGTAATTGTTAAATGATGAGTGATGCAGAACATTTCGTCACATATTTATTTGCTGTTTCTATTTCTTCATCTGAGAAATGTGTATCTCACCTCAGATGCACATTTTGGGATTAGGCCTTTAAATCTGGGAAGACTGAAATTTTTTTAGTTTTCCGTGCTCTCAATAGTAACACTTTGTCTGAGGAACAGTTGGCAAATATTTTCTCCCACGTTGTGGGATGTCTCTTCACTCTGTTAGTGATTTCTCTTTTTGTTAAAAAGTTTTTCAGTAGGGTGAGATTCTCACTTAATTCTCTTTGATTTTTGCTGTTCAATCCATGTTTTCATCATAAAGTCTTTCCTTACATCAATGAAAGATAATATTCAGAAAGTATAGAGCCAGTTTTTCCAGTACCATTTATTAAAGAGGCTGCTCTTTTTCCAGTGACTCTGTTTGACACCTTTGTCAAAGATAAGATGATTTAGTGTTCTGGGGTTGTTTCTCCATCTTCTAATTTGTTCCTTTGATCTTTGGGTCTGGTTTTGTTTGTTTTGTTTTTTGTCAGTACCACACCTTTTTTTAAAATCACAATACCTTTATATTACAATTTCAAGGCAGGGATTTTGATGAACCCTATCTTTTCTTTGTTGCCCAGGATCACCTTTGCTACTCTAGGTCTCTTCTGGTTCCAGGTGAATTTTAGGATTTATTTTGTGTAATTCTTTGAGATATGCTGTGGGGTTTTGATTGGGATTGCACTGAATCTGTACAATAGCTTTGGAAGTATGGTCATTTTCACTATATTGGATTTCCCTACCCAAGACTATGGGATAGCTCTTCATTTTAGAATATCTTCTTCAATCTCCTTGTTGAGAGTACTGTAGTTTACAGTGTAGAGGTCATTTACATTCTTTGTTAGATTGATTCCTAAGTATTTCATTTTGTTGGATGCTATTGTAAAAGTTATTGTTTCCTTGATTTCTCTTTCCATGAGTTTTTATTCTTGTTTATGAAGTCTATTGATTGTTGAGTGTTGCCTTTCTAACCAGCTATATTACTGAATTTGCTTCTTAAACTAGAAGTCTTTTCGTGGAATTTTTGTGGTCTTCTAAGTAGAGTATCATGTCTTCTGCAAATAATGATAGTTCCTTTCCTATCTTTATTCCTTTTATTTCTTTCTCTTGTCTAATTGCTCCAGCTAGTTTCCAGGACTATATTGAATAAGAGTGGAGGCAGTAGACATCCTTGTTTTTTTCCTGATTTTAGAGTAAAAGCTTTCAGTATGAGGTTGACTGTTGCTTTGTAATAAAAGGCTTTCATCAGATTGAGATAAAGATCATGTCTCCCAAGTTTTGTAGGTTTTTTATTATGAATAGGTAACGGACTTTGTCAAAATCTTTTTCTGCATGTATTGAAATGATCAAATGATTTTTGCTTTTGGATTTGTCAATACGTGTATTATATATATGGTTTTATGTATGTTGAACCACCACTGCTTCCCAGGGAATAATTCCACTTGATCGTGGTGTAAAATCTTCTTGATGATATTCTGCAGTCTGTTGTCCAGTATCTTATTGAGGATTTTTGCTTCAATGTTCACTAGGCAGAATGGTCTGTAATTCTCTTACTTATTTGGATTGTTCTCTGGTTTTGGTATCATGGTAATGCTTGCTTCCAGGAATGAATTGGAAAGTACCATTTCCCATTTGATTTCATTAAATTTTGAGAAGTGGTGGTGTTAGCTCTTCTCTAAATTTCTTATTTATTCCTGCCATTTCATGGCTACCCCTGCTTTCTTTCAAGGATCAGTGGACTCTTTCCATAATGGGCTGCAAATGTTTTCAGGATTCAGGTTCAATCCTCCAGGAATAAAAAAATCCACTGATGTCAGAAAATATTCTGAGAACATGCCAGGGTGGGACACAACAGAACAGAGAGTCAGAAGTCTGTGTTAGAGGCAGCAGACTTCATTTTCATGATTTTCACTCATTTCCACTAATTTTCCACCTAGAAACCCAGCATGTGAACACAAAACGAGTACAGTTACTGTGTAAAGTGAAGACATTACATTTAAATGATAGTAATGGTCTGCAACAGAGTAAAGATGAAATAAAAGCAAGCATCAATTCTCCAAGACAAGCTTGCTATTCATTCAGACTCATAATAATGCTGAATTCTGAATGTGATCATATTGCCCAGCATGGAGGTGACAATTATTGCTGAAATGGAACCAAATTCCTAATCCAATTAAACATTTCCTTCTGATGAGGCAGGGACAGCCGAGGAGTTTACACTCTAAGTTCTCCTTGCCATATAGTTCCCGTGTCACTACTTGGCACTCAGCTCTTCAGGATTTTAATATTCCTAGAAGTCATATATTCCCTAAAGCCTGGTTATCCATTTGTTAACACCTTTTTGGCTTCAGAAATGTGTAGGATATTACTATGATCACTTCTATATTTATATACTGCATCCATGTGTGTTGGAACCCATGAACCAAATCTGGTCCCTGGATCCTTTCTCTCAGGTTCTGAAACTGTTCTCTGGCTCCTTGACCTCATAAAAAAGATACCTTTTCATTTTCACTTTTTTCCAAGGTATTTATGCTTTGGAAACAGTCAAAATAAAACTTCCCTCATGGAAACAATGAGATTAAAGTATTTTGTACCTGTATAAAAGTAAAGAAATAAATATCTAATATAATTCAGCTAGCTGTATGTTCTGAATAATCTTCCAAATGCATCAACTCATTCTTCAACTAATTATGTAACTGAGTTTTTAATCTATGAAAACCCTGACAGTTTTTTAGCGTTTACCTGTTTCAGTTTGACTCCAGCAATTTTTTGGAGACCAAAACCACGTAATTTCCTGTACAATCCATTCTCTGCCAAGCAGGCATAACTGGCATCTGGTGAGGAATTCATGGTTAAAATAAATGAACTGCTAGAAACACCGAGACTCATGTTACATAGTACTTAGCAAGTGGATGGAGGCCTCCTTTATTATCTACCAATTTCACTTATAAGTACTGACTTAGAAAAGTTATGCAGAATAGTCACAATGATGTAAAGAGCTGTATAATCATGGTTTCTGAGAAATCACTATAATACCCCTCAATATGTTAATAAGGTAGCATATGTTGATAAGTTAGCAATATATTTGTTGATAATAACACTTCCATCTACAGGTAAAAAAAATTACATGCAACAAAATTTTCAGGAAACTTACAGTTATCCTATCTGGAAGTTAGTTTTCCGTTGGGGCCTATGCCTAAATATCTAGCCCCCAAAAAAGTGCACAGCAAAGGACCAAAAGAATGAGAAAAGTGGGATTGTCTTGAGGGCAACATGAAGAGTGAAATCTTCTTCAGAACTCATAACTCTGATAACCAGCCAGCCACCTGTCACTAGGCAGCCCATATATAATCAGAACAAGCAAGGATGTGAGTGGACAATGGTAAAAACCTGACCAGGCCCCTGGGAGAGGTTCAAGGAACCCACAGAGCAACAGATGATTCTAATTAAGAAAAACTATCAAAGAAGTCTCCAGGTGGCCTCAGCTTGGCCTATCTTGTTCCTTGCAGTGTCTTCTCATTCTCAGTTCAATCATGCCCAGGAAACACCACAGCCCTGCACATGTATTCATCTTCAACCCTTTCCAACATCTCTCTTTTTTTTTGTTTTTTTGACTCCCAGGATGGGTGGCCACATTAAGGTGGGGAAGCATTGAGGAGAACTCCAATTTAAACTCATCATAGTCCATCAGTTCATAACAGTAGTCATTTACCAGTATAGCCAGCAATTGTCAGAGGATGTTAATGATCCTAGCTTCCCCCACAGCCAAGCTTTTACACTGCACTATATCTTCAGAGGCCAGACTTTTCTGCAGGTCATCCAAGGCCAAGCAATCATGAGACCTTCATTAACTACTGTCTTAGTTATTTTTTACTTCTTTCTGAGACAAAATACCTGAAGCCCAAGTTGAGGAAGGAAACGTTTATTTCTTTTGTTTTTGGAGGTTTCAGTCCACACTCAGTGGGCTCCAACGCAGGTGTGCATGGCTGGGCCGCAGTTCATGGCAGCTGCAAACAGCAAGCAGGAACCAGCAAAAAGCAAGACACACTTTCTTCCTGCCATTATATTACATTCTGGCTCCACCCCTATGTGAGTGTAGCACTAACACCATCAATCCACGTACTACACAATGAACCATCACAAATGCACAATGCAAACTTATGAAACCTGGGGGACACAGGAATAAACCATGACATTCCACTTTGGCCCCCAGGACTCATGTACATCCATTATACAAAAAGCATTTAGTTCACTTCCAAGAGTTGCCAACGTCCTATGTTTCAGCACTGCTGAACAATCCAATTCCCAAGTCTCCTCCAAGATCTAAGGCAAACTCTTAACTGTAACCCCTGTACAAATGAAGCAAGGTTAAACATTTCTCACAAGGTAAACATTACCATTCCAAAAGTTACAAGAAGGGGAATATAAAGCATTGGAAACAAAAGAAGTCCAGCAGGATGAACATTAAGTCCTAGATTTCCATGTTCAGCATCAAAAGCAATCTGATTGCAAACTCCAAAAGCCTTGGATAAATCCACCCCCATGGCACTTCCAGTGATTTTAAGTCCTGCAGCTTTTCTCTTAAATCTTCTCTGCTCTCTTTTTGCAGCTTCCCTTGAATCATCCACATTCCTGGCTTTTCCAAACTTCTGCATTCTCCACCGCACCTTTGGCTTCACCCTTACTTCTTCACAAATTGCCCTCTCAGGGGCAGACTTTTTGGCCTCCCAGGCACTTTGCAATTGAGGTGGATGCCATCTTGCCTCAGAATTTGTGCATTTTCTTTGCACCTAAAATCAGCACCTTGTGGATGCCACCAAGGTTTGCTGCTGACTGGAGCAGTACCTAGGGTATTCTGTCTTTTGGCTATAGTGGTCAGTTGCCTGGATTGCAGGGCTCTGTTTACCTGATTGTGAGGAAAAGCTTCTTTATGTTGCCACCATTCTGGAACCTCAAGTGGCCTCTGTCGCCTTTCTGGAACATGGCACTCTGCAGGTTTGCCCTCTGAATAAATTCTTTCACTTTTGCAGTGAGGCTGCACAGGGTGGGGACCCCCTTCCTATGATGCCCCGGGGCCATCTTTCTTATCTCTCTGTTTCTCCTCAGGAATCAAAATCTCAACTCTGTCCTTGCAATCCACAGTCTTCCTGGAATTTTCCTTTTGGTCAAACTCACAGCATTGAACACTATCCTGTTGATCTCTTCGCTTTTGATATGCAACATAAATCTGGCTAAACGTCCCCAACAATAGCCATGCCACAGCCTCAAGGTTTCATTGCTTTTTAATTTCTTTTTCAAGATTAATCAGCCCATTGCCCTTTGTCTCAGTCTCAGCAAAGTCTCTGGACAGGAGCAAAATGCAGACAAACCTTCTGCCAAGCCATAACACACATCATGTGGAGTCCAACAACCAATGCAGTCCTTCTTCCCAACAGAAACCTCCCAAGCCTGGTCTTTACCATCAGGCCCTCTATCAGCCTTCTGGTCTCCTGAGCTCTGACCAGAATACCCTCTACAGAACAGCCTAAGCTGCTCCAGCTCTATGCATCCAGCTGACATGTGCAAACCTTTCCAAACTCTACCCACAAGCCGTTTCCAAAGCCTCTCGAAAAACATGGTCAAGTATAGTCACAGCAAATAACCCTACTCCTGGGTACCAAATTCAGTCTTAATTACTTTTTACGTGTTGCTGGGACAAAATACCTGAAGCCCAATTTGAGAAAGGAAAGGTTTATTTCATACAGTTTTTGCAGGTTTCAGTTCACACTCAGTTGGCTCCAAGGCAGGCAGGTATGGCTGGGCCACAGTTCATGGAGGCTGCAAACAGCAAGCAGGAACCAGCAAAAAGCAAGACATACATTCTTCCTGCCATTGAATTACATCCTGGCTCCAACTCCAATGTGGGTTTAGCACTGACAGCATCAATCCAAGCACTAGGCAATGAACCATCACAAATGCACAATGCAACCATATGAGGTCTTCAGGACACATGCATAAACCATGACAACTACAGCCAGTTACTTACTTCCTATCAAGGTCACTTAGGTCTTCTTAGGAGTTATCTTAGAACCTTGCATAATACCTCATGGCTCTTCTGTCAGTGTCAGCCACTTAGAAGAGTCACAATCATTGCTTGACCTCACTGCTCTCTGTGAAAGGTTGGGAGATTTTTCTCCTGGTGACTCTTCTTAGGCACACCTTGCATTGAAGTTGACTTTCCTCTGTGGTCTCATCATCTTCTTGATGAGACATCCAGGGACTCATTGAATATCTTAGGATGATGTAATCAGAGGTTATTTTATATCATGGGTCTCCACCACCCTTGAAGGGCTGGGGCCAAAATATTGGCAATCCATTTAACCCATCTGTTTCTCTAAGGTTTGGCTTCCAAACCTTAGCTGTCAAACATCCAAAAGAAGGTTTTGGTAACAATAGAGTATATTAGAGTCAGTAAGTTTAACATTAGTATTTTATCTAAACATGAAACAACTTAGTACATTAAATGAATCCTATTTTCTTCTATCCAAGGACACTTTAGCATTTGAATACCTACAGTATTAACAGTTGTATATTTTACATAATATATCAGGAATCAGAACCATACATAGTATTGCATCATGACAATCATGAGATTCTTGTAATAATCTAAATTCCTGTTTTGATATAAAATATCCCTTTTAGTCAATCACCCTTATGTAATACACAAGAATTTTTTTGTGTATTATTGAACAACTTATTGATCTTTAGTTGAATGTGAATCTCACAAGTCTTTGTTATCAGCAAAGGTGTGCACACGAGACAAAAATCTGTTACCATAAGTAATCCCCATTTTACAATCATGGAGTCTTATGCATCCAGAATTATGAATATATGCAATACATCATATAGTTTTTCACAATCAACTGTCATAACCATGTGAAACCTTTATACAGACATCATCAAACCAAAAATATATATTACTTTATTTGATAATGACCAATGTGAACATTTAGGAATACACTTCATAAATTTATTTGAGGTGTCTCCTGTAATTCTCTGGAGATCATTGAGATCTCTAATCAATGGACAAAAACTGGTTAAAAATGTTACCAGACAGCTGCTTTCTTATTTATCAATCTGAGCTTGGTCCACCAATCTCACTGCTAAGGGACTTTATTTATTTATCTTTTAAAATTTATTTTTATTTAAATAAAGAAACAACAAAAAAGAAAGCAAGCATAAATAGTACATACATTGAAAAAAAAGAATTTAACAGTAATAAATCATTAGTTTGTGTTTACATATTGTTCTCTTACAAATAATTGTTCAAGATACAGAAGTGGAACATATAAATGGGAATTCAAACAGGGAGACTGCAAATAGTTCTGTTCAACTATCTAATAAAAACTAAGTAATATGGCACTCAATCCTATACACTGAAACATGTATGTATTTATCCATGTCTTCATTTATGTTGAGTTTAAACAAACCAAAGCAGGTTAAAATCACTCTAATTGTAGATTAATAGCATTGCTTGATTTCACATCATGACACTATGGAATCAGCACTGGGTACTGTAGTCCCTTTTTTTCACCTTCAAAGTATTTGTTCATTTCATCATGTGTCATAAGATCAGTTCTTGTAAATTGTTGATAGGTTTTATGGAAGCATGCCTCTTAACATGTGTTACTATCCTTTCTATATTAGAGGGAGAAACAAAACAAAGCAGGACAGAGTGAAACATAATCGTAGAGATACATAAAACTAAAAAGACATATAAAACTGCTGTACAAGGAGTTCTACTTTGGTTACTGTGTTGTCTCTTGTTATCATCCATAAAAATGGCTATATCATCAGATAAAGTATAATTGAATATATCAGTGCATAACAGTATTAACAGAAATAGAACTTTGTAGATAGTGTAGAGCTACGAAAACAGTTATTAATCAAATCAGAATGGGTATTATAGTGAATCATTGCTATTTTCAGTATAGTTGTCTACACTCTGATGATACTATCAACCTAATGGTTTTGAATAAAATAGTCAATAACAAGAAGCAATCAAACAAATCAGATTTAACTAAAATCAGTAATGATATAACAGTATAAGTTATAGAGGGATCTGGTTTAAGTTAACAGGAAATTAAAGATGATTACTGTGCTATATCCTGATATTTTTGGGATAGCTGTCTGTGCCCTCAAATCTAGTGCTTGTATAACAACTGGGATGGAATAAGTTCTATCTAAGCAGAGTGGTACAATTAATATGGGTTTTAATACCTGATACACTTATAGCAGTATCTTCTTCTGTCTTTTTAAAGATTATTCTTCTCATTTCACTCCCCCAGGGTGTACTGTGTATTTCTGGGTCTCCCCAACACCCTTGGTTTTATATTGTGGGGGGGCAACCTGCTATTTATCTAAGTGTTTCTGAACTTTCTCACTCCTGGACTTGATCTCTAGTTGTATTTCTTTACTTATTAAAGCCTGTATTTCCAACCTACCCATAAATACTGGTCCAGTTGCCCCTATTACTCTCTCATTCTGTATCACATCGAGTTCTATTTTCTCAGATTCAATTTTGGTCCAAATACCCTTCTTCAGGTCAATTATAGTTCCTATAAAGAGCATCTTGATAGGCACTATTTCTTGATCCACTCTGCCTGTGATTCTCTTTTTTTTCTTAATTTAGTGTATACAGAACATCTGCATTAGAAATTATATCCAAACTTCTCTGTCTCATTTCTGTTGTTCTATTTTTCTGTCATCAGTTGTCTATTTGTCTTCTTCACTTTGCTTTTTGCTCCATCCTCTCTACCAGTGTTCCTGAAATCCTGGTGATTTTCTATCTCTTTAGAATGTCTTATAGTATTCTCTGTAGGGTTAGATTGGGGGTTGTGAATTCTCCCAGTTCTTGTTTATCTTGGAAGCATCTTGTTTCTCCATTAATTTCTACGAAAATTTTTGAGGATACATCAATCTGGGCTGTAGGTTATTTTCTTTCAGGACTTGGAATGATTCACTCCATTTTCTTCTCGATTTGATGGTTTGTGCCAAGAAGTCTGATGTAATTCTGATGGACTTTCCCTTATAAATGATCTGTTTCTTGTCTCTGACAGCTTTTAATATTCTGTTCTCATATTGGATTTCTGGGATCTTGATTATTATATGCCTATGTGTAGTTCTGTTTTGGTTTAGGTGGCTGGAGTTCTGTATGCTTCATACACCATTGTATCTTTTCCTTTTCCTATGCTTGGGATGTTTTCCTTATTTTTGTGAATAGCCTTAGTAGTTCCTTTGTTTGTACTCCTGCTTTTTCATTCACATTTGTTATTCTTAAGTTATACATCTTTTTGTCATCATCTAGCCATTGTATTGTTGCTACTTGTTTCCTTGTTATTTTTAAGAAATTTTTCCTTTCATGATCCCACAGTGCAAACATGTCCTCTAGTTTGGATAATCTACCTTAGTTTCTTGCAATCAATTTTGCCAGCTTTCAAAGGAGTTTTTAAATTCATGGTTGTCTCTTTGAACCCGCTTCCTTTCTTTTATCTTTTCTCTATTTTCCTCATGAAACAGTTCTCCCATTTTTTTTTGTTTTCTTCCCTTTTTCCATGTTTTTTTCTTGAGAGCTGCTTAGCATTTCTTAAATTATTCTGTTTATATCTTGCTTTACTCGGTTAAATACTTCACCTTTCAAATTATATATGTGTTCCTGAAGATATTGCTTTATGTCTACTGGGGCTGATATTGCATGTTTGCTGTCCTCATTCTCCTTTGAATTTACCTTTCCTTGATCCACGTTCTCATGATTGTGGAATGGGAACCCTTTCTTGTTGCTTCCTCTTATTTTTTTTTTTTGTTCTTTCCATACAGGTATATATGGGACATCCAGGTTCTTTCTTTGTTGGTTACAGTTTGTCTGAAGTGCTGATTGTATGTTCCTACTCAGTGCAGTGTACTATGTAGATATAAGCCAGGGAAGACTATGCTGGGCCCGCCCCTCTGGATTAATCAGTCTGCTGAAGGCTTCACTGCATTAGGGTGAACTGAACAGGCATGGGAACTGGCATGGGCTAGCTTATTGGTCTCAGTCTCAGGCGTGACACAGGTCAGATGCTCCCCATCAATCCCACTTGAGAAGGGAGAAGCTGACTGAAGTCACTGCAGCCCCTTATTCTGGTCAATTTGCCCCATTCCAGAGTGTCCTCTCTTGTAGCTCTATGGAAGGGGTTTATTCCCCTCACTCACCACAGGTCATTGCAGGGTTCTATGCCAGCTCAGCTTGTCAGTTAAGAGCACCAACTCCCATCCTCAGTGAAAATGCGTCTCCAGTGAGATGAAAGTGATGAGATTTTGCATAGTTCCATAAATCTTGGCTGCATGCAATCAAGTGTAAGAGTGGCAGCAATTTCAAGTGGCAGCGCCAAGACTGTAGCTGTTTCAGTAGAAGCACTGGGACTGTATTTTTAAATGGTTTCTCTCAGCTTAATTTGTTCCAGGCTTGGGAGGGTCTGTCTCCCTCTGCCTGGGTCTCACTATGCTGTATTATTTTTGGAATCTAAGTTGACATCTCAGAGAGTCTCTGTAGCCTGCTGTTACCTATCCACCATCTTTTCTCCTCCAGGACTTTGTTTATTCATCCTAATAATTAGTTTCTAAATAATGAGACTATAAATCTGTGACGAATAGCAACATATTGCATTCATATACCCAGTCTTTGTGACATTTCCAGTAGCTGGCAACCAATGTGAATCCATGCTTCACAAATTCACAACCCAAACATATCTTTGATCAAACAATGCAACCTTGGAAAAAGAGAAAAGTTACTGAGCTTAAAATGAAAGGAACAGCTGTTCACAGAGTGGACAAATGGACAAACAGACAGATGATCAGTGTGGATTCAAACAAACACAGAAATCAGCACACAACTTGTCAGGGTCTGTGAGAATATTTAAGCTCCCAAAAGGCCATTTATGTACTTGTACCGTGCCTCTTTGTTAAGCTAGCTGCCCCTCTTAAACCACATGCTCCCAGTGCTGGAACACCTGTTCACCTCAAGCATTCCATGCCCTCAGCATGTTTCCCAGATATTCTGTGCCACTTGAGCATGCCTGTATGGGTATTTTTGCTTTCTGCTTTACAGGTATGAACAATCACTAGCTCAGCAACTCCCAGCAACTGCTTAAAAAGGGACTGGGCAAACAGGCAACTGATATATGGACAGATTGATAAACATCTTACAAAATCGGAGTGCACTCAAGCATATTCTTAATCAAGGCAAATTACAATACCTTCTTACAAATTTCAAATCTGCACCTATGAATCAACCGGTTGGATTTGCTTTAGACCAACTAGCAGAGATCTTATAAAAAGATCAAAGGCCTGATTCAGGGAGAGTTGGAATTTTGGAATAGCATTTTGTAGCCTGTGATGCCAACTCATTCCATACAGGGCAAACACAGTTAGCAGAAATCCACACAAGACCTTAGCAAAAACACAAAGGATGCCCCTTCCCCAGATCAACAGAGGCATCAGCCCTAGCCCACATGGCTCTTGGGGAGTTTTGTAGCATACAAAAGAGTTTGTCAGAGGTATATACTGGCAAGAATGTATTTGAATCAGGGAAGAAAACAGCCTCATTGGGACAGACAACTGACCTAAAGTAAATAGCACCATGAAGAGAATAGTAAAACCTGTGCAGGAAGTGCATTTTTCTTTTTTAATTGTTTAAAGAGTAGAGATATTCTTTTCTTATTTTTTATTAAAATAGACTAAACAAAACAGAAAACAGGTAGAAAAGATATATGCTTTCAAAGACAAACTAAACTATAAGAAATCACTGGTTGTTTACATATTGTCATCTTACAAATAAGTGTTCAAAATACAAGAGTGGATTATACAAAGTGGGGATTCACATGATTCTCCATTATGTGGCCTTGAAGCCTTACAAAGTTTTCACTTATTAATTGGAATGGCTTTATTCTGGGATGCTTGATATGGAAATATTTGAAGCTATAGTATATGAAATTATATTCAAATATTTCAAGGAAAAAGACAGACACTATGGTAACTACTATTAAGTAGGGTTATTTGTGCTGAAGCACTAGGTTGCTGAAACTGTCATTCTTTGACCTGTATTGTTATGTTGTTATGTCCTCTTTTATCTCAATCTCTCCCTTATTAATTAAAAAAATTATTTAGTTATTTTTTATGATTTTTTATTTAAGGGGAAAATTTTTAAAAAATTAGCAGGATATATTATAGTAACTTTTTTGATTTCCTATTAACTTGATTTGAAGTCCTGTAATACTCCCACTATGTTGTTTTGACTGATTAGACTCTTTTCCATTCTGTATGATAATATCAAGTTTAAGGGTATAGTCAACTACTTAGAAGCTAATAAGATTCACTAAGATATCCATTATGATTTGACTATTATCTCCTTTGGAAGTCCTGTAATGTTTAAAATGTTTAGGTTTTATTGGTCTTATTCTCTACCGTTTAGTTCAACTTTATAATACCTAATGAGATATACAA
This sequence comes from Cavia porcellus, assembly GCF_034190915.1. Classification (NCBI taxonomy): domain Eukaryota; kingdom Metazoa; phylum Chordata; class Mammalia; order Rodentia; family Caviidae; genus Cavia; species Cavia porcellus. Next base: position 3,161,915 of record NW_026947536.1, read on the forward strand.
TTCTTGTTAAGGAAGCAAGAGGCATTATGGTAACAATTGTTGATAACCTTGTACTCTGTTTTTACAGCATGTGCTATGGCTATACTTGGTTTTGACTCACAGCTTTGTTTTGCCATATTTGACTTTATTCTCTTCCAAAAAATGTAATAAGAACTAAGGAGTAATAAAACCCAAAATGTGTAAATTGTGTTGTAAAACAGAGTTGGAAAAAAGTGCTCTAAAGGATACAACTGCAAGTGTGTTTAGGGGTGTTAAATAGATGACCATATTAATGTTTTTTTTTTGGATCATTGAAGACAACTGTTTACAGTCTCACCGTTTGAATGTCCACTTTGTATGCTTTGATACTGTGACTTGAGCAACTATCTCTAAGATGATAATGTGTAATCTATTAACTGGTGATTACTTATTTTTTTTGTAGTCTGCATTACTTGTACCTTACACCAGTTTGTTTTGTTTTTCTCTTTTTCCTTTTAAATAAAATTTTTTTTAAAAAGTTGAGATTCAAAGAGCAATGGATTAAAATCATGACTGTGCACTTGCAAGGCAGGCATTCATGCCACTGAGCTAATTCTACAGCCTTGTGTTTGCAGAGGAAACAGCAGAGGACAGCAAAAAGGAAAAGTAAGCCTTGGTAAGTAGAAAGATAGTAGTGATTAAATCAATTCTAAGGACTATAGGTGTTCCAGTACATCTCAAGAGATGAGAGGGAATAGCATTGACAATGGAAATAAAATATCACCGAGTTAGTGAAGTAAAAGTGAAACATCAGCTCCAGTAGCAAACATGAAAAGGAATGGTTGTCAATAGTTAAAGGGAGGCTTTGGCATGCATCTCCTATGGGAATAGCAGCAGACACCAAATTGCAGTCAAATCCTTGATTTCCCCAACTAACATGACAAGCTTTAGAGGAGACATAAGACAGAACAGTTAGTTGAGCTACAGATTCAGAAACTTTTAGTTGAATGGGTAAGAGGGATCACAATTGAATCAACAATATGCCTGTATAAGCAGCATCAATGACATCAGGAATCACAAAAGTGGACATTTTTGATGCATGCGAAGAGGAAAGAACCAGGCCAGCTGTCCCAGGAGGTAGGGGATCATGAAAAGTAGTAGGGACCTTATAAAACTTACCAGGGATTTCCAAAGTAGTGTCAGGTTTCATAGAAACGTCTTTCAAAGCATCTTCGTAGTCTGGGTTTGCATTTTTTATGTTGATTGAGTTCAGATAGGTATACACTGCTATCATAATTATTTTTGGGGACTCAGGTTGTGCATCCTACATTTTTCTTCACATCAGAACATCAGTAAAAGACTTGAGAGACTTTCAAATTATTTTCCAATGAAAAATTCCTGCCTCTGTGAGTGCATCCTTTAGTGAAATTTAGGTACACAGAGGCCAGACAGCATAGGTTGCAAAGGCTCATGTTCAGGTGACTGACAGCACCATGCAGGTTCCTAACACACCTACTTCTTGCCCATGCAACACACAATGTAATGGATTGATAGTTCTGGAGAAGCTATCAACAGTCCTGAAAATCAAGCTATTGATATAGCTGAGTTTCTCTCCAAGAGAAAAATGACATATAATATACGTAACTAAAGAAATTTCTCGTGTCTCAAAAATGTCACATCTTATTTTTCCCATCTGTTATAGTCAGGGTTGGCGAGGAAAGAGACTTAACATGGAACTTATAATTGATAAGATAATTTAAAAATATTTATCGCAGAATGTCAGATTTAGAGAGATGTAGAGCTTTTCAGATACTAGAGACCAAAAAATCCAACTGAGTACTTGAATGCTATGACAATATCCAGCACAAGTACAGCTGAAGAATTCAGGTCCATGGCAAGGACAATCAAAAGTTTACCTGGAGACTTAGAGGCACTTACAATGTGTCATGAAAATCTCTGTTAAGGTAGTACACGAGGAAGGCTCAAAGTTCAGTGTTGGAAGCTAGACACTCTGTTCCTTTGGTTATAGAATCTATGCCACAAAGTTGAGTAATCATTACTGGAGCCAAGGCATGAAGCTCAAGATAAGAGCCAGAGATCCACAAAAGAGAACAGTAGCCATGCACAGCAATAATGAGGACCTGAGCTGCTTTGATGATGATGATGATGGCTGAGTTCATATCTGGAAAACCAGTGGTACCAGCTTCTCCATGAGAATCAACATCCCAGCTCCTTTCCCTCTAGTTCTCTTTAATGCTGTTTTAAACAATCCACCAATGGATATTCTGTCCCAAAACCATAATGACTTCATTCACTGGGTAATCCAAGTTGACCATTACTAAGCAGGCCACAGCACCAGAGCAGTTCTTTAGATACTTAAAATCAAAACAGGCTTTATATCACTTCATGTATTAAAGTGGTCATCCTGTCTGCTTCACATAAACAACAGTGAGAAAACCTGAGGCTCATTCTAATGAAATAATCAGGAACACAAACCTTCACAAAGTAGTCTTCACGTCTGCTTTGACAAACCTCTTGCTGGAACAATGTGATATGTTTCTATCTGTGTGTCCTACACACTACATAACTGTGCACATTTGAATGAAACTATAATCAGGGTAATTGACCCTCTGATTATCCACGAAAATTTTAAAAATATTTTCTAAGGAATGTATAAAAAGAAACAGTTATGTACACCTATGTTTCATTGCAGTACACTAACAGCACTGAACCCAGGAGAGAATGTCACGAGGCTGGTTGTATGCACATCATCACCTCAACAAGCCGAGGGTTGTCCAGATGCTGGAGATAAAATAGTGGAAATACTTTAACAACAAAAACAGTTGAAGTAAAATATACTGAATACCCTGAATATACCAAATCTAAACTAGGCCTGGTGGCTGCTGCGTGGAGCCCATTACTTGAGACACTGAGGAAGGAGACTTGTTGAGACCACTCTGGTTTATAAAGTGATCTCAAAGCCAGCCTGGACTTCATAGCAACATGCTTTCTCAAAAAGATAAATATATCAAATCTAATGAACATAATAGTGTACTAGTGATTGCCTTGTGACATTAGCATGACTATCATGTTTATACTGACCTATAGTCTACTAGGAAAACCTAACTTACAGTCCATTTCACAATAAAATATCACACCATTTACCAAATGGAGAACACTGGTGAGTATTTATTGTTCATCATTGATATTTGGTGGTGATGGAGCAGTGCATGCTGTGGCTCTCCACAGAAAAATGGCTATTGCTGTAGTAACAGAAATATGCATACATCATGCAATATGTCCCTAACTCTTTGGGGAAGAAACCCACTAAAGGAAGCACTGCACTAATGAGAATTACTAATTTTAGTCTTTTGAATACTTTAAAAACTGACTTCAGTACTACTTAAACTACTTACCTACATTTCCACCAACAAGGTTAAATAGTTTCTTTACTCCTGCAGTCTCATGTACGTTCCTTAGGTCTTGTGGTGATTTGTTTTCTCTGCAATGAAATTATGTCCCAATTTGAATTTCTCTATTGGGCAAAAGTGCTCAATAGTTCTTCAGGTATTTCTTGGCAAGTTGTACACATGCTGAAAAATGTGTGTTCCTTTCACGTTTTTATTGGTTTTACATATTAGCTATCAGAGAGTAACAGGTAGAATTTCTCTCATTCTGTAGTTTATTTCATCATTTTGTTTGACTTTTTTGTGGCTTCTATGTTTATGCAGGAGGATTAAAATCTTACAAAGTCATTTTTGCTTGTTTTGTCACCCTATCTTATTTTCCACACAAAATAGCAGCAGTAGCATTTAAAAAAATGTTTTTAATACCTCTACATTCAGAACATGGAATGCCTGGCTCCTTCATATTTCACTATGTTTTACTCTAATAGAGGCATATTTGAAAGTGCTGCACAAATTATGATAAAAAGTACAATTCCTGAGTGAAAGAAAAATCACAATTTGCAGTAGTGATTCTTTTGTTCTACCATACATTTTTATTCTTGACCTCAACTTACTTGTTTCCTTAAACTTCAAATGCAGGGATAAAAACAACTGCTTCACACTCTGCTAAATCGTCTAGTAGTTGCCATCCAAAGTCAGCTTCAAAGCCATGATCATCCCATCTCATTCTCTCCTGATGCTGGGACTAAAGAAATCACCATTAGCCAATCTTTATAGGTAACTCCTTATCAGTGCAATTATTTAAATACAAAATGATCAGAAATTGCATACCTTTTCTTAGTTTTTATAAAATAACAATATAAAAGTGACAATTATACTATCCTCAATACAAGAATGAATGGGTTAAATTGACAACTGCCTCAATGATGCTAAAGATGGTCACTGCATAAACAAATGGGCGTCCCAAGTGATTCTTGGGGATAACTGCTAGGTGGACAAGTGATAAAAGGACAACTATTGATGTGTAATTGTGAGTATTAAAAAATGTTGACGCTGGGGAGGAAAGGGAGGTGATCTAAAGCATTAAGCTATATCTGCAGAACTTGAAGATATATTTTGAGACAGGGTCACACTAATTGTGTAGGTTAGACTCAAATTCCTCTTCCATTAATTTAAGCTCCATTAGGTGCTAGGATTACAAGCATGCATCAACAAAACCAGCAAGATTTACTTGCATGATAAAATGAGAAAGTGCATGTACTCAGGATATATGTCTTACAGATTCAGTCCTGTATTATTAGCTGTAATACAAACTCCAAATTTTCCCATTGATGGTAAGCAGAAATATGCTGCAGAGAATCTGGCCACATGCTGTAGTAATATAGGCTGACATTGTACTTTACAGTGTCTTTTACTTTATGAAGTATGTCAGGTAATTCAGGTACAAAATAGATATAGTTTTAGTGGTGATTACACAACAGGTGAGTAATGTATTCTTCCAAGGGTAATTGAGACGTGGGCAAGCTATCTTCACTGGATTAGGGGTATTTAATGAAATGTTCACTTGTATTTTCATGACACCACATTTTTTCAAAACATAATACCATTGGAACCTAAGCAGATTTTCAATTCAACAACACTGCATTAAACAGTTAACAAGTTACATTAATGTTAAAATGGAAGTGAAAACCACAGGCCACAGGAAACCAACTGGGACTCATGGCCCAGTGTATGTGTTTAAAGATAATCAGCACACGCCATAAACATCAGGCACTGGTCCTTATAAATAAAGAGGTATGTCCCCGTATAAATTCACAATCCAGTAAAAAAAAAACACAATCTGAATCTTAATTTAGCAAATTTACTTTTTACTGTGTTGACAGCTCAAAATTTAGGTTTCCCTTCATGCCATTACTTCAGTGATTTAGGAAAAAGCTGTAATAATTATAAAATATATAATGCATTCACAGCATCAAGGAATAAAATAAAGGCATTTGCATGATACATCCAATAGCAACGTTTTCCCCCCAAACAACCCCACATTTAAGAAAAATTGATTTCAAAGTATGGTTACTCATAAATCATGCCAAATTTTATAATTTCTGGAGATATTAATGTATTTTGTGATGTGCCATTGGAGACAAGTTATGGTTCTGTCAGTATGAGGAAATCAGATATTCACAGTGGTATGGTTTACTTTGGTACATATGGGGAAACATTACTAGCAAAGTAAAGATGCAATATAAACATAAGAGTTAAAATTCTGATGGTTAGAAAAACAACAGTTTAGTTAAATGACAAATATTGGCACCACTGAAAAAGAAAATCAGGCAACATAATGTACATGGTATGATGTTCAGTGATGTTAGGGAATCAGCAGAAATCTTGTCTCGACACAACATCGAAAACATAACATTCATTAATGTGTAAGTTATGTAAAAAGATACAACTTTGTGAAAACCACATGCTCTGAGCCTTATAACTGTATATCTTAATGCCAAGTATTGCATCCAATTCAGAAACATCATTTATGAAAGAGAAAATGAGAGAGAAAATGAAGCATGTGCATCAAAACATTAAAGCAAATGCAGTGTTAAAATTACAATTCACCAAAAAATAAGTGACTAGACTAATTAATAGTATTGCTCAATTTTATATCACAATGCTACAGAATTTGCACTGGGTTTCTTAGTGTCTCTTCTTCAGAGCATCTGTTCATTACATCGTATAATTTGTTCCCATAAATAGGCTAGAAATTCTTCCCAGGTATGAATCTCTATGTGTATATCAATCCTTTCTTTATTATGGGGAAAAACAGATCAAAATAAGACACAAAGCAAATTTGTATAAAATCATGATATGAAAAAGACATATAAGACCACAATATTAGGTGATGTACAGTATTTACTATGCTTTCTCTTGTTATTATCAATAGAATTGTCCACACTATCAAGCATTATATAGTTAACCATAATATTGCATAGCTATTTTTATAAAAACAACTTTGAAGACATTGTAAGATGTGAAGGCAGTTAGTAATCTAACCTGGAATGGATATCTTTTATTTATTTATTTTTTGGTGCTGGGGATCAAACTCATGATCTCACACTTGCCAGGCTGGTGCTTAAGCCACTGATGTAAATCCCCAGCCCCCAATGCATATCTTTTACATCTTGTCATCTTCAGAGTAGTTGCCTCTATTCTTAGACTTGATACCAGCAAGCATGCCAAGTGTGAATAAAATCAGTCAAGCCAAATAGCATTCAGACAAACCAGCTTCAAATAAGATGAGTCATAGTAATACAATGTAAGTAATATAGGGTTTCAGTTTAAGTTAATAGGAAATTAAGTATAGTTACCATGGTATAACCTGATATTTTTGGGTTATATGTCTGTGCCCTCAAATCTAATATGAGTAGACAGACAAGAACAAAATATAATCACACTAAGCATACCAATAAGACTACTATAGCTTTTAAATCCTGATACACTTTTAACAATGTCCTCTGCCTTCCTTTTTTAGGCAATTCCTCACCTTTCTCCTTCTCAGCATACTATTATTCACTGTTCAGAGTGATAATAGTTCTCATGCTTTCTGTCTGTGTCCCCCAGGCCTCATAAATTTGAATTGTGCATCTGTTATTGGTTCAGTGTCTAGTGCTTGGATTGATCGTGTCAGTGGTCCATCCACAAAGGGGTGGAGCCAGGATGTGATGTAATGGTTGGAAGGTGTCTCTTTATCTTTGCTGGTTTGAGGTTGCTGTTGGCAGCTGCCCACATGTCGTGGACCCTAGAGTGGACTGAAACCTCAAAGAACTGTACAAAATAAACCTTTCCTTTCCCAACTTTGGGCTTCAGGTGTTTTGTCTCAGTGACGACTAAAAAGTAACTAAGACAGTAGTCTAGTCTCATATGTTGAATTTCAGCATACATAAAGATAAAGACAGCTACTACGAAGAGAGTGAAAGCCCTTATTGTAATTATTAACAACTTCCCCAAAAGTAGTTCTTGAAGGCCAAAAAAGCCTCCATCATCCTGTAATTATTTGATTAGTTCTATAATGTTCAGTATATATTCAGTGTGTGTGAAGATGGGAACAACTATTTAAAAGAAACTAGAGACAGTAAGATAAACAGTGAACATCTCCAGTGGACTTGCTTTGAAATCTGTGTTTCTTAACTTGTTTTCTTATGAACTGTTCTGTACTGTTTTGTCATGTTTAATCTTACCCTCTTTAAGATTAAAAAATAAGTATGTAGGACAGATAAGCATATTACTAAGTTTTTATTGGATCATTGAGCAGAACTGTTCACAGTGTAATTATTTGAATGCAGCTTTGTATGCTTTAATTTTTTAACGTGAGCAACTATTTCTAAGATGACAATATGTAACTTATCAACTAGTGATTTCTTGTTAATTTTTTTGAAATTCTGTGTTATTTCTACCTTTTTTCTCTTTAAATAAAACACATTACAATTTTCCAAAAAATATGAAAATTAAGTTTTAAAGACAAACCATTAAGTACATAGATACTGTTTTGCATTAAGAACTGGTGGTCAACTTAATGTCAGCTGGATTACATCAGCATGGCATTGAGCAAAGATGTTCCACCTGAGGTAAGTTGCCAGGATAAATACGAGGAGAAGAAGGGTGGTGATGAGGGTTGAGGCATTAAGGAAGCATTGTGAGTTGTCCTATGAGTTGCTGTCTGAGCTGTTGGTTCTCCTGAAGAAGCCTTGGTCATCACATTGAGCATTGCTTCTTGGCTAGGAAGGGCTTGGATGGGAAGACTTGTGCTGCTTGGTCTCCAGAATGAGCTCATCACACTGCTTCCAGGCATGTACTCGACTGTGCTTCTCATTGGAGGAGCTCCGGGCCTCTGTGTCACTGAGGGCGGCTGTGGTGCCTTTCAGAATAGACCTGTTCCTTGTTGTGAGTGTGACTTCTCAGCTCCAGCATAGAACACTCATCCCACTAGCACAGCTCCATCATCCAGCTGGCATAGACTTTCTAGCTTCCGCCACTGACCCTTGAGTCTTTCCAGCAAGAATCCATAAAAGACACTCCATGAATCCTTCTTGTGTGCTCTGGACTTCCAGTTGGACTAATATTAGGCATTGTCCTGAGCTCTGAATTTTTATCTGGACTCATGTGGGACATTGCTGTGGGGTTTAGGCTCTTGACTAAATAATCTATGTCTTTGGTGTTGTGGATAGACTTCCTGCAGTTTCCTGTGTTAACTCCCGGTGACTATTATAAAAATAATATTATAAACATTTGTCTTGATCCAAGTGTTCTCTGTGCACACCCCTGACTACAACAGTAACTATCCATACTTGAAAATGAAAAGCACATTTCAGTTTAACATGTTTAATTACAAGATGCCATGTTGAAGCACAAAGACACTTTAAAAAATCTAGAGAGGTATAAGTGATTAACTGAAAACCTTACAACATGTGCACTTGAGGATAGCTCCACCTCAGATTTGTCATTTCTGGAAAATTTGTGATTATTTCTTCAGGTCTCCTAGGGATTTTTAAAGTAAACTTAGATCTAAACTGTCTGACCAGTGACACTTTTAATAGGTATTTAATGACAAATATGGATTGCTAATATATCACACATTGCTAATCCACATAGGATCTTAGCCCAGTGAGCTCTTTCAGATATGTAACAATGACCATGTGTGCTGAGAGGATTCCCATAACACATAGGATTTATCTCTTGTGTGAGTTTCTTCATGTAAGTGAAATACATGGCTCTGGCTGCTGAAAGTGTCTCCACTTGCTTACATAGCCAGTGGTTCTTCCCAGTGTGAATTCTTTCACATGTTTTGCAGTGACTGTATACATTAAAAGCTTGCCACATTGTTATATACATAGGGTTTCTCACCAGTGTGAAGTCATTGATGTCTTTTAAAATATCCACATGTGGTGAAAGCTTTCTCATGTTCTTCACATACATAGGGTTTCTCAACAGTGTAACTTTTTTCATGTATTGGAAGATGAGTGTTTCTGCTGAAACATTTCCCACATTCCTTACATATATAACTTTTCTTCCCAGTGTGAAGATTTCATGCATTATGCAATATGTACATGTGCTTAAACCATTCTCACGATGCTTATATACACTGGATTAGTCTTGAGTGTGAACTTTCGTGTTGCTTACAATGTCCATGTAGGGTAAAAACTTTCCCACATTGCTTACACACATAGGGTTTCTCTCCAGTGTGAATTCTTTCATGTTCCTTACAATGTCCGTGTTTGGTAAAAGCATTCCCACATTGTTACATACATAGGGTTTATCTCCAGTGTGAGTTCTTTCATGTTGTTTATACCCTCCACATGTGGTAAAAGGTTTCCCAAAGTCTTTACATACATAGGGTTTCTCTCCAGTGTGAATTCTATCATGTTGCTTACAATTTCCAGGTTGGGTGAAACATTTTCCACATTGCTTACATACATAGGGTTTCTCTCCAGTGTGAATTCTTTCATGTATTTGACAATGAATGGTACTGCTAAATGCTTTCCCACATTTCTTACATATATACAATTTCTGCCTGTGAAGTTTTTCATGGATTACACAATAAGTACATGTGCTGAAAGTTTTCTTACAGTGCTTGCATTTATAACGTTTGTCTCCAGAGTGAAGACTTTCATGTGCTTAACAATATGTACATGTTGTAAAAGCTTTCCCACACTCCTTACATATGTAGGGTCTCTCTCCTCTGTGAATGCTTTCGTGTTTCTTACAAATTCCATGTGTGGTAAAACCTTTCCCGCATTGCTTGCATACATAGGGTTTCCCTCCACTGCAATATTTTTTATGGACCTGAACTTTGTGGTGTGTTTCTGTTTCTTTCGCATTCAAATTACCTTCTGCAGTACAAAGGAATACTTCTTTACACTGATTCCAAGGTATATGTCCATAGGATTTTCCTAGCTTTTCATTTCTGTAAAGAAAAAAAAAATCACATATAGGATCGATAACCATATTACTAAGTTTTTGTTGGAGAGTTGAACAAAACTGTTAGCAGTCTCACTGTTTGAATCCCCACTTCATATGTTTCACTTTTGTATCTTGATTAACTATTTCTATGAGCACATAAGAAATCATCGACTAGTTATTTCTTACCATTTATTTTCACTTTGAAAGTAGCATTATTTCTACTTATTTTGTTTTGTTTAGTCTTTCCTTACATAAAATTAAAAAAAATCACAATGAAATGGGTCTCTGTGTTAATGACTACGTTAACATGAAGTTCTGCTTTTAATGCTTGCTAAGAAATTTTGACAATGAAGCAACAGAATGGCCTTGTTAAATATGTTGAAAACAACCATTCCCAAAACACTAATACACATTTGGAAATCTTAAAATTTGGTACCTTTTGAAATGCAGAATATTTAGCTTCACTTTGTGCATGGGTATATATGTGTGTCACAGAGAAATCATTCTGATACATTTCTCAATCATAGTCTCCCTTCTGTCCTTAACCCGTAATTCCCATTTCCATACAGCCAGTGTTACCTTTCTCTATCAACCCTCTTTCATTTCATTCTACAATTAATATTTTGGTTTCTCATCTAAAAGAAACCCTGTGGCCTTTTAGGCTTTATATCTGAGCTATTTCACTGAATTGATGGGAAAAAGACTCACGCATTTCTTATCATAAATGACATTATATTATTTATTTTTTGACATTATATAACACGTTTTTATTTTCCATGCTGGGAATGAACAACAGGTATTAGCATAGAATCTATAGCTTTTTAAATCTGTTTTAAGAGATTTTCACTGATTATTAAGCTGTGAAGTTTGAACTTGAATTTGCAATTCTGCAAAATCTGATTCATAGGGTGCTGGGTTTACAAGAATGCAGAATCACAGAGAGTCTATTAACACTTTCCTTCTCCACAAATCCAGTTATAGATTGCTAAGCTGCTTCAAGGCTTGGTCTCTTATAACGTGATCTGCTTTGTATATGAGTAAGCATCTGTATTTTATGTGGATTTTGAGTTTTAAAAAATATATCCAGGACAAGTATAAGGGGATCAACTTCTAGAGATAACTGCATATTGATATTCAGAATGAATGCACTTAACATTCCACCAGCCTAATTAGAATTTTAATCAGAATGGCTGATTGTCTATAGCATGGCTTGGAAACATGAGCACTCAGTTTTATTTCAAATTCTATTGGAATCTTAGCAATTGTTAGATAAAGAATGTGTTGTATTTGCAACCATATATGGATAGAAAAAATGGAGGCAGAATGTCATAACTCAAAGTGTATGCATTTTGCACACATCTATATGCAATGTCATATATTTTTATGATTTAATTCCCTCATTATACATACCCTGGCTTATACATCTTGGGAGAATATTACTGACATTAAATTGAATGGTGCCTCATTTCTTTGACTGTCATTTTTCTGCTCACAAACTAATTACTCAGGAACATTCCTTCCCCTTGTGAGTGTGATTTACCTTAAGTATCTCCAGTAAATTTTGCTTTCTTTTTCAGCTTCCTGGATATCCTGAAGTCTTCCTGAATTGAAGACATAGAAATACCTGGATTGATTAGAGTAATAAATACAAATTAATAGATTTTTTTAGATTTATGATATAATGTGACTAGGTCTGAGCTATTTTTCAACATATTTTCACATTCCTTTTAATGGAACAGCAGTGATGAGCAACAAACATTCTAACAACATGAGTGACAAAAAGATGTCATGCTTACCTATCACAGTCAAGTTCTTAAAGATTTCGCCCATCACATCTCTGTAGAGGTTTGTTTGGGATGTACTCAGCAAAGTTCACTCCTCATTGCTGAAGTTCACAGCCACATCCTCAAAGGTCACCACCTCCTAAAGGATCATACATATATTCCTCAAAGAAAGTTGAGACCCCAGGTTTAAATTCTCTCCTACAGATCTGAATCAAAAGAAAATGTGGTGGTCTATATCTATAATCCCAGCACTTACAAGGCTGAGACAGGGGGGCTTTGGTGAGGTCAGGAGAATTCTAGGCTCCATACAGGGTACAAATCCAGCTGATATACATACAGAATGCTTGTCTCTATAAAACAAAACTAACCTAAACAAATAACACCAAACAGAACAGCTGAATGGAGACTGATTCATTCAAATCTTAATTCCATGTCTGGGTCATTAATTGTATGAATATACAAACTTTTGGAGACAGCAAGTTTGATGCTAGATTGCAACTCACTGCTAATTTAAGAGCCAAATAGGAGCACTGATTCTTGTGCTCAGTCACTGCAAGATTCCCTGTGTACTGTCTCTAAAGCAGAGCTCACAGTGAGAAGCCTGAAGGACCAGCATCCACTAAGTACAAAGGGAGATAAATATCTCATCAATCAACTGGGAAACCAAGCAAGCACATCCCCTCCCTGTTAAGTTGTGGCAGTCTGGCATAATGCAGCCCTTCCAGGGGGAGAACCATCAGCAGCTAATAAGATCCATGCCATATTGGAACTTAGGACACTGGGAAGCCAAGCAAGCACCTGCCATCCCTGGTAAGCAGTGGTGGTTTGGCACACTGTGGTCCTTCAGGGGGAGAACCAACAGCAGCTCCTGAGATCCACGCCATTTTGGAACTTAGGACACTGTGAAACCAAACAACCAGCCTGCCTCCCTGCTAAGCAATAGTGAACGTACTGATTCACAGCCTAGAATCAAACATCCCACTTCCCTACCCCTCTTCTCCTATCATCCTCCTGTTAGCAAATGGGAACCAGAAAAATGAGCATCTCCTGGGAAGTTGACCAAAGCAAATAAGGGGGACTTCCTTCTACTATCTCTTGGAAGGCAAATATTTTTATTACTATTTTGCTCCATTTTGAATAATGGCACTGCTCTATTCAATATCTTGTTTTGATAAGTTCTATAATGCTCTGTATTTCATCTCATTTGGATATATGTGATTGAAAGAACAACTATTATAAAGATAATGAAATATACTGTGATACCTATTTTTATTATCCCACTAACCTGCCATGAAATTCTGTACCAATTTCACTGTATAATCTTAGGTGGCCTTATTCTGTCTTGTTCTGTTGTATTTTACCACTTTCAAAATTAAAAAAATAAAATAAAAATATCTCATCAATCCTTTGATAGACTACAGATGATGTCTCTTCAAATCTCATTTGTGTACTTTGTTCTTAATATAATTAAGAAATATTTTGAAGTACAAATTTGGTTTCAAGACAAATGATAAGCAAATTCATGCCTATCCTAAGGATTGATATTCTAAATAGTTCCACAGCCCTCTGAGGAAGTCAGGAGTCACCATTCAAAGAAATGTATCCTTATCTAATAGGCTAACATTCTAAATAGTTCCTATCATCCTGATCAACTCAGGAGTCACCCTCCCAAACCCCTGAGGGAAGAGTCACAGCTGCCTAAGAATGCGTGCTTTCTTTGTGACTCTATTCCCTCTTTGTTCCCAATTTAATCAACTTTACCTGAACTTATAATCTTATTGGGTACCATAGCTCTGTCCCATCTTATGCCCATCTGCATTGTAAGTTCCTAGTTTTCTCCAACTTAAATTCATTTCCCCAGATGATTTTACTCTATAACGTCCCTCGAAAGAACAATGTTTGGCAACCTGCTCAGAAACCCTTCTCTCTCTTAAGCAGCTTTATTTCTATCAATAAGTGTATTTTTCCCTTAATCTCTTTTGTTCCTAAAATTCATTCTTTGACCTTGAAGAACATGAACTCATATCAGACATAGTAGACCGGGAGATTTATTCCCCTATGGCAATATCAGTACAAATTTTTCTCTTTCTTGAAGTCAGAGAAATCAGCAGTAGTTTGTATTCTACAATGTTGATGTCACCATTCCAGTGATACTTGCATTGAAGGGCTTTATCCCTGCCTCAAGTGCTGCTTCTGTTTTCTGAAAGTGAACTGATTTGTAATTTTGGTTATGATATCAACAATGCATTAAGGAAATGACTCAAAATATTTCTTATGAATGGTTTACTACCAGCCATGGAGGAAGACAGATAGCAAAAATTCTTGTTTTGATTTCTTCATTCAAACCGAAGGATGTACTTGAAAGAATCTTGCCCTAGAAACAACTACAGGACCTCATGGTTGTAGTCCAAGGTGGAAGAAGGTGAAATCAGGGATGCTTACTCTTATGGCCACTTCCTCTTTTCTCCTTGATACAACTTCCTCTTTCTTACGCAGGGGCCTAAAGAAAATTTCCATCAGCTCCTTGCGTGACATCACTGTCCCCTCCAAGCACCACATCCAGTCAAAAGTCACATATACCCTATAACCCCATAGTCAGTCAGAAAAAAAGAATCCAAATCCTTGGTGGCTGTGGGAACCTCTCCACATTCTTTAAATAAAAGGTCATTTTTCCATTTCTTATATTCTTCTTCTCTAATGTGCTAATTTACCTCCTCACTAACCTCAGTAATCTAACCCACTTTATACCTATCTCACCACATGATTTTATTCTACAAAGTCCCTAGAAAATACAGAGCCCTTTGCTACCTGCTCAGAACCCCTCCTCTTTCTCTCAGACAGAAGCTTTCCAATAGGATTTTTGGTGTAGTAAAGAAGAGCATATAAAGTCAAAAAGGCCTTTATTCTAAAATCAGGGAGAGAACCCCATGACCACTGGGGTTCTGGCTTTTTCTTCTGGAAATGTGTGGGCACACATACAGTTTTTGATTTGGGTGGTGCTTAAAGGTGGCATTGGTGCATGCAGGTGCCTGATTGAGACTCTTTTCTGGACACAGGTAAGTTGCATAGGGGAGGGGAAAGTGATCTCAAGATAAAGGTTTCCTGGTTCCTCATTCCACTGCCAAAATATCCTATTTAGGGTAAAACACTTTCATCTTCTTTCTGTCAATACATATATTCTGCTTTTTACCTCTGTTGTTCCTAAAATTCATTCTTCCATTTTAGAAAACACAAACTCATACCAGACATAGAAGGTCAGGAATTTCATTCTACTATAACATGGTATGGCTGCCTGTATATCTAACTAACTCAGCTGCCTGTAATGTTAAGAATTGTTTATCAATTTCACTTGGAATAATTGTAGCAAATAAAATGTTCTTAAAGAATATAGGGAAATGTATCATTAAATTGAAAAAATGATTATCACAGTTTTTCTACCTAGCACCAGCCAACATTTTCAACTTTCATGTATGTGGGAAAACAAAAAATAAAAACAACTCAGAAAATAGCAATCCTATAGGGGACAGTATATCATTCACTGCAATTGCCATGTAATCTGCAGGTATTTCGTAGACCACAAAAGAAACATTGAGCCTATAATTAACAAGTATCAGTCTCAATAAATGTGCTCATAGCACTGCATCATTGAAACTGTGAATTATTTTTTTTTCTATGAGGGATTGAACTCATGACCTTGTGCTCTCCAGGCAGCTCACTGTATCACTGAGCTCAATCCCCAGCCCCAACTACTTTAGATACTAAATATGACTATTAACAATGTTTAATTTGCCATTTACATATTTAGTTATAAGTTTTTTAAACCTACATTTTCATAAATGAAATTATTTTCTTTCCTTGCAGTTTAAATTACTTTTTTTTTTTAAGTATCGGGGTTCAAAGTAACCATCTAGCACTTTCCAGGCAGGTGTTTCTGCCTGCTGAGCTAAATCCCTGGCCTGTATTAATGAATATTTTTAAATGTATAAACATCACTTTATTCATTCAAATAGTATTGTGATTTTAGCGAAGGATGTCAATGTAGACAGAAGTTGATATACAATCAGAGAGGAACTGGAACCTCAAAGAGTCAGTGCAAAAAATTAAATACAACAATCACTGCTACAGGCACAGCTGAAGAAAGGCAGAAGGTGAAGATGCAGTGACCATGTCTACATGACTCCTGAAGAGAAAAACAACAGCTTGAAATGTACTACAGTTACCACCACCTCCTCCAGGAAATTCAGATAGGCCTCAATTACCATACTCAAAGACCAGAACAAATGGACTATTGTTCCCACAAAATGCCTTGGCTCTTTCCACATACATTTTCTGGCTGAATTGTTCCCCTGCTGAATAATATTAGTTAAGCAGCTTTAAGCTTATATTTTGATTGTAGTTTGAGACCCACACTGAACCCACATTGTGACTTTCCTGTATAAATGACTCCTGACAATAGGCCTGTGGCCAAATGCTGAAGACCACTCCTGAAAATTCAGGGCTATACTTCTCTCTCTCTATTTTTTTTTTTTTAGAAAATTGTGAACTTCTTTTGGTTTGTGACTTCCTTTTTCAATGTTATGAGCCATTAAACTTGGTGCATTTGACAGTAACAGGGCAGGATTATATTTCTCTTATTTCAATTTGAATATGAAATGTCTGCTAAAGGCCATGTTTCAAAGCCTGGATTTCAAGCTGCTTGTTTGCCATGCGTTTAACATTTCCATGAGCCTTTAGAAGTCCTCAGTCTAGTGAATTGCAGATATATTGCAGGAAGGAATCACTGTTGTACTGTAGCACAATAGGTGCCATTCCTAAGTCTGTGTTGGTCACTGCCTCCTGGATGCCACTACATCGATTTCTTTCCTCTGAAGCATCATTCAATAATTTCCATTTTAGAGAAGTCAACTTTCACACAGCTCTATTATTGTTTTTTTTTTCTGGATAGTCTTTCTCTCTCCTTGGTTGTTTATTTTTTTCATTTAAGTTTTTTGATTTAAAGACATAGTCTCACTTTGGAGTTCTGGCCAGCCTTGCACTCACTTGTAGGTTAGGCTGTAAGATCTCCGTCGCGAAGAAGGCCCAAAGGATCCAGCTCTTATAAAAAATCAAGGGGTTTTTATTGTCTGCGCATGTGAGGGACCCTCTGACAGCACTCCAGTAGGACAGGGGAGTGGGAGAAAGAGAGCCCTAAATAGGGGAGTGCAAAGTATATAAAGCCGAAGGCCGGAAAGCAAGCATTGGTTACAGAAGCAGATGGCATTGGTTAATAGGGGTCGTGTCATTTGTTTACTGGTGGGTGAGCTATCTGCTGCAGGTGGCTTGATGTTTTTGAAAACTCATATCCTGTCTGCAGGGTCGATAGTTCACAGTGCTCTTATTTTTGGGGACATTGGATCACAACTTCCCTATCAGGTCAGAACATCTGGTTGTTCTGACCGAGTGACAAGACAAGAGGGATTTCCTGAATGTTTTAACTCTTCATTCCCCCCTTATTTTTGTGAGGATCTCTAATCCTAGAGATTATTAGTAGGTACTAGGTCATATTGGTATCTCAAGACCATCATCTTTACCTGGGAGACCTGTGATCGCACCAGCTGTTTGATCTTGTTTAGAACATAAAGGCCAATGGCAAGGAGTAGGATCAAAGCAGCTAAAGGGCCTAGGAGGGGGACAACATAAGGAGCTAGCCCTTGTCATAGGGAAGCGAAGGATGTCTCCGAAGAGTATTCTTTTTCTCTAATTTTGATATTTTTTCTGAGTTTGTACATGACGTCTTTTACTATGTGTGAAAGGTCAACATAAAAACAGCACTCTTTTTTTTTTATAGTGACAGATAGGCCACCCTCCTTTAGGAGGAGTAGGTCTAGTCCCCTCCTGTTATGGAGAACTACTTTAGCCAACAAGTCTATTTGGTCTTGAATGACCTGAATGGTACCAGATTATGTCTGTACATCACTAACAATCTGGTTGGAAGGTTGGACAGAAACCCCTACTCCTGCTGCCCCCATACCTAAGGCTCTTGATATCTTTAAGCCTACCAATATGGAATAAATTGAATTGCCCTCTTTGAGTGGCCTGTGATGTACTCTAAACTAGGAATGGGGACAGGCTCATCCCCAGGTAGGATCTCTATATCAGGCAACAGGACAGCTGTTACATATATCCCTGTCCAGTTACTTGAGAGGAAAGTATAGGCCATATTTCTTTCACAAATAAATACTTGTCCTTTGGCAGGATAAAGGAGGTAGTCCAGTTAACTATGGAACTATAATCAGTAAATGTTGCGAACTCCACGTCAATGTTGGAGGTATCATTATGAAAACCTCCTTCAAGACAGAGAGAGTCCTTGAAGTCTACTGGTTGTACTCTAAAGGGGGGACCAGTACTATAATTTAAGTAATCTTGTTTCTCCAGTGTAGCCAGAGAAACACTGTTGGGGATGGCAAGGGGGATGGGGGAGCCCTGTGCCATGTATAACCAGCAATTTTTTAGCCAAAGTTGGGTTGGAAGCATTTAAGGCTTTATGAGTGACCTCTAGAATATCATAAATATGAGCATCCAGATTAACTCCCCGTGATTTAGGCAGCTTATTTTTATTAACAGCTTGACTTGTTCCTCAACCATCAGAGTTTTGGTCTTATCTTGTGGCCCACCCCTATCAGACACATGTATAGGGCTGCCCTGCTCCAGCACACTGACTTACCAACCATGTTGAGACATGAGGCTTGGGCACACTTTGAACTTCCTATCACTGTTGGATTTGTCGACCAATCACCTTTAACTCTTTTAGCCCTTGTCTTCATAAGTTCAGCAGTGAAGTAAGTTTTGCTATCTATGCCTATATATTTTTGTACAGAGTCATAGCACGAGGAATGTATTTTTGAATACTAAGAACAATTTTGAGGGCATAGCCCTCACTGGATGTCTTTGTTAGGTATCACACAGGGCTTTATCATTTACATCTATCTTTTAGTCAAACTCCCTGTAACTGAGGGTATAGCAACAAGGAATGTTAACTTGTCCCCACAATCTGTCTGAAGACCATATGTATACAATTTATCATTTGTGTGGGAAGGATCTCGATCTTTGTTTTTTATTGTATGTATAATTCCCCCCAGTTGGTGTCTTTACCTTTAGTAATATAGCCCCCTCCACAATCACAGGAGTTCCCACATGAAGACCTTAACAATTGTTCTTTGCTTACAGGGGGACCAAAGCTGCCATGCAAGGTTGGCATCAATGCTATTAAAATCAAAGCAAGCGAGCTAAAACAGTTCATGACCAGCATAATCTAACTATGTCTTAGTCAATTTTAACTTTAAGGGGTTACCAGTCTGTTATGTAGTCTACTGAGTAAGTCCCTCATTGTCTGCTGTTTCCAGTGGCTTTACGTGAGTGTAGTGAATCTATACAGTTTTTTGCTACCTTGATGGCTGTGGAGGTACTGAGCACCACGGTGAAAGGTCCTTCCCAGCGGGGTTTGAGGGAGTCACGGTGGTGACATTGCACCAAGACCAGAGTCCCTGGCTTGATCGGTACTTTGAGAGGTGTCTCTGAAGGCAGATCCGGGTGTTTTTGTCTAGTGTAAACAGCTGGTGGATTGAAGTCAACACAGGTTGGAGAGTCTGTCGGGACTTAATGAGATCTTGATTAGTTATTTTAGCTAGTTTATTTTTTGGCAATCTTGGAACCAATGGCAGGGGCCTCCCAACATGGCTTTAATGGGGGAAATTCCAGAAACATATAGGGTACATCTAGCTTTTCGTGCAAAGGGAAGAAGCCCCCCCCCAATTATCACCAGTTTTTGAAGACAGCAGAGCTAAAATGTCCTTGACACTTTGGTTCATACGTTCTACTTGCCCTGAGCTTTGTGGCTGATAGGCACAGTGGATTTTTAATTAATTTTTAATGCCTGGGCTAACTTTTGGGTGACTCAGGCTATGAAAGCCAGGCCATTATTGGACCCCATTAATGGGATAGTGGGAGGCCAAATCAAGGTATGATCTCATGCAACAGCCTTTTAACTACCACTAAGGCTGACTCAGACTTAGTAGGGAAAGCCTCTACCCAGCCAGTAGAAGTGTTTATTAATACCAAGAGATAGTGGTACCCCTGTAAATCAGGCTTTACCATGCCATGAAAGTCTACTTTTTAATGTTCTCCTGTAACAATTTTTTTAATGTTGGGTGGTCTCCAGCATAGAGCTCTTGGCTGAGTTGACTAACAATCACTGTGGGCATCTGGAGCTCAAAGAGGTGGTCAGTTTGCAGAGTTTTGGAATAAAAAACCGAGTTCTGAAAAACTCCACAAGTTTAGTTTTCTCTAAATGAGTAGTCTGGCAAGCCCAGTGTAACAGCTCCCACCCTAGTGCCTCCAGTAACAGTATTTGTTTATCAGGTAACTGGTATCAGCCCCCGCGGAGGGGGGACTTTACTCAAAGTTGAGATGTTAACTGTAGGTCCGTGTGTGTGTGTGTGTGTGTGTGTGTGTGTGTGTGTGTGTGTAGACTGGTTTTGACAAGGTTGGAGGGGCTAGCATCAGAGCGGTTACTTTCTTGGTTGGCCCCTCTGATGTGGTTGCTATTTTTCAAGCAGCTTAATCTGCCAGACTGTTTCCTAAGGTGACAGTGTCATCTCTTGTCTGGTGAGTCTTCTAATGAATAATAGCAACTAATTGAGGCAGCCAGACATATGCCAGCAAGTCTAGAATCTGTGGAGCATTTTTAATCTTAGTCCCACTGAAGAACCAGAAATTTAAAGGTTAAACACAAGATGCTGTTTCTCAGCTAGAAACAGCACTGGGCCTCGTGACTCAGTCCTAACTCAGCCCTGAAGGAAGAAAAAAAAAAATCTGTGTCTGTGATGTTCTCGGGATGTGCTGTGCCAGGGAACTCAGAGATAGAGCCTGCCATTATGCTAATCAGGGTTGTAAAATATGTCAGACTGGAGCCTACAGAAACCAGGTGTCTTAAAGATAAGTTGTGCAGAACCAAGACAGTTAATTAACTCTGACCTGCTGGTCACCCCTTATGAACTGACCAATAGCAGATAGATAAGATGCCCACTGCTCCACACTAACTGTAAGGATTGGCTTCTGTAATAAATGCTTACATTGCAGTTTTTCCCCCTTAAAAACACCAGCCTTGCCCCAACTCAGGGTTCTCCATTTCCACCTGTTTGGAGGACCCCGGGTGCACGGAATAATACCCCTTTGTTCTTACATGAGAGAGAGGCCCTTGGAGTCTTCCTTGCGACACCAGTCTTACATTTGGAGGCCCCAGCGAGATCAAACAGAGATCAGACCTCCTCACAGTGGGAGACCCCAATGGCACCTCTCTGGGGTAAGTAGTACGGCTGGTTTTTGTTTACTTTCATTTTGATAGATCGCTTATTTTCTCCCCTTTCTTTTACTGCCCTGAACCATTCGTTTTCTTTGGTTCTGATTTCAAAGGCAGTTTGTTTCTCTTGGGGGACACCCCAAGGTTCCCCTGAAGAACGTTCGTCGGTGGCTCACCAGTTCGTTTAGGCAGGTCGCTCCTGCTGAGTTGGGCAGGTCACTCCTGCCGTTAGTTGTAGCCATCACACGGCTACGTTCGCGGTGGAATACTCCACCGGTTCGTTTCCACCTGGTGGTTCTGGTATGTGTGTGCGTGACGCTGGCTTGTGAGTTGTGTTCTGAAATGTAAACATTTTGTGTTTGTCTGTGTCTTCCCTGTTCGTTGTTATTATTCTCTTTTTCTCCAGGATAAGATGGGACAGACAACTTCATCTCCTCTCTCCCTTACCTTCGACCATTGGCCCGAGGTTTGAGAGCGAGCTCACAATCTTTCTCTCCAGGTTAAAAAGGACATGATTAATGATGGTACAGCTGAGGGAAAAATGCCCTCCCTACAGTATTGGCCATTCTCCTCCTTGGTTGCCTGTTTAAATTTGTTACTAACTTAGGGGCTTGTTGCCCATTTCTGTTGCAGGATCCATATGGCTTATTAGATTCAAGGTTCATAATAAGAAAAATTATTTCCTTTAGCTCACCAAACTATGCAAGAAACAACCTTTGTGGCTTTAATGTTGTGGCACCTTGTTTAATATGTAAGTCTTCAATTGATTGCTTGCAACCTCGGCATGCCTTTTAAAAGGAGTATTTTTCTTTCTGGTTAAAATGTAAACATATGTGCACATATATGTGTATATTTATGGTTTTTAAGAATCATATCAACTTTACCAATTGAAAACCAGGTCATACTGTAATTGAGCCAGTTAAAAGGTTATAGCTTTTTTTTTAAAAAACAGCATTTTAATGTGGTAAAAAGACATAAAATAATTAAATATGATTTAGACTACTAAAAGGTGACTTCAAGGGTTGTGTTGTGAGTTTCAATGTTGTCTGAGAAGTGAGAGAAAAGGTAATTGACTGGTGATAGTAAAAAGGAGGGACAAAGAAAGTGGTTTGTCTTCAAGTAAAAATGTCTTGCTGTGCCAGAATATGAAAAAAGATAAAACTTGGAGGTATATTGTAAGTTATAGAAAGCTCGAGATAATGTAAATTTTATTTGTCTTGGTTATAGTACTAGGTTTGACAAGAAGTAAATGTGTTCAAAATTTGACAGTATTAGATCAGTTTTGGTAGATTTATTTATAAGATTCTAAACCTTTGCTGCAAAGTGTTTCCATTAATATGAGATTATAGATGATAATAGAGTTAAGATATAAGTTCTCACATGTGCTGTGGACATCTGGGAGATTATATGGCACAATTTTGTTACCTATGAAAAAGCTTCTTTTTGTTAAGTATGTAATTTCAGTAAAATGATAGCCTGCCACGTGGCACCCTGGGACAAAGGGTGGTGTGCCATCCAGAAAAAGCCTGCTCTCTGATCCGGAATGCCAAAAACCATGTTTTCCCTTTGTCCCACCCCGATTGGACATCCAGAGGTTATATGGCAAGTTGTTCTCTTTGCAACTCAGTCAGCCCCACATGTTAGAAAAAAAAAGATTACAAAGGTTTGAGAGTTTTTGAGAAAATGCCCCTCAGCCAGTTGATAGAGATAACACAAGAGATCTTTTAGAATTTAGGGAAAAAAAACACCCTGAGATAGTGCTCCTCCAGTTCGTGAATGACTTGTTAATAGCCTCGACACCCCCCCCCCAGAAGCTTGTAAGCTTATCGAGAGGCAACTGAGAAACTGTTAAGGACTTTGGGGCAATTAGGCTATGAAGTCTCAGCTAAAAAGGCCCGATCGTGCTGTCAGGCTGTGACTTATCTGGGCTACAAATTGCAAAAAAAAAAAAAAAAAAAAAAAAAAAGGGAGGACTTTGTCTAAAAAAGGAGCCCAGGCTATATTGCAGATCCCATCCCCAGAAACTAAGAAACAGGTGCACAAATTTCTGGAAGCTATCGGATACTCCAGGCTGTGGATTCTAAATTGTACTGAAACAGCTCACCCCCTATATGGCTCCCTTAAGGGAAAAACTCACTAAACTGGACTTATAAATGTAAACGGATCTTGCAGCAGCTCAAGTGGGCCTTGACAGAGGCCCCAGCCCTGGGACTCCCTGATGTTACCAAGCCATTCATTTTGTTCATAGATAAACTCAGGGGCATTGCCAAAGGAGTCCTAACCCAGGACATTGGCCCTTGAAAGAGGCCTATAGCCTATCTTTCCAAAAGGCTCAATCCAGTAGCAAGAGGGTGGCCTCCATGCCTAAAAATTCTGGCCGCTGTGACAATGCTACTTAAAAGAGACTAAGAAACTCACTTTTGGACAGATTTTTGTAGTGACCTCCCACAGTTTAGAGACTTTTATCAAAACCCCTCCCAAAAATGTGAATGCTAAAGTCTCACACTATTAGGCCCTGCTCCTAGACCAAGAATTGGTAGTTTTCAATACTTCTTCAGCTTTAAACCCGGCCACCCTTATGCCTGACAATTACCTGAGAAGTTTCACAGATAAAAGCAGCTTAATCCAGAATGGCAGAGGCAGATGAGTGGCCGAGGCAGCAGTGACCACCAAAAGGAGGTACTCTGGGTTAAGCGGTTAGAGCCTGGCATCTCTGCCCAAAAGGCGGAGCTCATTGCTTTGACTGAGGTACTAAAACTAGCCACGGGAAAGAGGGTAAACATCTATACTGATAGTAGATATGCTTTTGCTACTATACATATACATAGAGCCATCTATTAAGAGCGAGGTCTCTTAACCTCGGCCAGAGCTAAGATTAAAAAAAAAAAGAGCGCTCCACAGATCCTAGATTTGCTGGCAGTAGTCTGGCTGTCAGCAGATTGCTGCTATTCACCTGAGGAAACAATTTGGCAGATCAGGCCGCTCAAAGAGTAACAATCACATTAGAGAGGCCAGCCAAGAAAGTAACTGCTCTAATGCGAGTCCCCCCAACCTTGTCAGAACCAGTCTACACAAAGAAAGACTGCACTGATTTTTGTGAGCCACCTAACGGATTCCAGTCCCTGTGACTAAAAGACAAATGCAAAATGTCTAGGAGCCACAGGACTGATCCAGAGTTTGGGACCCTGGCAGAGGCCTGTTGCCTACCTTTCCAAGAGACTTGGTTCTGTGGCAGCCAGATGGCCACCCTGTCTGCAGTGATTTCCTCAATGGCCCCCTCATAAAGGAGGCTTAAAAATTGACTTTTGGACACAAACTCTTAATTGTTTCCTCCTATTCGCTGGAGACTCTCATCAAGGTCCCAACAGACTGATGGATGTCTCATTCCTGAACCATACATTATCAGGCACTATTTCTGGAAACAGCAGCTTCAAACTCGGCTACTTTGCTGTGTGAGGACGACCCCTCGATGCCTCACCACAATTATACTGAGGTCATTGATCACCTCACGGAACGTCGCCCTTGTCTAGTGGATAAGCTACTATCTAGAGTTCCATCTTACTTCTCTGATGAAAGCAGTTACGTCTATCAAGGTAAGCGGGTCATGGGAGCTGCCATTACACAAAACCTTAGGTTCTATGGGAACAAATCTTAGAACCAGAGACATCAACATGGTGGGCTAAACTCGTTGCCCACACTGAGGCCGCAAGTTGTCTTTATCAAAAATGGTGTTTATTGTCTTCTGGAGTCAAAAGATTAAAATTGCTCCCCAAATTTGGACTTGTTGGCTGCCATCTAGATGCCAAGGAGTTTGGCTACTATCTGCTGTATAAGCCATTGGGCAGAAGATCATCTTGTTATAGGAGAAAATAATTTGGCAAATGCCACCTTCCAAAAGACAGCCAGAAAGCCCCAAAATCAGTGGGGATTGAGATAAGCTTGACATTACTGCTGATCCCACCTATTTTCTTTGTCAGAGCCCATTTGCACTTAAAAAGACCAGCATCTGGCAGCTCAACTTCCAAGAGATCCCCGGGGGCTAATATCAAGCTAGCCCAGTCTGTGAGCTTCAGATTCCCTCAGTGCCAATTGGTAAATCTAAAAGTACTGTAACAAATAGAAACCACTGGTTATCATGGGACTAAGCCTAAAAACACAGGAAAATAGATTTTACAAAAATAAAAAGCCTAAACTTCAAGGATATAAATGTTATAATTGTTGATACTTTCACTAGATGAGTAAAAGCGTTTTCTACTTAGTCTGAGTCAGCTCTGATAACAGTTTCCCTGATTTGGTCTCCCTTTTCATCCATGGGGTCCCACAGTGGCCTGGCTTTTATAGCCTAGTAACTCAAATTAACCTAAGCTTTACAGATCAATTAAAAAAACTCGATTGGGCTTACCAGCCTCAGAGTTCAGGAGTGGTAAAAAGATA
The DNA here is from genome assembly GCF_034190915.1 of Cavia porcellus. Taxonomy (NCBI): domain Eukaryota; kingdom Metazoa; phylum Chordata; class Mammalia; order Rodentia; family Caviidae; genus Cavia; species Cavia porcellus. The sequence goes on from NW_026947536.1 coordinate 3,187,783, forward strand.
AGTCAGATTTTAAAGACCATAATTACTAATGTCCTTAAAAACTGGCAAAAACTGGGTGAGTCTCTTTTCCTTCTGCCCCTTTTGCATGTGTGATGCATCCCCTATGTCGCAGATATTTCCTCTTTTGAGGTTTTATGTGAAAAGGTTTCTAGAAATTAGCTGATTTAACTAATCAAGATCTTATTAAGTCTCCCCCAGACTTTTCAACTAGCTGTGACTTCCATCCTCTGGTTATTTCGCTGCTGCCCAATGCGAGCTAAAGAGCCTAGGCACCTGGACAAGCGACCTCACCGTGAATCTCTTGAGCGGCAATGGACTGTCAAAGTAGCTGAAAGCCTGCCTGGATTCAACGTTCCCACTGCAGACAGGTCCCAGCTTCAAAAGACCATCAGCCTGTGGATAAGTGAACTGTCATTTCTTCCAAGGACACTTTAAAGCTTAAGATTGTCTAATATAACTCATAATTTTGTGTTCTCCTCCTTTGTAGAGACCCCAAGGAGGCCTCTGTCTGACTTAAACATTGTTACTTGTATGATAAAACAGAGTAAATTTAAATGTTGGTTTTCTTTCTCCTTTTGGTTAACAGCTTTAATGACAGCTGCAAGACCTTTGTCAATCCTCCTACTGGGCCTTATGTTGTAAATAAGTAGATAAACTATGTCAAAGTTCTTAAAAGCTTATGATTTTAAAGACATATGCAATGTTATAAACAGATGCTAATGAGTCAATCAATGGGGAATGTTGTACTCTAAGAAAATAGCTTCGTTATATGTGTATTATAACAAACCTGTAAAGTGGCTTACTAAATGTTTTTTTAATCCTTTTTCCCTAACTGATATGTTAAGTGACCTAATTGATATGTTGAGTAACACTCTCCTCTGTAAAGAATTGCAAGAATCTCACCTAATTGATATGTTAACCATTGTTGCCCTCTACAAACTACAGAAGCTGTGCTAAAACAAGCTAACAAGGGTTGTTAATCACTGCTAGGCACCTCTATTCTCCACTAAAGAGCTAAAGAAAACTAGAATGACAATTAATTTACATTTGTTTGGGGTAACCTGCTTGTGTGCGCAGAGATTTGCATGTGAGTTTGGCCCTTTGCCCTGACCTTGTCACATGGCCACCATTTTCTGTTCTGTATGGCGCCTTATTTCCTCCCTCTCCACTCACCTATCTATCTAGGCCATAAAGAATTTGGTTTTCTGGTGACCTCCTCCTGACCTGGTGATGATCTGTCATAAAATGAGCCTGCCCCAAAGTTTAAGAACTGTTTAGCTTCAAAGAAATTACTGGGAAACACTATGGCCCAAACCCCATTCGGTGCTTTCCTTTTGTTCTGTATGCATCAAATGAGTTAGATATCAGATCTTTGTAAAACTTAAGTTTTAGCTTCTTGTAACTCTTGACCTCTTTGCACCCACTAGCGAAAACGAGCTGTCCTGGGATAATTAACTTCCCCACTTTTTTCTCCAAATATTGCTGCAGACGTGCCACTCTGAGATAATGTCAGTCTGCAGGATGGGAGTAATTTGAAAAACACCAGAAACTCCCAAGATTGTCAGAGCTAAGTGAACAGCAATACAGTTTCCAGACTTGGGCCAACAAATTTGATGGCTCTACAGGTTTCTTTATAAATCACATAACTCAGTTTATTAACTCCCAAGTCTCTCAGATGAAAATAATGGTCCTTAGACAACAATATACTCCCTTAGCTACAATTAAACCTCTAAGATTAGAGGTATTATGCATCTAGAGGGGGGAATGAAGAACCAGAAATTTAAAGGTTAAAAACAAGATGCTGTTTCTCAGCTAGAAACAGCACTGGGCCTCGTGACTCAGTCCTAACTCAGCCCTGAAGGAAGAAAAAAAAAAAAAATCTGTGTCTGTGATGTTCTCGGGATGTGCTGTGCCAGGGAACTCAGAGATAGAGCCTGCCATTACGCTAATCAGGGTTGTAAAATATGTCAGACTGGAGCCTACAGAAACCAGGTGTCTTAAAGATAAGTTGTGCAGAACAAAGACAGTTAATTAACTCTGACCCACTGGTCACCCCTTATGAACTGACCAATAGCAGATAGATAAGATGCCCACCACTCTGCACTAACTGTAAGGATTGGCTTCTGTAATAAATGCTTACATTGCAGTTTTTCCCCCTTAAAAACACCAGCCTTGCCCCAACTCAGGGTTCTCCGTTTCCATCTGTTTGGAGGACCCCGTGTACACGGAATAATAAAAACCCCTTTGTTCTTACATGAGAGAGAGGCCCTTGGAGTCTTCCTTGCGACACTGGTCTCACAGTATAGAGTGAAATCATGAGGCTAGATGGGTCCAGAGGAGGGGAAAAATGGGAATCTGAAAGTTAAGCATAAGGCAGAGTAAAAACGTGGTCAACCAAAAAGTTTAATTGCTCTGGTAAAATTGATTAAATTGGGAGCAAATGGGAGAGCAAGTCATAGTAATTGGGCAGATTTAAGAGCAGAGAATCTCCTTGTAGAGGGTTGGGATGGTGACTCTTGTGTTCCTCAGGGTGATCAGAGAACTATTTGGACTGTTGGTCCTTAGCACTTGGTTGTATTTAATTTACTTTTTGTTTTGAGATTTGGCCCACAGCAGGAGGTGATTGTCTCTTCCAATCCTGCAAGCAATTTGAACTTATTTTCTGGCTTCTTTGAGGGGCAAGCCCTGATGTAATAGGCAGCTGAGTTAGTTAGAAATATATAGCCAGGGAGACAGGATCAGGTCCTAGATGTGGCCAGCTCAGAAGCCCACATACCTTGCAGCTATGGGGAGACAGATACCTCCTGTTATGGGACAGGACTCAACAGAAAATACCAAGCAAATGCATCCACATCCTAAGAATTGAGTTTCTAAATAGTTCCTTGTCACCCTGCTGAAGTCAGGAGTCACCCTCCCAGTCCCATAGAGGAGCGTTTCTGCTCTGTAAAATGCCTGCTTTCTATGACCTCGCTTCCCCTTTTGTTTGCAGTGTAAATGATTTTACCTGAACTATTAATTATATTGGCTAAACATAGCTCTGTCCAAAGTTTTGTGCACCTGCCTTGTGAGTTTCCAATTTTCCCCACCTTAAACCCATCTCACCCCATAATTTTATTCTATAAAGTCCCTAGAAGATACCGAGTCCTTGACAACCCACTTATGACCCCTCCTGTTCTCTCAGACAGAAGATTTCTGATAGTGTTTTCACTGTGGTAAAGGAGAGAATATAAATTAAAATTGGCCTTTATTCTAAGAAGGTGGAGAGTACCGAATGACCACTAGACATCTGCCTTTTTCTGCTGGATACGTGGTGAAGGGGATTATAACTACTTTTTGACTTGGGTAGTGCATAAAGGTGGCATTGCTGATGTGCCAGTAGCTGATTGGGGTTCTTTTCATGCCACAGATAAGTTGCCTAAGGGAGGGGTAAGTGAGCTCAGGGAAAATGTCCCCTGGTCTGCTTCCCACTGCTGTAATATGCTATCTAAAGCAAAAATCTTACACTTTTTTCTCTCAATAGTTATATTCTGCTCTTCACCTCCATTGTTCCTAAAATTCATTCTTCTATTTTATAGAACACACACTCCTACCAGACACAATAGGTCAGGAGTTTCATTCCATTATATCACTATCTGACTGCCTATATTTCTAACTAACACAGATGCCTGTAACATTAAGAATTATTTATTTATTTCACTTAGCATAATTGTAGCAAATAAAATGTACTTAATATATGTAGTGAAATATCCCATAAAATTGAAAAAATTATTATCACAATTTCTCTATCATCATCAATCATTTGCATCTTTCAACAATATGGGGAAAAAATAAAAGCAGCGCTCAGCCAATAGCAATAATATAGTGCACAGTTTATTACTTACTGTAGTTACCATGTTATTTGTAGGTACTTCATAGATGACAAAAGAAACATTGAGCTTTTTAATGAACAATTATCAGTTTTCATAGTTGTGCTTATAGCATTACATGGTTGACAACTGTGGATTTTTCTTTGGTATCAGGGATTGAACTCCTGACCTTGTGCTTGCCAGGCAGGTGCTTTGACCACTTAGCTCAATACCCATCACAACATCTTTAGATTCTAAATATGACTATTAACATTGTTTAATTTGCCATTGACATATTTAATTAAAATTCTTGTTAATATACATGTTCACAAATAAAATTATTTTCTTTTATTGCAATTTAAAACACAGGTTTTTTTAGGTAGCGGGGATCAAACTCATAACCTAGCACTTCCCAGGCAGGTATTTCTGCCTGCCTGCTGAGCTAAATCCCAGGCCCCCATTAAATAATGTTTCATTAAATGTATAAACATTACTTTATCCATTGAAATAGTATTGTTATTTTACTAGAGGAGGCCAAAGTAGAGAGGAATTGATATACAATCAGAGAGGAAATGGAACCTCAAAGGAGTCAGTATAAAAACCTAAACACAACAATCCCTGTTAGAGGCAAAACTCAAGAAAGCCAGAAAGTGAACATGTAGTGACCATGTCTACATGCCTCCTGAAGAGAAAAACAATAGCTTGAAATGTGCTACAGTTACCACTACCTCCTCCAGGAAGTCGAGAGAGGCATCAGTTACCATACTCAACGACCAGAATAACTGGACTATTGTTCCCACAAAATCCCTTGGCTCTTTTAACATGCTTTTTCTGGGTGACTTCTTCCAAGTTTTAATACTATTAGTTAAGCCACTACAAGCTTATAGGTTGATTGTAGTTTGAGACCCACACTGTACCCACATTGTGACTTTCCTGTATAAATGACCCCTGACAATAGGTCTGGGATTTAAACACTGAAAACATTCCTGAAAATCCAGGACTATTCTTTTCTCTTTTTCCCAGAAAAATTTTGAACATCTTTTGTTTTGTGCCTTCATTCCTCAATGTTGTGAGCCAACCAACTTGGTGCATTTCACCCCAAACAGGGCAGGATTATATTTGTCCTATTTCAATTTGAATATGAAATATCTGCTAAAGGCCATGTTCCAAAGCCTTTGTGTGAATCTACTTCTTCCCTCTGAGTTTAAGATTTTCATGAGCTTTTGGACATCTTCATTCTAGCAAATTGCAAATTTATTGGTGGAAGGATGTCACTGTTGTGCTGTAGCACTATAGGCACCATTTCTAGCTCTGTATTTGTCGCTGCTGCCCAGATGTCACTACATGGCCAGCTTTCCTCGGCAACATCATTCCATAATTGCCAATTTAGGTCAGCTTTTATTCAACTTTATTGTTCTTGTTTTCCTATAATAGTCTCTCTCTCTCCCTTGGATTTCTACATTTTTCATTATTATTGAGATGTAGTCCTGCTTTGTAGTTCTTGCTGGCCTTTCACTTTCACTGTGTAGATTAGATTGTCCTTGAATACATGGCCATTTGCCTGCTGCAGCCTCTTTAACGCTGTGGAAAAGAGGTGGGCATCATAACACATGGTGTTTGTCATTTTCTTCCCTCCTTTTCACTATTATTCTTTCATTTCAGGGGCACTGACATTTAATACAGATGTTTGCTTGTGTCAGTAAATCTTTCTGCATCTTGAGGTGAGTTTGTGAACAACAGTATAGGAATTCAAGCATCCAAAGAATAAATTTGGAATTTAAATAGCTGAGATCAGAACCACTTGTATAAAGACCCCTTTCTTATTTCAGAATCAAAACAAGTGGCCCTGAACTGGAATGTTAAGCATTTTTAAAAGAGAGAATCACAAAAGACATCCTATTTGGAGACAATTTAGCTAGAATCTTAAATGAATTTTTATTTGACACCTGTATCCTGCTTCTTTATTTAGCAGGTTACTTTTTTTCTTTGGGTACAGCTCCTTTTGCTTTTCTCATGGAACTTATACCCTGAGTGCTTTTTAGTTTTCCTGGGTCAAATACAGGGCATTAGATAAATGTAGGGTGCAAGATGGCATCCATTATGCCAAGCTACAATACAGCTTAGCTACAGTGCCAACCCTTAATATTTTCTAGAGTAAAAAGCACATAATGTTTGAATATTTCATAATTTGTGATGTTCATCCTTATAATAAAATGTATCTAGAGTCATAACAAGCTAAGCTTGCTTTCCACTGGTATTTTCCTCATCATCCTTAAATACAAGAGTCTCTCAGTTCTTAATCCTAATGCTCACATTTGATTCATATTCCTACCTGTGACATCTCCTGTTTCTGCAGTAGTCTAGACTGGCATCACCAGCCCATAAGTGATAGAAACTCATCTTGTGATTCCCTACACTCCAATGAGGTTATGTGTTAAATTAGACATTTTTCCTTTAAGAGAATGGCAGTTAATGAATACATGTATATCTCATGACTGTTTCTTCATGTTTCAAATAACAGCATTAATTCTTTCAAGCGTTAGGTGCCCACCTGTAATCCCAGGACTTAAGAGGCTGAAGTAGGACAATCAGTTTGTATTCACAGGACTAAGAAGTGAGTACACAGTCAGCCTGAACTGCTTAGGGAAATCCTGTCTCAAACAAACAGAAAAAATATCATATTACTGTGGATATCCTTGGGAAGAAGAACTCAACAGTTTGAAACTCTGAGGATCATACACTTTAGGTTTCATCTGGTGAGTATAAGATACCAGTAAAACTACCTTCAAGGATATGGAGAAAACTCAAAAAATCTTATTGCAAACTGTCATATAGATGTAATGCATTGCCCAACAAAATAGCATTAGGATAGCTCACAAATGTAGAGAAAACATTTCTAAAATTCATTTGGAAACAGAAATGCTCTAGATCACCAAAGACATTGCTGGGCAACAAAGCCAATTCAAGAAGCATCACAATTCCTGACTTGCTATAATACTAGAAAGCTACTATCAGAAAATCAGCCTTGTTGTGGCAGAAAAACAGACCTGAGAATCATCCAAAAAGCCTAGAAAATTCAAATAGAACTACAAAGAGAATATGCTACCTTGTCTTTGACAAAGGAACCAAATATGTTCAGTGGAATAGAGACAGCCTCTTCAATAAAATGTGCTGAAGAAAATGACTTTCCTCATACTGAAGACTTAAACTGGAGAAATGTCTATCACTATGAAATAAATATGTGAAACTAGATCAAAGATCTAAATATTAAAACAGAAACACTAATGAGGCTTTGTGAACAAAATACACATTTTAAAGAATCAACCACTGGGACCCCATTTTATTAAAAAAATATTTGTATATCAAAAGAAATCAGTAACAGAGTGAAAAGACAATGCTCAGAATGGGCAGGGGATATTTTTCTATTTTCCGATAATCTCTTCAATATCATTTCCAAAGTACTATAATTTTCAATATGTAAATCCTGGACTTTCTTTGTTAGGATCTTTCCAAGTATTTCATTTACTTGGATGCTATTTAAAATGCTTTAACTTCTCTCTTGGTGAGTTTGTTGATTGTGTACAGGAATGCTATTGATTTTTGATTGTCAACTTTGTCTCCAGCTACATTATTGAATTTGGTTATTAATTCTAGGACTGTTTTGGTGGAGTTTTCAGCATCTTCTATTTAGAATATCACATCATTTGTGAATAATGATAGTTTAACTATTTTCTATTATATACTTATTCTTATTTCTCTCTTTTGTCTAATTGTTCTGTCTAGTGTTTCCAGAGCTATATTGAACAAGAGTGGTCATAGTAGTCATTCGTGTCCTTTTAATAACTGTAGAATGAAAGATTTTACTTATTCTCCATTTAGTATGATGCTGGATTTTCTTTGTCATTGTCTGATTTTTTTGTCTTTTTTTTTTAATCGGTACTGGTAATCGTACTCACCACCACACAATTGCAAGGCAGGTGTTTATGCCATTGAGCTAAATCTCCAGCCCCATTATTAATTTATTTTATCAGCTTCAGGTAAAGGTCATCTGTTGTTATTTACTCTAGGGTTTTTATCACAAATCAGTGCTTGGCTTTATCAAAAGCTTATTGTGCTTTAATTGAGATGATCACCATTTGACTTTTGTTTTTGTCTGTGTTGATATGACATTTAAATTTGTTGATTTCATGTACTGAAACATCCCTGCCTTCCTTGGCTGAATCCAAGTTGGTCAGGTTTTAAAGTCTTCTTCATGATTTGCTACATTCACTTTGCTAGTATCTTGTTAGGGATTTTTGCATCTATGTTCATTAGGAAAACTGTCCTATAGTTTTCTTCTTTTGGTTGGGTCTTCCTCTGGTGTTAGTATCAGGGTAATACTTGCCTCAAGGAATGATATAGGGAGAAGAGCTTCTCTTTCAATATCATTAAACAGCAGTGTCCTTAAATTTTTTTCTACATTTATTGTAGAATCCAGCAGTAAATCCACCAGGACCTAGACTTTTTTATATTGGTCATTTGCTTTTCTGTTGTCACTGTTTTTCTTATTTTTTAAATGTGCTCATGACACAGGCTCTCATTATTCAGTTCAAGTTGGCCTTGAGCTTACTTTGTAGCCTTGTGTAGTCTCAAACTCAAAACAATCCTTGTACCTCAAGTCTCCCATGTTCTGGGATTACAGGAATGCACCACCATACCCAGCAACTGATAAATTTTTATTAGATGTTTATTATCATTAACTGATACTGCATTGTCCAGAATTTTTATATCTTCTTTTATCAGATTTGGCATTTCATATGTATCTAGGAATCAGTGCATTTCTATATTTTCTAACCTATGAAAGTATAAGCTATTCAAGCATATATTGATGATTTTCTGAATTTTACAGTACCTGTAGTTATTTTATTCTTCTGATTCCTCAATGCATGGTTTTCAGTATTTATTTATTTATTTTTTGATATGGTTGTACCAGGGTTTATCAATTTTGTTTATTCTTCCAGTGAACCACCTCTTTGATTCATTAATTCTTTGAATTTTTTTCTTGTTTTCCATTGCATGAATTTCTTGTTAGGTCTTATAATTTCCTCTCTTGTAAGGGATTTGTGTTTCCCTTGCCATTCTTCTTCTGGAAGATTGAGATGCAACATTTCATTTTTTGTTTGGGTTCTTTCTACTTCCTGATGTGAGATTTGACTACTATAAATTTCCCTATTTGGACTGCTTTCACTGAATCCCATAAGGTACAAGATTTTGCATCTATATTCTTCTTAGGTTGTAGGTATTTTAAAGTTTCTTACTTTATTTCATCTGTTGCCCATTGGTTGTTTAGGAGAGTGTTAAGTTCCACATACTTACGAAGTTATTGCAACTTCTTTTACCATTATTTCACAATTTAAATACATGCTTAAGAATACTAGCCTTAGGCTGCAAAGTCAATCAAGTAATACAAGGATTAAGTTGTTTTTATACTTCCATTGCTATCAACTCAGCATGTCCTCTAAACCAGTCAGATGGTTGGTGGTGGGAGGAGGTGATTGTGGTGTTCCTCTCCCAACCAATACAGTTGTGAGCTCACAGGAAGTGTAAGTTACATTCTTGCTTTTCTTCTGAGAAATGGAATAGCTTCCACAGAACCACAACATGAGTATATTGGCTAATTTTCTCTACCACTCCCCTTATGACTTCCATCAGCTCATAGGAAGGGCAAATTAGCTGTCTATTTCTCCTTTCAGGCCTGGGATGGCTCTGGATTGTTAATTTTCTCATCAGGAAGACTGGGTGGAGACATGTCATAAAACCTGCATATTTATGTGTGTGTCCTACAGAAAATAATTCATATGTAGGTCATTGATTGGAGTGCAAATGTCTTGAGGAAAATTGTGTCATGTAAGAGGATTTGGCATTGGGGAACCAAAAAAAAAATACAGTGGAAAAGAACAGCTTCTGTATACTTGAATTGTCTTAAACAGGTTTGATACTTGGTCCTGTCTTGATCCAACAATACCAGATTTCAGTGCTGAGTCTTTAAAACAGATACAATTTATGTTTCATGTTGGGGTGTTTTCTTAGACACCAAGACACCAAAAAGGGGTAGCAAAAAGGCTCTACGAAATGAGAAACACACCATGGTCTTCAGGGCTGCAGGAGGAGAGAAGTCCTTGGCAGAGCTCATCACTCTGCTAGCCAGCTGGCCAACTCATGCTGGCAGGAGTTTAGTGGACAATGGAGGAAACCTGATAAGGATCTTGGGAGAGGTTCAAGACCCCCTCAGAGCAACAGATGATGCCGACTGAAGAGAACTATCCCACAGAAAGTGTTTAGGTGGCCTCAGCTGTGGCCTATCTTGCCCTTTGAGGCATCTCTTCATTCTCACTTCAGTCATGCCTGGGCCACATCACAGCCCTGCATGTGGCCCTCCAATGGCTCCAACATATGCTTCCTTTTTGTTGGGTTGATACACAGATGGGTGACCATCTGAAGATGGAGAAGCTGTGTTAGAGTTCCCACCACTGCATAGTCCATCCATTCATAATGATAGTCAGTTGCCAGCATAGATAGCAATTGTCAGAGGATGTTAGTGATCCAAGATTCATCCACAGACAATATTTTACATTGCACTGTACCAACAGAGGCCAGGCTTTTCTGCAGAATGTTCAAGACCAAGCTAACATAAGGACTGCACTAAGGACAATTGATTCGGTACTTCCTATTAAGGCCAGTTAGGTCTGCTCAAGAACAATCTTATAACCATGCATAGCTCCTCATATCTTTTCTGTCAGTGTCAGCCACCTGGAAGAGTCATGGACATTGCTTGACCACGTTGATTTATGTGAAAGCTTAGGAGATTTCTCTGGTGAATCTTGATTCTCCTTAGGCACACCTTGCATCAAAGTTGACTTTCTTCTTTGGTCTCATCATCTTCCTGATCAGAATACCAGGTACTCACTGAATGTATTTTGATGATGCAAGCAGAATTTCTTTTACATTCTGGACCTCCTTCAAGCTTGAAGTGCTGGAGCCAAAATATTGGATATCCATTATCCCATCTGTGTCTGTCATTTTTGGTATCTATACCTTAGCTGTTGGACATCCAGAAGAAAAGATTGATAACAATACAGTATAATAGAGGCAGTAAGGTTAACATTACTGTTTTATCTAAACATGAAACACCTTATAACATCAAATGAAATGTATTTTCTACTATCCGTGGATATTTTAACATTTCAATGCCTACAGTGTTAACAGTTACATATTTTACATAGGAAATCAGAAATCAGAACCATACATATAATTGTATTATGACATCCTTGCAATAATCTGAATTTCTCTTTTGATATAAAATATCCATTTTAGTCAATCACCCTCATCTAATACTCAAGAAGTTTCTTATGTATTATTGACAAATTTATTGACCTTTAGTGGAATATGAATCTCAAGAGTCTTTGTTATTAGCAGAAGTATGAGCATGAATCAAAAGTCTGCTACCATAAGTAATCCCCATTTTAAAATCTTAGAGGTCTATGCTTCCAGAAATATGGATATATCTAATATATCATGAATTGATGACCATCAACCGTCACAACTATGTGAAACGTTTTCACAGGCATCTTCAATGAAAAAATGAATTAATTCTTTTGATATTGACCAATGTGAACATTGCAGAGTACATTTCATGACTTTAGTTGAAGTGTCTCCTATAAGGCTATGGAAATCATTGAGGTCTCTCATCAATAAACAAGAACTGGTTAAAAACATTACCAGGCAGCCACTTTCTGATTTATCAATTAGAACCCTATCCAGAAATCTCAGTCATAAGGGGCTTTGTTTATTCATCTTAATAATATCATTTCTAAATAATGAGACTATGAAGTCAATGATAAATAACAACATATTTCATTCATATACCCAGTCTTTGTGACATTTGGAACAGCTAGCAACAAGTTACAAGCATACTTTATAAATCAGTAAAGAAACAAATCTTTGATTATGTGATCCAGATATGGAAAAAGAGAAAGATTACTGAGCTCCAAATGAAAGGAACAGTTGTTCACAGAGTGGATAAGTGGATAAACGTAAACAATCTGTGCTGATTCAAACAAACACAGAAATAAGCACAGAGCTTGTGGAGATTTTGAGAACAATTTAAGTTCCTCAGAGGCCATTTGTGTACTTGTTCAATACTCCTTTGTTAAACTAGCTCATCTCTTATGTCCCGTGCTCCCAGTGCTGGAACACCTGTACACCTCAAGCACTCGGGGTCTTTCCCAGATGTTCTGGGCCACTTGATCAATCCTGTATGGGCATTTTTGCTTTCTGCTTTACAAGATTGAACAATCACTAGCTCAGGAAATCCCAACAACTGCTTACAAACAGACTAAACAAATACAAAATGGATACATGGACAGACGGACAAACATCTTATAAAATCAGAGTGCACTTGAGCATATCCTTAAGCCCAATAACAAAACCTTCCTACAAAGTTACAACTATAAATCAACTAGTTCAATTTTTTATAGACCAACTAGCTCAGATCCTGTATAAAAGGATCCAAGGCTTGATTCAGGGGAGGTGAAATGGTAGAACTAGGTTGTGTAGCCTGTGGTGACAACTCATTCCATGCAGGGCAAACACAATGAGCAGGAATCCATACAAGGCCTTGGCAATAACACAGAAATGTCCCCTCTTCCCCAGATCAGCAGGGGCACAAGCCCCTGCCCACTTGAGTCTGGAGGTGTTTTGTATAATACAAAAGGCTTTGTCAGAGATATAGCCTGGTAAAAACATATTTGAATTAGGTAATAAGACAGCCTTGTGGGGAAAGGTAAGTGACTTATAGTAAATAGCACCATGGACAGAATAGTAAGAACCTGCACAGTAAGTGTACTATTCTCCTTTAATTGTTTCAAGTGAAGTGATTTGAGGGTATAATGAGCTTGTTCAATAATTACTTGGCCAGTGGCATTATACACAATAAAATTACATGAGAAATATTCCATGTAGAACATAAGGAAGCAAAAGCCTGTGAGGTACAGGCTGGACCATTTTCAGGTTTAAGGAAGGAAGATACACCCATGACTGCAAATGTAGCAACGAGATGTTGAATTACATGTTGGGCAGATTCACCATGCAGTGGTTAAGCACAAATAAAAGCAGAAAATGTGTCAACAGAAACATGAAAAAGTGAAAAGGAAATCAAGAAACAGTGTGTGGCATATTTATCCATGTTCATTGCAGCAGAGGCCATGAGAGTTGAAAGCATCACAGGGAAAAGGGTGAGGTATGGCAGCAAAATGGAAACCAGTGGAGATAAAAGCTTTAGCTTCAGAAGATGGAATGTCAAACAATTGATGCAAGGAACAAGTGTATTGGTGAAAAAAGGCATGGCTTTGCTTAGTGTTATCAAAAACAGTGTAGACTACAGAGTAAACCCAAGGCCAGACTGAACTGCATAGAGAGAACCTGTCTCAAAAAGGCCAAAGGAGTGGGGGGCTGTAGAGTATATGCAATCCTTGATCAGAAATCGCATTATCTTGTAAAAAGCCAGGTAGGGCTTAATGACCACATTTATGTAAACAAAAAAGTGCAGCATTGTGATAATTTGTACATGTAAAAAAAGATACTAAGTGTGAGTCCAGGAGAGATAAAAACAGAAGATAACTTAGATAAAAACAGAAGAAATAAGACAGAAGAAAACGAGCTCACTTCTTACACAATGTGCTCCCAGCGCTGGAACACCTGTTCACCTAAAGCACTCCATGCCCTCAGGACATTTCCCAGGGGTTCTGGGCACCTTGAGGACTCCTGTTTGGGGACTTTTGCTTTTTGCTTTACTGGTATGAGCAATCAGATGCTTAGCAACTTTCAGCACCTGCTTACAAGTCAGCTGGACAAACAGGCAACTGACATGTGGATAGACTGACAAACATCTTATAAAATCAGAGCACACTTGAGTATATCCTTAATCAAGCCAAATTATAATACCTTCTTACAAATTTAGAATTTACAGCTACAAACCAACCATTTGGATTTGTTATACACCAACTAGCAGAGATCTGGCATAAAAGGATCCAAGGCTTGATTCAGGGAGAGGTGAAATGGTGGAATTATGTTGTGCAGCTTGTCGTGCCAACTCATTCCATGTAGGGCAAACACAATAAGCAGAAATCCACACAAGGCCTTGGCAATAACATAGAAGTATCCCATTTTACTCAGTTCACCAGTGGCACCAGACCCTGCCCACTTGAGTCTGGAGGTGTTTTGTATGATACAAAAGGCTTTGTCAGAGATATAACCTGGTAAAAATATATTTGAATTAGGGAAGATGAAAGCCTTGCTGGGAAAGAGAAGTCACTTACAGTAAATAGCACCATGGACAGAATAGGAAAAATTTGTGCAGGAAGAGCATTTTTCTCCTTTAATTGTTTTAAGAGAAGAGATTTCAGTGACTAATGAGCTTGTTCAATGACAGCGCGGCCACTGGGATTATAGGGGATACAATTTACATAACAAATTTGCCATATGGAACAAAAGGAAGCAAAAACCTTTGAGGTATAGGCTGGACCATTGTCAGTTTAAAAAAAGAAGATACGCCCTTGACTGTTAATGCAGCCAGGAGATGTTGAATTACATGCCAGGCAGATTCACCAAGCAGTGCTGAAGCACAAATAAAAACAGAAAATGTATCAACAAAAACTTGAAGAAATGAAAAAGTTTTAAGGAGGAGCACTGTGTAGCATGTTACCATGATTCATTGGAGCAGAGGCCATGAGAGTTGACAGCATCACCGGGAAAAGGGGGAGCCATGGCAGCACAATGGAAACCATTGGAAATTAAAGCTCTAGCTGCAGAAGGTGGAATGTGAAACAATTTGCACAAAGAACAAGCTGATTGGTGAAAAAGGTGGGGCTTTCTTTAGCATTATCAAATGAGGATAGACTACAAATTAATCTCAAGATCAGGCTGAACTGCTTATACAGACATACTGTCAAAAAGACCTTGCCGAAAAAAAGAAAGAACAGAATATTCAGTGCTTGATCAGTAATAGCATTATCATATCAAACCACAGGTATGGCTTAATGACTACATATATGTAAAAAAAAATAGAGTTGCATGGTGAAGGCAAAGAGGAGCCTGTGAGATGTAAAAAAAAGATAATGAGTGTGAGTCTACTGCTACAGGAGAGACAACAAGAGAAGATAAGTGTGAGATAGTATTATGTACATATAAACAGGCAGTAACTAAGTTAAGGACATGGGTTGAAAAAATTTGCAAAGCAAGGATAACACAGAGAGCTCACCACATTGACAAGAGGATTGTGGTAGTAAATATAGGTGTTTCCAATTATTATAAAAACATGTTACAGCTTCATGATGGGGTGTTCCATCAGTGAAGACAGTGAGGGCACTATTTAGAGGGGTGCTAATGAAATAAGTTTGAAGAGAAAAGGGAAGTAGTGTAAATAGAGACAAACAATGATCATGGGACATATCAAAAGAAATGGAACTAACATAGCCAAAGCCACTTGCAGATTTTTTTTTTGGTCCCAGGAATCAAACTCATGACTGTGCACTTGTAAGGCAGGCACTCATGCCACTGAGCTAAATTCCCAGAACTATGTCTTGCAGAGGGAACAGCAGAGGACAGCAAAAAGGAAAAGTCAGCCTTGGTAAGTGGTAAGACAGTATTGATTAAATCAATTCCAAGGACTATAGGTATTCCAGTACATCCTCAAGTGATGAGAGGGACTAGCACTGACAATGGGAAATAAAATATTGCCAGGTGAGTGGAGTAAAACAAAACCATTCCCTCCAGTGTGTAGCAATCCTGAAAAGAAAAGGTTGTCAATAGTTAAACAGAGGCTTCAGCATTCATCTCCCAGGGGAATAGCAGTAGCCACCACAGTAGAGTCAAATGCTTGATTTCCATGAGTAACATCACAAGTTTTAGAGGAGACAAGGCAAGACAATTAGTTGGGCTACAGATTCAAAAAAATTAGTTGAGTGGGTAAGAGAGATCACAGTTAAAGCAACAATATGCCCGTATAACCAGCATCAATGAGGCCAAGGATAACAAAAGTGCCTCTTTTTTGATGCAGGTGAACAGGAAAGAACTGGAGAGCTGTCCTAGGAGGTAAAGGATCATGAAAAGTAGTAGGAGCCTTCTAAAACATACCAGGGAATTCCAAGCTAGTGTCAGGTTATCATAGAAACATCTTTTAAAGCATTTTTGTAGCCTTGGTTTGCAATTTTGTTTGTTAACTGCTTTAACAAAACAGACACTACTGTCTTGTTATCCACCTGGCATTCAATAGCTTTATTTTATCTTTTATAAAGGCAAGGCAAGGTTCAGTCTCCTCCTGTATAATAATACTAAAAATCCTTGTGTTTTTCATTGCTTCAGGGATTTTTTTTCAAACTTTAAAAGCAATTTGAGGATAATAGCCTGAGGGTGGCAATTAACTTGTTGGCAAATATCTGAAAAATCTCTCTCCCCTCATAATCCAGCAGCTCCTATAGGAATATAGCAATCAAAATTATTTTTAGGTTGCATGTCCTCAGCAGCAGTATGTTCTTAAGCTAAACCTGATGTTGGGCTGGAGTGATAATAGTACGCACTGAGAGTTTCTAGTCCAAAAGGGTCATTTCACAACCATGAACGATACTCTCAATAATGCCAATTTCAAAAGTACTTTTAAATCCATATTCCTTGACAGCCATTTTAAACTCTTTATCTTTCTTGTTTTTGTTGTTTGGAACATGGGACTGAACTCACAACTTTGTGGGTATCAGGCAGCCACTTAGGCCACTGAGATTACCCCCTGCCCCTTTTAACTCTTTAAATAGAGTACTGCAAACTTTCAAAGTGGGACTCTTTTCCTGTTGATACAAAACAGGTCAAGCAATTAATTCGTCATGTTGTTTACCTTCTTGGGCCATCTTTTACATGGGAGGTCGAACAGGTGAAGAGCTGCCCAGAGGTTTTACAGGGTTTGCATATTTTGGAGGAAGCAGCAAGAGGAGGTGAGGAAGCAGCACAAATGAGGCATCCAGGAAAACTGGGAAGCAACCATGCATTGTTCCATGTGCCTGCCTGCTGAATGTCACAGCATCCTAACAAAGATACCAAATGTGCAAGACAGAGAGATCAGAGGTCAAAGCTTCTCAATGTAGCAGTTTATGTATGTTTTTCTCAATCTGACACAATGACCACACTGATCTCAGAGTTACAAGGAGAATGATCATGAATTTCCCACAAGAGGTGCACCAAACTATCCTGGGAAGTAACATGGCCCACCTTCCAAAGTAAATGCAGTCCTGCATTACGTTTCTGTTGCACTTCAGACACAAAATTCTCCTTGATTTAATGGGTGTAGGGGCTTTTTTTCAAAGAAAACAAAAGAATTTTACAAAGAAAATGAAATAGATGTGCTCTGAAGGCTCCCCCAGGAACTCAGCAAAAGTAAGTTACACTCTACATCAGACATCTCCACTCTAGAGTCCCTGTTCAGGCACCAAAATTTTGGGTTCCATTCCTGGATCCCCAGCCCCTCAAACAGGTGCATGGCAAAAGATCAAAACAATGTAACAAGTGACACAATCTTTAGGCCTGCAGGAGAATTAAAATTCTTGGCAGAGCTCATAAGTCTGCTATCCACCTGGCTGAATGATGCTGGGTAGCAAGTATTTAATCAGAACCAGAAAGGAGTTTAGTGGACAATGGAGGAAACCTGAGCAAGATCTTGGGAGGGGTTCAAGGATCCCTCAGAACAACAAATGATGCTAATTTAGGAAAACCACTTTGTCCTAACTTTCCCCCTGTGATGTCTCCTCATTCTCAGTTCAATCATGCCCAGGCCATGCCACAGGCTTGCACATGTATTCAGCTTCAATGGTGCCAACATTTTTCCATATAATTACATCTGTCACAAGTGCACATCACTGTGGTCTCATTCAAACTCTGCCACTATCTCTCACTCCCAGACATAGCCTTTCAATTTTATTGAATACTGATAGACATTTGCCCTATCTCATCACATTTATGCCTAGTCACCATGCTCAACAGAAGAGAATTTGTCAGTCTGAGCCATGAGATGCTGAGGACAGAGTAACACTTTTTTTCATCAATACTGTTTCTCAGCTGGCATAATATTTTTAGATCAAGTGAGTATGAAACTCATAGTGGTGATAATAAGGAAAAATTAAAGTGCAAGATGCTGTAAGAAAATGAGAAAAGGCAGTGTGAAACTCATTAGCTCAATTGAAGAGTAAAATTGCATTTTACCTAGAGTTGTTTGAATAACACAAATAGGTTAATGAGACAATGTTAATATAGTATTGATGGCAGAAACAGTAGTTTGAAGCAAAGACATGAAGGTCTGCTTACCATAGAGACATGGCATTGTTACACACTGTGTAAATGTAAACCAAAAATGAGAAGGGAGGCTCTGAGAAACTTATCCTTCTTGTGCTTGTAGAAGTCTAGTAACATGTTGCAGAACCACTTAGGTTCAAGGCCAATTCTAGATGGAATAGGGGGAGTCTATAGTTGAACTTCCATGAGTTCAGATAGGTCTATAGAGTTGTAATAATTGATTATTGGGAACTCAGATTGTGCATCCTACATTTTTTTCACATCAGTAAATATCAGTAAAAGATTTGGGAGACTTGCAAATTATATTTTTTCAGAACAGAACAATTTTAAGCAACACAGTATTTCACCACAAGACAACCCCATATATCAGTAGCTACCATAATTTCTTTCCTTGAAATAGTTGAGTATACTTTCATATATAATAGTATCAAACATAACAAAATAGAATAAAACCATTAAAGAGAATAAAATTATTACAGGGCATTCAAAATCAAATAACAGAAAATGTAAAATTGTTACCATACTATCTCATTATTCATAAAAGATTTGCTTATACTATCACACATAATAAAATCCAATAAGATAAAACATGATGTAACCAATGAAAACAGAAGAACAAAAGCATGGTAACACTTCAAAGCAAGATGATATTAAAGTAGCAGTGGCTATTATAATGTCTTGTTTTCTTAAAAGTAGCTGTTCATAGCATCACAGATAATAAAATCAAACAACCCAGGATAAAACCATTCCAACTAATGAATGGGAATACTATAAGTCTCCAAAGCAATGTAATGGGGAATCATGATTACCATAAACTCTAATTTACTCTTACTGGTTCTTACACTAGGGAGAGTATACAGTATTTATACATGTGAGTTTGATTGATTTCATGTGTGAGTAAGGTCTCAAGTTGCAACCACTTATTTATAAATATCTCAATGTGATCATTCTTTATAGCTGAGTAGCACTCCATTGAATTAAAATACCACAGATTTTTATCCATTCCTTAGTTTGCAGACACTTAGGCTGTTTCCAAAATCCGGCTATTACAAATTGTGCTGCTATAAAAATGGGTGTACATATATCACTGAAGTATGATGCTTTCAGTTCTTCTGGGAATATGCCTAGAAGTGGAATAGCTGGGTCAAGTGGGACTTCCTATTCCAGCTTTCAGAGAAATCTCCATACAGACCTCCATAATGGTTTCACAAGTCTAAATTCCTATGAACAGTGCAGGAGAGTTCCATTTTCCCCTCAGCCTCTCCAACATTTGTTTTTGGTAGTTTTCTTGATCATGGCCATTCTTTCTGGAGTGAGATGGAATCTCAGTGTGGTTTTAATTGCATTTCTCTAATGAATAATGATGATGAACATTTTTTCATATATTTATTTGCCATTTGTATTTGTTCATCTGAGAATTGTTTGTCCATCTCAAATGCTATTTGTAGATTAGATCTTTGAATTATTGGGAGTCTGATTTTTTTAATTCTTTATATGTTTTAGAAAGAAATCCTTTGTCTGAGGGATGGTTCTCTAAGATTTTTTTCCCAGTTTGTGGTTTTTTTCCCACTATGCTGGAGATTTCTTTTGACATGCACACACTTTTTAATAAGATGTGATCCCAGTTATTGATTCTGGGAAGTATTTACCATCTGGTTTGATTCTTTTTCATGAATTCTCTACCTACTCCTATGTCTTCAAGAATTGTAACCTATTTATCTTCCAACAGATTTAGTGTTTCTGTTATATCATTCATATCTGTGATCCACTTACATTTTGTTTAGTACATTTTGATAAGCATGGGTCTAGTTTTAAGTTTTGGCCTATGGTGAGCAAGTTTTTCAAGCACATTCATTAAAGAGTCTGTGGTTCTTCCAGTGAACATGTTTGGCCCCTTTATCAAAGATAAGATGGTTGAGTTTGTTTGTAGTTGTGGTCATATCTTCTAATTTATTCCATTGATCTTCAGATCTGTTTTCATTCCAATAACATGTTGATTTTACCATGATTGCTTAGTAGTGTAAGTTCAACTCAGGGATTGTAATGCCTCCTGCCTTTCCTTTGCTGCTTAGAATTGTCATTGATATTCTAGTTCTCTTCTGGTTCCAGATTAATTTTAGGAGTGATTTCTCAGGATCTATGAGGTATGTTGATACTATGTTCATTGGGATCACAGTGAATCTGTATAACATTTTTGATAGAAAGGGTATTTTCACAATATTTAGTCTTCCTGTGAATGAACAAATGATGTCTTTCCATTTTCTGAGATTCTCTTTGATTTCTTTTTCAGGATATTATAATTTTCCTTGTATAGATTATTTTGTTACATCTTTTGTGAGATTAATTCCAAAGCATTTCATTTTTGGGGGGGTGTAGTGTGAAGGGTGTGGCTTCTCCTACTTCCCTCTCAATGATTTTGTTGTTAGGATATAGGAATGCTATTTATTTTTGAATATTGACTTTGTATCCAGCTACTTCCCTGAATTTCTTGTATCTAGTCTCCTAGATACTTCCAATGAAATTTTGAGGGTCTTGTATGTAGAGTATCATGTCATCTGCAAATAATAATAATTTAACTTCCTCTTTTCTTATCTTTACCCCTTTAATTTTTGTCTAATATCACATTGCTCTGGCTAGTATTTCCAGTAGTATTTTGAATAGGATCAGTAATGAGGGGCATCATTGTCTTGTGCCTTATTTTAACATAAAGGCCTTCAGCTTTTGGCCACTTAATATGATGCTGGCTGTTGGTTTGTCATAGATGACCTTTATCATATTGAGGTAAAGATTATCTATTCCAAATTTCTTTAAGGTTTTTTCATGAATGGAAGTTGCGCTTCATGAAAATCTTTTTCTGCATCTATAGAAATGCTCATGTGATTCTTACCTTTGTTTTTACTGATATGGTGGATTTCATTGATTGATGTACATATGGTGAAACGACCCTGCATGCCTGGGATGAATCACACTTGGTTGTGGTGTATCATCTTGATGATTTGCTGCATCCTGTTTGCCAATATTTTATTGAGGATTTTTGCATCTGTGTTCATTATGGAGACTGGCCTGTAGTTCTGTTTTTTAGTTGGGTCTTCCTCAGATTTTGCAACTAGAATAATATTTGCTTCTAGGAATGATTAAAGAAGGATTGCTTTCCTTTTGATTTCATTGAAATGTTTGAGGAGTACTGACATTAAATTCCATATTATTTCTTGTAGAATTCCACAGTGAATTCATCTGGGCCTGGGCTCTTCTTTGTATGTAAGGAGAATTATTATATTTTCATTTCATTAATAGAGATTGAATTATTCAGTAGTTTTACATCTTCTTGATCGAGCTTTGGTACTTCATATGTTTCTAGGAATCTGTCCATTTCTTCTGTGTTATTAAACCAATGTAAATAGACAATTTTAAAATATGTGTTGATGATCTTCTGTATTTCCCAAGAGTCTGTTGTGATTTTGTCATTTGCATTCCTTATTTCATGAATTTAAGCCTTTTCTCCCATTTTTTAAACAGGATAGGTAAAGTGCTTATCAATTTTATTTATTCTTTCACAGAACCAACTGTTTCATTTATTGATTCATTGGATTGTGTTCTTAGTCTGTATTGCATTAATTTCTACTCTGATTTTTATATTTCCTCCCTTCTTTTGACTTCGGGCTTCACTTGCTCTTGTCTTTTTAGATATTTGAGGTGTACCATCAGGTTGTTTATTTGTATTCTTTCTGTTTTCCTGATGTGGGAAGTCAGTGCAATACATTTTCCTCTGAGGACTGCTTTATTGCATCCCACACATACCAGTAAGTTGTATCTGTATTTTTGTTTGCTTTTAGGTATTGTTTAATTTGTTTTTTAATTTCCCCATGGATTGCTCAAGATTGTGTTATTCAATTTCCCTGTGTTTGTGTGATTTTTGCAGTTTCTTTTATCATTAGTTACTAGATTTATGGCACTATGATATTATTACATGCATGAGATAATTTCAACTCTTTTGCATTTATTTAAAAGTATTCTGTGGGCTAGTATATGGTCTATTTTAGAGAATATCCCATGTAATGCTGAGAAAAATATGTATTCTGATGTTGTTGTGAAGAGCACGCTGTATATATCCATCAGGTCCATTAGTTTAAATGTGTGATTTCGTTCTGTTATTTCTTTGCTGATTTATGTCTGGTTGATCTATCTCTTGGTGTTCATGGTGTGTTAAGTTCTCCTGTTAGAATTGTGTTGTTGCTTATTTGATTTTTCTTTTCAATATATACTTGCTTTGGATAATTTTGTGTTCTGGAATTTGGTGCATATATATTTAAGATAGTTATGTCTTCCTCTTGAAGTTTTCTTCTAACTAGTATGTAGTGACCTTCTTTATGTCTTAGAATCATTCCTGGTTTGAAGTTCACATTGTCTGCAAACAAAATTGCCACCCTTGTTTTTTTAATTTATTTATTTTTTTTACTTCATGTTGCATGATATATTGTTTTCCATCCTTCAACTTCCAGTCTGTGAGTTTCATTTTGGGTTAGATGGGTTTCTTGTAGACACCATGTGATTGGCCATTGTTTCTTGATCCATTCTATCAGTCTGTTTCTTTTAATTGGTGAATTGAACTCATTCACATTAATGTTTATAACTGTTATATATTAGTTTACTGTTGACATGTTATCTTTCCATACTCGTTAAATGTCTGCCTTGCTTAGTAGTCTTATTCTATGAGTACCTAAACCATCTTTCAGTATTCTTTGCAGGGTTGGCTTGATGGTCATAAATTTCTTTAGATGTTCTTTGTCATGAAAGTTAAAGATGCAACAGCAGGAAATAACATACCCATAGACTTGCAAATTATTTGTCATTATAAAATGACTGCACCTGTGAGTGCACACTTTATTGGCAATTCAGGTAAACAGAGGCCTTGTAGCATAGGCTACAAAGCTAGGTTCAGGTGACAGGAAGCACCATGCAGGTTCCTAACCCATGTGCTTCTTGAGCATGCAACACAGAATGCAATGGCTTAATATCCGTAGAGAATCTATCAACAATCTTCAAAACCAAGCTATTGATATAGCTGGGCTTCTCCACATGAGAAAAGTGGCATGGAACATTAGCTAACTAAAGAACTTTGTCATGTCTGAAAAATGGCACCTCTTACCCTTTACATCTCTTGTAGACAGGGTTTGCAAGGAAAGAGATTTAATATGGAACTTATAATTGAAAAATTATATTAAAATATTCTCTCCCAAAAAGTCAGATTTAGAGAGGTGTAGATCTGTCCACTTACTAGATACCTAAAGAATCCAGCTGACAATCTGAATCCTATGACAACATACTTCTTAAGTCGTGCTGAACACCTACAGCCCATGACAAGGGCCACCACAACTTTACCTGGAGATAGAGGCACTGCCAAAGTCTCATGCAAGTCTCTATCAAGGTTGTGTACTAGGAAGAGTCAAAGTTCAGTGTTGGAAGCTACAAAGTCTGTGCACTTGGGCACAGCATGTGTGCCATCAGGCTGAGTAATCAGTCCTGGAACCAAGACAAAACGCTCAGGATGAGGGCCAGATACCTGCAAAAGAAAACAGTAGCCATGCACAGTACAAATGAGGTCCTGGGCTCCTCTTCCTCTGATGATGATGATGTCTGTGTTCATATCTGGAAAACTGTGATACCAGCTTCTCCATGAGAACCAACAGCCCAACCCTTTACCTCCATTTCTCCTTTGATGGTGTTTGCAACAATCCTTCAATGGATGCTCTATGCCAAAACCACAGTGCCTCAGTTTACTGGGTGATCCAAGTTAACATTACTAAGTGAGCCACACCACCAAAGTAGTTCTTTAGATACTTAAATTCCAAATAGACTTTACAGGGGCTGAGGATTGATCTCAGTGGCATAAGCATCAGCTTAGCAAATTCAAGGTCATGAGTTTGATCCTCTAGAAACAAAAAAGAACTTTATATAACTCCATAACTTAAAGTAGTCATCTGGTCTACCTCACAAAAACAACAGTTAGAAAACCTGAGGCTCATTCAAATGTAATAATCAGAAACACATATCTCCACAGAGTTGTCTTCTCATGGGCCTTAACAAACCTCTCATGGGAACTATGTGGTCTGCTGCCTCTGTGTGTGTGCTACATTGTACTTAAATGTGGGCATTTACATCAAACTGTAGACAAGGTTATTGATTATATCAGGGAATTTTAAAAATTTTTTGAAGGAAAGTAGAAAAACAAATTGTTATGTACATTTGTACACATAAGTCTCACTGCATTACACTGACAGCACTGAACCCAGGAGAGAATGTCATGAGGCTGGTTTTATGCACATCACCACCTAAATAAGGTTGCAGTGGTTATAGATGTTAAAAATGCAGTTAAAAAAAATGGAAATACTTTAAGAACCAAAACAGTTGAAATAAAATCAAATACTGAATATGCATTTAACATACCAATTTAAACTGGGCCTGATGGCATGTGTGTAAGCCAAGTACTTGAGATGCTGAGGCAGGAGAATTGTTTGAGACCACTCTGGGTTATAAAGAGATCTCAAGCCAACCTGAACTTCATAGCAAGATGTTGCCACCAAAAGAAAAACAGTTCAAATCTAATTAATACAAGAGTGTAATAGTGATGGCCTTGTTACATTAGCATGATTATCATGCTTATATCATGCTTATCACACTATGAAAACCTAACTTAGAGCCCGTTTCATAGTAAAATATCATATCATTTACTAAGCAGAGTACACTGATGAATATTTGTTGTTCATCATTGGCATTTGGTGGTGATGGAGCAGTGCTTGCTGCTGCTCTCCACAGAAAAGTGACTATTGCTGCAGTAAACAGGAATATGCATGAATCACTGCAATGGGTCCTTAGATCTTTGAGTATGAGACCCATTAAAGGAAGCAGTGCACTTAGTGGACTTACTATGTTTAATCATTTGGATACTTTGAACACTGACTTCAGTAGTGGCTGAAATACTTGCTTACATTTCCATCAACAAAGTTAAATAGTTCCTTTTCTCCTGCTGTCTCATGAGTGTTCTTTTGATTTTGTGGTGATTTGTCTCTGCAATGAGATTGTGTACTAATTCACATTTTTCTATTGGGCATAAATGATCAATAGTTCATCAGGTATTTCTTGACAATTTGTACCTGTTCTGAAAAGTGTGTATTAATTTCACATTTCTATTGGATTTACAAGTTAGCTGTCAGGGAGTAACATGCAATTTCCTATCCTGTAGATTATTTCTTCATTCTTTTTCATTTAATTTTTGTTTTGTTTTGTTTTTTGGCTTCTTCGTTTGTGCATGAGTATGAAAATCTTATATAATCCTTTTTGCTTGCTTTGTTACCCTATCTTATTTTCTATAAAATGCACCAACAATAGCATTGAGTAAAAATGTTTTGTTAATGCCTCTGCATTCAGAACATAGAATGCTTGGCTCATTCATGTTTCACTATGTTTTACTCTAATACAGGCATATTTAAGACTGTTGCACAAATTACCATGAAATGCACATTTCCTGAGCCAAAAAATCATGATTTGCAGTTTGCTTCAGTTATCCCATCCTACATTTATATTCCTGATGTAAACTTACCTATTTCCTTAACCTTCAAATGCAGGTATAAAAACAACAGCCACACATTCTACTAGATAATATAGCAAACTTGTCTCCCAAAGTCACCTTCAAAGCCATGTTCATCTAATTTCATCTTCTACTCATGCTGGGACTAAAGGAATCACACTTAGCCTAGGGCTTTATACATAAGTCCTTACCAGTGCAGTTGTTTAAATAAAAGATAATCAAAAACTGCATACTTTTGTTAGTTTTTATCAAATAGCAAGAAATATAAAAATGACTATTGTAATGTATTCAAAACAAGAATCGATTGGTTAAAATGACAACTGTCCCAATGATGCTCAGCATAGTCAGTGCATAAACAATTGTGCTTTCCAAGGGATGTTAGAGGATAACTGCTGAGTGGCCAAGTGATAACAGTATGATACTAAAGATTCATGCATATATTTCTCAAGGGAAGGTTGAGACTCATGGCTTGGGATATCTTAAATTTGCTCACAAAAATCTGAATCAAAAGCAGAGTTGGTGCATATCTATTATCCCAGCACTCAAGAAGCTGAGAGAGAAGGGTTGTTGTAAAGTCAAAGAAATTGTAGGCACAATATTGGTTTCAAATCCAGCTGATACATGTAGTGAATGCCTGTCTCAATAAAACTAAACTAAACTAAACAAAGTAAAACCAAACATCACAGCTGAATGGAGACAGAATTCTTCAAAGCTTAATTCCATGTCTTGGTGATTAAATTTATGTATAGACACATTTTTTGAAAAAGCAATTTGGATGCTAGATTGCAACTCACAGCCAAATAGGAGCACTGATTTTTGTGCTGAGTCACCCCAAGAGTCCCTATGCACTGTCTATAATGCAGAGCTCACAGTGGGAGCCTGCCGGACCAGCATCCACAAAGCAAAGGGGTAGACAAATGTCTCATGAATCACTTTGATAGACTACAGATGATATCTCTTCAAATCTCATTTAGGTCACTGAGCCCTTTGTTCTTGATTTACTTAACCAGCATTTTGAAATTTGAATTTAGTTTCATACAAGAAAACATAAGTAACATCAAATATGGTACATAAATAATAACTCAAATGATAATGGAAAACTGTGTATGTAAACAATGTATAAACATTGAAACAAGGCACACATTGCAAATTATAGCTCAATGTCACCAAGAGATCACCTTTCACTCAGAAATAACAAATAAATCTTGTGAGGCTGATGCAAGAGAACTGCCTTGAGTTTGAGGCCAGCCTCAGTTACAGAGCTGTCTGAAATAGAGAGAAAGATCCTAACTGCAAAACCTCACAAAAAAATGAAACTTGAAAATTGACTGCATAAAACACCATTGATTTGTTTTAAAAATTATATTCATACAATATAGTAACACTCCAAGAACTTTCAACATGTTCTGACGTAGAATGTTGATACTTTCCTTAATATACACAAAACACATTCATGTTTGTGTATTTACCTCAGTGGCATAAACACCTGCCTGGCAAGCACGAGATAATGAGTTCAATCCCTGGTACAAAAAAAAAAAAAAAAAAGGATTCAAATTCCTACTTCATGACACTGGCACATAATTAGAGAAAATCAAATTTGGATCTGAATTATGGAACACAAAATTCATGCTTTAACATGTATGTGGAATACTGATTATTGACAGAGCTGGTGTTATCATCTCAAGTAAGAAATCAGAAGCCAACTTAAACTTCATGCTTACCCTAAGAACTACTTGACTTTCAGTAAAGATCCTCTCAGTTGTAAATCCTGCTATTGACACCCTGTATCATGCTAAACACTTGCACATCCTTTCCATGCTGCTCTGATCCACACTACACAGAAAACCCTTCATGCCTAACAATGGATATCCCTGCAGCACAACATCTATTTAGGGCTTCTAATTTACACCACTTAGTAAAGTCCATTGCAGAACATTTCTATATGTAAACAATGTGTATTATCAGCCAAGCTGTTAAGTCAGCTGTTAATTCAGAGATGACACCCCTATTCCTTTCCATTCAGATGGATATCATGTGTATGAGTCCATGCAAATGCATAAATTTTGGCATTTTTCAATGAGAGTTTAATAGGCAGGGGATTCTGGAATTTGTCCTTAGCAAGCACACTTTACCCTGCCCTTCATAACACTTTCATATCTGCTTCATTTATCTCAGAATTCAAAAATCCATGGCTGTTCTCACAAACAGTACGTGAGCAGAGGTGTCACCTAAAATAATTATGTTCAAAATTCTTTGCATTATTCTGTATGATACATAGGAGTTCACCAGGTGTTTGGGAAGCCTTCCTCCACCGAGGCACATCACTACACATCTTTGAATACTCAGTACCTTTGCCAACACCTGTGATGAGGATGGAAACACAAGAATATAATATAAATTTAGGAGATCACTCTAAATACAACAAAGCACAAGTTTAAGGAGAGGAGCTGTAGCTATAAGGCCCTGTATCACAGAAATTTATAAACATCAGATCCTCCAGGTCTGCTTCTCACAGGAATGAGAGCAGAGACTTTCCTCACTACTTTTGTAGCAGCTACAAAATGCATCAGATTCAGGGTGTCCCCAAGCTCCTTCCCTCACTGAGCTTGTGGAGGTGCCAGGGCAGCAGAGAATTTCAAAGATGATACTGGAATCTGCTGCTGTCAAAGAGAAGATAGAGTCACTCTTGCCACCAGAAAGAGGCAAAATGCACAACTGATGACCCACAGCCAATGCTGGAGGACCTTAGGAGCTGAAGCTAACTAAATACCTGAGGATCGAGACACTGAAACTGCTTCTAATCACTTGTAACTGGTTTAGGCCTTTTGCAACCTATTTGTGGGCTACCATCCACAACCTCAGCATTCTGCAGCTCAAAGATCTCCCAGGTTCCTTCCTAATCAGGCCACATGATATTGAAACGACTAAATGAGATCCAGCAAACATTCTGCTCCAGTATTGTGCTCACAATGGGTCAATAATGCCCTGATACAGGAAAGACCTAAGAGACCACCTGTCATGGCCCACCTGGTTGGACAGTTCATATAGCCCACCTCTTCATCACTGATTCAGTCTTGCTCTACTGCCCTCCTTCTGAGTCAAGAATAAACAGGGAAAGGAACCCCTCCCTGCAAGAGAGGATCCCAAATGATAGACTGGAGCTGGCTGTCTCCTTCAGCGCTAATATCCATAGAGGAGTGCTTGTACCAAAGAGATTTACCTCAGGCTTTTTATTTCCAGATCCATTTTATTTCAAGGATAAAAAGAAAAAGTAAAACTGAATTTCAAAGATGTCAATCAGGGACAACAATGGTAAATACATTGCACACTGTCATCCCCACTACATTCACCCAGAGCACAAGATGTTTGTATTCAATTTTCCAAACAATACTGAGCTGAGTTAGTCAAATAATGTTGGCTTTGAGACAGGGCTAGGTCCTCCAAGGAGCCCATGCAGAAGCCCAGATACCTTGCAACTCTGGGGAAGCCAGATACTTCCTGGTAAGAGTCAAACTTCAGGACAAAATATTAAGCAAATGCATTGATATTGTAAGGATTCATTTGAAATACTTCCCTAGCACTCTGAGGAAATCAGCAGTCAGCATTCAAATAAATGTATCTCTATCTTAAAGCCTGATACTTTAAATAATTCCTATTATCCTGGTGAAGTCCTGAGTCACCTGTGAACCCCGTAATTAAAGAGTCACTACTACATAAGCATGCCTGCATTCTGTATGACAGGCTTCCCCATTTGTTCCCAATTTAATCAACTTTACCTGAACTATTAATCTTATTGGCTTCTATATTTCTGTCCCATCTTATGCCCATCTGCCTTGTGAGTTCCCAGTATTCCCACCTTAAACCCATCTCACCAAATTATTTTACTCTATAAATGTTCCTAAAAAAGTGTCTTAGGCAACCCACTCAGGACCCCTTCTCTCTCTCAGACAGCTTTCTTTCTCCAAAAAAATATACTCTACTCTTAAATTCTGTTGCTCCTAAAATTTATTCTTTAATTTTAGAGAACACAAATTCATACTGGACATAGTAGATCAGGAGTTTCTTTCCCCTGTAGCAACGCCATTATAAATTTTTCTCTTTAGTGAACTCAGATAAATTAGTGGTAGTTTGTGTTCTGTAATGTTGATCTCACCTCTTCAGGGATACTCTCACTGAAGGCCTTTATGCCTGTATTTAAGTGCTGCTTCTGTTTTCTGAAAGTGAACTGATCTGTAATTGTGGTTATGGTATCTACAATTTATTAAGGATATGAATCAAAATATTTCTTTTGAATGGTTTACCTCCAGCCTTGGAGGAAGACACATAGCAAAAATTCTTTATTTTTATTTCATCATTCAAACTGAGGGATGTACTTGAAAGAATTTTGACCTAGAATGAGTTGCAGGACCTCCTGGTTGTAGTTCACCATGGTGGAAGGCCCAATCAGGGATGCTAAACATATGTCCACTTCCACTTTTTCCCTGATTACAACTTCGTATTCCTTTCCCAGGGGCCTGAAGAAAATTCCAATCAGCTCCTCACATAACAGAAATGTCTACTTCAATCTCCACATCCTGGCAAAGTCACACATACCCTTAACCTCATAGTCAGTTAAAAAAAATCCTTGTTTTTTTAGGGCTCCTCCTCACATTCCTTGAATAGAAAGGCCATTTTTACTTTTTCTTATATTCTGCTTCTCTATTGCACCAGAAAATGCTAACAGTACTGATTCTTGTCCATGTACAGTAATTCATATGATCAATACCATGAATATCTAATTGAAATTAATGTAGTAGACTGTTGCTTAACTCCATCAGTGTCAATGCAGTGAGTTTCATCCTAAGATATAAATAAATCTTCATACAAACTTCAATGCAGAAAAAGCATCAAAATATAAACAGGGTCCTACAGGCACACAGACTTCTTTCAATAACATAATTGAAGTTTTCTAGAAAAAGGCAAAAATACAGTTTTTGTATCTTAAAATTGTTGAAGCAGCCAATAATGTAGAAATTGTTCTGAACAATTTTAGGTGAATGTTCACTTTTATAAGAGATAACCTACTGCCATGGCAATATCTAGTTCTTGCTAAATTATACACTCAAACCAATTATTTTACATTTATAATGACTGGTGTATACAGCTTTATACATTGCCAGGAATACAACCACTGTGAGTAGTATTGATCACTTAAAACTGCAGGAAAAGGGAAAAGCGTTCAGACAAATCATAAAGATATTTATGTTAATTTGGCTCATGTTAATGATAGAGGGGAAGGTAACTCCTGACATACTATATGTCTGGTATGAGCTTGTGTTCTCTAAAATAGAAGAATACTGTTTAGAATGATGGAGTTTAAGAATGGAATATATTTACTGAGAGGAAGAAAGCTTCTGTGTGGGAGACAGAAGGGGTCCTGAGTGGGTTGCCAAAGACTCTGTATTTAGAGAGTAAAAACAGGAGGTTAGATGGGTCAAAAGAGGGGAAGAATGGGAATTTGCAACGTGAGCATAAGGCGGGATAGAGCTGTGTTCAACCAATAGGGTCAACTGCTCAGGTAAAATGGATTCAATTAGGCTAACAAATGGGGGAGCATGTCCCATAATAAGTGGGCTTGCTTAACAGCAGGGACTCTTCCTGTAGGGGATTGGGATGGTGAGTCTTGACTTCTTCACTGTGATAGAGAACTATTTGGACTAATGGTCCTTAGCACTTGGTGTATTTCTGTTGGCTTTTGTCTTGAGATTTTGTCAGAGCAGGAGGTGATTGTCTCTTCCAAGGCTATAAGCAATCTGCATTTATCCCTTGCTCCATTGAGTCCCAACCCTGTTGTTACAGGCAGCTGAGTTAGTTAGAAATATATAGGCAGTGAGACAGGACTAGGTCCTAGAAATGGCCAATGCAAAAGCCCAGATACCTTGCAACCATGTGGGAGATGGATACCTCTTGTTTTGGGTCTGGCCTCAAGACAAAACACCAAGCAAATGCATTCCTTTCCTAAAGGCTGAGCCAGTGCTGACAGGCAGGCATGGACTGGCTCTGACCTGGCTGCTTCCCCAGTCTCAGCCCCACTCCTGTCTCATTGTTCTGTTGCCCCCTGCATCATAGAACCTTTTTTTCCCCCTAGAAAATATCTGGTGGATCCTAGCACAAGGAATTGAAAAAGAATTTATAATTATCTCTTAACTGTAGCTGTTAAAAATCCAGAAGATTAATACTATACAGTGCAGGACAAGCAGTAAACTTAATATAGAATATTAAATGGAACTGTTATTTTCTATTAACCATGGGTGTTTTAACATTTGAGCACTGCAGAAATTTGTGACATATTTTGGACTGCTCACTATTACATTACATAAATTTCTGCTAAAAATTTTTATTTGACTGGTGATCTTGTATTGGCTTGATCTAAATCACCAGGCTGAAACACAAGAAAAAGTCATAAGACATCCAGATATGAAACAAAATATATTTGAAGGCATGAATATACCATCAGATCAGCAACAATGAATTGTCTTTGTAATGTGAACTTTACTTGTGCTTTCTCCCATGAGGCTATATGGTTTATTTGGGCCTACAATCAGTGAACCTTATCTGGTTAAAGTTACCTGGTTGTCCATGTGTAAATACCATATAGTATCCCTAGTTTGAGAAATGGTAAGAGCACATAAGAGTTTGTAGTAATCCTGCTTCCCCATTACATTGCTTTGGAGCCTTATAATATTCCCATTCATTACTCAGAATGGTTTCATCCTGTGTTGTTTGATTTTATTCAGAACCAAATAACACAAAATGAACAATGGTTACTGTATTATCTATGATTATTTGAACAGCTCTTTTTTAAGAAAACACGACATTATAATGGCTAGTGCTGATTTAATATCATCTTATTTTGAAGTGCTAACATGGTTTTAGTCTTCTGTTCCCATTGGTTCTATCTTGTTGTATCTTATTGATTGTATTATTTGTGATAGTATAAACAAATATTTTATGGACAATGAGATAATACAGTAACCATTGTTCATTTTGTGTTATTTGGTTCTGAATAATCTGTAATACTTTCATGCTCTTTGATGGTTTTATAATATTTTGTTATGTTTGATACTATTGTGTATGAAAATATACTCAACTCCTTCAGTGAAAGAGACATTATAGTAGATACTGATGTCAGGTTGTCTTGTGTTGAAATACTGTGTTGCTTCAATTGTTGTGCTCCAATCTCATTTGTTAAGTCCTCTTTTATTTAATCTCTTTGAAATTAAAACAAATTTTTAAAAAATGTTACCATGTGGCCACTTTCTTTTTTATCAGTTGGAGGGCTGTTTAATGTTGCCTCACCCCAAGGGAATTTTTTAACCAATTTTAGCATCATTTTGACCAGCTGGCAACCTAGGTGAAAGCATGTCTTTTAAATCTGTTACCCAAATAAACCTTTATTACATGATTTGAAAATATAAATTTTGAGGAAAAAGTTGTTGAGCTCAAATAAAAAGAAAAACCTGCTATCAGAGCAGACAACTGGACAAATGGACAACAGATATATAAACTGACAATCATCTTATAAAATTAGAATGAACTCAAATATATTTGGCCAACTTGAACTATCATAAATAGAGTAGAGTGAACCTTCTTATAGATCAATTAATAGCTATCTCTTGAAATAAGAATACCAGAAAAGGAACCTAACTGATGGTTAACCTGAGGTAGCTCAGAAAGTTAGAAAGAAGGAACACAAATATTAGTTAATCTTTGAGGTCCACCCTGTTCCAAAAACAGCAGTAGCGATGAGCCCAGCAGGTGCATGTGTGTAATCAACATGGGTGTTGGCAAGCATTTGGCCTGCCAGAAGTATGCAATGCCAGAGACTGAGTATGGTGGGCAGGCAGAGAAAATGGCGATGCAGGAAAAGGAGAAAAAGAATGCTCAGATGGGACAGATGGCTAGGGCAGGGGGACTGAGATGTGAGAGCCTTGTGAGAAATGCTAGGGGAAGGATTAGAGACTGTAGGGGAAAGATTGGAGACACTAGGGGGAAGATTGGAGACCCTAGAGGGAGGACTGGAGACCCTGGGGAGTGAAAGTGGAAGAGAGGATGACGCAGGGGGCGTAGAAACCTTTGGCTGAGAAAGCTGCGGGATTTGGTATGAGAGATATGGGGAGAAGCTGTAAAGACAGAAGCCACATCATAAGTGAGGGGAAGGGAGAGATCCTGGTGGAGCAGAGCGAGCCAGGAGTACTTGGGCCATCACAGAAGACAGGGTGAGAGAAAACCATGTCCTTAAAGTGAAGAAGTCCTAAAGATGAAGGGTTTTTGCCAACTTTTGACCATTTTGACAAAAGCATAAATAAAAGACTAGCTTTTTGGTTGTTGTAGCCTTTTAGAGGCCCAAAGCACCAAGGTTACCAATCAGGCACCACAGAGGGGTGTTTTCTGGAGGACAGGAAGTGGTCCCCATGACCGAATTATAAGGGAGCTGAGAGAACAATTTCACCTCAGGAACTAAGAGCTGTAGCTCCAAGGAACATGGAAGCTGTGCTCAGTCACACAAAACATAAGAGATCATAATCTATTTTGAAAGTGTGACAGGCAAAATTCCAACACCCATTCTTCTTGGCAGGTAACCATGAGAGCAGGGCATGATCTCAGCACACACGCCAATGAGGGGGGAAGAGACCCCTCCTAACAACCTGGGAGTCTGAGGAACAAATGGACTCCCAAGAGAAATTTTTGGGGCGTCCACCAAAGAAACTGTCCTATATTAGGATCGTGAGGTATGGGTCAGAAGCAATCCAGGGCAGTTAAGACAAATGATTGATCACAAAAATGAAACTAAAAGAAATGGCCGTAGTTACCCCGAGAGACACTTTGTGGCCGTTGGGGCCTCTCTCGGCAAGGTGAGGGACAGATCTCGCTGAGGCCTCTAAATGTAAGATCTCCATCGCGAAGAAGGCCCCAAGGATCCAGCTCTCATGAAAAATCAAGGGGTTTTTATTGTCCTCGCATGCGAGGGACCCTCTGACCGCACTCCAGTGGGAGAGGGGAGCGGGAGAGAGAAAGCCCCGAATAGGGGAGTGCAAAGTATATAAAGCCGAAGGCCAGAAAGCAAGCATCAGTTACAGAAGCAGATGGCATTGGTTAATAGGGGTTGTGTCATTTGTTTACTGGTGGGTGAGCTATCTGCTGCAGGTGGCTTGATGTTTTTCAAAACTCATATCCTGTCTGCAGGGTCAATAGTTCACAGTGCTCTTTTTTTGGGGACGTCGGATCACAACTTCCCTATCAGGTCAGAACATCTGGTTGTTCTGGCCGAGTGACAAGGCAAGAGGTGTTTTCTGAATGTTTTAACTCTTCAAGGCTGTCCTTGAGTATATGGCCATTCTCTTGTTTCAGCCTCTTCATTGCTGTGGAAAAGAAGTGGGCATTATAACACATGGCATTTGTCTTTTTTCTCCTCTCCTTTTCACTACTATTCTTTCATTTTAGTGGCACTGCCTTTTAATGGTGGTGTTTGCTTGTGTCAGTAAAGGTTTCTGCAGCTTGAGTTGAGTTATAGGAAGCCAAGCAACCCAACTGAGAAATGTGGAATTTCATTAGCTGGTCTCAGGACCACTTGTATACAGAACTCCCACCCTCATTTCAGGATCTAAACAAGAGGCTCTGAACTGGAAAGTTACAGATGTTTTAAAAGATAGAATCACAAAATATCCTGTTGGAAATCTTTTATCTAGAATCTTATAATAATTTTTGGATGACAACTGTATTCTCCTTCTTTTCTTGAGCAGTTTAATTTTTTTCATTGGGTACAGCTCATTTTGCTTTTTTCCTGGGACTTCTACCCTGAGTGATTTTCCATTTTGCTTGGTGAAATACAGGGCACCATTTAAATGCAAAGCTCAAAATGGCATCTATTATGCCAAGCTACAACACGGCTAAATTACAAGCCTCAATATTTTCTGGGGTAAAAATAACATATCTATAAACCCCACACTTAAGAGGCTGAAACAGGACTGCTGCTTTGAGGATAGGGCAATTCTGAGCTCTGTTAGGGGTTCAAATCTAGCTGATGTACATACAGAAAACTTATATCAATAAAACAAAACTAAGCTAAACAAATAAATCCAAACAAAATAGCTGAATGGAGACTGATTCCTTCAAATATTAATTTTATGTCTCAGGCATTAATTTTTTGTATATACACATTTTTGAGACAGCAAATTTAATACTAGATTGGAACTCACTGCTAATGCTACAGCCAAATAGGAGCACTGATTCTTGTGCTGAGTCAGTGCAAGAGTCCCTATTCACTCTCTCTAAAGCAGAGCTTGTAGTGGGAGCCTGCAGGATCAACATCCATAAAGCACAGAAACAGACAAATATCTCATCAATCACTTTGATGTACTACCAATGATATCTCTTCAAATCTCATTTAGGCCACTGAGTCCATTGTTCTTAATATACTTAAGCAGAATTTTGATATGTGAATTTGGTTTCATAGAACAAAACATAAATAACATCAAATATGGTACATAATAACTCAAATGTTCCTGGAAAACTGATGCATGTAAAAAATGTATAAACAATGAAACTAGGTACAAGCTGCAAATTATAGCTCAGTGTCACCAAGTGATCACTTTACATTCAGATATAATAAATGTATCTTGGGAGGCTGATGTAGGATAACTGCCTTGAGTTTGGGGCTAGCCTAAGTTACAGAGCTGTCTCAAATAAAGAAACCCTGACTGAGACACCTTGCAGACAATGTGAAACTTGAAAATTGACTGCATAAGACATGTTTGGTTTGCTTTAAAAAATTATAGCCATGAAATATAGAAAAATTCCACAATATTCAACATTTTCTGATGAACAATGTTGATATCATTCATATTATAGAGAAAACACTTTCAGAGCTGGGTATTTAGCTCAGCAGCATGAAAACCTAACTGGAAAGCTTGAGATCATGAGTTCGATCCTTGGTACAAAAAAAATTCAACTTTCACTTTCATGACACTGGGTCATAATTAGAGATAATCAAAATTGGATCTCAAGTGAAGAACACAGAATTCATGGGTTTAAGAGATGTGGAATAATGATTGTTACCAGAGCTGGTGTTATTCACCTCAAAGAGAAACAATGAGCCACCTTTAACTTCATGCTTGCCCTAAGAATATCTGACTTTTGGTGAGGACACTCTCTGTTATGTCCTGCTATTGGCCCATTGTTTCCTGCCAATAACTTCCACATCCTTTCCATGCTCTTCTGATCCACCCTAAGCAGAAAACCCTTCATGCCTAAACTATTGATATTCCTGCAAAATTTCAATTTAGGACATCTTCTTCACATGATTTAGTAAAGAACATTGCAGAGCATTTCCATATTTAAACAATGTCTATGATCAACCAAGCTATTAAGTCAGCTGTTAATTCAGAGATGATACTGATATTCCTTTCCATTCAGAACAATATCACCTGTATATGTTCATGCAGATGACTAAATTTAGGAATTTTTCAATGAGGATCTAACAGGCAGCACTTTCTGGAATTTGTCCTTAGCAAGCACACTTTACTCTCTGCCCGTGATAACACTTTTAAATCAGTTTCATTTTTGTCAGAATTCAAACTTCTATTGCTGTTCTGACAAACATAGCCTATGAGCAGGTGGTTAACAAAAAGTATGTTCAGAAATTCTTTGCATTGTTCCGTGTAATTCACAGGAGTTCACCAGGTGTTTGGGAAGCCTTCCTCCACTGAGCCACATCACTACACATCTCTGAATTATTAGGACTTTTGCCAACACCTGTCCTGAGGATGGATATGCGAGAATATACCATAAGTTTAGGCGATCCCTAAAAATACAATAAAGCACAAGTTTAAGGAGAGCCGTTGTGGATATGAGGCCCTGCATTACAGGTATTTATAAACTTTAGAACCTAAAGATTGCTGCTAACTGGAATGAGAACAGAGACCAAGCTCAGTACTGCTACTCAAGCTACAAAATGCATCAGAGTCAGGGTCTCCCCAAGCTCCTTCCTCTGCCCCCTATGATGGAGGTGCCAGGGTAGTAGAGAATTTCAAAGATGATACTCCATTCTGTTGCTATCATACTTAGGTCAGGGTTCTGGGGGCACAAAATCACGCTTACTCCCAGCAGGAGTAAAAAGGGACAGTGGATGACCCAAAGCCAATGCTAGAATACATCAGGAGCTGAAGCTGTCTACAGACACCAGAACTGCTTCTAAACACTTGTGACTTGTTTCTCCCAATTCCACCCTATTTCTGGCCTCCCATCCAAAGCCTCGCCATTCTGTGGCTAGAAGGTCCCCCAGGTTCTTTGCTAATCTGGCCACAGGACTTCAAAACCAGGAAATGAGATGCAGCAAGTATTCTGCTCCCAGTTTTGTGCTCCAAATAGGTAAATAATACCTAGACAATGGAAGAGACCCAAGAGACTGCCTGTCATGGCTCGCCTAACTGGACATTTCATATAGCCTGCCTCTTCATCACTGATTGACTGCTGCTCTACTGCCCTCATTCTGAGTCAAAAATAAACCGGCAAAGAACTCCTTCCTGCAAGAGAGGATCCCAAATGATAGACTGTAGTCAGAGACTTCTGGAGCTGGCTGTCTTCTACAATGTTGATATCAGTTACACAGAGGAATATGGGTACCAAAGGGCTTTACTTCAGGCTTTTCATTTCCAAATCCATTTTATTTCAAGGATAAAAAGAAAAAATAAACTAAAACTAAATTTCAGAACATATGAATCAGGGGGCAACACTGGTATATACATTGCACACTGCCATCCCCAGATCATTCACCCAGAGCACAAGACATCTGTATTCAATTTTCAGAAAAATACTGTTATGGGAAGCTGAGTTAGTTAAATACTATTGGCAGTGAGACAGGGCTAGGTCCTCCAAGGTGTCCATGCAGAAACCCAGATACCTTGCACCTATGTATAAGATGGATGTGATAGTTTGGACTCCAGAATAAAACCCAAGGAAGCAAGAAATTAAAATTTGGGGAGCAAAGGCTTTATTTTAGGCCAGGCCTGGCAATGCAATCTCCAGGAGCCAATTTGCCAGCCTTACAGCTAAAAAGGTTGGGTTTTAAACCCAAAAACCACAGGAATGTTGCAAACTTTGACCCAGTTTGATAACTTCCTTGTAGTTAAACTTTTCTAAAAGATAGCACATTGTATTTCAGGTAGGCTGAAGGGTGGTGGTGGGATACAAGAAACTGAAACTTAAAGTTTACTTAATCTAAAAAGAATAGGGAGGGGAGGGGGATTTACAAGGAGCTGAAATTTAAGTCTTTACTGGAGATGGAATTTTAATCTCTATTGAAATGGCACATACAGAACAGAAAGTGGGTCCATTGGTTAGAACTAGGTTACAACAATGGACAGCTCCTACTATGGGCCAAGCCTCAAGACAGAAAATCAACAAATTCATCCATACTCTAAGGACTGATATTCTAAATAGTTCCCTAGCACTCTGAGGAAGTCAGGAGTCACCATTCAAATAAATGTCTCCATATCCTTAAGACTGATATTGTAATTAGTTCCTATCAAGAGTCACCCTCCCCCTAAGGAAAGATTCACTGCTGCCTAAGAATGCCTGCTTTCTATGTGACACCCTTCCCCATTTGTTTCCAATTCAATTAACTTTACCTGGACTATTTATCTTATTGACAACCATAGATCTGTCCCATCTTATGCCCATCTGCATTTTGAGTTCCCAGTTTTCTCCAACTTAAACCCTTCTCACCACATGATTTTACTCTATAAAATTCCTTGGAAAAGACAGTCTTTGCCAACTCACTCAGGATGAATCTGCTCTCTCCTACAGCTGTCTTTCTCCAAATAATTATATTATCTTGAATTTGTTGTTCCTAAAAGTAATTTTTGGATTTCAGAAAACACAAACTCATACCAGCATAGTAGACCGGGAATTTCATTCCCCTATAGCAATACCACTATAAATTTTTCTTTTTCTTGAAGTCAGAGAAATCAGTAGATAATTGTATTCTTAAATGTTAATCTCATCTCTTAAGGGACACTTGGACTGAAGGGCTTTATCCTTGCCTTTAAGTGCTGCTTCTGTTTTCTGAAAGTGAACTGATCTGTAGTTTTGTTTACTTGTACAATGCATTAAGGAAATGACTAAAAACTTTTCTTGTGAATTGTTTACCACTAACTGTGGAAGAAGACACATAGCAAAAATTCTTTATTTTCATTTTGTAATTCAAACTGAAGGATGTACTTGAAATAGTTTTGCCCTAGAATAAATTACAGGACATCATGGTGGTAGTTCATCAGGGTTAAAGTTCAAATTAGCCATGTTTACCCATATGGCTACTTCCTCTTTTTTTTTCCCTGAATGCAACTTCCTCGTTCCTTTCCCAGGGGCCCAAAGAAAATTCCTATCAGCTCCTTGCATGACTTCAATGTCAGTGCCAGGCACTACATAGAGCAAAATTTCACATATACCCCATAATCCTGTAATCAGTCAGAAAAAAAGGCAAACCCTTGGTGGCTGTAGGCTCCCCTCCACATTCTTTAAATAGAAAGGACACTTTTACTTTTTGTTATATTCTGCTTCTCTATTGGGCCACAAAATCCTAACTGATAAGATTATATAGTACATCCAAAAGATGAGAAGTATAAAACAAAAGAGGCCTTTATTCTGAGAATGCAAAGAGAGAAAACAAAAACACCCTGACCACTGAAGTCTGGCTTTCTCTCTCATGGACTCGTGGCATGGGGGCATATATGCAACCTAGGTTTAGAGTGGAACATGAGGCCACATTAGGGATGCACAAGTAGTCCATTGGTCTTTGTTTGGCATGATAGGTAAATTTCTAGGTGCAGGGAAGTTGGAGTCACAGGTAAATTCCTAGGGGTGGGGGAGATAGGAGCTCCTTGGTTCTCCCTCACTGGATACAGTGTCCTGTCTCAGCCAAAACTCTTTCAGTAACAGTACTGATTCTCATGTATGTATGAAGCTAATTTAGCTCTTCAGTAATTCTCATGTTAAATGCTACGAGGACCCAATGGAAATTAATGCAGTGGGCTGTTGCTTCACTCTATCAGTGTCAATGCAGTAAGTTTAAACCTAAGATAAAAATAAAATTTCATATAAATTTCAAAACACAAATATGCATCAAAATACAACCAAGGTCCTAGAGACCTACAGACAGCTTTCAATAATATAATAGAAGCCTTCTAGAAACTGACAAAAATACAGTTTTTCTAATGAAAAATTGTTAAAGCAGCCAATAATGTAGAAACTTTTCAGAACAATTATAGGTAAATCTTCTCTTTAATAAGATATAACCTACTGTAATGGCAATGTCTAGATCTTGCTAAATAATACACTTAAATCAATTATTTAACATTTATAATGACTGATGTATACAATTTTAGATATTGCCAGGACTACAATCACTGTGATTTGCATTAATCACTTAAAACTGCAGGAGAAGTAGCAAATTTCAGAGCTTATATAGTATAGTCATGTAAATTTGGCTCATGTTAATGGTATAGGGTAATGAAACTCCTTACTTACTATATGTCTGGTATGAGTTTGTGTTCTCTAAATTTAAAGAATGAATTTTAGGAATGATCGAGTTTAAGAATGGAACATATTTATTAGGAGAAGGAAAGCTTCTGAGAGACAGAAAGGGTCATGAGTGGGTTGCCAAAGACTCTGTCTTTCTGAGGAGCTTGTACAGGGTTAAACTATGAGGTCAGAGGGGTCACAGGAGGGGAAAAATAGGAATTTTGAAGATTAGCATAAGGCGGGATAAGACTGTGGTCAACCAATAAGGTTAATTACTCAGGTAAAATTGATTAAATTGGGAGCAAAAGGGAGAGCAAGTCACATACTAAGTGGACCTGTTTAAGAGCAGGGACAAGTCCTGTAGGGGGTTGGGATGGTGACTCTTGACGTTCCTCAGGGTGATCAGAGAACTACTTTGGACTGTGGGTTCTTAGCACTTGGTTGCATTTCCTTGCCTTTTCTTTTGAGATTTGGCCCACAGCAGGAGGTGATTGTCTCTTCCAATGCTACAAGCAATCTGAACTTATTTTCTGGCTCCTTTGAGGGCCCAGCCCTGTTGTTACAGGCAGCTGACTTAGTTAGAAATATATAGCCAGGGAGACAGGATCAGGTCCTAGAAGTGGTCAGTGCAGAAGCCCAGACACCTTGCAGCTATGGGTGAGA
This sequence comes from Cavia porcellus, assembly GCF_034190915.1. Taxonomy (NCBI): domain Eukaryota; kingdom Metazoa; phylum Chordata; class Mammalia; order Rodentia; family Caviidae; genus Cavia; species Cavia porcellus. The sequence continues at coordinate 3,229,804 of NW_026947536.1, forward strand.
GAGATACCTCTTGTTATGGGCCAGGCCTCAAGACAAAATATGTCTTTAAAAATGCAGATCAAGCAAGTAGCTTCATGCAAAGGTTTTGGAACATTTAGCAGATGTTTGATATTCAAATGGGAATAGGACAAATATAATCTTGCCCTGTTTGATGTCAAATGCACCAAGTTTGTTGGCTCACAACATTAAGGAACGAAGTCACAAACCAAAATAAGTTCAAAAAGTTTTCTGGGAAAAAAGAGAAGAATGGCCCGGATTTTCAGGAGTGCTCTTCAGTGTTTAAGTCACAGGCCTATTGTCAGGGGTCATTTATGCAGCAAAGTCACAATGTGGCTACAGTGAGAGTCCCAAACTACAATCAACCTATAAACTTGTAGTGAGGGGCTTAACTAATATTATTTAACCTGGGAAGAAGTCACCCAGGAATAGTATGTGGAAAGAGCAAAGGCATTTTGTGGGAACAATAGTCCAGTTGTTCTGTGTAGGGAGCGGTTTTAAATGGCTGCTGCTGCCCTGCCCCTCCTGCCTGAGGGCATTTTGTGTGTCAGCCTACATTTCCCATGATCCTCCCCTTGCCTGCAATGCACATGACAAGCAAACTTCCTATTTCAGCCTGCCTACACTGCCCATAATCCTCTCCTGCTTACATCATATATCCGGATATGATGATGACCTGTCAGATTAAGCCTTCTTCCTGCCTATGGCCCGCCCCCACCCTATATAAGTTGTAGCCATTTTAAAAATAAACGAGACTCGATTGGAACCTCATCCTGTCTCCATCTCTCTTTTCTCTTGTCCCGCCCCCATCCCCGATCCCCTCTCCAGGTTGAGACCCACAGATTGGTCCGCAGGCCGGATCAAGTGGCGCCCAACGTGGGGCGGGTCAAGTGGCGACCACGAAGGGACCCCACCTGGCACGAGGGATAACGACGCGGGACCGTTCACAGGAGTAAAGCGCTGGCCAGCGTGACTGATTCAAGGACTTCGTTCCTGTGATCCGTGCAGACGGCCACCTTACGTCTCGCCTGAATCACGGTAGGTGAACGGCATTAGTATGGGACAAGCACTCAGTGAGCACGAATTGTTCGTGACTGGCCTCAGGGAGGCACTCAAGACTAGAGGGATTAAGGTTATAAGACAAAGATTTGATAAAGTACTTTCAGTTTATACATTCAGTGTGTCCATGGTTCCCCCTAGAGGGTACCATTAATTTAAACAGGTGGAATAGAGTAGGAGATGCTCTTAAGGACTATTATGAAGTTTTTGGTCCAAAAAAGGTTCCTGTAACTGCTTTTTCATATTGGACTTTAATCTCTGAGCTGCTGGCACAACGTCACGCAGATCCCCAGCTCGCGGAGACGCTTGCCCAGGGTGAGGCTGCGTTAGCTGCCTCCCATAGTTGTACTCCACCACTACCGGTCTTATCTAAGGCGCCCAGCCCTCCCGGCTCTGTGGTCCTTGATATCCCGGAGCCTTTTCAAGATGGCGACATGCCGCCACTCCCCTTGTCTGGAGACCACGAGGGTCCTCAAAATGGCGCCATCAAGGCCCCTCCTCCATACCGCCCTATTTACCCTGACCTTTCCAATGACCAGGAAGTTGATTGGTCACAATTAGCAGAAGAGGCAGCCCGATACCATTCCCCCCGGGTTATGGCTCCTGTTGCTGCAGAACTACTCCCCGGTCTTCAGCGACCGCCCGGTCCGTCTTCTGCCCTTCTCTCATTAGAGGAACAATTTCATGATTTACAACAGCAGGTTCAGCTGACTAAGGATATACAAAGGCTTTCCTTAGAGCTCCAAACATTGCATGCAAACCCCCCTAGAATGATGGCCGTCACGGGCCTGCCACTCCCTAAGATAGCGCCTATCTCAGGGTCCTCAGGTGGTCTGCCCACAATGATGTTCCCGGTTACAGAGACTGCCTGCCCTCCCAAAACAGAGGCCTTAACACATCCCTTATTGTTTCCTGTAACAGAAGTTGCCCAACCAGGCACGAGTGGCGATAACTTACACAATGGTGGGGAGACAACTCGACCCACCCAAGGTAGTGCCAGTCCACAAGAGGGTGACATTAAATCAATTAGGGAAAGGGGGAGACAAAGGAGGCAAACTAGACGTGGGACTCAATCCCCAAGTCAGGAACATGAAAGAGATAAAATACAGGCCACTACCACAACTAGGGGAAATAAAAAAAGACAGCCACCACGTCTACATAGAGGAGATATAGAAACTGATAATAGTGAGGAAGAAAATGACTCTGACTCGCATAGCAGTGATACAGACACAGACCAACCGGCCCTAGCACTGAGAGCCAATAGGGCCCATGCACCATTCCCAGTATCTGCCCTAAAAGAATTTAAAAAAGCAGTATCTCAATATGGCCCCACGGCGGCCTTCACCCTTGCGGTCCTAGATTCCTTAACCCAAGGCTGGATTACGCCTAATGATTGGAGAGATTTAGCCAGAGCTACACTTTCAGGGGGCAACTATCTGCTCTGGAAGGTAGAATTCCAAGACCAATGTGAACTTTTAGCTAAAGACAATACTAACAGGAAAAATTATTACACCCTTCCCATGCTGATGGGAACAGGCCGATATGCCACACAACAAGCCCAAATGCGATATGAGGCAGGTCTTTTTGCTCAGATCACCCTGGCAGCAAGCAGAGCATGGCAAAGGCTCCCCTCTGGTGGAGCTGCTTCTTCCCTGACAAAAATAAAACAAAAACCTGAGGAACACTTCTCTGATTTTGTTGATCGCCTCTTACAGGCAACTGAGTGTCTCTTCGGCACCACCGAAGATAACACTGGCCTTGTTAGGCAACTGGCTTATGAAAATGATCTTCCTGCCTGCCAGGCTGCTATCAAACCCTATAGAAAAAAAGAGGACCTTTCGGGTTATATTCGCTTGTGTGCCGACATAGGCCCCACCTATCATCAAGGTTTAGCTATGGCTGCAGCTGTAAAAGAAATCTTCCTCACACACAAGCAAGGAGGGAAAACAAATAATGGCAAATGCTTTAAATGTGATCAGAAAGGCCATTTTGTCAGAGACTGCCCTGTGGCCCAAAAGTCTCAGTACAATACTTCAAGGCCAAAACCTACAAGTCTATGTCCAAAATGCAGAAGGGGATATCATTGGGCTAAAGAATGCAGGTCAAAGACAGATGCAGATGGCAATCCCCTCCCCCAGCAGGGAAACGGGATTCGGGGTCAGCCCCAGACCCCCACCCTCAGACAGACCTCCGGGGCTATAAGGTTTGTCCCACAACAAAACAACCAGACACAACAGGAACAGGCACAAAACAATCCATTTCAAACCTCCTCCGCGCCACACCAGGAAGTGCAGGACTGGACCTCTGTTCCGCCTCCAATGCAGTATTAGCTTCTGACATGGGAGTACAGGCCATCCCCACCGGGATTTATGGCCCTCTTCCCAAGGGCACTTGTGGGTTAATTCTTGGACGCGGCAGTACAATATTAAAAGGGTTACAAGTTGTTCCAGGAGTCATAGATAACGACTATACTGGCGAAATTGTTGTCATGGCATCCTCTATCTCTGGCCTGGTTTCCATTAGCCATGGACAACGTATTTCTCAGTTGGTGCTGCTGCCTTTAGTTCAAACTTCTAATGCAGCTGTGGCTTCCTACAGGGGAAATTCTTCCCTTGGATCCTCAGATATATATTGGGCTCAATTCATTTCCAAAGATAAACCCCTTATGGCTTTATTGCTTAATGGGAAAAGTTTCTCAGGGCTCATAGATACAGGTGCTGATGTAACAGTCATTAGAAAGGAGGACTGGCCTCCCACATGGCCCTTAGAAACCACTATGAGGCATTTACAAGGGATTGGACAATCTAAAAATCCACAACGTAGTGCCAGTCTACTTACCTGGAAAGATAGTGAGAACAGTCAGGGGCACATACAGCCCTATATTGTAGAAGGGCTGCCCCTTAACTTGTGGGGCAGAGATTTGCTAACTCAGATGGGAATGATGATGGGCAGTCCCAATGCTGTAGTCACCAAACAGATGCTCACTCAGGGCTTCCTTCCTAATAGAGGTTTAGGCAAACGAGGCTCAGGCATTAAAGTGCCTATTTCCCCAACTCCAAACCCCTCTAAAGCAGGCCTAGGCCATTTTCAATAGGGGTCATTGACCTTCCTGCGGCCCATGCAAAAGAGATTACTTGGTTATCAGACAAACCTGTTTGGGTCGATCAGTGGCCCCTTACCTCTAAAAAGCTCGCAGCTGCACAGCAGCTGGTGCAGGACCAGTTAGATGCGGGCCACATTGTCCCCAGTGATTCCCCTTGGAACACACCCATCTTTGTTATTCGAAAAAAGTCAGGGAAATGGAGGCTGCTACAAGACCTTAGGGCAATAAATAAGACCATGGTCTTAATGGGACATCTGCAGCCAGGACTCCCTTCACCCAGTGCCATTCCTCTGATTTTTTAAAATTGTCATTGATCTTAAAGATTGCTTTTTTTCTATTCCCTTACATCCAAATCCAAAATACAATCAGCCCACTACAGGTCCTGTTACTACTGTTCAAATAACTACAGTAAGTCCCTCAGCCATAAACGGTTTCTCAAGCTCCGCTACACCAGGCAGATCATAAACCTGCCCCTCAATATTCACATTCTAACCTGTTCAGTTTGATTAAAGGAGCATACATGGCTTTAAATCATACCCAACCTGATCTCACCCAATCATATTGATTATGCTTGGCTGCTCCTCCCCCATATTATGAAGGAAAGGCCCTCAATTTAACCTTTATCAGTTCTTCTAGCTCATCTGCCTGTGATTGGGACAATCACCACAAGCTGACTCTCCCTGATGTCTCAGGTAGAGGAACTTGTCTTGGGGATTCCAGCCATCCACCAGCACTGGCAGCACAACTCTGTGCCCAGCTTCATTCCAAATTCAAGCCAAATAATTACCTCATTCCACCCCCAGGAACGTCTTGGGCCTGCAATTTTGGCCTATCACCCTGTATAGCAACTGCTGTTTTTAACAAGTCTACAGATTTTTGTGTTCTTGTACAGGTTCTTCCTCGCATAACCTTCCACCCAGGAGACTACTACCTCCAGGCATCACAGATCAGCTATATATCTAAGAGAGAACCTGTGACATTCACCTTAGCTGTGTTACTAGGGTTAGGAGTAGCAACGGGAATAGGGACAGGGACCACAGCTCTAGTGTTGGGAGATAAGCATCTAGCTCAATTACAGGCAGCAGTAGATCAGGATTTAAAAGAAATAGAAGCATCTGTGACAGCTCTACAGGCGTCCCTGACGTCTCTATCTGAGGTAGTCCTACAAAATAAAAGAGGACTAGACCTCCTGTTTATGAAGGAGGGTGGCTTATGTGCAGCCCTCAAGGAAGAGTGTTGTTTTTATGCTGACCACTCGGGAGTAGTCAAAGAGTCCATGAGTAAACTGAGAGAGTGCCTCGAAGAGAGAGAAAAGGAGCGCATCGGAGCAACCACCTTCTCCTCCATGTGGGAGGGTCTCTTCCCTTACATTGCCCCCCTCTTGGGACCCCTAGCTGCCTTGCTGTTGCTGCTTACTGTAGGACCTTGTATTTTTCAGAGGATCGTGACACTCATTAATAACGTTAATAACAAGATTGACACATTTATGGCAAAGCCCATTCAGGTATATTACCATCGGTTGGAAATGGCAGAACAACAAACTTATCGGGAAAATTCACCCACTGACGGCCCACATGATGCTGTGGCCCAGACACCCTGAGGCACTGGACAGGCAGTCAGAGACGGGCAACTAGGATACATATGTAATGCCAATCGGCCACCTAAGACAGGTCCAGGACCAAGAGCTGTCCTGCAGGCCCATGACGGGTAAGGCTCGATTGGGTTCATATGAGGAGTCCTTGACCCAAGACAGGCGCTGTCTTCCCAGGGCCTGCCATGTTCCAAAAAATATATATAATAATAAGGGAGGAGATGTAGGGAGCGGTTTTAAATGGCTGCTGCTGCCCTGCCCCTCCTGCCTGAGGGCATTTTGTGTGTCAGCCTACATTTCCCATGATCCTCCCCTTGCCTGCAATGCACATGACAAGCAAACTTCCTATTTCAGCCTGCCTACACTGCCCATAATCCTCTCCTGCTTACATCATATATCCGGATATGATGATGACCTGTCAGATTAAGCCTTCTTCCTGCCTATGGCCCGCCCCCACCCTATATAAGTTGTAGCCATTTTAAAAATAAACGAGACTCGATTGGAACCTCATCCTGTCTCCATCTCTCTTTTCTCTTGTCCCGCCCCCATCCCCGATCCCCTCTCCAGGTTGAGACCCACAGATTGGTCCGCAGGCCGGATCAGTTCTGGTCATTGAGTATGGTAATTGATGCCTATTTGGACTTCATGGAGGAAGTAGTGGTAACTGTAGTACATTTCAAGCTATTATTTTCTCTTCAGGAGGCATGCAGACATGGTCACTGCATCTTCACCTTCATGTCTGGCTTTCTTCAGCTGAGCCTGTAGAGGGATTGTTGTGTTTAGTTTTTTATGTTGACTCCTTTGAGGTTCCAATTTCTCTCTGACTGTATATCAACTTTTCTCTACTTTGACCTCCTGTACTAAAATCACAATACCATGTGACTGGATAATGTGATGCTTATACATTTAATAAAATGTCATTCAATAAAGGCCAGGGATTTAGCTCAGCAGGCAGAAGCACCTGCCTGGGAAGTGCTAAGTTGTGAGTTTCATCCCCTGTACCTAAAAAAAACACAGTGTTTTAAACTGCAGAGAAAGAAAATAGCTTCATTTGTGAAGATGTAGATGGACAAGAGCTTTAATTAAATATGTCAATGGTAAATTAAACATTGGTAATAGTCATATATAGAATCTGAAGATGTTGGGCTGGGTTTTGAGCTTAGTGGTCAAAGCAATGTTCGAAAGCCTTTTCATGAAGCTACGTGCTTGCTCTGAGTTTAAGATTTCGTTGAGTTTTTGGACCTCTTCATTCTAACAAATTGCAGATTTATTGGAGGAAGGAGGTCACTGTTGTGCTATAGCACAATAGGTACCATTCCTAACTCTGTATTTGTCACAGCTGCCAGGATGCCACTACATGGCCAGCTGTCCGCTGCAACATCATTCCATAATTGCCAATTTAGGTCAGCTTTCATTCAGCTCTATTATTTTTGTTTTCCTCTAGTAGTCTTTCTGTCTCCCTTGGTTTTTTACTTTTTTCTTTTTTTTTTTTTTTTTTTTTTTTTTTGTTTTTAAAGATGTAGTCTCACTTTGTAGTTCTGGCTGGCCTTTCACTCACTGCATAGGTTAGATTGTCCTTGAATACATGGCCATTCTCCTGTTTCAGCCTTTTTAATGCTGTGGAATAGAGGTAAGCATCATAACACATGGTGTTGGTCATTTTTTCCCTCCTTTTCAGCATTATTCTTTCATTTCAGGGGTACTGACATTTAATCCAGAGGTTTGCTTCTGTCAGTAATCTTTCTGCTTCTTGAGGTGAGTTTGTGAACAACAGTATAGGAATCCAAGCATCCAGAGGATAAATTTGGAATTTAAATATTTGAGCTCAAAACCACTTTTATACAGACCTCCTTCCCCATTTCAGAATCTAAACAATTGGCTCTGAACTGGAAAGTTAGGCACTTTTAAGAGAGAATCACAGAAGACATCCCATTGGAAACAATTTAGTAGAATCTTAAATTAATTTTTGGTTGACACCTGTATCCTGCTTCTTTTTTAGCAGGTTTTTTACTTGGGTACAGCTCCTTTTGCTTTTCTCATTGAACTTATACCCTGAGTGATTTTTCATTTTCCTGGATCAAATACAGGGCACTAGATAAATGCAGGGTGCAAGATGGCTTCTGTTATGCGAGGCTACAATACAGCTGAGCTACATTGCCAAGTCTCAGTATTTTCTAGGGTCAAAAGCACATAATGTTTGAATATTTCACTGTTTATGATATTCATACTTATAGTAAAGTGTGATCTATAGTCAGGACAAGTGACGCTCACCAGGACTCTCATTTCTTTCCACTGGTCTTTTTCTCATCATCCTAAATCCAATACTCTCTGAATTCTTAATACTAATGCTCACATTTGATTCATATTCCTACTTGTGACATCTCCTTTTTCTGCAGTAGTCTATCCTGGTATCCCGGGCTCATAAGAGATAGAAGCACATCTTCTGATTCCCTACACTCCAATGATGTTATGTGTTATATTGAACAATTTTCCTTTAAGGGAATGGCAGTTAATCAATACATGTGTATCTTATGACTGTTCCTTTGTGTTTCAAATAACACCCGGAATTCTTTCAAGTTTTATGTGCACACCTGTAATCCCAGAACTTGGGAGGCTGAGGTAGGATAATCAATTAGAATTGACTGGACTAGGAAGTGAGTCCACAGTCAGCCTGAACTGCATGGGGAAATCCTGTCTCAAACAAACAGAAAAAAATATGCTATTATTGTGGATATCCTTGAGAAGAAGAACTCAAAAGTTTGAAACTCTTAAGATCATACCTATTATGTTTCATCTGGTGAGTATAAGAGACCAGTAAAACTACCTTCAAGGATATGGAGAAAACACAAATAATCTTATTGTAAACTGTCATATAGATGTAATGCATTGCCCACCAAAATACCACTAGGATAGCTCACAAATGTAGAGAGAACATTTCTAAAACTCATCTGGAAACAGAAATGCTCTAGATCGCCAAAGACATTTCTGAGCAACAAAGGCAAGTCAGGAAGCATCACAATTCTTGACTTGCTATTATACTAGAAAGCTACTATTAGAAAATCAGCATAGTTATGGTGGAAAAACAGACCTAAGAATCAACCAAAAAGACTAGAAGATGCAAATAGAACTACAAACACACTCTCCTACTTTGTGTTTGCCAAAGGAGCCAAACATGTTCGCTGGAAGAGAGATAGCCTCTTCAAAAAATGGTGCTGAAGAAAATGACTTTTCTCATACTGAAGACTTAAACTGGAGATATGTCTATCACTATGAAACAAACAAAAGTCAAACTAGATTAAAGATCTAAATATTAAAACAGAAACACTAATGAGGCTTCATGAACAAAATACAAATTTTAAAGAATCAACCACTGGGACCCCATCATATTAACAAATATTTCTACATCAAAAGAAATCACTAACAGAGTGAAAAGACAATGCCCAGAATGGGCAAGGAATACCTTTCTATTTATGATAATCTCTTCAATATCCTTTTCCAGAGTACGATAATTTTCAATATGTAAGTCCTTTACTTTCTTCGTTAGGTTCTTTCCAAGTATTTTGTTTTCTGGGAGGCTATCTGTAAAGGCTGTGGTTTCTGTAACTTCTCTCGGTGAGTTTGTTGATTGTGTACAGCAATGCTATTGATTTTTGATTGTCAACTAGGTCTCCCGCTACATTATTGAATTTGGTTATTAATTCTAGGACTATTTTGGTGGAGTCTTTGCTATCTTCTATTTAGAATATCATATCATCTGTGAATAATGATAGTTTAATTACTTTCTATTATATATTTATTCTTATTTCTCTCTTTTGTCTAATTGGTCTGCCTAATGTTTCCAGAGCTATATTGAATGGGAGTGGTCATAATAGTGATCCGTGTCCTTTTGATAACTCTAAAATGAAAGTTTTCTGTTATTCTCTATTTAGTATGATGCTGGAATTTTCTTTGTCATTGTCTGATTTTTTTGTCTTTTTCTTTTTTGTCGGTACTGGTGATTGAACTCACGACCACACAATTGCAAGGCAGATGCTTATGCCACTGAGCTATATCCCCAGCCATGTCATTGTTTGATTTTATCAGCTTGAGGTAAAGCTCATCTGTTGTTATTTACTGTAGGGTTTTTATCACAAATCAGTGCTTGATTTTATAATGCTTATTGTGCATTTATTGAGATGATTACCATGTGACTTTTGTTTTTGACTGTGTTGATATGATATTTAATTTTGTTGATTTGCATGTACTGAAACATCCCTGACTTCCTAGGATGAATCCAAGTTGATCAGGTTTTAAAATCTTCTTGATGATTTGCTACATTCATTTTTCTAGTATATTGTTAAGGATTTTTGCATCTTGTTCATTAGGAAAACTGTCCTATAGTTTACTTTTTCTGGTTGGGTCTTTCTCTGGTTTTAGTATCAGTGTAATACTTGCCTCCAGGAATGAGTTAGGGATAACAGCTTCTCTTTCAATGTCATTAAACAGCAGTGGCCTTAAATTTTTTTCTACATTTATTGTAGAATTCAGCAGTAAGTCCATCAGGACCTAGACTTTTTATGTTGGTCATTTGCTTTTCTGTTGTCATTGTTTTTCTTTTTTTTTAATGTGCTCATGAGTTAGGCTCTAAGTTCAGGTTGGCCTTGAGCTCACTTTGTAGTTTTGTTATTCTCAAACTTACAACAATCCTTGTACCTCCGCCTCCGAAGTTCTGGGATTACAGGAATGCACCACCATGCCCAGCAGCTGATACATTTTTAATTAGATCTTCATTCTCATTTACTGATACTCTATTTTCTAGAATTTTTATATCTTCTTGGATCAGATTTGGCATTTCATACATTTCTAGGAATCACTGAATTTCTATATTTTCTAACCTATGAAAGTATAAGCTTTTCAAGCAGATATTGATGACCTTCTGAATTTTCACAGGATCTGTAATTATTTTATTCTTCTGATTCCTCAGTGCATGGTTTCCAGTCTTTGTTTTTTTCTTTTATGATATGGCTGTCCAAGGGTTTATCAATTTTGCTTATTCTTTCAGTGAACCACCTCTTTGATTCATTAATTATTTGTATGGTTTTCTTGTTCTGCATTGCATGAATTTCTTGTCTGGTCTTATAATTTCCTCCCTTGTTTGGGATTTGTGTTTTTCTTGCCATTCTTCTTCTGGAAGAATGAAATGCAACATTACATTATTTGTTTGTGTTCTTTCAATTCCCTGATGTGAGATTTGACTACTATAAATTTCCCTGTTTGGACTGCTTTCATTGAATCCCATAAGATACAAGATTTGCATCTATGTTCTTGTTAGGTTGTAGGTATTTTTAAGTTTCTTCCTTTATTTAATCTGTCACCCATTGGTTGTCTAGAAGAGTGTTATTTAATTTCCATATAGTTACGCAGTTTTGGCAACTTCCTTTACCATTATTTCCCAATATAAATTCATGCTTAAGAATACTAGCCTTAGGCTGCAAAGTCAATCAAGTAATACAAGGATTAAGTTTTTTTATACCTCCATTGCTATCAACTCAGCATGTGCTCTAAACCCGTCAGACTGTTGGTGGTGGGAGGAGGTGAGTGTGGTGCTCTTCTCCCAGCCAATGCAATGGCTAGCTCACAGGAAGTGTAAGTTACTTTCTTGTTTTTCTTACGAGAACCAGAATAGATTCCACAGAATCACAACATGGGCACATTGGCGAGTTTCCCCTACCATTCCCCATATGACAGCCACCAGCTCACAGCAAGGGCATATTAGCTTTCTATTTCTCCTCTCAGGCCTGGGAGGCTCTGGATTGTTAATTTTTTCTTCAGGATGACTTAGTGGATACATATCATAAAACCTGCATATCTGTGTGTGTGTCCTACAGAAAATAATTCATATGTAGATCATTGATTGGAGTGGAAATAATTGTCTTGAGGAAAGTTGTGTCATGTAAGAGGATTTCGCATTGGTGAACCAAAAAATACAGTGGAATATAACAGCTTTTGTATATGTGAATTGTCTTAAACAGGTTTGATACTTGTTCCTGTCATCATCCAACAATACCAGATTTCAGTGCTGAGTCTTTAAAATAGATACATTTTATGTATCATGTTGGGGTCTTTTCCTAGAAACCAAGATGCCAAATAGGTGTACCAAAAAGACTCTAAGAAATGAGAAAAACAGCATGGTCTTCAGGGCTGCAGGAGGAGAGAGATCCTTAGCAGAGCTCATCACTCTGCTAGCCAGCTGGCCAACCTCATGCAGGCAGGAGTTGAGTGGACAATGGAGGAAACCTGAACAGGATCTTGGGAGAGGTTCAAGACCCACTCCAAGCAACAGATGATGGTAATTGCAGAGAACTATTCCACAGAAAGTGTCTAGGTGGCCTCAGCTGTGGCCTATCTTGCCACTTGAGGCATCTCTTGAGTCTCAGTTCATTCATGCCTGTGCCACATCACAGCCCTGCATGAGTATTCAGCTTTAATGACTTCAAGATATTCCTCCATTTTGTTTGGTTGATACACAGATGGGTGACCAGCTGAAGATGTAGAAGGTGTGTTAGAGCTCCCACCACTGCACAGTCCATCCATCCATAATGGTAGTGAGCTACCAGAATAGGCATCAGTCTAGATTTAGTTTTTGGCCTATAGTGAGCCAGTTTTTCAAGCACAATTCATTTAAGAGACTGTGGTTCTTCCAGTGAACATGTTTGACCCCTTTATCAAAGATAAGATAGTTGAGTTTGTTTGTAGTTGTGGTTGTATCTTCTAATTTATTCCACTGATCTTTATATCTGTTTTTATTGTAATACCATGTTGCTTTTATTATAATTGCTTAGTAGTATAATTTCGACTCAGGGATTGTGATGCCTCTTGCCTTTCCTTTGCTGCTTAGAATTGTCTTTGCTATTCTAGGTCTCTTCTGGTTCCAGATTAATTTTAGGAGTGATTTCTCTAGATCTATGAGGTATGTTGATGCTATATTCATTGGGATTGTAGTGAACTTGTATAACACTTTTGAGAGAAAGGGCATTTTCAAAATATTTAGTCTTCCTATGCATGAACAAGCGATGTCTTTACATTTTCTGAGATTCTCTTCAATTTCTTTTTCAGGATATTATAATTTTCCATATATAGATAATTTTACTTCTCTTGTGAGATTAATTCCAAAGTATTTTATTTTTTGGTTGTTAGTGTGAAGGGTATGGCTTCTGCTATTTCTCTCTCAATGATTTTGTTGTTGGTGCACAGGAATGCTATTGATTTTTGAGTATTGATTTGTATCCATCTACTTTGCTGAATTTATAGTATCTAGGAGACTTCCAATGGGATTTTGAGGGTCTTCTATGTAGAGTATCATGTCATCTGCAAATAATAATAATTTAAGTTCCTCCTTTCCTATCTTTACCCCTTTAATTTCTGTCTAATATCTCATTGCTCTGGCTAGTATTTCCAGTACTATTCTGAATAGGAACAGTGATGAGGGACATCCTTGTCTTTTGCCTTATGGTAAGGTAAAGGCCTTAATCTTTTTGCCATTTAATATGATGCTGGCTATTGGTTTGTCATAGATGACTTCTATCACATTGAGGTAAAGATCATCTATTCCAATTTTCTGTAAGGTTCTTTTCATGAATGGAAGATGCACCTTATGGAAAGCTTCTTCTACATCAATAGAAATGCTCACGTGATTCTTACCTTTGGTTTTATTGATATGGTGGATTTCATTGATTGATTTACATATGGTGAAACATCCCTGCATGCCTGGGATGAATGGCACTTGGTTGTGGTGTATCATCCTGATGACTTGCTGCTTCCTGTTTGCCAATATTTTATTGAGGATTTTTGTATCTGTGTTCATTAGGGAGGTTGGCCTGTAGTTCTCTTTTTTTGTTGGGTCTTTCTCAGGTTTTGGAACTAGAATACTATTAATTCCAGGAATGATTAAGGAAGAATTGATTTTCTTTTGATTTCACTGAGGTGTTTCAGGAGTGCTGGCATTAACTTTTTTGTATATCTTGAAGAATTCCACAGTGAATCTATCTGGGCCTGGGCTCTTCTTTGTATGTAAGGAGAATTATTATGTTTTCAATTTCATTAATAGAGACTGATTTATTCAATAGTTTTACATCATCTTGATCGAGCTTTGGTAATTCATATGTTTCTAGGCATCTGTCCATTTCTTCTGTGTTATTAAACCAATGAAAGTAGATTATTTTTAAAAAGGTGTTGATATCTTCTGAATTTCCCAAGAGTCTATCGTGATTTTGTCATTTGCATTCCTTATTTCATGAATTTGAGCATTTTCTTCCCCTTTTAAAATAGGGTAGTTTAGGTGCTTATCAATTTTATTTATTTTTTCACAGAACCAACTCTTTCGTTCATTGATTCTTTGGATTGTGATCTTAGTCTCTATTGCATTAATTTCTGCTCTGATTTTTATAATTTCCTCCCTTCTTTTGACTTTGGGCTTCACTTGCTCTTGTCTTTCTAGATATTTGAGGTGTAGCATAAGGTTCTTTCTTTGTATTCATTCTGTTTTCCTGATGTGGGAAGTCAGTGCAATGAATTGTCCTCTGAGGGCTGATTTATTGCATCCTACACATTCCAGTAAGTTGTATGTGTATTTTTGTTTGATTTTAGGTATCTTTTTTTGTTGTTGTTCTTTAATTTCCCCTGTGACCAAAAAAGAAAAATTTTCCCCTGTGACCTTCAGATTGCTCAAGAGTGTGTTATTTAATTTCCATGTGTTTGTGTGATTTTTGCAGTTTCTTTTATCATTAGTTACTAGATTCATGATTCTATGATCCTGTAAAATGCATGAGATAATTTAAACCCTTTTGCATTTATTTAAAAAAGTTCTGTGGCCTAGTATATGGGATATTTTAGAGAATATCCCACGTAATGCTAAGAAGAATATATATTCTGATTTTGTTGTGTGGAACACTCTGTATATGTCCATCAGGTCCATTAGTTTACAGGTGTGATTCAGTTCTGTTATTTCTTTGCTGATTTTTGTCTGGTTGATCTGTCTCTTGGTGTCCATGTTGTGTTAAGTTCTCCTGTTAGAATTGTGTTATTGCTTATTTGATTTTTCATTTCTATATATAATTGCTTTGGATAACTTTGTGTTATGGAATTTGGTGCATATATATTTAAGATAGTTATCCCTTCCTCTTGAAGTTTTCCCCTAAGCAGTATGTAGTGACCTTCTTTATGTCTTAGAATCATCCCTGGTTTGAAGTTCACATTGTCTGCAAAAAAAATAGTTACACTTGTTTTTTTTTTTCACTTCCTGTTGCATGATGTATTATTTTCCATCCTTTGACTTTCAGTCTGTGAGTTTCACTTTGGCTTAGATGGGTTTCTTGTAGACAGAATGTGATTGGCCATTGTTTCTTGATCCATTGTACCAGTCTGTTTCTTTTAATTGGTGAATTGAGCCCATTCACATTAATGTTTATAACTGTTATGTACTGGTTTATTGTTGACATGTTATCTTTTCATACTGGTTAATTGTCTGCCTTGCTTAGTAGTTTTATTCTATGAATATCAAAACTGTCTTTCAGTATTCTTTGCAGGGTTGGCTTGGTAGTCATAAATTTGTTAGATGTTCTTTGTCATGAAAGTTAAAGATACAACAGCAAGAAATAACATGCCAATACTTGCAAATTATTTGTCAATATAAAATGACTGCATCTGTGACTGCATCCTTTATTGGCAATTCAAGTACACAGAGGACAGACAGCATAGGCTACAAGGCTAGGTTCAGGTGACAGGAAGCATCATGGAGGTTCCTAACCCATGTGCTTCTTGATCATGCAACACAGAATGTAATGCCTTAATATCTGTAGAGAATCTATCAACAGTCTTCAAAGCCAAGCTATTGATATAGCTGGACTTCTCCTCATGAGAAAAGTGGCATGGAACATTAGCTAACTAAAGAAATTAGTCATGTCTGAAAAATGGCACCTCTTACCCTTTCCCAACTATTGTAGTAAGGGTTTGCAAAGAAAGAGATTTAATATGGAACTTATAATTGATAAGATTATATTAAAATATTCACTCCCAAAAAGTCAGATTTAGAGAGGTGTAGATCTGTCCACATACTAGATACCTAAAGAATCCAGCTGACAATGTGAATCCTATGACAATATACTTCTTAAGTCCTGCTGAACACTTAGAACCATGGCAAGGACCAACACAAGTTTACCTGGAGACCTAGAGGTACTCCCAATGTCTCATGCAAGTCTCTATCAAAGTTGTGTACTAGGAAGTGTCAAAGTTCATTTTTGGAACCTACAAAGTCTGTGCACTTGGGCACAGCATGTGTTCCATCAGACTAAGTGATCAATACTGGAGCCAAGACAAAAAGCTCAGGATGAGTTCCCCAGGGATTTCCCTCCCCTCAAGGCCACAGCCAAAACCACTGGGCTCCTTAACCTATGGCTTAACCTCCAGAGCCTCAAGAGGCTCTGGCTGGTCCAGGAGAAGCTCAGCCTGTGGACACATCTCAGAGTTCAGCTCCAGTGAGGAGTCAAAGGCAGGAGATGTGGACCTGGGGCATACAGGGAGGCAGCAGAGTGAGAGATCTGGCCTCTCTCCTCACACTACCTACAAAGGTTAACTTAGGGAGGGAAACATGGACCCCTAGCCCAGTAAGTGCAGTGTCCACTCCCACCCTCTGCCAATTACAGTGTGGCTGTGTGGGCGTTGAGAGCCTTGAGAGACTGCCTCCATAGGAGGCAGTCTTTGCTTAGTGGTGTGACACCTCTCCCTCTCTTCCCAAGGGAAGCCTGACACAGTACCTCCCCGCCCTTGCCCACTGCAAGTCAGCTCAGTGCAGGCAAACACTGGTATCTGCTACGTCCTTGCTCTCAAGGGCTCAGGGATGCTGCACTATGAATATCTGAAAAGTGAGGGATCAGTCGGTGTCCGTCCTGCCTATCTGCAGTCTCTAGCTCAGGCAGCGATGTGTTGCCCACTTCTCTTTGTGTTTGTAGAACTCCTCGTGCATGCACTGTACCCACATCTAGGGAGGCCTGGGACCTAGAAAAACTGTCTTGAGTTAAGTCATATCTGTTCTGCTGCCATTGCTGATTTTGTAGCTTCCAAAGAACATCAAAACTCAAAAGGGCAGTGGTTGCACCTGCTCTACTTATAGGATCATGGACAATACCCACAAGTGTTTTCACACAGGATGTCTTCATGTGTATTTGTGGGTTGATGCCACCCACTCACTTTCCAGTGATACCTTTGAGCCCTGGACACTTTGCAATTCCCAGGAATTCCTGCCCTGGGCATGCTCCAAACCCCCTATTGTAACTCTCCAATATCCTTTTCAATGAACAGAATAGCTTCCCTCAAGTGCAGGTCAGTGAGGTAGGTGGAAGGTCATCCCTGGGAATCAGCACAGCCTCTGCAGTTGGTCTTCATAGGGCCAACGCCACAGCCAACCCCTTGCCATGAAGCCTCCGTTTCATGCTCAGTGACTCTGTAGTCTGGATCCACTGACACTCCACTATTCAGTGTTGTAAACTGAGGCAGAGAGAGGCGCTTGCACGTGGCCGGACTTGAATGCACAAGTAGCCCAAGCTTCACAGGGCTGCTCAGGTAAGAACTTATCTTCCCAGTATTTGAACCTGTCCTGGATTCAGTGTCTGTGAGTGGCTAGTGGTTGATCCTTGGGATACCTGTCCTGGACTCCCACTTGTCTCTGGATACCTCTGTTCTGGGGCCGGTGAGTCTTGACCTGAGTTACTCATGACAGTTGGGTGTTTCCAGGTGAGCTTCCTGAACTATCTGGGCCAGGTGTATCATCCTCTCATAAGTTCCCAGTTGATTCCCCCATGCGGGGTCCTGATGCTGGTGCCTGGAGACCTGGGAAAGCAGCACAGTGTGTTCCCTGTTCACTCTCTCAAGTCAACTGCCTGTGAGGGCCAACTGTCCCCAAACCAAGGTGCCTGGTGAACAGAGCCATCAAAGTTCTGTTTGGACCTGTCGCTAAGGAAGTGAGATCATGTGCTGGGGTCCACAGCTGGGTCTCCCCCTCTGATGCCTCCTTTGTTTTTATTGTGGAAATAATCTGTGTCCTCCTTAGAAACAGCAAGTTTAAAAACTAAAAAACACTTGTGTGTATTTTTAGACTTTGCTGCACTTTGAAGATTTTAATACAACAAACATGTAGATGCTTCAGATGTGGGAGGCACAGTGCCAAGTACACTTTTCCATCCAAAAGATCCTTTCCCTTGAGAGTTAGGAGCACAGTGTCTTTATTTAGAGATCTCTCAAAGATTATGGTGACTTCCTTTTCCGGACTTATGTTAGTTTCATTTCAGTTTCATTAAAGAGCCTGAGGATGTTCCCAGAATATCCATAATAATTTTCCTTGAAGGATGTAAATATTTCATGTTATAACCCATGTATGTTTAGGGGAGGAGGATTCCTAGCAAGTTTTACATTCACATGTCTATGAATGATTCCTCATTCATCCTTAGATGTTTAACTCAGCCACACACTGTAGTACATGTACTCTGACATCTCTTGAGGGAGCACAGCACGTGGTGAGTGCAAGGGGAGGCTTTGCAAGGCCATTGACATCATCACCCCATGCTGAAGAAGGACACATGAGCCTCACTTTTGGGGAACTTGTGTCCTAGCCACTACTATCACTCCCAGTCCTCCCATGCCAAACAGACCATCGGCTTTTTTTAAAATTTATTTATTTATTTATTTATTTATTTATTTATTTATTTATTTTGGTCTTTTTTCATTTTTATCGGTACCGGGGATCGAACTCACGACCACCTGCTTGCAAGGCAGGTGCTTATGCCACTGAGCTAAACCCCCAGCTCCTGACCATGGGCTTTGTGTCCCTGCTTGGTCGTCTGACTTTCCTAGAGGTGATGACACTATGCCTGTTCAGTCTCAATGCTCTTTGGTTGGTGTCCTTCAAGCAGCTTGCCTGTGGTGGGCTCACCCTGTGCTGCTTCTTATTGGTGCTGGAGCCCCCACAAACTATTATGTGGCTGAACCCACCAATTGTGACTTGTTCACTCATTCATCACTCCTCTGCTAATGGCCATTTGTTCTGTTTCCCAGTCGACCCTTGAAAGTGAGCTGCCAAAGCCATTCAAATATATGGGCTTGAGTGGAGATACACTTTTATTTCGAAGAAAAAGTATTTAGATATGAAATTGCCAGACTATATTTCTTGTGTATGGTTAACTTAGAAACTGTTAAGGTATCCTTGGAAGCATTTTTTAAAAATTAAAGTTATATGGTTGTTTTCTTTTTGTTACTGGGGATTGAACTCACAACCTCATGTTTGTCAGGCTGGCCTTACATTGCTGAGCCTGTTTTCTTTTTTTCTTTTTCTTTTTCTTTCTTTCTTTTTTTTTTTTTTTTTTGCTTTGTTTTGTTGTGTGTGTTATGCCTTACTATGTTATGCTATGTTACACTATGTTTTGTTTTGGTGAGAATTTTGAGTCTCTTTCAGTGTGTTTTCAGTGTTTTCTGATTTCATTTTATAATACTCACCTGATAAACTATGAGAATATCACATAATCATGGGGAATTTTGTCTTGGAGAAAATTTTAAAAGGAAAAGAGAGGCAGGTTTCATAGTAAATGTTTGTAATGCCAGATATTAAAAGACTGAGACAGAAGGATTGCTGTGAGTTAAGGTCAGCCTGGGTTACAATGTAAGTTCAATGCCAGCCTGAACTTCATAGCAAAACCCTGTCTCAAAAAATAAATGAAAATAAAAAAAAAATGTAAAAGATGTTTTAAAAACAGAGGCAAAAATTGTCTATAGATTGACAAATCATTCTTGGTGAATTTTTCTTGCATATGTACTTAGTCAGCACACCTATCATAGGGTTTACCCTCAAGTAGACATTGATCTACTG
Organism: Cavia porcellus; assembly: GCF_034190915.1. NCBI lineage: Eukaryota > Metazoa > Chordata > Mammalia > Rodentia > Caviidae > Cavia > Cavia porcellus. The sequence continues at coordinate 3,249,445 of NW_026947536.1, forward strand.
CCAGGTAGTTGAATTGCTTCAGTTTCTTTAACCTTTTAACTGAGATGAATGTAGATATGCCTCTGAATATACCCTCTGAGGATTTGGAGAGCTTAGTATGAGGAGAATTTAATGGTTCTTTTTGATTTTGTACTAAATTTATATATGGTAGTAGGATTTGAGCAAGGAATTGCTATTTTTTAAAACACTTTCTTGTTTTATTTTAATGTAACTCAAGTACATATTAATAGGGACCACATAAAAATGCCATTTTTAAGTCTATAAAAGGCTAAAAAATTACACAGAATAATGACAGAAGAACAGTGGTTAATGAACTGTGCACAGTGAGTTCTTGAATGTCTTAATGATCTATAGTTTCATACATTTGTAAAATTTGTTAATTCTAACTTTTTTAAAACAAATTTTAAAGCATGGTCTCACAAAGATTCTGAGCTCCCCAGGTCAGGCTTAAACCTTTCCTCATTCATTATCCTGCCCCCTTCCAGAGTCCTAAGATTGGAGGTGTATACTATCCTGAGTTGGTAACTGGCCATAACTGTGTGTGTTCATAGAATGAAATATTTGGCTTTGCTCTTTAGACACTTTTCAGAAAGAGTCCATCTATTTGAGCTGTCTACTACCTTCCTGACCTGCAGGTTCTTTCATGGTGAGCAGAACTGAAAATCCCATTAACACTGTTGGTGGATTCTCTGCTTTTTAACTGTGGTCAGCATGTCCTTCAGAGAATCATTGCAAATGCTTTCCACTCTGGGACTGAGGCTTGGTGTCCTTGAAGCACATTCTCTTTCTCTCTGATCCCACACCCTGGCAGCCATGAGCAGAGAGAGGCAGAGATGTTTTGTGAAGATGGAAACACCTTGAAATTGTCAACCAGCAGCAGTATCAAGCAGGGAGCAGAGCTGCTGAACCCTGACATTTGGGTGATGGAATTCTGTGGTGGATTTTGCCCTGGGTTTACTGAAGTGGCTCCATAAATCTAGCTTGCTGCTGGGATGTTCCTTCCTGTAGTACAGTTCCAAAGGGAAATTATGTACATGTAGCATTTATTTGGAGTTTTTTCTTTGCAGTTGTGAAACCTGCATGTATAAGTCTTTAACACCTCTGCCATAACAGACCCACCCACAGGCATTATTTCATGTCTTGTAAATGGTCAGTTTAATTACACAACATGCAGAGCACTGTTCTCAGCTTTGTTTTGTGCATTTTCAAATATTTCTTCCAGGGAAGCTAAAAGATTTAGTTTGCTGTGCTTCTGTGTGACATCCTTGCTGCCAGACCTGAAGAAGGAAGTGAGGTGGACCCGCTGGAGGTTCATCCCCAGAGGGATAATTTGCTCAGCTTTGTCAGGCAGGGGTACCCCTCACCTGACTGGCCACCCTGGCATCCAAATGCCCTAGCCCAGTGCTGTCCTGGTGTTGGGAATCACTGGATTGCAGTGGAGAATTCCCGGGCACTGGCTGGCCCTAGGAAAACCTTGCAGTGTCATGGGTTTTTCATACCTAGACCTGCATCTCTATGGCCCTGGGGCCAGGGCAGAGTTCCCTCTAGCAGCCATGCACAGTATCCTCCAGACAGCTCTCCTATTAATGCTCTAATTGGAGGCTAGGGAGGGTCCTAGTTCCTCCCTGCTTCAAAAAGTAGTGTGAATCATGTGGGAGAACATGGTGGATAGTTAACAGCAACTACCGGAGGCTCTCTGAAAGGCTCGGTTCAGAAATCAGGAATGATGCGGACTAAGGAGACATGAGGCGGTAGAGATATGCTCTGCTGACTCAGGAACGAACTGGGCTGAGAGAAACCAACTTGGAATGCAGTCCTGGCACTAAAATAGGAACAGAAAAGTCTCGGTGTGGAGGCTGGACCCCGCGCCATTGGAAACCGCGGTTTGGATTTCCCGCCGCTTGGCAGCTGACTGCCTCCACAGCGGCTCGGCAAGGAGAGATGCACAGAAGCTCTGGGAATGGGAGTCTGCGAACGGAGTCGAAAACAGGATGGACAAGGAGGCGTACACTGACTGGTGGTGAGGTGAGTGAGAGAAACTGACACTCCACCACAGTTTGACTCCAGCGGAGGACTTTCTGGGCTCAGGCAGTCCTGTAAGAGCAGGGCGCGGTGGCGACTTCAGCCACACATTCCCCTCTCAGATGGGATTGGTGAAAAGTGCCTAGCCTGCATGATGCTGCGGGCGGACTTGGTAGGCTGGCCTAACCCAGATCCCAGAACCTGACGGTGGCCCGGAGGGGTGACTCTCACGTAGGCTGCCTAGTGGGTAACTCCCTGGTGCGCAGCGGTGGGTGGGAACACCTAGCCAGCGCAATTTCATCAGGCTGTGGCTGACAGGCAGGGAAGCTGGGCCTCATATGTAAGCTTGCATTTTATAAGGAACGGAGAAAATGGGGAAGGGAAGCAACAAGAAAGACTCCTCGGCCCCCAATTCTGAGAAACAGGCAATAGCGGACACCGCACCAATAGACATTAAGCGCCATATAGAAAGCCTCATAGACCAATTCAGGAATGAAGTTATCAACGACCTGAAGTTAGAAGTATGCAGAATAGTTAGAGAAATGCTAAGCACCACCCAGGAAAAAACAGATGGTGGAATGGAAGAACAGAAAAAGAGGGGAGGATTGTTTGATGGAGAAAACAGAGAAAGCATAGAGTACGTGAAGCAGGTTCAAAGGGACTATCAAGAAATTAAGAAGTCTATCCAAGACTGGCATAACAGCTTGAAAGAAACTAAGGACAGACTATCTGAGCTGGAGGGCAGACTTGTAATATGGGAGAATGAAATGAAAAACTTCTTAAAAATAACAAAGAAACAAACAGCAATAATACAAAGACAAGAAGATGATAAGAGGAGCCACAACTTAAGGATTAAGAACATAAAAGAAGAAGTAGGGACACAAACAAGTGAACTACAAAAGCTACTCACAGAAATAATCCAGGAGAATTTTCCTAATTTAGCAAAAGGTAAAGATACTCAGACATATGAGGCATACAGGACCCCAGCTACCTACAACCCTAACAGAGAAACACCCAGGCATATAATAATAAAAATTCCAGAAATTCAATACAAGAACAGAATATTAAAAGCTGTAAGAGACAAGAAACAGACCACTTACAAGGGAACACCCATCAGAATTACAGCAGATTTCTCTGCACAAACCATCAAATCACGAAGAGCATGGGGGGAAATAATTCAAGGTTTGAAAGATAATAATCTCCAGCCAAGATTGAGATATCCTGCACAACTGTCCCTGGAAATTGATGGAAAAACAAGGTGCTTTCAGGATAAAGAGGAACTGGGGGAATTTGCAACCACCAATTCAACCCTACAGAAAGTATTGCAGGATATTCTAAAAAAAGAAAAATACAAAGAATCCAGAAATGGTGGCGGGGAGGCCACAATGAATGGAGCAGAGAACAAAATGAAGAAGACAAACTGACAGCTACTGACAGAAAAAGAGCTCAACAGAAATGAGACAGAGAAGATTGGATGATAGGAACAGCTATTTTAGAGAAAATGACATCTTAATAGGTAATAGTGATTTAGTATCATCTTGTTTTGAAGTCTCATCTAGCTTTTGTTCTTCTGTCTCCAATGGTCTAAACAGGTTGTATCTTATTGGATTTTATTATGTACGATAGTATAAGCAAAAACCTTTTAAAGACAAGGAGATTATACAGAAACCATTGTTCACTTTCTGTTGGTCGATTCTAAATACTCTGTAATGCTGTCATTCTCTTAAATGGTTTTACATTGTTTTCATATACTTAATGCTACAGTATATGAAGTTGTACTCAAGGACTTCAAGGAAAGAGTCAATATGGTAACTACTTTTAGGTCGGAATTATCTGGTGGTGAAACACTATTCTGCTTAAATGGTTATATTTTGATCTGCGCTGTTTTGCTGTTATGCCCTCTTTTTTCTCAATCTCCACTCCATTATTTACTTTTTTATTTTTATCCGTTTAATTAAAGGGAAAAATAGCAGGATATAATATAGTAACCCACTTTGACTTTCTATTATCTCGATTTGAAGCCCTGTATTACTCTCACCATCTTGTTTTTGACTGATGTTCCCCTATTCTGTTTTGATGGATAGTATCAGGTTCGAAAGTTTAGGCATCAGCTGAGAAGATAATAAGATTCATTATAACGCCCATTCTCGTTGACTTTTATCTAGTTTTGAAGACCTACAATGTCTCCAATGTTTTGGTTTTGTCGGTTTTGTTCTTTACTATTTTGTTCAATTGTATTATAACTAATGATATAGGCAATTCTATTAGAGATAGCGGGAGGCATTATGGCAACCATTGATGATCACCTTGTATTATGTTTTTATATTATCTATTATGTCCACCCTTTTGACTTGACCAATTCTGTCCTGTTATGTCTCATTTGGTTTTACTCTCTTCCAAAAAAGCAATAAGAACTGTGGCAGCAATGAAACCCAAACAGTGTAATAGTCATTGTACAAAAGAGAGGAAAAGAAAGTGCTCTAAACTATATAATTGCATGTATATTTAAGTGTATAAGATAGAAAATGATATCACAGAGTTTTATTGGATCACTGAACAGAATTGTTTGCAGTATCATTGTTGGAATGTCCACTCTACAAGCTCTAATTTTGTGACTTGAACAATTATTTTTAAGATGGCAATATGTATTCCATTAACTAGTGATTTTCTACTGTTCATTTTTTTCTTCTGTAAATCTGTATAACTTGTACCCTTTCACTTTTTTTCTTTTCTCCTTAAATTAAAAAAAAAGAAAAGAAAAATATGAAGAATCCAGAAATAGTGGCAGAGAGGCCACAATGAATGGAGCAGAAAACAAAATGAAGAAGACAAACTGAAAACTAATGACAGAAAAAGAGCTCAACAGAAATGAGGCAGAGAAGATTGAATGATAGGAACAGCTATTTTGGAGAAAGCGATGTCATAATAGGTAATGCTGATTTAATATCATCTTGTTTTGAAGTCCTATCAATCTTTTGTTCTTCTGTCTCCATAGGTCTTAACACGTTGTATCTTATTGGATTTTATTATATGTAATAGTATGAACAAAAACTTTTATAGACAAGGAGATTATACAGAAACCATTGTTCATTTTCTGTTAGCTGATTCTAAATACCCTGTAATACTGTCATTCTCTTGAATGGTTTTACATTGTTTTGATATATTTGATGCTACAGTTTATGAAGTTATACTCAAATATTTCAAGGAAAGAGACAATATGATAACTACTTATATGTGGGGATTATCTTGTGGTGAAACACTATTTTGCTTAAATGGTTATGTTTTGATCTGCGCTGTTTTGTTGTTATGCCCTCTTTTATCTCAATCTCCATTTTATTATTTATTTTTTATATTTATCCTTTTAATTAAGGGAAAAATAAATTTAAAAATAGCAGGATATATTATAGTAACCCACTTTGATTTTCTACTAACTTGATTTGAAGCCCTGTATTGCTCTCACCATCTTGTTTTGACTGATGTTCCTCTATTCTGTTTTGCTTGATAGTACTAGGTTTGAAAGTTTAGGCAACAGCTGTGAAGATAGTGGGATTCATTATGATGCCCATTCTGGCTGAGTAATCTACTTTTGAAGACTTGTAATGTCTCCAATGTTTTGGTTCTGTTGGTTTCATTCTTTACTGTTTTGTTCAATTTTATTATAACTGATGATATAGGCAATTCTATTGGAGATAGCAGGAGGCATTATGGTAACCATTGTTGATCACCTTGTATTATGTTTTTACATTATCTATTATGTGCACCCTTTTGATTTGACCAACCCTGTTCTGTTATGTCACATTTGGTTTTACTTTCTTCCAAAAAAGTAATAAGAACTGTGGGAGTAATAAACCCAAACAGTGTAATAGTCATTGTACAAAAGAGAGGAAAGAAAGTGGTCTAAACTATATAACTGCATGTATATTTAAGTGTATAAGATAGACAATGATATTACTGAGTTTTGTTGGATCATTGAACAGAACTGTTTGCAGTCTCACTGTTTGGATGTCCACTTTATATGCTTTAATTTTGTAACTTGAACAAATATTTCTAAGATGACAATATGTAATCCATTAACTAGTGATTTCCTACTGTTTATTTTTTTCTGAAATTCTGTATAACTTGTACCTTTTTTCTGTTTTTTATTTCTTTTTATCCTTAAATAAAATTAAAAAAAAAGTAGTGTGAATCAAACTCTTGAAAAGAAGTCTTGAAAATTTGTGCAGTGTTCTATATGTGAAAAAACTCTATTCTGAGTCCTATGAATTCAAGGTATGGCTCTGTATATGGCTGCAATGGGAGTTGCAGGACAGGACTCTGCTCTGCCACCCATGTTCTCTCCAGTGCTGTTCATCACCTGCCTTAAAACGTGTCATTGGATGAGGACACAGCATGTATCAGGGATGTATGCCTGTGTGAATCAGCTTTGGGAGGCTGAGTATTTTCTGCACCTGTTGGCCACATGTGATTTCCTTTTGGATGATAATACTTTGTCACTTCTCTCACATTATGGACTCATGAGATTTCTTTTATTCCTGTAATTCAAACCCCAGGGAAGTGCAGCACTCACATTGACAATGCCAGCACTTGACAATGAACCAATCACAGATGCTAGATTAACTGCCTCTGTCCTCCCTGAGGCTTTGAGGGGACACTCAGGTACAAACCATAGCACCTTCTAAAGTAAATCCACTAAAGATGACCATGCTCTGGACTAGAGGATAATAACTTGCCTTAGTCAAGGTTTTTATTTTATTTATTCTATGTTATTATTTTGTTTTTGAGACAAGTTCTCACTGTGTAGTTCAAGCTGGACTTCAATTCACTATGTAAACTTGACTGGCCTAGAACTCACAGTGATCCTTCTTCCTCAGCCTCCTAAGTGCCAAGATTACAGGCATGTACCATCACAACCAGCTTTTGTTTGTTTAGTTATATTTATTGATTTACTTGAGACTACTCAACTTAGTTATGCTTGTTATATTTCAGTATAGAAAAATGCTAATAAGTGTGATGAAATTGAAGATCCAACTAAACAACTTAGCAACTTAGCAACTTAGCAAGGCCCTGTCTGGAAATAAATTATGAAAATAAGACCAAGGCTTTGGGTTCATTCCCCAGCACTACAAAAAAATGAATAAATCTATAAATAAACAAAAGCTATACTGGGTAACTCAGATGAGAAGTGTTTTTGAAAAGCAATTTTATTTCATTATAATTGATGTAGAAAGAACTTACTGGTTTGAAGTACAAAATTAGATGAATCTTTACCTTGGCCAGGAATATAGCTTAGTAGCAATGTGCCTGGTTGACAAGCACAAGGTCCTGAATTTGGTTCCTGGTACCAAAAACAAAACAAAATAAAAAAACAAACAAACAAAACCCCTGAGAATCTTGAAACACATGAGTCCCTTGAAAGCCCTCACCCCCGTAGTGATGCATAGGTCATCTTCACATTTTCCTTCTGGCTCCTTACAATTGCTTTCTTCCATCCTAAGCAACATGTCTGCTGGTGACATGTCTGTAGCCACACAGTATGCAGGATGTTTTTGTTTGATTTTGTTTTTGTTTTTGTTTTGGGGAGCTGGTAGGGTTTATTCAATCCTCATAACCATGTTAGGTTTCCCCATGTGCTGCTCCTTGTCAGTGGCTGAGCCATCATATCGCACTTTGTGGATGAACCTCAGATCCTCATGTGTCCATCAGCTGAGGTCCTGTGTGTTGTTTCCAGTCTTGATCTTAAAAATAAGTTTCTGCCGTCATTCTTGTGTTTCTATGGATATAACACTCATTTCCCCAGGGAAGGTACTTAAGTGTGAAGTTGAATATTTCAGGTCTTGAATGTTTAACTCAGAAATTGTTTAACTGACTTTCACATTAGGTGTTCAAAGCAGAGTAAAGATTTTTGGCTCTCCTGTGAGTATTTTTAAACACTGTTATTATATTTTTCATTCTTTTTGAGTTGATTTTATAAATTTTACCTAAGGAAGGGTTATTTCTACTACATAAAATTCAACATTTTTTTTTACTTTGAATAGAATTTTAAAGGTGTAAAAAACCCCAAAATACTGTATATTTGCAAATATGTAAATCTCCTATAATTTTAACATCACAAAACTTCTACTATGTGATGATTAGTCTTCATTGTCAACTTGTTGGGCTTCAGAGCTGTCCAAGGGATTAGTAAAGTGTACTTCTGGGCTTGTCTGTATGGGTCATGGAGGAGTGACACTAGGTACTCCATCTGGTCTCTGGCTCCTTCCTCCTAGCACTGTCACTCCACTCCACTTCCTGGCCACCATGAACTGAGCAGCTTTGCCTCATCACACCCTCCTGCTGTGGAGTCCCTTCCTTGGAACCAGGCAAGACTGAGTCCCCTGAAACCATAAGCCAGATTAAACGTCTCCTCTTTTCAGCTGTGTGTGCTACTAATGGGAAAGGTTAACCAAGACAATTGTTTTTATGTTTACATATGTGCTTTAACCTACACAGCGTGTGTAGAATTTATCATAATTTCACACTTATTTTCAGGTCAGATCTTGGAATTGTTTTCAATTTTTTTTACCCTTTTAAGTGAGATGTGCACAAATATGCTGTTAAATGTATTCTTTCCTGATTTAGAGATTTTGTGACTAATGGAATTGGATTATTCTAAAATGTAAATATTTAATCATTTTTATGCTTCCATTTATATAAATACCTAGAACAGGCAAATTCTTAGAAAGCACAGGTAGTGGTCTGTGGCTGACTGTGCGCAATGGAGAATGGCAGTTTAATGAACCTAGGTTACCACTGGGGATGGTGGAAGTGTTCTTTAACAAGCATCATGAGCGTCTCACAGCCCTGAGTGCATGAAATGCCACTGAACTGTGTGCTCCAGGACAAATGCTTATTTTTAGATTGACTTTTACCTTAATAAAGAAAGAACCACAGATGAGGAGTCTCCCTACCACTGACCACAGACCTATAGGGTGGGAGCCCCCGGAGGACAGCACTGGTCATGGAGACCTTTCCTAAATTCTTCTTCTCCTCCCTCCTCTGCTCAGAATAAAGGGATCAGAGACTTGTTACTGAGTGTAGGTGAAGTAACAGATGTGCACTGTCAGGAGACTGGAGGCTTCAACAATAAGTTCTGTCCTTTGAGTGACATATGGGATGCCTGTTATGATCAGGATCTGGGAGAGCATTACTCATCAAAATGTGAATAGGGAGTCACAGAACTGTCCCTGAATCCACTCATGTCTTCTGTACCCTTTGTCAGCTCCTATCAACTGTCTAAAATGTTAAAATATGCACAACACAAAATGTACTACCTTAGTCAGTGACCAGTGTCATTAAGAACATTTACCTTGTGCAATTATCAGCACCATCCTGCTCCAAAACCCTATTTCCAATCTGAAAGTGTGAACCCTCCCAACAATAGCTTCATTTCCCTTCCTTTAGCCCCTGCGAGCATCATTCTGCTGTCTGTCTCCATGAATTGGACACTTCTGTGTCATTCCACTCTGTGGAATCAGAGTATATTTTCTTTTGTATCTTTATTTCACTTAACAGAATATCCTCAAAGCACAATCATGTTATAGTATGCAACAGAATTTAAGGAGTTAACAATATTATATGATATATACATACTACCTTTTCTTCATTCACCTTTTGTGGGTTGTTTCCATGTTTTGGTTCTTGGGAATAATCCTATTGTGAACATGGGAATGCAAATACCTGCTTGAGCTCCTAATTTCATTTAAGGCCTATAAGCAGATGTAGAATTATTGAATCACAGGATAATTCTATAGAATTTGGAGCAGACAGCTATGCTGTTCCTTATAGCAGCCAGTCCATTTTACAGCCCCATCAACAGGACATGAGATTTGAGTTTCTCACTGAGATCCTCTAGAATAGGGAGTGTACACAGAATCTAATCAAGGTGCTGGCACTGATCCTTGGTTTGGGGAGCATCAGACTACAGTACACCTGATGAATTTGTGTGCCACATGGGCCAGTAGGAACAGAGAAGGACTGGGCCCAAGCCACACCTAAGTTAGTGTAGATTCTACAGCATGTGAAATCTTTAGGGACTGTCCCCTTCTACACCATGGAAACCTGTATCCTGGTGACCCACACCTTGCAGCTCCCCACTCCCTAGTGAAACCTAGATGCCCCACAAAGCTGGCCTTTGCAGGGTGAGTGTGTGGATGCTCCACTTTCTGTGTTTTAGGGAAAGAGCTAGATGAATCAGCTGTTGCCACTACAAGGTCAGCAGAGCTCTGATTGACTGAATCCCACACTTAATTACTGATTCTCACAGTTCCCAGGGTAGTGATGTTGCAGGCTGGGGTCTGCCTTGTGTGAGCTGGAGGAACTAGACTGTGTTGGAAGGCCCTGTCCATGCCTGGGGCCCCAGTGAGTGCCTGAGGTCAGACAGGAGAGCTGAGGATGGAATCCTTGCCTCTGGGGCCTCCTGGACCAGTGAGTGATAGGAATCATTTTAGAGACCAAGGGCCCAAAATGCAACCCAAAGCCCAATCACTTATTGCCCTGACAACAGTGCAATTAGAACTGAATAATTAAATGAGGTTTTAGTTTAGAAAAAAAACTCATCCATTGACATATTTTGTCTTGAAAGAAAAACACAGTCACAAAGTTTCAATGATACAAACAACCTTTTATTGAAAAGTGAAAGTTTGCATTTGGTATGGTTTCACACAATTAATGTTACCTTTACTGTTGTATGCATACTAATAATTTGTCAAATGTTGGCTCATATTCCATTAGTTTCAGAGCAACACATGCAATATTCAAGTCATCTGTTAGTCTGTTTCATGTATCAGATTTTTTTTTCTGTTTTTTTTTTTTTGTCTTTTTCGTTTTTATCGGTACCAGGGATCGAACTCACGACTGCCTGCTTGCAAGGCAGGCGCTTATGCCGCTGAGCTAAATCCCCAGCCTCACATGTATCAGATTTAATATAATTCAAAGCTGAAAACAGTGGGTCACAAGCATAAGATGATCCAAAGTAACAAGCACCCCCCAGGGCTTTCATTGACTTAATAGTTTTTTTGTTTTTTGGAGACAGGGTTTCATTAGGCAATTCAGGCTGGCATCGAGCTCACTTTGCAGCCTCAGGCTGGTCTTGAACTTGCACCAATCCTTCTGTCTCAGTTTCCCGAGTGCTGGGATTACAGCCATGCACCATAATTCATGGCTGATTTAAAATTATTTGGCATGAAATTCCATACTTGAAGGATTTTACTTGCACTTTAAGATAATGAAATTCAACAAAGCAAAACAAAACAGAATAAATTCAATCCAAACAAGCAGTGAAACTCGTACAGAACTTCAAAGCAGGATACTAGGAAAACAATGGCTACCATAGTCTATCTCGTTATCTTCACAATAGTTGTTCATTCCATAAGATATAGTGAAATCAAACCAAAACAAAACAGAATAAAACCCATCAAACTAGAACATTGAATAAAGCAAAACAATTAATCAGAACAAAGCAAAACAATGGGAACAAGATTGGATTTCAAAGACAAGGCAGAAGAAAATCTCCCATATTTGCTATATTGAATGTTGGTATCCTCCCAATTGATGCTCAGACCTCTGGTCCCAGACTTGCAAAGTCAACCAAACAATAGAAGCATTCAGTTGCTTTTGGGACCTCAGTTGCTATCAGCTCAGTGTCCTCCCAACCAGCCAGTTGCTTGTGGGAGAGGGGGGTGTTGATTCCCAGCCCATGTGTCTATAGGCTCACAGGAGAAGCTGACTTTTTTTCCTGGACCCTCGTGACTTGTGCAGCTTACAAGAAAACCTGGCTGTTTGGCTTCTTGGTGGGCTCTTCCTGGGCCCAGCATGGCCCATCTGTGGAGTTTTTCTCTGGATTTCACTTTTAGAACTACCAGCTGTGCTGTCCTTTACCATCCTTTCATGCTCTGTCTTCTCAAATTTTGCTCATATATCATAGAATTTAATTTTCCAGACAGGGTTTTCTTGAAATTCCAATAACTCTATTTCTATACTTCCAAAATCTAACCAGTGTTACCATGAAAAATCAAATTCTTCAAATTTGAATTTGGCTTTATCTGGAGAAATTAGAAAACACACGGTGAGCTGGGTATGGAGGTGCATGCCTATAATCTGTGCACTGATGAGGTGAGGCAAGAGGATCCTTGCAAATTTGAGAACAGCCTGGCCTACAAAGTGAGCTCAAGGCCAGTCTGAGCTACATAGCATGACATAGCCTCAACAAATAAAAATGAACAAACAAACAAAAACCTGCAGTGTTGTCTCCATCTCCCAGAACTGTGAAAGTCTGTTACAAAAATTGTCCTTTGTGATTACTACAATGGTAGCAAATTCTTTGTAGGTTTTCCCCGCTGGCTTGAAGGATTGTCAGAAAATGTTGTAGAATTTTTTAAATGCATTTTTAGATTTGGAAGATAATTCAGGTGCCTACTTTCAATATCTTATTAAATTAAATTAAATCTTACCAGTTTTCTCTCAAATGTTTTGATATCACAAGACACCCTTTCACCTGTTTTTCCCACACCTTGCAGTTTTTTGTTTAGTACACTGAAGTGTGGCATAAAATTTATGAAAACTGTGAGATAGTTATGCCAGGCCACATCAGTGACATGTGAATATTTCTGCCCTTTTTCATTCATAAACAGTCATATTTCATCCAAGCTGCTGCAGATCCCACTGGACTGATCTCTGCTCAGCCATGGAACACCATTGTACCTAAGTAAATCATTACACTGTGCCATATTTTGCTATGCACAGTGAAATCTAATATCAGGCAGCTATCAGATTATTAGTTTTAGAATGATAATTACAAGAACTAAGATACTGGGAATAGATCTGATGCTAGAGTATACTAAGTTATACTCAAAGATCTCAAGGAAAGAAACACTATGGAAACTACTTTTATTTTGGGATATCTTGTGGGGAAATACTATTTTGCTTAAATGGTTATGTTTTGACCTGTGCTGTTTTGTTGTTATGCCCTCTTTTATCTCAATTTCCTTTTTTATTATTCACTTTTTTATCTTTTTAATTAAGGGAAAATAAATTAAAAATAGCAGGATATATTACAGTAACCCACTTTGATTTCCTATTAACTTGCTTTGAAACCCTCTCACCATCTTGTTTTGACTGGTTTTCCTCTATTCTGTTTTGCTTGATAGTACCAAGTTCGAGAGTATAGGCAACAACTGTGAAGACAATCAGATTCATTGTGACACCCATTCTGGTTGACTATTACCTTCTTATGAAGTTCTGTAATGTCTCCAGTGTTTTGGTTTTATTGGATTTGTTCTTTACTGTTTTGTTCAATTTTATTATAACTTATGATATAGGCAATTCTTTTTAAGATAGCAAGAGGCAGTATGGTAACAATTATTGATTACCTTGTATTTTGTTTTACATTGTGTATTATGTCCATCCTTTTGATTTGACTGACTCTGTTTTGCTATGTCACATTTGGTTTTACTCTCTTCAAAAAAAAGTAATAAGAACTGTGGGCATAATAAAACCCAAAATGTGTAATTGTCATTGTACAAAAGAGAGGAAAAGAAAGTGCTCTAAATGATATAACTATTTGTATATTTAAGTGTATAAGATAGATAACTGTATTATTGCATTTTGTTGGGTCATTGAACAGAACTGTTGGCAGTCTCACTGTTTGAAAGTCCACTTTATATTCTTTAATTTTGCAACTTGAACACGATTTCTAAGAGGTTAATATGTAATCTATTAACTAGTAATTTACTACTGTTTATTTTTTCTGAAATTATGTATAACTTGTACCCTTTTTCTGTTTTTTTAGTTTTTCTCCTGAAATAAAATTTTAAAAAAGAGGCTCTCACCTTTCAGTTTTACCAGGTTTACCAACGCTTTTGTGGTTGGTGTCAAATGCCACCTGACACTTGATGTATAGCACCCAGCACTTTCACCACACAGAGTGCACAATGCTGTCCCACTCTGTGCAGTCACTCCAGTGTCTCTCTTCAGGCTTCTCGCGGTGGTCTTCCACCATCTATTTTCAGTTTTGCTTTTTTTTTTCCCCTCGTAGTTATCTTTTGGTCTTTAAGACTTGGCATCTACAAAAATGTAAAAGTTTTTTCTTTAAAATGAATCACCAAATACAAAACTACCCCTAAACCAAAAATAGCAAACACTACTAGTTAGCACTAAAGAATTTGGTGTTACCTTAATCAACAATCTATGGCAGTGATTCTCAACTGGGGTTCCTCTTGAATTTTCTGGCCACCAGAACAAGGAAACAATGTTTTACTAATCACCACAGTTTGGCCTGCTCTGAGGGCATTTTCTACCCTGTAGGGCTTTTACTAATATCACCACAGGACAAGCAAGCTCTCTTTTCCTAAATTCTTCACAAATAACTAAACATGATGCTGATTTAAATGTGCCAGGGGAATAGATGATATTAAAGGAGTCAGTCTCTTAATCAGAACATCACTTTGATAAATCTTAGATATTGTTTCAACTCTTCATAAGACTACTCAAAGCTAAAATATTGCATTTGTAAAAACAGATGCACTAAAACTCACACTCAGTACAAGCAGAGTAACAGAACAAGGCTAAAGTGTTCTGTAACAACAGGCAGAGAAAGAAGTGGGACAGGTACAAATCAAGAGATGCTGAGGAGACCAGCCGTCACCAGAAGAGCTGAAGAATGAGTCTCCCTTTGTGATATCAAAGGGAGAGTGACCATGCTACCACCTTGACTCTGATTTTGAGTTCCCAGAACTTTAAAGAATACACCTCTGCTGTTTTAAACCATTTGGTTTGTGGTTCTTTAAACAATCCCTCGGAAGCTAATGCAACAATTCACCTTGTGTTAGGCACTGTACTGAGTACTGCAGGTGATAATGGAAAGTAGCAAAGACCCTTCAGTGGGGGAGGCAGACCCGTCACCCTCTGTCCTTGGTGTAAAGTGTAAGCTCCTTTTTTCCAGGCAGTGCATGGTCAGGCATCATAGCTCAGCTCCCTGCTCACCTCACTGTCAGTTTTTGTTCTTTGATTTTCCTCCACCCCATTTGCAGTTAAAGATCTGGAAAACCTGAAGACTTTGGGTCATCATGCAGGCCATGGTGCTCAGTTCCTGCACTGAATCATGATCACAGTGGTCGGGTACACACCTGAACATCTGTCTTCACTCTAGGTTGTGAGAATCAGATGTCATGAGTTACTAAGCTAAGGGCCCTGCACATTTTAGGCAAGAACTCTGCCACTGAGCGATGTGCCCAACAGTGTCTAGGATTTTTAACATCACTTGTATTACTTAGCAAGGTGCCTGACACAAGTGCCTAAAGACTACTGAAGGAAGAGGTTAAGGACAAATCTAGCCTGGCATGCTACTACATGCCTGGAGAACCAGCTGCTCAGAAACCTGAGACAGGAATATCATTTGAGCTTATGAGTTTAAGGCTTGCCTCTCAAAAAATAACAAAACTCAAATAAGCACAAGAGATCATTCTGAGGTCACAAACATGCTCCCTGATGTGTGAAATACACTCACAATATCAGATAATATGGAAAAAATATGATAACCTAATGCCACTCAGGTATATAGCCCAAAGATGCATATATATATATATATATATATATATATATATATATATATACTCAAAAGACATGTAGGATTTTCATAGCCACAGAACTCATGATTACCCCCAAACTAGCAATTACCCAAAATCCATCAGCCTGTGAATAGAAGAGACCAGCCAGGAAAAGGGACAAATGAAGATGAGAACCACAGAGCCATGAGAACAAATCCATCTACAACTACATGAAACAGGTCATAGATGTAATGGCTTTGTGGATGGATCAGTGTGTAAAACTCACAAACACAAAGATAAGTGAAGAAGTCAGACCCTAAAAAAGTACAAATTGTAAGAGCACATACACGGATATAAATGCACATGCATATGCATCACTGATAAAAACAGGACAAATTAATCTCTGTATAGTATTTATCTTGGAGGAGGAAACGAGAAGAAGCATAAAAGGGCACAAGAGGTGGATATTAATTTCGTTTATGAAAATTCTTTGAATTCAACATGTTCCTTTATTATTCCTTCTTATCAAAGCTGCACTTTCCTTGCTGCCTTCCTACAAAAGTTGTCAGAGTTGACTCGCTGCTCCTTCTTCCCCTCCAGGCCATTCTGTGAACTACAATGCTTGACTAGAGAGGGCTCCTGATGTCCCTGGGCTGAGTGAGAGGGATGCTGGTTAATACTTGTGGCAGAAGATCTGCCTCCCCGAGTGCCTGGAGGACTGTGGATTTCTCAGCAAGCAGACAAGCATCACCAGTTCCAGAGGCCCCATGGCCTGTGTTAAGTGTCCATTGCACTCTTCCCCAAGCCCAGACTGTTTGGGACCCTCCAGGCTTCTGAGTGCAGTGAAAGTGACTAGGTGGGTCTGAGGCGCCTACTCCCACCTCCCCATTTGGCTGTGCTCCGAGAACTGTAGAGCTTCCAGCGAGCAGGTGGGTGCACACTATCCCCGGAGCCCAGCCTGTTTGAGACTGTTGCACTGTCTGGGTGCAGAGTAAGGGCTGGGCGGATTTGGGGCGCCTGCATCCACCTCCCCTTGTGTCTAGGGGACTGTGGATTTCTCAGCAGGCAGGTGAGAATCACCAGTTCCAGAGGCCCCACAGCCTGTGTTAAGTTCTCAGTGCACTCTGCCCCAAGCCCAGACTGTTTGGGAACCTCAAGCCTTCCGGGTGCAGTGAAGTGGCTAAGTGTGCTTCAGGCACCTACATCCGCCTCCGCATTCTGGCGGTACTCAGAGAACTGTGGAGTTTCCAGCAAGCAGGCAGGCGCACAGTGTCCCTGGAGCCCAGCTTATCTGGAACTATGGAGTTCTAAACAGGCAGAAGATAGCCACTGGTTCCAGAGGCCCAGCAGCCTGTGGGAACTAGGTGCCAGAGTCCCAGGAGCTGCAAACATAGAAGTGGATTTCCAACAGAACCTGAGGAAGCTTTCAAATAACACTTGAAACACAGAAATTTGGGAAAATGACAAAATGAAAGACCAAATTACAACCTCAAACCTCCAGCCCATCTCAAGAAACCCTAGGAGCAATGTATATAGAAGAAAATATATGCCATACACCTCAAATGTTGGTCATAATAGCTACTGAAATAACCAAGCAACTCCAGGAAGCTTTAAAGGAATTCAAACTAGAAATAATCTCCCAGGTTATTGATAAATGATAAAAGAAATGATAAAAGAAATGAAAGAGATTCTGAATATATCTAAAGAAAACACAGTTAAAAAATTGGAGGAAGTAAACCAAAAGATAGAATCCCTAGATGAGCAATATAAGAAACAAACAGAACACATAAAGCAGATGCACAGAGATATACAGGAAATCAAATACTCCACTGAAAGCTGTAAAAACCGCCTCAATGAAAGTGAAGATAGAATTTCAGACCTTGAAGAGAGGATTGTAGCTAGTGAACAGGAAAGGAAAGATCTTTTAAAAATAACAAGTAATCAGGAGATAACAATTCAACAACTGCAAGATGGTGAAAAGAAAAATAATATAAGATTGATATGGATTAGTGAAAAAGAAGGAGCCAACATAACGGATGTCAAGAGGATATTTAGAGAAGTAATAGCTGAAAATTTCCCAAGCATGAGATCAGAAACTGACATCAGGATCAGTGAAGCCTATAGAACTGCAAATAGTCATAACCAAAATAAAACTACACCCAGAAATATAATAATCACCATCCCAGAAATCCAACACAAGAATACATTATCAAAAGCTGTCAGAGAGAAAAGACAGATCACTTATAAAGGAAAACCTATCAGAATCACAGCAGAATTCTCAGCACAAACAACAAAGTGAAGAAGAGTCTGGAGTGAAGTATTCTAGATCCTAAAGCAAAATAATTTCCAACCTAGACTGATGTACTCTGCAAAACTATCATTCAAAATTGATGGAGAAATATGATACTTCCATGACAAAGAATAGCTGAAAAACTTCATGATCACCAAGCCAACCCTGCAAAAGATATTGAGAGACAGTTTAGATACACAAAGGAAAAAACCACTAAGGAAAATAGATAATTTAACAGACCACAAATATAACGATGCAATAGCAGAGAGATCACATGTCAACAATAAACCAGCATATAACAGTTATATCCATCAATATAAATGATCTCAGTACATTAATCAAAGGAAACAGACTAGCAGAATGTATCAAGAAACAAAATCTAACCATATGCTATTTACAGGAAACCCGTCTAACCCATAAGGATACCCACAGACTGAAATCAAATGATGGAAAACAATACTTCATACAATAGGAACCCCAAAAAAAGCAGGAGTAGCCAATCTGTTGGCAGACAATGTGAACTTTAAACCAACAATGATCATAAAGGACAAAGAAGGTCACTACATACTCCTAGGGGAAAACTCCAAGAGGAAGAGATAACTATCTTAAATATATACACACCAAACTCCAGAGCACCCAGTTATATAAAACAACTAATAACAGAAATGAAAACTCAAATTATCAGGAACACAATTGTAAAAGGAGACCTTAACACGACATTGACACCAAGGGCCAGATCAACCAGACAGAAAATGAGCAAAGAAATAACAGAAATGAATCATACCTGTGAACAAATGGACTTGATAGACATATACAGAATGTTCCAACCAACATCAGAATATACATTCTTCTCAGCAGTACATGGGTCATTCTCTAAAATAGACCATATATTAGCTCACAGAACATATTTAAACAAAAGCAAAGAAGTTGAAATCACCCTTTGCATGTCATCAGATCATAGCGCGTTGAAATTAGAAATTAATGATAAAAGATACTGAAAAAAATCCCACAAACACATGGAAACTGAATAACACACTATTGAATAATCAGTGGGTCACAGAGGAAATTAAAGAAGAAATTAAACAATAACCACAAGAAAATGAAAATATATATACAGCTTACTGGAATCTGTGGGATGCAATGAAAGCCGTCCTCAGAGGAAAATTTATTGCACTGAGTTCCCAGATCAGGAAAACAGAAAGAATACAAGTTAATAACCTGATGCAACACCTCAAACAGCTATAAAAAGAAGAGCTAGTCAAGTCAGAAGCCAAAAGAAGAGAGGAAATTATAAAAATCAGAGCAGAAATCAACACAAAAGAGGCTAAGAAAGCAATCCAAAGAATCAATAAATCAAAGAGTTGGTTCTTTGAACGAATAAATAAAATCGATATGCCCCTAGCCAAACTTATTTTTAAAAAAGGAAGAAAAAGCTCAAATTCATGCAATAAGGAATGAAAAAGGTGTAATCACTACAGACTCTACAGAAATACAGAAGATCAGCAACACCTATTTCGAAAACCTCTACTCTCAAAGCTTTGATAACACAGAAGACATAGATAGATTCCTAGAAACATATGAAGTACCAAAGCTAGATCACGAGGATGTAAAACTGCTGAATAACCCAATCTCTATTAATGGAATTGAAAATGTAATTAAGTCCTTACCTACAAAGAAGAGCCCAGGCCAAGATGGATTCACTGCAGAATTCTACAAGAAATACAAAGAAGACCTAATGCCGACACTCCTCAAACTATTCAATGAAATTGAAAGGTAAGTAATCCTTCCTAAGTTATTCCTGGAAGCAAACATTACTCTAGTCCCAAAACATGAGAAAGACTCAACTAAAAAAAAAGAATTATAGACCAATTTCCCTAATGAACACAGATGCAAAAATCCTCAATAAAATATTGACAAATAGGATGCAGCAAATCATCAAGAAGATTATACACCACGACGAAGTGGGATTCATCTCAGAAATGCAGGATGGTTCAACATACCTAAATCAATAAATGTAATCCACCATACCAATAAAGCCAAAAGTAAGAATCACATGATCATTTCTATAGATGCAGAAAAAGCCTTCAATAAGGTTCAACATTCATTCATGATAAGAACTTTATAGAAAATTGGAATAGATGGTCTTTACTTCAATATAATAAAGGCCATTTATGACAAAACAACAGCCAGCATCATACTAAATGGCCAAAAATTGAAAGCCTTTACTTTAAAATCAGGCACAAGACAAGGATATCCTTTATCACCACTCCTATTTAATATAGTACTGAAAGTACTAGCCAGAGCAATTCGACAAGAGAGAGAAATAAAATGTGTAAAGATAGGACAAGAAGAAGTTAAATTATCATTGTTTGCAGATGACATGATATTCTATATAGAAGACCCCCTAACCTCCATTGAAAGACTCCTAGATATAATAAATAAATTCAGTAATGTAGCTGGATATAAAATCAATACTTATAAATCAATAGCATTCCTGTACAGTAATAAAAAAATCACAGAAAGGGGAATAAGAGAAACCACACTCGTCACACTAGTAAGCAAAAAAATGAAATATTTAGGAATTACTCTTATGAAAGAAGTGAAAGACCTATACAGGGAAAATTATAATACACTGAAAAAAGAAATTAAAGATGATCTCAGAAAATGGAAAGACATCACTTGCTCATGGGTAAGAAGAACAAACATTGTGAAAATGGCCATTCTCCCAAAACTGTTATACAGATTCAATGCAATCCCAATAAAAATGCCATCAACATACCTTATAAATCTAGAGAAATCACTCCTAAAATTCATCTGGAACCAGAAGAGACCTAGAATAGCAAAGGCAATTCTAAACAGCAAAGCCAAGGAAGGAGACATCACAATCCCTGACTTGAAGTTATACTACAAAGCAACAGTAGTAAAATCAACATGGTGCTGGAATCAGAACAGAGCCAAAGATCAATGGAATAGATTAGAAGATACAACCACAACTACAAACACACTCAACAACCTTATCTTTGATAAAGAAGCCAAGCAGGTTCACTGGAAGAATGACAGTCCCTTTAATAAATGGTGTTGAAATAAGTGGTTCTCCATTTGCTGAAAACTACAGCTAGACCCATGCCTGTCACCATGTACTAAATTAAAATCTAAATGGACCAAAGATCAGAATATTAAAACAGAAACACTAAATCTATTGGAAGACAAATTGGGTAGAAACCTTGAAGACATAGGAGTAGGTAGAGAATTCACGAACAGGAATCAAACCACAAGGGAAATACTTCCCAGAATCAATAACTGGGATCACCTCTTATTAAAAAGTTTCTGCATGTCAAAAGAAATCTCCAGCACAGTGAAAAGAAAATCCACAAACTGGGAAAAGGTCTTAGTGAACTTCCCTCAGACAAGGGACTTTGTCTAAAACATATAAAGAATTAAAAAATCTCAGACCCCCAAAGTTCAAAGATCCAATCCAAAAATGGGCATCTGAGATGAATACGCACTTCTCAGATGAAGAAATACAAATGGAAAATAAATACATGAAAAAATGTTCATCATCATTGGTCATTATAGAAATGCAAATTAAAAGCACACAGAGATTTCATCCCTTTCTCAAAAGAATGGCCAGGATCAAGAAAACCAACAACAACAAATGCTGGAAAGGCTGTGGGGAAAAAGGAACTCTCCTGCACTGTTGGTGGGAGTGTAGACTGGTACAATCTTTGTGGAGGTCAGTCTGGAGATTTCTCAAAAAACTGGGATTGGAAGTCCCATTTGTTCCAGCTATTCCACTTCTAGCCATAATTCCAGAAGAACTGAAAGCATTATACCACAGTGATATTTGTGCACCTATGTTTATAGCAACCCGATTTTGGAAACAACCCGTGTCCATCAACTGAGAAATGGATGAAAAAGTTGTGGTATTTCTATAAGGAACAGAAGGATCACATTGAGATATTTATCAATAAGTGGGCGCAGCTTGAGACTATACTCATAAGTGAAATAAATGAATCTCACACGTGTGAATACCGAATAGTTTCCCTAATGTAAGTAATGATTCAAATATATAAAAGTATGTGGTAATCATGATTCCCATTATGTGGCCTTGAAGCCTTATAAAGTTTTCACTTATTACTTGGAAGGGCTTTATTCTGGGATGCTTGATATTATTGCCTGTGATGAAATGAACAGCTATTTTGAAGAAAATAAGGCATCATAATAGCTAGTGCTGATTTACTATCATCTTGTTTTGAAGCCCCACCAAACTATGGCTCTTCTGTCTCCATTGGTTTTATCATGATGTATCTTGGTGGATTTTATTATATGTGATAGTATAAACAAAAATTGTTATAGGCAAAGAGATAATGTAGAAATCATTGTTCATTTTCTGTTAGCTGGTTCTAAATACCCTACAATGCTTTCATCCACTTGAATGGTTTTACACTGATTTGATATGTTTGAAGCTATAGTATATGAACATATATTCAAATATTTCAAGGAAAAAGACACTATGGTAACTACTATTAAGTCGGGTTATTTGGTGGTGAAGCACTAGGTTGCTGAAACTGTCATGCTTTGACCTGTATTGTTATGTTGTTATGTCCTCTTTTATTTCAATCTCTCCCTTATTCATTAAAAAATTATTTATTTATTTTTTAAGATTTTTTAATTAAGGGGAAAAATCAAAAAAATTAGCAGAATATATTATAGTAACTTTTTGATTTCCTATTAACTTCATTTGAAGTCCTGTAATACTCCCACTATCTTGTTTTGACTGACTAGACTCTGTTCCATTCTGTATGATAGTATCAAGTTCGAGGGTATAGACAACTACTTTGAAGGCAATAAGATTCACTATGATGCCCATTCTGGTTTGACTATTATCTTCTTTGGAATTCCTGTAATGTTTACAAGGTTTAGGTTTTATTGGTCTTGTTCTCTACTGTTTTGTTCAACTCTATAATACCTAGTGAGATAGACAATGGTTTTTAAGTAAGCAAGAGGCATTATAGTCTATTGTTGATAACCGTGTACTCTGTTTTTACATCATGTGCTATGTGTATCCTTGGTTTTGACTGGAAGCGGTGTTTTGCCATATTTGACTTTATTCTCTTCCAAAAAAAAGTAATAAGAACTAAAGAGCAATAAAACTCAAAATGTGTAAATTTAGTTGTAAAAAAGAGAGGAAAAAAAGTGCTCTAAAGGATACAACTGCAGGTGTGTTTAGGGGTGTTAAATAGATGACCATATTAGTGTTTTTGCTTGGATCATTGAACACAACTGTTTGTAGTGTCACTTTTTGAATGTCCACTTTGTATGCATTGATACTGTGACTTGAGCAACTATCTCTAAGATGATAATGTGTAATCTATTAACTGGTGATCTCTTACTGTTCTTTTTTTTTTTTTTTGTAGTTCTGTATTACATGTACCCTTACACTGCTTCGTTTTTTTTTCTCTCTCTCTCTTTTTCCTTTTAAATAAAAAAAAATACATGGGGCAGAAGATAAAGCTAGTGGACCAGCCAAGCCAGTACAAGAACCCCTTTAGGGACCTTCTGCACACAGCATCTCTCAAACCCAAAACCCACATGTGCACTCAAATGGAATGGGACAAAGTCATAGACCTTGTCACCTCCCTCTGGTTGCCATCTCTCCTATGCACCCCAATTCTCACCTACAACTGTAGTTCAGAGTCATCAGTATGAGATGTCTTTCTCGCATCCTACATCTTAAAAAAAAATACCCTGAATCCTTGGGAAAACAAATGTATTTAATATACCATAAGGTTAGCAATAATTAATTTCAATGCAGTATAGAAACCTTTACATGTATTTACTTAGACTTGTCTCTTAAGGCAAAATTTAGATTTTTTAACAGACATATACATAATTTTCCTGAGTTATGTATTGATGAGAATTAAAGGACATCTTTAGAAATCTCATAAATTTAGGAAACAGCATTAATGATCATATATATATATATATATATATATATATATATACATATACATACATACATACATACATATATTTAGACATTACTCAATACAATGTGTCTCATTTATGTAGTAACAACATACTTATTTAATAAATTCTGGTAGATGTACACCAAGCTTTAAGTACTAGGACCTACTTTAAGGAGATGTTGAAATATTTTATTGTTTTGTTTAACCTTTATATGTACACTGTGTGACAGAGAGCACCTGTTATTTTTGTATGCACTAAACATATATAGCCTTAACACTATATCTGAGATTCTCCTGATCTCAGCATGTTTGTATGTATGTATGTATGTATGTATGTATGTGTGTGTGTGTGTGTATGATAGCTAATAGTCATAATACTGATTTCTTTGAGTTCATAGAACAGAGAGGTTTGTGCTAATATTGTCTAGACAATCAAATGCAGACATCTTGTATTCTGAGGAACAATTTAAAGATGACAATATGTAAAGTATTAACCATTGTTACCTTCTAATTATCATGTTTTGAAATTTTGTTTTGAAATTTTTCCCATTAAAATTTAAAAAAGAAAGAAATACAAATTGAAAGGAGGCCCCCAAAACTCATAATTGCATTTACAGGGAACAACTCCAGCTTCAGGTACAAACGTATTCCAGGTTACAGTTTCTTTTCCACAAAAGTAAAAAAAAAGAAACTAGTGTCTTAAAGATAAAATAAGGCTTTAAACTGGACCTTTTCTTGCCTTTTACCTAGAAAATGGGCCACCACCTGTCACCTGTAAGTTGAGCCCCTGCTTTCTACAGAGTCACAAATTCCACAAATTTCCATCCTCCAGAACACAGAAGCCCCCAGCCCTAGACCATAATGTGCCTGATTCTCTGAGTGCCTGCACTCTGTTCTGATTGTGTGCATCATTGATTCTGCCTATTAAATTTACCTGAGTCTCTCACAGGGACATATAGCAATTCTCCTCCACGACAAGCCAGGAACCTCTACACCAGCCACAGGATGAGTGGAGGTCCCCATCTCCTCTTTGTGGAGACTCCTCAGACCCTGTCAGGTGACCAAATGATCCTGACTAGGGTTTGGGCAAGGAAAGAACATTTGTCAGACACAAATGCAAATGACACATGTTACTACCCACTAGAAACCGTAAGCATCAGTGCTGTGAAAGAAAATAAAATGAAATCAGGAAAGCTAAGACTTTCTGAGGTAAGTAAGGAAATGGCTGCAGGAGAATATGCAAACCCACTTGAGGGTAAACTGCAGAATGTTCCTAGACTTAGAGAAAAACTGAAGCTCTTCAACTCTTCCTCCAACACCTCTCTCCCAGGAAGATCCTTGTTAACTAACAGTCAGATGCATGTGTGACTCAGGTGTCTGCCTAGGAAGGGAGCTGCCTCTGAAAATAACTCTGGGAATCCCCTACAACAGACTTAACAGCATCTGCCTTATGGGGCTACCTTGAAGGAGTGGTTCCCCATGTACCATTTCTTTTGACTTCTATTTTTGCAGTAAATGCTGAATAATTATTAAAATTCTTTTTCCTCTGCTGTAAGAAGTGCAGTGTCTCACTGAAGGGAAGCACGTGCAGGTGATGTGAGTTAGATACCACTGTTGGCCCCTGAGGAATTCACACATAAGAAATACTTTTTTGTTTGTGTGTGTAATGGCTTGAATTGTAATTGCACCTCAAAGATCCTTGTGGTAAAGGCTTGTTGATCAGCTTGCGGCACTACTGGGATGGGTGAACCTTTAGGAAATGGAACCTAGAGAGAGGAAGTTAGGTCATTTTGGTGTTCTCTGGAAGGCAATGGGGGACTATCAGGACCCTAGACATCCTCCCCTCACTTTCTCTACTTCCTAGCCACTATAGCTTGAGCAGTTTTGCTATAGCATGATAGCCTTGCCCCAGGTCCAAAGCCACAAGGCCAAGTGACCATGAACTGAAACTCTGAAACCACAGGCCAAAATAAGCCTACGTTCCTTGAAGTGCTCATCTCAGGTACCTCATCATAGGAGTGGAGAGCTAAGATAGTAAGCGCTAACAAAGATTTGGGTTTCATTTGTTACTGCAGCTGAACCCAGCATGACCTGACCTACAGAACAACTTTGATTCCTCATCACACTGCTCGCTCCCTAAATGAGTCAGCCCTTGTGCAGCAGCTCTGCCAGGTTCCTGAGATCAAGGAAAGGCCTATTTCTCTCAGCCTCTGTTTGCCTTGGCTGCCTGCAGGTATTAATAGGACCCAGCTGTTCTTTCCATGAAGTGACCTTGCTAGAGTTGGTGGGCAGAGGGGCTCCTTGAGGGCTTGCACCCCTGGACTCCAGGGAGAGTCTACTTCATCTGGTGAAATTTTTTTTGCACAAGATTCCAGTTTATGATTGTTTCAAAGGACTTAATTCATTTTTTTATATTTTGGGGTGCTGAAGCTGAAATTCGGGGTCTTGCCTACGCTAGTGCAATGTTCCTAAACTCTGAGATACAACCCCAGACCCTAAAGATCTTGGTTTATATTTCAGACCTAAAAATTATTATACCCAAAACTTTTGAAAGCCCTGCAAAAAAAAAGAAAGAAAACCATACATATTTATTTAAATGTCCACAAAACATAAACATTTACTCAGTGTCTTTACAGATAGACTTAGTATACATAAAATTTTCAGGAGAGCAGAAAACACGTAGCTCAGATTTTTTTCATTTTGCAAAATGTGTCCATAAAACCATCGCACAAGGTAGTTGCTTAGAAACCACAGTGACTCTTAAATTGAGTGAATCACTTGTAACCAAATGATTTAGGAATTGATATGATAAATGCAGCAAAGAGCTACATTTTCTGCACTTGGTGGGTGTGTCCTATATATTTAACAAAGGATGTGGAGTACAGTGTCTAAAGGTCATGTGTGAAGCAAGCTCTTCACACTGTTTATAGCCTTTGTGGGACATGGGCTGGTGACTTTCCTGTGTCTAATGGTGTTGCCAAGTAGCCCCAATGTCTGTGTTCTTTGTGTCTTCAGAAAAAAAGTTCTGACAGGATGGCTCTTGAAGGGCCATACCCAGACTATAGCATAGCATCACCTTGGGTCTTGTTTTAGAAACATCAGTGCTTGTGTTTCACTCCAAACCTACTGAATCAGGAATCTGACAATGGGTCCAGCATTGCATTTTAACAATTCTTAAAAACATAAACACAGTGATTCCAATTTATACAAGACCTCCTCCAGTTGTTCCACCACTGCTTATCCTCTTAGGACAACAATGCACACAGGAAAATACTTCATTTCCCAGCATCCTCTGCTGCAAGGTTTGGTCATGGAAGTGAATTTTGACAAATGAGATGGAAGTGGAAGTGAGATTCCAAGAAAACCTCCTGGAAAGGAAGAGATGGCTCTTTGGAATTCTTCTCAAGATGCTGGGCTGGACTGTTCACTCACCATGATGTCTTCACCAGAGCTGAACGGATGCCAGCCCTATATCCTGAACCTGTAGCACTGTGTACTAAATGAACTCTGTTTCCTCTGAAGTATCCAGCTGTAGATATTTCACTGTGGTAGTGAGACATAGAGGAAGTGAGTCAGGTCAAGTGAGGTGACAACTCAACTGACAGGTCCACAGGGTCCAGTATGCAGGGCACAGGATGTGTTTCTCAGACAAGGCAGGTTTTAAAATAAGCTTTATAGAAGTATCATTTATATGTCATAAATTGTAATCCCTCTACATGGACTATCCTGCTATTTGAGACTAAAGAACTTTTCAATCACTGTAAAAATTTTCCCTTCATTGTTTGCAGGTGTAGGCAACTCTACTCTCTGCCTGCATAGATTAAATTTATCTTTTCTATAATCTCATATAAAGGGATTGCAGAATATATACAGTGTTTTCTGTCATTCACGTAATGGTTTTTAGAAGAATCCATGAGTCAAATTTTATTTTATTAATATATTACACTTTGTTCATCCATTTCCTAGCCAAAGGACATTTGGACTATGTCTGATTTTTTGTGACAATATTTAAAGCTGCTATGAATATTGACATATAAATTTGTTGATAGAGAATGTTTTCATTTCTTTAGGGTAAGTGTCTAGGAGAGGTTTGCTGAATTGCACTGTAAGTGTAGGTTTGATTTGATAGGAAACCACAGAAATGCTTTCCAAGTTTACTGTTTCAAGTTTCCAGTGACCATCTATGTGAATTCTTGTCCCTTAACTTCTTTACCAAAAATATTGTTGTTTGTTAGATGTCTATTCTTGTGACAAAATACCTGGGATATTCAAATTAAAAAGCAGGTGATTTGGGCTCATGGTTTTACTCTATGGTCACTTGACTCTTGCTTTGGGCCTGTGGTAGCACAGCACATCATGGTAGGAATAGAGTGGAAAAAAACCTGTTCATGTCATGGCCACTGGGAAGCAAAGGGAGAAAGAAAAAAAGGAAATTATGGGGCCTATTCTCCTTCAAGGGCATGTCTCAGTTATCAAACTTCTTCCTACTGGGCTCAACCTCCTAATGGGTCCACCACCTTCTAGTAGTAGCATGGGCTGAAGACCACACGGTTCTAACATGGAGGGAATACAGTTCATGAACCATGGTACCCACTGTACATGCTCAGTAGTAAATCACTGAGCTTTAATTTACATTTTGCTGAAAACTAATAATAGTAAGCAGCTTTCACTGGCCAGGAATTGTTGGTTCTTCACATCCATAATTGGAAAGTGAAGTCACCAGGAAGCAAGGTCCAGGGCCCTTGTCTTCAGTGTTCTTTAGCAGAGGTTTTCAGTGCATGAAGGAAAAATACCCTGTGAGTTTAGAGTCAGGGACTCTGCTTTTCAGACAGTTGTAGGGCAGGTAGAGGAGGAGATCAGTGGGCTCCACAGACTCCAGCTCAGGACGAGGTATTTAGCCAAGCAAGTGGAACATGAGTTGCGGGTTGTTGGTGATGATTCCAGCTTAGGGTCTGGGAGATTATGGTCTCTGGCAAGGAAGGAGTCCCTGCAGCCTTGTCCTGGGCTGCTGCTGTGACTCAGAAAAACCCAGAATAGCTGCAAGGAAGAGCGATCATTGTGTGTGGCTTATCTCAACTTCACTGTGGCTTTGCTTCATTGCCAGGTGCCATAAATTCATGGTTCAAATATGGTTGCCAACTGTCCTCCAGGAGGGGGGGTTGCACTAGCTTACTCATAGATCAGGAAGCTGAGGGTCAGGGAAGAGCAGCAACTTCTGAAGTATTATAGCCAAAGATGCTGACACTATTATCATTAATTATAATGAATTTCATATTGTAGAAACTACTTAAAGCAGAGAACGTTTTTAAAATAATATTTCTAATACTAAGCATATTTCTAAGACTGTTCAAGGATGAGACCAGGAGACACAGCCCGTTCACATGGTTAGAAAGCTACAGACTTAATGAGCCTTAATACTCCAGGTGCCAGTTAAAAGATAGGAGTAACTCAGCTAGGAAGAAATGCTTCTCTTACTTCCAAGTCCCCAGAGAGTAACCACTTCAAGGATACTTCTGCCTGGTCTCAACCAATGATGGATTCTCCTTCTGTGTTGCACAATAGTAACCTCATTTCATTGCTGTTTCTCTAAGAGTGAATTCTGCCTAGCACTTACTGACAAAAACATGTGTAAACAACAGAGGTATTATGTTATTTCCCTTTTTTTTCTTCCTTTTGGAAACACAGATAAATGATTGGAAAATTCCAGTCATCGCTGATGATTTGGAACTGAGATTCCCATCAGCCTGCTAGCATAATAAAGCTGTCTTCTAAAGTCCCTGTGGTACCATGTCTGCATTTGGTCTGGTCCTGGATTCCACATTGATATAAAATAATAATACTATTGATATACTTAGAAAAGAAATGCTATACAGCTGCTTGTAAGTACTGGACACGTGCAGTATAGTTTACAGGGTATTAAAGCAGGATTCTGTTAACTGATTTGCAGTGGCTGGCCCACTGGATTGTCTTAGGAAGTGGGAGCTTTCTTGTTCCAGCTGTGATCCCAGCTCTAAGCACCGGCATATAGGAAGTACTCCATATCTGATGGGCGGGGGAGAAAAGATGATATTCAGCTGGCAGTTTGGCCAGATAACAAGGGACAGCTTGATCTGAACAAGTAATTTTTTAAAAAACTGACAAACTTTGACCATTAACTCAGGCAACATAAAAACTTGGTGGTGCCAAGGTTAATGAGAAAATAGGGATATTCTGGTGAGAATATAAATTAATTCAAAATGCCTGGGTAACCAGATTGGAAAAGGTCACACTCTCTTGACCCAACAAACTTACTTCTAGAAATTTACCATCAGGAAATAATTGAGTAATTTTACTAAACAGGTTGTACAAATACCCAGAATTAGGGAAGAGTTTTAAAAAATCATGACCCATCCAGAACACAGTAGTCCTAAGTCTGGCTAACAGAAAATAGTTGGTCAACTGTGCATAATGTACAACTCACTCAGCTGTCTTCACAGCACCATGAAGTAACTGCCATGATTGTTCCCATTTCATAGATGAGAAAGAGGTCCAGGAGAGTTAAGGAACTTTCTCAGGTCACACAGCTGAACAGAAGAAGAGAAATAAAGAGGGCCTGGCCACTGGTTCCTAAATTTGTGCTCTTTGTCCACTGTTCACATAATGATAGTGACACCAGTAAGGCAGGGTTGTGTCCCACAGCAATGAGAAATGAAACCACAGATGGAAGAGGTAGGATACAACCAAATTCACTGAAAAGATACATTATCTAGCAAGTAAAGAATATGGTGAGCAACCACAGCAGATTACAGCAAACCCCAGAGAGTCTGCTGACACCTGAGAATGTGAACCTGCTGTCTAGTACAGGTGCAGAGCAGGATACACTTAAGTGTAACAATGACTTAGCATGAGATGATCAGACATGTGCTGGTGAGACCAGCATGCAAGAATGTAAACATAACAACACATACAAAGACTAGACAATAAAGACAAAATTATTCTCTCTGCTTGCTGCCTGCTGCTGCTACTGTGCTGATGACTGCCTTCCTGCAGTCTCTGGGGAACTCACAAACAAATTTACACCTTAGCCTCCTCAACTCTGATACATACAAAGGCAAGGAAGTAAAGTGCAACCAGTAAGTTGGGGGATCTGAGTAGGACACCCATGAGGGAGTCTTTGTCTAGAAGTTGTTAATGGTTTTAGAAAAGAGATACCCTATGGAAGACTACCTACTTTTCAGAGTCCAATATATGTAGTGTTGCGGGGAATCACTCAGGCTGCTTCAAAGTTCATGGATGTCTAAAAACAACTGAGGACATGACTCTGCTTGTCTGCACAGGCACACAGTGGGGTACAGTTATGTAACCATGACTTAGCACAGTTGAACTCCCATTCACTGGTTAGAGCACTACAAAAGAATGTAAATATGAGATAAGAACCTGTGTAAGAATTATACAACATAAACAGGGGTTCTCTGCTCTGCTCCATGCTGCCTAACAGTTGTTGATGTCTTGAACATGTACATTCTCTAATCTTGGGACCTCACCCATGAAAATCTTCCTTGGGCCCTCAAAGCAGGCCAACAAATGTCCACATAGAACCCATGCAAATCCCATGTACCCTTCAGCCAATGGCCTGCCTGATGATGCTCTGGAAATGTCCCAAACTTCTGAAGGACAGTCAGGAGATGCTTTTGTAAGGTCCCTGGAGGGTCACAACTTAGCAGGCTCCATTTTGGAATTCCTAACTCCATCTTGGGCTGCTGTCCTTAATGCCTGGTAGAATCCTATCTCCTATTTCACTGATTCCTGTTAAAAATGATGTAAATCTAAATCAATCACCCTGGAACCATGTCTACAATAAATTGTTAACAGGAAAAAGGAGGATAAAAACATACGAACAATAGTTACCTCTCTAAATAGAAAAATAGCAAACATTTCTACATTTTTCCTTGTTTGTTTGATTTTTTGAAATGTGTAAATATTGTCATAATTACCAAAAGATTAATTTAGGTAGAAAAAGAAAAACACAAACTAGAGGATAGGGAAAGTATTCAATGATGAAACTTTCAAAGCCTGCATGTGAGATGATCTGATTTAGGCCTCTGCTGCCTCTCACTGCAGGACAAGCCGTTGTCCTCTTCTTTTCTTTGGGAAACACATGAGCCTTTTCTTCATCCTTGATGGCCACAGATGTCAGAGTGAAGAAGCACTTGCAAAACACTTTTCTCTGGCCACCTCTGACTCATGAACACCATGGAAATGCTGTTTCTCACCTCCAGTCTCTACAGCTGTTAACATAAATGATCGTTTTTCAGGGAGAAAACTAACTGTGGAAAAGCAATAGGATCTGTTCAAGGTCATTTCTGCAGTATGAGAGACAGCATGCAGTCCCTGTTCCTGGTGTGTGACAGCCACCTCCTCGCCATCTGAAGGCAGAGAATCATTCTGCTATAGTACATTGCTTAGAAAAAAATTCTATCAAATGATAGCAAGATTCTTAGGCTTGGGCCTCTTGATTCATGTTCCAAATGCAAGAGTCTGACCAGTGAATATGGCCAGTGATGTTTCCCCAGCAATCTAGGCACTCCTATCATGTGAACACCACCAAAGGGGCAAGGGATTAGCAAGCGATTCAGCAATGTCTGCATTACATGTAACTGCCCATGTGCTTTAAATTTTATTCCATCTCCTTTCTGTTTTAAAAACTATAATTATTGACACATACTAATTGTAAAGAGTAAGGAGATTCATTATATTTTTGTATTTGCATATATCGTGCATCGATCAAGTTCGTCCACCCCTCTCCTACCTTCTCCCTCTCCCCTAATCTCCCTCCCAGGACTGTGCAGCTCCTCTTCTACTTTTTTTTTAAGTTTCCACATATGAGAGAAAACATGCAACATCTTTCTTTGTCTGAATTATTTTGTTTAACATATATCCTCCACTTCCATGCATTTTTCTGCATATGACCAGATTTCATTCTTCTTTATGGTTGAGTAGGATGTATGTGTGCATGTGTTCATGTGTGTATGCCATGTTTGCTTTGCCTATTCACCTGCTGACATGTATCTAGACTGATTACTTGCCTTAATGATTGTGAATAGTGCCTCTCTGGCTCCTTTCTAGCTCATTATCCATTTTGTATAACAAAGCATTCCCAAACTCAGTGCCTTATTGGAAAATTTTACAATTATTGCTCAATTTTGTGGTTTGCCTATGCTTAGTTGGGTAGTTCTTGCTTAGAGTACCTCTCATATAACTTCAGTCAGCTTGCGACTAAAACTGCAGTTCCCTGGTGAGTCATTTGGGCTAGACATCCACCATAGTACATTCCCATGGCCTAAATTCCAGGAATAAGGAAAGTAGGGCTGGAATGTATTTTGAGGATAGAGCATTTGTCTAGCATGCAGGAAGTCCTGAGTTCCATGCCCAGCACTGTGGGAAAAAAAGAGATTGCATAACAGCTTATAAGAGATTTTAAGACCATAGGGTGAATGAAAACTGGATAGAGGAGAATTATTTGCTATAATAAGGCAAAATAAATAATTAGCTGAGTGCCTACAGAGAAGAAAACTGATGAAACCTCATTTCACTGCAGAGCCTTGGAAGGAGTGAAATTCTGTGTGACACAAATCTATAATTGTGTGCTACTGCTTATTTTCTTTCTGTCAACAAAAGTGCACCATTTTTTTTGGAGTTTTTCCTTTTTATCGGTACCAGGGATCAAACTCACAACTGCCTGCTTGCAAGGCAGGTGCTTATGCCGCTGAGCTAAACCCCCATCCCCTAAAAGTGCACCATTCTTGTGTCAGGCATTGAATTGGGTACTGAGAAACAGTGATAAGCAGTTGTCTTAGTTACTTTTCACTGGTTGTTGAGACAAAATGTCTGATGCCCAACATGAAAGAAGGAAAAGTTTATTTCTTACTTGTTGGAGGCTTCAGTCCATACTCAGTTGGCTCCAAGACAAAATGCCATGGCTGAGGGGCAACAGTTGATGGCAGCTACAAACAGCAAGCATTTGACAGCAAAAAAGAAAGACATGCCTTCTTTCCTCAGGTACACTGTATGCTGGCTCCACCCTGGGCAGATGTAGCACTCATACCACCAATCTGAGTGCTAGACAACAACCAATCAGAAAACACAGATATGGTCTCATCCATGATTGCATGAGGCTTAGGGGGCACTGAGATTAACCATGACAAAGAGCCTGCTATCATACTCTCACCATGAAGCCTACAGTCTATTGAGGTGGAGGGATATTTATCAAATCACTATGCACATATCAGCTGAGCATACCTAATCTGAATCCTGAAGTTTGAAATTCTTCAAAGTCTAGAACTTCTGAGTACCAATACAGTGCCAAAGTGAAAAATTCCACAAGAAATTTTGTTTCAAATACAAAGTATTTTTTCATTAAGTTTATTGGTACATTTTAGTTGTAAATAATGACCATGTAAACCATGAGAAATTTGTATCATACATTAAAAACTCGCATGTGTTATTTTCCATTCCCCTACCTTTGCTTCAATCCCCTTCTCTTCCTTATTTATGAAAGCTTTCTTTCCTTCTTTTCTCATCATTTTTTCTTTTCTCTTCCTTCCTTTCTCCCTCCTACACCCCTAATTCCTTATTCCATTAGAAAATGTTCACAATATCTATATTAGTTTAGTCCTTATCTACATTTTCAGTTTCCCACACCAGAGAAACAACACAGTACACATGTCAAACACAAATTCCTTAAAAGTATTGTATAAAATTATCTTCAGGTTATGAGTATAAAGCATATGTGAACTATAAATAAATTTCATGTTTAAACTTGTGTCCCATCCTCAAGATAACTTATTATGTATATGCAAATTCTCCAACAAATAAAAAATTCAGAAATTCCGAATGCTCCTGGTCACAATCATGTTGTATAAGAGACACTGAGTATGTAGATGTTTAATTAACAACCTCAAGGAAGAAGTACAAGGGGTGATCAAAATATACATATAATACTTAAATTTTTTAGCTGTACTACAATAATGAAATGTGGCAATTAATCCTCCTTTAAAAGCACCCCTTTACACAAATAAATTAAATAAAATACACATCCTCACTTCAAAAACACTTCTTCATCTGTTCTTGTAATTTCTGAAGCAGTTTTGGAAGTTCTTTTTTGCAAATGTCCTTACAAGTTGAGATTAAAAATATAGTGAATGCTGCTGCTGAGTGCCATCTAACAGAAACAAAACTTCATAAATATATTATGCTGTGTCCTCATCCACCTGATTAACCAGATCTGGACCCCTATGACTCTTCCCAAAATCAAAATAACCATGAAAGATAAATACTTTGAATTGATTCAAGACATTGTGGCAGCCACAACAGCACAACTAGTGATACTCATAAGAGGACTTCCAGAACTGTTTCAAAGAAAATGGCAAAAGGATTGAATAAGTGCATTCAAATGAAGGAGGAACTGGGTGTGGTGGTGCATACCTGTAAACTTAGCACTTGGCAGGCTGAGGCAAGAAAATCTGAGTTTGAGGCTAGCTTGGGAAATACAGAGAGTTCAAGGCCAGCATGAAATCCATAGCAAAATTCTGTCTCAAAAAAAAAAAAAAAAACAAAAAACAAACAAACAAAAAAAAAAAAACGAACAACACATAGCTGATAATTTTAGCACAATATTGAATCTGTGTGTAGATTACTGACTCATTGAAGATGGAAGATCTTCCCTGAGTGTGGTGGGGAACCAATAGGCCTGCATCCTGGATGCAGTAAAAAGGGAAAGGAGAAAGTCTGGCTTCTGCCTCTTCAGAAGAGTTTGAATCCTTGCCATCACCTTAGGTGTCATTTCCAGACTCCTAGCACAGATTCTTCTGCTTCCTGCCAGAGACTCTCTCGGGGCTCTGCAGTGAGCTCCAGGCCTCAGACTTGTGAGTGGATCTTTTGCATCTCCAATGAGCACCTGGCCCTTTTGAGTTCTCCACTTGACTCTGCAGATCGCAATCCTAAGCCTCCTTTGTAAATCCTTTATGTACTCTTTATATAAGGGTACATTTGTGTACATAAAGGATACTTGCGTAAGTATCAAGTATCCTTTATGTACACAAATTATGTACACAACACCTATGTACACAAATTAAATCTGATTCTCTAGTGAACCCTGACACAAACTGCCTCTAGCTACCTGTGCAGCCTCCCATGAACAATTTCATGCCTCACTCATGTGAAAAATCCAAAGCGGAATTGCAGAGGTGCTGTGCTAAGTATGGGTTACTTAACAGAGGTGTTGGAGCAAGGCCCATTGGGTTAAAATTCTGTCCACTGCTTTGTAATTGGAAAAAGTATTTAATGTTGGTATGTAGGCTCACACAGCTATGAAAATGAAGATAATTCCTAACTCACACTCTTGTAAGAATTAACATACATAAAGCACCACAAAGAGGCCCTCGCCTGACACTGATAAGTGCAAATATTTTTGTTGTATGATATATTAACATGTAAACGTATTTTTAAGATAGGAAGACATCAGACGATGGATACCAAAACTTCCCATTTCTCTGTAATAAAAGAAGGGCAACAACGCAAATAACAACAATGGTATCTGAGCACTTGCTATATGCTAGGAACCATGGGAAGAGCTCTGCCCTTCTCCTGCCAGCCATGTCCTGGATGGGAACATGACAGGAGCACAAGCTCACACTTCCCAGCACCTGCCCCTGCCCCAGAGCATCTGCCTTCAGTGCCTGTCCTCAGAGCCCTTACACTGATGATTTAGGATAGGAATTGTTTAGGAGAACTCACAGAGGTGGCCAGGCCTTAATGTGCTGTCCTCTAGTTGGTGTCTCTGAGTGGCTGGTGGCTGAGCCTAGGGACACCTGTCCTGGGCTTCCTCTTGTTTCTAGTCTCTTGGGGGTTGGGGCTTGTGGGCCCTGCCCTACACTGCCCTTGACTTTATGCGATTCCTGATGAATGTCCTGAAGCATCTTGGCACAATGAACCATCCTTTCACTCATTCCCATGTGGTTTTCTCATGCAAGGTCTTAGAGCTGGGGCGTCAAGGCCTCAGAAAGCAGCACAGCATATTCACTGGTCACTCTCATGAGCCAAGTGCCTGTGAAAGTCAACTGTCTCCAGACAAAGGTTCCTGGTGAGCAGAACCTTCAAAGTTCTGTTTAGACCTGTTGCCAAGGAAGTTGTATCATATGCTGGGGTCCATAGCTGGGCTGCTCCCTCTGATGCCCCCTTTCTTTTTATTGTGGAACAAATTTGTGTTCCTTAGAAACAGCAAGTGGAAAACTAGAAAATGGAGTATTGTTTTATACTTTTTGTCACTTTGAAATTTTTCATACAACAAACGTAGATGCTTCAGAAGTGGCAGGCTGGGTGCCAAGTGCACATTTCCATCCAAAAAGTTCTTTTCATTGAGAATTAGGCTTCACTTAGAGATCTGTCAAATCTTAGGAAGAGTTTCTTTCCTTTGCTTGTTAGTTTCATTTCAATTTCATTAAGGAGTATGGAAATGTTCACAGAATACCCATAATAACTTTCCTTGAAGGATGTGAATGTTTGAGGTTATAACCTCCTCACGTCCAGGGGATCAGGATTCCTAGCAAGTTTTACTCTCATAGGCCTATGAGTGATTATTCATCATTAGATGTTTAACTCAGCCCCACACTTTAGTGCTTCATACTCTGACATTCTGTGGAGGGGAGAGAAGGTGGTGATTGCAAGGGGATGCTTTGCAAGGCCAAGGACATCATCACCCCATGCTGAGGAAGGACACATGCACATCACTCCTGGGGAACTTGTCTCATAGCCATTGCTATCACTTCCTGTCCTCCCATCCCAAATAGACATAGGCTTTGTGTCTGTGCTAGGTAGTTTGCCTTTCCTAGAGGTGATGGCCCTGAGGCTGATCAGGCGAAATGCTCTTTGGTTGGTCTCCTTCAAGCAGGGTCTCCATGTTGAGCTCCCAGTGTGCTGCCATCAAATGCCATTGGGGGCTGAATGAAACCAATTGTGACTTGTTGGTGCACCCCTCCCCCATCTGCTGATGGTCCTTTTTTCTGTTTCTGGGTCAACCCTTGAAAGCGAGCTGCCACAGCCATTCTTATACATGGGCTTGTGAGGATGCAGACTTTTATTTCAAAGAAAAACTACTTAAATGTGAAATTATTGGATCATCTTGCTGGTTTATGGCTAACTTAGTAATTCTTAAAGTATCTTTAGAAGAAGTTGTTTAAAGCAGAGTTAGGTGGTTGCTTTTTGTTTTGTTTTGTTTTATTATGGTATACTGTGCTATGCTATGTTATGTTACATTCATTATGTTATATGTTGGTGAGGATTTTGAAACTGTATTTTCTGTGGTTTCTGATTTGATTTTGTATATTCAACCTGAGAAAATATAAGAATATCACAAAACTCTGAGTAAGATTTTTTTTGGAGAAAATTTAAAAAGGAAAACAGAGTCAGCAATGTTGGTACATGCCTGTCATTTCAGTACTCAGGTTGAGGCAGGGGAATTGTTGTAAGTTCGAGGTCATCCAGTGCTACAGGGGAAGATCAAGGCCAGCCTCACCTGCATAGCAGAACCTTATCTCAAAAAAAGAATGTAAGAAAGAAAGACAGAAATAAAAGTAGAGAAAAAGAAAAAAGATTAAAAGTGCAAAATGAAATATCACCTGTGAATTCAGAATAAAAACATATGTGTTTTTCTTGCAAGTGTAATTTAGTTAGCACACCTAGCATAAGTTTTCCCACCATGTAGACACTGATGTGCTGCCAGGTTTGCATTGTTTCAATTTTTTTGAATGTTTTACAGAGATGACTGCAGATATGCTACTGAATATACCTCCTTAGGATTTGGGTAGCTCAGTATGAAGAGAATTTGATCATTGCTTTTTTTCCTTTCCTAAATTTATATTTAGAATCAGATGTTGTTCAAAGGATTGCTATTTTTTTGAAATAATAATGACCATATAAAAGATACTCTTTTTAAGTCTATGGAAAGATAAAAATAATT
This sequence comes from Cavia porcellus, assembly GCF_034190915.1. NCBI lineage: Eukaryota > Metazoa > Chordata > Mammalia > Rodentia > Caviidae > Cavia > Cavia porcellus. The sequence continues at coordinate 3,288,301 of NW_026947536.1, forward strand.
CTAGAATAACAGTGGTTAATGTACATTGTGATTTCTAGGGTTTCTTAATGATCAATAATTTCATATATTTGTAATTTGTTTTACAGATTTTAAGACATGGTCACAGCAATTTTCTGAGTTTCCCATGCTAGGCTTAAACCCTTCATCATCCTTCTTCACCCTCTCAGAGGGCTGGAATTACAGGTGTACATTATCCTGAGTCAGCAATTGGCAGTAATTTTGTATATTCATGGAATAAATTATTTGACTTTGATCTTTAGACTATTTGTAGAAAGAACTCATCTAGTTAAGCTATCTACCACCTTCCCAATCTTCAGTTTCTTTCACAATGTGTAGAACTGAAAATCCCATTAACAATATTGGTAGAGTCGCTGCTATTTAATTTTAACTGTGGTCAGCATGCACTTCAGAATATCACTTCAAATGCCTTCTGCTGGGGGACTGAGGCTTGGTATCCCCGAAGCATTTACTCTTCTTCTCTGATCACTCATGGAAATTGATGATTGGTGTCAAATCCCAAGAAAGATGTGAAGGTTAAAGCTACTTGGGGCCCAATGCCCTCCAGAAGGCCAGGCCAGGGTAAAACATTTTTGCCTTCCCTCTGCTTTCCAAGGTTTTTTTTTTTTTTTTTTTTTTTTTTTTTTTGGTTATGGTTTGGGTTTTCCATTCAGTTTCGAGAGACTGAATGCAGAGCTTTTTCATTTAGCTCCATTACATTCCACTTTTAAAAGTCTTCATTTTTTCAGGAGCTTCTCAATAAATTGCTGAGTTAGTGAGTTTATTATTGAATTTAAGATGTTCCTGCCTCAGCCTTCAGGAGTAGTAGAATTATAAGCCACACAACCAGACATGGTTTCATTATGATGTTATTAAAAACTCACTGGCTGAGCAAGGAATGGTGAAAATGCCTGCAATGTCAGCATTCAGGCCACTGAGGCAGCAGGATTACCAGGAGTTCCAGACAAGCCTGCAACACACTCTGATTTCAGCTCAGGGCAGAGTGACAGAGGAAGAACCTGATCAGAAAAAGAAAAGGAAATTATAGGAAAGAACAGGAATGGAATGAAGAAACAAATTCAAATTCCTAGTGACTCTATGAGTTGGTTTGTCTCTGGACTAGTCATTTTAATCTGCAGTCCTATTTTTGCTGTATAAGATCTTTTTGACTGCTGTCACTTTATAACATACTTGAAAACCAGGTATTTTGGTGCTTCTACATTTAATGTTCATTACATGGCTAGAGGATGACTCTTTGTACTTCCTTGTGAATTTCCATATTGTTCTTTTGATTTCTAGGAAAATGTCAGTGGTATTTTGACAGGCATGCTTTGTAAGGGCTGATTGATATGTTTAGCATGTACATTAACAACATGAATTCTTCCCATCCACCATCATGGTATGTGCTTTCTTCTGTTAGTGCTATTGCACTGCTTGCATCAATTTCTACAAATTTTAAAGAACATGTGAGTTTGGTTAAATTTTTCCTAAGCATTAATTCTTTTTGATGAATTATGAGATGAATTGAATTCTTTGTATTTGAGGCTGCAGTTTGTTTGAAGCACATAGAAATGAATAGTTTAGGACATGTGGATTTTGTACCCTGCACTTTATGTGATTTTTGAATTTATTATAAAAGGTGTTCAGTGGAATATAAGTTTCATATATGAAAGTTTGTGTCCTCAGGAAACAGAGACAATGCTTAATTCTTTCTTTCTGGTTTGGAAGCCTTTCATTTCTTATCCTTGAGTTAACTCTAGGGCTAGGATTGGGAGTACTGTGTTGAAAGGTGTTGCAGGGCTTGTCTGGTTCCTGACCTGAGAAGAAAATCTTGCAGCTTGTCAGCCTCTCAGCACGATGTCAGGGATGGGCTTCTCATGTATCATCTTTGCTGTGCTGAGGTCCATTCTTCCTATACACATTGTGTGAGTAGTTCTTACCATGACAAAATGTTGAACTTTGGAATTTCTCAAAGCTATTTTTCTGAATCTATTGAAGAGTTAGCTCTGTCTCACTTGTGAGAGTGATAAGTGACACTGAATGGTTTTTATAGTGGGACGGTTTTTGCATCACTGAGGTTGAGCTGAGTGTTGATCATGGTGCTTAACTTTTGAATGTGCTTGCAAATTTAGCTGACAAGCATTTAGCTGACTAATCTTGCTTATGTGCATTTGGAATATTGGTCAGTAGGGTGTTTTCAATTTTTTAAATTGTATTTTTCAATACATTAATGTCTGACTTCATTCTCAGGGTGACTTTGTCATCTAAAAGAAGTTGGTGTTGGTTCTTTCCTTTCAATTTCTAGGAAGAATCTAAAAATGATAACTACTTATTCTTTATTATACACTTGAAAAAAATTCACTGGGTCATTTATCTTATGCTGGGTTATGTTGTTGTTATTACTGAGTTTTGATTGCTGACCCACTGCCTATATTCATTTTTGCTCTGTTCATCAGTGTGTTTGTTCCTGATGGGTGTGCGTTATGTGACACCAAAGAGGACCACATTCCCATTAAAGGTCACATCTCATTTTACTTAGGGATGCAGCCATTTACTTTTGTATCTTCCAACTAACCATACAGTATATATTTTTGTCAGTAACTCCTTTCAGTTACTTAGACTTTTAATGCACACTTTTTTTGTTTGGCGGTTACTTCTGAAGGAAACTGGAGCTGGTTAGGTGCCCATCTCTTATTTCAGGCTTCATACACTAACCTGCCTGCATTGTCCCCACTTCCTGACTTGCTCCCTGTAAACACCTGTCCTGCTCCACAGCTGTGATGCATCCACATGTGGAGTTGAGATTGGCACCTGGATGGAAGACATTCCATGAGCATTGGCTGTGTAACAGACTACCCTTTTCATATAGTGCTTCCCTGAGTGAGACAGGGGGCCTCAGGCCTACAGGGAGGAGCTCTGGCAGCAGGGCCATTGTAGACCTCTTTTGTCCAGCATGCAGTGTGTGCAGCTTTGCTGAGGAGATGACGTGTGGATCAGGAGGCCTGGACCTTGGGCTTTCTTGCCCCTGGTGCCACGGCGTCCTCTACTACTGCCTGGCCCATTTTCCCTGACATGAGATCTCCATAGAGATCTCCATAGAGACTTCCTCTTCCAGGCTCCAACTCAATGTGCAGACTTTAGGTGTGAAATCTGTGACTATGACATTCAACATGTATATATTCAACCCAGAAAATGTACTGCTAAGTTTTTATTATAAAAATGAGATTGACAGACACCCATATTCTCTTCTTACTCAGTTAAGTTGTGAAAAGTTAGATACCATGAACTGAAGTTAGAAAAGTTAGAAACCAAAGCTGCTGAGTGAGTTATAAACTTACAGGAACTGAAAATGCTGAAAGAAGGCCTGTGTTGGCCATGTCCCCAGTCTTACTTGAGATGAGAGAGAGCTTATCGCTTGGCCCTCTCCCCACCCAGCAGTGAAGAGACACAGGCCCACACAGCAGGCAAGGACAGGAGAGAGGAGCTGGTGGATGGCAGACCACTCATCCCAGTGGCCCTGATAAGTATACTGTGATCCTCTCTCTCACAGCTGAGCCCTGGCCCTCTTCCTACCAGCCTTGTACTCTGTGCTGCCTCCCCGCCCTGCCCCACACCTTGGGAAGAGGTGGCATCTCTCTTTGGTTTAAGTAAGTAGTCTCAGGTGAGATTTTTTTCAACTAAGTGAAAACCCCATTTCCACCTTTATATGGACCTTCCTCCCCTTTTCCCACCCTCCTTCTGTCTTCTGAGCCTGATAATGACAAGCCCACGGAGGACTCTGCTACTGGAGAACTATTTGTATGTCATTAATATATACTCTCTTATGATAAATGACATATTTAGAAAAAAGAAAATCTTGATATACTTATCTATTTCACCAGGTTCTTGTTAGTTCCCTGCATCACTTCCCCACCCAAAAATGACATTGTATAATGAAGGACTTTGAGAGTAAAACCAAGAAGAACATTCACATTTCTGGTCCTCTGTAGCTCCATTCATTAAGTGATGGCAAGTCTCCCCATATCTGCCTCACTCTGCCTCTGTCATTCTGTTTGTCTCTGTCACTCTGTTTGTCGCTGAATGCACATTGATGTCAGAGGTATTTCATTGTAAAAACTGAGACCTTCCACACACACATCCATCTTTCATCAATGGTTATTTCATGATCAGATTCCTTGGCCTCTTTCCCTGTGGGCCCAGAGAGACCGAGCTCAGAATCCCCACAACTTTCCCTGATTCCTGTGGCCCACACTGGTGCCCTGCACCCTCTACCTGCAGGGTAGGGAGGGTCCCAGTTCCTTCCTGTTTTAACAATGCTGTGAACAACAGTCTTGAAAAGAAAGTTAAAATTTTACACAGATTTTTCTTTATTTTTATGTTGTTGTTGTGCAGCTCTTTGTGTGGGAGAAACCTCTATGCTTAGCTCAGCGAGGTTCAAGGGACCCTGTGTAGAGTTCTGATGAGAGATGAGGGTAAGGGCTATGTTTCTCCACCCCATTTTTCCCCACTGCTGTTCCCCACCTGTCTTAAAACCTGAAGTCAAATGGGGACACAGCACATCTCCGTGACATGTCCCTGAATGTATCTTCAGTGAGTTATTGTGCATTTTGTACACTTTTTGGCTATATGAGCTGATTCCCTTATGAATTGCAAGAGTTTGTCTCTTACCTCACAAAAAAATGGTAAAGCAATTCCAACCTCAAAGATGCATGTATTTAAGTTTTACTTATAAATTGGGATCTATGTGGGATTGTTCTCTTTATCAAAGAGAAATATCAGTTAGTCTCTTCCATTAATGCTTGGCCAAACAGAGCTGTGGTGCACTGATGTGAAAACCTGGAGTACTAAATCACAGAGGCAGAAAGATCAGTGGTGGCTGGGCTGGGAGGGAAGAGAGGGAATTGTGTCCAAATGGGAATGAAGCTGTGGGAAATGTTCTGGAACCGGGCAGAAATGAAGATTGTACACATTGAGAATGTGTACATGCCACTGCACTGAGGATGCTAATTAAAACAAATGACATCCTATCATCTGTTTAAAATTAATTTATGCCATAATATTTAAAAGGAGTATAGAGACAAGGGCAAGAAAATGGAAAAAATAGTGGAGGAGATGGGAAAGTCAGGTTTTCAGCACGAGCTGGCCTCAGTGGAGTGAGAAGCTGCCACCGGCTGTGGAGCCCCTGTTAGTCATACCTCTGAGCTGACAGAGATGGCTTCCTGGTGCTGGCCCTTCCCGTGGTTACAGAGCTAGTGAAGACACTGAAGATGGATCGGGTGCCGACTGCAGCTGGTCCTTGAGCATGGTGTGCAGCTGACCTTTCAACAGCAAGAGGAGTAAAGAACATCAATTTCCCAAGTTCCTTGCAGAGCCAACAAACTTCCCAGTGCCTGTCAGAGACAGCTCTGTGCCGAAATCCACTATCAGGAATTCTTCCCACACTGCATCCACCCTCTGTTTGCTGTGTGTCTCAAAGCTGCAGGGTAGTCCCTTAGTCTTGTTCTCCTCACACACCCTCAAGCCTGAACCCAGTCCTTCTCACCCTTGTTTCTACCACAGTGCACTCACAGTGCTCCAGCTCAGAAAGGTGAAGTGACATTGGAGAGTCCAAGTGGGTTTGCAGCTGTTGCTTGGAGCTAAGAAGAGGGCTGTGGTTCTGGAGGAGACACATGTGGGCAGCTGAGTGTGAAGTCTGATCCTCCCTCCCAAACTGCTCGGCCAAGGCAACCTGCTGAGTTGGACACCTGCCTGCTGCTCCAGCTGTGGAGAGCCCAGTTCACTCTATCTCCACCACCAGTGAAGCAGTGCTGGCCCAGACAGCCCTGAGAGACTGATAGATGACTCCATGGGAGAGTCTGTGGACACTGGGATGACCATCTCTCCCTTCTTCAGGGAAGCTGTACACACATCTGTCTAGTGCTCCCCAGTGGCATTTTCCTTCATGGGGGATGGAAACATGTCTGCTGTGGTACAGAAGTTGTGTTCCATAAATATGTGAGAAGTGAGGGGACAGAGGGATGTTTCCTGTTCCACCTTTCCTCAGTTGTTATATTTTGTAGTGACTTTCAACCCAGTACTCTGTGCTTCTGCTGGGCTCCTCTTCCACTGTTGTGCATTCATGTCTAGGGAAGCCAAGAGAGGGTCTCATGTACCATAATGTCAGTGGTACATGATCTGCCATCCAGGGTAGCCCCCACTAGTGTGGAAGGTCAAGAGGGGAGTAGATACATCTTTCCTGGTCACTGGATCATGGTCTGTGCCTGGAAAAGTGTCTGCGCATAGTGTAGCTCTATGTATATTTATGAACTCACGGTACCAACTGGTTCTTGTCCTGATGTCTGAATGGGCCTGATGATTCTGCCAGCCCCCAGAGAAACTGGCTCTGAATAATACATCCCAAAGCCCATAGAGCAACTCTCCAATCTCCTCTACAATGAAGACAGAATGTTTACTCAGTGTGGGGATCAGAGCGGGAGAAACAAACCTTTCCCATGGAGAGGGCAATTCAATGGAGAATAAACATGGCTACTCCAGCAGGCCTTCCACAGAGCCATGGCCAGGGTCAGCAATTGCCTGGAAACCCCATTTTGTCCCACAGGGACCCAAAAAGCTTGGCCTTATAGGTACAGTTCACTGTTCTGAGAATTGCACTTTTACTGGGTGCAATTCTCACTTGTCAGTGAACTGAGGCCAAAAGATATAAACACATTTCAAAGCCTCAGCTTTAGATGGTCTAGTCACACTGTGCAGCTGAAAGCAAACTCACCTTCCCTGCATCGGGGCCTGTGGGGTGGAAATGTCCCTTGAGGGACCTGGGAAGGAAGAGCTGTGCATGGGGCAGCTGTGCAGAATGTCCTGCTCCATGGCTCTGTGAGGCTGTGCAGCCCACCTGCCTGCATCATCCTCACTGTGTGGACGACTGCCAGGTTCTCCACTGACTGATTTCCAGTCTGTGATGAGACAGTGGGAAGCCTGGAGTTAGTGGCCCAGCCATACCACACCCCCCCATGAGTGCTGGCAGCTGCAGTGATACACAAAGGTTAAATTTCATAAGGAGAAGTTAGAAATGATAACATTTTAGATCAATTTGTGAGCAAATAAGTCATTAACTCCATACATGAAGAGTATCACCCCACGTGTCCTGTGACAACCACACATTCTGGAGATGAGAAAACAGGATTGTCATTGGTGTGGGAGTGGGGACCTGTATATGATGACACACAGGGTACTTCCCTGTGGTGCTTCTGAAGAATTGGGGCCAGTTTCCTTAGCCATGAAAGGCTGAGTGGCTGTGTTCACTCTCTCCTGGTACAATGTCATTTAGCCTAGTGGGACCTCAACCTCTGACCTGAGGGGCTGGATATTTTCCCTGAGACATGGACAAAGTAGCAAGGGCCTAGGTTTTGGGTGAGTGCACCCCTGCTGATGTGATGATGTGTCAGAGCTGGGGACAGGGTAGAAGCACAATCACACCAGTGCCAAAGGAATAGCTGGGCCCAGGAGTTACAGTGAACTAAATCAGCAGAAATAAATCATGACAGGAAGTGAAGTGACTTAGTGTCCATGTCCCTATTTTGATGCTCCCACTAGTGTGTGGACAGTTACCTGACACCTGCCAGACTTAGTGGCTCAGCAGAGAGGATGTGATAGTTGAAGACTTAGACCCCAGTTTCCTTTGGGGGTAGGACCACAGGCCTGCTGTTTACTTCGACCTGGAGGGAGGTGCTGAAGGTGTAATCTAACCCTGAATATCCCCTGTCCTCCTTGGGCTTCATTACAGAGTCCTCTCAGCTCCCACTCTCCCCCTTCTGGCATCTGTTGTTATTGTGAGACCCCACTGTGGTACAGGTATGTGGATTGCAGCCCTGCAGGGACCTGCTCCAAGCTGATGTCTGGGGCAGCACTGTTGGTGCAGTGCCTAGTAGTGGGCAAGAAGCTTCTGAGATCTCAGACAAGCAGATAAAAGACTCACCTAAAGCCTCCCAGAGATTTGAGTATAGCACAGAGAGACGTGGCAGCTTCTGGAAGCACAGGCTGCACACAGCTACAGCGTCTGCCCTGCCCAGTGAGCTTGGAGGAGCTCATAACCCTGTTCCCCCATGGTAGGGATGGTAGGGACACCCAGGTTCACAGAACAGGTAGTCCCTAAGGGATGTTCACCAGCATTTATGATCCAGGAAGCCCTCAAAGCCACCAGCCAACCAGGACAGAAGACCAGGAGGTCTCACTTTGTCTCCTTTGGGATTGCCTAAGTGGGAAAGGATTCACCTTTCTTGTGACAGCACAGAAGACACCAGCCATGTGATGAACCAGGTCCTTTAGTGCAGTTCCCCATGGCAGCTTTTCAGACAGCACCTGGAACTTGCTGGCCTGGCGGGGAAGCCAGGCTGGGTCCTTCTGGAAGCTGATCTCACCCACCTTCCCCTCCCCATCTAGAATTTATTCTCACCCTGTGGTTCCCCAAGCCCTGGACCAGCTCAGGCTCACTTTTCAGCCCCCATGTGGGCTTCTTCAGAGCCCGTTGGTTCATTGTCCCCAGCCCAAGAGGCAGGATTATAGAAGGCTCATCTCTCAGATGAGTCTTGACAATCATGATGAATGTTCAGTAGTCCATATCTCTGGCCCCTTTGTTTTGCTGACACTGTTTCACAACTACTAAAGGAACAGCCTTTGGGGTGCACCGTGCAGAGTACCTATACACTGCCAGAGAATAGCAGAGTGAAGACAGATTCGTGACTATTGGCAATTGAACAGTTCCTGGGGTAACTGTCAAAACTGCCTCCCCAATACAAGGGCAGCTGGAATGCACTGGAGAGACCTATCACACTCACATGGGGAGGACTGTTCTTCACCTCTAGAAAGAGACACTTTCCTGTTATCCTGGAATCACATTAAAGATCATGTTGCATTGTACACTGTGCATCAAAACTGGTGAATTAGGTGCCTCATCTCTTTGAGCACCCACACTCCGCCCTTGAGTGCATTTTGTGTATCCTTCTAGCAAAACTTTCTGAAGCTTGTGTTTTAAAAAAATAGTGGAAGCTGGACATGGTGGTGCACACCTGTAATCCCAGCACTCAAGAGGCTGAATCAGGATTCTTGAAAGTTTGAGACCAACGTAAGCTACACAGTGAGCTGAAGTCTAGCCTGAACTGCAAAGTGAGACTTTGCTTCAAAAAGACAAAACTAAACTAAACAATGGTGGATGAGAACACTTCTGAATAGAGAATTTGGTATTATAATGTGTGCATAGCTTTTTTTCTGTTTAACTTCTCTCTCTCTCTCTCTTTCTCTCTGTCTGCCTGTCTCTCTCTCCCTCTCCCTAACCTTCTCTCTCTCCTTCTCCCTCTTTTTCTCCCTCTTTGTTTTTTTTATTATCCATATTCTTCAGCCTAGACTTGAACTTCTGATGTTCCTGACTCAGATTCCGACTGTATGGCAATTGCAGTTGTGCACACCTATGCCCGTTTCACAGAGTGATTGTAACAAACACTGTTTACTCTAGATGACTTACAAGGGTGGGTGTGCATACTCTTTTGGTTGGTTTAAATTAATTTGTCAATTTTTATTTTTGGTTTTTTTTTTTTTTTTTTTTTTTGGTACTGTGGACCAAACTCGCAACCTTGCATTTTCTAGGCAGGTGCTGAAGCTGCTGAGCTAAGTTCCAGCCTAAAGCAATGTCTTGTCGTTCTCATTACCTTGAGGATGTCATCTGAAATAAGTAAACAATTTAAAGGGGTGTTTGCAATTACTAGTAGTGTTTTCCTTAATGCTCACCTTCCCAAAGAACAAATGCTTAACCTATCCCCTCCTGTATAGCAGCTAACTACTTTGGGATGTCTACTCCTGGGCTACCAGTAAGCTGGGAGTGTTGGACAGTTGTTCCTGACTGAATTGTAGATTGAGGCAACTTCATTCTCTTTGGTTGTTGTTATGAAGTACCTTCAAGAACTGTCATACCTCAGACAGAGTGAAGAAACCCAAATTCCCTGTACCCAGATCCATGGCACTGATGACTAACTAAAGTCCAAATCCTTGGTGAGTACACCTTTTGAGATGAGACGGAGTTTCATTCTTCTTCCCTGGAATCATTTCCTAAGCCCTGTGACAGACATTTGACTCACTTCCATCCCACCCCTGTTCCCCACAGGTCACTGAGTGTCTCAGCTGTCCTGACCTGGACTGAAACATGGTTCTCCAAGCAGCAGATGAGCAGCTCCCCAGCTTGCTGCTCTGACCACAGTCTGATGTGCATCCTTCCCGGACTGAATGACAGGGAAGTAGCATCTCTTGATGCCACTTTCACACATGGCCACCATGTAACTGGGAATGTGGCCTCTCTTATTCCCTGAGCCTGAGGGGAGTCACTTGAACTGGTACCATGGCACAGCAAGCTGAAGCACAGGGTCAGTGCCAGGCAGCACGTAAAAATCCAGGCCCCTCTGTGTGGCACCATGTGGGAGCTGAGCACCATGAAGGAGAGCACAAAACAAGGGCAGGAACAGGTGCTGTGGAAACCACAGAGGTGGGCAGCCCTTCTCTGATGTGTGGACCCCAGTGCCTGTGAGGGCATCAGGATGGGCCTCTTGCATAGAACAAGGGAGTTTCTGGCCTGATGTTGATGGGTCAAGGTGGCAGTGGACACTGGCTCTGTCTGATAGTGAATTTGCACAACACAGACTGCGTGACTGCCTGACTTTGTCTACCTAGGTCCTTCTTTGTCCACCCCAGTCTTCTGTTGACCTTTAGGTGGAGCCACAAGAGGAGACACTGCATGTGTAGCTGCCCAAAATATAGCTGGTGCAGTTTGGTGCTATCAGCCAAAAGGTATGGTGGTGACAAAATCAAGTGCCAGCCATTGAGTAGCTCAGGGACCTTTCTTTGCCTTCTTCTTCCAGCTTCCATTCTCTCTTTCCCCAGGCATCCGGCACTCCTCCTCTTATGCTCCCTTCTCCTCTCAAGGGCACACATCTTTGCTTGTGCTAGCCCTGCTGACCTGGGAGCTGCTTGCATTCCTCCAGACACTTTTGATAAAGAGAGAATCCAGTACCCACAGGTATGGCTGATTTGATGTCACCCAGAAAAAGTTAGAACCAAAATGTGCTGTCCTTGATTCACAACCTGGGCCTGAAGCTACCAGGAATATTATTCTTGGCTCTAAACTCTAGAGTTCTCCTCAGGACATGGTGGTCAGAACTGGGGGATCAAGATCAATCTGATTGTGAAGCAACCCAGGACCTGACCTAAGCTTTGGGTCCCTGTGTGATGCATGTGTTCCTGGATATGTGGGGAGACAAATGCAGGTGCTCCTGTCTGGCAGAATCCAGATAGATATAGTATCTTTGAAATGGCTCATATGATATGGGCAGAATTGTATCTACTCAGTGAACAAAGGCTGGGTGCACCAGACCATGAAGCGGGGCCCTCAGATCTCTACTACAGTGTGGAATAAAGGCAAATAAGTGTGCCCCCGCCCAAATGTATCTGCATCCAAATTCCTGCCTCCAGGGCTCATGCATTTTGGTCCTGTCCTAAGAACAATGGAAGGTATTATAAGGCATGGCAGTGTGGTCAGCCTTCTAATGGCCTGGCTCTGGGCCCCTCAGGAGCTGGACAGCACCTGGACATTAGACAGAGCCAAGGGTCTCTTGTGTACAATGTTACACTGTCCCAGTGACCACTTTCATGTTATGGCCCCAGTCAATTCTTCTTTCGTTTTGGCCACCTCGTTGCCAGGCTTCCATTGTGGTCTCACTATTCTTACCCAATGTCTCCTGATTCACAGCAGAACCGATTTCCCAAGTCCAGTTGCACAGTGAGGTTGTGGGCCAGTGTGCTGGTGTGAGACAAGCACCTGTGCCATCAGCAATAGGGCTGCTGTGATGTGAAAAGCTGTGGAGTGTGGCGAGAACCCTATGTGTTTTAATCCTCACCACATAGATGCTGGGTTCATGATGTACAGAACAAGATTCCTGCCACTCAGATGAAACTTTTTACTATAACTTTCCTTCCCATGATCAGTTACTTGGAAGTTGTGTGCCAGATAAATATATGTTGAAGGTCCTGCTAAGCATCTCCACCCAGACTGTCAGGTAGCAGCTCAGCCTTCAAAGCTGGGTGGGAGAGGCAGGGAGGGAGGTGGAGGAGGACAAGGGATTTTGTCCTCCAAGACAGCAGCTACAGAGGGGCAGGGGCACCTTCAGCTGCCACTGTTACACCCACATCTGAGCCTGTATCCTGTGGTCAGAGAAAAGACAGCAATTTTGATCATGTTGCTAGAATCAGTGATCTGAACAGAGCTACAAAGGCAGGAAGTTGGAGTCAGACTGAGGGCTTCTCCAGAAGATTTGCCTGCTTTTTGTTTTCGCTTTCTGTTTCATGACTTAGTCATCACCAGATATAGGTAGTGTGGATTCACTTGTCCCCAAAAGAATGGGCTGCTTCTGGGGATCTGGGGCAGTCAGCACACAGTGAGATCTCCACGTGTCTCTGTTAGGTTGTGTATACAGCAAAGTATAAAAGTGCATGTTCCTATGATAGAAAGATTGGTCCCAGAAACTCCATTAGTGAGGCCTTAACTTGAGGACAGTTGATGCTTCGTTCTTGAGCCTGCATCTGCCTGAAAGACCCCTTCCTTGATACCTGGAGAGTGTCCTTCCTGTGTGAGATTTATCATTAGTTGCACTTTTTTTCTCCACAAGTAAGAAGTGGATTTTCTTTCTGTTTATTTTGTTTGTTATTTATGACATATTTTTTTTTACTAGAACTTCTTTTCAGTGTATATTGATTACACTGATGGTAGGCACATGGTTTATTTATTTTGCAGAATGCATATTAGATCCTATGTGGTGCATGATAGTGCAAACCATCAGCTAGAGAATGTTCTCAAAATTGTTTGCATTGATCACCCAGAATTGAAAAAAAAGTGGAAAAGTTTACAGAGAAAATCTTTCAGATACAAAAACATACTTTAAGTCAAATATATTAGAGAACACACGAATAAAAGAATAGATGAACATAGGAAAACAATGAAACCAAAGGTTGCCCAACATAGTGAAAAAATGGAATACATGAAAGAGATCCAAAAAAGCATTCAACAATTTCGATGCTACATAAGAGATATATAAAACATATAAGAGATTGAAATTATATGCACAGACTGAACAAAAGAGAGGTTTAGAATTTCAGATCTTCAAGGCAAAATTGTAGTTCATTGTCATGAAAATAATGCTATCTTAAAATTAGCAAGAGACTATGAGAAATCAATCCAACAGGTAAAAAATGCATCAAAGAAGAATTTCATGACATTGATTGGGGTCAATAAGAAAGCAAGACACAACACAAATACCATAAAATAGTCACAAAATAATAGCAGAAAACCTCCCAAGCATGAATAAAGAATTTTCCATACAAATAAGTGAACTCCAAACAGACATAACCAAAATAAAACTACAACAAGATATATAATATTCAAGATTCCAGAAATACAGCACAAGAACACAGTATAAAATGCTGTTAGGGAGAAGTCACAGATCACTTATGATTGAAAGCACATCAACTTCTTAGCAGTCTTTTTTGTAGCTTGGTATAACTGACATCATCTTGAGCCCTGATTTTAACTGATGCCCTATATTTAACCCAAGAGAATGGAAAATTACTCAGAGTGCACATCCTATGAGAAAAGCAGAATGAGCAGCACCACCTGGAGAAAAATTACCCAGCTCAACAAAAGAAACATGATACAGCTGTCAACTAAAAATTAATTTAAGATTCTAGCTCGATTGTTTCCAACAGGATGTCACTTTGAGGTTCTCTGTTTAAAAGCTTTGTAAGTTTCCAGTTCAGCCACTTATTTGGACTCTGAAATTTGTAGGTAATCTATATGAGTGGTTCTGAGTTCTATTAATCAAATTCCAAATTTATCAATTTGTATGCTTTGATTCCTTTATATTTGTTCATGAACCTACCTCAGTCTTCTCAACACAAATATCCAAGTAAAGAAGAAAGCTGTAGTTGAAACAGAAGAACAAGTCCTGAAAGTTGGACAGAAGTACAAGTCCTGAAAGGAAAGAACATCCAACCCAGATTAATGTACCCTGAAAAACTTTTAAAATTAATGGACACATAAGATACTTCCATGACAAAGAACAACTGGAGAAATATATGACTGCAAAACTGACCATAGAAAAAGTAATGAAATTCATACTAGAGAGACATAAAAATGGGCACAATTCCAAAAAAAACACAGAAACAACCAGGCAGGACAAGCAATTAAACAGAGGAGAAAAGCAGAGAATCAACAGCAGAACAATATTACAACAAAGACAAACCAATACATATCATTGTGAATGGTCACACCTCATCAACCAAAAGAAACAGATGGGTGAAATGGATCAAGAAACAAGTTACAAAAATATGCTGTATACAGAAAAAAATATTTAATTCAAAATGAAATTCAGAGACTGAAAGGCAAAGGACAGAAAACAATCTTCCATGCAACAAAGGCTCAGAAATAAGCATGAGTATCTATTCTCTTTGCAGACAATATGAACTTCAAACCAAGAATGACCAAAAAGATAAAGAGCCTTACTACATACATGTTAATGGAAAGTTTTTAAAAGGATAAGATAACAATCGTAAATATGTGTGCATCTAATACAGGAGCACACAACAATATAAGCAATTGTTAAAAGACCTGAAAATAATTCAACAAAGAATAATACAATTGACCCGAGACTTCAATACCCACTATTGCAAATGGATGAACTAGACTAATAATCAGCAAAGAAATATGAAAATAGAACCGAATCTGTGAAAAAATGAACTGAAGAGATATTTACCAAGTATGTGACCCAACATATTAAGAATAAACCTTTCAGCTGTGCAGGGGAGGTTCTCTAAATCAAGCCCTATAAACTAATCCACAGAACATGCTGAAGTAAATGCAAAGAAACTGAAGTTACCCCATCCATTTTACCTGACCATAATGGAATACAATTGGGAAATAATTGTAAAAGAAGTTACAAAAGCTTCAGAAATATATGTAAATTAAATAACACTCTGCCAAACAATCAATGGGTCACAGATGAAATAAAGGAAGAAACTTGAAAATCTCTACAACACAACAAAAGTATAGATGCATACCTTGGTTCTCATGGGATTCAATGAAAGCAGTTCAAGGAGGGAAATTTATAGCACTCAAATCTCACTTCAGGAAATAGAAAGAGCCTAAATAATGATCTACTGTTGCACCTCACACTTCCAGAAAAAAATGGCATGATAAATCCAAAGCCAATAAAATGAAGGAAACTATAATGATCAGAGAAGAAAGTAATGCAGTGCAGAATGTAAAAACAATAAAAAGTTTTAATGAATCAAAGAGTTTGGTCATTGAGAGAATAAATAAAATTGATAAAATCTTAGCCAACCACAAGAAGAAAAGAACCAATTAAACCATTCATTGAGGAATGAAAACAGTAAGGTAACTACAGATCCTGTGAAAATTAAGACCATCAATATGTACTTCAAAAACTTATGCTTCCCTAGGTTGCATAATATAGAAATGAATCAATTCCTAGATACATATAAATTGCCAAAACTGACTCAAGAAGATATAAAAATTCTAGAAATGCAGTATCTGTTAATGAGACTGAAGATCTAGTTAAATTTTATCAAGTACTGGCCGGGTGGTGCATGCCTGTAACCCAAGAACTTTTGAGGCTGAGTTAGAAGGATTGTTGTGAGTTTGAAACTTACCAGTGCAACAATGTGAGCTCAAGGCCACTCCAGTGCATAATAAGACCCTCTGCAAAACACATTAAAATGAAGCAAAACAATGACAACAAAAAGGCAAGTGACCAACTTATAGAAATCTAGGTCTTCATGGATTTACTGCTGAATTTTACAAAAAATATATAGAAAATTGAAGGCCCCTACTCTTTAATGAAATTGAAAGAGAAGCAGGTCTCCCTATCTCTTTCCTGGAGGCCAGCATTACACTGATACTAATACCAGAGAAAGACTCAACCAGAAAAAGAAAACTATAGGCAAGTTTTCCTAATGAACATAGATGCAAAAATCCTTAAGGAGACACTAGCAAAGTGAATGCAGCAAATCATCAAGAAGATTTTGAAACCTGATCAACTTGGATTCATCCCAGGAAGGCAGGGATGTTTCAATATATGCAAATCAACAAATTTAAATGTTATATCAACACAGGCAAAAACAAAAGTCACATAGTGATCATCTCAATAAATGCACAATAATCTTTTGATGAAATCAAGCACTGATTTGTAATAAAATCCTGCAATTTGTAACAATAGAGAGTCTTTACCTCAATCTGACAAAACAAGCAAAGACAAAAATATACCCAGCATCATACTAACTGGTGAAAAACTAAAAACTTTCATATGCAATTAAGAACAAGAAAAGGATGATTCCTATCACCACTCCTATTCAATATAGCTCTGGAAACATTAGGCAGAACAATTAGACTTAAGAGACAAATAAGAATAATCATATAACATAAAGTAGGTAAGCTGTCATTATTCACAGAGGACATGATATTCTATGTAGAAGATGTCAATTACTCCACCAAAAGACTTCTACACTTAACCAAGCTCAATAATGTAGCTGAAGACAAAGTTGACAATAAAAAATCAAGAGCATTCCTGTACACAATCAACTCACTAAGAGAGAAGTTACAGAAACCACCCCCTTTATAATAGCCTCCAAGAAAATGAAATGCTTGGAATTAACCTAACAAAGAAAGTCAAGGACTTACATATTGAAAATTACATGCTTTGTAAAAGGATACTGAAGAGATTATCAGAAAATGGAAAGATATCCCTTGCCCAAACTGTGCAAAGTCTTCACTGTTAGTGATTTCTTTTGATGTACAAATATTTTTTAATATGATGGGGTCCCAGTGGTTGATTCTTTGAAGTTGATTCTTCAAAATTTGTGTTTTGTTCATGAAGCCTCATTAGTGTTTCTGTTGTAATATTTAGATCTCCAAGCTAGTTTGACTTTAGTCTATTTCATGGTGATAAGCGTAGATCCACTTTAAGTCTTCAGTATGGGGAAAGTCATTTTCTTCAGCATTACTAAAGAGGCTATCTCTCTTCCAGTGAACATATTTGGCTCCTTTATCAAAGACAAGGTAGCAGAATCTGTTTGTAGTTGTGTCTCCATCTTCTAGTCTCTTTGATAGATTATCTGGTCTGTTTTTCTGCCAGTACTCTGGTGATTTTTTGACAGTAGATTTTTAGTATTATAGCAAGTGAAGAATTGTGATGCCTCCTGACTTCCCTTTGTTGACTAGGAATGTCTTTGGTATTCTAGATCTTTTCTGTTTCCAAATTAATTTTAGAGAAGTTTTCTCTATATTTGTGAGCTATACTAATAGTATTTGGATGAGCATTGCATTAAATCTGTATAAGAGTTTGCAATATGATTTTTTTTTTAGTTTTCTATATCCTTAAAAGTAGTATTACTGGTTTTTGTACTCACCTGATGTATCCTAAAATGTATGATCCTAAGAGTTTCAAACTATTGAGTTTTTCTTCTCAAGGATACCAGCAATAATAGATAATTTTTTCCTATTTGTTTGAGACAGGGTTTCCCTATGCAGTTCAGTCTGACTGTGGACTCACATCTTAGTCCAGTAAATTCACACTGATAATCCTACCTCAGCATTCCAAGTCCTGGGATTGCAGGTGTGCACCTAACACCTGAAAGAATTCCTGGTGTTATTTGAAGGATGAGGAAACAGTCATGAGATACACCTGTACTCATTAATTGTCATTTCCTTAAAGGAAAAGTGTCCAAATTAACACATAATACCCTTTGAGTGTAGGGAATCAGAAGACACATTTCTATCTCTTATGGGCTGGGGATAACAGACTACACTACTGCAAAAATGGGAGATGTCACAGCTAGGAATATGTGTCAAATTTGAGCACCAATATTATGAACTCAGAGAGTATTTATGGAAGATGGGGAAAAAGACCAGTGGAAAATAATGAAAGACCTGGTGATGTTAGAGTTTCATGGCACTAGATCAATCTTTATTATAATGCTAAATGTCACAAATATTGAAATAGTCAAATATTATGTGTGTTTTAACCTAGAAAATGTTAAGGCTTGGCACTGTATTTTAGCTATGTTGTAGCTTGGCATAAATCATGCCATCTTGAGCCCTACATTTAACTAGTGCCTTGTATTTGACCCAGGAAAATGGGAAATGACTCAGTGTATAAGTTCAATGAGAAAAGCAAAATGAGCTGTACCCAAAGAAAAAAATTTAACCTGCTCAACAAAAAAACAGGATACAGGTGTCAGCCAAAAATTAACACAATATTCTAGCTACATTGTTTCCAATAGGGTGTTCTTTGTGATCCTCTCTTTTAAACACTCTTAACTTTCCAGTCCAGGATCACTTGTTTAGATTTTGAAATGGGGGAAGTTAGTCTGTATAGAAGTGGTTCTGAGTGCAGCTATTTAAATTCCAAATTTATCCTTTGGATGCTTGGATTTCTATATTGTTGTTCACAAACTGACCTCAAGCTCCAGAAAGTTTTACTGACACAAGCAAGCACCTGGATTAAATACAGTGTCACCTTAATGAAAGAATAATAGTGAAAAGGAGGAAAGAAAAAAGACAAACACCATCTGTTATGATACCCACCTCTTTACCTGACATTAAAGAGGCTGAAACAAGAGAATGGCCATGTATTTAAGGACAGACTACATGACATAGTGAATGCAAGGTCAGTCAGAACCACAAAGTGGGACTATGTCTTTAAAAACAAAAATCAAAAATGAAAAATATAAAAAAAATGAGGAAGAGAGAAAGACTATCAAAAGAATACAAAAAATCATAGAGCCAAATGAAAGTTGACTTAACTAAAATGGGAATTATGGAATGATGTTGCATAGGAAAGCTGGTCATGAAGTGGCACCCAGGAGGCAGTGAAAAATCCAGTTATGAATGGAACCTATTGTGCTACATCACAATAGTGACCTCCTTTCTCCAATACATCTGTAGTTTACTAGACAGGAGGTCCAAAAGCTCATACAAATGTCAAACTCAGAGCAAACAAGCAGCTTGAAATCAAGGCTTTGGATCATGGCCTTTAGCAGATGTTTCATATTCAAATTAAAATAGGAGAAATATAATCCTACTCTGTTTGATGCAAATACAGCAAATTGGTTGGCTCACAACATTGAAGAATGAAGTCACAAATCAAAAGAAGTTCAAAAAGTTTTCTTGGAAAAAAAGACAGAATAGCCCTGCCTTTGCAGGAGTGGTCTTCAGTGTTTAGCCCACAGATCTATTGTCAGGGGTCATTTATACAGCAAAGTCAGAATGTGAGTACAGTGTGGGTCTCAATCTACAATCTACCTATAAGTGTATAGCTGCTTAACTAATGTTATTCAGAAGGGCAGCAAGTCACCCAGAAAAGGTATGCAGAAAGAGCCAAGGCATTTTGTGGGAACAATAGCCCAGGTGTTCTGTTCATTGAGTATGGTAATAGATGCCTACCTGGACTTCCTTGGGAAGATGGCGGTAACTGTAGTACATTTCAAGCTATTGTTTTTCTCTTTAAGAGCCATGTAGACATCGTCACTGCATCTTACCTTCAGGTCTGGCTTTATTAAGCTGTGCCTCTAGCAGAGATTGTTGTATTTAGTTTTTTACATTGACTCCTTTGAGGTTCCATTTCCTGTCTGACTGTATATCAATTTCTGTCTACTTTGGCCTCCTGTAGTAAAATTACAAGACTATTTGAATGGATAAAGTGATATTTATATATTTAATAAAATATTATTTAATAGGGCCCTGGGTTTTACCTGAGCAGACAGAAGTACCTGCATGGCAAGTGCCAGGTTATGAGTTTGATCCCCAGTACCTAAAAAAAGTGATTTAAACTGCAAGGAAAGCAAATAATTTCATTTGTGAAGATGTAGATGAACAAAATTTTAATTAAATCTGTGAATGGCAAATTAAACAGTAGTCATATTTAGAATCTAAGGTTGTTCAGGCTGGGGATTGAGCTCAGTGGTACAAGTACCATCCAGGCAAGCACAAGGTCATAAGTTCAATCCCTGGAACCAAAAAAAAAATTTCTACAATTCTCAACCATGTAGTGCTATGAGCATAATTATTGAAATTGGGGCTCAATTTTTCTTTTGTGGTCTACAAAATATCTACAGATAACATGGTAAATACAGCAAATGTTATACGGTCTTCTATACTATGGGTATTTGCTAAGTGCTGTTTTTAGTTTTTATTTTTCCATATACTTGAAATCTGAAAATGTTTGGTGATGCTAGGTAGAGAAACAGTGATAATTATTTTTTCAATTTAATCATATATTTCAATATATCCATTAAGTACATTTTATTTGCTACAATTATGCTAAGAAAAGTTGATAAATGATTCTTAAATTTATAGGCAGATGAGTTAGTTAGAAATAAAGGCAGTCAGTCACTATATAGGGGAATGGAAATCCTGACCTACTATATTGGGCATGAGTTTAGGTTTTCTAAAATTGAAGAATGAATAGTTAAGAAAAATGGAGGTAAGAGCAGAATATATTTTTGCGAGAAAGAAATTGAGAGGATTTTCCGCTAGATGGGACATTTCAGCACTGGGAGGTGCGACCAGGGGACATTTACCTTGAGGTCAATTTCCCCTCTCCTATGCAACTTACCTGTGGCATGAAAAGCATCCCAATCAGCTACTTGCACATCAACAATGCCACCTTTAAGCACCACCCCAATGGAAAACTGTATGTATGGCCCTACATGACATTTTTACTGTGTATTCTCCCTTTTACCATGCCAAAAATCCTATCATTTGGTTCCCTGACCACTAAGGCAGATTGAGTGTCTCCTGGGAATCCCTCTCATTTTGAGGCCAGCTTCCTTAAAAACACCTCTTTCTTCCCCCAGGACAGTTTGCTTGCCACTGCTAATCTGCATACAACCGCAGCCTTACTCACTGAACATGGGTGAGACACCATCTGGGGTTTTTTTTGTTTCTGTTCCTTAGCAAGCTTGTGACATAAAATCCATCCTGCCATCCCTAAACAGGGTTACTAGTTTCCACACTCCTTGGGCCACAGGGCTGGAGGTAACACTCTGATTTTTGTGTGCTGGGACCCTGCCTTGCTCTCTTTGATTATCTGCCAAGAAGAATGGGTGTTGGGACTTTGCCTGTCACACTTTCAAAATAGATTATGATCTCTTATGTTGTGTGTGACCAAGCACAGCTTCCACATTCCTTGGGGGAGCTACAGCTCTTAGTTCCTGAAGTGAAATTGTTCTCTCAGTTCCCTTATAATTCGGTCATGGGGCCCACTTCCTGCCCTTCAGAAAACACACCTCTGCGGTGCCTGGTTCATAACCTTGGTGCTTTGGGCCTCTAAAAGGCTACAACAACCAAAAAGCTGATCTTTTATTTATGCTTTTGTCACAGTGGTGATAAGTTGGCCAAAACCCTTCATTTTTAGGCCTTCTTCACTTTAAGGACGTGGTTTTCTCTCACTCTGTCTTCTGTGATGGCCCAAGTACTCCTGGCTTGCTCTGCTCCACCAGGATCTCTCCCTTCCCCTCACTTGTGATGTGGCTTTTGTCTTTACACCTTCTCCCCATATCTCTCATACCAAATCTCGCTGCTTTCTCAGCCAAAGCTTTCTATACCCCCTGTGGCATCCTCTCCTCCTCCTTCACTCCCAAGGGTCTCCAATACTCCCCCTAGGGTCTCCAGTCCTTCCCCTAGGGTCTCTAATCCTTCCCCTAGCATTTCTCACAAGGCTCTGACTTCTCAATCCCCCTGCCCTTGCTGTCAGTCCTGTCTGAGGGTTCTTTTTCTTCTTCGCCTGCATCGCCATTTACTCTGCCTGCCCAGCATACTCTGTCTCAGGCATTGCAGCCTTCTGGAAGGCCACATGGTTGCCAGAAACCATGTTGATTATGCACATGTATCTGCTGGGCTCATCTCTTCTGCTGCTTTGGGAACAGGCTGGACCTAAAAGATTAAAATTTGTGTTCCTTCTTTTTAACTTTCTGAGCTACCTCAGGTTAACAATCAATTAGGTTCCTTTTCAGTTATTGTTATTTCACGAGATCTCTATTAATTGTTCTATAAGAAGGTTCACTCTATTATAGTTCAAGTTGGCCAAATATATTTGAGGGCATTCTACTTTTATAGGATGATTGTCAGTTCATATATATCTGTTGTCCATTTGTCCAATTGTCTGCTTCGATAGCAGCTTTTTCTTTTTATTTGAGCTCGACAACTTTTTCCTCAGCATTTATATTTTCAGATCATGTAATAAAGGTTTATTTGGGTAACAGATTTAAAAGACATGCTTCCACCTAAGTTTCCAGCTGGTCAAAATGATGCTAAACGTGGTTAAATAAAATCCATTGGGGTGAGGCAAAATTAGACAGCACTTCAATTGATAGACAAGAATGTGGCACCTGGTAATTTTTTTAAAAATTTATTTTAATTTTAAAGATATTAAAATAAAAGAGCACTTAACAGATGTGATTGGAGCACAACAGTTTAAGCAACACAGTATTTCAACACAATACAACCTGACAGACCAGTAGCTATCTTAGTATCTCTTTCATTGAAGTAGTTGAGTATATCTTCATACACAATAGTATCAAACATAACAAAATATTATAAAATCATTAAAGAGCATGAAATTATTACAGATAATTCAGAACCAAATAACACAAAATGAACAATGGTTACTATATTATTTCATTGTCCATAAAATATTTGTTTATACTACCACACAAAATACAATCCAATTAGATACAAGATAGAACCAAGGAAAGAAAAGACTAAAAGCATGTTAGCACTTCAAAGCAAAATGATATTAAATCAGCACTAGCTATTATAATGTCTTTTTTCTTCAAAATAGCTGTTCAAATAATCATAGATAATACAGTAACCATTGTTCATTTTGTAGTATTTAGTTCTGAATAAAATCAAACAACCCAGGATGAAACAATTCTGAGTAATGAATGGGAATATTATAAGGCTCCAAAGCAATATAATGGGGAAGTAGGATTACCACAAACTCTTATGTACTCTTATCATTTCTCACACTAGGAACACTATATGGTATTTACACATAAACAACCAGGTAACTTTAACCAGGTCAGGTTCACTGATTGGAGGTCCAAATATACCCTATAGCCCTATGGGAGAAAGAGCAAGTAAAATTCATATTACTAAGACAATTCATTTTGCTGATCTGATGGTATTTTCATGCCTTCAAATATAAAATTGTGATTGTTCATGATGACAAATATTTTCTTTCATATCAAGATGTCTTATGCCTTTTTCTTGTGTTCCAGCCTGGTGATTTAGATCAGAACAATACAAGGTCACCAGTCAAATAATAATTTTTAACACAAATTTATGTAATGTAATAGTGAGCAGTCCAAAATATGTCACACATTTTTTAAGTGCTCAAATGTTAAAACACCCATGGTTAATAGAAAATAACAGTTCCATTTAGTGTTCTGTATTAAGTTTACTGCTTGTCCTGCACTGTATGGTATTAATATACTGGATGTTTAACAGCTACAGTTAAGAAATAATTATAAATTCCCTTTGGATTCCTTGTGCTAGGACTCAACAGATATTTTCTAGGAAATAAAAAAAAGTTTCTATGATGCAGGGGGCAACAGAACAATGAGACCAGCAGTGGGGCTGAGACTGGGGCAGCAGCCAGGTCCGAGCCAATCCAAGCCTCTCTGTCAACACTGGCTCAGCTCTTAGGATAGGGATGCATTTGCTTGATGTTTTGTCTTGAGGCCTGACCCAAAACAAGAAGATACCATCTCCCCGATGGTTGCAAGGTATCTGGGCATTTGCATTGGCCATTTCTAAGACCTAGTCCTGTCTCACTGCCTATATATTTCTATCTAAGTCAACTGCCTGTAGCAACAGGGCTGGGACCTCAAAGGAGCAAGAGGATAAATTCAGATTGCTTATAGCCTTGGAAGAGACAATCACCTCCTGCTCTGGGCCAAATATCAGGACAAAAGCCGACAGAAATACAACCAAGTGCTAAGGACCAATAGTCCAAACAGTTCTATATCACCCTGAAGAAGTCAAGAGTCATCATCCCAGTCCCCTACATGAAGAGTCCCTGCTGTTAAGCAAGCCCACTTATTATGTGACATGCTCCCCCATTTGTTCCTAATTGAATCAATTTTACCTGAGCAATAGACCTTATTGGTTGAACACAGTTCTATCCTGCCTTATGCTCACTTTGCAAATTCCCATTTTTCCCCTCTTTTGAACCATCTAGCCTCCTGTGTTTACTCTATAAAATTTCTTCAAAATACAGAGTCTTTGGCAACCCACTCAGGACCCCTTGTGTCTCTCAGACAGAAGCTTTCTTTCTCTCAATAAATATAATCCATGCTTATACTCCATCATTCCTGAACTTTATTCTTCTATTTTAGAGAACACAAGCTCATACCAGACATATAGTAGGTCAGGAGTTCCATTCCCCTCTATCATTAACACGAGCCAAATTAACATAAAAATCTTTATGATCTGTCTGAATGCTTTTCACTTTTCTTGCATTTTTAATTGATCAATACAACTCACAGTGGTTGTATTTCTGGCAATGTATAAAGTTGTATACATCAGTCATTATAAGTGTAAAATAATTGGTTTGAGTGTATAATTTAGCAAGAACTAGATATTGCCACAAAGTAGGTTACCTCACATAAAAGCGAAGGTTCACCTAAAATTGTTCAGAACAATTTCTACATTACTGGCTGCTTCAACAATTTTAAGACACAAAAACTGTGTATTTTTTTCCTTTTTCTAGAAGGTTTCTATTATGTTATTGAAAGAAGTCTGTATGCCTGTAGGACTCTGTTTATATTTTGATGCATTTTCTGCATTGAAGTTTATATGAATATTTCTTTTTACCTTAGGATAAAACTCACTGCATTGACACTGATGAAGTGAATCAACAGTCCACTACATTCATTTCAATTAGATATTCTTGGCATTGATCATATGAATTACTGAGGAGTAAATTAGCTACAAACATAGACAAGAATCAGTATTGTTAGCATTTTCTGGTGCAATAGAGAAGCAGAATATTAGAAAAAGTAAAAGTGGCTTTTCTATTTAAGCAATGTGAGAAGGAGACCCAAAAAACCAAGGTTTTTTTTTTTTTTTTTTTTTGACTGACTATGGGGTTAGGGGTATATGTGACTTTTACCTGGATGTCGAGATTGGAACAGACATTTCTCCCACTCCCTGCAGCTCCACACATGCGGCGTTGATTGGAATTTTCTTCAGGCCCCTGGGAAAGGAATGAGGAAGTTGTAATCAGGGAAAAAGAGGAAGTGGCCATATGGTTAGCATCCCTGATTGGGCCTTCCACCATGTTGAACTACCACCAGGAGGCCCTGTAACTCATTCTAGGGCAAAACTCTTTCAAGTACATCCCTCAGTTTGAATGACAAAACAAAAATAAAGAAGTTTTGCTATGTGTCTTCCTCCAAGGCTGGTGGTAAATCATTCACAAGAAATATTTTGAGTCATATCCTTAATAAATTGTAGATACCATAACCAAAATTACAGATCAGTTCACTTTCAGAAAACAGAAGCAGCACTTAAATGCAGGTATAAAGGCCTTCAATGAGAGTATCCCTGAAGAGGTGAGATCAACATTACAGAACACAAACTACTACTCATTTATCTGAGTTCACTAAAGAGAAAAATTTATAATGGTATTGGTACAGGGAAAAGAAACTTCTGATCTACTATGTCTGGTATGAGATTGTGCTTTATAAAATTATGGCATAAATTTTAGGAACAACAGAACTTAAGAGTAGAATATATTTATTGGGAGAAAGAAAGCTGTCAGAGAGAGAAGGGGTCCTGAGTGGGTTGCCAAAGACTGTCTTTTCTGGGGACTTTTATAGAGTAAAATCATTTGGTGAGATGAATTTAAGATGGGAATACTCAGAACTCACAAGACAGATGCGCATAAGAAGTTTGTGTTGTTAAGTTCGATCTCTGGTACCTATAAAAAGGAAAAAGACAAAAAAAGGAAAGAAATATGGGAGCCAATAAGATTAATAGTTCAGGTAATTTCATTAAATTGGGATCAAATGGGGAAGCGAGTCACATAGAAACAGGCATTCTTATGCAGTAGTGACCCTTCACTTACTGGGTTCAGAAGGTGACTCATGACTTCACCAGGATGATAGGAATTATTTAGAATATCAGGCTTTAAAATAGGGATACATTTATTTGAATGGTGACTGCTGACTTCCTCAGAGTGCTAGGGAAGTATTTTGAATCAATCTTTACACAATATGAATACATTTGCTTAAACATTTATCCTGAAGTCTGACCCCTAGCAGGAAGTGTCTCTCTTCCCCGTAGTTGAAAGGTATCTGGACTGCTGCATGGGCTCCTTGGAGGACCTAGCCCTGTCTCACTGCCAACATTATTTGACTAACTCAGCTCAGTATTGTTCAGAAAATTGAATACAAATGTCTTGTGCTCTGAATGATGATCTGGGGATGACAGTGTGCAATGTATTTACAATTGTTGTCCCTGATTGACATGATTTGAAATTTAGTTTTACTTTTTCTTTTTATCCTTGAAATCAAATGGATTTGTAAATAAAAAGTCTGAGGTAAATCTTTTGGGTACAAGCACTCTTCTGTTGATAACAGCACTGAAGAAGACAGCCAGCTCCAGAAATCTGCACTACAGTCTATCATTTGGAATCCACTCTTGCAGGGAGGGGTTCCTTCCCTGTTTATTCTTGACTCACAAGGAGGGCAGTAGAGCAAGACTCAATCATTGATGAAGAAGTGGGCTATATGAACTGTCCAACCAGGTGGGCCACGGCAGGCAGTCACCAAGGTCTTTCCTGTATCACGGCATTATTGACCTGCTGTGAGCACAGTACTGGAGCAGAATGTTTGCTGGATCTCATTTAGTGGTTTCAATGTCATGTGGCCTGATTAGCAAAGAACCTGGGAGATCTTCAAGCCACAGAATGCTGATGTTGTGGATGGGAGCCCAGAAATAGGGTGCAAATGGGCTAAACCAGTTACAAGTGGTTAGAAGCAGTTCCGGTGTCCCGATCCTCAGGTATTTAGTTAGCTTCAGCTCCTGAGGTCCTCCAGCATTGGCTGTGCGTCATCAGTTGTACATTTTGCCTTTTTCTGGTGGCAAGAGGACTCTATCTTCTCTGTGACAGCAGCAGATTCCAGTATCATCTTTGGAATTCTCTGCTGCCTTGGCACCTCCACAAGCTCAGTGAGGGAAGGAGCTTGGGGGCACCCTGATTCTGATGCATTTTGTAGCTGCTGCAAAAGTACTGAGGAAGGTCTCTGCCCTCATTGCTGTGAGAAGCAGACCTGGAGGGTCTGATATTTATAAATATCTGTGATACAGGGCCTTATAGCTACAACTGCTCTCATTAAACTTGTGCTTTTTTGTACTTAGAGTGATCTCCTAAATTTGTAGTATGTTCTTGTGTTTCCATCCTCATCACAGGTATTGGCAAAGTTACTGAGTATTCAAAGATGTGTAGTGATGTGCCTCAGTGGAGGAAGGCTTCCCAAACACCTGGTGAAATTCTGTGTATCATACAGGACAATGCAAAAGAATTTTGAACATAATTATTTAGGTGATGCCTCTGCTCAAAGACTGTTTGTGAGAACAGCAATGGATTTTTGAATTCTGACAAAAATGAAGCAGATATAAAAATGAAGCATATTTGAAAATGTTATCAAGGGCAGGGTAAAGTATGCTTGCTAAGGACAAATTCCAGAATCACCTGCCTGTTAAACCCTCATTGAAAAATGGCAAAATTTATGCATTTGCATGGACACATGCACATGATATCCTTCTGGATGGAAAGGAATATGGGTGTCATCTCTGAATTAACACCTGATTTAAATGCTTGGCTGATAATACACATTGTTTATATATAGAAATTCTCTGCAATGGACTTTACTAAGTGGTGTAAAATAGAATCCCTGAATAGAAGTTGTGCTTCAGGGATATGCATAGTTAGGCATGAAGGGTTTTCTGTGTAGTGTGGATCAGAGCAGCATGGAAAGGATGTGCAAGTGATTAGCATGATACAAGGAGTCAATAGCAGGATTTACAACTGAGAAGATCTTTACTGAAAGTCAAGTAGTTCTTAGAGTAAGCATGAAGTTAAAGCTGGCTTCTTATTTCTTACTTGAGATGAATAACACCAGCTCTGTCAATAATCAGTATTCTACATACTTGTTAACCCATGAATTCCGGGTTCCATAATTGAGATCTAATTTTGATTTTTTTTTGGTCTTTTTCCTTTTTATCGGTACCGGGGATCGAACTCATGACTGTCTGCTTGCAAGGGAGGCGCTTATGCCGCTGAGCTAAATCTCCACTCCTAATTTTGATTTTCTCTAATTATCTGCCAGTGTCGTGGATTAGGAATTTGAATTATTTTTTTTGTACCAGGGATCAAACTCATTACTTCATGCTTACCAAGCAGGTGTTTATGCCACTGAGATAAGTACGCAAACATGAATGTGTTTTCTGTATATTATGGAAAGAATCAACATTCTTCCTCAGAACATGTTGAAAGTTCCTGGAATGTTATTATATTGTATGGATATAATTTTTAAAGCAAACCAATGGTGTTTTATGCAGTCAATTTTCAAATTTCAATTTTTTGTGGGGTTTTTCAGTCAGCGTCTTTCTCTATTTCAGACAGCTCTGTAACTGAGGCTGGCCTCAAACTCAAGGCAGTTCTCTTGCATCAGCCTCCCAAAATATACTTTTAATTTCTGAGTGAAAGGTGATCACTTGGTGACATTGAGCTATAATTTGCAATGTGTGCCTTGTTTCAATGTTTATACATTGTTTACATACAGAGTTTTCCATTATCATTTGAGTTATTATTTATGTACCATATTTGATGTTATTTATGTTTTGTTGTATGAAACTAAATTCAAATTTCAAAATGCTGCTTAAGTATATTAAGAACAAAGGACTCAGTGACCTAAATGAGATTTGAAGAGATATCATCTGTAGTTTATTGAAGTGATTCATGTGATATTTGTCTACCCCTTTGCTTTGTGGATGCTGGTCCTGCAAGCTCCCACTGTGAGCTCTGCTTTACAGACAGTGGAGGCACAGGGACCGTTGCAGTGACTCAGCACAAAAATCAGTGCTCCCATTTGGCTGTTAGTTGCAATCTAGCATTCAAATTGCTTTTTCAAAAAATTTGTCTATACATAAAATTACCAAGGCATAGTATTATGCTTTGTAGAATTCAGTCTCCATTCAGCTGTGATGTTTGGTTTTACTTTGTTTAGTTTTGTTTTGTTTTATTGAGACAGGCTTTCACTACATGCATCACCTGGATTTGAAACCCCTATGGTGCCTACAATTTCTTTGACTTCACAACAACCCTTCTCTCTCAGCCTCTTGAGTGCTGGGATAATAGATATGCACCAACTCTGCTTTTGATTCAGATTTTTGTGAGCAAATTTAAGATATCCCAGGCCATGAGTCTCAAAATTCCTTTGAGAAATGTATGTATGAATCTTTAGGATCATACTTTTATCACTGAGCCACTCAGCAGTATCCCCTAACATCACTTGGAAAGCACATTTGTTTATATACGGACTATGCTGAGCATCACTGGGGCAGTTGTCATTTTAACCAGTTGATTCTTATATTAAATACATTACAATAGTCACTTTTATATTTCTTGTTATTTGATAAAAACTAACCAAAAGTATACAATTATTGATTATCTTTTATTTAAATCATTGCACTGTAAGGACTTACGTATAAAGCCCTAGGCTAAGTGTGATTCCTTTAGTCCCAGCATCAGTAGAGGATGAGATCAGATGATCATGGCTTTGAAGCTGACTTTGGGAGGCAATTTTGCCAGATGATCTAGCAGAATGTGTGGCAGTTGTTTTTATACCTGCATTTGAAGTTTAAGGAAACAGGTAAGTTTAGGTCAAGAATATAAATGTAGGATGGGATAACAGAATCAAACTGCAAATCAAGATTCTTTGGCTCAGGAAATGTGCTTTCCATGGTAATTTGTGCAGCAGTCTTAAATATGCCTGTATTAGAGTAAAACATAGTGAAACATGAATGAGCCAGGCATTCTATGTTCTGAATGTAGAGGCATTAACAAAACTTTTTTACTCAATGCTATTACTGGTGCTTTTTATAGAAAATAAGATAGGGTAACAAAACAAGCAAAAAGAATTATATAAAATTTTAATACTCATGCATAAATGAAGAAGCCAAAAAACAAAACAAAAAAAAAAAAAAACCAAACAAATTAAAAAAGGATGAATAAATAATCTATAGGATAGGAGAAGATTGCATGTTACTGCCTGACAGCTAACATGTAAATCCCATAGAAATGTGAAATGAATACACACTTTTAAGAACAGATACAAATTGTCAAGAAATTCCTGAAGAACTATTGAGCATTTATGCGCAATAGAGAAATGCAAATCGGTACACCATCTCATTGCAGAGAAAAATCACCACAAGATCAAAAGAACACCCATGAGACAACAAGAGAAAAGAAAATGCATAACTTTGTTGGTGGAAATGTAAGCAAGTACTTCAACCACTACTGAAGTCAGTGTTCAAAGTATTCAAATGATTAAACATAGTGAGTCCACTAAGTGCAGTGCTTCCTTTAGTGGGTCTCATAGTCAAAGATCTAAGGACCCACTGCAGTAATTCATGCATATTCCTGTTTACTGCAGCAATAGTCACTTTTCTGTGAAGAGCAGCAGCAAGCACTGCTCCATCACCACCTAATGCCAATGATGAACAACAAATACTCATCAGTGTACTCTGTTTAGTAAATGATATGGTATTTTATTATGAAATGGGCTCTAAGTTAGGTTTTCATAGTGTGATAAGCATGATATAAGCATGATAGTCATGCTAATGTAACAAGGCACTTACTATTACAGTATGTTTATTAGATTTGAACTGTTTTTCTTTTGGAGGTAACATCTTGCTATGAAGTTCAGGTTGGCTTTGAGATCACTTTATAACCCAGAGTGTTCTCAAACAATTCTCCTGCCTCAGCCTCTCAAGTATGTGGCTTACACACAAATGCCAACAGGCCCAGTTTTGATTTGGTATGTTAAATGCATATTCAGTGTTTTTTTTTCAAATGTTTTGGTTGTTACATTATTTCCACTTTTTACCTCCAGCATCTATAACCACTGCGACCTTATTGAGGTGGTGATGTGCATACCACCAGCCTCATGACATGCTCTCCTGGGTTCAGTGCTGTCAGTGTACTGCAGTGAGACTTATGTGTACAAATGTATATAACTGTTTGTTTTTCTACTTTCCTTCAAAAAGATTTTAAAATTGCCTTATACAATCAATAACCTTGTCTACAGTATGATGCAAATGCCCACAGTTAAGCAGAGTGTAGCAGGCACACACAGGAAAGAGACCACATAGTTCCCATGAGAGGTTTGTCAAGGCACATGAGAAGACAACTCTCTGGAGGTATGTGTTTCTGATTATTACATTTGAGTGATTCTCAGGTTTTCTCACTGTTGTTTATGTGAGGTAGACCAGATGACTACTTTAAGACATGGAGTTATACAATGTCCTTTTTTTTTGTACAGAGGATCAAACTCATGACCTTGAGCTTGCTAAGCAGATGCTTATGCCACTGAGATCAATCCTCAGCACCCATAAAGTCTGTTTTGGAATTTAAGTATCTAAAGAAATGCTTTGGTGGTGTGGCCCACTTAGTAATGTCAACTTGTGAACTGTGGCACCATGGTTTTGGGCATCAAGCATCCATTGAAGGGTTGTGGCAAACACCATCAAAGGAGAAATGAAGGGGAAGGTGCTGGGCTGTTGATTCTCATGGAGAAGCTGGTATCACAGTTTTCCAGATATGAACACAGACATCATCATCATCAGAGGAGGAGGACCTCAGGACATCATTAGTACTGTGCATGGCTACTGTTTTCTTTTGCAGATCTCTGGCCCTCAACTTGATCTTTTTGTCTTGGCTCCAGTATGATCACTCAGCCTGATGGCACACATGCTGCACCCAAGTGCACAGACTTTGTAGCTTCCAACACTGAACTTTGACACTTCCTAGAATACAACCTTGATAGAGACTTGCATGAGACATTGACAGTGCCTCTAGTTCTCCAGGTAAACTTATGGTGGTCCTTGCCATGGGCTCTAGGTGTTCAGCAGAATGTAAGAAGTATATTGTTATAGGATTCAGATTCTCAGCTGGATTTTTTAGGTGTCTAGTATGTGGACAGATCTATACCTCTCTAAATCTGATTTTTTCGGAGTAAACATTTTAATATAATCTTATCAACTATAAGTTGCATATTAAATCTCTTTCCTTGCAAACCCTGATAACAACAGATGGGAAAGGGTAAGAGGTGACATTTTTCAGACATGACGAAGTTCTTTAGTTAGCTAACGTCCCATGCCACATTTCTCATGTGGAGAAGCCCAGCTATATCAATAGCTTGGTTTTGAAGACTGTTGTAGATTCTCTAAGGATATTAAGCCATTACATTCTGTGTTGCATGACCAAGAAGCACATGGGTTAGGAACGTCTGTCTGGCTGGCCTCAGTGTACCTGGATTGCCAAAAAAGGATGCACTCACAGATGCAGTCATTTTATATTTACAATTAATTTACAAGTCTATTGACATGTTATATCCTGCTGTTGCATCTTTAACTTTCATGACAAAGAACATCTAAAGAAATTTATGACCACCAAGCCAACCCTGCAAAGAATACTGAAACACAGTTTAGATACTCATAGAGTAAAACTACTAAGCAAGTCAGACAATTAAGCAGTATGGAAAGATAACATGCTAACAGTAAACCAATATATAACAGTTATAAACATTAATGTGAGTGGGCTCAATTCACCAATTACAAGAAACAGACTGGTACAATGGATCAAGAAACAATGACCAATCACATGCTGTCTATAAGAAACCCATCTAACCCAAAATGAAACTCACAGACAGAAAATCAAAGGATGGAAACAATGCATCATGCAACACAAAGGGAAAGAAAGACAAGGGTAGCTATTTTGTTTGCAGAGAATGTGAACTTCAAACCAGGAATGATTCTAAGACATAAAGAAGTCACTACATCCTGGTTAAGGGGAAAATTAAATAGGAAGAGATAACTATTTTAAATATATATTCACCAAATTCCAGAACACAAGGTTATCCAAAGCAAGTATATATAGAAATGAAAAATCAAATAAGCAATAACACAATTCTAACAGGAGAACTTTATGCACCATGGACACCAAGAAACACATCAACCAGACATAAGTCAGCAAAGAAATAACAGAACTGAATCACACCTGTAAACTAATGGACCTGATGGACATATACAGAGTGTTCCTCACAACATCAGAATACATATTCTTCTCAGCATTACATGGGATACTCTCTAACATAGATCAAATACTATGCCACAGAACATTTTTAAATAAATGCAAAAAGTTGAAATTATCTCATGCATATTATAAGGTCATAGTGGCATAAATCTAGTAACTAATGATAGAAAAAACTGCAAAAATCACACAAACACATGGAAATTGAATAACACACTCTTGAGCAATCCATGAGTGACAGGGGAAATTAAAGAACAAATTAAGCAATACCTAAAAGCAAACAAAAATACCGATACAACTTATTGGAATGTGTGGGATGCAATAAAGCAGTCCTCAGAGGAAAATTTATTGCACTGACTTCCCACAATGTAGTGAATACAAATAAACAACCTGATGGTACACCTCAAGTATCTAGAAAGAGAAGGGCTAATGAAGCCCAAAGCCAAAAGAAGGGAGGAAATTATAAAAATCAGAGCAGAAATTGATGCTATAGAGACTAAGACCACAATCCAAAGAATCAATGAATGAACCAGTTGTTTCTGTGAAAAAATAAATAAATTTGATAAGCACCTCACCTACCCTATTTTAAAAAGGGAAGAAAAAGCTCAAATTCATGAAAGAAGGAATGCAAATGAGAAAATCACGACAGACTCTTGGGAAATACAGACGATCATCAACACCTATTTTAAAATTGTCTACTCTCATTGGTTTAATAACACAGAAGCAATGGACAGATTCCTAGAAACATATAAAGTACCAAAGCTTGATCAAGAAGATGTAAAACTATTGAATAACTCAATCTCTATTAATGAAATTGAAAATATAATAATTCTCCTTACGTACAAAGAAGAGCTCAGGCCCAGATGCATTCACTGTGGAATTCTACAAGAAATACAAAGAAATTTAATGCCAGAACACCTCAAACACTTCAATTAAATCAAAAGGAAAGCAATTCTTCCTTAATCATTCCTGGAAGCAAATATTATTCTAGTTGCAAAACCTGAGAAAGACCCAACTAAAAAACAGAACTACAGGCCAAATCTGCCTAATGAACACAGATGCAAAAATCCTCAAAAAAATATTGGCAAACAGGATGCAGCAAATCACCAAGATGATACACCACAACCAAGTGCAATTCATCCCAGGCATGCAGGGATGTTTCACCATATGTAAATCAATCAATGTAATCCACCATATCAATAAAACCAAAGGTAAGAATCACATGAGCATTTCTGTTGATGCAGAAGAAGCTTTTCATAAGGTGCAACTTCCATTCAAGAAAAGAACCTTACAGAAAATTGGAATAGATGATCTTTACCGCAATATGATAAAGGTCATGTATGACAGACCAACAGCCAGCATCATATTAAATGGTCAAAAGCTGAAAGCCTTTACCTTAAAATAAGGCACAGGACAAGGATGCCCCTCATTACTGATCCTATCCAAAATAGTACTGGAAATACTAGCCAGAGTAATGAGATAATAGACAGAAATTAAAGGGGTAAAGACAGGAAAAGAGGAAGTTAAATTACTATTATTTGCAGATAACATGATACTCTACCTAGAAGACCCACAAAATTCCATTGGAAGTCTCCTAGATACAATAAATTGAGCAAAGTAGCTGTATACAAAGTCAATACACAAAAATCAATAGCATTCCTATACACTAACAACAAAATTATTGAGAGAGAAATAGGAGAAGCCATACCCTTCACACTACCACCCCCAAAAATGAAATACTTTGGAATTAATCTAACAAAAGAAGTAAAAAATCTACATAAGGAAAATTAATATTCTGAAAAATGCACCAAAGAGAATCTCAGAAAATGGAAAGACATCGCTTGTTCATGCATAGTAAGACTATATATTGTGAAAATGGCCTTTCTCTCAAAACTGTTATACAGATTCACTGTAATCCCAACGAACATAGCATCAACATACCTCATAGATCTAGAGAAATCACTCATAAAATTATTCTGGAACCAGAAGAGACCTACAATAGCAAAGACAATTCTAAGCAGCAAAGGAAATGCAGGAGGCATCATAAGCTCTGAGTCTAACTTATACTGCTAAGTAATTATAATAAAATCAACATGGTATTGGAATAAAAACATATCTGAAGATCAATGGAATAAATTAAAAGATATGACCCCGACTACAAACAAACTCAACCATCTTATTTTTGATAAAGGGGCCAAACATGTTCACTGGAAGAACTACAGTCTCTTTAATGAATTGTGCTTGAAAAACTAGCTCACCATAGGCCAAAAACTAAAAATAGACCCATGCCTATTACCATGTACTAAACTAAAATGTACGTGGATCAAAGATATAAATATTATAAAAGAAACACTAAATCTGTTGCAAGATAAACAGGGTACAATTCTTAAAGACATAGGAGTAGGTAGAGAATTCATGAATAGGAATCAAACCAGATGGGAAATGTTTCCCAGAATCAACAACTGGGATCACATCTTATTTAAAAGTTTGTGCACATCAAAAAAAAATCTCCAGCATAGTGAAAAAAACAAACCACAAACTGGGAAAAAAATCTTAGTGAACCATCCCTCAGACAAAGGATTTCTGTCTAAAACATATAAAGAATTTTAAAAAATCAGACTCCCAAAATTCAAATAGCTAATCCAAAAATAGCATTTGAGATGAATACACAATTCTCAGATGAAGAAATACAAATGGCAAATAAATACATGAAAAAAATGTTCATCATGATTACTCTTTAGAGAAATGCAAATTAAAGCCACACTGATATTCCATCTCACTCCAGAAAGAATGGCCAGGATCAAGAAAACTACCAATGACAAATGTTGGAGAGGCTGTGGAGAAAATGGAACTCTCCTGCACTGTTCATGGGAATTTAGACTGCTGAAACCATTATAGGATCACTATGGAGATTTCTTTAAAAACTGGGATAGGAAGTCCTACTTGATCCAGCTATTCCACTTCTAGGCATATTCACAGAAGAACTGAAAGAAACATACCTCAGTGATATAAGTACACCCATTTTTATAGCAGCACAAATTTTATAGCAGCCAGATCTTGGAAACATCCTATCAGTCTGTATACTGAGGAATGGATGAAAATCTGTGGTATTTTAATTCAGTGAAGTACTACTCAGCTATAAAGAATGATCACATTGAGATATTTATAAATAAATGGATGCAACTTAAGACCTTACTCATATGTGAAATAAATCAAACTCACACATATAAACACTGTGAACTCTCCCTAGTGTAAGAACTGGTAAGAGTACATAAGAATTTATGGTAATCATGAATCCCCATTACATTGCTTTGGAGACTTATAATGTTCCCATTAATTAGTTGGAAAGGTTTTATCCTGGGTTGTTTGATTTTATTATTTGTGATGGTATGAACAGCTATATTTAAGAAAACAAGACATTATCATAGCCACTGCTAATTTAATATCATCTTGCTTTCAAGTGCTGCCATGCTTCTGTTCTTCTGTTTGCATTGGTTACATTATGTTTTATCTAATTGGATTTTATTATGTGTGATAGTATAAACAAATCTTTTATGAATAATGAGATAATATAATAACAATTTTCCATTTGGTGTTGTTTGGTTTTGAATGTCCTGTAATAGTTTCATTGTCTTTAATGGTTTTATACTATTTTGTTATGTTTGATACTATTTATATGAAGGTATATTCAACTATTTCAAGGAAAGAGGAATTATGGTAGCTACTGATATATGGGGTTGTCTTGTGGTGAAATACTGTGTTGCTTAAATTGTTCTGTTCTGAAAAAATATAATTTTCAAGTCTCCCATATCTTTTACTGATTTTGCTGATGTGAAAAAAATGCAGGATGCACAATCTGAGTTCCCAATAATCAATTATTACAACTCTATAGACCTATATGAACTCATGGAAATTCAACTATAGGCTCCCCCTGTTCCATCTAGAATTGGCCTTGAACCTAAGTGGTTCTGCAACATGTTACTAGAGTTTTACAAGCACAGAGCTTCTCTTCTTTTTAGTTTACATTTAAACAGTGTGTAACAATGCCATGTCTCTATGGTCAGCAGACCCTCGTCTTTGTTTCAAAGTACTGCTTCTGCAATCACTGCTATTTTTACATTGCCTGGGTAACCTATTTGTGTTATTCAAGCAACTCTAGGTAAAATGCAATTTTACTCTTCATTTGCACTAGGGAGTTTCACACTGCTTTTTCTCATTTTCTTATAGCATCTTGCACTTTTAATTTTTCCTTATTATCATCACTGTGATTTTCATACTCACTTGGTCTAAAAATATTACGCACGCTGAGAAATAGTATTGATCAAAAAAAAAGTGTTACTCTGTCCTCAGCATCTCATGGCTCAGATGGATAAATTCTCTTCTGTTGAGCATGGTGATTAAGCATAAATGTGATGAGATAGGGCAAATGTCTATCAGCATTCAGTAAAATTGAAAGGCCACATCTGTGAGTGAGAGAAAGTGGCAGTGATGAATGAGACCTGAGTGATGTGCACTGGTGATTGATGCAATTATATGGAAAAATGTTGGAGCCATTGAAGCTGAATACACATGCAAGCCTGTGGCATGGCCTGGGCATGACTGAACTGAGAATGAGGAGACATCACAGGGGGACAGAAAGGGCAAGATAGTTCACCTAAATTACCATCATTTATTGCTCTGAGGGATCCTTGAACCCCTCCCAAGATCCTGCTCAGGTTTCCTCCATTGTCCACTAAACTCCTTTCTGGTTCTGATTAAATACATGTTACCCAGCATCATTCAGCCAGGTGGCTAGCAGACTTATGAGCTCTGCCAAGAATTTTACTTCTCCTGCAGCCCTAAAGATTGTGTCACTTGTTTCATTGTTTTGGGCTTTTACCATGAACCTGTTTGAGGAGCTGGGGATCCAGGAATGAACCCCAAAATCTTGGTGCCTGGACATGACTCTACAGTGGAGATGTCTGATATAGAGTGTAACTTATTTTTGCTGAATTTCTGGAGTGGAACACAGCCCCCAGAGCATGTCTATTTCACTTTCTTTGGAAAATCCTTTCATTTTCTTTGAAAAAAATCCCTTCACCCATTAAATCATGGAGAATTCTGTGTCTAAAGTGCAATAGAAACATAATGCAGCACTGCATTTCCTTAGGAAGGTGGGCCACGTGACTTTCAAGGATAGTTTGGTGCACCTCTTGTGGGAAATTCATGATCATTCTCCTTGTTATTCGGAGGTTTGTGTGGTCACTGAGGCAGTTTGGGAGAAGCATACATAAACTGCTGCATTGAGGAGCTTTGAGCTCTGTTCTCTGTCTTGCACACTTGGTATCTTTGCTGGGATGCGGTGACATTTGGCAGGCAGGCACATGGAACAACACTTCCCAGTTTTCTTGGATGCCTCACTTGTGCTGCTTCTCCTCCTCCTCTTGCTACTGCCTCCAAAGTATGCAAACCCTGTAAAACCTCTGGGCAATTCTTCACCTGTTTGACATCCCAGGAAAAATGGCCCAAGAAGGTAAATAACATGGCAAATCCTTTACCTCCTAGGACAGCTCTCCAGTTCTTTCCTGTTCACCTGCATCAAAAAAGAGGCACTTTTGTTATCCTTGGCCTCATTGATGCTGGTTATGCAGGCATATTGTTGCTTCAACTGTGATCTCTCTTACCCATTCAACTAATAATTTTAAATGTGTAACCCAGCTAATTGTCTTGCCTGGGAATTTAGCTCAGTGGCATGAGTGCCTGTCTTACAAGCACACAGTCATGAGTTTGATCCCTGGGACCAAAAAAAAAAAAAACCCTCTGCAAGGGACTTTGGCTGTCTGTGTTGGTTCCATTTTATTGATATGCCCCATGATCACTTTTTGTCTCTATTTACCCTACTTCCCTTTTTTCTTCAAACTTTTTTGTTTAGCACCACTTTAAATAGTGCCCTCACTGTCTTTACTGATGGAACCTCCAATCATGAAGCTGTAACACATGTTTTTATAATAGTTGGAAACACCTGTGTTCACTACCACAAACCTCTTGTCGATGCAGTGAGCTCTCTGTGTTATCCTTGCTTTGCAAATTTTTTCATACCAAATCCTTAAGTTAGTTACTGCCTCTTTTTATGTACATAATGCTATCCACACTGATCTTCTGTTATCTCTCTTGTAGCAATGGACTCATTCTTAATGTCTCATTTTTGCATCTATGGGCTCCTCTTTGCCTTCCCCATGCCCCTCTCTTTCTTTGACATGTAGGTAGTCATTAAGGCCTACCTGTTGTTTGATATGATAATGCTATTACTTATTATCAAGCACTGAATATTATGTTACCTCTTTTTTTGGGCAGGGACTTTTTGACACAGTGTCTCTATATGCAGTTCAGGCTGACCTTGAGTTTAATTTGTAGTCTATCCTCATTTGATAACATTAAAGAAAGCCCCGCCTTTTTTCGCTAATCGGCTTGTTCCTTGCACAAACTGTTTCACATTCTACCTTCTGCAGCTTAAGCTTTTATTTCCACTGGTTTCCATTGTGCTGCCATGCCTCACCCTTTTCCCTGTGATGCTGTCAACTGTCATGGTCTCTGCTCCAATGACTCATGGTAACATGCTACACACAGGTTACTCCTTAAAACTTTTTCATTTCTTCAAGTTTTTGTTGATAAATTTTCTGTTTTTATTTGTGCTTCAGCACTGCTTGTTGAATCTGCCCTGCATGTAATTCAACATCTCCTGGCTGCATTAGCTGTCAAGGGTGTATCTTCCTTTTTTAAACTGACAACGGTCCAGCCTACACCTCATAGCCTTTTGCTTTCTGTTGTTCCACATAACAAATTTGTTATGTAACTTGTATCCCCTGTAATCCCAGTGGCTACACTATCATTGAACAAGATCATTATTCACTCAAATCTCTTCTCTTGAAACAATTAAAGGAGAAAAATGCTCTTCCTGCATGGTTCACTATTCTGTCCATGGTGCTATTTGCTTTCAGTTACTTGTTTTTCCCTACAAGGCTTTCTTCTTCTCTGATTCAAATGCATTTTCATGAGGGTATACCTCTAACAAAGAATTTTATATTATATAAAACACCCCAAGAGCCACGTAGGCAGGGTCAGGTGCCACTACAGAACTGGGTAAGATGGGATGCTTCTATGTTATTGTCTTGTGTGGATTTCTCCTTGTTTTGTTTTCCCTGCATGGAATGAGTTCATACCACAGGCTACTCAACATAATTCCACCATTTCAGCTCTGTCTGAATCAAGCCTTGGACAGTTTTGTACCAGATCTTTGCTAGTTGGTGTATAACAAATCCAACTGGTTTATTTGTACTTGGAAATTCTAAATTTGTAAGAAAGTATTATAATTTGGCTTGATTAATGATATGCTCAAGTTTACTCTGATTTTATATTTGTCAGTCTGTCCACATATCAGTTGCCTGTTTGTCCAGTCGGCTTGTAAGAAGGTGCTGAAAGTTGCTGAGCTTGTGATTGTTCATACCTGTAAAGCAGAAAGCAAAACTGCCCATACAGGAGTGCTCAAGGTGCCCAGAACATCCTGGAAATGTCCTGAGGGCATGGAGTGCTGGAGGTGAACAGGTGTTCCAGCACTGGGAGCACGGATTTTAAGAAGTGAGCTAGTTTTCTTCTATTTTATTTCTTCTGTTTTTATCTAAGTTATCTTCTGTTTTTATCTCTCCTGTGGCAATGGACTCACACTTAGTGTCCTTTTTTCACATGTACAGATTCTTCTTTGACCTCATAATTCTGCTCTTTTTCCTTTACATATATGTAGTCATTTACACCTACCTGGCTTTTTACAAGATAATGCTATTTCTGATCAAGGATTGCATATACTCTACAGCCCCCACTCATTTTTTTGGCCTTTTTGAGGCAGGTTCTCCCTATGCAGTTCAGTCTGGCCTTGAACTTACTCTGTAGCCTACCCTCTTTTTGATAACCCTAAGCAAGGCCATGCCTTTTTCCAACAATAAGCTTGTTCCTTGCACAAATTGTTTCACATTCCACCTTCTGAAGCTAAAGCTTTTATTTCCACTGGTTTCCATTGTGCTGCCATGCCTCACCATTTTCCCTGTGCTGCTGTCAACTCTCATGGCCTCTGTTCCAATGACCTTTGGTAAGCATCCCACACACTGTTCCTTGATTTCTTTTTCATTTCTTCATGTTTCTGTTGATACAATTTCTGGTTTTATTTGGGCTTCACCACTGCATGGTGAATATGCCCGACATGTAGTTCAACATCTCCTGAGTATATTTGCAGTCATGGGTATATCTTCCTTCCTTAAAACTGACAATGGTCCAGCCTATACCTCACAGACTTTGGCTTAGTTTTGTTCCACATGGAATGTTTCTCATGTAACTTGTATCCCCTATAATGCCACTGGATAAGCAATCATTGAACAAGCTCATTATACTCTCACATAAGCTTACTGCCTCTAATATACTGTGTTCTTATCAATCTTTTCTTCTGGATTCCAACAGCTAAGGTTTAGAGACCAAAAATTAGAGACACAGATGGGCTAAATGGATAGCCACTATTTTGGCCCCAGCACTTAAAGCTTGCAGGAGACCCTAGATGTAAAAGAAATTCTGCTTGGCCTGCTTGCCCTATGAAAAGATAATCAGTGAGTACCTAGTATTCTGATCAGGAAGATGAAGAGACCACAGAGAAAAGTGAACTTTCATGCAAGGTGTGCCTAAGGAGAGTCATGAGTCACCAGAAAAATCTCCTAAGCTTTCCCAGAAATCAATGTGGTTAAGCAATGGCCCTATCTCTTCCAGGTGGATGACACTGACAGAAGAGATATGAGGAGCTATGCATGGTTATAAGAGTGTTCTTGAGTAGACTTAACTGGCCTTGATAGGAAGTAATGAACCAATTGTCCTTAGTGCAGTCCTTATGTTAGCTTGGTCTTAAATCTTCTGAAGAAAAGCCTGGCCTCTGGAGGTACAGTGCAATGTAAAATATTGTCTGTGGGTGAATCTCGGATCACCCACATCCTCTGACAATTGCTGGCTATGCTAGTAACTGACTACCATTATGAACATATGGATTGTGCAGTGGGGGGAGCTCTAACACAGCCTCTCCATTTATGCTGGTCACCCATCTGTGTATCAACCAAAGAAAAAGGAGGGATATGTTGGAGCCATTGAAGCTGAATACTCATGCAGGGCTGTGATGTGGCACAGGCATGATTGAACTGAGAATGAATAGATGCCTCAGGGGGCATGATAGGCCACAGCTGAGGCCACCTAAACACTTTCTGTGGGATAGTTCTCTATAGTTACCATCATCTGTTGCTCTGAGGGGGTCTTGAACCTCTCCCAAGATCCTTATCTGGTTTCCTCCATTGTCCACTCAACTCCTGCCAGCATGAGTTGGCCAGATGCCTAGCAGAGTGATGAATTCTGTCAAGAATCTCTCTCCTCCTGCAGCCCTGAAGACCATGCTGTGTTTCTCATTTCTTAAAGCCTTTTTGGTACCGCTTTTTGGTGTCTTGGTGTCTAAGACCCCAACATGAAACATAAAATGTATCTGTTTTAAAGACTCAGCACTGAAATATGGTATTGTTGGATGATGACAGGACCAAGTATCAAACCTGTTTAAGACAATTTAAGTATACAGATGCTGTTCTACTCCACTGTATTTTTTTGGTTCACCAATGCCAAATCCTCTTACATGACAAAACTTTACTCAAGACATTTCCACTCCAATCAATGACCTACATGTGAATTATTTTCTGTAGGACACACACATAAATATGCAGGTTTTATGATATGTCTCCAGTAAGTCATGCTGATGACAAAATTAACAATCCTGAGCCATTTCAGGCCTGAGAGGAGAAATAGAAAGCTAATCTGCCCTTCCTGGAGCTGGTGGAAGTCATGTGGGGAATAGTAGGGGAAACTATCCAA
Organism: Cavia porcellus; assembly: GCF_034190915.1. Lineage (NCBI taxonomy): Eukaryota > Metazoa > Chordata > Mammalia > Rodentia > Caviidae > Cavia > Cavia porcellus. The sequence goes on from NW_026947536.1 coordinate 3,331,701, forward strand.
TATGTCCATGTTGTGATTCTGTGGAAGCTATTCTGGTTCTCAGAAGAAAAGCGAGAAAATAACTTACACTTCCTGTGAGCTAACACCTGCATTGGCTGGGAGAGGAGCACCACAATCACCTCCTCCCACCACCAACCATCTGTCTGGCTTAGAGGACATGCTGAGTTAACAGCAATGGAGGTATAAAAACAACTTAATCCTTGTATTACTTGATTGACTTTGCAGCCTAAGGCTAGTATTCTTAAGCATGTATTTAAATTGGGAAATAATGGTAAAAGAAGTTGGAAAAACTTTGTAAGTATATGGAAATTAAATAGAACTCTCCTAAACAACCAGTGGGTGACAGGTGAAATAAAGGAAACCTAAAAATACCTACAACCTAACAAGAATATAGATGCAAAATCCTGTACCTTATGGGATTCAATGAAAGCAGTCCAAATAGGGAAATTTATAGTAGTCAAATCTCACATCAGGACATAGAAAGAACACAAACAAATAATGAAATGTTGCATCTCAATCTTCCAGAAGAAGAATGGCAACACAAACACAAATCCCATACAAGGGAGGAAATTATAAGACCAGGCAAGAAATTCATGCAAAGAAAAAATTCAAAGAATTAATGAATCAAAGAGGTGGTTCACTGAAAGAATAAACAAAATTGATAAACCCTTGGACAACCATATCATAAAAGAAAAAAATAAAGACTGAAAACCATGCATTGAGGAATCAGAAGAATAAAATAACTACAGATCCTGTGAAAATTCAGAAGAGCATCAATTTCTACTTGAAAAGCTTATACTTTCATAGGTTAGAAAATATAGAAATGCACTGATTCCTAGATACATATGAAATGCCAAATCTGATTCAAGAAGATATAAAAATTCTAGAAAACACAGTAACAGTTAATGAGAATGAAGATCTAATTAAAAATGTATCAGCTGCTGGGCATGGTGGTGCATTGCTGTAATTCCAGAACTTGGGAGGCTGAGGTACAAGGATTGTTGTGAATTCGAGACTAAACAAGGCTACAAAGTGAGCTCAAGGCCAGCCTGGCCTGAATAATGAAAGCCTGTCTCAGGAGCACATTAAAAAAAAAGAAAAACAATGACAACAGAAAAGCAAATGACCAACATAAAAAAAGTCTAGTTCCTGATGGATTTACTGCTGAATTCTACAATAAATGTAGAAAAAAATTTAAGGCCATTGCTGTTTAATGATTTTGAAAGAGAAGCTATTCTCCCTAACTCACTCCTGGAGGCAAGAATTACCCAGATACTAACACCAGAGAAAGACCCAACCAGAAAAGAAAACTATAGGACAGTTTTCCAAATGAACATAGATACAAAAATCCTTAACAAGATACTAGCAAAGTGAATGTAGCAAATCATGAAGATTTTAAAACCTGAACAACTTGGATTCATCCCAGGAAGGCAGGGATGTTTCAGCAAATGCAAATCAACAAATTTAAATGTCATATCAACACAGGCAAAAACAAAAGTCACATGGTGATCATCTCAATAATTGCACAATAAGTTTTTGATAAAGTCAAGCACTCATTTGTGATAAAAACTTTACAGTAAATAATCACAGATGACCTTTCCCTCGAGCTGATAAAATCAAACAATGACAGGGCTGGGGATTTAGTGCAGTGGCATAAGCAAATGCCTTGCAATTGTGTGGTCCTGAGTTCAATCACCAGTACTGATAAAAAAGAAAAAGACAAAAAAAATCAGACAATGACAAAGAAAATCCAACATCATACTAAATGGAGAATAACTGAAAACTTTCATTCTACAGTTGTGAAAAGGACACAGATGACTAGTATGACCACTCCTATTCAATACAGCTTGGGAAAAAATAGGCAGAACAATTAGACAAAAGAGAGAAATAAGAATAAGTATATAATAGAAAGTAGTTAAACTATCATTATTCAGAGATGATATGATATTCTAAATAGAAGATTCAAAAAACTCCACCAAAACAGTCCTAGAATTAATAAGCAAATTCAATAATGTAGCTGGAGACAAAGTTGACAATCAAAAATCAATAGCATTTCTGGGGCTGGGGATTTAGCTCAGCGGCATAAGCGCCTGACTTGCAAAAGCAGGCAGTCGTGAGTTCGATCCCTGGTACCGATAAAAAACGAAAAAAGACCCCCCCAAAAAAAAGTAAAAAAAAAAAAAATCAATAGCATTTCTGTATACAATCAAAAAACTCACCAAGAGAGAAGTTACAGAACCCAGACTCTTTGCAAAAGCCAGCAAGAAAATGAAATACTTGGAAAGAACCTAACAAAGAAAGTAAAGGACTTACATATGGAAAATTATAGTACATTGGAAAAAGATATTGAAGAGATTATCAGAAAATAGAAAAATATCTCTTGCCCATTCTGTGCATTGTTTTCATACCATTAGTGATTTTTTTTTGATGTACAAATATTTTTAATATGGTGGGGTCCCAGTGGTTGATTCTTTAAAATGTGTATTTTGTTCATGAAACCTCATTAGTGTTTCTGTTTTAACATTTAGATCTTTCATCTACCTGGACTTATATTTATTTCACAGTGATAGACATGTGTCCAGTTTAAGTCTTTAGTATGAGGAAAGTCATTTTCTTCAGCACAATTTATTGAAGAGCCTATCTCTCTTCCACTGAACCTATTTGGCTCTTTTGTTAAAGAGAAAGTAGCAGAATGTGTTTGTAGTTCTATTTGCATTTTCTAGTCTTTTTGGATGATTTTCAGGTCTGTTTTTCTGCCAGAACTATGCTGATTTTCTGACAGAATCTTTCTAGTAATATAGCAAGTCAGGAATTGTGATGCTTCCAGACTTGCCTTTGTGGCCCAGCAATTACTTTGGCGATCTAGAGTATTTCTTTTTCCAAATGAATTTTAGAAATGTTTTCTCTACATTTGTGAGCTATCCTAATATTATTTTGTTGGGCAATGCATTACATCTATATGACAGTTTGCAGTAAGATGTTTTGAGATTTCTCCATATCCTTGAAAGTAGTTTTACTTGTCTCTTATACTCACCAGATGAAACCTAATAGGTAAGATCCTAAGAGTTTCAAACTGTTGATTTCTTCTTCCCAAGGATATCCACAATAATATGATATTTTTTTCCATTTGTTTGAGGCAGGATTTCCCAATGCAGTTCAGGCTAACTGTGGACTCACTTTTTAGTCCAGTAAATTTAAACTGATTGTCCTACTTCAGTCTCTTAAGTCCTGGGATTACAGGTGTGCACCTAATGCTTGAAAGAATTACTGGTGTTATTTGAAACTTGAAGAAACAGTCATGAGATACACATGTATTCATTAACTGCCATTCCCTTTAAGGAAAAGTGTTTAACACATAACATCATTGGAGTGAGGGAATCACAAGATGTGTTTCTATCTGTTATGGGCCAGGGATGCCAGGCTAGACTAATGCAGAAACAGGAGATGTCACAGGTAGGAATATGAATCAAATGTGAGCATTAGTATTAAGAACTCAGAGAGTCTTGTATTTAAGGATGAGGAGGAAAAGACCATTGGAAAGCAATGAGAGACCTGGTTAGCTTAGCTTATCCTGACTATAGGTCATGTTTTATTATAAGGATGAATATCACAAATTATGAAATAATTCAAACATTGTGTTTTTTACCCTTGAAAATAGTGACGGACTTGGCACTGTAGCTCAGCTGTTTTGTAGCTTGGAACAAAAGATGCCATCTTACGCCCTACATCTGTAAGACCGGTGTCGCAAGGAAGACTCCAAGGGCCTCGCTCTCATGTAAGAACAAAGGGTTTTTATTATTCCATGTACACGGGGTCCTCCAAACAGGTGGAAACGGAGAACCCTGAGTTGGGGCAGGGCTGGTGTTTTTAAGGGGGAAAAACTGCAATGTAAGCATTTATTACAGAAGCCAATCATTACAGTTAGTGCAGAGCGGTGGGCATCTTATCTATCTGCTATTGGTCAGTTCATAAGGGGTGACCAGCAGGTCAGAGTTAATTAACTATCTTTGTTCTGCACAGCTTGTCTTTAAGACACCTGGTTTCTGTAGACTTGAGTCTGACATATTTTACAACCCTGATTAGCATAATGGCAGGCTCTATCTCTGAGTTCCCTGGCACAGCACATCCCCAGCATATCACAGCCACAGAGGTTGTTTTTATTTCTGCAGGGCTGAGTTAGGACTGAGTCACGAGGCCCAGTGCTGTTTCTAGCTGAGAAACAGCGTCTTGTTTTTAACCCTTAAATTTCTGGTTCTACACATCTCTCTTGTGATCTGTATTTGACCCAGAAAAATTAAAAATCACTCATGATGTAAGTTCCATGAGAAAAGCAAAAGGAGCTGTACTCAAAGAAAAAAAGTAACCTGCTAAAAAAAGAAGCAGGATACAGGTGTCAAATAAAAATTCATTTAAGATTCTAGCTAAATTGTTTCCAAACAGGATGTCTTTTGTGATTCTCTCTTTTAAAAATGCTTAACTTTCCAGTTCAGGGCCACTTGTTTTGATTCTGAAATGGGGAGGGGTCTCTGTATACAAGTGGTTCAGTTATTTAAATTTCAAATTTATACTTTGGATGCTTGAATTCCTATCCTACTGTTCACAAACTAACCTCAAGATGCAGAAAGATTTACTGACACAAGCAAACATCTGGATTAAATGTCAGTGCCCCTGAAATGAAAGAATAATAGTGAAAAGGAGGGAAGAAAATGACAAGCACCATGTGTTATGATGCCCAATCTTTTCCACAGCATTAAAGAGGCTGAAACAGGAGAATGGCCATGTATTCAAGGACAATCTAACCTACACAGTGAGAGTGAAAGGCCAGCCAGTACTACAAGGTTAGACTATGTCTTTAAAAACAAAAATAAATATGAAAAATGTAAAAAACCAAGGGAGAGAGAAAGACTATCAAAGGAAAACAAAAACAATAGATCTGAATGAAAGCTGACCTAAATTGGCAATTATGGAATGATATTGCAGAGGAAAGCTGGCCATGTAGTGGCATTTGGGCAGCAGAGAGAAATATAGAGTTAGAAATTGTGCCTATAGTGCTACAGCACAACAGTGACCTCCTTCCTCCAATAAATCTGCAATTTGCTAGAAAGAAGAGGTCCAAAAGCTCATGGAAATCTTAAACTCAGAGCGAGCAAGTAGCTTCTCACAAAGGCTTTAGAACATGGCCTTTAGCAGATATTTCATATTCAAATTGAAATAGGACAAATATAATCCTGCCCTGTTTGATGTCAAGTGCACCAAGTTGGTTGACTCACAAAATTGAGGAATGAAGTTACAAAACAAAAGAAGTTCAGAAAGTTTTCTGTGAAAAAATAGAGAATAGCCCTGGATTTTCAGGAATGTTCTTCGGTGTTTAAGGCACAGACCTATTGTCAGGGGTCATTTATACAGGAAAGTCACAATGTGGGTACAGTGTGGGTCTCAAACTACAATCAACCTAAAAACTTGTAGTGGCTTAACTAATATTATTGAACCTTGGAAGAAGTCAACCAGAAAAATTATGTTGAAAGAGCCAAGGGATTTTGTGGGAACAATAGTCCAGTTGTTCTGGTCATTGAGTATGGTAATTGATGCTTATCTGGACTTCCTGGAGGAGGTGGTGGTAACTGTAGTACATTTCAAGCTATTGTTTTTCTCTTCAGGAGGCATGTAGACATGGTCACTGCATCTTCACCTTCTGGCTTTCTTCAGTTGTGCCTCTAGCAGGGATTGTTGTGTTTAGGTTTTTATACTGACTCCTTTGAGGTTTAATTTCCTCTCTGAATATATATCAATTCCTCTCTACTTTGGCCTCCTCTAGTAAAATAACAATACTATTTCAATGGATAAAGTAATGTTTATACATTAAATAAAATATTATTTAATGGGGACCTGGGATTTAGCTCAGCAGGCAAAAGCACCTGCCTGAGAAGTGCTAGGTTGTGAGTTTGATCCCCGGTACCTAAAATGAAAGTGTTTTAAACTGCAATGAAAGAAAATAATTTCATTGAAGATGTAGATTAACAAGATTTTTAATTAAATATGTCAATGGCAAATTAAACATTGGTAACAGTCCTATTTAGAATCTAAAGATGTTGGGCTGTGTGTTGAGCTCAGTGGTCAAAGAACCTGCCTGGCAAGCACAAGGTCAGGAGTTCAATCCCTGGTACCAAAGAAAAATCTACAGTTGTCAACCCTGTAGTGCTATGAGCACAACTATTGAAATTGATAGTTGTTCATTAAAAAGCTCAATGTTTCTTTTGTTGTCTATGAAGTACCTACAAGTAACATGGTAACTACAATGAATAATACACTGTGCACTATAGCATTGCTATTTGCTGAGAGCTGCTTTTATTTTTCCCCACATAGTTGAAAGATGAAAATGATTGGTGATGATAGATAGAGAAACTGTGATAATAATTTTTCAATTTTATTGGATATTTCACTACATCCATTAAGTACATTTTATTTGCTACAATTATGCTAAGTGAAATAAATACATAATTCTTTATGTTACAGGCATCTGTGTTAGTTAGAAATATAGGCAGTCAGATAGTGATATAATGGAATGAAACTCCTGACCTTCTGTGTCTGGTAGGAGTTTTTGTTCTATAAAGTAGAAGAATGAATTTTAGGAACAATGGAGGTGAAGAGCAGAATATAACTACTGAGAGAAAAAAGTGAATCATTTTTGTTCTAGATAGCATATTATAGCAGTGGGAAGCAGGCCAGGGGCCATTTACCCTGAGGTCACTTACCTCTCCCTTAGGCAACTTACCTGTGACATGCAAAGAGTCCCTATCAGCTACTGGCACATCAGCAATGCCACCTTTAAGCACCACTGCAGTCAAAAAGTAGATATGAGCCCCCTCAGTATCTATCCAGCAGAAAAAGGCAGGCGTCTAGTGGTCACGTGGTACTCTCCACCTTCTTAGAATAAAGGCCAATTTTAATTTATATTCTCTCTTTTACCACAGTGAAAACACTATCAGAAAGCTTCTGTCTGAGAGAACAGGAGGGGTCATAAGTGGGTTGTCAAGGACTCTGTATCTTCTAGGGACTTTATAGAATAAAATCATGGGGTGAGATGGGTTTAAGGTGGGGAAAATTAGGAACTCACAAGGCAGATGAGCATAACTTTGGACAGAACTATGTTTAGCCAATATAATTAATAGTTCAGGCAAAATCATTTACACTGCAGACAAATGGGGAAGCGAGGTCATAGAAAGCAGGCATTTTACAGAGCAGTAACTCTCCTCTATGGGATTGGGAGGGTGACTCCTGACTTCAGCAGGATGACAGGGAACTATTTAGAAAATCAATTCTTAGGATATAGATGAATTTGCTTGGTATTTTCTCTTGAGGCATGTCCCGTAACAGGAGGTATCTGTCTCCCATAGCTGCAAGGTATCTGGGCTTCTGAGCTGGTTACTTCTAGGACATGATCCTGTCTCCCTGGCTATATATTTCTAACTAACTAAGCTGCCTGTAACAACAGGGATTGCCCCTCAAAGGAGCCAGAAAATAAGTTCAGATTGCTTGCAGGATTGCAAGAGACAATCACCTCCTGCTGTGGGCCAAATCTCAAAACAAAAGGTAAATTAAATACAACCAAGTGCTAAGGACCCACAGTCTAAATAGTTCTCTGATCACCCTGAGGAACTCAAGAGCCCCCATCCCAACTCTCTACAAGAAGAGTCACTGCTCTTAAACATGCCCACTTACTATGACTTGCTCTCCCATTTGCTCCCAATTTAATTTTACCTGAGCAATTAACCTTATTGGTTGACCACATTTCTACTCCACCTTATGCTTAACTTTCAGATTCCCATTTTACCCTCCCCTGGGCCATCTAACCTCATGATTTAACTCTATACAAGTTCCTCAAAAAGACAGTCTTTGGCAACCCACTCAGACCCTTCCTGTCTCCCAGACTGAAGCTTTCCTTTTCCCAATAAATATATTCCACTGTTAAACTCCATCATTCCTAAAATTCATTCTTCAATTTTAGAGAACACAAACTCATACTGGATATATAGTAGGTAAGGAGTTTTATTCCCCTATACCATTAACATGAGCCAAATTAACATGACTATACTTTTATAATGTCTGAAATTTATTCCTTTTCCTGCAGTTTCAAGTGATTAATACAACTCACCGTGATTATAGTCCTGGCAACATCTAAAATTGTATACAACAGTCATTATAAGTGTAAAATATTTGCTTTGATTGTATTATTTAGCAAGACATAGACTTTGCCATGGCACTAGGTTATATCTTACCAAAGAAAAGGTTCACCTATAATTGTTCAGAAAAATTTCTACACTATCGGCTGCTTGAACAATTTTTAATTAGATAAACTGTGTATTTTTTCAGTTTCTAGAAGGCTTCTATTATATTACTGAAAGCTCTCTGTAGGCCTCTAGGACCTTGGCTATAATTTGATGCATAATTCTGTTTTGAAACTTGTATGAAGATTTATTTTTATCTTAGGAGTAAACTCACTGCATTGACACTGATAGAGTGAAGCAAAATCCCACTGCATTAATTTCCATTGGATACTCATGGCATAAAGCATGTGAATTACTGAGGAGGTAAATTAGCTTCATACATGGACCCAAATCAGTACTGTTATGATTTTGTGGCCCAATAGAGAAGCACAATAATAGGATTATTTGCAAAAGATGAAAAATATTTCAAAAGATGAGAAGTATAAAACAAAAAGAGGTCTTTATTCTGAGAACATGGAGAGAGATGACTGGCACCCCCCACCTCTGGAGTCCAGTGATCTCTCTGGCAGACAGGTGGGTTGGGGGTATGTAAGTAGACTCGGTTTGGGGTGGAACCTAAGGAGGGCATTGGGGATGCACAGGTAGCCCATTGGTCTTAGGTTTGGCACCATAAGTATGTTTCCAGGGGCAGGAAGATGGCATCACAGGTAAATTCCTAGGGGCAGGGGAGATAGGGTCTTCCTGCTTTCAGTTGAGGCTTTCCTGGCTACAGAGACCTGTCTGGGCCAAAACCCTTTCACAGAATATATGAAAAAGTAGCAGTGTCCTTTCTATTTAAAGAATGTGGAGAGGAGCCTAAAGCCACCAAGGGTTTGCCTTTTTTTCTGACTGATTATGGAATTATAGGGTATATATGAAATTTGGTGGTGCTGGCAATGACACTGATATCATGTAAGGAGCTGATTGGAATTTTTTTTGGCCCCTTGGAAAGGAATGAGGAAGTTGTATTCAGGGAAAAAAGAGGAAGTAGCCATATAGGTAAGCATCCCTGATTTGAACTTTCACCCTGATGAACTACCTCCATGATGTCCTGTAATTTATTCTAGAGCAAAACTCTTTAAAGTACATCCTTTAAGTTTAAATTAAGAAATGAAAATGAAGAATTTTTGCTATGTGTCTTCTCCCATGGTTAGTGGTAAACAATTCACAAGGAAAGTATCCAGTCATTTCCTTAAGGCATTGTAGGTAGCATTAACAAAATACAGATCAGTTCACTTTCAGAAAACAGAAGCAGCACTAAAAGGCAGGGGTAAAGCCCTTCAATACAAATGTCCCTTAAGAGGTGAGATCAACATTTAGGATTACAATCATCTACTGATTTCTCTGACTTCAAGAAAGAGAAAAATTTACACTGTTATTGCTATAGGTTAATGAAACTCCAGGTCTACTATGTCTGTTTTGAGTTTGTGTTCTCTGAAGTCAAAAAGTGAATTTTAGAAAAAATAGAAGTCAAGATAATATAATTATTGGGAGAAAGAAAGCTGTGAGAGAGAGAGAGAGCAAATGTGTCCTGACTGGGTTGGCAAAGATTGTCTTTTCCAAGGACTTTTACAGAGTAAAATCGGGTGGTGAGTTGGGAAAACTGGGAACTTGCAATGCAGAAGGGAATAAGATGGGACAGAGCTATGGTAGCCAATAAGATTAATAGTTCAGGTAAAGTTGATTAAATTGGGAACAAAGAGGGAAGGGAGTCACACAGAAAGCAGGCATTCTTAGTCATCAGTGAATCTTCCCTTAGGGTTTTGGGAGGGTGACTCCTTATTCATCAGGATGATAGGAACTATTTAGAATGTCAATCTTTAGGATAATGATACATTTCTTTGAATGGTGACTCCCAACTTCCTCAGAGTGCTAGGGAACTACTCAGAATATCAGTCCTTAGGATATGAATGAATTTTTTTATCTTCCATAACAGGAGTTGTCCATCTTTTCCATAGTTGCAATGTATTGGGGTTTCTGCATGGGCTCCTCAGAGGAACTAGCCCTGTCTCATTGCTAATCATAATTAACCAACTCAGCTCCACATAACAGTAGTTTTAGGAATATTGAATGCAGATGTCTAGTGCTCTGGGTGAATGATCCGGGATAACAGTGTGCAATATATATACCAGTGTTGCCCCCTGATTCACATGTTTTGAAATTTAGTTTTAGTTCATTTTTTCTTTTTATCCTTGAAATGAAATGGATTTGGAAATGAAAAGCTGAGGTAAGGTAATTTGTTACACATATTCCTCTGTGTAGCTGAGATCAATACTGTTGTAGACAACCAGCTACAGAAGTCTCTGACTACTGTCTATCATTTGGGATCCTCTCTTGCTGGAAGGAGTTCCTTTCCCTGTTTATTTTTGACTCAGAAGGAGGGCAGTAGAGCAGCAGTCAATCAGTGATGAAGAGGCGGGCTATATGAAATGTCCAATCAGGCGAGTTATGGCAGGAGGTCTCTTGGGTCTTTTCCTGTGTGTAGACATTGTTTACCTGTTTGGAATACAAAACTGGGAGTAGAATGCTTGCTGGATCTCATTTACTGGTTTCGAAGTCCTGTGGCCTGATCAGCAAAGAACCTGGGAGACCCTCTAGCTACGGAATGGTGAGGCTTTGGATGGGAGCACAAAAATAGGGTGGAATTGGGAGAAACCGGTTACAAGTGGTTAGAAGCTGTTCTGGTGTCTGTAGATTCAGGTATTTAGTTAGCTTCAGCTCCTGAGGTCTTCAAGCATTGGCCTTGGGTCATCTACTTTCCCTTTTTTCTCCTGCTGAGAGCAAGGATGATTCTGTGTCCCCAGAACCCTGAATTAACCTACGACAGCAACAGACTGGAGGATCATCTTTGAAATTTTCTACTGCCCTGGCACCTCCACCATAGGGAGCAGAGGAAGGAGCTTGGGAAGCCCCTGACTCTGATGAATTTTGTAGCTGGAGCAGCAGTACTGAGCTTGGTCTCTGCTCTCATTCCAGGGATCAGCAATCTTGATGTTCTAAAGTTTATAAATGTTTGTAATGCAGGGCCTCATATCCACAATGGCACTTCTTAACCTTGTACTTTTTTGTATTTATAGGGATTGCCTAAATTTATCATATGTTCTCGCATTTCCAACCTCATGACAGGTGTTGGCAAAATCATGAGAATTCAGAGATGTGTAGTGATGTGCTTCAGTGGAGGAACACTTTCCAAACACGGGGTGAACTCCTGTGTACTATAAATAACAGTGCAAAGAATTTCTGAACATACTTTATGTGACACATGTGCTCATAGACTATCTTTGTGAGAACAGCCATAGAGGTTTGAATTTTGAGAAAAATGAAGCAGATATAAAAGTGTCATCAAGGGCAGGGTAAAGTGTGCTCACTAAGGACAAATTCCAGAAAGGGCTGCCTGTTAAATTCTCACTGAAAAATGCCTAAATGTAGTCATTTGCATGAACATATACAAGTGATATCCTTCTGAATGGAAAGGAATTTGGGTGTTATCTCTGAATTAAGAGCTGATTTAATAGCTTGGTTGATCATATACATTGTTTAAATATGGAAATGCTCTGCAATGGACTTTACTAAGTCATGTAAAAGAGATTCCCTAAATTGAAATTGTGCAGGGATATCAATAGTTTAGGCATGAAGGGTTTTCTGCTTAGGGTGGATCAGACAAGCATGGAAAGGATGTGGAAGTGACTGGCAGGACACAGTGTGCAAATAGCAGGATGTACAACAGAGAGGGTCTTCACTGAAAGTCAGGTAGTTCTTAGGATAAGCATGAAGTTAAAGTTGGCTTTTGATATCTTCCTTGAGGTGAATAACAATCTGGTAACAATCAGTATTCCACATCCCTGTCAACCCATGAATTCTGTGTTCTTCACTGGAGATCTAGTTTTGATTATCTCAAATTATGACCCAGGATCATGAAGGTGAAATTTGAATTCCCAGGATCGAACTCATGATCTCAAGCTTGCCAGTTAGGCTTTCACACTGCTGAGCTAAATACCCAGCTCTGAAAGTGCTTTCTGTATATTATGGATGATATCAACCTTGTTCCTCAGAAAATGTTGAATATTGTGGAATTTTTCTATATTGTATGGGTATAATTTTTTGAAGTAAACCAAAGGTGTCTTATGCAGTCACTTTTCAAGTTTCACATTGTCTGTGGGGTGTCAGGGTTTCTCTATTTCAGACAGCTCTGTAACATAGGCTAGCCCCAAACTCAAGGCAGTTCTCCTGGATCAGCCTCCCAAGATATATTTCTTATATCTGAATGGAAAGTGATCACTTGTTGACACTGAGCTATAATTTGAAGCTTGCACCTGGTTTCGTTGTTTATAAGTTTTTTACATATAGCAGTTTTCCATGAACATTTGAGTTATTATTTATGTACCATATTTGATGTTATTTATGTTTTGTTCTGTGAAACCAAATTCAAATATCAAAATGATGCTTAAGTATATTAAGAACAAAGGACTCAGTGGCCTAATTGAGATTTGAAGAGATATCATTGGTAGTACATCAAAGTGATTGATGAGATATTTGTTTGCCTCTGTGCTTTATGGATGCTGGTCTTGCAGGCTCTCACTATGAGCTCGGCATTAGAGATAGTGCACAGGGACTCTTGCAGTGACTCAGCATAAGAGTCAGTGCTGCTATTTGGCTGTTACATTAGCTGTGAGTTGCAATATAACATCAAATTTGCTGTCTCAAAAAATGTGTATATACAAAAAATTAATCCCCAAGATATGGAACTAAGATTTGAAGAAATCAGTCTGTTTTGTTTAGTTTTATTTGTTTAATTTAGTTTTGTTTTCTCTATGTACATCCGGTAGATTTGAACCCCTTATGGAGCGCAGAATTGCCCTAACCTCAAAGCAGCACTCCTGTGTCAGCCTCTTGAGTGCTGGGATTATAGATATGTGTGTTTTTACCCTAGAAAGTATTGAGGCTTGTAACTTAAATGTGTTGTAGCTTGGCATGATAGATGCCATCTTGAGCTTTGCATTTAACTAGTGCCCTGTATTTCACCGAGAAAAATGGAAAATCACTCAGGGTAGAAGTCCCAGGAGAAAAGCAAAATGAGCTGTACCCAAAGAAAAAAATCAACCTGCTCAACAAAAGAAGCAGAATACAGTTGTCATCCAAAAATTATTATAAGATTCTAGCTAAATGATTTCCAACAGATCTTTTTGTGATTCTATCTTTTAAAATATCTCTAACTTTCCAATTCAAAGCCTGTTGTTTAGATCTTGAAATGGAGGTGGGGCTCTGTGTACAAGTGGTCCTGAGACCAGCTAATAAAATCCCACATTTCTCAATAGGGTTGCTTGGCTTCCTATATTGTTGTTCACAAACTCAAGTCAAGCTGCAGAAACCTTTACTGACACAAGCAAACACCAGGGTTAAATGACAGTGCCACTGAAATGAAAGAATAATTGTGAAAAGGAGAGGAGAAAAAAGACAAACACCATGTGCTATAATGCCCACCTCTTTCCCCAAGCAACGAAGAAGCTGAAACAGTAGAATGGCCATGTATTCAAGGACAGCCTAACCTACATAGTGAGTGTAAGGCTGGCTGGAACTCCAAAGTGAGATTAGGTCTTTAAATCAAAAAACTAAAATGAAAAAAATAAACAACCAAGGAGACAGAAAGACTATTAAAAAAAAACAATAATAGAGCTGAGTGAATGTTGACTTATGCAAAATGGGAATTATTGAATGATGATGCAGAGGAAAGAAATCCATGTAGTGGAATCCAGGAGACAGTGACAAACACAGATTTAGGAATGGCACATATTGTGCTACAGCACAACAGTGACCTCCTTCCTCCAATACGTTTGCAGTTCACTAGACTGAGGACTTCTAAAAGCTCATGGAAATGTTAAGCTCATGGCAAACAAGGAGCTTGAAATCCAGGCTTTGGAACATGGCCTTTAGCAGACATTTCATATTTAAATTGAAATAAGAGAAATATAATTCTGCCTAGTTTGATGTCAAATGCACAAAGTTTAATGGCTCACAACATTGAGAAAGAAAGTCACAAACCAAAAGAAGTTCAAAAATTTTCTTAGAAAAAAAGAGAGAAGAATAGCCCTGAATTTTCAGGAGTGCTCTTCCGTGTTTTGGCCACAGACCTATTATCAGAGTCATTTATACAGGAAAGTCACAATGTGGGTACAGTGTGGGTCTCAGACTGCAATCAACCTACAAGCTTATAGCTGCTTAACTAATATTATTCATCAGGGGGACAAGTCAGGCAGAAAAGGTATTTGGAAAGAGCCAAGGCATTTTGTGGGAACAATAGTCCAGTTGTTCTGGTCATTGAGTATGGTAATTGATGCCTATCAGGACTTCCTGGAGGAGGTGGTGGTAACTGTAGTAAATTTCAAGCTGTTGTTTTTCTCTTCAGGAGCATGTAGACATGGTCACTGCATCTTCATCTTCAGTTCTGGCTTTCTTCAGCTGTGCCTGTAGCAGTGATTGTTGTATTTAGTTTTTTCCATTGACTCTTTAAGGTTCCAGTTTCTTTCTGATTGGATATCAATTTCTGTCTACATGGACATCCTTTGCTAAAATAACAATAGTATTTGAATGAATAAAGTGATGTTTATACATTTAAAAATATTCCTTAATACAGGCCAGGGATTTAGCTCAGCAGTCAGAAATACATGCCTGGAAAGTGCTAGGTTGTAACTTTGATCCCCGGTACCTATAAACAAAAGTAATTTAAACTGCAAGGAAAGAAAATAATTTCATTTGTGAAAATGTAAATTTATAAAATTTATAACTAAATATGTCAATGGCAAATTAAACATTGTTATTGCTAGAGTTATTTCCAAAAGATGAAAAATATTAACAAAAAATGAGAAATATAAAATAAAAAGCGGCCTTTATTCTGAGAACATGGAGAGAGATGACTGGCACACCCACCGCTGGCGTCCGGCGATCTCTCCGGCAGACACGTGGCATGGGGGCCTGTAAATACCCTTGGTTTTGGGTGGAACCTAAGGCGGGCATTAGGGATATACAGGTAGCCCATTGGTCCCAGGTTTGGCGCCATATGTAAATTCCAAGGGGCGGCAAGATGGCATCACAGGTAACTTCCTAGGGGTAGGGGAGATGGGGCTTCCTGCTTCCGGTTGTGGTTTCCTGGCTACAGTGTCCTATCTGGGCCAAAACCCTTTCATATCCCGTCTTATGATTATTATTATGAAAAGGGGCGAAGATTTCTCTCTTTAACTACTTCCTGCTGGCAAAGGGTGCTGTACTGGAGCCTAGGGGAGTCAACGGGATGAAGGTTGATGTCCAGGTAGATGCTGGTGCCAAGTGTTTTGGCCAGGACAACTTCACTTTTGAATGCACGTATGTCAGACTGGAAAAACAAAGAGACAAGATGTTATGAGGAGACATGGCACTGTCATATTTAAGGACCCAGGTGAGGTAGAGGGAAAGGTGCCTTTGATTTAGACATATCATTCTATCAGGACCATGTTGAGGTAGAAACATTTCCACAGTAAGGCAGAATTCTGAAAATTAAACGTGGGGTTAGTCATATTTAGTATCTAAATTTGTTGGAGCTATGGATTGAGTTCAGTGATACAAGGAGCTGAATGGAGAGCACAAGGTTATGAGTTCAATCCCTCATACAAAAAAAAATTCACAGTTGTCAACGATGCAGTGCTATGAGCACATTTATTGAAACTGATACTTGTTAATTAACAGGCTCAATGTTTCTTTTGTGGTCTGTGAAATACCTGCAGATAACGTGACAATTACAGTGAATGATGTACTGTCCCCTATAGGTTGCTGTTTTCTGAGTTGTTTTTATTTTTTGTTTTCCCATATATTTGAAAGTTGAAAATGTTGGCTGATGTTAGCTAGAAAAACTGTGATAATCATTTTTTTCAATTTAATGATATATTTCCCTATATCCATTAAGAACATTTTATTTGCTGCAATTGCTCCAAGTCAAATTGATAAACAATTCTTAAAGTTACAGGCAGCTGAGTTAGTTAGAAATACAGGCAGCCATCCCTTGATAAAGTGGAATGAAATTCCACACCTTCTATGTCTGGTATGAGTTTGTGTTCTCCAAAGTGCAAGAAAGAATTTTAGGAACAACAGAGTTGAAGAGCAAAATATATTTACTGAGAGAAAGAAAGTGAAAATATTTGGCTCTAAATAGGACATTTTGGAAGAGGGAAGTGGAACCAGGGGACTTTCACCTTGAAGTCACTTTCCTCTCCCCTATTCAAAGTATCTGTGGCCAGAAAAGAATCTTAATCAGCTACTTGCATATCAGCAATGCCACTTTTAAGCACCACCCAAGTAAAAAACTATATGTATGCCACCCACAGTTTTCCAGAAGAAAAAGCCAGACCCCCAATGGTCATGGGGTTCTCTCCATGTTCTAAGAATAAAGGCCACTTTGACTTTATAGTCTCTTCTTTACTACACCAAAAATCATTTCAGAAAGCTTCTGTTTGAGAGAAACAGGGTGGGTTCTGAGCCTGTAGCAAAGGACTTTGTCTTTTTAGGGACTTTATAAAATAAAATCATGTGGTGAGATAGGTTTAAAGTGGGTTAGATTACTGAGATTACTGAGAAGGTAAATTAGCACAGTAGAGAAGCAGAATATAAGAAATGTAAAAGGGGCCTTTTATTTAAAGCATGTGGAGAGGAGCCCACAGGCACCAAGAGTTTGGGGTTTTTTTTCTGACTGACTATGGGGTTATGGGGTATTTGTGACTTTTGACTGGATGTGGTCCTTGGAGGGGACATTGATGTCATGCAAGGAGCTGATGGGAATTTTCTTTAGGTCCCTGGGAAATAAAAGGAAGTTGTAATCAAGGAGAAAAGAGGAAGTGGCCATATGAGTAAGCATCCCTGGTTTCACCTTCTTCCACCCTGAACTACCACCATGAGGTCCTGTAATTGTTTGAAGGGCAAAGCTCTTTCAAGTACATCCTTCGGTTTGAAGGAAGAAATCAAAACAAAGAATTTTTGCTATCTGTCTTCCTCCACAGCTGGTAGTAAACCATTCATAAGAAATATTTTGAGTCATTTCCTTAATGCATTGTAGATACCATGACCAAATTACAGATCAGAAAAAGAAGCAGCACTTAAAGGCAGGGGTAAAGGCCTTTAATGCAAGTATCCCTGCCAAGGTGAGTTCAACATTGTGTAATACAAACTACTACTGTTTTCTCTGACTTCAAGAAAGAGAAAAGTTTATACTAATATTGCTATAGCAGAATGAATCTCCTGGTCTACTATGTTTTATATGAGTATTTTGTTCTCTAAAGTCAAAGAATGAATTTTAGGAACAACAGAGATTAAGAGAAAAATATACTTATTGAGAGAAAAAAAAGCTGCCTGAGAGAGAAATGGGGTCCTGAGCAGGTTTCCAAACACTGTCCTTTCTAGGGTCATTATAGAGTAACGTGGTAAAATGAGTTTAAGTTAGGAAAAACTAGGAACTCACACTGCAGATGGGCATAAATGGGACAGAGTTATGGTAGCCAATAAGATTATAAGTTCATGTAAAGTTGATTAAATTGGTAACAAAGGGGGAATGGAGTCACATAGAAAGCAGGCATTCTTAGGCAGCAGTGACTTCCCTTAAGGGTTTGGGAGGGTAACTAGTGAGGTCATCAGGATGAGAGGAACTATTTAGAATGTCAGTCTTTAGGATAAGGATACATTTCTTTGAATGGTGACTCCTGACTTCCTCAGAGTGCTAGGGAACTATTTAGAATATCAATCCTTAGGATATGGATGAATTTGCTTATCCTTTGTCTTCAGCCTTGGCCCATAGCATGAGGTGTCAGTCTTGCCCATAGTTGCAAGCGATCTGGTCTCCTGCCTAGGCTCCTTGGGGGACCTAGCCCTGTCTCATGCCAATAGTATTTAAATGACTCAGGTGCCTGTAACAGTACTGTTTGGAAAATTGATTACAGATGTGTTGGGCTCTGGGTGAATGATCTGGGATGACAATGTGCAATGTATATACCAGTGTTGCCCCGTGATTCACATGTTTTGAAATTTAATTTTAGTTGATGTGTTCTTTTTTCCTTGAAATAAAATGGATTTGAAAATTAAAAGCGTGAGGTAAAGCTCTTCAATACACTCCTCTGTCGAGCTGAGTTCACCTCTGTAGAAGAATGGCAGCTCCAGAAACCTCTGCACTACAGTCTATCTTTTGGGATTCTCTCTTGCAGGGAGGGATTCCTTTCCCTGTTTATTCTTGACTCAGAAAGAGGGCAGTAGAGCAGCAGTCAATCAGTGATGAAGGGGCAGGCTATATGAACTGTCCAATCAGGCGGGCCATTGCTGGCTGTGACTTCTGTCTCTTCTGGTTTCTCATCATGATTTATCTGTTCTGAGTACAATACTAGTTGGGTTCCAATTGCTTCATTGAGGTGATCAACACCAGCTCTGGCAACAATCAGTATTTCACATCCCTGTCAACCTATGAATTTTGTGTTCCGTACTTGAGATCTAATTTGGATTATCTCTAATTATGCCCCAGTGTCATGAAGGTAAAATTTGGATTTTTTTTTGTACCAAGGGTTGAACTCATGACCTATGCTTTCCAGGCAAGTGTTCATGCCACTGAGCTAAATACCCAATTATGAAAGTGTTTTCTTTGTTGGATGGAAGATATCCGCATTGTTTCTCAGAAAGTGTTGAATATTGTTGGAATTTTTGCATATTGTATGGTTATAATTTTTAAAAACAAACCAAAGTTCTCTTATGATTTCACTTTGTCTGTGGGATGTCTCAATCAGGGTTTCTCCATTTTAGACAGCTCTGTAACTTAGGATAGCCCCAAATTCAAGGAAGAACTCCTTCACCAGCCTCCCAAGATACATTTCTTATATCTGAATTGAAAGTGATTGCTTGGTGACAGGGAGCTATAAATTATAGCTTGTTCCTGGTTCCATTTTACGTACTTATTTTTTAAAAACAGCATTTTCCACTAACATTTGAGGTATTATTTGTGAACCATATTGGGTGGTATCTATGTTTTGTTCTATGAAACTAAATTCATGTTTCAAAATGCTGAACTATATTAAGATCAAAGTACTCACTGGCCTAAATGAGATTTGAAGAGACATTATCTGTAGCCTATCAAAGTGATTGATGAGATTTTTTTCTTTTTTTAAATTTTGAAAGTGGTAAAATACAACAGAACAATGCAGAATAAGGCTAACTATGATCGTACAGTGAAATTGGTACACAACTTCACAACAGGTTACTGGGATAACAGTAATAGGTATCACAGTATATTTTATTATCTTTATAATAGTTGTTCTTTCAAACACATATATCAAAATGAGATGAAATACAGAACATTATAGAACTTATCAAAACAGAATATTGAATAGAACAATACCATTAATCAGAAAAGACCAAAACAGTAATAAAAATATTTGCCTTCAAAGAGATAGTAGAAGGAAGTCCCCCTTATTTGTTATGGTCAGCTTCCGAGAAGATGCTCAGATTTCTGGTTCCCATTTGCTAATGGGGGGTGACAGGAGAAGAGGGGTAGGGGAAGAGGGATGTTTGATTCTCGGCCATGCATCAGTAGGTTCACTATTGCTTAGTAGGGAGACAGGCTGGTTGTTTGGTTTCACTGCGTCCAAATACCCACATGGCATGGATCTCAGGAGATGCTGCTGGTTCTCCCCCTGGAAGGGCCACAATCTTCCAGACTGCCACCACTTACCAGGGAGAAGTGGTGCTCGCTTGCCTTCCAAGTGTCCTAAATTCCAGCGTGGCACGGATCTCAGGAGCTGCTGCTGGTTTGCACCCTGGATGGGCCACAGTCTGTCACATCGCCACCACTTATCAGGGAAGGGAGGTGCTTGCTTGGCTTCCCAGTTGATTGATGGGATATTTATCTGTCTCTGTGCTGTGTGGATGCTGGTCCTGCAGGCTTCTCACTGTGAGCTCTGCATTAGAGACAGTACACAGGGAATCTTGCAGTGACTCAGCACAAGAATCAGTGCTCCTATTTCACTGTTACATTAGCAGTGAGTTGCAATCTATCATCAAATTTGCTGTCTTCAAAAATGTTTATATTTACAAAATTAATGACCAAGACCTGGATTTAAATTTGAAGAAATCAGTCTTCATTCAGCTGTTTTGTTTTGTTGTATTTCTTTAGTTTTGTTTAGTTTTATTGAGACAAGCTTTCTGTATGTATATCAGCTGGATTTGAACACCCTATGAAGCCTAGAATTGCCCTGAACTCACTGAAACCATCCTGCCTCAGCCTTTTGAGTGCTGGCATTATAGATATATACCACCACACTTTGCTTTTGATTCAGATTTGTAGGAGAGAATTTAAGATATCCCAAACCTGGTGTCTCAACCTTCGTGTGAGAAATATATGTATGATCCTTTAGGAGGTGGTGACCCTTGAGGATGTGGTTGTGAACTTCAGCAATGAGGAGTGGACTTTGCTGAGTCCATCCCAAAAGAACCTCTACAGAGATGTGATGGGCGAAACCTTTAGGAACATGACTGCAATAGGTAAGAACAAAATACTTTTGTCACTCATGCTGTCAGAATGTTGTGTGTCGCTCATCAGTGCTGTTTCATTAAAATCAATGTGAAAATATTTTTAAAAATAGCTCAGACCTGGACACATTATATCATAAATCTAAACAAAATCTATTAATTTGTATGTATTAGTCTAATGAGCGTTTGTATTTCTATGTCTACAATTCAGGAGGACTTGGGGATATGCAGGAGGCTGAAAAACAATGCAAGATTTACTGGAGATACTTAAGGTAATTTGCACTCAGAAGGAGAAGGAATGTTCCTGAGTTATTAGTGAGTCAGCAGAAAAGTGACCACTAAAGAAATGAGGCACCATTCAATTTACTGTCAGTAATATTCTCCAAAGACGTATAAGCTACGGTATGTATAATGAGTGAATTAAATCATGAAAATGTATATCATTGCATATAGATGTGTACGAAAGGCATACACTTTGAGTTATGACATTCTCCCTTCAGTTTTTCTACCCATATATACATTTGAATACAGCACATTCATTATCTAAAAATTGCTAAGTTTGCAAAAGAATTTGAAATAAAACGGAGTGCTTGTTTTTCCAAGCCATGCTCTAAAGAATCAACCATTCTGACTAAAATTCTTAGAAGGCTGTGGAATGTTAAGTGCATCCATTCTGAATATCAGTATGCAGTTATCTCTAGAAGTTGGTCGCACCATACTTGTCCTGGATATATTTTTAAAAATTCAAAATCTGCATAAAATACTGATACATGCTTACTCATATACAAAGCAGGTCAAATTATAGATCAGGCCTTGAAGAATCTTAGCTATCTATCACTGGATTTGTGGAGAAAGAAAATGTTAATAGACCCTCTGTGGTTGTGCATTCTTGTAAATCCAGCACACTAGGAATCACATTTTGCAGAATGGCAAATTCAAGTTCAAACTTCACAGCTTAATGATCAGTGAAAATCTCTTAAAACAGATTTTAAAAAGCTATAGATTTTATGCTAATAGCTGTTGTTCATTCCCAGCATGGAAAAGAAAAAAATGTGCTAAATAATGTCAAAAAATAAATAATATAATGTCATTTGCCGTAAAAAATCGATGGGGCTTTCTCCCATCAATTCGGTGAAATAGCTCAGTTATAAAACCTAAAAGGTCACAGGTTTTCTTTTAGATGCGAAACCAAAATATAAATTGTGGAATGAAATGAAAGAGAGTTAATAGAGAAAAGTAAGATGAACCATATGGAAAAGGGAACTACAGGTTAAGGACAGAAGGGAGATTGTGATGGGGAATCATATCAGAATGATGTGTATGTGATACACATATGTACCCATGCCCAAAGAGAAGCTAAATATTCTGCATTTCAAAAGGTACCAAATTTTAAGATTTCCAAATGTGTACCAGTCTTTTGGGAATGGTTGTTTTCAACATATCTTACAAGGCCATTCTGTTGCTTCATGGTTAGAATTTCTTAGCAGCCATTAAAAACAGAACTTAACATTAATGCAGTCATTAAACTGAGACCCATTTCACTGTGAATTTTTCTTTTTTTTATTTAATATAAGGAAACACACAAAAAAAACAAAATAAGTAGAAATAATACCACTTTCAAAGTGAAAATAAACAGTAAGAAATCTAAAGACAATGATTATGTATGCTGCTCATAGAAACAGTTAATGAAATACAAAAGTGAAACATATGAAGTGGGGATTCAAACAGCGAGACTGCAGGCAGTTTTGTTCAACTCTCCAATAAAAACTAAGCAATAAGGTTATCAATCCTATATGTGATTTTTTTTCTTTACAGAAAGAAAAAGCTAGAGAAATCCTATGGACATACATCTTGGAATCAGGGTAAAGAAGTATTCCCTTGTACTGCAGAAGGTAATGTGAATGTGAAAGAAACAGAAACACACCACAATGTTCAGATCCATAAAAAATATTGCAGTGGAGAGAAACCCTATGTATGTCAGCAATGTGGAAAGGGTTTCACCACATCTGGATATTGTAAGCAACATGAAAGAATTCACACTGGAGAGAAACCATATGTATGTGAGCAATGTGGGAAAGCTTTTAACACACGTGCATATTGTAAGGTTCATGTAAGAATTCACACTGGAGAGAAACCATATGTATGTAAGCAATGTGGGAAAGCTTTTATCACACATGGACATTGTAAGGCACATGAAATAATTCACACTGGAGTGAAACCATATGTATGTAAGCAATGTGGGAAAGCTTTTAACACACAGGCAGATTGTAAAAAACATGAAAGAATTCACACTGGAGAGAAACCCTATGCATGTAAGCAATGTGGGAAAGCTTTTAACACGCGGGGAGATTTTAAGAAACATGAAAGAATTCACACTGGAGAGAAACCCTATGTATGTAAGCAATGTGGGAAAGGTTTTACCATCTCTGGACATTGTAAGGAACATGAAAGAATTCACACTGGTGAGAAACCATATGTATGTAAGCAATGTGGGAAAGCTTTTACCCAACATGCACATTGTAAGCAACATGAAAGAATTCACACTGGAGAGAAACCCTATATATGTAAGCAATGTGGGAAAGCTTTTACCCAACATGGACATTGTAAGCAACATGAAAGTTCACACTCAAGATAAAACCAGTGTATGTGTATATAAGCATCATGAGATTTTTTTGAGCACATGTATATATTGCATAATGCATGAAAAATTTCACACTGGGCAGAAAACTTATACATGTAAGGAATGTGGGAAAGGTTTTAGCAGAAATGCTAATTGTCCAATACATTATAAAATTTACATTGTTGAGAAAGCCTGTGTATGTGAAGAATGTGGGAAAGCTTTCACCACACATGGATACTGTAAATTACATCAATTACTTCACACTGGTGAGAAACCCTATGTATATAACAATGTGGCAAATGTTTTACCGCATACAGTCACTGCAAAACAGATGAAAGAATTCACACTGGGAAGAACCACTGGCTATGTAAGCAAGTGGAGACACTTTTAACAGCCAGATTGCAAGTGAAATACATGAAGAAACTCACACAAGAGATAAATCCTATGTGCTATGGGAATACTCTCAGCACACATGATCATTGTTACATATCTGAAAGAGCTCACTGGGCAGAGATCCTATGTGGATTAACAATGTGGGAAATATGGCAATCCATGTTTGTTGTTAAATACATAGAAAAAGTGTCACTCCTCAGACAATTTAGATCTAAGTTTACTTTAAAAATCCCAAGGAGACATGAAGAAATAACCAATACAGAAGTTTGATGTCAATATTTCTTCACAAATTTTCCAGAAATGACAAATCTGAGGTGGAGCTCTCTTCAAGTGCACATGTTGTATGGTTTTCAGTTAACCACTTGTACCTCTTTAGATTTTTAAAAATGTCTTTGTGCTTCAACATGGCATCTTGTAATTAAGCACGGTAAACTGAAATGGGCTGCTAACTTTCAAGCATGGATAGTGTCTATGTACATAATATTTTGTCTTTAAAATGGAATTTTTATATTTTGTGATAAATTGTAATGTTCATTTAAAGAGAAAAAACAGAAAAAATGTAGAAATAATACAGAATTTCAGAAAAATAATAAGAAATCACTAGTTGATTAGTTACATATTTTCATCTTCGAAATAGTTGTTCAAGTTACAAAATAAAGCATACAAAGTGCTATTCAAATAATGACACTGTGAACAGTTCACCTAAATGATCCAAGAAAGACTTATTAATATGCTTACTGTCCTACACACTTTTTTTTTTCTTAAAGAGGGTAAGATTAAACATGACAAAACAGAACAGAACAGTTCATAAGAAAACAAGTTAAGGAAACACAAATTTCAAAGCACGTCCACTGGAGATGTTCACTGTCTATCTTACTGTCTCTAGTTTTCTTCCAAATAGTTGTTCCCATTTAGAATGCATTGAATATATACTGAATGTTATAGAACTAATCAAATAATTACAGGATGATGTAGGCTTTTTCAATCTTCAAGACAGATTTTGGGGAAGTAGATAATGACTACCATAATGTCTCTCATTCTCTTCGTAGTAGCTGTCTTTATCTTTATGTATGCTGAAATTGAACATAAGAGGCTAGACTAATATCACTCTGAACAGTGAATAATAGCCTTCTGAGAAGGCGAAAGGTGAGGAATTACCTAAAAAAAGAAGGCAGAGGGAATTGTTAAAAGTGTATCAGGTTGTAAAAGCTACAGTAGTCTTATTGCTCCTGTTAGTTTGATTAAATTTTGTTCCAGTCTGTCTACTCATATTAGTTTTTAGGGCACAGAGAGATAACTGAAAAATAGCAGGTTATACCATGGTAACTATCCTTAATTACCTGTTAACTTAAACTGAAACCCTGTATTACTTACATTGTCTTCTATGACTGATCTTCTTTGAAGCTGGTTTGTTTGAATGCTATTTGGCCTTGACTGATTTTATTCACATTTGGTGTGCTTGCGGTATCAAGTCCAAGGGTAGAGCCAACTAATCTGAAGGTGACAGGATGTAAAAGATGTACTTTGGGGGGCTGGGGATTTAGCTCACCTGGCAAATGTGAGGTCATGAGTTTGACCCCAGTAACAAAAAAATAAATTAATAAAAGATATCCATTCCAGGTTTGATTATGTTTTTATTTAAAGAGAAAAAAAGAAAGGAAATAAAAAACAAAGCAGAAAAAATGTATAAATAATACAGAATTTCAAGAGAAATAATACAGTAAGAAATCACTAGTTAATAGGTTACATATTTTCATCTTAGAAACAGTTGTCCAAATTATACAATTAAAGCATATAAAGTAGACATTCATACAGTGAGATTGCAGACAGTTCCATTCAATGATCCAACAAAAGCTCAGTAATATGGCTTTCCATCCTACACACACAAACATGCAGTTATATCCCTGATACCACCTTCCTTTCCTCTCTTTTTTACAATAAAAATTACACTTTTTGTGTTTTTTTTACTCCCACAGTTCTAATTCCTTTTTTTTGAAGAGAATAAAACCTAACATGACTGAACAAAACAGATTCAGTTAGAACAGAAGGATAGGCATAGTACACAATGCAAAAGTAGAATATCAGGTGATCAAAAATGGTTACCATTGTGCCTCTTGCTATTTTTAAGAAGAGTTGCCTATCTCATCAAGTATAAAAGAATTGATCAAAACGGTGCAGAACAAGACCAATAAAACCTACACTGGAGAACTTACAGGATTTCAAAAGAAGATAATAGTCAAACCATAATGGGCATGATAGTAAATCCTATTGCCTTCAAAGTGGTTGCCTATACCCTCAAACTTGATACTATCAAGAAATATAGAATACAGTAAAATCAGACAGAAAAAATGGGGAGAGCAATACTGGGGTTCAAAACAGATTAATAGGAAAACAAAATAGTTACTATAGTATATCCCTCAATTTTTAAATCTAGTTTTCCCTTAATTGAAAAAAGTTAAGTAAACAGATTAATATTTGAAAAAGAGTGGAGATTGAGATAAAAGAGGACATTGTAATAGAAAAACACAGGTCAGAACCGAATAATTTAAGCATCATTGCGATTCAGCCCCAAATAATGTAATATAATATTAGTCACCATAGTGCCTCTTTCCTTGAATTATTTGAGTATAACTTTGTACACTGTAGCATCAAGCATATTAAGACAGTGTGAAGCCATTCAAGAGAATGAAAGAATTACAGGGTATTTAGAACCAGTTAGCAGAAAATGAACAATGGTTTCTATATTATTTCTTTGCCCATAAAATTTTGTTTATACTATCACATATAGTAAAATATAGTAAGATACAACATGTTAAAACCAGTGGAAACATGTACAACATCTTGATGGGACTTCAAAACAAGATGATATTAAATCAGCACTAGCTTTTATGATGTGTTGTTTTCTTCAGAATAGCTATTCGTACTATCACTGATACTAAAATCGAACAACCCACGTTAAAACCATTGCACTTAATGATTGAAAACATTATATGGATTCAAACCAATATGATTGGGAATCATGATTACCACATACTTCTATGTATTCTTATCACTTATTACACTAAGGGAAATATTCGGTATTTATACATGTGACTTTGCTTTATTTCACCTATGAGTATGGTCTCAAGCTGCATCCATTTATATATATCTCAATGTGATGATTCTTTATAGCTGAGTAGTACTCCATTGTATAAAAATACCACAACTTTTAATCCATTTCTCAGTTGATGGACACTTATGTTGTTTCCAAGATCTGGCTATTAAAAATTGTGCTGCTATAAACATGGGTGCACATATATCACTTTGGTATGATGCTTTTAGTTCTTCTGGGAATACGCTTAGAAATGGAATAGCTGGTTCAAAAGGTACTTTCAGTCCCAGCTTTCTGAATAATCTCCAGACTGACCTTGACAATGGTTGCACTAGTCTACACTCCCACCAACAGTGCAGGAGAGTTCCTTTTACCCCACAGCCTCTCCAGCATTTGTTGTTGGTTTTGCTGATCTTGGCCATTCTTTCAGGAATGAGATGAAATCTCAGTGTGGTTTTAATTTGCATTTCTCTAATAACCATTGATGGTGAACATTTTTTCATGTATTTATTTGCCATTTGTATTTCTTCATCTGAAAATTGTTTATTCATCTCAGATGTCCATTTTTGGATTGGGTCTTTGAATTTTGGAGGTCTGATTTTCTTTTAATTCTTTACATGTTTTAGACAGAAGTCCTTTGTCTGAGGGGCCGTTCACTAAGATTTTTTTCCCCCAGTTTGTGGGTTTTTTATTCACTCTGCTGGAGATTTCTTTTGACGTGCAGAAATTTTTTAATAAGAGGCCATCCCAATTATTGACTCTGGGAGGTATTTCCCATTTGGTTTGAGTCCTGTTTGTGAATTCTCTACCTACTCCTATGTCTTCAAGGTTTTTTTCCCAATTTGTCTTCCAAGAGATTTAGTGTTTCTGTTTTAATATTTAGATTTTTGATCCATTTAGATTTTATTTTAGTACATAGTGATAAGCATGGTTCTTACTTTTACTTTTCGGCATATGGAGAGCCAGTTTTTCACCACTATTTATTGAAGAGACTGCCTTCCAGTGAACATGTTTGGCCTCTTTATCAAAGATAAGGTGGTTGAGTGTGTTTGTAGTTTTTGTTGTATCTTCTAATCCATTCCACTGACCTTTGGTTCCAGTACCATGTTGATTTTACTACATTTACTTTGTAGTATAACTTCAAGTCACGGATTGTTATACCTCCTGGCTTGCCTTTGCTACTTTTATCTGTCCTTGCTATTCTAGGTTTCTTCTCACTCCAGATGAATTTTAGGGGTGATTTCTCGAGTTCAATGAGGTATGTTAATGGCATTTTTTATCGGGATTGCATTGAATCTGTATAAAATTTTTGGGAGAATGGCCATTTTCACAATATTTATTCTTCCTATCCATGAACAAGGAATGTCTTTCCATTTTCTGAGATCATCTTCAGTTTCATCTTTCAGGGTGTTATAATTTTCCCTGTATATGCCTTTTAATTCTTTTATGAGAATAATTGCTAAATATTTCATGTATTTTGGTTGGCAGTGTGAAGGGTGTGGTCTCTCTTATTTCTCTCTCTGTGACTTTGTTGTTAGTGTATAGGAATGTATTGGTTTTTGAGTATTGATTCTATATACAGCTACATTACTGAATTTATGTATTATATCTAGGAGTCTTTCAATGGAGTTTTGGGGATATTCTATGTAGAGTATCATGTCATCTGCAAACAATGATAATTTAACTTCTTTTCCTATATTTATGCCTTTTATTTGTCTCTCTTGTCTAATTGCTCTGGCCAGTATTTCCAGTACTATATTAAATATGCGTTGTGATAAGTGACATCCTTGTATTGTGCCTGATTTTAAAGTAAAGGCCTTCAATTTTTCACCATTTAGTATGATATTGACTGTTGGTTTGTCATAGGCAGCCTTAATTACATTGAGGTAAAGACCATCTATTCCAATTTTCTGTAAGGTTCTTATCATAAGTGAATGTTGTACCTTATTAAAAACTTTTTCTGCATCTATAGAAATGATTGTGTGATTCTTACTTTTGGCTCCATTGATATAGTGTATTACATTTATTGATTTACATATATTAAACCATCCCTGCATGCCTGGGATGATTCCCACTTGGTTGTGGTGTATGATCTTGATGATTTGCTACATCCTGTTTGCCAATATTTTATTGAGGGTTTATGCATCTGTGTTCATTAGGGAGATTGCACTGTAGTTCCTTTTTCAGTTGAGTCCTTCTCTGGTTTTGGTACTAGAGTAATATTTGCTTCTAGGAACGATTTAGGAAGGATTGCTTCCCTTTCAATTTCATTGAAGATTTTGAGGAGTGTTGGCATTAGGTCTTCTTTTTATTTCTTGTAGAATTCTTCAGTGAATCCATCTGGGCCTGGGATCTTCTTTCTGGGTAAAGATTTAATTTCATTTTCAATTTCATTAATAGAAATTGGGTTATTCAGTAGTTTTACATCTTCATTACCTAGCTTTGGTACTTCATATGCTTCTAGGAATCTATCTATTTCCTCTGTGTTATCAAACCTTTCAGAGTAGAGGTTTCCGAAATAGGTGTTTATGATCTTCTGTATTTCTATAGGGTCTGTAGTAATTTCACATCTTTCATTCTTTATTGCATGAATTTGAGCTTTTTCTTCCCTTTTTGAAATAAGGTTGGCTAGGGGCTTGTCAATTTTATTTATTCTTTCAAAGAACCAGCTCTTTGATTCGTTGATTTTTTTGGATTGTTTTTGTAGTCTCTATTTCATTGATTTATGCCCTGATTTTCATAATTTCTTCTCTTCTTTTGGCTTTGGGCTTGACTTGCTCTTCTTTTTCTAGATGTTTGAGGGGTAACATCAGGTTATTTATTTGTATTCATTCTGTTTTCCTAATGTGGGAACTCAGTGCAATAAATTTTCCTCTAAGAACAGCTTTCATTGCATCCCACAGATTCCAGTAAGTTGCATTTGTGTTTCCATTTCTCTGTGGGTATTGTTTAATTTTTTCTTAATCTCCTCTGAGACCCACTGATTACACAAGAGTGTGTTATTCATTTTCCATGTGTTTGTGGTATTTTTCCAGTATCTTTTATCATTAATTTCTAATTTCATAGTGCTATGGTCTGATGGCATGCAAGGGATAATTTCAACACTTTTGCATTTTAAATATGTTCTATGAATTAATATATGGTCTATTTTAGAGAATGATCCATGTACTGCTGAGAAGAATGTGTATTCCGTTCTTGGGTGGAATACTCAGTATATGTCTATTAAGTCCATTTGTTCAAAGACGAGATTCAATTCTTTTATTTCTTTGTTGATTTTCTGTCTGGTTGATCTGTCCATTGGTGTCAACTGTGTGTCAAGGTCTCCTGTTACAATTGTGTTACTGCTAATTAGGTTTTTCATTTCTGTTAGTACTTATTTTATATAACTGTGTGCTCTGGAGTTTGGTTCATATATATTTAAGATAATAATCCCTTCCTCTTGGAGTTTTCATCTAATCAGTATGTAGTGACCTCCTTTATCCCTTCTGATCATTACTGGCTTGAAGTTCATATTGTCTGCAAACTGAATAGCTATACCTGCTTTTTTTTTTTTTTTTTGATTCCTGTTGCATGGAGTATTGTTTTCCATCCTTCGACTTTCAGTCTGTGAGTATCCTTTTGGCTTAGATGGGTTTGTTGTAGACAGCATATGTTTGGATTTTTTTTTCTTTTTTTTCCAGTACCGGGGATTGAACTCACGATTGCCTGCTTGCAAGGCAGATGCTTATGCCGCTGAGCTAAATCCGCAACCCCTGGATTTTGTTTTTTGATCCATTCTGATAGTCTGTTTCTTTTAATTGGTGCATTGAGACCATTTACATTAATGGTTAGAACTGTTATATATTGGTTTATTGTTGACATGTTATGTTTCTGCTGTTGCGTCTTTATCTCTCTGCTGTGTTTAATTTTCTGCTTTGTTTAGTGGTTTTTTCCTAAATGTATCTAGACTTTTTTCAGTATTCTTTGCAGGGTTGACTTGGTGATCATGAAATATTTAGCTGTTCTTTGTCATGGAAGTATCTGATTTCTCCATCAATTTTGAAGGACAGTTCTGGAGGGTACATCAGCCTAGGTTGGAAATCATTTTCCTTTAGAATCTGAAATACTTGACTTCATGCCCTTCTTGACTTTATTGTTTGTGCTGAGAAGTCTACTGTGATTCTGATAGATTTTCCTTTATAGGTGATCTGTCTCTTCTCTCTGACAGCTTTTAATATTCTATTCTTTTGTTCAATTTCTGTGATGGTCATTGTTATATGTCTGGGTGTAGATTTATTTTGGTTACGGCTATTTGGAGCTCTATATGCTTCATTGATCTTCATATCACTTTCCAATCTCGTGTTTGGGAAATTTTCAGCTATCACTTCTCTAAATATCCTCTTAACATCCTTTATGCTGTCTTCTTCTTTTTCATTTATCCCTATGCATCATCTTGCAGGTGTTGAATTGTTATTTCCTGATTTATTGTTATTTTTAAAAGATTTTTCCTTTCCTGTTCACTGGCTGCATCTTGTCTTTGAGGTCTGAGATTATATCTTCACATTCATTGAGGCACTTTTTACAACTCTCAATGGAGTTTTTTTATTTCCTGTATATCTCTTTTTAATCTGCTTTATGTATTCTGTTTGTTCCTTATAGTGTTCATCCAGGGATTCTATCTTTTTGTTTAGTTCCTCCAGTTTTTTAACTGTTTTCTTTAGATATTTTCAGCATCTCCTGCATTTCTTTTATCATTTCTTCTTTTACCTGAGAGATTATTTCTAGTTTGAATTCCTTTAAGGGTTCCCAGAGCTGCTTCTTTATTTCAGTTCTATTATTTCAGGTACTTCAGGTATGTGGGATGTGTTTTCTTCTATGCACATGGCTCCTAGACTTTCTTGGAATGGGCTGGATGTTTGAGACTGCATTTTGGTCTTTCATTTTGTCATTTTCCTGTATTTTTGAGCTGCAAGTGTTGTTCCAAGTGATGGAGAGAGTTCCCACAGACTGGGATGGGATTCTGTGCCTCAGCCCAAGTCGCTGGTCATGGCAGGAAACCTCAGGCTGGTCCCCAGGCAAGGAAGAGAGTTCTCAAGAATGGGACGGGATTCCATGTCACGGCCCCACTCACTGGTCAAGGCAGAAAACCATGGGTTGGGGCCCAGGCAAGGAAGACTGTTCCCCCAGACTGGGACAGGATTCCATGTTGCGGCCCCACTCACTGGTCCTGACTCACTGGTCCCAGCAGGAAACTATGAGCTGGTCCCCAGGTGAGGAAGGGAGTTCCCCCAGATGGACAGGACTCCGTGCTTAGGCCTGACTAGCTGGTCCTGGCAGGAAACCCCAGGCTAGTCCTCCAGTGAGTAGGGGAGTTCCCCCAGACTGGGATGGGATTTCGTGCCTCTACCCAACTTGCTGGTCCCGGCAGGAAACCATGGGATCTACCCCAGGTTTGATTCTTAACATCTCTCACATCCTACAATGTCTTCAAAGTAGTGTTTTTATAAAAGTAGCTATGTAATGTTATGCTTAACTATATAGTGCCTGATGATGTGGACAATTCTATTGAAAACAACAAGAGAAAGCATAGTAAGTACTGTACATCACCTAATATTGTGATCTTATATGTCTTTTTCATATCATGATTTTCTAGGAATTTGTTTTGTTGTCTTGTTTCGATCTGTTTTTCCCCATAATACAGAAAGGATAGATATACACACAGAGATTCACACCTGGGAAGAATTTCTAATCTATTTATTGGAACAAATAATAGAATACACGATATGATGAACAGATACTCTGAAGAAGAAGTGACACTAAGAAACCCAATGCTAATTCTGTAGCATTATGATATAAAATTGAACAATACTATTATTCATTGTTCAGAGTGATATTAGTCTAGTCTCTTTTTTTGGCAATTGTAATTTTAACATGGCATTGTTTTAATCTTTTGATGCACCTGCTTCATTTTCTCTTTCATAAATGATGTTTCTGAAGTTGATGCAATATTTGGCATTAAGATATACATTTGTAGAGGCTTGGGAGTATGTGTTTTTGACAAAGTTGTGTTCTTTTCACATAACTTGTACATTAATGAATGTTATGTTTTCCAAGTTGTGACAAGACATCTGCTGATTTCCTAACATCACTGGATATCATACCATGTAAACTATGTTGCCTGATTTTGTTTCTCAGTGGAACCAATATTTGTCATTTAAGTAAACCTTTGTTTTTCTTACCATCAGAATTTTACTTGTTATGTTTATATTACATCTTTATTTGCTAATAAGGTTTCCCCACAAATACCAAATGTAAACTATACTACTGTGAAATTCTGATTGCTCCATAGTGACAGAACCATAACTTGTCTCCAATAGCACACCACAAAATATAGTAATATCTCCAGAAATTATAAAATTTGGCATGATTTATGAGTAACCATACTTTGAAATCAATTTTTCTTAAATGTGGAGTTATTTTGGGGGAAAAGGTTGTTATTGGATGTATTATGCAAATGCCTTTATTTTATTCCTTGATGCTGTGAATGCATTAAATATTTTGTAATTATAACTGCTTTTTCCTAAAACACTGAAGTAATGGCATGAAGGGAAACCTAAATTTTGAGCTGTCAACACAGTAAAAAGTAAACTTGCTAAATTAAGATTCAGATTGTGTTCTGTTTTACTGACTTGTGAATTTATACAATGGCATATCTCTTTATTTATAAGGACCAGGGTCTGATGTTTGTGGTGATTATCTTTAAACACATACACTGGGCCATGAGTCCCAGTTGGTTTCCTGTGGCCTGTGGTTTTCACTTCCATTTTAACATTCATATAATTTGTAAAGTGTTTAATGCAGTGTTGTTGAATACAAAATCTGCTTAGGTTCCAATGGAATTATGTTGTTAAAAACTGTGGGGTCATGAAAATACAAGTGTACATTGCATTACATACCCCTAATCCAGTGAAGATAGCTTGCCCAAGTCTCAATTATCCTTGGGAAAATAAATCACTCACCTGTTGTATAATCACCACTAAATCTATGTCTATTTTGTACCTGAAGAACTTAATATACTTCACAAAGTAAAAGACACTGTGAAGTGCATTTTCAGCCTCTGTGCACTAAAGCATGTGGCCAGATGCTAAGCACATTTCTGCTTACCATAAATGGGAAAATTTGGAGTTTGTACTACAACTAATAATAGAATACTGAATCTATAAGACATATATCCTGAGTACATGCACTTTCTCATTTTACCATGAAGTAAATCTTGCAGGCCCTGTTGATTCATGCTTGCAATCCTAGCACCTCAGGGTGCTTAAATTAGTGGAAGAGGAAGTTGAGTCCAACCTACACAATTAGTGTGACCTTGTCTCAAAATATATCTTCAAGTTCTGCAGATGTAGCTTAATGCTTTAGATCTCCTCCCTTTCTTCCCCAGCGTCAACATTTTTTAATACTCACAATTAAACATCAGTAGTTGTCCTTTTATCACTTGGGAACCTAGCAGTTATCCCCGAGAATCACTTGGGAAGCACATTTGTTTACGTGTGACCATCCTGAGCATCATTGGGGCAATTGTCAATTTAACCCATTAATTCTTGTATTGAATATAGTAAAATTGTCACTTTTATATTCCTTGTTATTTTATAAAAACTAGCAAAAATTATGCAATTTTTGATCATTTTGTAATTAAATAATTGCATTGGTAAGGAGTTACTGTAAAGATTGTCTAACGGTGATTTCTTTAGTTCCAGCATCAGGAGAGAATGAGATGTTAAGATCATGACTTTCAAGCTGACTTTAGGAGGCAATGGCTAAATGTTTTAGCAGAGGGTGAAGCAGTTGTTTTTATCCCTGCATTTGAAGTTTAAGGAAACAAGGAAGTTGAAGTCAAGAATACAAATGTATGATAGGATAAAAGAATCACTACTGCAAATTGTGATTTTTCTATCACTCAGGAAATGTACTTTTTGTGGTAATTTGTGCAGCAGTCTCATATATGCTTCTATTAGACTAAAACATAGTGAAACATGAAAGAGCCAGGCATTCCATGTTCTGAATGAAGAGGTATTAAAAACATTTTTTCTTAATGCCATTGCTTCTGTTTTGTGTAGAAAATAAGATAGGGTGACAAAACAAGCAAAAAGGGCTTTGTAAGATTTTAATCCTCCTGCATAAACATAGAAGCCACAAAAAGTCAAACCAAAAGGATGAAGAAATAAACTACAGAAAGAGAGACATTTTGCCTGTTACTCCCTGACAGCTAACATGTAAAACCAATAGGAACATGAAAGGAACACACATTTTTCAGATACCTGAAGAACTATTAAGCATTTTTGCACAACAGAGAAATGCAAATAGGGACATCTCATTGCAGAGAAAACAAATCACCACAAGGTCTAAAGAACATTCATGGGACTACAGGAGAAAAGGAACTATTTAATCTTGTTGGTGAAAATGTAGGTAAGTAGTTCAACTACTACTGAAGTCAGTTTTTAAAGTATTCAAAAGACTAAAATTAGTAATTCTCATTAGTGCAGTGCTTCTTTTAGTGGGTCTCTTCCTCAAAGAGTTAAGGACATATTGCAGTGATGCATGCAGATTCCTGTTACTGCAGCAATAGTCATTTTTCTGTGGACAGCAGCAGCTAGCACTGCTCCATCACCACCAAATACCAATCATGAACAACAAATATTCACCAGTGTACTCCATTTGATAAATGCTGTGATATTTTATTGTGAAGTGGGCTGTATCTTAGGTTTTCCTAGTAGACTACAGGTCAGTATAAATATGATAGTCATACTAATATCACAAGGCCATCACTAGTACACTACTATATTCATTAGATTTGATATATTTATCTTTTTGTGGAAGCATGTTGCTATGAAGTTCAGGCTGGCTTTGAGGTCACATTATAACCCAGAGTGGTGTCAAACAATTCTCCTTCCTCAGTGTCTCAAGTACTGGGCTTCATGAAAGAGCCACCAGGCCTACTTTAGATTTGGTATATTAAGTGCATATTCAGGATATTTTATTTCAACTGTTTTTGTTGTTAAAGTATTTCCATATTTTACCTCCAGCATTTGTAGAAACTTTGGCCTTATTGAGGTGGTGATGTGCATATCACCAGCCTCATGACATTGTCTGCTGGGTTCAGTGCTGTCAGTGTACTGCAGTGAAACATAGCTATACATAACTGTTTCTTTTTCTACTTTCCTTCGAAAAGATTTTTAAAATTTCAATGGATAATCATAGGGTCAGTAACCCTGGTTAGAGTTTCATGCAAGCACTGACCTGAAGATACTCTCTGTCATCTGTGGGTCTCTATAGTCCTTTCTGCTCACACACGTTATGCCTGAGCATGCCAGCACCTGTTGTGAGTCCCAGAGTCTGCTGCAAGGCCATGGAACACACAGCCTAGTGACCGCCTCCTGACTGGTGTCCTATATACCACTTTGCTGAGGCAGAGCACAGCTTCTGGCAGGAAGCCAGAGGCTCTGAAGCTCTGAGACAACAGAGGTTTCACTTTGTAAACCCAGATAATCTTATATTTCTATACCACAGACAGCTCTGTCCCATATTTCTACCCAGGAAGATAGAAGGTGCATCTGGAAACTGTGGATTAAACAGGGATGCTTCCCTTCTGCTCCACCCGCCCTGTCTTGGGTGGGAACCTGACAGTGGCCCAGCCTCACAGCTTCTAAGGACCTGCACCTTCCCAGGAAGATCTGTCCTCAGGGCATCTCATCAGACCCAGTCACACTGTTGACTTAGGGCAGGAATTGTGTAGGGGGACTCACAGTGGTGGCCAGGCTTTAATGTACCTCTGCTGGAATCCATGAGTCTGAGTGGCTGGTGGCTGAGTCTAGTGACACCTGTCCTGGGCTCCCTCCTGCCTCTGGGTGCCAGAAGGCTGGGGACAGTGAGCCCTGTCATTTAATGCCCTTGTCATTTGGCATTTGCCCGCAATCATCCTGAAGTCTCTGGGAATATTGAACCATTTTTTCAGTCATTCCCACATGGTCTACCTATGCGGAATCCTGATGCTGGGGTCTCATGTCCTGGGAAAGCAGCATAACATGCTCCCTGCTCACTCTCTAGAGCCAACTGTCTGAGAAGACCAACTGTCACCAGACCAAGGTGCCTGGTGACCTGATCCTTCAAGGTTCTGTTTGGACCTGTCTTCAAGGAACTGAGGTCATGCACTGGGGTCCACAGTTTGGCCTTCCTCTGTGATATCACCTTTTTTTTTTTTTTTTGTGGAACAAATCTATGTCCTACTTAGAAACAAGTTAAAATGCTAGAAAACTGTGTATACTTTTAGACTTTGCTGCACTTTGAAGATTTTAATGCAGCGAACATGTAGATGCTTCAGATGTCTCAGGCTGGATGCCAAAAACAAATTTCCATCCAAAGGGTCCATTGTTTTGGAGGATGAAGCACTCATTGTCTTCTGCTAAAGATTTGTCAAATGTTAGGATGACTTCCTTTGCTGGGCTTATGTTAGTTTCATTTCAGTTCCATTAGGGAGCAGAATACCCACAATAATTTTACCAAAGAATGTGAAGGTCTCATGTCATAACCCCCATATGTTCAGGGGAGGAGGATTCATAGCCAGTTTTACTCTCACGTGCTTATGAATGATTATTTTTTTCATCCTTAGATGTTTAACTCAGCCATACACTGTAGTGCTCCACACCCTGACTTCCTGTGAGGGGGGACAGCAGGTAATGAGTACAAGGGGAGGTGACATCATCACCTCGTACTGATGAAGGACACATGTGCATCGCTCCTGGAGAACTTGCCTTTTAGCTGCTGCTATCACTTCCTTTCCTCCCATCCCAATCAGACCATGGGCTTTGTGTCCCTGATGGGTAGTTTTCTTCTCCTAGAGGTGATGGCACTGAACCTTTTCAGTTGTAATACTCTTTGATTGATCTCCTTGAAGCAGTGTTTCTATGCTGGGCTCTCCCTGTGCTGCCACCACCCACTATTATGGGGCTGAACCAAGCAAATGTGACTTTTCATGCACCTGTCACCCATCTTGTGATAGCCATTTGTTATGTTTCCGGATTGGACCTTGAAAGCAAGCTGCCACACCAATTCATACACAAGCATTTGAGTGGATACTGACCTTTATTTCAAAGAAAATATATCATATTGCTGGTGCATGGATAACTTAGAAATTCTTACTGTATCTTTGGAAGCAGATGTTTAAAGCAGAGTTATGTGGTTCCTTTTTTATTTTGTTTTGTGTTATTATGCTATACTATGCTATGCTCTGTTATGTTATATTATGCTATATGTTGGTGAGGATTTGAAACTCCTTCAGGGTGTTTTCAGTGCTTTCTGATTTGATTTTGTATAACGAACCTGATGAACTTTGAGAATATCACATAACTCTGAGCACTTTTGTTTTGGAGAAAATTAAAAAAAGAAAACACAATCAGGGATGTTGGTGCACATCTGTCATTCCAGGACTCGGAAGGCTGAGGCAGGAAGATTCTGGTGAGTTTGAGGTTATCCTGGGGTACAAGGGAAGATCAAGTCCAGACAGAACTGTATGGCAAAACTCTGTCTGAAGAAAAAAGGAAGGAAGAAAGAGATCAAAAAAATATGATAAAATGAAAAGTCAAAAATCGCCTTTCTAGTGAGAAATCAAATCTTTGTGAGGCTCTTTTGCATGTGTAGTTTAGTCAGCACACCTAGCATAAGGTTTACCATCATGGAGACATTGATGTGCTTCCTGGTGTTTGTAGTCTTTCAATTCTTTAATGCTTTTTAGTTAGATGACTGCAGATATGCTGCTGAATATAACCTCTTAGGATTTGGGTAGTTGAAGAGATTTTGATCA
Organism: Cavia porcellus; assembly: GCF_034190915.1. Classification (NCBI taxonomy): domain Eukaryota; kingdom Metazoa; phylum Chordata; class Mammalia; order Rodentia; family Caviidae; genus Cavia; species Cavia porcellus. The sequence continues at coordinate 3,370,430 of NW_026947536.1, forward strand.
TTCTGTTTTGTTTTTCTGTCCTAAATTTGTATTTAGAACCAGAATGTGAGCAAGGGATTACTAATTTTATTTTGAAATAATAATAAGAATCATACAAAGATACACTTTTTACATCTATAAATTGATAAGTATAGATTAATTGTGGTTAATGTTCCTTGCTCAGTGACTTCTGAGATTTCTTAATGATCAACATTTTCGTACATATGTAAATGCTTTGGTTTTGTACAAATTTTAAGACATCGTCTTACTAATTTTCTAAGTGTCCCAGGCTAGGCTTAAGTGTGCCCTCATCCTTCCTCCCCCTCCCAGAGTGCAGGTGTATATTATCCTGATTGGCAATTTGTAGCAATGTTGTGTATTCATGGAATAAAATGTTTGGCTTTGGTCTTCAGACACTTTGTAGAAAGAGTCACTATAGTTAAGCTGTCTGTTATCTTCCTAGCCTGCAGTTTCTTTCACAGTGAGTAAGACTGAAAATCCCATTAACACTGTTAGTAGATTTTCTGCTTTTCTAACTGTGGTCAACATGTGCTTCAGAAGATCACTCCAAATGCCTTGTGCACTGGAACTGAAGATTGGTGTTTTTGAAGCACATTCTTTTTTTATTTGATCCCTCATGGAATTTGATGATTGTTTGAAGTCTCATCGCAAGAAAGGTGGGACGGTTAAAGCTACTTGGGGCACACTCCCCTCCAGAAGGTCAGGCCAGTGTAAAATATTATTTACCCTCATGGTGTCAGTTGCAAAGTTGTTTTTCTTTTTAATACAGAGCTTTGCATTGGCTTCTTTGCCTTCACCTTTTAACACTTTTCTTGTTTTGAGGCAGGTCCTTAAAAATGGTTAAATTGCTGAGACTCACCTTGAATTTGTGATGCTCTTGACTCAGCCTTCCAGACGGCTATGATTATAAGCCACACCACTAGACCCGGTCACATCATAGTGTTATTAAAAACTTATTGGCTGAGCAAGGAGTGGTGAAAATGCCTGTAATACCTGTACTCAAGTGGCTGAGGCAGCAGGGTTCCTGGGAGTTCCAGACAAGCCTGCAACACACTCTGAGTTCAGTTCAGGCTACAATGATACAGGGAGACCCTGAACAGGAAAAGAAAAAGAATAGGGAAGAAAAGGAAAGAAAGAAAGGAAAGGAAAGGAAAGGAAAGGAAAGGAAAGGAAAGGAAAGGAAAGGAAAGGAAAGAAATGGAAAGAAAAGAAAAGAAAGGAAAGAAGAAAGAAAATAAAATCCCTAGTGAATATGTGCCTTGGATTGCATCTGTGCTAGCTGTTTTAGTCCGTGGTCCTTTTCTTCCAGTTTAAAACTCTGTTGACTGCTGTTACTTTTTAATACCTGGAGACTAGTATTTTGATGCCTCTATTTTTAATGTTCTTTTTGTGGCTATAGGATGATTCTTTGTACTTCCTTGTGAATTTTCATATATTTTTTTATGTTTCTAGGAAAATGGCACTGATATTTTGACAGGAATTGCACTGAAACACCTGGTTGCTCTGGGTAGCATGTACATTATAACATGAATTCTTCCCATCCCTCATCACAGTGTGGCTTTTCTTCTGTTAGTGCTCTTCTACTCATTTCATTAATTTCTACAATTTTCCAAGAAGAGGTGAGTTTGCTTAAATTTATCCTAATCATTAGTTCTTTTTGATGATTTGTGAAATGAATTGTGTTCTTTGTATTTGAGTCTACAGATTGTTTGTAGTACATAGTAATGAACTGATTATGGAATGTTGCTTGGATATCCTGCAATTTAAGTGATTTGTGAATTTGTTCTATAAGGTTGTCAATGGAGTTTAAATTTCTTACATACAATGCTGCACCCTCAGGAAAACTTAATTCTTCCTTTCTGATTTGGAAGGCTTTGCTTTCTTATTCTTGATTAAATTCTATGGCCAGGACTTCGAGTACTGTATGCTGAAAGAGTTGCAAGCCTTGTCTCCTTCCTGACCCTGTTGCCCATTTCTCTTTGCCTCTGTAGAACTCCTCCTGCATGGTCTGTACCAACATCTAGAGAGGGCTCTGGACCCAGAAAAACTGCCTTGAGGTGAACAATGTCTGTTCTGCTGCCAATGCTGATTTTGTGGCCTCCAAAAACATCAAAACTCAAAAGAGCAGTGGCTGTACCTGTTCTGCTTACAGGACCATGGACAATACCCAGAAAAGTGTCTTCACACAGGGTGTCCTCATGTGTATTGGTGACTTGATGACAGCCACCCACTTTCCAATGATACCTGTGGGCCATGAACACTTTTCCATCCCCAAGAATTCCTGCCCTGAGCATACCCCAAACCCCCTAGAGTGACTCTCCAACCTCCTTTCCAATGAACAGAACAGCTTTCACCAAGTGTGGATCAGTGAGGGGTGTGGAAGGTCATCCCTGGGAATCAGCATAACCTCTGCAGTGGGCTAAGGCCACAGCTATCCCCTTGTCATGAAGCCCCCATTTCCTCCTCAGTGACCCTGCACTCTGGATCCATTCAGCACCCCACCATTCAGTGTTGTAAACCGAGGCTGAGTTGTTTGCACATGGCCATGATTTGAATGCACAAGTGGCCAAGTTTCACAGGGCTGCTCATGTAAGAACTTTCCTTCCGTGTATCTGAACTTGTCCTGGACTCAGTGTCTCTGAGTGGCTGGTGAGTGAGCCTAAGGACACCACTCCTGGGCTCCCTCTTGTCTCTGGGAGCCTCTGGCCAGGGGCTGGTGAGTCCTGGCCTGAGCTGCCCATGATGGGTGGGTGTTTCCAGGTGAGCTTGCTGACGCCTGTGGGCCAAGTGAACCATCCTTTCATACTTTCCCACGTGGTTCAATGACATGGGGTCTTGATGCTAGGGCTGTGAGGCCTGGGAAAGCAGCACAGCATGTTCCCTATTCCCTCTCTCAAGCCCATGGTATATGAAGGCCAACTGTCACCAGACTAAGGTGTCTGGTGACCAGAGCCTTCAGAGTTTGTTTTGACTTGTTGCCAAGGAAGTGAGTTCATGTGCTGCGGTACACAGTTGATATTCCCCGTCTGATGCCTCCTTTGTTTTTATTGTGAGCTCATATTTGTCCTCCTTATAAAGAGCAAGTTAAAAAACTAGAAAAATATGTGTGTTTTTAGACTTTTCTGCACTTTGAAGATTTTAATGCAATAAACATGTAGATGCTTTAAAAGTGGCAGGCAGGGTGCCAAACACACTTTTCCATCCAAAAGATCCTTTCCCTTGAAGATGAGGTGCACAGTGTCATCACTGAGAGATTTCACAAATTTTATTTTGATTGTCTTTTCTGGGCTTATGTTAGTTTCATTTCAGTTTCATTAAGGAGCATAGAGATGTTCCCAGAAGACCCATTATAATTTTCCTTGAAGGATATGAAATGTTTCATGTTATAAGACCCATGTGTCCAGGGGAGGAGGATTCATAGCATGTTTTCCTCTCATGTGCCTATGAATGATCACTTTTCATCCTTAGATGTTTTCCTCAGCCACACACTATAGTGCTCTGTACTCTGACATCATGTGAGAAAGGAAAGCAGGTGGTGAGTGCAAGGGGAGGCTTTGCAAGGCTGTGGACATCATCACCTCATGATGATGAAGGACACATGGGCATCAGCACTGGGGAACTTGTCTCCTAGCCACTGCTTTCACTTCCTGTCCTCCCATCCCAAACAGACCATGGGCTTTGTGTCCCTGCCGGGTAGTTTGCCTTTCCTATAGGTGATGGCACTGAGCCTGTTTAGTTTAGATGCTCTTGGTTGGTCTCCTTCAAGCAGCATCTCTGTGCTGGGCTTCCCCTGTGCTGCTCCTTATTGGTGTTGGTGCTACCACACACTCTCATGTGGCTGAACCAAACAAGTGTGACTTGTTCATGCATCTCTCACCCATCTGCTGATCCCATTTGTTCTGTTTCCAGGTTGGCCCTTGAATGCCAGCTACCACAGATCTTCTTGTACATGGTGTTGAGTGGACTTTTATTTCAAAGAAAAATACTTAGATGTGAAATTGCCAGATTATTTGGCTTGTGTATGGTTAACTTACAAACTGTTAAGGTACCATTGGAAGCATTTTTAATAATCAGAGTTAGGTGGTTGTTTGCTCTTTTGTATTGGGGATTGAATTTAGGACCTCATGTTTGCCGAGTGGGCACTTATACTGCAGAATTAAACCTCCATCCCTGTTGTCTTATTTTGTTTTGCTTTGTTTTGTTGTGTTCTTTTATACTATACTATATTATGTTATGTTATGTTACACTATGTTTTGTGTTCATGAGGACTTTGAATCTCCTTCAGTGTATTTTCAGTGCTTTCTGATTTCATTTTGTGTAACTCACATGATAAAATATGAGAATATCACATAATTCTGGATAATTGTATTTTGGAGAAAATTTAAAAAGCAAATGAGAGCCAGGTTTGGTAGTAAAAGTCTCTAATGCCAGAAGTTACAAGGCTGAGGCAGCAAGATTGCTGTGAGTTGAGGTCAGCCTGGGCAACAATGTGAGTTCAAGGCAGTTTGAACTTCATAGCAAAACCCTGTCTCAAAAATAAATAAATAAATCAAAATAAAAATACATTTAAAAAGGTTTAAAAAGAGACAAAAATCATCAATAAATGGACAAATCTAATCTTTGTGAATTTTTCTTACATATGTACTTTAGTCAGCACAACGAGTATCAGGTTTACCATCAAGTAGACATTGATCTACTGCCAAGAAGTTGAACTGTTTCAATTTTTTGACCTTTTATATGAGATGAATACAGATATGTTACTGAATATACCTTCTTAGGATTTGGAGAGCTTGGTATGAAGAGAATTTAATGGTTCTTCTTATTTTTGTACTAAATTTATATACAAAAGTAGGATTTGAGAAAAGGGTTACATTACTGTTTTTTAAAAATCTTTCTTGTCTTATTTTAATGTAACTCAAGTATGTATTATTAAGGACCACATCAAAGATGCTATTTTTAAGTCTATAAAAGGATAAAAAATTATACAGAATAAGAATAAAAGAATAATATTATCTAATGTGTTGTGCACAATGATTTCTTGGATTTCTTAATGATCTATATTTTCATACATTAGTAACATTTGTTAACATTTTTATAAAATTTAAAGCATGATCTCACTAAGATTGTGAGTTTCCCAGGTTAGGCTTAAAACTTTCCTTATTCAATCTCCATCCCCCTCCCAGAGTGCTAGAATTGCAGGTGTTCATTATCCTGAGTCAGTAATCAGCAGTAATTTTGTGCATTCATAGAGTGAAATAATTGGCTTTGATCTTTAGACACTTTGCAGAAAGAGTGGATCTAGGTAAGCTATCTACCACCTTCCTGACTGGCAGTTTCTTTCACAGTGAGTAGGACTGATAATCTCATTAACACTTTTGGTAGATTCTCTGCTTTGTAACTATGGTCATCATGCACTTCAGAATATCACTGCAAATGCCTTCTGCACTGGAACTGTGGCTTGGTGTCCTTGAAGCACATTCTGTTTTTTTTTTTTTAATCCCTCATGGATTTTGATGGTTGGTTCAAGTCAAAACCCAAGGAAGGTGTGAAAGCTAAAGCTACTTGGGGCACACTGCCCTCCAGAAGCCCAGGACAGTGTAAAATATTATTTTATCTACTGTCGGACTTTCCAAGTTTTTTTTGTTTTGCATTCAGTTTCTCTGGATTGAATACTGAGGTCTGCACTTAGCTCCATGACTTTCCACATTTAAAATTCTTATTATTTTCTTCCAGTTTCTTGATAAGTGGCTGCATTGCTGAGGCTGTCCTTAAATTTCTGATGTTGCTGCCTCAGCCTTCCAGACCACTGGCATTACAAGCACACCACCAGACCTGGTTTCATCATAGTGTTGTTAAAAACTCATTGCCTGAGCAAGGAGTGGTGAAAATGCCTGCAATGCCTGCACTCAGGAGGCTGAGGCAGCAGGATTCTTGGGAGTTCCAGACAAGCCTGCAACACACTCTGAGTTCAGCTCAAGCCAGAGATACACAGGAAGACCTTGACCAAAAATGAAATAGAGAAAGAAAAAAAACGAAACAAAAGGGAAGTGAAGTAAAGCAGAGGGGAGGGAGGAAAGGATGGGAGAGGAAGAAAGGAGAGGAGAGGGGAGGAGAGGACCCAAGAAGCAAAGCTTACAGCTTGTCAGCCTCTGAGCAGGATGTCAGGGATGAGCTTGTCATTTATGCTCTTTGCTGTGTTGAGATTCATTCCTCCTACATATGGTGTGTGAATGGTTCCTATCATGAAAGGATGGTGAGCTTTTGAATTTCTCAAAATCTCTTTTGATTTTTCCAAATCTCTTGAGGGGTCAGCTGTACCTCATGCTGTGAATGTGGCAAGTGACACTGAATGATTTGTGCATGTGGAACCATTCTAGCACCACTGAGAGTGAACCCAGTGTTTATTGTGGTGTTTAACTTTTGCATGTGCTGGTGAATTTAGCTGATGAGCACTTAGTTGAATATTTTTGTTTATGTTCATTAAGAATATTGGCCATTAGAGTATTATCATTTTTTAATGCATTATGGTCGAACTTTGTTATCAGGGTGACTTCATCATCTAAAAAGAGTTGAGGGTGGTTCCTTTCCCTTGCAAGATGTCAAAGATGATTAGTATTTATTCTTTTTCAGAATTTTATTTTGAAGGTAGTAAAATACAACAGAGCAACACAGAACAAAGCAAATCAAGTCAACGCAGTGAAATTGGTACAGAGCTTCACAGCAGGGTACCATGATAACAAGTAAGAGGTACCACAGTATATCTTGTTATCTTCACAATAATTTTCCATTCAATAAATTATAGCACAGTCAAACCAAAAAAGAACACTTTAAAACCAGCAAAAGAGAATATTGAATAGAGCAAAATCATTAATCATAAGAAAGCAGAAGATTAAAGACAACATTTGTTTTCAAACAGAACATACAAGGGAATTCCCCATATTTTCTATATTGCACACAGCCATATTCCCAAGAGTTGCTCAGAACTCTGCCTCCTGTTGCTCACCAGGTGGTGAGCAAGTGGAATGTATGGTTCTCAGTCCATGCACAGTAGGCTCACTGGAGACGGTGACTGGTTCTCCTCCCTGAGAATTGTTTTCTTGTTCTGCTGCCTAAGTCCCAACATGGTCAGATCCAGTATTTATTCTTTATTATACACTTCATACAACTCAGCAGGGCAGTTCTTGTATCCTGGCATTTGTTGTTGTTATTAAGCAGTTATGATTATTGATCCACTGCCTGTGTTTGTTATTGTTCTGTCAAATGGTGTGTTTTCTCCAGAGGGTGTAGGTCCAAGAGACCAAAGGAGATCATGTACACATTAAGGGTCATGTCTCATTTTACTTAGGGACATAGCCATTTACTTTGTATCTTCAAATTTCCCCTACAGTATATATTTTTGTGAGTAATCTGTTAAGTTATTAAGTCTTTTAATGCACATAGTTGCAGGGTGCGGTTACTCCTGGAGGATACTGGGGCAGGCTAGGGCCAGGTCTCTTATTTCAGGCTTTTTACACTTACCTGCCTCAGGAGTGTCCCCACCTCCTCACTTGCTCCCTGTAAACACCTGTCCTGCTTCACAGTTGTGGTGATGCCACATGCGGCAGTTGAGATCTCACCTGGGTGGAAGACATTCAGTCAAGGTGGGCTCTGTAACAGGCTGAATTTCTCCTACAGAGCTCTTCTGAGTGAGACAGGGGGTCTCAGGCCATCAGGGAGGAGCTCTGGCAGCAGGGCCACACCAGCACTCTCTTATCCTGTGTGCAGTGTGTGCTGCTTTGCTGAGAAGCTGACTGATGGATCAGGAGGCCTGGACCAGGGCCTTTCTTGCCCATGATTCCCTACTAGATATCCTGGTGTCCTCCAACTCTGCCTGATCCATCTTCCCCAAACTTCAGATCTCCACAGAGACCTGAGCATCCTCGTGCTTCCCCTTCCAGGCTCCAAATCTGTGCTTAGTTCTAGTGTGAATTCTAAGACCAGGAAATTCAATTGATATACATTTAACCTGAAATTCCACTTCTAATGCCTCATTAAAATAAAATGAGATTGACAGACACCTGTAATCCCTTCTTCCTCAGTTATGAGTGTGGATAGTTAGAATCCATGAATGTGTCAGAGCAGAGCTGTTGAGTCAATTATAAAATTATAGTCACAGAAAATGCTGAAAGATAGCTTTGTCTTAGACCACTGAAAATGTGGAAAGAAGGCCAATTTCTTGGCCATGTCCTGAGATGATAGAAGAGCTCATGTTCTGGCCCCTCTCCACCCAGCAGTGAAGAGACACAGACCCAAATCACAGGCAAGGACAGGAAAGAGAACCTCCTGCAGGGCAGCCCTCTGATCCTGGGAAGGATGCATTTGTGGCGTTTTTTTCTGTTTTCCATTCCATTGCATTATTTATAGTATTCTATTCAATATTCCTTTTATTCAATTCAGTTAATATTTAATAGTGGCTAATGTCTTGAATAGGTATATGAAAATGGATGATTTAATTTCATTATATATAATGAAAATTATGCACAATACATACACTTCAAATACAACTGTAGATACAAAATAAGGAGGCTTGATATTCAGCAACCAACACATCATTAATGACTAACTTTAAAAGCTCCAACTCAGGGGGCTGGGGATTTAGCTCAGCGGCATAAGCACCTGCCTTGCAAGCAGGTGGTCGTGAGTTCGATCCCTGGTACCGATAAAAATGAAAAAGACAAAAAAAAAAAAGAAAAAAAAAAAAGCTCCAACTCATAAAGCCATCAGGATCCCAATGTTGTGTGTGTTGCTGCCCTCCCTTCCTTAGAAGCCATCATGCTCTCCTGTGCCTGCTATTGCCAGAGGACAGCAAGAGTTTTTCTTCAGAGTCTATTTTTCCCAAAAGAGGTCCTGAACCTTCCTGCTTTCACGCAGAGCAGGGAGGGTGCAGCATGCAGAGGAGCCCAGTACAGCCTGCCTTATACCCCTTTTCCCCTCCGCATCCATGCTGCATCCCTGCATGCATGGGAATGCAGAGCAGCCAGGATGCAGCAAAGACTCTGCCACCTCAGCCCCAGGGGCTTCAGTTACAGGGTCCTGGTCTCAGCCTCAACCAGGATGCAGGTGCTGCCCTGCATTCATCTGGCTTAGTGGGCTGGGCATACCCTTTAGCCCTCAGGGGAGGAAGACCACTGATACAGTGGCCCTTCCAGTCTGCAAATTTTGCTTCTCTCCTTTCTGACTGAGACTGTGGCATTGAAACAAAGCACAGCATTGTCATTACATTTCTTTTTCTTCTCCTCTTTTTGTGGTTTCTGTTTATTTAAGCATATATTTAGAACTGCATTTTGCCAAAACAAAAATTTCCTTGTCTTTTCACTCCTCATTTGACAGAAGTTTTTACAGATTTCTACTGTAGTTCAAACCCTATGTGCCTGAATGCTCAGAATGCACTCGGAAGCTTGATAGAATGAGGGAAGCAAAGCAGAAACTGAACTTGGGGACATTTCTGTGCCTTTCAGCATTTTGTACAGCAAATCCTGACTCATGCCTGTTTACCCACAAAATATGGGCTTCAGTACCAGCTGAATCTGCCACTGACAAATGAGGTTCCTGCATTTACTTCAAACAATCTCATTTACCCCAGCTGGCTAAGTGCATTGTGTAAGCTTTATTATGCCTAAACTTGAAACATAGTTTCCAGTAAACCAAAGGTTGCTACCCATCCTGAAATCATTATGGGATGTTATGTAAACATAGTCTGATTCACATCCTGGCAGCCATGAGCTTAGAGGGGCAGAGATGGCTTATGCAGATAGAAACTTCTCAAAATTGTCAACCAGCATCAGCTTCAAGGAGCGAGCAGAGCTGCTGAGCGTTCACAGTTGCCTGATAGAATCATCTGGAGGGTTTTGCCCTGGGTTTACTGAGGTGCCTCAGAAAATCTAGATTGCTGCTGGGATTTTCCTTCCTGTAGTGCAGTGCCAAAGGGAAGCCATGTACATGTAGTATTTATTTGGAGTTTTTCTTTTGAAGTTGTGAAACCTGCATGCATGTGATTTCACACCTCTGCCATAGCAGACCCACCCATGGGCATGATTTTAATGACTTGTAAAGTGTCAGTTTATTTATACAACATGTGTAATGCTGTTCTCAGCCTTGTTTTTCTCAGACTTGTGCATTTTCACTCATATCTTCAAATGAAGCTAAACGTTTTAGTCTGAGCAAACCTCAATTGTGTTGCTGTGCTTCTGTGTGAAGTACTTGCTGACATACCTGAAGCAGGAAGTGAGGTGGACCTGCTGGGGGTTCAGCTCCAGAGTGATACTCTTTGCTCAGCTGTGTCTGGCAGGGCTGACCCTCAGCTGACTGGCCACTCTGCCATCCAAATGCCCTTGCCCAGTGCTGGCCCTGGTTTGGCAAGCACTGGTTTGCAGTGTACACTCCCAGGGCACTGGCTGACCCTTTGAAAACCTTGCTGTGCCATGAGTTTTTCACACCTAGACCTGCACCTCTACCGCCCAGGGCACAGTTCTCTCCAACAGCCATGGGCAGCATCCTCCAAACAGCTCTCATGTACATGCTCTACGTGGAGGCTAGGGAGGGTCCCAGTTTCTTCATTCTTCAGACAGTACTGTGAATCAAACTCTTGAAAAGAAATATAGAAAATATTTGCAGCATTGTGTGTTAGAGAAATCTCTCTTCTTAGTCCTATGAGGTCTAGGGACGGCTCTAAATATAGCTGTGATGGGAGCTGTGGGACAGGACTCTGCTCTGCCCCACCATGTTCTCTCCAGTGCTGTTCAGCTCCTGTCTTAAAATGTGCCATTGTATGGGTACACAGCACATCTCATTGATTTGCCCCTGCATGAATTAGCTTTAGTAGGCTGAATGTTTTCTCTACCTGTTGGCCACAGGTGGTGATTTCCTTGTGAATTACAAGACTTTCTCACTTCTCTCACAAAATGGACTTGTGAGGCCTCCTTTACTCTGGTAATTCAAACCCTGGGAAGGTGAAGTAGTTTCATCATTAATCACAGCACTAAACAATGAACCAGTTACTGATGCTAGCTTTAGCTGCCTCTGTGACTTCTTGAGGCTTTTGGTGGGACACCCAGATACAAACCATAACACCATCTAAAGTAAATCCTCTGAAGATGCCCATGCTCTGGAGTAGAATATAATAACTTGCCTTAGTCCAGGTTTTTATCTTATTTATTTTATTTTATTAATTTATTTTTTGATTCTCTCATCGTGTAGTTCAGACTGGCCTTCAATTCACTATGTAAACTATGTTGGCCTAGAACATACAACAGTCCTCCTGTCTCAGCCTACTAAGTGCCGGGATTACAGGCATGTACCATCACATCCAGCTATTGTTTGTTAACTTGTATTTGTTGATTTAATTGAGAATAATCTAGTTATCTTTGTTATAATTCAGTATACAAAAATGCTAATAAATGTGATTAAATTCAAAACCAACCTAAACAACTTAGCAACTTAGCAAGACCCTGTCTGGAAATAAATTATGATAAAAGGACCAAGGCACTGGATTCAATCCCTAACACTGGCAAAAATAAATAAATCTATAAATAAACAAAACTTCTTATGAACAAATACATAAATAAACAAAACTGCTTAGAAATAAATTTATTAATAAACAAAATTGATTGTAAGTAAAGCTATCAATAAACAAAATCTATGGTGGGTAGTTCAGACGAGAAGTTTTTTAAAAGCAATTTTATTTCATTATAATTGACATACAATGAACTTTCTGGTTTAAAGTATAAAATTAGATGAATCTTAACATGGGCCAGTGATATAGCTCAGCTACAAAGTGCTCTGTTGCAAGCACAGGTTCCTGAATTTGGTTCCTAAATACTCAAAGCAAAACAAATATAAAACTGATAAACAAAACATGCCCTAGGAATCTTGACATACATGAGCACCTTGAAAATCATCACCCAATGGTGATGTGTACGTCATGTTCAAAGTTTCCTTATGTATCCTTACATTTACTTCCTTCTGTCCTAAGCAATGCATCTGCTTTTTGCCTCTGGGAAACACTTTGTATTTTCTAGAGGTGGCAGGTCTGTAACCACCCAGTATACAGAGTGCTTTTGTTTTTTTTGTGGGGAGATGGTAGAGTTTTTTCAATCCTCATAACCATGTTAGGTTTCCCGTGTGCTGCTCCTGGTCAGTGGCTGAGCCATCACATCACATAATGTGGATGAACCACAGATATTTATGTGTCATTCAGCTGAGTCCCTATGTATTTTTTCCAGTTATTACTTCCACTCATTCTTGTGCTTGTATAGCTGTAGCAATCATTTCCCCAGGGAAGGACTTAGTGTGAAGTTGAATATTTCGTGCCTTGAATGTTTGTCTTTCAGAGTAGTTGTTCAAAGCAGAATTAAGATTTCTGGCTCTTCCTGTGAGTATTTTAAAAACCTGTTCTTAGGTTTTTCAGTCCTTTTGAGGTTTTTTATAAAATTTACCTAAGGAAAGGTTATTTCTATTACATAAAACTCAACATTTTTGGACTTTGGATAGAATTTTAAAGGTGTAAAAATACTGTATATATGCAATATGTAAATCCTCTATAATTTTAATATCACAAAACTTCTGCTATGTGATGGTTAATCTTCATGGTCAACCTGATGGGCTTGAGAACTGTCCAGGGATTAGTAAAGTGTACTTCTGGGCTCACCTGTACGGGTCATGGAGGAGTCACCCTAGGTACTCCATCTGGTCTCTGGCCCCTTCCTCCCTGGCACTGTCCCTCCTCTCTGCTTCCTGGCCACCATGGATTGAGCAGCTTTGCTCCATCACCCTCCTGCTGTGGAGTCCCTGCCTTGGAACCAGGCAGGAATGAATCTCCGGAAACCATAAGCCAGGTTAAACTTTTCCTTTTCCCAGTTGTGTGTCGTGGATTCTGTGTCCTACTAATCCTTGACCAAGACAATTGTTTTTGTGTTTACATACGTGCTTCAACCTACACAGCCTTTACTGAGTTTACCATAATTTCACCCTTACTTTCAGGTCAGTTGTGGGAATAGTTTTCAATTTTTTTACCCATTTAAATGAGCTGAGTACAAACATACTGTTAAATGTCTTCTTCATGATTTAGAACTTTGGTGACTAATAAAATTAAATTATTGTCAAAAGTAAATATTTACTTATTTTTATGCTTCCATTTTCATAAATATCCAGAACAGGCAAATCCTAGAAAGCGCAACAGTGGTCCATGGCTGAGCATGGGGAATGGAGAATGACAGTTTAATGAACCAGGTTATCACTGGGGATGGTGAAGGTGTTCTTTACCAGTCGTGCTGAGACTCTTACAGCCCTGAGTGCAAGAAATGCCACTGAGCTGTGTGCTCCAGGACAGATGCTGACTTTTAGATTGAATTTTGCCTTAATAAAGAAAGAAGAGCAGATGAGGAGTCTCCCTACCACCACTACAGACCTGTAGAGTGGCAGCCTCCTGAGGACATCACTGGTCATGGACACCTTTCCCAAATGCTTCTTCTCCTCCCCCTGCTTAGAATGAAGCCATCAGTGATGTTACTGAGTGTAGGTGAAGAATCAGATGTGCACAGTCTAGAGATAGGAAGTTTAACTCTAAGATCTGTCCTTTGTGTGATATATGGGATGTATGTTATCAGGACCCAGGAAAGTATTACTCCTCAAAAAGTGAACAGGGTGTCACAAAATTGTCCCTGAATCCACTCATCTCTTCTGTCCAGTTTATCATCTCCTATCTACTATCTACAATTTTATAATTTGGACAACTCTTTTAAAGATGACAATATGTAACCTATTAACTAGTGATATCTTACTGTGTTTTTTTCCTTGAAATTCTGTATTATGTGTACCCTTTTACTGCTTTTTAAAAATTTTATTTCCTTTCTTTTTTTTTCTCTTTAAATAAAAAAAGTTAAAATATGCACAACACAAAATCCACTAATTTTGTCAGTGATCAGTTCAGTGAGTTAAGAACATTCACCTTGTGCAATAATCAGCACCATCCTGCTCCAAATCTCTATTTGCAAATTGAAACTGTGAACCCTCCCAACAATAGGATCATTTCCCTTCCTTTAACTCCTGGAAACACCATTCTACTGTGGTCTCCATGAATTGAACTCTTCTGGGCCATCACATATTTGGAATCATTAACAATTTCATTTTCTCTCTGTTTTATTTCACTTAACATAATATTGCAGGGTATATACGTACCACCTTTTGTTCATCCACACTTTGGGGGCTGTTTCCATGTTTTAGCTCTTAGGAATAATCCTATTGTGACATGAGAATGCAAATATCTCAAATATCTTGAGCTCCTGTTTTCTGTTAGGCTGTATAAGCATATTTAGAATTGTTGAATCACTGGATAATTCTCCACCAACAGGACATGAGGTTTGGGTTTTTCACTGAGATCTTGTGGGCTGAGGAGCAGTCACAGAATCTAATCAAGCTGCTGGCACTGATCTTTGGTCTGGGGGAGCCTCAGACTACAGAGTACCTGATGGGTTTGTGTGGTCCATGGGGCAGTAGGAACAAAGAGGGACTGGGCCCAAGCCATATACCAGTTAGGGTCAGTTCTGCAGGGAAGTGAACACTTTAGGGACTGTCCCCTTCTACACCATGGAAACCAGTAGCCTGGTGACCCACACCTTGAAGCTCCACACTCCCCAGTGAAGCCCAGATGCCCCACAAAGCTGGCCTTTGGAGGGTGAGTGTGTGAATGCTTCACTTTCTATGATTTAGGGGAAAGAGCTAGAATTATCAGCTGTTGCCACTACAAGGTCAGAAGAGCTCTGATTGGCTGTGTCCCAAATTTAGTTGCTGACTCAAACTGCCCAGGGAACTGATGTTTAGGCTGGGGTCTGCCTTGTGTGAGCTGGAGGAATCAGACCCTGTTTGAAGGCCCTGTCCATGCCTGGGACCCCAGTGAGTGCCAGAGGCCACACAAGAGAGCTGGGGATGGAATCCTCGCCCCTCAGGGCTCCCGGATCAGTTATGGGGAAACTTTTAGAGACCAAGGGCTCAAACTGCAACCCAAAACCCACTTATTTATGTACTTCCTACACTGCAACTAGATCTGAATGCTGAACTGAAGTTTTAGTTTAGAAAAAAGTACTCATCCATTGACATATTTTGTCAATGATGAGTTTTTGAGAAAAACACAATCACAAAGCTTTCAAGGATACAACTTGTATTGAAAAGTGAAGGTTTGCATTTGGTATGCTTTCACACAATTAATGTTATCTTTGCTGTTGCATGCACACTGATAGTTTGTCAAAGGTTGGCTCATAATGCATTCGTTTCAGAGCAACACATGCAATACTCAAGTCATCTGTTGGTCTATTTCATGTATCAGATTTAATATAATTCAAAGCTGAAAACAGTGGCCCAAAAGCATAGGATGATCCACAGTAACAAATGCAATCCCCAGTGCTTTCATTGATTTAATGGTTTTTTGTCTTTTTGAGACAGAGTCTCACTATAAAGTTCACGATGTCAATCAACCTGTGAGTAGAAGAGAGCAGCCAGGAGAAGGAACAAATGAAGGTGAGAAACAGGGAGCCATGAGAAGAAAGACATCTACAACTACATGAAGCAGGTCATAATGTAATGGCTTTGTGAATGAGTCAGTGTGTAAATCTCACAAACATAAAGATAAATGAAAATGTCATACCCTCAAAAAACACAAACTGTAAGAGCACATACATGGATATAAATGCACATGCATTTGTATAACTGATAAAAACAGGACAAACTAATCTCTTGGTAAGATTTATCTTGGGGGAGGAGAGGAGAAGCAGCCAGAAAAGAGCCTAAAAGGTGAATGTTCATTTCATTTATGAAAATTCATTGAATTCAGCATTTTCCTTTATTATTCCTTGTTACCAAAGCTTCACTTTCGCTGCTGCCTTCCTACAAAACTTGTCAAAGTTGACTCGCTGCTCCTCCGTCACCTTGTGGCCATTCTGTGAACTACAACGCTGGACTAGAGAGGGGTCCTGGTGCAGCTGGGCTGAGTAATAGGGATGCTGATTAATACTTTTTGCAGAAGACAAAGCCAGCCAACCAACCAAGCGCTGTCACTGTGCAAACATCACTTTAGGGACCTTCTGCACACAGCATCTCTCAGAACCAAAGCCACATGTGCACATAAATGGAGTGGGACAAAGTCATCAACCTAGTCACTGCCCTCTGATCGCCATCTCTCCTATGTACCCCAGATCACACCTACGACTGTAGTTTAGAGTCATCAATATGATAAGATGTCTTTTGCACATCCTATATCTTATAAAACCCTACACCCTTGGAAAAAGAAATGTATTTATTTATTTTTAATTTTTTAAAAATATTTAATTTTATTTAAAAGGAAAAAAAGAAAAAACAAGACAAAACAGTGTAAGGGTACAAGTAATGCAGAACTACAAATAAAAACAGTAAGAAATCATCAGTTAATAGATTACACATCGTCACCTTAGAAATAGTTGCTCAAGTCACAGGATCAAAGCATGCAAAGGGGACATTCAAACAGTGAGACTGCAAACAGTTGTGTTTAATGATCCAACAAAAACTTAGTAATATGATCATCTGTCCTAACACACCTAAATACACTTGAAGTTGTATCCTTTAGAGCATTTTTCCTCTCTTTTTTAAAACAAAATTTACAACTCACATAGTTCTTATTACATTTTTTGGGAAGATAATACAACCAAATATGACAAAACAAAGCTGTCAGTCAAAGCCAAGGATAGACATAGCACATGAGGTAAAAACAGAGTACAAGGTTATCAACAATGGTTATCATAATGCCTCTTGCTTCCTTAAAAAGAATTGCCTATATCATCATGTATAATAAAGTTGAACAAAACAGTACAGAACAAGACCAATAAAACCCAAACATTGTTAAGATTACAGGACTTCAAAAGAAGATAATAGTCAAACCAGAATGAGCATCATAGTGAATCTTATTACCTTCAAAGTAGTTACCTATTTCCTCAAACTTGTTACTATCCAACAGAAGGGAACAGAGTCTAATCAGTCAAAACAAGATAGTGGGAATAATACAGGACTTCAAATCATGTTAATAGGAAATCAAAAAATTTACTGTAATATATCCTGCTAATTTTTTTGATTTTTCCCCTTAATTAAAAAATAATTAAAAAATAATTTTTTTAATGAATAAGGAGGAGATTAAGATAAAAGAGGACATAATAACATAACAATTCAGGTCAAAGCATGACAATTTCAGCAACCTAGTACTTCACCACCAAATAACCCAACTTAATAGTAGTTACCATAGTGTCTTTTTCCTTGAAATATTTAAATGTAACTTTGTATACTATAGCATCAAACATAAGACAGTGTGAAACAATTCAAGTGGATGAAAGTATTACAGGGTATTTAGAACCAGCTAACAGAAAATGAACAATGGTTTCTATATTATCTCTTTGCCTATAAAAATTTTTGTTTATACTATCACATAATAAAATCTAGAAAGATACAACATGATAAAACAAATGGAGACAGAAGAGCAAGTTTTGTGGGGCTTCAAAACAAGATGATATTAAATCAGGACTAGCTATTATGAAGTCTTGTTTTCTTCAAAATAGCTGTTCACAGGCAATAATATCAAGCAGCCCAGAATTAAGCCATTCCAATTAATGAGTGAAAACTTTATAAGGCTTCAAGACCACATAATGTGGAATCAAGTTTACCACATACTTTTATATATTTGGATCGTTGCTTACACTAGGGAAACTATTCGGTATTCACATATGCGAGTTTGATATATTTCACTTATGAGTATGGTCTCAAGCTGCGTCCACTTATTTATAAATATCTCAATGTGATCCTTCTTTATAGCTGAGTAGTACTCCATTGTATAAAAATACCACAACATTTTTATCTATTCCTCAGTTGATGGACACTTGGGTTGTTTCCAAGATCTGGTGATTACAAATTGTGCTGCTATAAACATAGGTGGGCATACATCACTGTGGTATAATGCTTTCAGTTCTTCTGGGAATATGCCTAGAAATGGAATAGCTGGACAAATTGGAACTTCCAATCCCAGCTTTTTGAGAAATCTCCAGACTGACCTCCCCAAAGGTTGTACCAGTCTACATTCCCACTGACAGTGCAGGGGAGTTCCTTTTACCCCACAGCCTCTCCAGCATTTGTTGTTGTTGGTTTTCTTGATCCTGGCCATTCTTTCAGGAGTGAGATAGAATCTCCGTGTGGTTTTAATTTGCATTTTGCTAACGACTAATGATGATGAACATTTTTTCATATATTTATTTTACATTTGTATTTGTTCATCTGAGAAGTGTGTATTTATCTCAGTTGACCATTTTTGTATTGGATCTTTGAATTTTGGGGGTCTGCATTTTTAAAATTCTTATATATTTTAGACAAAAGTCCCTGGTCTGATGGGGAGTCTACTAAGATCATTTCCCAGTTTATAGGTTTTCTTTTCACTATGCTGGAGATTTCTTTTGACATGCAGAAACTTTTTAATAAGAGGGGTCCCAAGATATTGATTCTGGGAAGTATTTCCTGTGCAGTTTGAGTCCCGTTCATGAATTCTCTACCTACCCCTATGTCTTCAAGGTTTCTACCCAATTTGTATTGCAATACATTTAGTGTTTCTGTTTTAATATGCAGATCTTTTATCGATTTAGATTTTATTTTAGCACATGGTGATAGGCATGGGTCTAGTTTAAGTTTTCGGCAAATGGGGAGCCAGTTTTTCACCACCATTTATTAAAGAGACTGCCATTCTTCCAGTGAACCTGCTTGGTCCTTTATCAAAGATAAGGTGGTTGAATGTGTTTGTAGTTGTGGTTGTATCTTGTAATCTATCCCATTGATCTTTGGCTCTGTTTTGATTCCAGTACCATGTTGATTTTACTACGGTTGTTTTGTAGTATAACTTCAAGTCATGGATTGTCATGTTTTCTGCCTTGCCTTTGTTGCTTAGAACTGTCTTTGCTATTCTAGGTCTCTTCTCACTTGAGATGAATTTTAGGAGTGATTTCTCTAGATCTATGAGATATGTTGATGTTATTTTTTATTGAAATTGCATTGAATCTGTATAAGAGTTTTGGGAGAGTGGACATTTTCACAGTATTTATTCTTCCTATCCATGAGGAAGGGATGTCTTTCCATTTTCTGAGATTATCTTCAATTTCTTTTTTCAGTGTATTATAATTTTCTCTGTATAGGTCTTTCACTTCTTTCATAAGAGTAATTCGTAAATGTTTCATTTTTTTTGGTTGCTAGTGTGAAGATTGTGGGTTCTCTTATTTATCTCTCTGTGAATTTGTTGCTAGTGAATAGGAATGCTATTGATTTCTGAGTATTGATTTTGCATCCAGCTACATTACTGAGTTTATTGATCTTTCAATGGAGTTTAGGGAGTCTTCTCTGTAGAGTATCATATTATCTGCAAACAATGATAGTTTAACTTCTTCTTTTCCTATCTTTACCCCTTTTATTTCTCTCTCCTGTCTAATTGCTCTGCCTAGTATTTCCAGTACTATATTAAATAGGAGTGGAGATAAAGGACATCTTTGTCTTGTGTCTGGTTTTAAACTAAAGGCCTTAAATTTTTGGCTATTTAGTATGATACTGGCTGTTGGTTTGTCATAGATGGCCTTTATTATATTGAGGTAGAGACCATCTGTTCCAATTTCCTGTAAAGTTCTTATAATGAATTAATGTTGGAACTCATTGAATGCTTTTTCTGCATCTGTAGAAATGATCATGTGATTCTTACTTTTGGCTTATTGATAAGGTGGATTATATTTATTGATTTATGTATGTTGAACCATCCCTGCATGCCTGGGATGAATCCCACTTGGTCATGGTTTATAATCTTGATGATTTGCTGCATCCTATTTGACAATATTTTATTGAGGATGTTTGCATTATGTTCATTAGGGAGATTGGTGAATAGTTCTCTTTTTTAGGTGGGTCTTTCTCAAGTTTTAGTACTAGAGTAATATTTGCTACCAGGAATGACTTAGGAAGGATTGCTTCCCTTTCAATTTCATTGAAAAGTTTGGGGAGTGTCGGCATTAGGTCTTCTTTGTATTTATTGTAGAATTCTGCAATGAGTCCTTCTGGGCCTGCGCTCTTCTTTGTAGGTAAGGACTTAATTACATTTTCAATTTCATTAATAGAGATTGGGTTATACAGCAGTTTTACATCCTCTTGATATAGCTTTTGTACTTCATATGTTTCTAGGAATCTATTTCTTCTGTGTTATCAAATCTTTGAGAGTAGAGGTTTTCAAAATAGGTGTTGATGATCCTCTGTGTTTCTATAGAGTCTGCAGTGATTTCAGTGTGTTTGTGGGATTGTTGCTGTATCTTTTATCATTAATTTCTAATCTGAAAGCACCATGATCCAGTAACATGCCAGGGATGATTTCAACTCTTTTGCAATTATTTAAATATGTTCTGTGATCTAATATATGGTCTATTTTAGAGAATGACCCATGTACTGCTAAGAAGAATGTGTATTCTGATGTTGTTGGGTAGAACATTCTGCATATGTCTATCAAGTCCATTTGTTCACAGTGTGATTCGGTTCTGTTATTTCTTTGCTGATTTTCTGTCTGGGTGACCTGTCCCTTGGTGTTAATGGTGTGTTAAGGTCTCCGTTTACAATTGTGTTACTGATAATTTGATTTTTCATTTCTGTTAATAGTTGTTTTATATAACTGGGTCCTCTGGAATTTGGTGCATATATATTAAAGATAGTTATCTCTTCCTCTTGGAGTTTTCCCCTAATTACTATGTAGTGACCTTCTTTGAATTTTCTGATCATTGTTGGTTTAAAGTTCACATTGTCTGCCAACAGAATGGTTACTACTGCTTTTTTCCCTTTCTTTCTTTCTTTCTTTCTTTCTTTCTTTCTTTCTTTCTTTCTTTCCTTCTTTTGGATTTCTATTTTGCGAAGTACTGTTTTCCATCCTTTGACTTTCAGTCTGTGAGTATCCTTCTGGGTTAGATGGGTTTCCTGTAAAAAGCATATGGTTGGATTTTGTTTCTTGATCCATTTTGCCAGTCTGTTTCTTTTAATTGGTGCCTTGAGATGATTTACATTAATGATTATAACTGTTATATGTTGGCTTACTGTTGGCATATTACCTTTCTGCTGTTGCATTTTTATCTTTCTGTTTTATTTAATTATCTGCTTTGCTTAGTGTTGTTTTTTTTCCTTTGTGTATCTAAACTGTCTTTCAATATTTTTTGCAGGGTTGGCTTGGTGTTCATGAAGTTCTTTAGCTGTTCTTTGTCATGAAAGTATTTTATTTCACCATTGATTTTGAATGATAGTTTTGCTTGGTACATCAGTCTAGATTGGAAATCAGTTTCCTTTAGGATCTTCAATACTTCACTCCATGCTCTTCTTGACTATTGCTCATGCTGAGAAGTCTGCTTTGATTCTAATAGATTTTCCTTTATAAGTGATCTGTCTTTTCTCTCTGACAGCTTTTTTTTTATTTAAAGAGTAAGAAACAAAAAAAATACATGGAGATAAAAAGGGTAGAAATAATACAGAATTACATAAAAATAAATGGTGAGAAATTGCCAGTTAATAAGTTACATATTGTCCTCTTAGAAATAGCTCTTCAGGTTACAAAATTAAAGCATGTGAAATGACATTCAAATAGTGACACTGCCAAAAGTTCTGTTCAATGATATAACAAAAACTTAGTAATATGGTTATCAGTCCTACACACTTGTTTTATATCCTAAGGAAGGTAAGATTAAACATATCAAAACAGAACAAAACACTTTTAAAAAACAGTTTAAAGAAGAACCGATTTCAAAGCAAGTGCACTGGAGATCTTCACTGTCTATCTAATTGTCTCTAGTTTCTTCCAAATAGTTGTCCCCAACTTCACACACATTAAATACATACTGCATATTATAGAGCTAATCAAATCATTACAGGATGATAAAGACTTTTTAGGTCTTCAAGATCTGACATTGGATAAGATAATAATAACTATCATCACATTTCTCATTCTCTTCATCGTAGCTGTCCTTATCTTTACATATGCTGATATTGAACTTAAGAGACTAGACTAATATCACTCTGATTAGTGAATAATAGTATTGCTAGATTTTATAGCGTAACAAAATTAGCATTGGGTTTCTTAGTGTCTCTTCTTCTTCAGAGTATCTGTTAATTGCATATTGCATTATATAATCTGTTCCCATAAATAGTTTTTTTAAAAAATCTTCTCATGCATGAATTTCTACATGTATATCTATCCTCTCTGTATTATAGGGGAAAACAAATCATAATAAGATAGCAAAACAAATTCCCAGAAAAACATGCAGTGAAAAAGACACATACCACAATATTAGGTGATCTACCATAGTTACTATGCTTTCTCTTGTTATTTTTCCATAGTCTTGTCCACATCATTGGGTTTAATATAGTTGAACGTAGTATTACCTAGCTATTTTTATAATAACACAACTTTGAAAAAATTGTAGGACTTGAGAGCTGTTAACAATTAATACTGGTATGCATATCTTTTACAACAGGTCATCTTCAGAGTAGTTGCCTCTACTTTTAGGGTTGATACTATCAAGCATATCAAATTCAAATAAAATCAGCCAAGGCAAAACCGCGGTCTTATGAATTGAATTCAAATAAGATCAGTCATAGTAAGACAATATAAATAGTAAAGGATTTCAGCTCAAGTTAATAGGAAATTAAGGATAGTTACCATGCTGTAACCTGCTATTTTGGGGTCAGATGTCTGTGACCTCAAATCCAATATGAGTGGACAGACCAGAGCAAATTAAATTAAAACTTAACAAGGCAATAAGACTACTGTGACTTTTAAATCCTGTTACACTATTAACAATGACCTCTGCCATTTTGTAGTGTATCAAAGCTATCTATCTATTCTAAAGCCTATAGCTTACCTTCTATGCCTCATGTCTCCTACTCCACTTTACTGCTATAATTTGTCCACCTTATTCCCTCTTTCCACTGTCTGCCCCATTAATTGAGGCCTTTCTGCCACTGTTGCTGGAATGCTGGTATCCCTTCTTCTCTTTCTCTGGTGTCATGGTTTATGTTTGTGTCCCCCAGGCCTCATGAGTTTGCATTGTTCATTTGTGATGGTTCATTGTATAGTGCTTGGATTGATGGTGTCAGTGCTCCACCCATATGGGGGTGGAGCCAGAATGTGATGTAATGGCAGGAAGAAGGTGTGTTTTTCTCTTTGCTGGTTCGAGTTTGCTGCTGGTGGCCGCCATGAACTGCAGCCCAGCCATGCCTGCCTGTCTTGGAGACAACTGAGTGTGGACTGAAACCTCCAAAAACTGTAAGAAATAAACCTTTCTTTTCCCAACTTTGGGCTTCAGGTATTTTGTCTCAGCGATGAGCATAAAGTGACCAAGACAGAAATTTGGTACCGAGGAGTGGGGTCGTTTGCTGTGACTATACCTGGCCATGTTTTTCAAGAGGCTTTGGAAATGGCTTATGGGCGGAGTTTGGAAAGGTTTGGACATGTCGACTGGATGCATAGAGCTGGAGCAGCTTAGGCTGTTCTGTAGAGGAGATTCTGGTCAGAGCTCAAGAGACCAGAAGGCTGATAGAAAGCCTCATGGTAAAGACCAGGCTTGGGAGGTTTCTGTTTGGAAGAAGGACTGCATTGGTTGTTGGACTCCACATGATGTGTGTTATGGCTTGGCAGAAAGTTTGTCTGCATTTTGCTCCTGCCCAGAGACTTTGCCTGAGACTGACACAAAGGGCAATGGACTGATTAATCTTGAAAAACAAATTAAAAAGCAATTGAACATTGAGGCTGTGGCATGGATATTATTGGGGGCTTTTAGCCAGCTTTATGTTTCAAATCAGGAGCAAAGAGCCCAGCAGGATAATTTCCAATACTGTGAGTTTGGCCCGAAGGAAGATTCCAGGAAGGGTGTGGATTGTAAAGACAGAGTTGAGATTTTGATTCCTGAGGAGAAACAGAGAGATAAGAAAGATGGCCCCGGGGCATCCCAGGAAGCAGGTCCCCACCCTGTGCAGCCTCATAGCAAAGATGAAGAGTGCCATGCTCCAGAATGGCGACAGAGGCCACGTGAGTTTCCAGAATGGCGACGGAGGTTCTAGAATGGCGGCAACACAGAGAAGCTTTTCATCACAATCAGGTAGACAGAGCCCTGCGATCCAGGCAACTGACCCCTACAGCCAAGAGAGAAAAGCCTGGCTACTGCTTCAGCTAACAGCAAACCTTGGCAGCATCCACAAGGTGCTAATTTTAGGTGCAAGGAAAATGCACAAATTCTGAGGGTAAGATGGCTTCCACTTCGATTGCAAAGGGCCTGGGAGGCCAAGCAGTGTGCCCCTGGGAG
The DNA here is from genome assembly GCF_034190915.1 of Cavia porcellus. Classification (NCBI taxonomy): domain Eukaryota; kingdom Metazoa; phylum Chordata; class Mammalia; order Rodentia; family Caviidae; genus Cavia; species Cavia porcellus. Next base: position 3,394,825 of record NW_026947536.1, read on the forward strand.
GGCAATTTGTGCAGATGTAAAGGTGAAGCCGAAGGTGCAGTGGAGACCCCAGAAATTTGGAAAAGCCAGGAATGTGGATGATCCAAGGGAAGCTGCAAAAAGCGAGCAGAGAAGATTTAAGAGAAAAGCTGTGGGAGTTGAAATCACCAGAAGTGCCCTGGGGGTGGAATCACCCAAGGCTTTTGGAACTTGCAACCAGATTGCTTCAGATGCTGAGCTTGGAACTCTAGGACTTAATGTTCGTCCTGCTGGATGTTGGACTTGCTTTGATTCCAATGCTTTATATTCCCCTGTTTGTAACCTTTGGAATGGTAATGTTTATCTTGTGCCTTTGCATTTCAGAAATGTTTAACCTTGTTTCTTTTGTACAGGGGCTTACAGTTAAGAGTTTGCCATAGATCTTGGAGGAGACTTGGGACTTGGACTTTTCAGCAATGTTAGGACTTTGGCAGCTCTTGGAGGTGGACTAAATATCTTTTGTATAAAGGATGTACATGAGTCCTGGGGGCCAGGGGTGGAATGTCATGGTTTATGTTTGTGTCCCCCAGGCCTCATGAGTTTGCATTGTTCATTTGTGATGGTTCATTGTATAGTGCTTGGATTGATGGTGTCAGTGCTCCACCCATATAGGGGTGGAGCCAGAATGTGATGTAATGGCAGGAAGAAGGTGTGTTTTTCTCTTTGCTGGTTCGAGTTTGCTGCTGGTGGCCACCATGAACTGCAGCCCAGCCATGCCTGCCTGTCTTGGAGACAACTGAGTGTGGAATGAAACTTCCAAAAACTGTAAGAAATAAACCTTTCCTTTCCCAACTTTGGGCTTCAGGTATTTTGTCTCAGCGATGAGTACAAAGTGACTAAGACATCTGGAATGTCCTTCAGCGCTGTCTGTAGGGTTGGGTTGGTGGCCATGAACTCCCACAGTTCCTCCTTGTCTTGGAAGCATCTTATTTCTCCATTAATTTTGAGAGAGAGTTTTGATGGTTATACGAGTCTTGGTTGCATATTATTTTCTTTTAGGTCTTGAAATATTTCTCCCCATTCCCTTCTTGATTTAAGAGTTTGTGTTGACAAGTCTGTTGTTATTTTGATAATTTTCCCATTGTAGGTAATCTGCTTTTTTTCCTCTGGCTGTTTTTAATATTCAGTACTTTTGGTGGATTTCTAGAATCTTGATTATTATGTGTCTGGGTGTAGATCTGTTTTGGTTGTAGGTAGCTGGTGTTCTGTATGCCTCTTTTATCTGTATATCATTTCATTTCTTTTTGCTATACATGGGAAATTTTGCTTTAATGTATTTGTGAATATTCTTTGTATTTCATTTTTGGTTGCTCCTGCTTCCTCACTCATGTTCTTTATTCTTAAGTTATGTATCCCTTTGTCATCTTCTAGCCTTTTAATTGTTTCTTTCTGGTTCCTTGTTATTTTTAAGAGGTCTTTTCTTTCACAATCTCTCTTCAAGTTTCAAAAGGCTGACTTTGGTTCCTGTCCAGGCATTTTGCTGTGTTCAATGGAGATTTTAGTTTCCTGGTAATATTTTTGGATCTGTTTCATGTATTCTAAGTTATGTTTAAACTCTTTTTCAGAAGTATCTCTTTCTTTTCTGATTTCCTCAGTTCTTCCATCTGTGTTCTCTTGGCTGGGGCTTGTCATTTCTTTAATTAATCTCTTTATATCTTGCTTCACTTGGATCAAGAGTACCACTTTAAATTCATCTATGTGGTCATGGAGGTATTTTTTTTTTTTTTGGCTGATACTGTGTCCAGTATTGGATGGTTACTGTGCTTGTTCTCTTCAGTATTTACTTCTCTGGGACTTATTTTCTCATGTTGGGCAGCTGGAGATTTTTTTTTATTTCTATCTCTTGTCATGTTTCTGTTTTCTTTCAGACTGGAGTGTTCTGGGGCCCTCTGTGTATTGCTTAGGGCCTTTCAGAAGTGTGTTGACTTGAGTTTTTGCTGTCTTCCCCAATTTGCTGTTATCTCGGGTAGGCAGGGATGCAGGGATGGTACAGGCTAGCCTCCAGCCTCTGTGCCAGTTAATCTGCAGATTAGGCTGTACTTTGTGTGTGTCACAGAATTGTGACTATTTTGTATCTGCTTATTGGGTCCCAACCAGAGACTTGGTTCAGCCACAGCAGGTCCTGCCAATTCTCTTTGTGCCAGAAGCAGCTGGCTAATGTCACTGTGGCACAGGGCTCTGCCCAAATCCCAACTGCCCTCTTCCAGACCTCTCTATGCAGGAGTGACTATGTAATGTCACTGTAGCTGCGGGTCTGCCCAATTCCAAGATGTCCTCCACTGGTTCTCTCTATGTCACTGACATCGATACGGTGATGGGCTCTACCTGCTTTCAAGATGTCCTTCACCAGACCTCTCTACACCAGGGGTGACTGTCTGATGTCACTGAGCTGTGCGCTCTGCCCAACTCCAAGATGTCTTCCACCAGACTCTCCATGTTATTTATGTAGCTGTGGTGGCAGGCTCTGCCCAATTTCAAGATGTCTTTCAGTCAGCCACAGCAGCCACAGGACCCAGTCCCCAATAATCACCAGTACTCAGTGCAGGTCTTCTTCTTGAGTCTACTACACACTATGCTACTTGCCTTCACTGAATTCCCAACACAGCATGGAGTGGTCAGAAAACTGCATGGTGCCCAGCTTCAGAACTCCGGAGCTTCCCACAATCTCCTCCAGTATAGCCGGGCAGCCTTGGCTGCTTCACAGGGTCCTGGGTCTTAATTTCCAGCAGTCACCAAAAGCCAATACAGCCTTTTCTCTTGGGTCCACTGGTTAGTTTGCTGCATTAAAGGCACGGGATTTGCAGGCTCCTGTTATCAGCCATTGCAGTCTCAGCACAACCTTAAATCCACCAGCCATGCTGTCTTGGTTAAAAAGAATCGTTATCCATTCATCTGGGCCTCTCCATGTTGTCATATTCTAGCATTTAATATGATTTCTTCAGACAGACTCTCTGCTCAATCCCCTAGCAAGCCACCATTTTTGAAAAACTCCCACAGACAGCTTTTAATACTCTATTCTTGTGTTGGATTTCTGGGATGGTGATTATTATATGTCTGGGTGTAATTTTATTTTGGTTATGCCTATTTGGAGTTCTATATGCTTCACTGAACCTGATGTGGGTTTCTGATCTTATGCTTGGGAAATTTTCAGCTATTACTTCTCTGAATATTCTCTTGACATCCTTTATGTGGTCCCCTTATTTTTTATTAATCCCTATCAATCTTATGTTGTTTTTCTTTGCATCATCTTGCAGTGGTTGAATTGTTATTTCCTGATTCTTTATTATTTTTGAAAGATCCTTCCTTTCCTGTTCAATAGCTGCAATCCTGTCTTCAAGGTCTGAAATTCTATTTCACTTTCATTGATGCAGGTTTTACAGCTTTCAATGGAATTTTTGAATTCCTGTATATCTCTGTGCATCTGCTTTATGTATTCTGTTTGTTTCCTATATTGCTCTTCTAGGGAATTCTATCTTTTTGTTTAGTTCCTCCAATTTTTTAACTGTGTTTTCTTTAGATATGTTCAGCATCTCTTTAATTTCCTTTATCATTTCTTCTTTTACCTGAGAGATTATTTCGAGTTTGAATTCCTTTAAAGATTCCCAGAGTTGCTTGTTTAGTTCAGTAGCTATTATGTCCAATATTTGAGGTGTATGGCATATATTCTCTTCTATATACATCACTCCTAGGGTTCCTTGAGAGGGCTGGAGGTTTGAGGTTGTAATTTGGTCTTTTGTTTTGTTATTTTCCTATATTATTGTGCTTCAATTGTTATTCAAAAGCTTCCTCAGGTTCTGTTGGAAATCCACTTTTATGTTTGCAGCTCCTGGGGCTCTTGCACCCAGTTCCCCCAGGCCGCTGGGCCTCTGCAAACCGTGGTACTCACCTTCTTGCTTAGAACTCTGCAGTCCCAAACAAGCTGGGGTCTGGGGAGAGTGTGCACCCACCTGCTTTCTTGGAACTCCACAGTTCTCCAAGCACAGCCGGAATGGGGAGGTGGATGTAGGCACTTCTCACCTGCCTAGTTGTTTCACTGCACCCAGAAGGCTCAAGGGCCCCAAACAAGCTTGGCTTTGGGAGAGTGCGTGGGGCACTTACCCCAGGGTGCAGGATCTCTGGAACTGGTGATGCTCACCTGCTTGCTTAGAAATCCACAGTCCTCCAGACACATAGGGACGTGGATGCAGGTGCCCCAGACCTGCCCAGCTCTTCCACTGCACCTAGACAGTGCGAGGGTCCCAACAGGTTGGGTTCCGGGGACAGTGTGTGGCTCTCTGCTTGCTTGGAACTCCAAGTTCTCTGAGTGCAGCCAGAATGGGGAGGTGGGTGTAGGTGCCTCTGACATGCCAAGTTGTTTCACTGAACCCGGAAGGCTCAAGGGTCCTGAATAAGCTGGGCTGAAGCAGAGTGCACAAGGCACTTACCTCAGCACACAGGGCCTGTGGAACTGGTGATGCTTGCCTTCTTGTTTAGAAATCATCAGTCCTCTAGGAACATGGGGATGTGGATGCAGGTGCCCTAGAGCTACCCAGCCATTCCACTGCACCCAGACAGTGCGAGGGTCCCAAACAGGCTGGGCTCCAAGGACAGGGTGCACCTGCCTGTTTGCTTGGAACTCCACCAAGAAATGTATTTAATATATTGTGAGGTTAGGAATAATTAATTTCAATGCCATATGAAAATTTTGCATACATTTACTTACATTTGACACTCAAAGCAAAATTTAGATTTTTTAACACACATCTCTATAAATCTAATAAATTTAGGATACAGTGTTAATGACCATATATATAGTTATTATATATATATATAGTTATTAACCAATACAATTGTATCTTATTTATGCAGTAACAAAATGCTTATTTAATAAATTCCAGTAGATGTAGATCAAGCATTAAGTACCATGATCAACTTTAAAGAGACGTTGAAATCTTTTACCAGTTTGTTTAACCTTTAGATGTTCACTGTGTGACAGAGAACACCTGTCATTTTCATATGCTCTAAACATATGCAGTCTTAATTCTGTACCTGAGAGTCTCCTGATCTCAATAAAAATTGTCCTGGGGTGGAGACAGAACAACCAAACACCAAACAGTAGGCAGCTGCACCCAGGGCTTTTCTTGAATTAGTTCATTCAGGAAGTTGCCACAGTCTTCTGTGCCACCACTTTGGGCCCTGTTTTGGTTGTCAAGAAATTTCTCACAAAATGGGGACCATCCTGAGACAGGCAGGTGCCACTGTGTGGGGTTCAACAGTGGAGGACAGAGAACTCCACATGCAGCTAGAAAAATTAGGGATGCACAGCTGCCGGCCAGGGTCAGGTCAGGGAGCTGACAACACTAAGAGTGAGCAGCAGATGGAAGGGAGCTGCTTCCTGAACCAGCCTAATGGGATGCTTGCAGAGGGCAAGCCAGGCTGAACAGGCATGAGCTTTGTGATGGTGGAGGATGAGGAGCCAATCGAATGTTAAGGGTGATCAGATATCAGGGATAGAAGCTTGTGGCCAACTGCCTTAGCAAGGCACTTGATAAAATTGGACAATGCAGATATGAACTCAGAGTGAGGAAGATGAAATAAATATAGGTGAAAAATTAAAACAACACTGAGATTTCACTTCATCCTTTAAAAAATGTCTATGTCAAGAATTTAACCAATAAGAAATGCTAGAGGGGCTGTGGGGAAAAAGGAACCTTCTCCACTGCTGGTAGGAGGGTAGACTGGTTTCCACTATGGAAACCAGTGTGGAGATTCCTCAAAGAACTAGGATTGCTGATCCCATTTGAAGTGGATAACAGATTAACTTAAACTAGATTAACTTCTGGTCACCCCAGGGACTTTGTGCTATACTAGGCCATATGAGTGTTTGTTCTGGAGGAAGTCTTACAAATGCATTGTGTTTAAGGTAAGAATGCAGAACCTGGAGTCTCAGAGGAATTCTGCTGGCACAGCACCACTGCTTTGCTGAGATATTTCCAAAGGACTTGTAAATGTGAAGGCCAGGTAGAGGCAAAAATGGTGCCTGGGAAATCCCAGCTTCAGAATACAAATGTATCCAAATTTATAATGTCTTTTTTCCCTTCCCAGAAACTCACTGAAAAAAAAATCCAGTATCTTAATGATAAAATAAAGCCTTAAACTGAGGCTTCTTTTGCCTTTTACCTAGAAAATGGGCCATTGCCTGTCACCTCGAAGTGGAGCCCCTGCTTTCTATAGACACACAAATTTCACAGATTTCCATCCCCTAGAACACAGAAGCCCCCAGCCCTGAACCATAATGTACCTCATTCTCTGAGCACCCGCAATGACTTCTGACTATTTGCCTCTTTGAGTCTGTTTACTAAATTTACCTGAGCCTCTCACAGGGATACATAGCAATTTTCCTCCTTGAGAAGACAGGAACCTCGGCACCAGGTCCCGGATGAGTGGAGGTCCCCACCTCCTCTTTGTAGAGACACCTGAGTCCCTGTCAGGGGACCAAAGAATCCTGACTAGGGTTTGGGCAAGGAGAGAATAGTTGTCAGACACAAATGCAAATGACACATGTCACTACCCACTAGAAGCTTTAAGAGTCAGTGCTGTAAAAGAAAATAAGATGAAATCAGGAAAGCTAAGACTTTCTGAAATATGTCAGGAAATGGCTCCTGGAGAGTATGCAAACCCGCTGAAGGTGAAACTTCAGAATGTTCCCTAGAATTAGAGAACAACTGAAGCTTTCACATCCTCCTCCAACATCTCTCACCCAGGAAGATCATGGATAACTAACTGTCAGATGCATGTGTGACTCAGGGAACAACAGACTTCACTGCATCTGCCTTATGTGGCTGCCTTGAGAGGGTGCACCTGAATTGCAACACTGTTTCCCATGTACTATTTCTTTTGACTTCTTTTTGTAGTTAGCACTGAATAATTAGTACATTTCTATTTTCTCTGCTGTAATAAAGGCAGTGTTCCACTGAGGGGAAGAAAGTGCAGGCCATGTGAGTCAGACACAACTGTTGGCCCATGAGGGACACATACATGAGGAATGCTTTTTTTTTGTTTGTGTGTGTGATGGTTTGGATTGTAATTGTCCCAAATAGATCCTTGTGGTAGAGGCTTGGTCATCAGCCAGTGGCACCACTGGGAAGAGTGCATGCAATAATGTAAACATAACAACATAAACAGTGGCTGGATGAAAAAGACACAGTTGTTCTCTCTGCTTGCTGCCTGCTGCTGCTGTGCTGATGTCTGCCTCCCTGCTGTCTCTGGGAACCTAACAAGCAATTTAACCCTTAGCCTCTTCCACTCTGATAGATATAAAGACAAGGGAGTAAAGTTCCTACCAGCAAGTAGAGGGTTCTGAGTAGGATACCCATGAGGGAGTCTCTGTCTAGAAGTTTTAATAGGAATAGAAAAGAGCTGTCCAATGGAAAACCAACTAATTTTCAGGGTTCAATCTATGCATGTTGTGGGGAACCACTCCAACTACTTCACATATCAGGGACATGTAAAGACAACTGTGGACATGACCATGCTTGTCTGCACAGGCACAAAGTGGGATACAGTTATGTAACCATGACTTAGCACAGGTGAACTCCCATGGCCTGCTTATAGCACTACACAAGAATGTAAATATGAGATAACAACCTGTGTAAGAATTCTACAACATAAACAGGGGTTCTCTGCTCTGCTCCATACTGCCTACCACTGTTGCTGATGTCTTGAACATGTACATTCTCTAACCTTGGGAACTCACCCAAGAAAATCTTCCTTGAGTCCCCATAACAGGCCAAAATGTACTCACACAGTGCCCATGCACAGCCCATGTACCCTTCAGCCAATGGCCTGCCTGGTCATATTCTGGAAAGTTCCTGAACAGCTGAAGCACAGTCATCAGATGTTTTTGTAAGATCCCTGGAGTGTCACAACTCAGCAGGCTCCTTTTGGGACATCCTGACTCCATTTTGGTGCTGCTGTTCTTAAGGCCTGATAGAATCCTGATTCCTATTTCACTGATCCCTGTGAAAATGCTGTAGGCCTAAATTAATCACTCTGGAACCATGTCTACAATAAATAGTTAAGAGGAAAAGGGAGGCTAAAAATGTATCAATGATAGTTACTTCTCTACATACAAAAAGAGCAAATATTTCTAATTTTTCCTCCTTGTTTGTTGGACCTTTTGAAATGTGTAAATATTATCATAATTACCAAAACAATTATTGAGGGGCAAACAGAAAAATAAAAATTAGAGGATGGGGAAAGCATTCAATGATTAAATGTTCAAAGCCCCCTTTGCAAGGTGAGCTGTTTTGGGCCTCTGCTGCCTCCCACTGCAGGACAAGCCATTGTTTTCCTGTTATCCTTAGGGAAACACCTTGTTCTTATTTCTAGGGAAGAACCTTGTTCTTCTTGGATAGCCAGAGATGCAAGGCTTAACAATAGCTGCACAAAAGTTTCCTCTGGCCACTTCTAACTCATGAACACCATGGAAATGCTATTTCTCATCTCCAGTCTTTACACAGCTGCTAAAATTAATGACCACTTTTAAGTGTGAAAACTAAGTATGGAAAAGTGACAGAATCTGTTCAAGATCATTTTTACAATAGTAGAGTCAGCATGCAGATGCTGTTCCAGGTGTCAGACAGCCACCTCCCTGGCATCTCAAGTCAGGGAACGACTCTGGTCTAATACATTGCTTGGGGGAAAATAAAAAACCTTTTGTCAATGATAGCAAGATACTTAGCCTTGGGCCTCTTGATTCATGTTCCACATGCAAGAGCCTGAGCCTTGAATATGGCTAGTGATGTTTTCCCAGCAATCTAGGCTCTCCTATATCGTGCAAACCCCCAAAGGGGCAAGGGATTACTAAGCAAAGTCTGCATTAGCATGTAACTGCCCACATGCTTTAAAATTTGTTCCATCTCCTTTCTATTTTAAAAAATTTAATTATAGACAAATACTAGTTTTACAGAGTAAGGAGATTCACTATGATATTTTCGTTTATGCACATACAGTGCATTGATCAAGTTCATCAACCCCTCTCCTACCATCTGCCTCTCTCTTAACTGTTCTCTCAGGCCTGAGTAGTCCCTCTTCTACTTTTTTTCTATTTTCCACATATGAGAGAAAACATGCAATAATTGTCTGTGTCTGAATTATTTTGTTTATCATGATATCTTCCACTTCCTTGAATTTTTCTGCATATGACCAGATTTCATTCTACTTTATGGTTGAACAGGATGTGTGTGTGTGTGTGTGTGTGTGTGTGTGTTGTGTGTGCATGTGTGCAAAAGTGCATGCCATGTTTGTTTTGCCCATTCTCCTGCAGACAGATACCTAGACTGATGGCTTGCCTTGGTTATTGTGAATAGTGCCTCTCTTGCTCCTTTCTTGCTCATCAGCCATTGTTGTATAACAAAGCATTCCCAAACTCAGTGCCTTATATTGCAAAATTTTATAATTATTACTCAATTTTCTGGTTTGACTAGGCTCAGTTGGGTAGTTCTTGATTACAGTAGACTGTCATGAAACTTCAGCCAGCTTACGGCTAAAACTGCAGTTCCCTGGTGAGTCATTTGGGCTGAACATCCACCATGGTACATACCCATGGCCTAAACTCCAGGAATAAAAAAGGGAGGGCTGGAATGTATCTTGAGGTAGAGGACTTGCTTAGCATGAAAGAGGTCCTGACTTACATGCCCAGGATAAGATTGTATAACGGCTTACAATTGATTTCTAAGATCATAGGGTAAATGAAAACTGGATAGAGTAGCATTATTTGCTATAATAAAGCAAAAGAAATGACAAGCTTAGTGCCAGCAGAGAGGAAAACTGATGAGACCTCAATTCACTGCAGAGCCTTGGAAATCATGAAATTCTGTGTGATACAAATCTATAATTGTGTGCTATTGCTTATTTTCTTTCTGTCAAAAAGAGCTCACTATTCTTGTGTCAGGCACTGAGTTGGGTGCTGAGAAACACTGATTACCAGTTGTCTTAGTTACTTTTCACTGGTTGTTCAGACAAAATAACTGACACCCAACATGAAAGAAGGAAAGGTTTATTTCTTACAGGTTGGAGGTTTCAGTCCATACTCAGCTGGATCTAATGCAAAATGACATGGCTAAGGAGCAGCAGTTTTTGCTGGCTGCAAACAACAAGTATGAACAGCAAAAGTGAAAGACACACCTTCTTCCCTCAGGTATACTGTATGCTGGCTCCACCCCTGGGCAGGTATAGCAGACATACCACCAATCTGAGTGCTAGACAATGAAACAATCAGAAATACTGGATTTGGCCACATCTCTGATTGCATGAGGCTTGGGAGGAGCACTGAGATAAACCATGACACCAGTAGAGGCAAAGAGCCTGCTCTCATACTCTCACCATGAAATTTACAGCCTACTGAGGTAGAGGGGATAGTTATCAAATCACTTTCCAAATATAGGCTGAGCATTCCTAATCTGAAATCTGAAGTCTGAAACGCTTCAATGTCCATGGCTTTTGAGTACTGATGCAGTGCCAAAAGTGGGAAATGCCTCAACAAGAAATTTTTTTCCAAATAAAAAATGTTTTTAATTAAGATTATTGGCACATTTTAGGTGTAAATAATGATATGTTAATCATGGGAAATTTGTACCTATACATGATATGAATCTTTTTTTCTCCATTCCCTTAACTTTCCTTCAAGTCCTTTCTTCTCCTTATTTATGAAAGCTTTATTTCCTCCTTTTCTCATTATTTTTTTCTTGTCTCTTTTTTTCTTTGTCCCTCCTCCATCCCTAATTCCCCATCTCATTAGATAATGTTCACAATATCTATTATATTTTGCTCCTGTTCTACATTTTCAGAGTCCCACACCAGAGAAACAACACACTACATGTGTCAAACACAAAATTATTAAAAATATTGTATAAAATTATCTTCATGCTATGAGTATGAAGTATATATGAACTATAAATAAATTTCATGTTTAGACTTGGGTCCCATCCTCAAGACAGCTTATGAAATCTATGCAATTTCTCCAATAAAAAAATCAGAAACTCCAAACACATCTGGTCCCAATCATTTTGTATAAGGGACAGAGTATATGCAGATGTTGAATTAATAACCTCAAGTAAGAAGCACAAGGACTGATCAAAATATTCAGCTAATACTTCAGCTTGTTAAATTTACTAAAATAAAAGGTATGTGCCCATTAATCTTCCTTTAAAACTCCTACTTAACAATAATTTAAATTAAATGCACCTCCTTGCTTCAAACACACTTCTTCATTTGTTCTGGCAATCTTGAATGCAGTTTTCTAAGTCCTCTTTTGTGACTGTCTTTACAAATTGAGATAAAATATAGTGAGTGCTGCTGCTGAGTGCCATCCAATGGAAAGGAAGGCTCATAAGTACATTATATTGTGTAGTAGTCAGGGGTTGTACACAGAGAACAACTAGGATTAAGACATGAAATTTATAATATTTTTATAATGGTCACCAGAATTTAACACAGGAAAATGCAGGAAATCTATCCACAACACCAAAGACATAGATTTAGTTAAGAGCCTAAACCCCACAGCACTTGTACCACATGAGTCCAGATAAAAACCCAGAGCTCAGGACAATGCATCCCATGAGTCCTACTGGAGACCCAGAGCCCACAAGAAGGACTCATGCCAGTCTCTTTTATGAATCTATGCTGAAAAGACCCAAGGGTCACCATTGGAAGCCAGAAAGTCTATGCCAGCAGGATGAAGGAGCTGTGCTAGTGGGATGAGCGTTCTCTGCTGGAGTTGAGAAGTCACACTCACAACAAAGACCATTTCTATCCTGAAAGGCACAACAGCTTTCCTCAGTGACACTGAGGCCCCCAGCTCCTCCAAGGACAAGCAAAGTCGGGTATGTGCCAGAAAGTAGCATGTGGAGTTCATCCTTGAGACCAAGCAACACATATCTTCCCCTCCGGAGCCAGGAAGCAATGCTCGATGTGAGGACGAAAGCTTCTCCAGGAGAATCAACAGCTCAGACAGCAACTCCTAGGAGAACCCACAATGGCTCCTTAATGCCTCAACCGTCAACATCTCCCTTCTTCTTCACCAATTTATCCTGGCAACTTTCCTCAGGTTGAGCATCTTCACTCAATGCCATGCTGATGTAATCCAGCTGGTGTTAAGTTGACCACCAGTTCTTAATCCATAACATGGTGTGTCCTCATCTACCTGTTTCACCAGATCTGGACTCTTGTGACTTCTGATTCTTCCCCCAAATCAAAATGAACATGAAAGGTAAATAGTTTGAACTGATTAAAGACAGTGAGGCAGCCACAACAGCAAACTAAAGAACCTTATAAGAGGATTTGCAGAATTGATTCAGAAGAAAATGGCAAGAATGATTGAATCAGTGTATTCAAAGGAAGAAGGAAGTGGGTGTGGTGGGGTATACCTGTAAACTCAGCACTTGGGAGGCTGAAGCAAGAAAATCTGTGTTTGAGACTAGCTTAGGCAACACAGTGAGTTCAAGGCCAGCCTGAACTCCATAGCAAAACCCTGTCTCAAAAAACCAAAAACCAACAAACAAAGAACACCTATCTTATTGGTTCAACCCAGTTTTGAATTTGTGTGTAGATTACTGACTCGCTGAAGATGGAATACCTTCCCTGTATGTGGTGTGGCCTGCATCCTGGAATCAGTAAAAAGGGAAAAGAGAAAGTCTGGCTCTGCCTCTTCAGAAGAGTTTGAGTCCTCGCCATCACTTTAGGTGTCATTTCCAGACTCCTAGCACAGATTCTTCTGCTTCCTGCCAGAGACTCTCTCAGGACTCTGCAGTGAGCTCCAGGCCTCAGACTTGTGAGTGGATCTTTTGCATCTCCAATGAGCACCTGGCCCTTTTTGTTCTCCATCTGACTCTGCAGATGGCCATCTTAAGCCTCCTTTGTAAATCCTTTATGTACCCTTTATGTACACAAGTTACACAAGTATCCTTTATGTACACAAATTATGTACATAACTCCGTATGTACACAAATTACATCTGATTCTCTAGTGAACCCTGACAGAAAATGCCTCTAGCTACCTGTGCAGCCTCCCATGAACAATTTCATGCCTCACTCATGTGAAAAATTCAAAGTGGAACTGCAGCGGTGCTGTACTAAGTATGGGTTAGTTAATGGAGGTGTTGGTGCCAGGCCCACTGGCTTAAAATTCTGTATACTGCTTTGTCATTGGAAAAGGTATTAAAAGTTGGTGTCTAGGCTCACACAGCTATGAAAAGGAAGATACTTCCTAACTCATACTCTTGTAAGAATTAACATATGTGAATCACCTCAGAGAGGCCCTGGCCTGACTCGAGTAAGTGCTACATATGCTTGTTAGTATGTTATATTAACATGTAAACATACTTTTAAGATATAAAGAAATCAGAGGTCTTTACCAAAAGCATTCATTTCTCTGTAATAACAGAAGGGTAACAAGGCAATTAACAATAGTAAAAGAGCACTTGGTATACTCCAGGGAACATGGGGAGAGTTCTGCAGGTTTTCATTGCATCTTCACAGCAGTGCCAAGAGAGTATTGCCATTCATCATGATTTATTTTTTAATGGAAAAAACCCCACAATATTTCAAAGGAAAATAAGAGTAGAATAATAATAGTGGAAATTGAGGATCCCATTAGGGAAGCAGTGTGCTAAGGTGTCAGCCCCAGGAAGATTTGAGTCCAGACATCTATAAATTCCAAGCCTCAGACTCAGTCCACTCCTCTGCTTCCTCTCATAGTGGGCCTAGGGCTCAGAGTCTCCCAGAAGTCTCATCAGAGACCTCCACCTGCAGCCACACCCTGCCTCAGGGGAACTTTAAACCCCCACTGCCAGGCCCACTGCCTCATTCTTGCCTCACAGGAGGGCTGTGCACCTGCTGGGTCCCAGCTTCTGGCCCCACCCCCTGACCTTAAAGGAAGATTACACTCCACCTGGACCAACCCGCCCCCACCCACTGACAGTCCTGAGCCACAAGCCTCCACATCCCAGCTCAGTCCTGCCCTGCATCTACCTCGCTTCTCAGTGGATGCCAGTCTTGTGCATGGAGTCGCTATTTTAGTGCTAGCCATGCTATCTGGAGACCTGAGCGCTCTTCTTTAGGTGGCCTAGGCTGCATGGCCAGGGCTGGGGTCTGGGCCAGGTAGGTGGGAGAGATCCGGTGGCAAGTGGCGGCACCCCCAATGTTACCGGGGAAATACCCCTTGCAGGGTGTCCAGGCAGGGTGCAATGGGTGATGGGCTCTGGGATGCAGCAGGCATGGCGCTGGGGCTACCCTGGCCTTGGGTTCTCAGGGCCACTCTCCCTTCCTCCCTCCTCTCTGTCGGGGGTCTGCATGGCAAGACCCGGGTCGTGGCCTTGGATCCCTGGCCCCCACCAGGCGCTGCTGGGAGCCCAGCTCTGTTGTGGGACCTGAGGTGGGGCGGCTCTGGGTCTCACCTGGCCTCTGCTGTCAGTGAGGGGGGCCATGCTGAGCCATGGACATTTACCTCCAAAACGATGATTTCATTCCACTCAGAGCTCCTCCCTGAGAGTCTGAGAGAGGACCCAGATGTTACAGTAAGATAGGAGTTATTATTCTACCTGCACATGCTTTGGCTCAAGTCCCTTCCATTGATAAGGGGTTTCTGCTTCTTTTAATATTGGTGCCACTTGGGTGTTTAGGTTTTGGGAGAAGACTGAATGAAGCATGGGACTTTGACAAGGCAAAGTGTGATCCTAGTGTTTAAAATTTTTAAATCCAGAAATAAAAATAATTCACCCACATTGTTGAACCCTGCTGTAGAATACCAATCTTGCCCATATTCGGCTGTGTCTAACCATTACTACCCTGTTCTGTTCACATCATTTATATATTTGCATAGTGTTGAACATTTATATTATACACATAGGTAGACTTGTACTCATTTATCTTGTTACTAACCATATGCACAAATCTAGTTCCTCTTATAAAAACTGCATTGTGCATATATCTTTTTTTCTTGGGATAAATTCCAGAAATTGGAAATACTAAATCAAAATTTTGTGTTCTTTCCCTGATACTTGATATGAATTGGTTCTTAAACAAGTCATGTTTACAGTAGACATCTTTCAAAAAGTAATAGGTATTTGCCCAATTATCTGGACAAATTTGGAGTTCAGCAAGGTGTTGAGTCATTTTCTGTGCAGACTGAGAGACAGGCCACACATCCTACTGTTAGATTTTGTTTGTAAGTCATGTACCATGTTCATCCTTTTGTTTTGATTGACTCTATTTTGATTATTCCATTTCATTTTATCCTCTATACAATAAAAATTTTTTTAAAAACCACTTTCTTGCAAGATATGGTAGTGCATGCCTATAATCCCAGCACTTGGGAGGGTTAGATAGGAAGATAACAGAGAGGTGGAGGCTAGCCTGAAATGCATTTTGAGTTCAAGGTCAGCCTGCATTACATAGCAAGACCTTGTCTCAGAACAAAACAAACAACCCCTTTTTCCTCTTTTCTTATTTTAATGTAGCACAAGTAGATATTAATAAAGAAAATATGAAAAATCTTATAAATAGATTAAAGTTTTCATACTATGCAGTTTATATACTATGAAAGTATAGTATACTTTATATACTATAGTATACTTTATAAAATTTTATATAACTTTATATACTATGAAACTGCATTGTATATATCTGCATGAGCTATATAGCCATGCACTTTTAAATTTTGTTTTTGTTTTTATTTTAAATTTGTAAGAATTCCTCTTTAGTTTTTCTAAACTAAAATTAAAGAGAAATTCTAAATTTGTAAGAATTCTTCTTTAATTTTTGGGACATGGTCTAAATAATTTACTCAATTCCCCAGTTTGGGATTAAACTTGTGATCCTCCTTCCGTAGCCTCCCAGAGTGCTGAGAGTACAGGTACAGGCTATCTTTACTTAGAAATTCACAATAGTTATGTTTGTTTATGTGATAAAATGTACTTTTGATCTATGGCTCCTTTGTAGAAAGACGCAATCTAATATATCTTCCACCTTCCTAATCTACAAATTCTATCACAGTGACTGGGAGTACAAATCCCATTGTTTAGCAGTTTTGAAAGCTGTCCTTCTTATTAAATGTAATCATCATGCAGTTTAGTAGAGAATTGAAAATTTCAACTCCTCCATGACTGAGATTTTCTATTCTTGTGTGAACATCCTTCTTTCCCCATCCCTCATGGAACTGATCATTTTTAAAGTCAAAGTGCCCAAGAAAGGTGTGAAGGTTCAAGCTACTTGGGGCACACAGCTCTTCAGAAAGACCAGGCAATGGTATTCTGCGGCCCCTCACATTGCTCCCAGGTTTTTTGTTTTTTGTTTGTTTGTTTGTTTGTTTTTCCTTAACAGAATTCTGGGAATTGAATGCAGGGCTGTCTTAGCTACTTTTTACTGTTTGCTGAGAAAACATACCTAATGCCAAAAGTTGGGAAAGGAATTGTTTATTTCTTATGATTTTTGGAGGTTTCAGTCCATACTTCATTGGCTCCAAGGCAAGTTGTAATGGCGGGGCTGTAGTTCACGGTGGCTGCAACCATCAAGGAGGAAACAAATGAGCAAGACAGGCCTTCTTCCTGCCATTACATCATATCCTGGCTCCAACCCTAGACCAGTGTAGCACTCAGACCCCTAACTCAAGTGCTAAACAATGAACCAATCACAAATGCATAATATAAATGCATGAGGCCTGGGTGCCACAGACATAAACCATGACATTCCACCCCTGGACCCCAGGACTCATGTACATCCTTTATACAAAAAACATTTAGTCCATCTCCAAGACTTGGCAAAGTCCTAACAGTTTCAGCATTGCTGAAAATTGCAGGTCCCAATTCTCCTCCAAGATCTATGGCAAACTCTTAACTGTACCCCCCTGTACAAATGAAACAAGGTTAAACATTTCTGAAATACAAAGGCACAACATAAACATTACCATTCCAAAAGTTACAAGCAGGGGAATATAAAGCATTGGAAACAAAGCAAGTCCAACATCCAGTGGCAAACATTAAGTCCTAGAATGTCATGCTCAGCATTTGAAGCAATCTGACTTCAAGCTCCAAATGGTTTGGATGATTTCACCCCCATGGCACTTCCCGGGATATCAGCTTCTATCTTATACCTTCTCTGCTCAGTTCTTGCAGCTTTCCTTGGATGATACACTTTTCTGGATTTTCCAAACTTTTAGGCTCTCCACTGTACATTGGCTTCACCATAACATTTTTATGAACTGCCCTCTCAGGGACACACTGCTTGGCCTCCCAGGCCCTTTGCAATGGAGGTGGAAGCCATTTTACCTTCATAATTTGTACATTTTCCTTGCACATAAAATCATCACCAGGTGGATGCTGCTGCCATGGTTTGCTGCCAGCTGGAGCAGTAGCCAGGCTTTTCTCTCTCTTGGCTGTAGGGGTTGATTGCTTGGATCATTGAGCTCTGTGAATCTGATTTTGAAGAAAAGCTTCTCTATGTTGCCACCATTCTGGAACCTCATATGGCCTCTGTTGCCATTTTGGAGCATGGTGCTCTTCAGTTTCTCCTCTAAGCAAATTCAGTTTTGTAGTTTTGAAGCTGCAAAGGCTGTGGACCTTATGCTTCCCATGGCCATCTTTCTTATCTCTCTGTTTCTCCTCAGCAATCAAAGTCTCAAACCTGTCTTTATAATCCATAGCTTTCCTAGAATTTTCCTTCTGATCAAATTCACAGAATTGTAAATTATCCTGCTCAGCTATTTCCACTTGATTTGCAGCATAAAGCTGCCTAAAAGCCCCCAACAATAGCCATGCCACAGCCTCAAAATTCCATTTGACTGCTTTGAAATTTCCCTTTCCAGATTAATCAGTTCATTGCCCTTTCTCAGACAAAGTCACTGTGCATGAGCAAAATGCAGACAAACTTTGTGCTAAGCCAGAACATTCACTGTGTGGAGTCCAATAACCAATGTAGTCTTTCTCAGAGGAAACTTCTCAAGCCTGGTCTTTAGCCTCAGGCTTTCTGTCAGCCTTCTGGTCTCCTGACCTCTGACCAGAATCTCATCTATAGAACAGCCTAAGCTGCTCCAGCTTTATGAATCCAGGTGACATGTCCCACCCTTTCCAAACTCTACCCACGAGCCATTTCCAAAGCCTAGCAAAAACATGGTCAGGTATAGTCACAGCAAATGTCCCCACTCCTAGGTAGCTATATCTGTGTTAGTTAGGGTTTTACTAGAGAAAACCAGTGTAACACAAGATATACAGATGTAAAAGAAGTAACGAGATTGGTTTAAGATGGTCAGCCACAGTCAGATGAGGAAGCTTGCAGAGGTGTCTACACACTGGAGGCTGAAGGATTCAATCCAAAATCTGGAGTTCACCCCAGCGTCTCATGCAAGTCCACACCTGTAGGGTGATGGGTCTTTGACAGAAGGCCAAAGGCTCTAAGATGAAAGGCTGAAGAGTCTATGCTGGAAAGCTGAAGAGTCTGTACTGGAAGCCAGGAGACAACCTCCAATCCAAAGGTGAAGAATGGAGCTTCTCCCAAGAATGGAATGCATTTGTCTTTCCTCCTTCCTTTTTATGCCTCCAGGTGATGAGCCACCCTAGGGTGGGTCTTCTTCATCCTTGGGTGTAGAGCTGTTAAACCCACTTACTTAAGCTTCTAAATGTCTCAGATTGACAACGCCATTCAACCACTATAGTCTTTAAAAGAAATCTTGAAAAGCTATGTAGCTCTTTGTGTGGGACAAACCTCTGGTCTTAGCTCTGCCAGGTCTAGGGATCCCTGTGTATTGTTCTGATGGGAACTGAGGGACAGCACTCTGTTCTGCCCCCTTGATCTCTGAAGTGTTGTTTAGCACCTGCCTTAAAACCTGTCATGGGATAGGCACACAGAGTACCCATGGAATGTATGCTTGCATAAATCAGCATTAGGAGGCTGGGTGTTTTCTGCATTTGTGGATCATGTGTGGTGATTCTCTTTTGAATTACATGAGTTTGTCATATGTCTCACAAAATAGATACATGAGACCTCTTTTATACCTGTAATGAAAAACCATATATCTGCATACTACTTGTAAGGAAAGATTTTCTGTTGTGGTTTCTACATTAATCTTGTTTCAGTTTTTAAAACAGAATCAGCCCCACCTATTTCTCTTCTATCACTGAAATTAGGGAAAATCTTTTCTGACATAGAAAGATGAGTAGATCCACAATGCTCTCTACATTTTCCCTGTAGACTTTGTCTATCTGGGGTTTTTTCTTCTAACAAGGGGCAGTAGCAGCCAGTCTCCTCCAGTAACATTTGGCCAAACAGAATCTGATGCAGTTACATGAAAGACCCAGAGTAGCATATCACAGTGAGAGAAAGGTCAGAGGTGGGTGGGGACTAGCAGGAGAGTACAGGAGTATGGAGGGGTTCAACACTGAGCAGAAAGCTGGAACTTGAAAAATGTGAAGATTCTACAAATTGATGATGTGCTTAGGTGCTACTGAACTGAACATGTTGAAACTAGGGAAATCTTATGTTTTGATCAATATTATCTTAGAATTTGGAGTTGGAGCTCAGAGTATCTACTGTGAAGCCAGCAGCAGCTGCAGCTCTAGAATTCATGATGACAGGGTACCAGGCCATAGTTTTCACATTGATCCTAGAGCATGTGAGGTCACTGGAGGTGGAGCTGGCACAAGACCTGCGAGGAGAATGTGAGCTCAGTCAGGTTCCAGCCCTGCATCAGCAAAAGGAGAAAAGATCACCAACTATCCTTGTTCCTTGCAGGCCCAAGAAGGTCCCAGGCCCTGTCTGAGACAACTGTGTGCAAAAATCCAGTCCAGCAAAGCTTCCAATTCTGCCTCACCCCCACTCACTTCTGCATGCTTCAGAGTTGCCAGAGGCCCCAAGTCTGGGGGTCTTTCTCTGTGTAAAGTGCCCTGTGCCCTCCCCAGAGACCCACAGACTCAGGGCACTGTCGTTCTCAGCTCAGTGAGCTCAGATTGGTCTGACACAGCCAGCATAGTTTGAGCAGGGTGTCCCATGTCTCTCAGCAGCACCTGCTAGGAGACAAAAAGGAAGGGTCTGTTCCATGGAGGACAGAAGTAAGCAGCAGTGCAGGTCTGGCCTGCCTCTCACCTGCCCACCCAGATATCATGTGGAGCTGGACACCAGACTCCTGTTCCAACTGCAGAAAGCTTAGCCCCAGCATTTTTTTGTCTTCTTTAAGACTGGTCCAGGCAGCCCTCACCTGCTTACAGAAGTCTCTGGATAGTGCTGTGACCTCCTGCCCTCCACTATTCAGGGAAGCCTGAAACACATCTCCCTTTTGAGCCCTCATTGCATGTTGCCTCTGTGAGAAAGAGACTGGAGTCTGCAGTGTTACTCTACTCATGGGTACTCTACATGGTGCTGCTCTATAACTATCTGAGAAGTGAGTGGACAGAGGGAGTGCATCCTGCCTAACTTTCCTCCATCTTCAATTCATATACTGATGCATCACCCCATTCTGTGTACCTTCCAGGGAATCCCTTTCCCCTATTATATGTTCACATGCACAGAGGCCACAAACTTAGGCACATTCACTCTAACGAGGATAGTACATGGTGTGCTCTCCAGGGTGATTGTGTGGCCTGAATAACATGAAATTACAAGAGAGCAGTGGTTATTTCTGCACTGGTCATTGCATCATGGTCAGTGCCTGCAAAATTGATGATTAAAGGCAACAATCACCTCCCTTTATGATGTCTGTGTGGAGCAAGCAGGTCCTCTGATTTCCCCAAGAGATTCCTACTTGGGGTACAATAGAAGCCCATGGAGTGGGCTTCACAAAAAACAGCACAGCTTCATCCAAGTGACTGGCCTTTGGCAGAAGGCAAAACTTGCCCATGAGTAAAGAAAAAAACAACAGTAGACCCAGGGTCCCAGCTCTGTGGAGAAAGACCTGGCTTTAGACCTCACTTTACACTTGGATTTACCCTATAAGTCTAGACAAAATACCATTCTTCTCAGACCTTCCGAGGATGTCCCCGGCACTACAGGGGTCATCCTGGCATCTGCTTGCTAAGGATTTCATCAGTGGTGTTAGATGATGTTCGTAAAACCTGTGGGCAGGTGTCATGTGCACCAGAGGTGAAATCCAGAAAGGGCTGGTATGGAGGTGAATACATTGCACGCAGACCTGGCTCCTGCTGTGTGGTGGTGGAAATGACAATCACCTCCTGGACCTGTTTTCCTGGAGGCATCATAAAGGGGTGGAAGTTCATCAGTTCAGCCATCCTTATGTTCCCTAAGCATCCCAATTTCTTTTATGCATTGTTGCTGTGGCCTTGAGTCAGGACCTCATACAGGCTAAGCAAGCACTGTGGATGGAGATGCACCCCCAAATCTACTGGCATTGTTTCTAGATTTACACGTGTGTGAGTCACCACAGCCATGACCAGGGCTCCTGCTCAATAGCTGAGAGCTCACCTTCTGATGGCCACATTCTGAGTAAAACTTGCCTTGTTCCTTTAAGTATGGATCTCAGTTATTATTATTATTATTATTATTATTATTATTATTATTATTATTAATTAGCAGTGCTGAAAATGATCCCAGGGCCCCAAGCATGGTAAGCATGGTAAGCAAGTGCTCTACCAGGAACTTTCTCTCCAACCCCTCAGGCTTCACCAACAGAATATGGCAGATGGCATGTGATGTGACCTCTAAGGTCACCAACCTCCTGCTGGTTCCCTCTTGTGTTCTTTCCTGCATTCTGAATTTTTGTCTTTCATTTTGTTTGTTTGTTTGTTTTTTATCACTCTCTGGATCTCTGGCTTTGGGATGTCACTGCTATCTCTGCAGCTTCCCTGATGAAAGTCTGAGGAGCCTTGAGTGAAAAAAAAAGGAAAACAGGCAGAGGAGACACCAGGCATTTGTCCTGAGTCCTGCTTATAAGCAAGGGACAGAGCCTCAGAGCAGATTCTGCTACAGTGATGTCTCCACTGAGTCTATAGCTCAGTTCAATAAGCTGTTATGGTAGCAGCTTCAACAAAGTCTCCTGGATTCCTGATGCACAGCACCTTTGTAGTTTGTTTTTTCTTTCAGGTGATATTTGATATTTACATTTCAGTTCTCAGTTATTGAGAACAAAGTTGATGTGACTGTCTCGTAAAATTCTCTGTATTAAGTAGAGAGGATAGGATACACAGAATAGTAAGCTAGACAAATGTGTTACTCATAATTTAACTGATAAAATGATGTCTGAAGTGAATGTACCACTAGCAAGGCAGAAGGAGTCTCCTTCCTGCACTTCCTCACCAACAGCAGTGTGTTTTGACCTAAAAGATAAAGTCTGCTCTTCAGTGCTCTTCCAAGATAATCACTGGTATCTCCTTGTGGGATGAACATTCACTCACTTGGTAACTGAGAATGATAGGAAACATGTCTGAGTTTATTTTCAGTCTAGTTGTGTTCCTGGGTGAAATATTTTCTCCAATTCTCTTGCCTGTGTTTTCCATATTTTGAAATTGACTACTGTTGTGATTTTTATTCTTTTATGGCATATAAAGAAGCGTTTCTCAGATACATGACTTCCAAATATTTTATGCCATTCTATCAATTGGCCTTTTGTTTTATTTTATTTTATTTTTATATCAGGAATCAATCTCCGGACCTCGCACTTGTCAGGCAGGTGCTTGTGCCACTAAGCTATATCTCTAGCAGTCCTTTTAGTCTTGTAACAAGCCTTTTATGGAGCATTTCATAATTTCAGTGAAACCTAATTTACCATTTTTTTTTGTTCTCTTATGGATCATGTTTAAATTTTTCTAATTGGAATTTTCTACCTATCCCTGGAGTAACCCAATTTTGTCCCATAGTAATGTGTATTTGTTATTTACACATTCTTGGGGTATGATACCTAATTCCACAACTAAAAGTCAGAAGGTTTGTATGGGCTGTCAGTGGTGTTAGTCCAGATTTGACTCCAAGGCAGGCACTACCTAGTAGAAGTGGTAGAGATGGAAAGCTGTTGACCTAATGGCACAGAAGCAAGGTAGGAAGTGAGGCACCAGGAGGGAGGGTGATACTCATTTTCCCTCCTCAACCTCCAACCCACCTCCCAGATGAGTGACATTAACAACTCCATCCCGGGAACTCATCAGTGGATAAACCCATGGAGAAACATAGAACCCCTATGATAAATTCACCCTCTACACACAAGAGCCTTTGAGTGAAAATTTACATCTAAACCATAAGCATTACTGTGGACTTATGTTTTGGTTCTGTTCCTTGATCCTTTCTCATTTTTCAGTTAATCCTGATATGGTAAGAGATAAGGGTTAAAAACCTCCTTTGTATGTGGCTCTCTATGGACCATACACACATCTGACACATGTACAGATGCACTTATCATGGAAGTTGCTCTTCTTCCACTGAAATGCTGTGGAATTTTCTGGAAAGTCAATTTCCACATATGTGTAGTAGTATGTTTTGTCCTTTCAACTACCATAACTGTTTCTTTTTAAAAATATTTAGATTTTATTTTGAAGAGAATAAAACCAAGCAAGATAAAGCAGAATAAAGGCAATGAGAACAAACTAGTGTGACACAAGACTTCAAAACAATAGGAAATCAATAGTTGCCTTAATGTCTCTTATCTTCCAAATAGCTGCATATACCTTCAGACATGGTAAAAATCAAACAGAGAAGAATAGAACCAATAAAAACAAAACAAAGAGTGCAATAAAGGACTTCAAAACAAGGCAAGAGTAAATCCAAAAAGGCTACCATAATGTATCTTATTATATTTGAAATAGCTGCTCATGCCTTCGAATATAAGAAAATCCAACAAAATGAAATAAAATAAAACCCAACCCAATAAAATAATGGAAATCATACAGGGCTTCAATACAAGAGAATATGGAGTTTAACTATGGTACC
Source organism: Cavia porcellus (assembly GCF_034190915.1). Lineage (NCBI taxonomy): Eukaryota > Metazoa > Chordata > Mammalia > Rodentia > Caviidae > Cavia > Cavia porcellus. The sequence goes on from NW_026947536.1 coordinate 3,418,740, forward strand.
ACTTTCACAAGGAGAGGCCCCAGTAGATGCCACACTGTGTATCCTTATCTTCTGAGTAGATAATCAGACCTCTGGCCCTACACCTGCAAAGTCAGTGAAACACCGAACACCACAGGGATCCAAATGCATTTCACCTCATGAAATCTCATCACAGCCTGTGTTTCCCCAGGTTGGCCAGTCCCTTACTGGTGGTGGTGGTGGTGGAGTGGCTGGCTCTTCTTGTTTCTCATCACACATGCCAAAAGGGATGGACATCTGGCTGTCTCCTCACTGGTGGCAGATACTTGCACATGGAAAGGTTTGCCCAGAGGACTTGCTTCTTGGTGAATTCTTGTTCTCTTCCCCCACAGTCCATGAGTGGCATTGACTCATGGGAAAACCATGGGGTCTGAAGGTCTGCTCCTGTATCCCCTATGGTGGCAGTGCCCTGTGCACAGCACTTGTTTACAGGGAAGGTTTGCTTCCTGGTGATTTCTTGTTCTCTTCCCCCATAGTCTGCAAATGGTGGTGACTCATGGTCTGGCTGTCCCCCTGGTGGTGGTGTCCCACACATAGTGCTGGTTCCCAGGGAGGGCTAGCTTCTTGGTGAAATCTTTCATTACTGTACCTTGAATATAAACAATTTTCTCCAAATTCTTTTCAGTTGCTCTTAGAAACTGGCTACCTGTTTTATGACCTCAGCATTATACCATACATATCTAAGTACGGCTGAAATACATTTTGTAGATCTCTATATGTTGGGTAAAACTGGGATTATTTCCTACAACCTCACAGAGAAAAAAGAGATAGAAAACCTGCATATATATTATACAGCCTAATGATCTCAGATTCATGCTGCTGTATACCACAAATGGTTTTGCACAGAGGGCCTGGTGAGTGTGGTGTGCATGTGAGGGAAGAAATCCTCAAACATCATTCAGGGAATGTGAGGAAAGAAAACCAAAGAAAAACAAAGGAGCAGGGCCCACATACTTCATGGTCTCCAGAATGCAATCAAGATGGCAAACCTAGTTTACCCACCCTTTGAAGATTGGGTGCCAGAATGCAGTGTTTCACAAATTCAGGTACATTTAATAGCTGATTGAGCTAGGGTTTAGGTCAGAAGGTGCTGCTGTGTCAGCTGAGATGGCATCACGAGAAGGACCCTGTGTGGCAGACATCTGGGCTGAGTACAAGGAGAACACAGACAGGGCACCCTAGTAGAAATTAGAGTCCTGACCATCTAGACTCCTGTGTGTTTAGCCAAAGCAGGCACCATCTGAGACCTGAGCAGAGGTATTGAGCTCTCAGATGAGCAGAGAAGGCCCTGCACAGGAATGATTGCCTGGTAATTGCCAGTAATATGGGGCAAACAATAATGCTGTGTTGCTACTGTGGGCTTTGCATGCTTTGTGATTTCTGGGGACCTCACCTGGAAAACACCCTTCAGCCTCAAAGCCCAGATGAGTGCCATAGTGGGCAAGATGAAAGGGGGTGTCCCCTTGGAGACTCTATAAACAGCACCTCACAAGGGAAAACCCTGTGGGTTGTAGACAGGATTCACCTGGGCTCTGCTGTCAACCATAGGCTTCTTTTTGGTGGTGTTGGAGGCCCTTGAGACTGGAAAGTGATCCATCTGACACTCTGGGACATGTTGAAGGTCTTAGAAATGATAGACATGCAAATGCCGTGGAGGACTTGGAATCATAGCTGGCTCCTACAAAAATCACACTGCATGGCCCATGGAGCACCGCCTCCTCCTGAGGTTAAGGCCCTATGACCTGAACAATCCCTATGTGAGTTCCTTGATATTGCATGAGAGGCCTACTACTTGACAGAAGGTGCAAGATGAGGAACCCCCAGCCCAAGGACGGGTACTCTAAGGACCGCCCATCTCTACCTGTAACACATGTATGCAGTGTACATGGCCATGAAACATGGAAACTGGTGAAACAATTGAAGCAAAAGTTGAGTGAAACTGTCCCAGTATGGCTGTTACAGATATGGGACAATGGGCCTAATAACACAAGGTTGAGTTCACAGGAGGTGTCCCAAAGGCTACCCCAGCCAGCAATGCCACTAAGTGACAAGTTCTACAGAATGTGCACAGGACAGTCTGTGAACAGATAAGCAGACTTTGAAAAACTGGTTGATAGCAGCAGCCTGGGATCAGAGATACCAGGCCATCAAGGTGCTGATTCAGAGGGCATGGTTACACCACAGAGACTGGGGCCTCTTATGCACAATGGCTGGGGTTGGGAACCAAGGAGCATAACTGGATGCAGCCCCTCTGTATTCAACAGGTAAATACAGAATTGGGGCATGCCACTGTGGAGTAGGTACCACTTGAGCTGTGCAGCCATATATCATTGATAAATGATAGAAACACTTGGGGTGGCAATCGCTCACCAGGCTGGTATCCATTGATTGGCTAACTGTAGAAGCCTAATAGGTCATGAGCTTCCTATGAATATGGGCCATGAGCTGCCTATAAATATCAGACACTGACCAGGACACTGCACCTGGAGATTTCCACATATCTAGGACACTATTAAATCCACCATCACAGACACATCGCCCTATTGGGACACTGTTCTATAGGTGCCACCATCCTCAACAGGTGCTGCAATACTCTACAGGAGGCCTGGTTGTTTAATCTGGTGGCTGTGTTGCTACCAGGACCAAGTGTTATACACCCAGCCCTCCAGCTTGAAACTCTTGGTAACGCAGGACCAAGGCCCTAAACCTCACTTGCCAGGCTTTGATGTTGCTCATAGATAAATTTCTGAAATGCTAAACCACATGAACCTTGCTTTGCTAACCTTCAGCTTTGCAGCTGAAGGAGGTACTTGGGCCCACTTGCATGCAGAATGTGAAATGGATATCCCTGATCACCAGGGGCAGAAGCAAGAAGCCTTGCAAAAATGGGTGTGGAGTTCTCTGCCCAGGGGAACAGTAGGACCTACTCATCAAGTACTAGGAATCCTTGGGATCCACCTGGCTCTGGATGGCCATAAGCTGCACTGTGGTTGCATTAGTAGTATTAAGCAGTTACCTTTATTGCTACCATGGTCTTTGTGTGCATGAGTCCACCCGATGTGTCGCTTACAATAAGCACAATTTCCCAAACTTTGAGGGTGTGGGATGTTGGAAACATTCACATTGCTTCAAGCCCAGAGGGTTGGAGGACCTGTAAGGACATGTCCCCAACATTTAGCATTAGCACACCATTGTCACAGTTATATAAGCAGTAGTTAGCATAGACAACCATGCATGTGCTCAGGTTTTTGACAGTACACAAGAATGTAATGCCTGATGATGGCTGTTATATATGGGTTGGATAATAAAGATGCTTGTTTACTGATGCTGCTAATGATGGTTGCATGTTGTTTCTTCTCCATGGTGATCTCACCTGCCAAAATACCACTTTACCTCCCCAACTCTGAGAAAATCTCATGCCCCAGACACAGCGAACTTCAATAACCAACCAACACACAGGCCCTGTTCCCTGTCCCCAGGCACTCATCACATATTAAAGCCCAAATCCCTGGTGGGCACACTTATAGTGAAGAGACTGAGTTTCATTCTTTTGCCCTGGTGTCACTTCCTAAGCCCTGCAATGTACATTTGCATTAATTCCATCCCATCCCTGTGTCCTGCAGGTCACTGAGTGTCTCAGGTGTTCTGACCTGGACTGGAACATGGTTCTCTAAGCAGCAGATGCGCGGTTCCCCAGCTTGCTGCTCTGTTCATAGTCTGAAAGGAGTCATTACTGGGCAAAAGACCCAGGGCAATAGCATCTCTTGGCCCCACTTTGACACATGGCAGCCAAGTAACAGGGCATGTTGTCTCCCTTACTTTCTGAGCCTGACGAGAATCACTTGAACTGGTACAGTGCCACATGGCAAGCTGAAGCACAGAATCAGTGCTGGCCAACATGGAAAAATTCAAGTCCCCGTGTGTGGTTCCATGTGGGAGCTGAGCACCGTGAGTGGCAATTTGAGACCTCTGACTATGGAGCACCCCAGAGGTGATGTAAGGTGTGAGTCCCTGTGTGATGCATAAGTGACCTGGATACATAAGGAAACAAATGCAGATGCTGCTGTCTAGTTGAATCTAAGTAGACACAATACCTTTGAAATGACTCAGGGTGTGGGCAGAATGGAATCAGGCCAAGGACAAAGGCTGGGTGAACCAGATCATGAAGCAGGGCCTTCAGATCTGGACCACACATTGAAAAGCAGTTAAGTAAGGAAGCCCAGCCCAACTGCATCTGGGGACAAATTCCTACACACTGGGGCCATGCATCTCTGTCCTGTCCCAAGACCAGCTGACTGTGTTATAAGGCCTGGCAGTATAGTCAGCATGTTAGTGGCATGTCTCTGGGATGTATAGCACGTGGACAGGAGATGGGCTCAAAGCCCGCCTGTGTAAAATGCACACAGGGAATTTGCCTCTGTCCCACTGGCTCTCCCTCAGGTGTGCTGGTCTAGAACAATGGAATGAGTTCTTTTTGTCTGGCTAGCTAGTTGGCAGACTGCCTCTGTGTTCTCACCTTCCTGCCCTCTGGCTACACAGTCACAGCACCTAGGACCTGGGCCCAGGTGTTCAGTGAGGCTTTAGATGAGTGTGGTGCGTAAGGCAAGTATCTGTGCAATCAACAATGGGCTGGCTGAGATTTGAGTGGCTGCAGAGTGGGGAGAGAACCCCATGTATTTCATTCACCACCACATTGATTCTGGGGTCATGAAGTAGAGAGCAGGGATCCTTCCTGTCAGCTGTCACTTTTTACCTCTTCTTTCCTTCCCATGACCATTTACTGGGAGGCTGTGTAGATGTGACAGTGCCGGATAATGTATATTGAAGGCCTTGTTAAGCATCTCCACCCAGACTGCCTGGCAGTAGCTCGGACATGGAACCTCAGTGGGAGAGAACTAGGGAGGGAGGTGGAGAAGGACCAAGGGCTTTCTCCTGGAGACAGCAGTTACAGAGGGACAGGGGGCTCATTTGACTGTCTCTGTCAGAGCCACATTTGAGGCTGTATCCTGAGGCCAGAGAGGAGACAGCAGTTTTGATCACTTTGCTGGAAATCAGGGGTCTGGCAAAGCTAACAAGGCAGGGCTTGGGGGCCAAACTGAGGGCTCCTCCAGAAGATTTGCCTCTGACTGTTTTTCAGTTTCTGTTCTATGACTTAATCATCAACAGCTATTGGCAGTGTGGGTTCACTTGTCTCCCCAAGAGTGAGCTGCTTCTGGGAATCTGGGGCAGTCAGGACAAAGTGAGATCTCTATGTGTCTGTGTAGGTTATGCAGAGAGAAAAGTATAAAAGTGCATGTTCCTGTGACAGGAAGATTGGCCCCTCAAATTCCATTAGTGAGGTCTCAGTTTGAGGACAGCTGGTGCTTTGTTCTGGGGCTTGCTTCTGCCTGAAGGACTCCTTGCCAGTCAGGTAGAGCATCTGTTTCCTGTGAAATTAATATTTCATTAGTTGCTCTTTTTTTCCCATATGTCAGAAATGGGTCTCTTTTCTGTGCATTTTGTTTATATTTTATAATATATTCTTATTAGTGCCTATTTATAGTACATACTGATTACAATGATGATCGACACATGGTCCATTTAATGTGCCAAGTGCAACCTAGGCCCTGCCTGGTACATTATGGTTCAATACATCAACCAGTAACTGTTACGATGTTTGCTTGCATTGAGCACCCATTTTCACCACCCAGCCATTGCCAGCATAAAGCTCTGCTCAACCTGTATTATCCTTTTTTATAGTGACACAAATTTGGGAGCTTGCAGGATTTGGCAAATGGAGGGTTTTGGGTGCTGTGTGGAGGGAGTACAGGGCAGGCTGGTTGAAGTCATGAACTCAGGCTGTGCGAGGACATTGATGAGATGGTTCCTACAGTGTTGGTGGGCACAGACTCAGCACAGGGAGCAGTCTGAAGCCCCTACCCCTTGTGCATACTATTTGGGAATGGAGGGGGGGCAGGGATCACTGTGAGAGGTTTATTGTGTATCACTTTCCCAACTCACCTTGATGAATGGTGCCAAATCATGTGCGGTGTCTGACTCTAAGAATCCAGTGTGGTAGGGAGCTCAGTGCAGAGCCTGTGTCAGACACAAAGGATGGGTGGCCCTGAAAGAAAAGTCACTCTGTTGACACAAGTACAGAAAGTTATTAACATCTCATAGAATGACCCCTGGGTACAGGTTAGAGAGAGAGAGAGATGAATCAACTACATTCTGATGGTGCCAGACCATAGCAGTAGATTTAGTGGTTTTTTTTAAAATGCCTAGTGAACCTGGTTGAGGTGTGGAGTCTCTGTAATTCCTATACTCTACCAGACTAGGGCAAGAGGGTCACACACTGGAGCTAGAAGTCAGCAAATTAGGTGGACAGTGAGACCAAGTGTCAAATTTAAGAATCAAAAAGTAAAAGTAAAAAGGGATGGAATGTAGCTCTGTGTGAAGGCCCTCAGTGCACCCTCCTGTAAAAATAGGAAATTTATACACCTGTAAAGAAGCTGAATCAAAAATATGCTACAACTTCCATGAGGGAATATTGAACCAAACTTCCCCCAGTGTTCAGAATGTTCTGAGATTTTGTATTGGTAACAGAAATGCAATCAAAATGTAGAGAATGTTCATCCATCTGTAAGAAGCAGAGACGGGGTGGTGCCATGCTGTTCAGTTGTCTGCTGAGATGTCACGGGGATGCACTGTCTTCATGGAAATATAGGAGCTGGTAAAGCTGCATTTGTCAGAGGTCACCATGGAGCTCTGTGCCCAGACACTGCGTATCTTCAGATCCCATGGACAGGAACAAGTCCTAACCCAACTCCTATAACTGAGACCTAGAAACATCACTGCTAGGACAACAACTCAAACAATGACATTTGCAAAGTTGACTGTTTCTTATGGGATAGAAGATGACAGCACTGTGTATCCAGCTCCTACATGTAATCCCTGAGGAGCTGTTCCATACATACACTCCGCACGTAATGACTTAAACACCTGGCCTGACCCTAAAATGAGACAAGAGGAAGAGCACCTGGGAGAAAGGCCACTGTTCCTGAATGGAACAACAGTCACTATGTTGTTTCTTTTATTATTCACTCACATTGTGTTGTATATTTAACTGTAATTCTGGTCCAAGAAAATATTGGTTAATTAATTGAAGATGTGAAAAACTAATCAAGGACATTTATCTAACATTATGATTTGTAACAAAAAACAATATTAAGCAGTCACATCCAGCATCCTCTTGTTGAAGAGAAACTTGAATGCATTGATGTGAAAAATATAGCAGAGGTAAATTCTGAGGACATAAGATGAATAGTGGCTGGAATACAGCAGGAGGGGAAAGAAAACAAAACTGCTATGTTTACAATATTGACAAAAATGTGGTAGAAATGGGCAGTGGTGAAATTTTCACAACAGTGAGCATGCACGGAATGAACCAAGGTGATTATTTTAAACAACACTGAAATCTTAAATTTTATTTATATTGGTTGTATCACTGGCATATCTCTGGGAAATAAGGGTAGCAGTGAATGCAATAATAAATAAATCTGGAAGAGAGGGGAATGGCATCTGTGGGTCAAGAGCTGCCCACAGGTAGAGCTGAAGAGATGACTCCTGCTGGGGAGCCACCAGGAGGTCCTGCTCTGCAGCTGGTGGACAAGGGAATCCTGGTGCCTGCTCTTGCTGTGGGGTCAGAGCAGGTGAGGGAGCTGCACGTGGAACTGGCATGAGCTCTGAAGGTTCATCTTCTGCATGGGCTGAGACTGCCCCTATTAGTTTCAGGAGGAGAAAAGATCACCAACTGTCCATGAACTTCTCGGGGCAAAACTGTCCCACTGCTTGGCAGAGGCAGCCGTGTGCACCAACACAACCCCAGCAAAGCCTCCCAGACTGCATCCCCACACTGACTGCTGAATGTCTCATGCTCCTGGGGCACCCAGCCTCTGTGTGGTTTGCTGAGTTCCAAGACCCATCTCCTCCCCAGAAGCGCACCGCCACACCACTGGGCTCCTTACCTTTGGACTCAGGCTTGGTGGCCTCAGGAGGCTCCAACTGTGTCCAGAGAAGCTCACCCTGGTGATCCCCATGAGTGCAGAGTTGCAGTGCAGAGTCAAGCACAGAAGAGGTGGACCTGGGGCTGAGAGGTTGGGAGCAGAGTGAGAGGCCTGGCCTTTCCTCTCACACTTCACGTGCAGCTCACCCATAGTGAAGGGTGCATGGGCCTTGTGCACAGCCTATACAGTGTCCAACTACTTCCTCTTCTACCCAAAGTGGGGGCAGTGTTGGCCCAAGGAGCCATCAGAGGCTGAATGGTAAGGAGACGTTGGTTAATTGTATCACATGTCTGCCTTTCTCAGGGAAGCCTGACACAGCCTCTCCCTGCCCTTCCCCAGTGCAGCTCAGCTTGGTGAAGGCAGAGACTGATATCTGCTGTGTCTTTGCACTCAAGGGCTCAGGAATCCTGTTCCATGAACATCTGAGAACTGAGGGTCAGTCCATATCTGTCCTTCCACTCTGCAGTCTCTAGCTCAGGCAGCGATGTGTTTCCCAGTTCTCTTTGCCTCTGTAGAACTCCTCATCCATTGTCTGTACCCACATCTAGGGAATCTGGGATACAAAACTGTCGATGTCCGCTCCCGGCCGGCAGGAAGGACACACGACAAAGTCTGGTAGTGGACAACCTTTTCTTTTTATTTTCCTTCTCCGTACAGCCTGCCCTGGGTTCTCCCAGCTGAAGCCTCCTTTGGTCCGCTCCCCGCGGCTCCTTTTGTGCTTCAGTCTGCCCCAAAGCCTCTACCGGTCCGCTCTCCGCGGCTCCTTTTGGGCTTCTACTTCCGGGCTTCTACCTGGCTTCTACTTCCGCCCAGGGGTGGCACCGGTATATATACGGGTACAGTGTCCAATCATGTTAAAGTAAGCAAGGCAAGCTGATTGGCTAACATCATCAGTTGCCAGGCAGACTATATTGTTGAGCGGGTTGTTTACGCGGTAAGCAGGAAACTAACATATTCGATGGGAGGGGTAATCTACCTCAGGCCTCACTCTTTACTACAGGCCTCACGTCCGCCAAGTGAGGCGACCGGGCTCGGGGCTGCGGCTCCCAACATCTCCCCCTTTTTTATTTTTTATGAATGTGCGCATCGTAGCCCTTCCTGGACTGGGTGCAGAGGCTTATGCCCTATGTGTAGGCCCACCGTAGGTCCTTGGCTTAGACCCTGGTCGGCCGTCCCATGGTCTGCCAAGGCCCTGAGGCCCTCGTCCTTTTTCTAGGGCCAGGCACAAACTGGACGGAACCTGGATGCACACAAGCTTGCACTCATTTCCTCTCCGTAAAGAAATCCCCTCGGAGAGAAATTTAGACCTGGGCAGCATCTAACAGTCCAGCGGCTTACGTGTAGGATGGGGTAGGGCCTGGCTTAGGTCGAGTCGTGCTGGGGAGGCACGCTCTTACCCGTCATTGACTCACCTACCCTGCTGTGTATTGTCACCTTATGGAGGAGAATGAGGGATGCCCGCCATATCTAGACTCGGTCGTGGGCCAATTGAGCAAGCCATGCATATGCCTGAGGATCTTCTTGTCCATTTCGGGCTACCGCTATTTCTATTCATCTTGTTGGTTGGTCTGTGATGGATCTCCGGTAGGGCAGGTCTGATCTTTAGTCGAGGGCTTTGTTGTCCGTGTCGGTCTCTCCGGTATCCACAGTGGTTCTCGTCCCGGTTCCTGTGGGAAAACACAAACCGCGCCTCGGTTCCAGCTGACCACTGGATCCGGGCCCATCCATTGTCCTGTCAGGACATCTTTCCACTTCACCCACCCTTTATGGTTGGGGGAAGGGTTGCAGTGCTCCACAGCTGGGGAGCGATTATCATTATTTAAATTTAAAAAATTGTGTGTGAATAGTGCCATGGATAATCGTGCCTTTGGGGCCAGGCCTTGGCCTACTCCCCCTTTTTGTTTTTGTAAAATTTCTTTGAGGCTTCTATGAGCCCTCTCAATGATTCCTTGACCTTGGGGATTGTATGGGATACCATGTTTTAATTGAACCTCCATCATTTTGCAGAACTCATTGAAAGCTTTGCCTATATAGGCTGGTCCATTATCAGTTTTTAATATTTTTGGTTTGCCCCATGCGGCCCAAGCTGCCAGGCAATGATTGATCACATTAGACACTTTTTCACCTGTTTCTGCTGTTGCAAATATGACGTGAGAACAGGTGTCTGTGGAAACATGAACATATTTAAGAGTCCCAAACTCCTGTATATGTGTGATGTCCATCTGCCAAACATCACCAGGGATCAAACCTCGAGGGTTTACTCCCATCGGTATGGCAGGTTTGTATGTGGCACAGGAGTCACATAGTCGCACGATATCTTGTGCATCTGCTCTAGAAACATGGAAATGGTTTGCTAGTGTCCTGGTGTTGACATGAAACTTATCATGGAAGGCACGGGCTCGCTCGATTGGTGTTAGTAAGGTAAAAATCCATAACGGGCGAGTGGCAGTGTCAGCAGCCGCATTCCCCTGTGCCATAGGCCCTGGCAGGGATGTATGTGCTCTTATGTGGGTGGTGAAGACCTTATGGTGTCTGTTCTGAAGCAATGTCTGGATAGACAGGAACAGCCCAGCCACTGTGGAAGTGGATCTAATTAAACCGGCAGTCTCAAGCACTTGCATAGCATTGACCACATACCTAGAATCGGAGACAATGTTAATGGCTTCTGAGAACTGTTCAAGAATCATTTTAACGATCTGCAGTTCCACCACCTGAGGCTGATCTGGTTCAAATTGTATGGTAACCGGGGGCTTGCCTAGGATCACATAGGCGCCTATCCCCGTCTTAGAGCCATCTGTGTATATTGTAGTTGCTGGGACTAATGGCTCAGAGGCAGTAACCTTTGGAAAAATTATAGGGTGCTGAGTGACAAATGACAAGATAGGGTCTTTAGGGTATTGATTGTTTATATCCCCATGGAAAACACATCTCAGAATGGCCCAAGTATCTATGCAGGCAGCCAGGGTCTTGATCTGGCTAGCGGTATAGGGTACTCGGATGGCTTGTGGTCCTGAGCCAAAATGTTGGACAGCTCTATCATGCGCTTCAAGGGCCAATGAAGCGACTGCCTCCGGGTAATGCTCTATGACTTTTGCAGGTGAGACCTTAGGGTGTATCCACAGTAGTGGTCCTTTCTGCCAAATCACCGCTGTAGGCTGTAGACTAGTCTGTAGCAAACAGACATCAAAGGGTCGCCCTGGTTCAATTCTGTGTAAGGTAGCCCCACCTAAGGCTTCCTCCACTCTCTGTAAGGCAGCTCTTGCCTCAGGAGTGAGCCTCCTGTGGGAAGCTATATCTGGGTCTCCCTTCAGAAGGTCGAACAGGGGTTTGAGATCTGAATTTGGTATATGTAAATATGGCCTAATCCAATTAATGTCCCCCAATAGCTTTTGCATGTCATTTAGGGTCCTAACGCCATCCGTCCTAATGGTGACCTTCTGCGGAGAGACTAGCATAGGGGAGATTCTCGCGCCTAAGTAGGTCACCATTTCTCCTCCCTGAATCTTGTCGGGGGCAACATGCAGATTAGCTTGTCTCAGGGCCTTGACCAACTGGCTGAGCATATTATTTAGCATGTCTGGGTCCCTGCCGCTGAGCAAAAGGTCGTCCATGTAATGCATACATCTTATCTTGGGAAAGGATTTTCGTAGGGGGGCCAGTAGGGAATCAAGGTAAATCTGACACATAGTGGGACTGTTGGCCATGCCTTGGGGCAACGTTACCCACTCGTATCTGAGATCAGGGCTTTCTTGGTTAATGGTGGGCAAAGTAAAGGCGAACCTATGAGTGTCCTCTGGGTGCAGGGGAATTGAGAAGAAACAGTCTCTAAGGTCTATAACATAAACTGGCCAGGACTGAGGGATGGCTGAGAGAGCTGGCAGCCCCCTCTGGACCGCCCCCAGGGACTGCATCTGCGCGTTGACCGCCCTTAGATCATGGAGCAGCCTCCACTTGCCAGACTTTTTCTTAATTATAAAAATGGGGGTGTTCCATGGGGAGGTTGACGGCTTAATATGTCCTAATCTAAGTTGTGTACTGACTATTTCTGACAAGGCTAATAGCTTCTCCTTAGGCAGGGGCCACTGAGGTACCCAAACCGGATCATTTGATTTCCAGGTGATTTTGATCGAAGTGGGTAGGAGAGCTTCTTCAGCGGCCCCTAAGAAAAACCCAATCCTTGCCTACCTTTTTTGTTCTCTACTGGTATTGGGGATGTCCGACCCTGCAGGGCATTGCCCAAGCCTTTGCCGGGGGTATATCCCTGGTTCCTGAGTATATCCTTAGCCTGGGGGGAGCAGTTTGACGTAAGCGTGACATCCATCTGAGTGAGGATGTCCCTTCCCCATAGAGACACTGGCAACTGCAACACAAACGGTTGGAAATGGCCCTGATGACCCTCCTCATCGCACCAGAGCAGGGTTGAAGCACTAACCTGAGGAGCTGACACCATCCCCAGGCCCTGCAGCGTGTTATCTGCAGTGTTGGTGGGCCAGTTGGAAGGCCAATCCTTTCTGGAGATAATGGAACGGTCAGCTCCTGTGTCTAGGAGCCCTGTTATATTCTTGCCATTGACCTTAAGTGAGAGCATGGGCCTTTTACCAAGTGTCATATGGAATTCCCTCAAAGACTTCCCCTGAGGAACCGAAACCTTGACTTTCTCTAATTTTCTGCTTTGAGGGAAATCTCTTGTGGAGACTGGGGAGCAGCAAGAGCTGCGCTATCTTGTCTCCTTTATTAATTACCATAGTACCCACAAGAGATTGAACCATAATTTTAATATGTCCTGTGTAGTCTGAGTCTATGACCCCCGGGACTACTGTGAGACCCCGAAGGGCCGTGGAGGATCTCCCGATCACCAGACCCACGGAATTTTTGGGTAACGGTCCCTTAAAAGTGGTTTCAACCACTTGAACACCCATATCAGGCACTAATATAAGTCCTGAGGCGACACTGAGGTCCACACCTGCTGACCCAGGGGTGGCCCTTGTTGAAGGCTGCCACCCTGAGCTGTCCTGTCTCTGGGGCGGGGGCCCGCCTGTGAAGGGGGCCCCCTCTGGCCGTTTTTTGGCTCTCTAGCATCTTGTCCACAAATACGGTTGCCCTGAGCATCAAAGACCGACCTACACTCCTCAGCTTTGTGTGATCCCTTCTTGCATCGCCCACAAACATATGGTTCTTCATTCCTAGGACGAGGCCTAGCATCTGCATTGTTTGGGCAGTGACGTTTAATGTGTCCTGGCTCCCCGCAGGCAAAACACCCTTTAGCCTTACATTCCCCTTCTAACCCGCGAGGTCCCCTCTGCTGTACAGCCGCGGCCAGGAGAGCAGCCACTCCCGAGTTGGAGAGCGGCCCCCCTATCTCTCTGCATATCCTAATCCAGGCATTGAGGTCCTTGTTCTTATGAGGAGCTATCGCTGCCTTGCACTCCTTTGTACACTGTTCGAAAATCAGCTGCCTCACCAGCGGTCGAGCCACTCCCGGATCAGAAAATATCTTATCGGCAGCATCTTGCATTCGGGCCACAAAGTCAACAAATGGCTCTGTGGTACCCTGAATTATTTTTGAAAGACACAAGGAGGCTGTTCCGGCACCACTTACTTGCTTCCAGGCGCGGAGTCCTATGGCATTGATTTGCTCATAGACAGCGCCGGGGAACTGGGTCTGATCATCAGAGTGTCGACCTTCTCCCATAAGCATTTCTTTGTTCCACCCCCGGTTTCCTCGATTGGCGTTTTTCTCAGCCTGCTCTGCAGAGAACTCTGCATACCAGGCTCGCCAATCCAGGTAACTACCCGAGGGCAGACAGGCCTTTGCCAGCTGAATCCAGTCCGCGGGGGTGAGGGGCCCAGAAGACAGATTCTCCAGCATGGCAATGGTGTAAGGCGCAGTCGGCCCAAAGGTTGTAACTGCATTTTTAAGTTCTCTAATCTGCTTTATCTCAAAAGGCTCCCATACATTGCATCCCTGGCCCATAGCTACTTGTACAGGAAATATCTCGTAGGGGCCACTATCTATCCCAGGTGGATGTACCTCATGAGACAAGCGTCCCCCCTGCCAAAGCCGCCTGTGAAAATACCGACCCGCCGGCGGCGGAGCATAAGACGGCAGCCGTGATTGGGCGGAAAATGGGGGCCCGTGCATCACTTCCTGTTCTGGCGAAAGGGGAGAGAGCTCCCAGGCGGCCGCCTCGTGGCGAGGGATCGCCTCCCTCTCACGCCGGGGAGCGCTCAGGAGCTCTCTACTCCTCCGCAGACCAGGTTGAGCAGAGCGCAATTCGCGGCGCGACGCTGGAAAAGAACCCTGCGACTCCTTATTGAGCGACTTAGGCTCCTGACAGCTGGTCTCTTTGGCCTCCCTGCCATTCAACTTTCCCTCGTCCTCGGAGTCAGACGACTCCGAGGCTAGAGCCCCGTCCTCCTCCTTAGCATCCTTGTTCCCCTTGACAGACCCCTCTCGGGAGCTCCCTGACTGGGCCTGCTCAGATACCCTGCGTACTTTTGTAAGCTCTTGAGAGCTTTCTCCACAACCACCCTCGCTCTTAGTGTTGCTACCTAGCATGTTTCCCATTTTTTAATATGTTACTCACCGCGTGAGGCCCAAGGAATCCGCCACTTACGCGTGAGCCTGAGGGGAGTCTAAAAGCCCTGTAGGTGCGCACCACCCAGAGCCCAGGCTTATCCCCAACTCACCTGTCTCGCAGCTCTGTACTGGAGCGTTGTCCACTTCCACGTCGCGGGGGTGATCAGTCCCCGGGCGGGCCTCCAAATGTCGATGTCCGCTCCCGGCCGGCAGGAAGGACACACGACAAAGTCTGGTAGTGGACAACCTTTTCTTTTTATTTTCCTTCTCCGTACAGCCTGCCCTGGGTTCTCCCAGCTGAAGCCTCCTTTGGTCCGCTCCCCGCGGCTCCTTTTGTGCTTCAGTCTGCCCCAAAGCCTCTACCGGTCCGCTCTCCGCGGCTCCTTTTGGGCTTCTACTTCCGGGCTTCTACCTGGCTTCTACTTCCGCCCAGGGGTGGCACCGGTATATATACGGGTACAGTGTCCAATCATGTTAAAGTAAGCAAGGCAAGCTGATTGGCTAACATCATCAGTTGCCAGGCAGACTATATTGTTGAGCGGGTTGTTTACGCGGTAAGCAGGAAACTAACATATTCGATGGGAGGGGTAATCTACCTCAGGCCTCACTCTTTACTACAGGCCTCACGTCCGCCAAGTGAGGCGACCGGGCTCGGGGCTGCGGCTCCCAACACAAAACAATTCCTTTGATGTGAGTCATACCTGTTCTGCTGCCAAGGTTCACTTTGTGGCCTCCAAAGAACATTGAAAGTCAACAGGGAAGTGCTTGCACCTGCTCTGATTACTGGATCATGATCAATATTCAGAAAAGTATCTGCACACAGTGTGTCTTCATGTACCTTTGTGGGTTGATGACAACTACCTGCTCTTCCATGACATCTGACAGCCATGGATGCTTTGCCATAGCCAAGATTTCTTGTTCTGAACATACCCTGAACCCTGTAGAGTGACTCTCCAATCTCTTTTCCAATGAACGGAGCATCTTCCCCCAAGAAGGGGTCAATGAGAGGTTGGAAAGTCATCCTTGGGAATCAGCACTGACTCTGAAGAATTCTTCATGGGGCCAAGGACACAGCTACCCCTTGCTGTGGAGCCCCCATTTCACCTTAACTGACTCTGCAGTCTCGATCCACTCATCACTCCAGAGTTCAGCACTGAAAACTGAAGCTGAGAGAGGCTGTGCACATGGCCAGGACCTGAATCTGCATGTGACCACGTCCCATAGGACTGCTAAGGTAAGAACTAACCTTCCCAGCATTGGGGCATGTGGGGTGGAGATTTTGACCCTAGAGGAGTCCAGGGAGGAGAGTCCAGTCCTGGAACAGCTGTTCAGGAAACCCAGCTCCAGAGGCTCCATCAGGCTGTGAGGCCCATCTGCCTGTACCGTGCTTGCTGTACAGACCTCTGCCAGGTTTTCTGCAGGCTGACTTCCAATCTGTGATGAGATATTGGGGAAACATGGAATTGGTGTCCTGCACATGGCTTCTCAGCAGGGTTTGGGGTTGAAGCATAACCCACACTCCAAATAGTCCACAGAGGCTTGTGGTACAGGGGTTACAGGGGGCCCAGCAGAAAAGGGATCTCATATTAACAGTTACATTTCACAATGGACACTAAGGAATTCTAGCATGCTCAGATCACCTTGATAAAAGAGAGGCTGAATAGAACTCTATGCAGGAACAAAACTTATGAGTCCTAAGACAGCCTCCCGTTTTAGGGGTGAGAAAAGGAGGCTCATTCTGGATATCCATGTCCATTAATGAGGCCCCACAGAATGTTCCCCAGGTTTCTGATGAAAAGTTCCCAGGAAGGAATTAAATTCCTCTTCCATAGCCATGGAAGGTGAGTAGCTGTGTTCTCTGCCCTCTTCTGGAATTCATTTAGCCCAGAAGTTCCTGCAATAGGAACTGAGCTGCATGGAAAAATTCTGCGAGACAAGTGCCAGAGAATGAATAGAATAGCATGGACCTGACATTTGAGGTGAGCACATCTCTGGTGAGGTCACATTGTGTAAGAGTAGAAAGACGCCAGCTAATGGTCCATGGACTGAGCCCCAGAACTGACAATGAAGTGCAGTGGCAGAACTAATCATGAAAGAAATGGAGTCACTTTGTGCCTATGTCCCCATACTCCTGCTCCCACAGATTTGTGAACAAGGTACTTTGCCTGTGATAAGGTAGCGGCTGAGTAGAGAGGATATGGCAGTTGAGGACCTGCAGTCCAGACTCCTTGGAAGCAGGACCATGGGCCTAGTGTTTGCTCAGCCTTGGAGGATGGTGCTGAAAGGGTAATCTGACCCCAAGGTCCTCTCTGTCATTTGTGGGTCCCTATAGTCCTTTCTGCCCACACACGAGCCAGCACCTGTTGTGCATCCTAGAGTCTGGGGCAGGACCATGGCACCCAGGGCCCAGCAAGCAGCTCCAGATCAATTTTATTTTCCTGTGTCCCATATTTCTACCCAAATGGACAGGAGATGACTGGAGACTGTGGATAAATGTGGGCACTGCCCTTTTCCTCCTGCTAGCACTGTCCTGGGTGGGAATGTGACAGTGGCCCTGGCTCACAGCTTCCCAGCCCCTGCTCTTGCCTAGAAATATCTGCCCTCGGTGCCTGTCCTCAGAACCCCGCACACTGATGCCCTAGGGCAGGTGTTATGCAGGGGGACTCACAGTGGTGGCCAGGCCTGACAGTACCTGTGCTGGTCTCAGTGTCTTTGAATGGCTGGCGACTGAGCCTAGCGACAGCTGTCCTGGGCTCCCTCTTGTCTCTGGGAGCCTGAGGGATGGGGACAGTGAGCCATGTCCTTTGCTGCCCTTGTCAGTTGGACATTTCCCAGCAATCATCCTGAAGCCTCTGGGATGACTGAACCATTTTTTCAGCCTTTCCCATGTGGTGGGATGCAGGGGACCTCAAGTCCTGTGAAAACAGCACAACATGTCCCTGTTCACTCTCTATAGCCAACTGTCTGTGAAGGTCTGTCTTTGCGAGACCAAGGTGTATGGTGACCTGAGTCTTCAGCATTCGGTTTGGACCTGTCACTAAGGAAGTGAGGTCATACACTGAGGTCCACAGTTGGGCGTCCCTCTCTGATGCCCCCTTTCTTTTTATTATGGAACAAATCTGTGTCCTCCTTAGAAACAGCAAGTTAAAGAACTAGAAAACTCTGTGTGGTTTTGCTGCACTTTGAAGATTTTAATGCAACAAACCTGTAGATACTTCAGATGTGGCAGGCTGGGTGCCAAGCACACATTTTCCATCCATAGGGTCCATGGTCTCAGAGGATGAGGGACTCAGTGTCTTCACTTACAGATCTGCCACATGGTGACTTTGGTTCCTGGGATTATGTTAGTTTCATTTCAATTCCAAAAGTGAGCATGGAGATGTTCCCAGAATATCCATAATAATGTTCCTTGAATGTTTTATGTTATAGCCCCTGTAGGTCTAGAGGAGCAGGATTCATAGCAAGTTTTACTCTCATGTGCCCATGAATGATTTCTTATTCATCCTTAGATGTTCAACTCAGCCACACACTGGAGTGCTCCATAATTGACATCCTGTGAGGGGGAGAGCAGATGGTGAGTGCAAGGGGAGGCTTTGCAGGGCTGTGGACATTGTCACCCCATGCTGATGAAGGACATATGCCAGTCACTACTGAGGAACTTGTTTCTTAGCCACTGCTGTCACTTCCTGTCCTCCCATCCCAAAGTGACCATGGGCTTTGTGTCCCTGCTGGGTAGTTTGCCTTTCCTAGAGGTGATGGCGCAGAGCCTGTTCAGTTGCAATGCTGTTTGGTTGGTCTCTTTCAAGTGGTGTCTCCTTGCTGGGCTCCCCCTTTGCTGCCACCACATGCTATTATGGGGCTGAACCAACCAAGTGTGAATTGTTTATGCAGCAGGCACTCATCTGCTGATGGCCATTTGTTCTGTTTCCAGGTCAACCCTTGAAAGCAGGCTGCCACAGCCATTCTTACATGAGCTTAAGTGTATACAGACCTTTATTTTAAGGAAAAAGTTCTTAGATGTGAAATTACTGGATCATATTGCTGGTTTATGGCTAACAGAAATTTTTAACGTATCTTTGGAAGCAGTTGTTTTGAGCAGAGTTAGGTGGTTGCTTTTTTTGTTTTGTTTTGTTTTATTATGCTACACTATGCTATGCTCTGTTATGTTGCATTATGTTATGTGTGAGTGAGGATTTTGAAACTCCTTCAGTGTGTTTGCAGTGTTTTTTGATTTGATTTTGTGTAACCAACCTGAGAAAATAAAAGAATATCACATAACTCTTAATAATTTTGTTCTGGGGTAATTTAAAAAGGAAAACACATTCAGGGATATTGGTGCACACATGGAATTCCAATATTCAGAAGGCTGAGGCAGTAGGATTGTTGTGAGTTTGAGATCATCCTGGGCTACAAAGTAAGATCAAGGCCAGCCTGAATTGCATAGCAGCACCCTGTCAAAAAAAAAAAAAAAAAAGAAAGAAAGGCAAGAAGAAAGACAGAAAGAGAAAATAAATAAGTTAAAAATGAAAAGTCACAAATCTCCTGTCAATTGAGAAATCAAATCATTGTGAGGTTTTCTTGCACATGTACTTCAGTCAACAGAACTAGCATAAAGTTTACCATAATGTAGACAGTGATGTGCTGCCAGGTTTGCACTGTTTCAAGTTTTTGAATGTTTTACTAAGATGACTCCAGATATGCTACTGAATACACCCTCTTAGGATTTGGGTAGCTCATTAGGAAGAGAATTTTACCACATTTTTTGTCCTAAATTTATATTTCGAACAAGGATTTTTTCAAGGGGTTACTAGTTTTTGAAATAATAGTAAAAACCATATAAATATTTTCTTTTTGACTCTATGAAAAGGTAAAAATAATTGTAGACTAATAGTTGTTAATGTACCTTGCACCATGATTTTTGAGTGATCGATATTTTCACACATTTATAAAATCTGTTTTTTTTTTTTTTTTTTACAAATTTACTCAAATGGTCTCACTTATTTTCTAAGTTTCCCAGGCTAGGCTTAAATCTTTCCTCATCCTTTCTCACCCTCTCAGAGTGCCAGGATTACAGGTACACATTATCCTGAGATGGCAATTGCTTGCAGTTTTGTGTGTTCACTGGATAAAATGTTCGGCTTTGCTTCTCGTACACTTTGGAGAATGAGTTGATCTAGTTAAGCAATCTACCACCTTCGTAGCCTGCAGTTTCTTTCACAATGAGTAGGACTGAAAATCCCATTAACCCTGTTAGTAGATTCTCTGCTTTTCTAACTGTGGCCAGCATGTGCTTCAGAAGATCACTCCAAATGCCTTCTGCACTGGGACTGAGGCTTGGTGTCTTTGAAGCACATTCTCTTTCCCTCTGACACCTCATGGAATTTGATAATTGTTTGAAGTCAAATCCCAAGAAAGGCATGAAGTTTAAAGCTACTTGGGGCACACAGCTTTCCAGAAGGCCAGGCCAGTGTAAAACATTATTTTCTCTCCCATCCTACTTTCCAAGTTTTATTTATTTATTTTTTTGCATTCATTTTCTAGGGATTGAATACAGAGCTTTGCAGTTAGCTCCATTGCTTTCTACTTTTAAAACTCTTCTTATTTTGAGACGGTTTCTAACAAAGTAATTAAATTACTGAGGGTACCTTTGAATTTGTGATATTTGTGCCTCAGCCTCCCAGATGCTGGCATTACAAGCCACAGCACCAGACCTGGTCTCATGATACTGTTGTTAAAAATTCATTGGCTGAGCAAGGAATGGTGAAAATGCCTGCAATGCCTGCACTCAGGAGGCTGAGGCAGCAGGACTCCTGGGAGTTCCAGACAAGCCTGCAACACACTCTGAGTTCAGCTCCAGGCAAAGGTACACAGGTAGACCCTGACCAGAAAACAAAAAAGAAAAAGCCAAAGGAAAAGAAAAATGAAAGAAAGAAAAAAGAAAAGGAAAGGAAAGGAGAAACAAAACAAAATTCCTGGTGACTGTATGAGTTGGTTGTATCTGAGCTGGCCGTCTTAATCTGCAGCCCTGTGCTTACAGTATAAGACCTTTTTGACTGCTGTCACTTTATAACATACCTCAAAACCAGGTATTTTGATGCCCCTAGCTTTAATCTTCTTTCCATGGCTATAGGATGGCCTTTTGTACTTCCCTGTGAATTTTCATGTTGTTTTTTACATTTCTAGGAAAATAGCATTGATATGTTGACAGCAATGACATTGAAACACCTGGTTGCTCTGCGTTGCACGTACATTATAACACCATTAATCCTTCCCATCCTTCATCACAGTCTGTCTTTTCTTCTCTTACTGCAGCTTCACATATTTCATCAACTTCTACAATTTTCAAATAATATGTGAGTGATTTTGAGCTGGGGTTTCTCTTGAATTTTGTGGCCATCAGCACAAGAAAGCAATGATTTACTGACCACCATCTTTTGGTCTGCTCTGAAAAATGCATCTGAGTGCATTTCCTACCTTGTAGAACTTCTGCTAATATCACATCCAGGTCAAGCATGCATATATATGTGTATATATATATATATATATATATATATATATATATATATATTCTTGACTTTATTTTCCTAAACGCTTCACAAACAACTAGATATGATGCTGATTTAAATATGCCAGGGGGACAGCATAACATTAAAGTTGTTTCAGTCTCTTAATTAAAACATCTCTTTGGTAAATCTTAGACGTTAAGTTCCAATTTTTCATAAAAATACTCAAAGTTAAAAGCTTTTTATTAGTAAAAACAGTGAGAGTGAGTAAAATTCATCCTCAATATGAGCAGAGTCACAGGCCAACAAGGGTAAAGTCTCTGTGACAACAGGCAGAGAAAGAAGTGGAGCAGGTACAAGTCAAGAGGTACACAGGAGATCAGCAGTCACAGGAAGAGCTGAAGAATGGGTCTCCCTTTGTGAGCTGAAAGGGAGGATGACCATGCTAACACCTTGATTTCTGATTTTGAGTGCCCAGCCCTTTAAACAACACATTTCTGCTGTTTTAAACCATTTCATTTTGTTACTTTAAGCTATCCCTGGTAAGCTAATATAACAATTCACTGTGTGTTAGGCACTGTACTGAGTACTGCAGGTGATAGTAGAAAGTAGCAAAGACCCTTCAGTGGTAGAGACAGACCTGTCCCCCTCTGTCCTTGGTGTGAAGAGAAGGCTCCTTTTCCCAGGCAGTGCATGGTCAGGCATCGTAGCTCAGCCCCACACTCAAATCCCTGTCAGCTTTTGCACTTTGACTTCCCTCCACCACATTTGCACTTAAAGATCTGGAAAACCTGAAGACTTTGAGGTCACCACACAGTCCATGGTGCTCTGTGCCTGTGCTGAATCACAATCCCAGTGGTCAGGTACACACCTGCACACCTATCTTCCCTCTAGGTTGTGAGGACCAGATGTCATGGGTTACTAAGCCGAGGGCCCTGCACATGCTATGGAAGAGCTCTCCCACTGAGTGATGTGCCCAACACTATCAGTGGGCACTTTAACATCACTTGTATTACTTAGCAAGGTGCCTGACACAAGTGCCTAAAAACTACTGAAGAAAGAGGTTAAGGACAAATCTAACGTGGCATGCTACTACATGCCTGGAGATCCAGCTGCTCAGAAAGCTGAGGCAGGAATATCATTCCAGCTTATGAGTTTAAGGCTTGCCTTTCAAAAAACAACAAATCTCAAATAAGCACAAGAGATGACTCTGAGATCATGAATATACTCCATGGCATGGGAAATATATTGACAATATCAGGTAATGGGGCAGAAATATGTATAACCTCAATTTCACTCAGGTGTATAGCCCCAGCCACAGAACTCATAATTGCTCCAAAGGAGCAATTATCCAAAATTGATCAACCTGTGAGTAGAAAAGACCAGCCAGGAGAAGGGACAAATCAAGGTGAGAACCACAGAGCCATGAGAACAAATCCATCTACAACTACATGAAACAGGACATAGATGTAATGGCTTGTGGATGGGTCAGTGTGTAAAACTCACAAACATAAAGATAAGTGAAAAACTCAGACCCTCAAAAAGCACAAACTGTAAGAGCACACACGTGGATATAAAGGCATATACATATGTATAACTAATAAAAACAGGGCAAATTAATCTCTGGATGGGATTTATCTTGGGGGAGGAGAGGAGAAGCAGCATAAAAGAGCACAAGAGGTAGATGTTCATTTCATTAATGAAAATTCATTGAATTCAACATTTTTCTTTATTATTCCTTGTTACCAAAGCTTCAATTTCCTTGTTGTCCTTTCTACAAAACTTCTCAATATTGACTCCCTTCTCCCTCTCCACCTCCTGGCCATTCTGTGAACTACAATGCTCTGCTAGAGACAGCTTCTGATGCAACTGGGCTGAGTAAGAGGGATGCTGGTTAATACTTCGTGCAGAAGACAAAGCCAGCCAACCAGCCAAGCCCTTTCAGTGTGCAAACATCACTGTAAGGTCCTTTTGCACACAGCATCTCTCAGACTCTAAACCTGCATGTGCACTCAAGTGGAGTGGGATAAAGTCATCAACCTAGTCACCTCCCTATGGTCCTCATCTCTCCTAGGCACCCAAAATCTCACCTATAAGTGTAGCTCAAAGTCATTCAATGATAAGATGACTTTCTCACATCCTACATCTTAAAAAAAAAAACCTATACTTTTGGGAAAACAAATGTATTTAATATACCATGAGGTTAGCAATCTCTAATTTCAATGCTGTATACAAAACTATTTTGAAGGCAAAATTTAAATTTTTAACAGGTGTATACAGAATTCCTGTCAATTCTGTATTTACAAGAATTAAAGAACATCTCTAGAAATTTAATAAATTTAGGAAACAGTGTTAATGACTATATATAAAGACTTTTTACCCAATACAATTGTATCTCCTTTACGTAGTAACAAAACACTTATTTAATAAATTCCAGTTAATGTAGATCAACTTTTAATTTCAGGGCCAACTTTAAGAGATGTTGAAATATTTCATGGCTTTGTTTAACATTTAGATATACATTGGTGGCAAAGAGCACCTGTTATTTTTGTATGCATTAAATGTATGCAGCCTTAACTCAGTACCTGAGATTCTCCTTGTCATGGTTTATGTCTGTGTCCGCCAGCCCTCATGAGTTTGAATTGTGCATTTGTTATTTGTTCATTGTCTAGTGCTTGGGTTGATTGTGTCAGTGCTCCACCCACATAGGGGTGGAGTCAGGATGTGATGTAATGGCAGGAAAAAGATGTGTCTTTCTCTTTGCTGGTTTGAGCTTGCTGTCGGCAGTCGGCATGAACTGTGGTCCAGCCATTCCCGCCTGCCTTGGAGCCAACTGAGTGTGGACTGAAACCTCCAAAAACTGTAAGAAATAAACCTTTCCGTACCCAACTTTGGGCTTCAGGTATTTTGTCTCAGTGATGAGTAAAATGTAACTAAGATACTCCTTATCTCAACCAAAATTGTCCTGGGATGGGGACAGAACAACCAACCACCAAAGCAGTAGGCAGCTGCTCCCATGATGTTTCTTGCCTTGGTTCATTCATTAAGTTACCACAGTCCTCTTTGCCCCCCCTTTGGGCCCTGTTTGTGTTGTCAAGAATTTCTCACAATATTGGGACTATCCTGAGAGAGGCAGGTGCCACTGTGAGGGGTTTAACTGTGGAGGAACGAGAATTCACACACACCTGGGAAAATTAGGGATGCACAGCTGCAGAGCAGGGTCAGGTCAGGGAGCTGACAACAGTAAGAGTAAGCAGCAGATGGATGGCAGCTGCTTCCTCACCCAGCCTAATGGGATGCTTGCAGAGGACAGGCCAGGCTAGACAGGCATGAGCTGAGGGATGGTGGAGGATGAGGAGCCAATCAGATGTGAAGGGTGAGCAGATATCAGGAATGAAGGCTTCAGCCAACTGACTTAGCAGGACACTTGTTAATTTGGACAATGCAGATATGAACACAGAAGCCAAAAATGAACTCAGAGTGAGGAAAATGAAATAAATATAGGTGTAAAATTAAAACAACACTGAGATTCCACCTCGCCCTGAAAAGAATGTCTATGTCAAGAAATCAACAAATAAGAAATGCTAGAGGGCCTGTGGGGAAAAAGAAACCTTCTCCACTGATGGTGGGAGCGTAGACTTGTGCCTCCACTGTGGAAATCAGTGTGGTGATTCCTCAAAAAACTAAGATTGCTGGTACCATTCAAACCAGATGTGGGTAATAGATCAACTTAAACTAGATTAACTTCTGGGCACCCCGGGAACTTTGTCTATACTAGGCCATATGACTGTTTGTTCTGGAGGAAGTCTTACAGATGCATTGTGTTTAAGGTAATGAATGCAGAACCTGGAGTTTCAGTGGAATGCTGCTGGGACAGCATGGCCTGCTTTGATAAGATGTGTGCCAAGGCCACATAGAGCCAGAGATCATCCCTGGGAATGTTAAACAATTAGTTAGCACTTATCTGACCTTAATTACTGTTCTCACATCCACTTCTGTTCTTGTTAAAGAAAAGACTTTAATAAAAAGCCAGAGAGATCTGTACTTGAGGCTCAGTCCTAGAGGCTGCTGCCCCTCCCTCATCCCATAACTTGGCCTCTTGTTTTCTTTTCATCACCACACCTTGTTTTTGGGAACTGTCTCCTCATAGAAACAAACAATAGCTATTCCTCTTCTGTATTCCCAGAAGAATTAAAAGCATCACACCACAGCACTATATGTGAGCCCATGTTCATAGTACACTATTTATGATAGCCAGACCTTGGAAACAACATGAATGCCCATCGACTGAAGAATAAACAAAAACATGTGGTATTTTTATATAATAGAGTAGTACTCAGCCATAAAAAGTATTAACTTGAGAATTGTATAAGTAAATGGATGCAACTAGGGACCATACTCATAAAGGAAATAAATCAGACTTACATATATATGTAGATGATAGCTAATTAACATATTACTGATATTTTTGAGATCACTAAAGAGAAAGGTTTGTGCTAATATTGTTCAGACAACTAAATGCAGACATCTTGAATTCTGAGTCACTAATTTAAAGATGACAATATGTAATGTATTAACCATTGTTACATCTATCATGGTAACATCTATCATGTTTTGAAATTTTGTTTTATTTTTTCTTATTTAAAATTAAAAAAGAAAAGTATAGGTTGAAAGGAGACCCCTCCAAAAATCATAATTTTAAAATTGCCTGTACAGAAAACAACTTCATTGGCCTGGTGATTTGCCTCAGTTGCATAAACGCCTGCCTTGCAATTGTGAGTTTGATCCAAGGTACCAAAAAAAAAAAAAAAAAAAAAAAAGAAAAGAAAATGAAACCAACTACAGCTTTAGGATACAAATGATCCAAAGTTACAGTGTCTTTTTTCCCTTCCAAAAAACTTACTCAAAAAAAAATCCACTGTCTTAAAGATAAAAAAAGGCCTAAAAATGGGCCTTCTCTTGCCTTTTACCTAGAAAATGGGCCTTCACCTGTCACCTGCATGTTGAGCCCCTGCTTTCTATAGATTCACAAATCCACAGATTTCCATCCCTCAGAAGCCAGAGCATAATGGAAGCCCCCAGGCCTAGACCATAATGTGCCTCATTCTCTGAGCACCTGCACTCTGTTCTGACTGCAAGTATCTTTGATTCTTCCTACTAAGTTTACTTGTGCCTCTCACAGGGATACACAGCAATTCTCCTCCATGACAAGACAAGGAAACTGTGCACCAGGCCCAGGATGATTGGAGGTCCCCATCTCGTCTTTGTGGAGACTCCTCAGACCCTGTCAGGGGTCCAAAGAATCCTGACTAGGGTTTGGACAAGGAGGGAATAGTTGTCAGACACAATTGCAAATGACACATGCCACTACCCCCTAGAAGCCTTAAGAGTCAGGGCTGTGAAAGAAAATAAGATGAAATCAGGAAAGCTAAGACTTTCTGAGGTAAGTCAGGAAATGGCTGCAGGAGAGTACACAAACCCACTGCAGGTTAAACTGCAGAATGTTCCCTAGACTTAGAGAACAACTGAATCTTTTCTTCTCCTCCTCCAACACCTCTCACCCAGGAAGATCCTTGTTAACTAACAGTCAGATGCATGTGTGACTCAGGTGTCTGCCTAGCCAGGGAGCTGTCTCTGAAAATAACACTGTGGGAATCCCCTACAACAAACCTCACAGCATCTGCCTTATGGGGCTGCTTTGAGGGGGTGCACCTGAATTGCAACAAGGTTTCCCATGTACTATTTATTTTGACTTCTGTTTTTTGTAGTTACCACTGATTAATTAGTAAAAATTCTTTTTGCTCTGCAGTAAGAAGAGCAGTGTCCCATTGAGGTGAAGGAAGTGCAGGCGATGTGAGATAGACACCACTCTTGGTCCATGAAGGACACACACATGAGAAATCCTTTTTGTTTGTGTGTGTGTGATGGTTTGGATTGTAATTGTCCCTCAGAGATCCTTGTGTTA
The DNA here is from genome assembly GCF_034190915.1 of Cavia porcellus. Taxonomy (NCBI): domain Eukaryota; kingdom Metazoa; phylum Chordata; class Mammalia; order Rodentia; family Caviidae; genus Cavia; species Cavia porcellus. The sequence goes on from NW_026947536.1 coordinate 3,445,851, forward strand.
AAGCCTTGGTCATCATCCTGTGGCACCACTGGGAGGGGTGGACCTTTAGAAAATGGAGCCTAGTGAGTGGAAGTTAGGCCATTAGGGGTGTTCTCTGGAAGGCAATGAGGGACTATAAGGACCCCAGACATCCACCCCCCCCAGTTTCTCTAATTCCTAGCCACTAAACCTTGAGCAGTTTTGCTCTGCCATGATAGTCAGCCTTGCCCCAGTTGCAAAGCAAAAAGGCCAAATGACCATGAACCATGATACCACAGGCCACAATAAGCCTGCGTTCCTTGAAGTTGATTATCTCAGGTATCTCACTATAGGAGTGGAGAGCTAACACAGTGAGTGCTAATATTTGGCAAACAGAGGAAACTTGATTGCTCTTCACAGTGCTGGCTCCCTAAATGAGTCAGCCCTTGTGCATCAGCTCTGCCAGGTTCCTGAGATCAAGAAAAGGCCTGTTTCTCTCAGCCTCTGTTTTCCCTGGCTGCCTGCTGGCATTGAATAGGACCCAGCTGTTCCTTCCATAAACTGAACTTGCTACAGTTTGTGGGCAGAGGGACTCCTTGAGGGCTTTCACCCCTGGCCTCCAGGGAGAGTCCACTTCATCTGGTGAAATCTTTTTACAGAAGATCCTGGCTTATGATTGTTTCAAAGGAGTTAATTCATTTTTGATATATTTGCAGTGCTAAAGCTGAAACTCAGGATTTTGCCCATGCTAGTCCAATGTTCCTAACCTCTGAGCTACAGCCCCAGATCCTAAAGATCTTGGTTTTTATTTTAGACCTAAAAATTGTTATTACACCCAAAACTTTGGAAAGCCCTGAAAAATCAAAAAAAACATATGTATTTATTTAAATGCCCACAAAATGTAACCCTTTACTCAATTTCTTTATGGTTAGATTTAGTGTTCATAAAATTTTCAAGACAACAAAAAACATGTAGCTTAGACTTTTTTTATTTTGCAAGAAGTCTCCAAAAAGCAACATACAAGGTAATTGCTTAGAAACTACAGTGGCTCTGAAATTGAATGAATCACTTGTAACCAAGTGATTTAGGAATTGATATGATAAATGCAGCAAAGAGCTATATTTTTTGCACTGGGGGGTATGTTTGATACATTTAATAAAGGATGTGAAGTACAGTGTCTAAAGGCTATGTGTGAAGCAAGGTCTTCACGCTGTTTGTGGGCCTTTGTGAGACATGGGTTGCTGACTTTCCTGTCTCTAATGGAGTTGCCAAGTAGCCCCCAATGTCTGGTCCTCTTTCTCTTTAGAAACAGGGCTCTGAGATGATGACTCTTGAAGTGCGGTACCTAGACTATAGCATAGCATCAACTTGGGTCTTGTTTTAGAAACATCAGTGCTCATGTTTCACTCCAACCCTATTGAAACAGGAATCTGACAATGGGCCCAGCACTGCATTTTAACAATTTTTAAAAACATAAACACAGTGCTTCCAATTCATACAACACTTCTTCCAGTTATTCCCCCACTGCTGATCTTCTCATGGGGCAACAATGAGCACAGGAAAATACTTCATTTCCCAGCATCCTTTGCTTCAAAGTGTGGTCATGGAAGTGAATTTTGACAAAGGAGAGGGAAGTCGAAGTTCCAGGAAACCCCCTGGAAAGGAAGAGATGCCTCTCTGGACTTCTTCTCAGGATGCTGGGCTGGAATGGTCACTCAACATGATGTCCTCACAAGAGGTGAACAGATGCCAGCCCTATACTCTGAACCCCTAGCATTATGAACTGAATAAACTCTGTTTCCTCTGAAGTATCCAGATACAGATATTTCATTATGGTAATGCAACATACACTTATACAGAGGGAGTGAGGTGGGACAGGTGAGGTGACAACTGACTGGTCCACATTGTCCAGTATGCAGGGCACATGATGTGTTTTTCAGACATGGCAGATTTTTAAAATAAGCTTTATAGAGTGATGATTTTTATATATCATAAGTTGTGATGCCTCTACATGCAATATCTTGCTATTTGAGACTAAAGAACTTTAAATCACTGAAAATTTTCCCTGATTGTTTGCAGGTGTAGGCAACTCTACTTTCTGCCTCCATAGATTAAATTTATGTTTTCTATAATCTCATATAAAGGGGTTGCAGAATGTTTATACAGTGATTTCTGTCATTCACACAATTTTTTTTAGAAGAATCCATGGGTCAAATTTTATTTTATTAATATATTACACTTTGTTCATGCATTTCCTAGGACATAGTACAAGGACATTTGGACTATGTCTGATTTTTGGTGACAATATTTAAAACAGCTATGAATATTGACATATAAAGTTTGTTGATAGAGAATGTTTTCATTTCTTTAGGGTAAGTGGTCTAGGAGAGGTTTGTGGATTGTACTGTAAGTGTAGGTTTGATTTGATAGGAAATCACAGACTTGCTTTCCAAAGTTTACTGTTTCAAATTCCCAATGACCATCTATGTGAATTCTCATCCCTTCATTTCTATACCAACAGTATTGTTGCTTGTTAGATGTCTATTATGGTGACAAAATACCTGGGACATTCAATTTAAAAAGCAGGTGATTTGAGCTCATGGTTTTACTCTATGGTCACTTGACTCTTGCTTTGGGCATGTGGTAGCACAGCACATCATTGTAGGAATACAATGGAAAAAAACCTGTTCATGTTATGGCCACTGGGATGCAAAGGGAGAAAGAAAAAGAGAAAATGATAGGGTACTATTTTCCTTCAAGGGCACATCTCAGTGATCTAACTTGCTCCTATTTTGCTTGACCTCCTAAAGGTTCCACCACCTTCTAGTAGTAGCATGGGCTGCAGACCACAGTTCTAACACAGAGGGAATACAGTTCATGAACCATAGTACCACTGTACATGCTCAGTAGTAAATCACTGAGCTTTAATTTACATTTTGCTGAAGACTAGTAATAGTAAGCAGCTTTCACTGGCTGGGAATTGTTGGTTCTTCACATGCATAATTGGAAAGTTAAGTCACCAGGAAGCAAGGCCCAGGGCCCCTGTCTTCTGTCTTCACTAGCAGAGGTTTTCAGTGCATGAAGAAGAAATACTCTGTAAGTTTATAGCCAGGAACTCTGCTTCTCAGATAGTTGTAGGGTAGGTAGAGGAGGAGATTGGTGGGCTTCATAGACTCCAGCTCAGGAGGAGGTATTTAGAGGTTCAAGCAAGAGGAACGTGATTTGGGTTTGTTGGTGATGATTCCAGCTTAGGGTCTGGGAGATGATGGGCTCTGGCAGGGAAGGAGATCCAGCAGACTTGTGCTGGGAGCAGTGCTGCCTTGATTGCACTTTCCAATTATGGATATAAAGAACCAACAATTCCTGAAAGGTGGATTGCTGCTGTGACTCAACAGTACCCAGAATAGCTGCAAGGAAGATCAATCATTGTGTGTGGCTTATCTCAACCTCACTGTGGCTTTGGTTCATTGCCAGGTGCCATAAATTTATGGTTCAAGGCTGGTTCCCAACATTCTTCCACTAGGTGCATGGCACTAACTTACTCATAGATGAGGAAACTGAGGGTCAGGGAAGATCACCAACTTCTGAAGTATTATAGCCAAAGACGCTGACACAATTATCATCATTATAATGAATGTCATATGGAGAAACTACTTTAAAACAGAGAAAATTTTAAAAATTGTATTTCTAATACTAAGCATATTTCTAAGGCTGTTCAAGGATGAGACCAGGAAACACAGCCCATTCACATGTTTAGAAAGCTACAGACTTAACAAGCCTTGATACTCTGGGTGCCAATTACAAGATAGGAGTAACTCAGCCAGGAAGAAATATTTCTCTTAGTTCCAAGCCCCCGAGAGTAATCACTTCAAGACACCTCTGCCCGATCTCAACCAATGATGGATTTTTCCTCTGTGTTGCACAATAGTAACCTCATTTAGTTGCTATTTCTGAAAGAGTAAATTCTGCCTACAACTTAGTGACAAAGAAATGTGTAACCAACATAGGTATTATGCCATCTCCCTTTTGTCTTTCCTTTTGCAAACACAGAGAAGTTATTGGAAAATTCCAGTCAGTGCTGATGATTTGGAACTGAGATTCCCGTCAGTCCACTACTGTAATAAAGCTGTCTTCTAAAGTCTCTGGGGTACCGTGTCTCCATTTGGTCTGGTGCTGAATTCCACATCAATATAAAATAATCATATTATTGATAAGCTTAGAAAATAAATGTTATACAACTGCTTGTAAGTACTGGTCATGTGTAGTACAGTTTACAAGGTAATAAATCAGCATTTTGTTAACTGTTTGATTTGCAGTGGCCGGCCCACAGGGTTGTCTTAGGAAGTGAGAGCTTTCTGGTTCCTGCTGCAATCCCAGCTCTAAGCCCCGCCATATATGAAGTACTCAATATCTGATGGGTGGGGGAGAAAAGATGATATTCATCTGGCAGTTTGGCCAGCATAAGAAGGGACAGCTTGATTTGGACATTAATTTTAAAAAACTGAGAAACATTGACCATCAACTCAGGTAACATAAAAACTTAGTGTTTCCAAGGTTGATGAGAAAATAGGGATATTCTGGTGAGAATATAAATTAATTCAAAATGCCTAGGTAACCAGATTGGAAAAGGTCACACCCTCTTGGCCCAACAAACTTACTTCTACAAATTTATGATGAAGAAATAATTGGTTAATTATACCAAACATGTTGTACAAAGTACCTAGAATTAGGGATTAGTTTTTAAAAATCATGACCCCTCCAGAACACAGTAGTCCTAAATGTGGCTAACAGAAAATAGTTGGTCAACTGCGCATAAGGTAAAATTCACTTGGCTGTCATGACAGCCGCATGAAGTAACTGCTTCATGAAGTAATGATTGTTCCCATTTCCTCGATGAGAAAACAGGTCCAGAAGACTTAAGGAACTCGTTCTGGTCACATAGCTGAAGAGAAGCAGAGAAATGAAGTGGGCCTGGCCACTGTTTCCTAAATTTGTGCTCTTTGTCCACTGTTCAAATAATGATGTTTACACCAGAATGTGAAGGTTGTGTCCCACAGAAATGAGAAATGAAACCACAGATGGAAGAGGCAGGATGCAAGAAAACTTGCTGAAAAGATACATTATCTAGCAAGTAAAGAATATTGGGAGGAACCACAGCAGATTACAGCAAACCCCAGGGAGTCTGGTGACACTGAGAAAGTGAACCTGCTGTCTAGCACAGGTGCAATGCAGGATACACTTAGGTAACAATGACTTAGCATGAGATGACCACACACGTGCGGGTGAGGCCAGCATGCAAGAATATAAACATAACAACATATACAGAGGCTGGACGATAAAGACACAACTTTCCCTGCCTGCTGCCTGCTGCTGTTGATGTGCTGAGGTCTGCCTCCATGCTGTCTTTGGGGACCTCACAAGCAATTTACCCCTTAGCCTCCTACACACTGAAAGATATAAAGGCAAGAAAGTAAAGTGCCAACCAGTAAGGAAGGGCTTCTGAGTAGGGGAACCATGAGGGAGTCTTTGTCTAGAAGTTGTTAATGGATTTCCAAAAGAGCTACCCTATGGAGGACTCCCTACTTTTCAGAGTCCAATCTATGCAGTGTTGTGGGGAATCACTCAGACTGCTTCACAGTTCAGGGATGTCTAAAGACAACTGAGGACATGACTCTTTGTCTGCACAGGTTACAGTTATGTAACCATGACTTAGCACAGGTGAACTCCCATGCACTGGTTAGAGCACTACAGAAGAATGTAAATATGAGATAACAACCTGTGTAAGAATTATGCAACATAAACAGTGGTTCTTTGCTCTGCTCTGTGCTGCCTACACTGTTACTGATGTCTTGAACATGTACATTCTCTAACCTTGGGACTTCACCCATGAAAATCTTCCTTGGGCCCTCAAAGCAGGCCAACAAATTTTCACACAGTGCCCATGCAAGTCCCATGTAGTCTTGAGCCAATGGCCTGCCTGATCATTCTCTGGAAAGATCCCAAACAGCTGAAGCACAGACAGGAGATGTTTTTGTAAGGTGCAGGATGGTCACAACTCAGCAGGCTCCATTTTGGACTTGCTAACTCCATTTTAGGCTGCTGTCCTTAATGCCTGGTAGAACCCAAACTTCTATTTCACTGATTCCTGTTACAATGAGGGAAACTTAAAATCAGTTACCCTGGAACCATGTCTACAATAAATTGTTAACAGGAAAGGAAAGGCTAAAAATGTATGAACAATATTTACCTCTCTACATAGAAAATTGGCAAATATTTCTACATTTTTCCTTGCTTGTTTGATTTTCTGAAATGTGTAAATATTATCATAATTACTAAAAGATTAATTTAGGTAGAAAAAGAGAAACAAAAACTAGAGGATGGGGAAAGTATTCAATGATGAAACTTGCAAAACGTCCATGTGAGGTGACCTGATTTAGGCCTCTGCTGCTTCCCACTGCAGGACAAGCCATTGTCCTCTTCTTTTCCTTAGGGAAACATGACAGCCTTGTTCTTCATCCTTGATGGCCACAGATGTAAGGGTGAAGAAGCACTTGCAAAAGACTTTTCTCTGGCCACCTCTGACTCATGAACTAAATCAAAATGCTATTTCTCACCTCCAGTTTCTACAGCTGCTAACTTAAGTGATCATTTTGCAGGAAGAAAACTAACTGTGGAAAAGCAACAGGATCTGTTCAAGGTCATTTCTGCAGTAGGAGAGTCAGCATGCAGTCCCTGTTCCTGGTGTCTGATAGCCACCTCCTTGCCATCTGAAGGCAGGAAATCATTCTGCTATTGTACATTGCTTGGAAAAATAAAAACTTCTATCAAATGATAGCAAGATTCTTAGCCTTGGGCCTCTTGATTCATGTTCCACATGCAAGAGTGTGAGCCTTGAATATGGCCAGTGATGTTTTCCCAGCAATCTAGGAACTCCTCTCACATGAAAACTACCAAAGAGACAAGGGATTAGCAAGCAATTCAGCAATGTCTGCATTAGCATGTAACTGCCCACATGCTTTAAATTTTATTCCATCTCCTTTCTGTTTTAAAAACTATAATTTTTGACACATACTAGTTGTACAGAGTAAGGAGATTCATTGTATTTTCATATGCATTTTCATATTTTCATATCCACCCCTCTTCTTTTCCACATATGAGAGAAAACATGCAATATTTTTCTGTATTTGAATTATTTTGTTTAACATACATCCTCCATTTCCATGCATTTTCTGCATATAACCAGATTTTATTCTTCTTTATGGTTGAGTAGGATGTGTGTGTGCATGTGTGCACATGTGCATGCCATATTTACTTTGCCCGTTGACCAGCTGACAGATATGTAGACTGATTGCTTGCCTTGGTTATTGTGAATAGTGCCTCTCTTGCTCCTTTCTTGCTCATTAGCCATTGCTGTATAACAAAGCATTCCCAAACTCAGTGCCTTATTGCAAAATTTTATAATTCTTACTCAATTTTTTGGTTTGTCTATGCTCAGTTGGGTAGTTCTTGATTACAGTAGACTGTCATGAAACTTCAGTCAGCTTGCAGCTAAAACTGCAGTTCCCTGGTGAGTCATTTGGGCTGGACATCCACAATAGCACATTTCCATGGCCTAAACTCCAGGAATAAAAAAGGGAGGGCTGGAATGTATCTTGAGGTAGAGGACTTGCCTAGCATGAAGGAGGTCCTGAGTTACATGCCCAGCATAAGATTGTATAACGGCTTACAATTGATTTCTAAGACCATAGGGTAAATGAAAACTGGATAAAGGAGCATTATTTGCTATAATAAAGCAAAAGAAATGACAAGCTTAGTGCCAGCAGAAAGGAAAACTGATGAGACCTCATTTCCCTGCAGAACCTTGGAAGTAATGAAATTCTGTGTGATACAAATCTAAAATTGTGAGCTATTGCTTACTTTCTTTCTGTCTACAAAACCACACTATTCTTTTGTCAGGCATTGAGTTGGGTACTGAGAAACAGTAATTACAAGTTGTCTTAATTACTTTTCACTGGTTGTTGAGACAAAATATACTGATTCCCAACATGAAAGAAGGAAAAGTTTATTTCTTACTTGTTGGAGGCTTCAGTCCATACTCAGTTGGCTCCAAGGTTAAATGACATGGCTGAAGGGCAGTAGTTTGTGGTGGCTACAAACATCAGGCATGAACAGCAAAAGAGAAACACAAGCCTTCTTTCCTCAGGTACACTGTATGCTGGCTCCACCCTTGGCAGATGTAGTACTCATACCATCAATCTGAGTGCTAGAAAACAACCAATAAGTAAACATAGATATGGTCGCATCCATGAAGGCATGAGGCTTGAGGGGTACTGAGGTTAACCATGATAAAGAGCTTGCTGTCATACTCTCATCATGAAGCCTACAGTCTATTGAGGTGAAGGGATATTTATCCAATCACTACCCAAATGTCGGCTGAACATTCCTAATCTGAATCCTGAAGTCTGAAATTCTTCAAAGTATAGAACTTTTGAGTACTGATACAGTGCCAAAAGTGAAAAATTCCAGAACAAGAAATTTTGTTTCAAACAAAAAATATTTTTTCACTAAGATTATTGGTATAATCTAGGTGTAAATAATGATCGTGTAAGCCATGGGAAATTTGTACCATACATTAAAATCTTGAATGTTTTATTCTCCATTCCCCCAACTTTGCTTCAATACCCTTCCCTTCCTTGTTTATGAAAGCTTTGTTTGCTTCTTTTCTCATAATTTGTTTCTTTTCTCTTTCTTCTTTTCTCCCTCCTACATGCCTAATTCCTCATTTCATTAGAAAATGTTCACAATATCTGTATTATTTTAGTGCTTATCTACATTTTCACTTTCCCACACCAGAGAAACAACACAATACACATGTCAAGCACAAAATTATTAAAAATGTTGTATAAAATGATCTTCAGGTTATGAGTATGAAGTATATGTGAACCATAAATAAATTTCATATTTAAACTTGTGTGCCATCCTCAGTATAACTTATTATATATATGCAGATTTTCCAACAAATAAAAAATATAGAAATTCCAAACACTTCTGGTCACAATCATGTTGTATAAGGGACACTGAATTTGTAGATGTTTAATTAAATCCTCAAGGAAGAAGTACAAGAGGTGATCAAAATATACAGCTAATACTTAAATTTTTTAGATGTACTACAATAGTGATATGTGGCAATTAATCCTTCTTAAAAAGCACCTATTTAAACAAATAAATTAAATAAAATATACATCCTCACTTCAAAAACACTTCTCCATTTGTTCTTGTAAATAAAATACACATCCTCACTTCAAAAACACTTCTCCATTTGTTCTTGCAATTTCTGAAGCAGTTTGGAAGTCTTCTTTTGTGAGCGTCTTTAGATATTGGAATAAACATTATAGTTAGTGCTGCTGTCGAGTGCCATCCAATGGAAAGGAAGGCTCATAAATACATTATTGTGTGTCCTCTTCCACCTGATTCACCAGATCTGGACCCCTGTGACTCTTCTGAAAATCAAAATGACCATGAAAGATGAATATTTTGAATTAATTCAATACATTGAGGCAGCCACAACAGCACAACTAAAGATACTCATAAGAGGACTTCCAGAACTGTTTCAAAGAAAATGGCAAAATGATGGAATAAATGCATTCAAATGAAGGAGAAACTTGGTGTAGGGGTGCATACCTGTAATCTCAGCACTTGGGAGGCTGAAGCAATAAAATCTTTGAGTTTGAGACTAGCTTGGGCAACACAGTGAGTTCAAGGACAGCATGAACTCCATAGCAAAAGCCTGTCTCACAAAACCAAAAACCAACAAACAAAGAACACCTAGCTGATCGTTTCAGCACAATTTTGTGTTTGTGTGTAGATTACTGACTCACTGAAGATGGAAGACCTTCCCTGTGTGTGGTGGGCAACCAATAGGCCTGCATCCTGGATGCAGTATAAAGGGAAAGGAGAAAGTCTGGCTTCTGCCCCTTCAGAAGAGTTCGAATCCTTGCCATTAACTTAGGCGTCCATTTCCAGGCACCTAGCACAGATTCTTGGCTCCCTGCCAGAGACTCTCCAGGGACTTTGCAGTGAGCTCCAGGCCTCAGACTTGTGATTGGAGTTTTTGCATCTCCAAGGAGCACCTGACCCTTTTGCGCTGTTCTCCACCTGACTCTGCAGATGGCCATCCTAAGCCTAATTTGCAAATCCTTTCTATCACACACACACACACACACAGAGAGAGAGAGAGAGAGAGAGAGAGAGAGAGAGAGAGAGAGAGAAATTGAATCTGATCCTATAGTGAACCCTGACAAACACTGCCTCTACCTAGCTGTGCAACCTCCCATGAACAGTTTTATGCCTCACTCATGTGAAAAATCCAAAGCAGAACTGCAGCGGTGCTGTGTTAAGTATGGGTTAGATAACAGAGATGTTGGTGTAAGGCCCGCTGGGTTAAAACTCTGTCTACTGCTTTGTCATTGGAAAAGGTATTTATTTTTGGTGTCTAAGCTCACACAGTAGTGAAAATGAAGATAATTCCTATCTCACACTCTTGTAAGAATTAACATATGTAAAGCGCCTCAAAGAGGCCCTGGCCTGACACCGTTAAGTGTGAACGAAGTTTGTTAGTACGTTATATTAACATGTAAACATACTTTTAAGATATGAAAATATCAGACAATGGATTCCAGAAGGACTCATTTCTCTGTAATAAAAGAAGGGCAACAACGCAAATAACAATGGCATCTGAGCTCTTGCTATATGCTAGGAACCATGGGAAGAGCTCTGCAGGGCTTTCATTGGATCTTCACAGCAGTGCCAAGAGAGGAGTATTGCCATTCATCATGTGGGTTTTTTTTTGAATGGAAAAAAATCCACAATATTTCAAAACAAAGTAATAGGAGAATGACAGTAGTGGAAATTGAGGCTCCAAGAAGAGAAGCAGTGGGCCCAAGGTTTCAGAGCTACAAGATTTGAGTCCAGACACCAAAAAATTCTATGTCTGGGACACAGGCCACTCCTCTGCTTCCTGTCATAGTGGGCCTGGGGCTCGAGTCTCCCAGAAGCTTCATCAGAGACCTCCACCGCTGAAGAGGGTGTGCCCTCTTCAGCGGGACCCTAACCCCAATTGCCACGCCCACTGCCTCATTCTTGCCCCACTGGCAGGCTTAGCACCTGCTTTGTCCCAACTTCTAGCCCTGCCCCTTACCCTTCCCTCACACCCTTCGCCCCACCCCCTTCCAGGACCAAAGATTCTGCTGCCCCGCCCCACACCCGGCGGGCCACGCCCACGGACGGCCTGAGCATGAGCCTCCACATCCCAGCTCAGACCTGCCGGCCCCCGGCCTCGCCCGGTCTTGTGCTTGGAGTCGCCATTTTGCCGCTAGAGATGCTGTCTGAAGACCAGTGCTCTCTTCCTTCAGCGGCGTAGGCTGCGTCGGGGCCTGAGCTGGGGTCTGGGCCAGGTAGGCTGGAGGGAGCCGGCAGCGAGCAGTGGCACGGCCTGGCGGCCCCTACGTTAGTGGGCGCAGGTGCCCGGGCAGGGAGTCCTTATGGCGGGGTCACGGGCCAGGGCGGTGGCGGGCACGGCGCTGGGGGCGACCCGGCCTCCGCCGACAGGGCCCCTCTCTCCCTTCCTCCCTCCTCTCCCGTCGGGGTTCGGCACAGCCAGGCTATTGGAAGCCCAGCCCTGGTGTGGGACCTGCAGGAGGCGGCTTGGGGTCTCACATGGCCTCTGCTGTCAGTGAGCCTGGCCATGCTGAGCCACGGATATTTACCCCCCAAAATGACGATTTCATTCGACTAGGAGCTCCTCCCTGCAGGAACCAAGAGAGGACTGAGATGTTACAGTAAGATAGCAGTTATTATTCTACCTGCATGTGCTGTGGCTCCAGTCCGTTTCATTGATAAGGGGCTTTCTGCTTCTTTTAATATTGGCGCTACTTGGGTGTTTAGGTTTTGTGAGGGGTGTTTAGATTTTCTGAGGAGTCTGAATGCGGCATGGGGCTTTGAGGCATGAGGAAGGGTGATTCCACAATTTAAGTCCACAAAAATAATGCACCCACATTGTTGAACCCTGCTGCAGAATATCCTTCTTGTTCCTATTCTGCTGTCTCTGACCATTACTCTCCAGTTCTACTCACATCATTTATATATTTGCATAGTGTTGAATATTTATATTATATGCGTAGGTAGAGTTGTACTTAGTTATCCTGTTACTGACCATGTATACAAGTCTAGTTCCTCTTAGAAAACTTTAATTTAACATATATCATTTTTCCTTGGGATAAATTCCAGAATTTGGAAATACTAAGTCAAAGTTCTCTGCTCTTTTCCTGCCACTTGATATGAATTGGTGCCTAAACAAGACACGTTTACATCTTTTAAAATCTAGGTATTTGCCCAAATTTCTTGGCAAATTTGGTGTTCAGCAAGAGGTTGAGACATTTTCTGTGCAGGCTGAGAGACAGGCCACACAAACTACTGATGGACTTTCTTTTTAAGTCATGTACCATGTTCATGTTTTTGTTTTGATTGACTCTATTCTGTTTTGTTTCATTTCATTTTTTTCTCTTTAAAATAAAAAATGAAATAAAAAATATTTTCTTGCTGGCATGGTGGTGCATGCCCATAATACCAGCACTTTGGAGGGTTAGACAGGAGGATCACAGTGAATGCCAGGCTAGCCTGAAATCCTTGCTGAGTTCAAGATCAGGACGCAGTATGTATTGGGACCTTGTCTCAGAAATAAACAACCCCTTTTTTCTCTTTTCTTATTTTAATTTACCATAAGTAGATACTAATAAAGAAAATATGAAAACACTTTTATGAATAAAGTTTTCATACTATGCAGTTTGTATACTATGAAACTATATAGTATGCTTTATACACTATTGCATACTTCATATAAATTTATATACTGTAAAACTGCATAGTATGAAACTATGAAGTTTTTGAGCTGAGCATGGTGGCTCACACCTGTAATCCCAACACTCAGGAGGCTAAGGTGGGAGAATCCTTGCAAGTTTGAAACCAGCCTGGGCTAAAATGTCAAGTCCAGCCTAAACTGCATAGCAAGACCACGTCTCAAAAAGACCAAAAAAACAAACAAAAAAAAAGGAAACTATGCAGTTTTATACTATGCAGACACCATTCTTACACACAGATTCTTACAGGTCTATGTGTGGATGCACATTGATGTCAGAGACATTTCCCCTTCAATACTGAGATACTTGTTCTCACATCCATGTATTATTTCATGATCAAATTCCTTGGCTTCTTTCCCTGTGGACCCAGGGAGACCAATCTCAGCATCCCTGCAGCTTTCCCTGCTTCCTATGACCCACACTGGTACCACATACCCTTTACGTGGAAGAGAGTGATGGTCCCAGTTCCTTCCTGCTTCAAATAGCTGTGAATCAAACACTTTCAAGGAAATCTTGCAAAGTTGTGCAGCTCTCTGTAAGGAATAAATGTCCATTGTTAACCCTGCCAGGTCCAGTGACAAATGTGTGTAGTGCTCTGATGTGAGCTGCCAGACAGGGCTCTGCTCTTCCCCCATATTCTCCCCAGTGCTATTCAGCACCTGCCTTAAAACCTGCCATCAGATGGAGATTCAACACATCTCAGGGATGTGTGCCTGCATGAATCAGTTTTGGAGGCTCAGCGTTTTCTGCATTTGTTGGCCAAATGTGGTGATTCTGTTTTTTTTTTTTTATTAAAAAAGAAAAACAAAACAAAACAAAACAAAACAAAACAATAAGAGGGTACAAGTAATACAGAATTTCAAGAAAAAAATACAGTAAGAAATCACTAGTTACTACATTATATATTGCCATCTCAACAGTTGTCCGGATTACAAAATTAAAGCATACAAAGTGGACAGTGAAGTTGTAGACAGTTCTGTTCAATAATCCAACAAAAACTCAGTCATATGGTTTTCTATTCTATACACTTAAATATACATACAGTTATATCCTTTAGATCACTTTCTTTTCTTTTCCTCTTTTTTATAATAACAATTACACATTGGAGTTTTATTATTCCCACAGTTCTTATAACTTTTTCTTTGAAGGGGAAAAAAAACAAAAATAAAAACATAACAAATGAAACAAAACAAAACAAAAAACCCAACATGACAAAGCAAACCAGAGTCAGTTAGAACAGGAGGATGGACAGAGTACATAATGCAAAAAGAGAGTGCCAGGTGATCAAAAATGGTTACCATTGTGCCTCTTGCTATCTTAAAAAGAGTTGCCTTTATCATCTGGTATAATAGATTTGAACAAAACAGTACAGAACAGGGCCAATAAAACCCACATTGGAGACCTTATGGGACTTCCAAAGAAGATAATAGTCAAACCATAATGAGCATCATAGAATATCTTGTTGCCTTCAAAGTGGTTGCCTATACCCTCAAACTTGATGCTATTAAACAAAACAGAATGTAGTAAAATCAGTCAGGACAAGATGTGGAGAACCATACGGGTGTTCAAAACAGTTAATAAGAAAACAAAAAAGTTACTATAATGTATCATGCTATTTTTAATTTAGTTTTCCCTTTAAAATAATAAGAAATTAATTTTTAAAAAAAGAGAAAAGGGAGATTGAGATAAAAGAGGACATATCAATAGGACAACACAGGTCAGAACTGAACAATTTAAGCATCATTGTGTTTCACCACCAGATAGCCTGACAAAATAGTTGTTACCATAGTGTCTCTTTTCTTGAAATATTTCAGTATAACTTTGTGTACTGCAGCATCAATCTTATCAAGACAGTGTGAAATCATTCAAGAGAATGAAAGTATTGCAGGGTATTTAGAGCCAGCTAACAGAAACCGAACAATGGTTTCTATACTATCTCTGCCTATAAAAAATTTTGTTTATACTATCACATATATTAAAATATGATATAACATGTTAAAACCAATGGAAACAGATGAACAACAACTTGATGGGACTTCAAAACAAGATGATATTAAATCAGCAATAGCTATTATGCTGTCAAATTTTCTTCAAAATAGCTATTCGTACTATCACAGACAGTAAAATCGAACAACCCAGATTAAAACCATTCCAATTAATGAATGAAAACATTATATGGCTTCAAACCAATATGATGGGAATCATGATTACCATGTAATTTTATGTATTCTTATCATTTCTTACACTAGGGTAACTATTTGGTATTTATACTCGTGAGTTTGATTTATTTCACTTATGAGTATGTTCTCAAGCTGTATCCATTTATTTATATCTCAATGTGATCATCCTTTATAGCTGAGTAGTACTTCATTGTATAAAAATACCACAACTTTTTTATCCATTCCTCAGTTGATGGACACTTAGGTAGTTTCCCAGATCTGGCTATTACAAATTGTGCTGCTATAAACATGGGTGCAAATATGTCACTGTGGTATCATGCTTTCAGTTCTTCTGAGAATATGCCTAGAAGTGGTATAGCTGGGTCAAATGGGGCTTTCAATCCTAGCTTTCTGAGAAATATCCACACTGACCTCCACAATGTTTGCACCAGTCTACACTCCCACCAACAGTACAGGAGAGTTCCTTTTTCCCCACAGCCTCTTCAACATTTGTTGTTGGTGGTTTTCTTGATGTTGACGATTCTTTCAGGAGTGAGATGAAATCTCAGTGTGGTTTTAATTTGCATTGCTCTAATGACCTATGATGGTGAAGATTTTTTCATGTATTAATTTGTTATTTGTATTTCTTCATCTGAGAATTGTGTATTCATCTCAGATGACCATTTTTGTATTGGGGCTTTGAATATTGGGGGTCAGATTTTTTTTAATTCTTTATATGTTTTGGAAAGAAGTCCTTTGTCTGAGGGACATTTTACTCAGATTTTTTCCCAGTTCATAGGTTTACTTTTCCCTATGTTAGAAATTTTTTTTGACGTGCAGAAACATTTTAATAAGTGGTGATCCCACTCATTGAATCTGGGAAGTATTTCCTGTGCGGTTTGAGTCTTGTTCATGAATTCTCTACCTACCCCTATGTCTTCAAGGTTTTTACCCAGTTTGTCTTCCAATAGATTTAGTGTTTCTGTTTTAATATTTAGATCTTTGATCCATTCAGATTTTATTTTAGTATATGCTGATAGGCATGGGTCTAATTTTAGTTTTTGGCATGTGGAGAACCAGTTTTTCACCACCATTTATTAAAGAGACTGTCGTACTTCCAGTGAACATGTTTGGCCCCTTTATCAAAGATGAGTTGGTTGAGTGTGTTTGTAGTTGTGTTTGTATCTTCTCATCTATTCCACTGATCTTTAGCTCTGTTTCGATTCCAGTAGCATTTTACTACAGTTGCTTTGTCAATTTTACTACAGTCAATTTTACTACAGTTGCTTTGTAGTATAACTTCAAGTCAGGGATTGTGATGTCCCCTGCCTTGCCTTTGCTGCTTAGAACTTGCTATTCTGGGTCTCTTCTTGCTCCAGATGAATTTTAGGGTGGGTTATAGCAGGAGAGAATAGGGGTTTGGGTGGCTCCAAAACTGAGCAGAAAGCTGGAACTCAACTAATGTGGAAATTGTACAAATTGATTATGTGCTTATTTGTTACTGAATTTAACATTATGAAACTAATGTTATCTTAATTTTTAATTTAAATTGTACTAGAATTTAATGTTTAGAATAATTAAAGACTTAGGAGTAGAAATATAAACTGAAAATAATACAAGGGATACAAGGGATACAAAGGGAGGGGAAAGGAAAGGCAGTTGCTTTGCAGGACTGGCCCTGAGTGGAGCTCAGGATGCTTGCTGTGGAGCCAGTAAAAGCCTCAGCTCTAGAATTCCTCAAGAAAGGGTGTGTGGCCTTAGTTTTCACTTTGCTACCAAAGCTGAAGAGGTCACTGGAGATGGATCTAGCATAAATTCTGCATGTGGGACTTGGGCTCAGTTAGGTACTACCCTGTATTAGCAGGAGAAAAATCACCAACTGTCCTTGTTCCTTGCAGGCTCTAGAACTTGCCAGTGCCTGTCACAGACAGTTCTGTGCACAAATCTACCCCAGGAAAGCTTCCCATTCTATGACCCGCTCACTTCTGCTTGCCTCAGTGTTGCTGTAGGTCACAAGTCTTGGAGTCTTTGTCTATATAAAATGTCCCATGGACTTCCCAGAGGCGCACAGATCCAGGCCAAATCTCCTGATTGCAGTTCTCATTTTCAGTGAGCTTAGGTTTATTGAACTCAAATGGGCATCTTGTAGAGTTGGACATCAAACTCCTGTGCCTGTTGCAGAGATCCCAGCCCCAGCCTTTTCATTGCCTGGAATGTGGCAGTGCTGGCCCAGGTTGTCCTCATGTGATGACAGAAGTCCCTAATAGTGCTATGACCACCTTTCCTCCATTCTTCAGTGAAGCCTGACATACACCTAACTTTACCACCCTTGTGGCCTGATGTTTCTGTGAGGAGGAGTGGTATCTGCAATGTTACTCTACTCATAGTCACTGTATAGGGGTGCTGTACTATACCACCCAATTCTATGTGCATTAGTGGGACTCTCCTTACCCTATTAGGTGTTCACATGTACAGAGGCACAGAAGTTAGGTGCATTCATAGTAATGTGGGTAGTACTTTGTCTGCTCTGCAGGGTGACTGTGTGGCCTGCACAATATTGAAGCACAGGACAACAGTGTTTATGTTGAATCTGGTCATTACATCTGTCAGAGCCTAGCAAATTGATGATTAAAGGTACCCACACACTCCCTCCATGATTTCTGTGTGGACCTGGTTGCATGATATCTCGCAGATATTCGTGGTCAGGATAACATGGAAGCCCAGAGAATGAATCTCCATTGTCCTTCACAATAAACAACTTCTTCACCCAAGTAATGGATCCATGGAAGGATGCTATGCTTTTCCAAGGCTAAGGAAATACAGCAGTGCAGGCAGGGTCTCACCTCTGAGGCAAAAGTCTGGGGTTTGGATTGAACTTGTCCTCCTGACTTTCTACATAAACCTAGACATGACACCATGCTTCTCGGGACCTTCCCAATGTGTTCCTATGCTCTGTGGAGGTCATCCTGGCATCTACTACCTGGGAACATCATCTGTGGTGTGAGATAACGTTTATAAAATCTGTGGGATAGTATCACATATACATAGAGCACAGAACTAGAAGTAAAATCCAGGGAGGATTAGGATGGAGGTGGAATACAGTGTACACAACGCTGGATCCTGCTGTATGACAGTAGAAATGAGACTTAACTCCTGTATATGTTTCCCTGGTGGCTTCATGAGGGGGTGGAAGTGCATCGATTCAGCCATCCTTATTTTTCCTAAGCATCTCAATTTCTTCTATGTATTGGTGCTGTGGCCTCAAATCAGGATCTCACACAGACTAAGCAAGCATTATGGATGGAGCTACATCCCCATGTCTATGTCCATAGCTCTTGTATTCACACCTGTGTGAGCCACCAGGCCTATTGCCTGTGCTCCTGCTCAGTCACAGAAACCTCATCTTGTGATGGCCATATCCTGAGTAGCTGTTCCCGATATTATGGGATTAGCTTTGTGGCTTGTTATTATTATTGTTATTATATTTCATTAGCAGTGCTGAAATTGAGCCCAGTGCCTCATGCATGGTAAGCATGTGTTGTATCCTGAGCTCTTTCCCTAGTTCCTGACTCAGTCTTAAATAACTGGATATGGCAGAGGTTATATGTTGGTACTATTAAGGTTCACACAAAATAACTGTGACCAACCTCCTCATCTTTTCATTTGTTCTCCCCAATATTGTGGGTTATTTTTTGGGGGGATCTCTGGCTCCAAATAAGTCACTCCTATCTCTGCAGCTTCTTTGAGGACAAGCTGATGAACGTTGAATTAGAAAAGAGAAAACAGAAAGAGGAGACACCAGGCTTTTGTCCTGAGTCCTGCCTGTATACAAGGGACAGAGCCTGAGAGCAAATTCTCCCCTATTTGCAAGTTCACTGAGTATGTAGCTCTGTGCACTGAGCTACTATGGTAGCAGCCCCAGCAAACTCTCCAGGATCCATACACAGCGACTCTTAATACAACAGCATATTTTCTCTTGTATCAGGTAGGTACAGACTGACCCGCCTTCTATCACACATGTGTCTTGTCATATTTTGCAAATGTATGTAATGAATAGACAAAATTTGACCTTTCTACCTTTTTTCACCAATCAGTCATTCTAAGGTTATTGCTATGTTTTAGCAGACTTTCAATACATGGCTTGCTGTGGTTTGTTTATTCATTCAGGTTTTACTGGATATTCACATTGTAGTTTTCAGTTTAAGGAAAACAATGTTTATGTGAATATCTTGTAAAATTCTCTTTATGACATAGAGAATTGGATGCACAGAATGTTAAGGTAGTCAGATGTGTTACTCTTAATTTAACTACCAAAATGATTTCTGAAGTGAATGTACCACTAGCAAGGCAGAAGGAGTCTCATTCCTACACTTCCTCACCAATGTCAGTGTACTTTGATGTAAAAGACAAAGTCTGCTCTTTACTGCTCTTCAAAACATGTGCAAGGTTTCTCCTTGTGTGATGAGTATTCACTTACCTGATTACTGATAATAATAAGAGACATGTGCATACTGGGAATGGTTCATCTGACTCCCAAGAGAACGTTGAAGGCCTTCAGAAGTGGTAGACACTTGGACCCCACAGAGGCCTTGGAATCACTGCTGGCTCCTGCATAAATCACACTGCATGACCCAGAGAACACTGCCTCCTACTGAGGGTAAGGCCCAATGACCAGGATAGTCCCTGTGAGAGTTCTCTAGTATTTCGTGATAGGCCTGCTCCTTGACAGAAGGTGGAGGTGGAAGAGCCCTTAGCCTAAGGATGGGGACTTGTGGGAATGCTTGTCTCTACCCATAATGCCCTGGAATATGAGACTTGGTGAAACAGTTGAAGCAAAATGTGAGTGAAATTGTCCCAACATGGGTTTTATAGCTATGGGAAAATGGTGCTGATAACATAAAGTTGTGCCCACAGAATGTGTCCCAAATTTACTCCAGCCAGCACTCCCTATATGTGACAAGTTCTACAGAATGTGCAAATGACACCCTGTGAGCAGATAAGCACACTCTCATAACCTTGTTGATAATATCAGCCTGGGATCAGAGATGCCAGGCAAGCAAGGTGTTGATTTGTAGAACATGACTACACCACAGGGACTGGGGCCTGTTATGTACAATGTCTGGGGTTGGGTAACAGGGAAGTAAGGAGCATAACTGGATGCAGCCCCACATTTTATGCAACAGGTAAATTCAGCATTGGGGCACCCAATTGTGCAGTGGATACGACTTGACATGTGTAACTGTGTATCACTGAAAAATGATACAAACATTTGGAGTGGCAACAAGCTCATCAGGGTGGTGCCCACTGATTGGCTTACTGTGGAAGCCTCTTAGGTCTGTGTGAGCTAGGGATGATCATAACTATCGCAACAATGACTGGGACACCACCTGGGTTTTCCCATATATCCAGGGCACCATCAAACACATTATATTGGACACTCTGCAATATTGTGAAACAGTTCTATAAGTGCCACAATACTCAACAGGTGTCACCATATTGTAAAGGTGGCCTGGGGGATTTATCTGGTAGCAGTGTTGCTACCAAGGGCAGGAATCATGGACCTCACCATCCAGATTGAAACCTTTGTCAATGCAGGGCCCAATCCATGAACCTCACTTGATAGGCTTGGTGTTGCTCATGGATGAAACATCTCAAATGTGAAAGTTGGTTTTGCAAAACCACATGAGCCTTGATAGCACAAGAAGGTACTTGTGCCATCTTGCATGTAGGATCTGGCATTTATATCACTGACAAACAGAGATAGGAACAAGAATCCTTGCAAGAAATGGATGTACACCTGAGATGCCTGGACTGCCACCATGGGCCACTGCTCTGACCGACAACCAAGGACCCCCTGGACAACCACTCAGGCCCACCCCATGGAGGAACTCCCCCACCTGCTGGACCTAGTATTGCCATTGATCGTTGACTCTAACCCTTTCTCCCAAAACCTTGGAATATAATGGATTACCATTCTGGCTCAATGAGAGACTCAGGAGCCCCTCATGCAAACAGAAGCCATCATCAGGCTCCAGTCAATGTGTTGAGTTTTCCCCTAAAATAGAGGTCTTTAGTGGGTAAACAGGAGCAGAAATGAAGCTCTTTCCAAATATAAGCCCTTGTCAAACCTGACAAGAGGATCAAGAATCACCTTCTCCACACAGAGAACATTGGACAGGTTGAGGAGTGCCCCAATAAGGTCTCCTCCAAATGGAGCAAATTAAAAGAGCTTATAAGAAACCCAGTGACACAGTAGGGCCTAGGCTGACATGAACAATATAGACAGGGAGATCTGGTGACCTGCAACAACCTGAAGACATAGCAATAGCAGGAAGTAAGAGTTGACCTACATCAATACTTCTAGGCTATTTAGCCTGGGAAGAATATAGGACTCACAAAACAGGCTCTGCAGGAGGAATTCAGAGTGACTCTCCTTTTCATTTTGTTACCCAGCAATTGCACAAACATCCACCACACAGTAGGACCCTAAAGGTCAAACTATGTTGGGATTTAAAGACCAACTATGTACCTCAATTTTGAAAATGACAAGCAAATTGGCAAAGTGCAATCTCAAACATTAGTCAATCAGGAGCAATAACAGGCAACAGTGAAACAGAGGATCTTAAAAGTCATACACCAGAAATCTCTCAAAAGAGAGCAACTGAAGTAAAGAAACCAGTCCATGAGGCTATATCAGAAATCAAATTAAAAGACTGTCTCTTGTAGAGACAGAAATACCAATCTTATTAAACTAGTTGCTCAACATAGCTAGAAAAGAAATAAACTTAAAAAAAAAACAAAAAAAAACAAAACAAAACAAAAAAACGCAGGAGCATGGGAAATTGAAACTTTTCGTGAATAACACAAAAAACAAGCAGAATCCATGAAACAAATGCAAAGAAATATCCAAGACAAAAAAACTACTGAAAGCTGGCAAAAACATTTGAATGAAGTTGAGGATACCTTGAGGACAGAGTTGCACATAGTGATCATGATAGGGTTGAACTTTTAAAATCAACAAAGCAACATGAAGTGAAAATTCAGTAGCTCCAAGACAATGACAAGAGAAACATTGTAAGAGTAACTGGCATCAGTGAAGACACAGGAGTTGATACTAATGACATAACTAAATTATTTACAGAAAGTAATAGCAGAAAATTTCCCAAAGGTAAGAAAAGTCTGATATACAAATAAGTGAGGCGTGGAGAATGTCAAACAGTCACAACCAACATAAATCTACACCCAGATATATAATAATTAAGATCCCAGACATACAGCATAAAAACAGAATACTGAAAGCTGTTAGAGAAAAGACACAACTCACGTATCAATGAAAGCCTATTAGAATCACAGCAGAATTTTCAGCATATGACTTCACGTTAAGAAGAGCTTGGAGTGAAGCATTTTAAGCCTTTTAAGAAAACAATTTTCAGTACAGACTAATGTATCCAGCAAAAATTTCATTCAGATTTAATGGAGAAACAAGATACTCCCATGACAAAGTACAACTGAATCAATTCATGTCCATCAAAGCAACCCTAGAAAGAATACTGAAAGATATGCAAGATAGCAGTAAACATGACCACAATCTCCAAAACAACAGAAAGAAACCACCAGGCTGGACAAAATACTAAATAATGGAAAAAAGCAGGAAACCAACAACAGGAACACAATATGGCAAAGTCAAAGCAGTATATATTAGTGATATCCATAAAAGTAAATGGGCTCAATTCACCTATTAAAAGAAACAGTTTGACAGAATACATCAAGAAATAGGATCCCAGAGTACGTTGTATACAAGAAACACATCTGACTCAAAAAGAAACTCAGATTAAAAGTCAAAGCATGGAATAGAGTTTCCATGCACCAGGAACCCTGGAAAGAGCAGGGGTAGCTATTCTTTTGCAGACAAAGTGAAGTTCAAACATATAATGATTAAACGAGATAATGAAGGGCACTGCAAACTTTTACATGGATAACTACAAGAGGAACAACTAACAATTATAAATATATATGCACCAAATACAGGAGGACCCAACTATTTTAGACAAAAACTAATGGACATGAAAAGCTAACACACAAGAACACAATTGTAATAGGAGACCTTAACAACCCACTGTCACAAAGAGATAGATCAACTTAGACAAAAATTCAGCAAAGAAATAACATAACTGAATCATACCTGTGCATGAATAGACTTAGTGCATGTTTACATAGTATTCCACCCAACCATATCAGAACATACATTCTTCTCAGCTGCACATGGGATATTCTACAAAATTGACCATATATTATCCCATAAAACATTTTTAAGTAATTACAAATTTTTTCACAGTGACTGGGACTGAAAATCCCATTGTTTAGGAGTTTTGAAATCTATCCTTCTCAGTTAACTGTAGTCACCATACAGTTTAGTAGAGAACTGAAAATTTCTTGTCCACCATGACTGAGATGTTGTATTTTTGGGTGACTATCCTCCTTTCCCCATTCCTCATGGAAATGATCATTTTTTAAAATAAGAGTGCTCAAGAATTGTGTGGAGGCTAAAGGTACTTGGGGCACACTGCTTTTCAGAAAGACCAGGCAGCAGTACTCTGTAGCCCTTCACCTTGCTCCCAATTTTTGTTTCTTTGTTTGTTTGTTTTTCCTTAACTGAATTCTAGGAATTGGATGCAGGGCTGTCTTAGTTACTTGTTACTGGTTGCTGAGACAAAAATCCTGATGTGAAAATTTGGGAAAGGAAAGGTTTATTTCTTATAGTTTGTGGAGGTTTCAGTCCATACTCAGTTGGCTCCAAGGCAGGGTGGCATGGCAGGGCCTCAGTTCATGGCAGCTGCAAAGAGCAAGGAGGAAACAGGCAAAACCATCAGTCACAACTTCTTCCTGCCATTACATCACATCCTGGCTCTACCCCTAGGCCAGTGTAGCACTCACACCCCCAATGCAAGCTCTAAACAATGAACCAATCAGAAATGCATAATGTAAAGTCATGATCCTGGGGGCCACAGACATAAACTATGACAATGGACTTGCACTTAACTACATAACTTCTGTTTTTAAAATTCTTTTTTATTTTTAGCCAGGGTCGCCATAAGTAACTACACTGCTGAGACACCATTCTTACACACAGATTCTTACAGGTCTATGTGTGGATGCATATTGATGTCAGAGACATTTCCCTTTCATAACTGAGATACTTGTTCTCACATGCATGTATTATTTCATGATCAGATTCCTTGGCTTCTTTCCCTGTGGATCCAGGGAGACCAATCTCAGCATCCCTGCAGCTTTCCCTGCTTCCTATGAGCCACACTGGTACCACACACCCTGTATGTGGAAGAGAGGGATGGTCCCAGTTCCTTCCTGCTTCAAATAGCTGTGAATCAAACACTTTCAAGGAAATCTTCCAAAGTTGTACAGCTCTCTGTAAGGGATAAACATCTGTTGTTAACCCTGCCAGGTCCAGTGACAAATGTGTGTAGCACTCTGATGTGAGCTGCCAGACAGGTCTCTGCTCTGCCTCCTATATTCTCCCCAGTGCTATTCAGCACCTTCCTTAAAACCTGCCATCAGGTGGAGACTCAGCACATCTCAGGGATGTGTGCCTGCATGAATCAGCTTTGAAGGCTCAGCATTTTCTGCATTTGTTGCCCAAATGTGATTCTGTTGTTTTTATTTAAAGAGAAAAACAAAACAAAACAGTAAGAGAGTTCAAGTAATACAGAATTTCAAGAAAAAATACAATAAGAAATCACTAGTTAATAGATTACATAATGTCATCTCATTAACAGTTGTCCAGATTACAAAATTAAAGCATACAAAGTGTACATTAATACAGTGAAGTTGTAGACAGTTCTGTTCAATGATCCAACAAAAACTCAGTAATATGGTTTTCTATTCTATACACTTAAATATACATACAGTTATATCCTTTAGATCACTTTGTTTTCCTCTCTTTTTTATGATAATAATTACACATTTGGGGTTTTATTATTCCCAAAGTTCTTATAACTTTTACTTTGAAGAGGAAAAAAATAAAAATAAAAACATAACTAATGAAACAGAACAAAACAAAAATTCCCAATGTGACAAAGCAAAACAGAGTCAGTTAGAACAGGAGGATGGACATAGTATATAATGCAAAAGAGAATACCAGGTGATCAACAATGGTTACCATTATGCCTCTTGCTATCTTAAAAAGAGTTGCCTGTATCATCTGTTATAATAAATTTGAACAAAACTGTACATAACAAGGCCAATAAGACCCACATTTGAGACCTTACAGGACTTTCAAAGAAAATCACAGTCAAACCATAATGAGCATCATAGAATATCTTGTTGCCTTCAAAGTGGTTGCCCACCCTCAAACTTGATGCTATTAAGCAAAACAGAATGTAGTAAAATCAGTCAGGACAAGATGTGGAGAATAATACATGGGTTCAAATCAGTTAATAAGAAAATAAAAGAGTTACTATAATATATCCCGCTATTTTTAACTTAGTTTTTCCTTAAAAATAATAAGAAATTAATTTTTTTAAAAAGGGAGATTGAGATAAAAGAGGACATATCAATAGAACAACACAGGTCAGAACTGAACAATTTAAGCATCATTGTGTTTCACCACCAGATAGCCTGACATAATAGTTGTTACCATAGTGTCTCTTTCCTTGACATATTTGAGTATAACTTTGTTTACTATAGCATCAAACTTATCAAGACAGTGTGAAATCATTCAAGAGAATGAAAGTATTGCAGGGTATTTAGAACCAGCTAATAGAAAATGAACAATGGTTTCTATACTATCTCTTTGCCTATAAAAGTTTTTCTTTATACTATCGCACGTATTAAAATATAATATGATACAACATGTTAAAACCAATGGAAACAGATGAACAACAACTTGATATGACTTCAAAACAGGATGATATTAAATCAGCACTAGCTATTACGCTGCCTAATTTTCTTCAAAATAGCTATTCATACTTTCACAGACAATAAAATCAAACAACCTAGATTTAAACCGTTCCAATTAATGAATGAAAACATTATATGGCTTCAAACCAATATGATGGGAATCATGATTACCATGCACTTTTATGTACTCTTATCATTTCTTACACTAGGGAAACTGTTCAGTATTTATACATGTGAGTTTGATTTATTTCACTTATGAGTATGTTCTCAAGCTGCATCCATTTATTTATATCTCAATGTGATCATCCTTTATGGCTGAGTAGTACTTTATTGTATAGAAATACCACAACTTTTTTATCCATTCCTCAGTTGATGGACACTTAGGTAGTTTCCCAGATCTGGCTATTACAAATTGTGCTGCTAATAAACATGGGTGCAAATATGTCACTGTGGTATCATGCTAAAAAACTGTCACTGTGGTATCATGCTTTCAGTTCTTCTGGGAATATGCCTAGAAGTGGTATTGCTGGGGCAAATGGGGCTTTCAATCCCAACTTTCTGAGAAACATTCCCACTGACCTCCACAATGTTTGCATAAGTCTACACTCCTACCAACAGTACAGGAGAGTTCCTTTTTCCCCACAGCCTCTCCAACATTTGTTGTTGGTGGTTTTCTTGATCTTGGCGATTCTTTCAGGAGTGAGATGAAATCTCAGTGTCATTTTAATTTGCATTTCTCTAATGACCAATGATGATGAAGATTTTTTAATATATTTATTTGTTGTTTGTATTTCTCCATCTGAGAATTGTATATTCATTTCAGATGCCTATTTTTGGATTGGGTCTTTGAATATTGGGGGTCTGATTTTTTTCAATTCATTATATGCTTTATAAAGAAGTCCTTTGTCTGAGGGACAGTTCACTAACATTTTTTCCCAGTTCATAGGTTTTCTTTTCACTATGTTAGAGATCTCTTTTTACGTGCAGAAATTTTTTAATAAGAGATGATCCCACTTATTGATTCTGGGAAGTATTTCCCATGTGGTTTGAATCTTGTTTATGAATTCTCTACCTACCCCTATGTCTTCAAAGTTTTTACCCAATTTGTCTTCCAATAGATTTAGTGTTTATGTTTTAATATTTAAATCTTTCATCCTTTCAGATTTTATTTTAGTATATGGTGATAGGCATGGGTCTAGTTTTAGTTTTTGGCATATGGAGAGCCAGTTTTTCACCACCATTTATTAAAGAGACTGCAATACTTCCAGTGAACATGTTTGGGCACTTTATCAAAGATAAGTGGTTGAGTGTGTTTGTAGTTGTGTTTGTATCTTCTAAATCTATTTTCTAATATATCTTCAGCTCTGTTTTGATTCCAGTAGCATGTCGATTTTATTACAGTTGCTTTGTAGTCTTCAAGGTTTTTACCCAGTTTGTCTTCCAATAGATTTAGTGTCTGTTCTAGGTCTCTTCTCACTCCAGATGAGTTTTTAGGAGTGATTTCTTGAGATCTATGAGGTGTGTTGATGGTATATTTATCAGGCTTACATTGAATCTATATAATAGTTTTGAGATAATGGCCATTTTCACAATATTTATTTTTCCTATCCATGAGCAAGGGATGTCTTTCCATTTTCTGAAATCATCTTCAATTTCATTTTTCAGTGTATAATTTTCCCTGTATAGGTCTTTCACTGTTTTTGTGAGAGTAATTCCTAAATATTTCATTTTTTGATTGCTAGTGTGAAGGGTGTGGCTTCTCTTAGTTTTTTTCTCTGTGACTTTGTTGTTAGTGTATAGGAATGCTATTGATTTTTGAGTATTGATTTTGTCTCCAGCCACATCGCTGAATTTATTTATTATATCTAGGAGTCTTTCAATGGAGTTTTGGGGGTCTTCTATGTAGAGTATCAAATCATCTGCAAATAATGATAAGTTAACTTCTTCTTTTACAATCTTTACACCTTTTATTTCTCTCTCTTGTCTAATTGCTCTGGCTAGTATTTCCAGTACTATATTAAATAGGAGTGGTGAAAAAGGACATCCTTGTCTTGTGCCTGATTTTAAAGTAAAAGCTTTCAATTTTTGGCCATTTTGTATGATGCTGGCTGTTGGTTTGTCATAAGTGGCCTTTATTATGTTGCAGTAAAGACGATCTATTCCAATTTTCTGCAAGGTTCTTATCATAAATGAATGTTGGACTTTATCAAAATCTTTTTCTGCATATATAGAAATGATGATATGATTCTTACTTTTGACTCTATTGATATGGAGGATTACCTTTATTGATTTATGTATATTGAACCATCCCTGCATGCCTGGGATGAATCCCACTTGGTCATGGTGTATGATCTTCTTGATGATTTGCTGCACCCTATTTGCCAAAATTTTATTGAGGATTTTTGCATCTGTGTTCATTAGGGAGATTGGCCTGTATTTCTCTTTTTCAGTTGGATATTTCTAAGTTTTGGTACTACAGTAATATTTGCTTCCAGGAATGACTTAGGAAGGATTGCTTCCCTTTCAATTTCATTAAAGATTTTGAGGAGTGTCAGCCTTAGGTCTTATTTGTATTTCTTGTAAAATTCTGCAGTGAATCCATCTGGGCCTGGACTCTTCTTTGTAGGTAAGGATTAATTACATTTTCAATTTCATTAAAAGAATTTGGGTTATTCAGCAGTTTTACATCTTCTTGACCTAGCTTTGGTACTTCATATGCTTCTGTGGATCTGTCTATTTCTTCTGTTTTATTAAGTCTTTGAGAGTAGAGGTTTTTGGGCTAGGGATTTAGCTTGGCAGCATAAGCAACTGCCTTGCAAGCAGGCAGTTGTTAGTTCGATCCCTGGTACTGAAAAAAAAAAAAGACAAAAAAATGAAAGTAGAGGTTTTCGAAACAGGTGTTGATGATCTTCTGTATTTCTATTGGGTCTCTAGTGATTTTGCCTTTTTCATTCCTTATTGCATGAATTTGAGATTTTTCTTCCCTTTTTTAAATAAGGCATCTAGGGGCTTATCGATTCTATTTATTCTCTCAAAGAACCAACTCTCTGATTCGTTGATTTTTTGGATTGTTTTCTTAGTCTCTATTGCATTGATTTCTGCTCTAAATTACAAGAATTTTTCATCTCTCACAGAATGAACTCATTCTGTATCTGGGGTTTTCTCTTCTATCAAAGAGCAATAGCAGCCACTGTTGTCCAGCAAAATTTGAACAGAATCTGATAAAAGGTTATTAAATACCCAGAGTATTAAATCACAGTGAGAAAAAGGACAGAGTTGGGTGAGTTATAGCAGGAGAGGATAGGAGTTTGGGTGGCTCCAAAACTTAGCAAAAAGCTGGAACTCAACAAATGTGGAAATTGTACAAATTGATGATGTGCTTATATGTTACTGAATTTAACATGATGAAAATAATGGTATCTTAATTTTTAATTTAAATTGTGCTAGAATTTAATGTTTTGATTACAGACGTAGGAGTAGAAATATAAACTTAAAATAATACAAGGGGTACAAGGGGAGGGGAAGGGAAAGGCAGGTGCTTTGCAGGATTGGCCCTGAGTAGAGCTCAGGATGCTTGCTGTGGAGCCAGTAAAAGCCTCAGCTCTAGAATTCCTCAAGACAGGGTTCATAGCCTTAGTTTTCACTTTGCTACCAAAGCTGGAGAGATCACTGGATATGGGTCTAGCATAAATTCTGCATGTGGGACTTGAACTCAGTTAGGTACTACCCTGTATTAGCAGGAGAAAAATCACCAACTGTCCTTGTTCCTTGCAGGCTCTAGAACTTGTCAGTGTCTGTCACAGACATTTCTGTGCACAAATCCACTCCAGGAAAGCTTCCCATTCTTTGACCCACTCACTTCTGCTTGCCTCAGTGTTGCTGGAGGTCACAAGTCTTGGAGTCTTTGTCTGTGTAAAATGTCCCTTGGACTTCCCAGAGGCCCACAGACCCAGGCCAAACCCACCTGACTGCAGTTCTCATTTTCAGTGAGCTTAGGTTGGTTGAACTCAACTGCGCATCTTGTAGAGTAGGACATCAAACTCCTGTGCCTGTTGCAGAGATCCTAGCCCCAGGCTTTTTATTGCCTGGAATGTGAAAGTGCTGGGGCAGGTTGTCCTCGTGTGCTGACAGAAGTCCCTAATAGTGCTATGACCACCTTTCCTCCATTCTTCAGGGAAGCCTGACATACACCTAACTTTACCACCATTGTGGCCTGTTGTCTCTGTGAGGAGGAGTGGTATCTGCAATGTTACGCTACTCATAGTCACTCTACAGGGGTGCTGTACTATAAATATATTCAAAGTGTTTGGACAGAGAGTAGGGGTCCTGCCTGCCTTTCCTCCATCTTCAGTGTATATAATGATACATCATCCCATTCTATGTGCCTTAGTGGGACTCTCCTTACCCTATTATGTGTTCACATGTACAGAGGACAGGAAGTTAGGTGCATTCACAATAATGTGGGTAGTACCTCATCTGCTCTGCAGGGTGACTGTGTGGCCTGCACAACATTGAAGCACAAGACAACAGTGTTTATGTTGAATCTGGTCATTACAGCTATCAGAGCCTAGTAAATTGACGATTAAAGGTACCCACCTGCTCCCTCCATGATTTCTGTGTGGACCTGGTTCCATAGTATCTCACAGAGATTCCTGGTCAGGATAACATGGAATCCCACAGAATGAATCTCTATTGTCCTTCACAATAAACAACAACTTCTTTTCCCAAGTGATGGATCCTTGGCAGGATGCTACGCTTTTCCAAGGCTAAGGAAATACAGCAGTGCTGGCACGGTCTCACCTCTGAGGCAAAAGTCAGGGGTTTGGATTGAACTTGTCCTCCTGACTTCCTATGTAAACCTAGACATGACACCATGCCTCTCAGGACCTTCCCAATGTCTTCCTATGCTCTGTGGAGGTCATGCTGTCATCTACTACCTGGGAACATCATCAGTGGTGTGAGATAACATTTGTAAAATCTGTGGGCTAGTATCAAATTTACATAGAGCAGGGAACTAGAAGTAAAATCCAGGGAGGGTTAAGATGGAGGTGGAATACAGTGCACGCAATGCTGGATCCTGCTGTATGGCAGTAGAAATGAGACTTAAATCCTGGACATGTTTTCCTGGTGGATTCATGAGGGGGTGGAAGTGTGTCAATTCAGCCATCCTTATTTTCCCTTAGCCCCTCAATTTCTTCTATGTATTGGTGCTGTAGCCTCAAATCAGGACCTCACACAGAATAAGCAAGCATTATGGATGGAGCTACATCCCCATATTTATGTCCATAGCTCCTATATTCACACTGGTGTGAGCCACCAGGTCTATTGCCTGTGCTCCTGTTCAGTCACTGAAACCTCATCTTGTGATGGCCGTATTCTGAGTAGCCTGTTCCCTGTATTATGGGACTAGCTTTGTGGCTTATTATTATTATTATTATTATTAGTGTTATTATATTTCATTAGCAGTGCTGGAATTGAGCCCAGGTACTTATGCATGGTAAGCACGTGTTGTACCCTGAGATCTCTCCCCAGTTCCTGACTCAGTCTTAAATAACTGGATATGGCAGAGGTTGTGTGTTGGTACTACTAAGGTTCACCCAAAATAACTGTGACCAACCTCCTCATTTTTTCATTTGTTCTCCCCAGTATTGTGGGGATTTTCTGGGGGGGATCTCTGGCTCCGAATAAGTCACTCCTGTCTCTGCAGCTTCTTTGAGGACAGGCTGATGAACCTTGAATGACAAAAGAGAAAACAGAGAGAGGATTCATCAGGCTTTTGAGTCCTGCCGGTATGCAAGGGACAGAGTTGGAGAGCAAATTCTTCCCTACTGGCAAGTTCACTGAGTATGTAGTTCTGTGCACCGAGCTACTATGGTAGCAGCCCCAGCTAAGTCTCCTGGATTCATACACAGCAACTCTTGATACAACAACATATTATCTCTTGTATCAGATAGGTACAGACTGACCTGCCTTCTATTACACATGTGTCTTGTCATATTTTGCAAATGTGTGTAATGACTGGACAAAATTCGAACTCTCAACCTTTTTTCACCAATTAGTCATTCTGAGGTTATTGCTATGTTTTTAGCAGACTTTCAGTGCATGGCTTGCTGTGGTTTGTTTATTCATTCAGGTTTTACTGGATATTCACATTGTAGTTTTCAGTTTAAGGAAAACAATGTTGATGTGAATATCTTGTAAAATTCTCTTCATGACATAAAGAGAATTGGAGGCACAGAATGTTAAGTTAGTCATATGTGTTACTCTTAAATTAACCAAAATGATTTCTGAAGTGAATGTACCACTAGGAAGGTCGAAGAAGTCTCCTTCCTACACTTCCTCACCAATATCAGTGTACTTTGACGTAAAAGACAAAGTCTGCTCTTCAAAACATGAGCATTGTTTCTCCTTGTGTGATGAATATTCACTTACCTGATTACTGATAATAATAAGAGACATGTGCATACTGGGAATGGTCCATCTGACTCCCAAGGGAATGTTGAAGGCCTTCAGAAGTGATAGATACTTGGACCCAACAGAGGCCTTGGAATCACTGCTGGCTCCTGCATAAGTCACTCTGCATGACCCAGGGAACACTGCCTCCTTCTGAGGTTAAGGTCTAATGACCAGGATAGTCCCTGTGAGAGTTCTCTAGTATTTCGTGATAGGCCTGCTCCTTGACAGAAGGCTGCGGTGGAAGAGCACTTAGCCTAAAGAGGGGACTTGTGGGAATGCTTGTCTCTACCCATAATACCCTGGAATATGAGACTTGGTGAAACAGTTGAAGCAAAATGTGAGTGAATTTATCCCAACACGGGTTTTACAGCTATGGGAAAATGGTGCTGATAACACAATGTTGAGCCCACAGAATGTGTCCCAAATTTATTCCAGCCAGCACTCCCTATATGTGACAAGTTCTACAGAATGTGCAAATGACAGCCTGTGAGCAGAAAAGCACACTCATAAACTTGTTGATAATATCAGCCTGGGATCAGACATGCCATTCCAGCAAGGTGCTGATTTGTAGAACATGACTACACCACAGGGACTGGGTCCTGTTATGTACAATGTCTGGGGTTGGGTAACAGGGAACTAAGGAGCATAACTGGATGCAGCCCCACATTTTATGCAACAGGTAAATTCAGCATTGGGGCACCCCACTGTGCAGTGGTATGACTTGACCTGCGTAACTGTGTATCACCGAAAAATGATACAAACATTTGGGGTGGCAACAAGCTCATCAGGGTGGTGCCCACTGATTGGCTTACTGTGGAAGCCTCTTAGGTCTGTGTGAGCTATGGATGACCATAACTATCCCCACAATGACTGTGACACCACCTGGGTTTTCCCGTATATCCAGGACACCATCAAACATATTATATTGGACACTCTGCAATATTGTGAAACAGTTCTATAAGTGACACAATACTGGACAGGTGCCACCATATTGTACAGGTGACCTGGTGGATTTCTCTGGTAGCTGTGTTGCTACCAAGGGCTGGAATCATGGACCTCACCATCCAGATTGAAACCCTTGTCAATCCATGAACCTCACTTGCTAGGCTTGGTGTTGCTCATAGATGAAACATCACAAATGTGAAAGTTGATTTTGCAAAACCACATGAGCCTTGATTTGTGAACCACAGCACAAGAAGGTACTTGTGCTGTCTTGCATGTAGAATCTGGCATTTATATCCCTGACCAACAGAGATAGGAACAAGAAGCCTTGCAAGAAATGGATGTGCACCTGAGATGCCTGGACTGCCACCACAGGCCACCACTCCTACTGACAACCTAGGACCCACTGGACAACCACTCAGGCCCACCCCATGAAGGAACTCCCCCAACTCCTTGACCTAGTATTGCCATTGAACTTTGACTCTAACCCTTTCTCGCAAAACCTTAGAATATAGTGGATTTCCATGCTGGCCCGATGAGAGACTCAGAAACCCCTCATGCAAACAGAAGCCATCATCAGGCTCTAGTCAATGTGGTGAGTTTACCCCTAAAATAGAGGTCTGCAGTGGGTAAACAGGAGCAGACATGAATCTCCCTCCAACAATAAGCCCTTGGAGAACCTGACAAGAGGGTCAAGAATCACCTTCTCCACACAGAATATTGGACAGGTTGAGGAGTGCCCCAATAAGGTCTCCCCCAAATGGATCAAATTAAAAGAGATTATAAGAAACCCAGTGACACAGTATAGCCTAGGCTGACATGAACATTATAGTCAGGGAGATCCGGTGACCTGCAACAACCTGAAGACATAGCAATAGCAGGAAGGAAGAGTTGACCTACATCAATACTTCTAGGCTAGTTACCCTGGGAAGAATATAGGACTCACAAAACAGGCTCTGCAGGAGGAATTCAGGGGACTGGCTCTCCTCTTCATTTTGGTACCCAGCAATTGCACAAACATTCCCCACACAGTAGGACACCAAAGGTCAAACTATGTTGGGATTTAAAGACCAACTATGTACCCCAATTTTGAAAATGATGAGCAAATTGGCAAAGTGTTTTCTCAAACATAAGTCAATCAAGAGCAATAACAGGCAACACTGAAACAGAGGATCATAAAAGTCATACACCATGAATCTCCCAAAAGAGTGCAACTGAAGTAAAGAAACAAGTCCATGACATCATAGCAGAAATCAAATTAGAAAGACTGTCTCATGTAGACACAGAAATACTAATCTTATTAAACTAGTTGCTCAACATAGCTAGAGAAGAAATAAATTTTTTAAAAAAACAGTAGCATGGGAAATCGAAACTTTGCATGAATAGTGTAGAAAACAAGCAGAATCCATGAAACAAATGCAGAGAGATATCCAAGACAAAAAACTATTGAAAGCTGGCAAAACCATTTGAATAAAGCTGAGGATACATTGAGGACAGAGTTGAACATAGTGATCATGATAGGGTTGAACTTTTAAAAACAACAAAGCAACATGAAGTGTCAATTCAGTAGCTTCAAGACGATGCCAAAAGAAACATTGTAAGAGTAACCAGCATCAGTGAAGACACAGGAGTTGATACTAATGACATAACTAAATTATTCACAGAAAGTAATATCAGAAAATTTCCCAAAGGTAAGAAAAGTCTGATATACAAATAAGTGAGGCGTGGAGAATGTCAAACAGTCACAACCAACATAAATCTACACCCAGATATATAATAATTAAGATCCCAGACATACAGCATAAAAACAGAATACTGAAAACTGTTAGAGAAAATGTACAACTCACCTATAAAGGAAAGCCTATTAGAATCACAGGAGAATTTTCAGCACATACCTTCATGTTAAGAAGAGCTTGGACTGAAGCATTTTAAGCCCTTTAAGAAAACAATTTTCAGCACAGACTAATATATCCGCAAAAATTTCATTCAGATTTAATGGAGAAACAAGATACTTCCAAGACAAAGTACAACTGAATCAATTCATGTCCATCAAACCAACCCTACAAAGAATACTGAAAGACATGCAAGATATGGGTAAAAATGACCACAATCTCCAGAACAACAGAAAAAAACCACCAGGCTGGACAAGAAATTAAATAATGGAGAAAAAGCAGGTAACCAACAACAGGAACACAACATAGCAAAGTCAAAGCAGTATATATTAGTGATATCCATAAAAGTAAATGGGCTCAATTCACCTATTAAAAGAAACAGTTTGACAGAATACATCAAGAAATAGCATCCCAGAGTATGTTTTATACAAGAAACACATCTGACTCAAAAAGAAACTCAAATTAAATGTCACAGCATGGAAATGAGTTTCCATTAACCAGGAACCCAGGAAAGAGCAGGAGTAGCTATTCAGTTTGCAGACAATGTGAAGTTCAAACATAAAATGATTAAAAGAGATATGAAGGCCACTACAAACTTTTACATGTATAACTACAAGAGGAAGAACTAACAATTATAAATATATATGCACCAAATACAGGAGGACCCAACTATGTTAGACAAATTGTAATGGGCATGAAAAGCTAAACACACAAGAACACAATTGTAATAGGAGACCTTAACAACCCACTGTCACAAAGAGATAGATCAACTTAGACAAAAAGTCAGCAAAGAAATGACATAACTAAATGATACCTGTGCATGGATTGACTTAGTGGATGTTTACATAGTATTCCACCCAACCATATCAGAACATACATTCTTCTCAGCTGCACATGGGATAGTCTACAAAATAGACCACACATTATCCCATAAAACATTTTTTAAGTAAATGTAAGTGGAGCGAAATTTTCTCATGCATATTACGGGACCATATTGCACTAAAATTGGAAATTAATGGCAAAAATCCTGGAAAAACCTGCATAAATACATGGAAATTAAATAACAATCCTGAACAACCAGTGGATTACAGATGAAATTAAAGAAGAAATAAAACAATGTCTATAATACAATGAAAATGCATAAACAACATACCACAACCTATGGGACACAATGAAAGCAG
The DNA here is from genome assembly GCF_034190915.1 of Cavia porcellus. Lineage (NCBI taxonomy): Eukaryota > Metazoa > Chordata > Mammalia > Rodentia > Caviidae > Cavia > Cavia porcellus. Next base: position 3,482,267 of record NW_026947536.1, read on the forward strand.
TCCTAAGTGGGAAATATATAGTAATAAGTAGTCACATCAAGAAAATGGAATGAACACAAATAAAAAACCTAATGCTATATCTCAAGCTTCTAGAAAAGGAAGAGCAAGTCAAACCCAAAGTTCATAGAAGAGTGGAAATTATAAAGATTAGAGCAGAACTTAATGAAATTGAAACCAAAATATTTACAAAGAATTAATGAATCAAAGAGCTGTTTTTTTTGAGAAAATAAAATTGATAAACCTCTAGCCAAGCTTATCAAGAAAAAAAAATCCACACAATATGGACTGAAAAGAGAAAAATTACTGTAGATCCCATGGAAATTCAAAACATCATGAACACCTTCCTTGAAAATCTCTACTCACATACGGTGCAAAACAGAGAAAATAGATTTGTAGAAATATGAACTATCAATGACCAATCAAAATATATAACAATTTTGAGTAACCAAATATCAGCTGCATTAATAAAAAATGTGATTAAAAACTTAACCAACAATAAAAGCCCAGATCCTGCTGGATTCAGGGATGAATTCCATAAGAAATTCAGAGATCTGACTGCAACACTCCTTAAACTCTTCAATGAAATTGAAAGAGAATTAGTCCTCCCTAACTCATTCTTAGAACCAAGTGTCATTCTGATTCCAAAACCAGAGAGAGATCAAACTAAATAACAGAACTATAGACTAATTTCACTAATGAACAACGATGCAAAATTCTCAATACAATATAGGCAAATAGAATGCCACAAATCATCAAGAAGATTATACAACATAACCAAGTAGGATTTATTCCAGGAATGCAGGGATGGTTCAATATGCACAAATCAATGAATGTGATACACCACATCAACAGAGCCAAAAATAAAAATCCCCTAATCAGTGCAATGCATGCAGAAAAAGCTATTGATAACATACCACACCTGTTCATGATAAAAACCCTACAGCAACTCAGAATAGACGATATGTACCTCAAAGTCTAAAGACCATTTATTGCAAACCTACAGCCAATGTTATACTAAATAGACAAAAACTGAAAGCCTTCACACTAAAAACAGGAATCAAGACAATGATGTCCACTACCACTCCTAGCCAATAGAGTTCTGGAAATATTAGCCAGAGCAATCAGACAAGAGGGAGAAATAAAAGGAATAAAAATAGGGAAAGAAGTTAAATTATCATTATTTGCCGACAACATGATACTCTACATAGAAGACCCCAAAATCTCAATTGAAAGACTACTAGAGGCAACAAACAAATTCAGCAGCATAGCTGGATAGAAAGTCAACACTCACAAATCAATAACATCCCTGTACACAAACAAAACACTCCATGAGAGAAAAATTATGAAATATCAGCTTTCACAATAGCATCTAAAAAAATGAAATACTTAGGAATCAACCTAACTAAAATTGTAAAACACCTATATGCTGAAAATTATACAACTCTGAAAATGGCGATTCAAGAGGAAATTGGAAAATGGAAGGATATTTCTTGCTCTTGGTTAGGAAGAGCCACTATTGTGAAAATGGCCATACTTACAAAACTGTTATACATTTCAATGCAATCCAAATCAAAATATCATTAACATACTTCATATCTAGAGAAAATAATTCTGAAATTCATCTGTTAACAGAAGAATTCTAGAATAACAAAAGCATTTCTGGGCATCAACAGAAAGACAAGACATCTCAATTCCTGACTTGAAATTATACTACAAAGCCACAATAATAAAATCAGCATGGTACTGGCAAAGTAATAGACCTGAGGATCAATAGAACCGATTAGAAGATGAAAACACTACTACAAAGACACAGAGCCACCTTAAATTTGTCAAAGGGGCTAAAAATGTTCACTGGAAAAAGATAGCCTCTTTTAAAAATGGTGTTAGAAAAATTGACATTACATGCTAAAGACTGAAACTAGACCCATACCTATCACCATACACTAAACTACAGTCAAAGTGGTTCAAGTATCTGAATATTGAAAAAGAAACAAAAATCTACTGGAAGACATGGTAGATAGAAATTTTGGAGACATAGAAATAGGCAGAGAATTCATTAATAAAATACAACCACATGGAAAATACTTCAAAGAATCAACATCTTGGATCTCATATTACTAAAAATTTTTGTACATAAACAGAAATCAAATAAAGTCAAAAAACCCCCACAGAGTCAGAAAGAATCTGGATAGATGACAAAGGACTTGTATGCAGAACATATAAAAAATTGAAAAATGTCAAGCCCTCAAATTCAAAGATTGTTTCCAAAAATGGGCATCAGAGGTAAGTACACAGTTCTCAGATGAAGATATATAAATGGCAAATAAATGCATAAAGAAATGTTCACCATCATTGGTGATTTGATAAATGCAAATTAAGACAGCACTAAGATTTCATCTTACTCTGGAAAGAATGACTGACATCAAGAAATAAACTGAAACAAATTTTGGCAGCATGAAAGGAAAAAGGAACACATGTCCACTGTTGGTGGGAATGCAGACTGATAAAAGCAGTGTGCAAATTAGTGTGGAAATTCCTCAAAAAACTAAGATTTGATGTTCCATTCAATCCAGCTATTCCCCTTCTGGGTATTTTCCCAGAAATTTGAAAAAAAATATTTCACAGTGATATATGTGCAATGATATGTGCAACACAGTTGTGATAGCTAAATCTTGGAAACAACAAAATGCCGTCAACCACAAGTGGATGAAAAAATTGTATTTTTTCACAATGGAATACTACTCAGCTATAGAAAAGGATGATTTGAGGCCTTTATAAGTAAATGAAAGTAACTTGAGAATATCCTCTCTCATTGTGTCTCTAGTGTAAAAAATAATAAAAAACTGACAATGAATTGGGATCCAAAAAAGTATAGTATATATTGTAAAAGCAAAAGCAAAGAAACGGGCTCTAAATGATATAATGATATGTATAGTATGAAAGATAGATGACCATATTACTAAATTTCTGTTAGATCACTGAAAGGAAGGGTTTGCCCATCAATGTTTCAGTATTTAGTGACTTTTTATGCTTTGTTTTTGTAACTTTAACAACTGTTTTTAAGATGAGAATATGTAATGTATCAACTAGTAATTTTAGGAGTTAATTTTTTTGAATTCTATATTCTACACTTCTTTGCTTTTTTGTATTTTGTTTCTTTTAATTTTATTTTCTATCTTTAAATTTAAAAAATTTAAAAGAAATGGACATGGAGTTTTGTGTCCTTGATGCCTTGCAACAGGACCTGCTCATGCAGTGGTGGGAGTCCTTGGGATCCACCTGGCTCTGGGTGGCCATAAGCTGAACTGTGGCATGATTAGTGGTATTATTTTTTACATTTATTGTTGTCATGCTCTTTGTGTGCATGAGTCCACCCTATAGGTCACTTACAATAAACACAATTTCCCTGATATTTGAGGTGGTGAAATGTGAGAAACCACTGCACACTGCTTCAACACCAAAAGGTATGAGGACCTATGGGATCTGACCCAACCAATTAGCATGTGCACACCATGGACATAGTTATATAAGCATGAGTTAACATAGACAGCCATGGATGTGCTCAGGCTTGTGACACTATGCAAGAATTTAATGCCTGATGACGGCTGATATATACAGGCTGGATAATAAAGATGCTTGCTTACTGCTGTTGCTAATGTTGGCTCCATGTGGTTTCTTCTCTCTGGGGATCTTACCCACTAAAATACCAATTCACCTCCCTAACTCTGAGAAAATTTCATGCTGCAGACATAGGGCACTTTAATGCCCCACAAAACTAAAGTCTCTGTGCCTTGTTCCAAGCCATGCATCATATCCTAAAGCCAAAATCTCTGTTGGGGTACAGCTTTAGAAAGGACAACAAGTTATATACCTGTGCCATGGTGATCACTTCCTAATCCCTGTGATGGACATTTTCCCCACTTCCATTCCTTTTCTGTACCCCACAGGGCATGAAAGGTCTCAAATGTTCTGACGTGGACCTGGAACGCAGCTCCCCAAGCAGCAGACATGTAGTTCTTGAACAGACTGCCCGGACCATGGTCTGAGGTGAGTCAGTCCCAGGCTGGAGGCTGAGGACAATAGTTTCTGTAGGCCCCACTCTCACACAGTGGAGCTACTTACCAGCATATCTTAGTCTCCCTTGATCTCTGAACCCATGGGGAGTCACTTTTCCTATGTGTCATGATGTGTTAAAATCAGGCACAGCACTAATGCTGGCAGGGAGATCCCTTCCCCAGCACAAACCCTTCTGAACATGACTCCCTCCAAGTACTCTTCAAGCCATGTTCTTAAAATGTGGCATCATGTTGTAGTTGAGTGCCATGAGGGAGAGCACAAAACAAGGGCAGGAGCAGATGCTATGGTACCCATAGATTTGGGCAGCCCTTCTCTGATGTGTGTGGACCCCAGGGGGGCACTCTTGAATGAGCTATGGAGATCCATGCCTGAGGGTGTTGGGTCAGGGAGGCATTTGGACCCTGGCTGTGTCAAGTAGCCACATTGAGCAACACAGAGTGTTTACCACTACCACATGCCCAGGACATCCTCTCACGCTGTCTTTGTCATTCCGCTACAAACCTTTGTCTACACAGGGCCCCCACTGCCCACTCCAATCTTCCCTGGACCTTTGAATGGAATCACAGGAGGAGGCAGTGTATGTGTAGCTTCCCAACATCAAGTGTCACTGTTGTCTGCTGTCACCCAAAAGGTATGGTGGGTGGAGGCTGGGGATTTAGCTCAGCGGCATAAGCGCCTGCCTTGCAAGTGTGTGGTCCTGAGTTCGATACCTGGTATCGATAAACAAATGAAAAAAAAAAGTATAGTAGGTAACAAAATCAGTCCCTCAATGAGTAACTCAGGGCCTTTTTCTACTGTTATTCCATCTTCCATTCCCTCATTCCTCAGGCACCCCTCCTTCCTCCTGCTATATTCCATTCTCCTCCTAAAAGTACAAAGCTGGCTGGCCTAGGGGCTGTTTTGTGCCCCTCCCATCCCATTCTGTCTGAGAGAGAATCCTGTTCCCACAAGTATGGCTGATTGGTTATCACATAGGACAAGTTGGGTCCAGCCTGTGTTGCACTTGGTCCAGGGCTTATGACTGAAGAGCCCCTAATTTTAGCTCTCAGCTCTAGAAGTTCTCCTCAGAACATGGTGCTCAGAATTGAGGTCTCAAGGTCAGTCTGGAAATCCCTATCTGTGGAGCATCTAAGGAGCTGACTTAATCTGTGGGTTACCATGTGATGCATGAATATCTGGATATGTGGGGAGACAAATGCAGATGCTTCTGTCTGGCACAATCCAAGTAGAAACAGTAACTTTGAAATGGCTCCTGTGGGATGGGCAGAATTGGATCTGGCTAGGGAACAAAGGCTATGTGCACCACACATAGAAGCAGGGCCCTGAAATCTGGACCACACATTGGAAGGAAGGGAAATAAGGGTGCCCCAGTGCAACAGTGTCTGGGGATAAATTCTTCCCAACTGTTACCATCCATCTCTGTTCTGTCCCAAACCAAATGACCATGTTATAAAGGCATGACAGTGTCATCACCCTGCTATTTGTATGTCTCTGGGTCCTTCAAGAGTGGAGAGTACCTGGAAAGGAGATGGCCCAAGGCTCACCTGTGCATAATATGCCTCTGTATCAGTGACTGACCCTCAGGTAAGATGGTCATGGCCACTGTCATCTCTTTTTTCTGTCTGGCCATCTAGTTGCCAGGCACCACTGTGTTCCCACTTTCCTGCCTATTGGCTCCAGAACCAAACACCTAGTTTTCTGGTCTTGGTGTAGGTGAGGATTTAGCCTAGTGTGGTGGGGTGGGGCAGGAATCAGTGTAATCAGCAATGGGACAGCTGAGTTTTGAGTGGCCACGGAGTGGGGCAAGAACCTAATATATTTCCTCCCCCACCACATTGATGTGGGGCCTTTGTGTATAAAGCAGGGTTCATTCCAGTTAGCTGTCACTTTTTACTACATCTTTCTATCTCAAGACCATTTACTGGAAAGCTGTGTGTATGTGACACAGTGTGTCACATATAAAACTATGCTGATAAAACTATGTTGAAGGCCCTGCTGAGCATCTCCACCCAGACAGCTGGGCAGCAGCTCAGCCTTTGAAATGTAGTGAGAGAGGCAAGGGAGGAAGGTGGAGGAAGACCAGAGTCTTTCTCCAAGACAGCGGTTACAGAGGGGCCAGGGCACCTCCAGCTGTCACTGTTAGACCCACTTCTGAGCCTGTATCCTGAGGCCAGAGAGGAGACAGCAGTTTTGATCACTTTGATAGAAATTAGGGGTCTAAGGAGAGTTACAAATACAGGACTTGGGAGCCAGACTGAGTGTTCCTGCAGAAGATCTGCCTGTGTTTGGTTTTCACCTTCTGTCCATGACTTAGTCATCACCAGCTATTGGCAGTGTGAGTTTCATTGTCTCCCCAAGTGTGATCTGCATCTGGAGAGCTCTGGTACCCAGCACACAGTGAGTCTTCTATGTGTCTCTATTAGGTTTTGGATAGAGAAAAGTATAAAAGTGCATGTTCCTATGATAGGAGGATTAGCCACAAAAATTCCATTAGCAAGGACGTAGACTGAGGACAGCTGATGCTTTGTTCTACAGATTTGCATTTGCACAAAGGAAACATTGCTGGCCAAGGAGAGCGTGCATTTCCTGGGTGAGATTTTTCATTAGTAGCTCTTTTTTTCCCCACATGTCAGAAGTGGATTTTCTTGCTTTGTGTTTTGTTTACAGATAACTGCATATTTTTTCTTACTACATATTTACAGTGTATACTGATTATGTTGGTGTTAGGGCCAGGGCACATGTGGTGCACAGAGTGCATATTGGGCCTTATATTTTGCACAGTGGTACAATCCAGCCACCAGTGACTGCTCTCAAAGTTTTGTGCATTCAGCACACAGCTCAGGGCCAAGCTATTGCCAGCATAAGGCACTGCTTTGTCTCAATTGTCCATTCTTTATGACAAATACAGTCGATAATGATGCAATAATTGGGAGCTTAGTCCAACCCTAACCCTAAGTCTAACATACCTCTAAACCTAACTCTAACCCAAGATAGTCACTACCAACATTCCTGGCCAAAGAAAACTTTATGGCATTGATGTGGGAATTGCAATATAGGTTAAATATGAGGACATACAATCAGTGGTGGCGGGGATGGGGCAAGAGGGGAAAGAAAAGAAAACACCATTGTGTAAATATTTGAAGAATATATTCTAGAAGTGGACTTGGGGAAATTTGCTCAACAATGAGAATGCAATGAATGTCAGCAAGCTGATTATTTTAAACAACCCTAAAATCTTAAAATTTACCTATGTTTGTTCTATCACTAATGTATCTCTGGTAAATAAGTGTAGCTGTGAAAACAATAGTAAGTAAATCCGGAAGAGAGGGGAATGGCAGGTGTGGGTCAAGAGCTGCCTGCAGTTAGAGCTTGACAGATGACTCCTGAGTGCAGCCCTCAGGAGGCTCAGAACTTCAGCTGCTGGACAAAGGAGTCCAGGTACTGGCTCTTGCTCTGGGATCACAGCTGGTTAGAGAGCTGCAGGTAGAGCTGTCACAAGGTCTGCAGGTGCAACTTCTGCATGGGCTGAGCCTGGCCCTATAGTTGCAGGAAATGAAAAGATTGCCAACTTTCCATGGACTTCCTGGGCAAAACCTTCCCACTGCCTGTCAGAGGCAGCCTTGTGCAACAACACAGCCCAAGGAAAGCCTCCTGACTGCATCCCCACACCAACTGCTGAGTGTGTCATACTCCTGGGTCACCCAGCAGGGTACTTTGCTGAGTTGCAAGGCCATCACCTCCCCACAACCCTACATCCTACACTCCAGGGATAGTTACCCTGTGGCTCAGTCTCTGGGACTCCAGCTAGTCCAGGAGAAGCTCAGCCTGGGGATCCAGATGGGCGTATACTTCCAATGTGGCCTCAAGCACAGAAGAACTGGGGCAGACAGGGAGCCAGCAGAGTGAGAGACCTGGGCTTTCCTCCCACAATGCCTGCACAACTCACGTTTAGAGAGGAGTCATGGACATCCTGACCAGTTGATACAATGTCCAGCCCCATCCTCACCCACCCACAATTGGGCAGTGAGGGCCCAAGGAGCCCTTAGTCGCTGAAAGAAGTCTCAGTGGGAGGGAGACCTTGCTTAGTTTTATCATGCATCTACATTCTTCAGGGAATCCTGACACAGTATCTCCCTGCCCCTCCCCAGTGAAAGTCAGCTTGGAGAAGGTAGAAACTGCAATATGCCCTGTCTTTGCGCTCAAAGGCTCAGGGCTGCCACTCCATGAATATCTGAGATGTGAGGGATCAATCAGTGTCTGTCCTGCGTCTTTGCAGTCTCTAGCTCAGGCAGTGATGCATTGCCCAGTTCTCTTTGCCTAACTTTGTATAACTCCTTGTGCATGGTTTGTATCCACAACTAGGGAGGCCTGGAGACTGGAACAATGGCTTTGAGGTGAGCAATGTCTGTTCTGCTGCCAAGGGTTACTCTGTGGCCTCCCACAAACATCAAAACTCAAAAGGGCAGTGGTTCCACTGGCTCTGCTTACAGAATCTTGGTTAATACCCAGAAACGTGCTTGCACACAGTGTGTCTTCATATACGATTGTGGGTTGGTAATACCTATCTGCTCTTCCTATCTGTCTGACAGCCATGGACAATTTGCCATTCTCAAGATTTCCTGTCGCAGAGTGACTCTGTGATCTCCTTTCTGATGAACAGAACTGCATCCACCAAGTGTTGGTCACTGGGTGGGATGGAAGATCATCCATCAGAATTACCACAGCCTCTACAGCAGGTCTTCATGGGGCCAAGGCCACAGCTAACTGCTTGGCATGGAGCCCCCATTTCATCCTCAGTGACCCTAAGCTCTCAATCCACTCATTTCCGACCTCTTTGGCACTGTAAACTAGGGTTGAGTGAGGCCCTTGCATAGGGCCAGGACCTGAATCCACAGGTGACCAATTCCCACTGGGCTGCTTAGGTAAGAACTCCCCTTCTCAGCTTTGGTGCCTATAGGGTAGAGGGTTTAGCCCTGGAGAAGTCCAAGGTGGAGAGGCTGTGCCTGGGGTATCTATCCAGAAGGACAGCTCCTTAGGCTTCTTCAGGCTGTGAGGCCCATCAGCCTGCACTGTGCTTCCTGTACAGACCTCTACCAGTCTCTCTGCTGCCTGACTTCTGAGAATGTGGTAAGACTGCAGGTGTATATTGAATTGGTGTCCTGCATGTGGCTTCTCAGGAGGTTTTCGGGCTGAAGCAAAGCCCACACTCCAATTAGTCCGCAGAGGCTAGTGGTAATGGGCTCACAGGAGGGCCCCTGCAGAAAAGGGATTCTCTTATTAAAACTTACATTTCACAAGGGAAACTTAGAAATACTAGCATGCTCAGATCACCTCAATAGAGAGGTTGAATAGAAGTCTATGTATGAACAAAACCTATGAGTCCTAAGACATCCCACCCATTTTAGAAATGAGAAAAGGAGGCTAATTCTGGATGTCCAGGTGCATTAATGAGGCACCTCAGAATGTTCCCAAGATTCTGATGAAAAGTCCCCAGGAAGGAATTAAGTTCCTCTTCTATAGCCATGGAAGGCTGAGCCACTGTGCTCACTGCTCTCTTCTTGTGCTCATTTAGCCCAGAGGCTCCTGCAAAAGAACCTGCAGTGCAGGAAAAATCCCATGAGACAAGTGCCAGAGAATTGGACAGAGTGGACTGACATTTGAGGTGAGCACACATCTGGTGAGGTGATGCTGTGTAAGAGCTGGAGACAGTGGAGGAAGACACTTTGCTAATGGTCCTTGGACACCAGGCCCAGTACAGAAAATGAGGTACAATGGCAGAATTCATTCATGACAAGAAATGAAACGATTTTGTGTTTGTTCCCTTTCTCCTCTTCCATCAATATGCGTACAGTGACCTTGCCTGTGACAAGGTAGAGGCTTAGTAGAGAGGATATGGTAGTTGAGCACTTGCAGTCCAGATTCCTTTGGAGCAAGACCATGGGCCCAGTGTTTGACCAGCCCTGGATAGAAGTGTTGGAAGGGCTAATCAGACCCAAAGTTCCTCTTAGTCATGTGTGGGCCTCCATACATTCCCTTCTGCTCACATACTCTGCACTGGAGCCAATACCTCCTGTTATTGTGGGTCCCATCTCTGGAGCAGGGATGTGGCACACAGGGCACAGGGTCTATCTCCATGCCAATGTCCTGTGTGCAGCATGGTTGGGGCAGTGCCCAGCAGCCAACAGGAAGCCTGAGACTCTGAGACACCACAGGTTTCACTTTGTGAACCCAGATAACCCTCTCTTCTGCAAAGACTAACAGCTATTTCCTAGATTTCTACCCAGGAGGACAGGAGATGACTCTGGAGGCTCTGGATAAGAATGAGTGCTGCCCTTCTCCTCCAGCCAGCCCTGTCCTGGGTAGGAACATGACAGGAGCACAGGCTCACACTTCCCAACACCTGCCCCTGCCCCAGAGCATCTGCCCTCACTGCCTGTCCTCAGAGCCCTTACACTGATGATTTAGGATGGGGATTGTTTAGGAGAACTCACAGAGATGGCCAGGCCTTAATGTACTGTCCTCTAATTGGTGTCTCTGAGTGGCTGGTGGCTGAGCGTAGGGACTCCTATCCTGGGCTCCCTCTTGTTTCTGGTGTCTTGGGAGTTGGGGCTCTTGGGCCTTGCCCTGTGCTGTGCTTGATTTTAGGCAGTTCCTGGTGAGCTTCCTGAAACATCTTGGCACAGTGACCCATCTTTTCACTCATTCCCATGTGGGTTTCCCATGCAGGGTCAAGAGGCTGGGGCTTCAAAGCCTCAGAAAGTAGCACAGTATATTCACTGGTCATTCTCATGAGCCAAATGCTGGTGAAGGTCAACTGCCACCAGACAAAGTTGCCTGGTGACCAGAACCTTCAAAGTTCTGTTTAGACCTGTTGCCAAGGAAGTTGTGTCATGTGCTGGGGTCCATAGCTGGGCTGCCCCCTCTGATGCCCTCTTTCTTTTTATTATGGAACAAATTTGTGTTCCTTAGAAATGGCAAGTGAAAAGCTAGAAAACAGAATGTGGTTTTACAGTTTTCTTCACTTTGAAATTTTTCATACAACAAACATGTAGATGCTTCAGAAGTGGCAGACTTGGGGTCCATTGCACATTTCCATCCAAAAAGTTCTTTTCATTGAGAATTAAGCTTCACTTAGAGAACTGTCAAATTTTAGGATGAGTTTCTTTCCTGGGCTTATGTTAGTTTCATTTCAACTCCATTAGGGAGTATGGAGATGTTCCCAGAATAACCATAATAATTTTCTTTGAAGTATGTGAAAGTTTCATGTTATAACCTCCTCCTGTCCAGGGGATGAGGATTCCTAGCAAGTTTTACTCTCATGGGCCTATGAGTGATTACTTATTCATCCTTAGATATTTAACTCAGCCACACACTGTAGCTGCATACTCTGACATCCTGTGGAGGGGAGAGCAGGTGATGATTGCAAGGGGAGGCTTTCCAAAGCCATGGACATCATCATCCCATGCTGAGGAAGGACACATGCACATCACTCCTGGGGAACTTGTCTATAGCCACTGATATCACTTCCAGTCCTCCCAATCCCAAACAGACCATGGGCTTTGTGTCCCTGCTGGATAGTTTGCCTTTCCTAGAGGTGATGGCCCTGAGGCTGATCAGGCAAAATGCTCTCTGGTTGGTCTCCTTCAAGCCATGTCTCCAACCTGGGATCCCAGTGTGCTGCCACCACATGCCATTGTGGGGCTGAACAAAACCAGCTGTCATTTGTTCATGCACCCCTCACCCATCTGCTGATGTCCATTTCTTCTGTTTCTGGGTCAACCCTTGAAAGCAAGCTGCCACAGCCATTCTTATACATGTGCTTGAGTGGATGCAGTCTTTCATTTTAAAGAAAAACTACTTAAATTTAAAATTAATGGATTATATTACTAGTTTATGGCTAACTTAGAAATTCTTAAAGTATCTTTGGAAGCAGTTGTTTAAAGCAGAGTTGGCTGGTTGCTTTTTGTTTTGTTTTATTATGGTATACTGTGTTATGCTATGTTATGTTACATTATGTTATATGTTGGTGAGGATTTTGAAACTGTATTTTCTGCAGTTTCTGATTTGATTTTGTATATTTAATCTGAGAAAACATAAGAATATCACATAACTCTGAGTAAGTTTTTTGGAGAAAATTTTAAATGGAAAACACAGTCAGTGATGTTGGTACACATCTGTCATTTCAGTTCTCAGAGGTTGAGGCAGGGGGATTGTTGTAAGTTTGAGGTCATCTGGGGCTACAAAGGAAGATTGAGGCCAACTTCAACTGCGTAGCTGAATCCAATCTCAAAAAAAGAATGAAACAAAAAAAGAAAGAGAGAAATAAAAGAGAAAAACTAAAAAGTTTAAAAATACAAAGTCAAATATCACCTGTGAATCCAGAATAAAAACATATGTGAGTTTTTCTTGCAAATGTACTTCAGTCAGCACACTTAGCATAAGGTTTACCATCATGTAGACATTGATGTGCTGCCAGGTTTGTATTGTTTCAATTTTTTGAATATTTTACAGAGATGACTGCAGATATGCTACTGAAAATATTTTCTTAGGATTTGTGTAGCTCAGTGTGAAGAGAATGTGATCATTGCTTTTTTTCCTCTCCTAAATTTATAGTTAGGAGCAGAAGTTGATCAAGGGATTGCTATTTTTTTGAAATAATAATAAGGACCATATAAAAGATACTCTTTTAAGTCTATGGAAAATAAAAATAATTGTAGAATAAGAGTGGTTAATGTACCTTGCACAGTGACTTCTAGGATTACTTAATGATCAATAATTTCATACATTTGAAAAATTTTGTTTTTAAACATTTTAAGACATAGTCTTAGCAGTTTTCTGAGTTTCTGATGCTAGGTTTAAACCCTTCATCATCCTTCTTCATGCTGTCAGAGGGCAGGGATTACAGGTGTACATTATTCTGAGTCGGCAATTGGCAAACAATTTTGTATACTCATGGAATAAAATATTTGACTTTGATCTTTAGACTTTGGAGAAAGAATCCATCTAGTTAAGCTATCTACCACCTTCCTAATCTGCAGTTTCTTTCACAATGAGTAGGACTGAAAATCCTATTAACAATATTGGTAGGGTCACTGCTTTTTAACTGTAAGTGTGGTCACCATGCTCTTCAGAAGATCACTCCAAATGCCTTCTTCTGGGGGACTGAGGCTTGGTATCCCAGAAGCACTTTCTCTTTTTTCTCTGATCACTCATGGAAATTGATGATTGGGGTTAAATCCCAAGAAAGATGTGAAGGTTAAAGCTACTTGGGGTGCACTGCCCTCCAGAAGAGGCCAGGATAAAATATTGTTGCCTTCCCTTCTACTTTCCAAGGTTTTGTTTTGGGTATGGTTTAGGTTTTCCATTCAGTTTCTAGAGACTGAATACAGAGCTTTTGCATTTAGCTCCATTACATTCCACTTTTTAAAGTCTTCCTTTTGGTCTTTTTTGTTTTTATCCGTACCAGTGATGGAACTCATGATCGCCTGCTTGCAAGGCAAGTGCTTATGCCACTGAGCTAAATCCCTAGCCACAAAAGTCTTCCTTTTTTGAGGAGTTTCTCAATAAGTTGCTAAATTGGTGAGTCTATCCTTGAATTTATTATGTTCCTGCCTCAGACTTCCAGATTGATAGCATTACAAGACACACCACCAGACATGTTTTCATCTTGGTGTTATTAAAAACTCCCTGGCTGATCAAGAAATGGGTGAAAATACCTGCAATGTCAGCATTCAGGATGCTGAGGCAGCAGGATTCCTGTTCCAGACAAGCCTGCAACACACGCTGATTTCAGCTCAGGGCAGATCAACAGAGCGAGAACCTGAAAAGAAAAAGAAAAGGAAAATATAGGAAAGGACAGGAATGGAATGAAGAAACAAATCCAAATTCCTGCTGACTCTATGAGTTGGTTTGTCTCTGGGCTAGTCATTTTCATCTATGATCCTATTCTTTCGGTATAAGACCCTTTTGACTGCTGTCACTTTATAATATATTTGGAAACCAGGTATTTTGTGCTTCTATGTTTAATGTTCTTTACATGGCTAGAGGATGACACTTTGTACTTCTTTGTGAAGTTTCATTTTTTTTTGATTTCTAGGAAAATACCAGTGGTATTTCGACAGGAATACTTTGAAAGGGCTGGTTGATCTGGGTAGCATGTACATTTTCACAACATGAATTCTTCCCATCCGCCATCATGATATGTGTTTTCTACTGTTAGTGCTATTGTACTGCTTGCATCTATTTCTACAAATTTTAAAGAACATGTGAGTTTGGTTAAATTTTTCCTGCACATTCTTTTTGATGAATTATGAAATGAATTGTATTCTTTGTATTTGAGGTTGCAGTTTGTTTGAAGCACAGAGATATGAATTATTTAGGACATGTGAATCTTGTACCCTGCACCTTATGTGATTTTTAAATTTGTTCTAAAAGGTTTTCAGTGGAGATATAAAATGAAAGGATAATATGAAAGGTTGTGTCCTCAGGAAACAGAAACAGTGCTTAATTCTTCCTTTCTGATTTGGAAGCCTTCATTTCTTATTATTTAGTAAATTCTAGGGCCAAAACTTGGAGTACTGTGTTGAAAGTTGCTGCAAGCCTTGTCTGGTTCCTGATCTGAGAAGAAAATCTTGCAGCTTGTCAGCCTCGGGGAACGATGTCAGGGATGGGCATCTCATGTATCATCTTTGCTGTGCTGAGGTCCATTCTTCCTATACATGGTGTGTGAGTAGTTCTTACCATGACAAAATGTTGAACTTCAGAATTTCTCAAAGCTATTTTTCCCAATCTATTGAAGGGTTAGCTCTGTCTCATTCTGTGAAAGTGGCAAGTGATGCTCAATGGTTTTTATAGTGGGATGATAGTTGCATCACTGAGATGGAGCCGAGTGTTGATCATGGTGCTTAAATTTTGCATGTGCTTGAAAATTTAGTTGACAAGCATTTACCTGAATAATCTTGCTTATGTTCATTAGGAATATTGATCAGTAGGGTGTTTTCAATTGTTTTTATTTTATTTTTCAATACATTATTGTCTGGCTTCATTCTCAGGGTTACTTTGTCATCTAAAAGAAGTTGGTGTTGGTTCTTTCGCTTCAATTTCTAGGAAGAATCCAAAAGTTATTGCTATTTATTCTTTATTATACACTTGAAAAAATTCACTGAGTCATTTATCTTATCCTGGGTTTTTTTGTTGTTATTAATGAGTTTTGATTGTTGACACATTGCCTATATTCATTTTTGCTGTATTCATCAGTGTGTTTGTTCCTGATGGATGTGGGTCAGTGACACCAAAGGAGACCACATTCCCAATAAGGGTCACATCTCATTTTAACTTAGGGATGCAGCCATTTCCTTTTGTATCTTCCAACTAATCCTACAGTATATATTTTTGGCAGTAACTCCTTTCAGTTACTTAGACTTTTAATGCACAGTGTTCTTGTTGGGTGGTTACTGCTGAAGGAAACTGGAGCTGATCAGGTGCCCGTCTCTTATTTCAGGCTTCATAAACTGACCTGTCTGCAGTGTCCCCACCTCCTAACCTTCTCCCTGTAAACACCTGTCCTGCTCCACAGCTGTGGTGCATCCACATTTTGAAGTTGAGATCCGCACCTGGATGGAAGACATTCAGCCTGTATTGGATGTGTAACAGACTGACCTTTTCATATTGTGCTTCCCTGAGTGAGTCAGGGGGCCTCAGGCCTACAGGGAGGAGTTCTGGTAGCAGGGTCATTCCAGCCCTCTTCTGTCCAGTGTGCAGTGTATGCTGCTTTGCTGAGAAGCTGACTTGTGGATCAGGAGGCCTGGACCTCACAATTTCTTGCCTCTGGTGCCAACGTGTCCTCTACCACTGCCTGGCCCATTTTCCCCTGACATAAGATCTCCGCAGAGATCTGAGCACCCGTGGACTTCCTCTTCAAGGCTCCAACTCAATGCATAGACTTCAGGTTTGAAATCTGTGACTATGATATCCAACATGTATACTTTTAACCTGGAAAATGTACTGATGTCTTCATTATAAAAAGTGAGATTGAAAGACACCCGTATTCTTTTTTTACTCAGTTAAGGTGTGAAAAATTAGAAACCATGAACGTAGCACACAGCAAAACTACTAAGTGAATTATAAACTTACAGGCACAAAAAATGCTGAAAGAGGGCCATGTTCTAGGCCATGTCCCCAGTCTTACTGGAGATGACAGAAAGCTTATAGCTTGGCCCTCTCTCCACTCAGCAGTGAAGAGACACAGGTCCTCACAGCAGGCAAGGACAGGAGAGAGGAGCTGGTGGATGGCAGACCACTCATCCTAATGGCCCTGATAGGTGCATTGTGATCCCCTCTCACACTGCTGAGCCCTGGCTCTCTTCCTACCCAGCCTTGTACTCTGTGCTCCTCCCCCCACCTTGGGAAGAGGTGGCATCTCTCTTTGGTTTAAGTAAGTAGTCTCAGGTGACATTTTTTTCACCTAAGGGAAAATGCCATTTCCAGCTTTATATAGACCTAGCTCTGCTTCTCCCACCCTTCTTCTGTCTTCTGAGCCTGCTAATGACAAGCCCATGGAGGACTCTGCCACTGGAGAACTATTTGTATGCCATTAATATATGCTCTCTTATTACAAATGACAGATTTAGAAAAAGAAAAAAAAGAAAATCTTGGTATATTTATCTATGTCACCAGGTTTGTGTTAGTTCCCTGTGCCACTTCCCCACCCAACGATGACATTCTATGATAAAGGAATCTGAGAGACAACCAAGAAGAGCATTCACATTTCCAGTCCTTTGCAGCTCCATTCATTAAGTGATGGGCAAGTCTCCCAGGCTCTGCCTCACTCTGCCTCTGTCCCTCTGGTTGTCTCATGCACATCTCTGTGTGTAAGCACATTGATGACAGAGATATTTCATTGTAAAAACTGAGATCTTCCACACACAAATCCATCTTGCATCAATGGTAATTTCATGATCAGATTCCTTGGCCTCTTCCTCTGTGGGCCAAGAGATACTGAGCTCAGCTTCCCTGAAGCTTTCCCTGCTTTCTGTGGCCTACACTGGTGCCCTGCACTCTCTACCTGCAGGGTAGGGAGTGTCCTAGTTCCTTCCTGTTCTAAAAGTGCTGTGAACAACAATCCTGAAAAGAAAGTTAAAATGTTATGCAGATTTTTCTTTATTTATTTGTGTTGTTGTTGTGCATCTCTCTGTGTGGGAGAAACCTCTATGCTTAGTTCAGAGAGGTCCAGGGAGCCTGTGTAGAGCTTTGATGGGAGCTGAGGGAAAAGGTTCTGCTTCCCCCAGCCCAATTTCTCCCCACTGCTGCTCCCCACTTATCTTAAAGCCTGAAGTCAAATGTCGAGACAGCATCACTCATCGACATGGCCCTGAATGTATCTTCAGTGGGATACTGTGCATTTTGTACACTTGTTGGCCATATGAGCAAATTCCCTTTTGCACTGCAAGTGTTTTTCTCTTACTTCACAAAACAAATTGAAAAGCAATTCCAACCTCAAAGATTAATGTATTTAAGTTTTATTTATAAACTGGGATCTATCTGGGACTGTCCTCTTTATCAAAGAAAAATATCAGTTAGTCTCTTCCATTAATGCTTGGCCAAACACAGCTGTGATGCACTGATGTAAAAACCTAGAGTACTAAATCAGAGGCAGAAAGATCAGTGTGGTGGCTGGGGCTGGCAGGGAAGAGAGGGAATTGTGTCCAAATGGGAATGAAGTTTTGGGAAATGTTCTGGAACTGGGCAAAAATAAAGATTGTTCGTATTGAGAATGTGTGCATTCCCCTGCACTGTGTATGCTAATGAAAGTGAATGACATCCTATCATTTGTTTAAAATTAATTTATAGCATAATATTTAAAAGGAGTATAGAGGTAAGGGCAAGAAAATGGAAAAAATAGTGAAGGAGATGGGAAACTCAAGTTTTCAGCAGGAGCTGGCCTCAGGGCAGTTGAGGAGCTGCCCCCTGCTGTGGAGCCCCTGTTAGTCATACCTCTGAGCTGACAGATGGGCTTCCTGGGGCTGGCTCTTCCTGTGGTCCCAGAGCTGGTGAAGGCACTGGAGATGGATCAGATGCAGACTCTGCAGCTGGTCCTTGAGCTTGGTGTGCAGCTGACTCTTCAACAGCAAAAGGGGAAAAGATCATCAATTTCCTATGCAGTGCAATTTCCTTGCAGTGCAAACAAATTTCCCAGTGCCTGTCAGAGACAGCTCTGTGCACAAATGCACTATCAGGAAGTTTCCCACATTGCATCCACCCACTGATTCCTGTGTGTCTCAGAGCTGCAGGGCAGTCCCTTAGCCTTGTCCTGCTCACATACCCACAGACCTTACCAGTCCTCCTCACCCTTGTTTCTGCCTCAGTGTGTTCACAATGCTCAAGCTCAGCAAGGTGAAGTTGTATTGGAGGGTTCATATGGGTTTGCAGCTGCTGCTTAGAGCTAAGATGCAGGGCTGTGGTTCTGGAGGAGACAGGTGTGGGGAGCTCAGTGTGAGGTCTGGTCCTCAGTCCCAAACTGCTTTCCCAAGGCAACCTGCTGAGTTAGACACCTGCCTGCTGCTCCAGCTGAGGAGAGCCCAGTTCCACTCTATCTCCACCGCCAGTGAATCAGTCTTGGTCCAGACAGCCCTGAGAGACTGACAGATGTGTACACTGGTGTGACCATCTCTCCCTTCTTCAGGGAAGCTGTACACACATCTTTGTAGTGCTCTCCAGTGGCATTTTGCCTTCATGGGGGATGGAAAACTGTCTGCTGTGGTACAGGGGTTGTCTTACATAATTATGTTAGAAGTGAGAGGACAGAGAGATGTGTCCTGTTTCACCTCTCCTCAGTCATTTGATTGCTCAGTGACTTGCCACCCAGTACTCTGTGCTTCCTCTGGACTCCTCTTTCACTGTTGTGCATCCATGTCTAGGGAAGCCAAGAGGGGGTCTCATGTACTATAATGTCAGTGATACATGATCTGCCCCCTAGGGTAGCCCCCACTAGTGTGGAGGGTCAAGAGGGGAGTACATACATGTTTCCTGGTCACTGGATCATGGTCAGTGCCTGGAAAAGTGTCTGTGCATGGTGTAGCTCTACTGTATATTCATGAACGCATGTTACCAACTGGTTCCTGCCCTGATGTATGAATGGCCCTGATGCCTCTGCCAGCCCTCAGAGATTCTGGCTCTGAATAATACATCCCAAAGCCCATAGAGCAACTATCCAATCTCCTCTACAATGAAGAGAGAATGTTTACTCAGTGTAGGGATCAGTGAGGGAGAAACAACCTTTCCCATGGAGAGGGCAGCTCAATGGAGAATAAACACAGCTACTCCAGCAGGCCTTCCATAGAGCCTTGGTTGGTGTCAGCAATTGCCTGGAAACCCCACTTTGTACCATAGGGACCCGATAAGCTTGGCTGTAGGTACAATTCACTGTTCTGGGAATTGCACTATTACTGGGTATAATTCTCAGTTCTCAGTGAAGTGAGCCTGAGAGATGTAAGCACATTTCAAAGACAGCTTTAGGTGGCCAAGTCACACTGTACAGCTGAGAGCAAACTAACTATCCCCCCATCAGGGCTTGTGGGGTGGAAATGTTGGCCCTTCAGGGACATGGGAAGGAAGAGCTGTGGATAGGGCAGCTGTGCAGAAAGTCCTGTTCCAGGAGCTCCATCAGGCTGTGCAGCCCTTCTGCCTGTGCCACCCTCACTGTGCAGACCACTGCCAAGTTCTACACTGAGTGATTTGCAGTCTGTGATGAGACAGTAGGAAGCCTAGAGTTAGTGGCCCAGCCATGCCCTACTGTGAGTGCTGGAAGCTGTAGTAATACTCAAAGGTTAAATTTCATAAGGAGCAGTTAGAAATAATAGCATTTTCAGATCAGTTGTGAGCAAATAAGTCATAAAGTCCCTACATGAAGAGTATCATCCCATGTGTCTCATTCTAGAGATGAGAAAACAGGCTTGTCCTGGGTGTGGGAATAGGGACCGGTATGTGATGACTCACAGAGTACTTCCCTGTGGTGCTGCTGAAAAAATTTGGTCCAGTTTTCTTAGCCATGAAAGGCTGAGTGGCTGTATTCACTGTCCCTGGTACAATGTCATTTAGCCCAGTGGGCCCATAACCTCTGACCTGAGGGGCTGGATATTTACCCTGAGACATGGGCAAAGTAGCAAGGGCCTAGGTTTTGGATGAGTGCACCTCTTCTGATGTGATGATGTTTCAGAGCTGGGGATCTGATAGAAGCACAGTCATGCCAGTGGCAAAGGGATAGCTGGCCCAGGAGTTACAGTGAACTAAAACAGTGGAAGTAAATCATGACAGGAAGTGAAGTGACTCAGTGTCCATGTCTCTATTTTGATGCTCCCACTAATATGTGGACAGTGACTTGGCACTTGGCTGAATTAGTGGCTGAGCAGAGAGGATGTGACAGTTGAAGACGTAGATCCCAGTTTCCTTTGGAGGCAGTACCACAAGCCTGCTGTTTACTATACACTGAAGGGAGGTTCTGAAGGTGTAATCTGATCCTGAAGATCCCCTGTTCTCCTGTGGCTTCATTACAGAGTCCCCTCAGCTCACACTCTCCCCCCTGCTGGCATCTGCTGTTATTGGGAGGCCCCACTGTGGTACATCTATGTGTATTGCAGCCCTGCAGGGACCTGCTCCAGGCTGACGTTTGGCACAGCACAGTTGGTGCAGTGCCTAGTAGTGTGTGAGAAGCTTTTGAGATCTCAGACAAGCAGAGAAGGGGGCCATCAGGACTCCCACAAAGCCTCCCAGAGATGTGAATACAGCCCAGAGACCTGGCAGCTTCTGGAAGCACAGGCTGCACATAGAGCTGCAGGGTCTGCCCTGCACAGTGCACTTGGAAGGGTCCCAACCTGTCTCATAACCCTGCTCCCCCTGCTCCCTTGAACTTATGGTCAAGGTTTGGTATGGATGGTAGGGACACCCAGACCCACTGAGTAGGTAGTCATTAAGAGGTGTTCACTAGCATTTATGATCCAGGAAGCCCTCAAAGCCACCAGCCAGCCAGGTAGCAGACCAGGAGGTCTCACTTTGTCTCCTTTGGATTGCCTAAGTGGGAAAGGATTCACTTTTCTAGTGACAGCACAGAAGCCACCAGCCATATGATGCACCAGGTTCTTTATTGCAGTTCCCCATGGCAGCCTTTCAGATAGCACCTGGGGCTTGCTGGCCTGGTGGGAAAGCCAGGCTGGATCCTTCTGGAAGCAGATCTCATCCACATTCTCCTCCCCATCTAGAATTTATTCTTACATTGTGGTTCCCAAAACCCTGGACCAGCTCAGGCTCACTTATCAGCCCCCATATGGCTTTCCTCAGAGCCCTAGTGAGATTCCCCCTACCTGGGTTGCCTGGCCTCTGCTCTGCATCTAAAGTCTGAAACACCACCATCTCTATTCCTGTTTCCTGCTGATGACTCATTGCCACCTGAGTGGGCTCTTGGGCAGCAGAGCTTCTTATGTACACAGGACGGTTCTTGAGAAATTAAGCACTGAGTACCTAGATTCTGGATTGAAGTCCCTCCTTTAGAGCCAGGTCAGAAGGCTATACCATCTCTCACTGGCAGTATATATATTGCACATGTTACATTTTGTGTCTGGATGTACCCCCAAAGGCTCATGTAGTCACAGGAGCACGGTTATTCCAGAAGTTGCTGAAACTAAGTTTGTGATGGGTTCATGGTCTAATGCTGAGATTAAGGGTGCTTGTGGCACACCTGCCCTAGGGTTGGTACCTGCCTACATTGTAAGGGATGGAAGGAGACTTCCTCTCCCCTCCTCACCTATTGTTTTTACAATTTTCCACTGCCATGGTCTGTTGGCCTCTGCCATGTCCCTTCCTGCCTTGAAGCCAGCAGGTAATGGACTGAAACCTCTCCAAACTGTGAACTAAATAAACCCTCCCCTTTTAAAATCTGGGTGTCTGTTATTTTGTTTTGTATTAGAACACTTCTGAGTGGAGAACTAGATATTATAATGTGTGCATAGCTTTTTCCTATTTAACACCTCTCTCTCTCTCTCTCTTTCTCTCTCTCTCTCTCTCGAGTATCCATATTCTTCAGTCTAGGTTTGAACTTTTGATGTTCCTGTCTCAGATTCCTACAGTATGGGAATTGCAGTTGTGCATAACTATGCCAGTTTCAAAGGGTGATTTTAACAAGCACTGTTACTCTAAATGACTTACAAGTGTGTGTGTGTGTGTGTGTGTGTGTGTGTGTGTGCGTGTGTGTTGTTTTGTTTGGTTTAATGTACTTTCTCATTTTTCGTTTTTGTTTTTTTGGTAGAATGGATCAAACTAACAACCTTGCATTTTCGAGGCAGGTGCTGAAGCTGCTGAGTGAAGTCCTCAGCCTAAAGCAATGACTTCTGTGGTTCTCATTACCTTGAGGATGTCATCTGAAATAAGTAAACAATTTAAAGGGATGTTTGCAATTACTAGCAGTATTTTCCTTAACCCTTACCTTCCCAAACAATGAATGCTTAACCCTATCCCCTAACAGCGTTGTGAATGTCTCCTCCTGGGCCATCAGTAAACTGGGAGGGTTGGAGGTTGTTCTTGACCAAATTGTCCATTGAGGCAACTTCATTCTCTTTGGTCATTGTTACCAAGTGCCAGCAGGGCTGTCATACCTCAGACACAGTAAACAAACCCAAATGCCCTGTGCCCTGATCCATGGCATTGATGACTAACTAAAGCCCAATCCCTGGTGAGTACACCTTTTGAGAGGAGACTGAGTTTCATTCTTCTTCCCTGGCATCATTTCCTAAGCCCTGTGATGACATTTGCCTCACTTCCATCCTGCCCCTGTGCCACACAGGTTACTGAGGGTCTCAGCTGTCCTGACCTGGACTGGTACATGGTTCTCCAAGCAGCAGATGTGCCGTTCCCCTGCTTGCTGCTCTGACCACCTTCTGATGGGCATCATTGCTGGGCTCAAAGTCCACGGCAATAGCATCTCTTGGCCCCACTTTCACACATGGCAGCAATATAACTGGGAGTGTGGCCTCCCTTACTCCCTGAGCCTGAGGGGAGTCACTTGAACTGGTATTGTGCACAGCAAGCTGAAGCACAGAATCAGTGCCAGGTAGAATGGAAAAATCCAGGCCCCTCTGTGTGGCACCATGTGGTAGCTGAGCACCACGAGGGAGGGAACAAAACAAGGGCAGGTGCAGGGGCTGTGGAAACAGCAGAGGTGGGCAGCCCTTTTCTGATGTGTGGACCCCAGTGCCTGTGAGGGCATCAGGATAGACCTTTGCATTGAAGAAGGGAGTTCCTGGCCTGCTGTTGCTGGGTCAGGGTGGCAGTGGACACTGGCTCTGTCTGGCAGTGAATTTGCACAACACAGATTGTGTGACTGCCCAACTTTGTCTACCCAGGTCCTTCCTGGTCCACCCCAGTCTTCTCTGAAACTTTCAGTGGAGCCACAAGAGGAGACACTCCATGTGTAGCTGCCCAAAATATAGCTGGTGCAGTTTGATGCTATCAGCCAAAAGGTATGGTGGGTGACAAAATGAAGGGCCAACCATTGTGTAGCTCAGGGACTTTTCTTAGCCTTCTTCCAGCTTCCATTCTCTCTTTCCCTAGGTATCCCTCCATCCTCCACTTATACTCCCTTCTCCTCTCAAGAGCACACATCTGGGCTTGTGCTAGTGCTGGCCGGCCTGGGAGCTGCTCTGCACTCCCCCAGACCTTTTGACAAAGAGAGAATCCAGTACCCACGCACAAAAAAACTAGAACCAAAATGTGTTGTCCTTGACTCACAATGTGGGACTGAGGCTACCAGGAATTCTATTCTTGGCTCTAAGCTCTAGAGTTCTCCTCAGGACATGGTGATCAGAACTGGGTGATCAAGATCAAATTGACTGTAGAGCAACCCAGGACCTGACCTAAGCTTTGGGTCCCTGTGTGATGCACATGTTCTTGGTTATGTCGGGAGACAAATGCAGATGCTCCTGTCTCACAGAATCCAGGTAGACACAGTAACTTTGAAATGACACATGTGATATGGGCAGAATTGTATCTGCTCAGGGAACAAAGGCTGGGTGCACCAGAATGTGAAGCGGGACCCTAAGATGTGTACTACACTTTGGAATAAAGACAAATAAGTGTACCCCAGCCCAAATGTGTTTGCGTTCAAATTCCTGCCACCTGAGTTCATGCATTTCTGTCCTGTCCTAAGAGCAATGGATGGTATTATAAAGTGTGGCAGTGTAGTCAGCCTTCTAATGGCATGGCTCTGGGCCCCTCAGGACCTGGACAGCATTTGGCCAGGAGACAGGCCCAAGGCTCACTTGTGGACAACGTGATGCTGTCCCAGTGACCAGCCTCAGGTTATGGCCACCATCAGCTCTTCTTTTGTTTTGGCCACCTAATTGCAGGGCTTCCATTGTGTTCTCTCTGTTCTTGCTCACTGTCACCTGAATCACAGCAGAATTGACTCTCCAAGTCCAGTTGCACAGTGAGGTTGTAGGCCAGTGTGCTGGTGTGAGGTAAGCACCTGTGCCATCAGCAACAGGGCTGCTGTGTTGTGAAAAGCTGTGGAGTATGGCAAGAACCCTATGTGTTTTGATCTGCACCACATGGATGCTGGTGTCATGATGTACAGAGCAAGATTCCTGCCACTCAGGTGTCACTTTTTACTATAACTTTCCTTCCCATGATCAGTTACTCAGAAGCTGTGTGCCAGATAAATATATGTTGAAGGCCCTGCTAAGCGTCTCCACCCAGATTGCCTGGCAGCAGCTCAGCCTTCAAAGCTAGGTGGGAGAGGCAGGGAAGGAGACGGAGGAGGACAAGCCTCTTTGTCCTCCTAGACAGCAGCTACAAGGAGCAGGGGGAACCTTTAGCTCTCACTGTTACACCCACTTCTGAGCCTGTATCCTGTGGTCAGAGAGGAGACAGCAGTTTTGATAACTTTGCTAGAAATCAGGGATCTGAACAGAGCTGCAAAGGCAGGACATTGGAGCCAGACTGAGGGCTCCTCCAGAAGATTTGCCTGCCTTTCATTTTTGCTTTCTGTTACATGACTCAGTCATCACCAGCTATTGGCTGTGTGGATTCACTTGTCTCCCCAAGAGTGCACTGCTTCTGGGGATCTGGGGCAGTCAGAACACAGTGAGATCTCCATGTGTCTCTGTTAGGTTGTGCATAGAACAAAGTATAAAAATGCATGTTCCTATGATAGGAAGATTGATCCCAGAAACTCCATTAGAAAGGTCTTAACTTGAGGACAGTTGATGCTTTGTCCTTGAGCCTGCATCTGCCTGAAGGACCCCTTGCTTGATGCCTGGAGGATGTCCTTCCTGTGTGAGATTTATCATTAGTTGCTCTTTTTTTCACCACAAGTAAGAAGTGGATTTTTTTTTCTGTTTATTTTGTTGGTTATTTATGATATATTTTTTACTAGAACTTCTTTGCAGTGTATATTGATTACACTGATGAGAGACACATGGTTTATTTATTATGCAGAATGCATATTAGATCCTATGTGATGCATGATAGTGAAACCCATCAACTAGAGACTTTTCTCTAAATTTTTTACATTGATCACCCAGAATTGAAAAAAAGTGGAAAAGTTTACAGAGAAAATCTTTCAGATACAAAAACGTACTTTAAGTCAAATATATTAGAGAACACACAAATAAAAGAATAGATGAACACAGGAAAACAATGAAAAACAAAGATTTACCAACATAGCAAAGAAATGGAATACATGAAAGATATCCAAATAAGAGTTCAACAAATTCAATGCTATATAAGAGATATATAAAACCTATAAGAGATTAAAATTATATGCACAGACTGAAAAAAAGAGAGGTTTGGAATTTCAGATCTTGAAGACAAAATTGTAGCTAGTTGTCATGAAAACAGTGCTATCTTAAAAGTAGCAAGTGACTATGAGAAATCAATCCAGCAGGTAGAAAATGCATCAAAGAAGAATTGCATGACATTGACTGTGGTCAATGAGAAATCCGGAGACAGCACAAATACAATAAAAAACTTCACAAAATAATGGAATAAAACTTCCCAAGCATGAATAGAGAATTTTCCATACAAATAAGTGAAGTATAGAACTCCAAACAGACATAACCAAAATAAAACTACACCAAGATATATAATATCCAAGATTCCAGAAATACAGCACAAGGACACATTATAAAATGTGGTTAGGGAGAAGTCACAGATCATTTATAATTGAAAGCACATCAAATTCTTAGCACTCTTTGTTGTAGCTTAACATAACTGGCATCGCCTTGACCCTGCTTTTAACTGGTGCCCTATATTTAAACCAAGAGAATGAAAAATTACTCAGAGTACAAGTCCTGTGAGAAAAGCAGAATGAGCTTCACCACCTGGAGAAAAATTACCCTGCTCAATGAAAGAAACATGATGCAGGTGTCAATTAAAAATTAATGTAAGATTGTAGCTCGATTGTTTCCAATAAAATGTCACTTTGTGGTTCTCTGTTTAAAAGCCTTGTAAGTTGCCAGTTCAGCCACGCATTTGGACTCTGAAATTGGCAGGGAATTTATATGAATGGTCCTGAGTTCTATTAATCAAATTCCAAATTTATCAATTTGTATGCTTTGATTCCTTTATTTTTGTTCATGAAACTACCTCAATCTTCTCAACACAAATATCCAAGTAAAGAAGAAAGCTGTAGTTGAAACAGAAGAAGTCCTGAAAGTTGGACAGAAGTACAAGCCTGAAAAGAAAGAACATCCAATCCAGATTGATGTATCCTACAAAACTTTCAAAATTAATGGAAACATAAGATATTTCCATGAAAAAGAAGAACTGAAGAAATGTATGACTGCAAAACTGACCCTAGAAAAAGTAATGAAAGTTATACTAGAGAGAGGTAAAAATGGCCACAACTCCAAGAAAAACACAGAAACAACCAGGCAGGACAAGTAATTAAACAGAGGAGAAAAGCAGAGAATCAACAGCAGAGCAATATTACAACAAAGACAAACTAATACGTATCATTGTTAACGGTCACATCAACCAAAAGACATAGATGGGTGAATTGGATCAAGAAACAATATACAAAAATATGCTGTATACAGAAAACATGTTTAATTCAAAATGAAATTCAGAGACCGAAAGTCAAAGGACAGAAAACAATCTTCCATGCAACAGAGGCCCAGAAAAAAGCATGAGTAGCTATGCTCTTTGCATACAATATGAACTTCAAACCAAGAAGGACCAAAAAGATAAAGAGCCTCACTACATACATGTTAATAGAAAGTTTTTAAAAGGATAACAATCATAAAGCACCTGAAATTATAAGGCAGTTTTTAAAAGACATGAAAATAATGCAACAAAGAATAGCACAATTGACCAGACTTCAATATCCCACTATCACAAATAGATGAACTAGACTAATAATCAGCAAAGAAATATGAAAGTCGAACTGAATCTATGAACAAATGAACTGAATCTATGTTTACCAATTATGTGTCCCATTCTTTACCAAGAATATTTATTCAGAATAAACATTCTTCCCGGCTCTGCATGGGAGGTACTCTAAAACAGGCCACATAAACTAGTCCACAGATATGCTGAAGTAAATGCCAAGAAACTGAAGTTACCCCACACATTTAACTGATCATAGTGCCATACAATTGGGAAATAATTGTAAAAGAAGTTGCAAAAACTTCATAAATATATGGAAATTAAATAACACTCTGCCAAACAATCAATGGGTCACAGATGAAATAAAGGAAGAAACTTGAAAATATCTACAACACAACAAGAATACAGATGCAAACCTTGGTTCTCATGGGATTCTAATGAAAGCAATTCAAAGAGGGAAATTCATGGTACTCAAATCTCACATCAGGCAATAGAAAGAGCATAAATAAAGATCTACTGTTTTACCTCATACTTCCAGAAAAAAATGGCATGACAAACCCAAAGCCAATAAAAGGGAGGAAACTATAGTGATCAGAGAAGAAAGTAATGCAGTGCAGAACGTAAAACAATAAAAAGATTTAATGAATCAAAGAGTTGGTTCATTGAAAGAATAAACACAGTTGATAAGCCCTTAGGCAACCATATCAAAAGAAGAAAAGAACCACTCAAAACCATTCATTGAGGAATGAAAACAGTAAGATACCTACAGATCATGTGAAAATTAAGAAAAACATCAGTATCTATTTCAAAAACTTATGCTTCCCTAGGTTGGATAATATAGCAATGAATTTATTCCTAGATATATATGAATTGCCAAAGCTGACTCAAGAAGTTATAAAAATTCTACATAATGCAGTATCTGTTAATGAGACTGAAGATCTAATTAATTTTTAGTGGGTACTGCCCGGGTGGTGCATGCCTTAAGTCCCGGAACTTGGGAGGCTGAGGTAGAAGCATTGTTGTGAGTTTGAAACTAACCAGGGCTACAATGTGAGCTCAAGGCCACTCCAGTGCATAAGACCCTCTGCAAAACACATTAAAATGAAGCAAAACAATGACAAAAAAAGGCAATTGACCAACATATACAAGTCTAGGTCTTCATGGATTTACTGCTGACTTTTACAAGAAATGTATAGAAAATTGAAGGCCCCTACTCTTTTTTTAAAATTTTTATTTAAAAGGAAAAAGAGAAAAAACAAAACAAAACAAAGTGGTGTAAGGGTACAAGTAATACAGAACTACAAAAAAAACAGTAAGAAATCACCTTTTAATAGATTACATATTATCATCTTAGAGAGAGTCGCTCAAGTCACAGTATCAAAGCATACAAAGTGAACATTCAAACATTGAGACTGCAAACAGTTGTGTTCAATGATCCAACCAAAAACATTAATATGGTCAGCTATTTAACACCCCTAAAAACACTTGCTGTTCTATCTTTTAGAGCACTTTTTTCCTTCTTTTTTATAACAAAATTTACACATTTGGGGTTTTATTACTTCTTAGTCCTTATTACTTTTTTTGGGTGGGAGAGAGTAAAGTCAAATATGGCAAAACAAAGCTGTCAGTCAAAACCAAGGATAGACATAGCACATGATGTGAAAACAGAGTACAAGGTTATCAACAATGGTTACCATAATGTCTCTTGTTTCCTTAAAAAAAAAAACTGTATATCTCATTAGGTATTATAACATTGAACAAAACAGTGGAGAACAAGACCAATAAAACTTAAGCATTGTAAACATTACAGGACTTCCAAAGGAGGCAATAGTCAAACCAGAATGTGCATCTTAGTGAATCTTATTCCCTTCAAAGTAGTTGCCTATACCCTCAAACCTGATACTATCATACAGAATGGAACAGAGTCTAATAGTCAAAACAAGATAGTGGGAGTATTACAGGACTTCAAAACAAGTTAATAGGAAATCAAAAAAAGTTACTATTATATATCCTGCTAATTTTTAAAAAATTTTCCCCTTAATTAAAAAAAACCATAAAAATAACTAAATTTTTTTTAATGAATAAGGGAGAGATTGAGATAAAAGAGGACATAACAATATAACAATACTGGTCAAACCATGACTGTTTCAGCAACCTACTGCTTCACCACCAAATAACCTGACTTAATAGTAGTTAACATAGTGGCTTTCTTTTTCCTTGAAATACTTGAATAAATCTTCATATACTATATGTCATGGTTTATGTTTGTGTCCCCCAGGCCTCATGAGTTTGCATTGTTCATATGTGATGGTTCATTGTATAGTGCTTGGGTTGATGGTGTCAGTGCTCCACTCACATAGGGGTGGAGCCAGGATGTGATGTAATGGCAGGAAGAAGGTGTGTTTCTCTCTTTGCTGGTTCAAGTTTGCTGTGGGTGGCTGCCATGAACTGCAGCCCAGCCATGCCTGCCTGTCTTGGAGCCAACTGAGTGTGGACTGAAACCTCCAAAAACTGTAAGAAATAAACCTTTCCTTTCCCAACTTTGGGCTTCAGGTATTTTGTCTCAGCGACGAGCATAAAGTAACTAAGACACTATAGCTTCAAATATTTCCATATCAAGAAGCCCAGAATAAAGCCTTTCCAATTAAAAAGTGAAAACTTTATAAGGCTTCAAGGCCACATAATGGGGAATCATGATTACCCTGTATTTTTATATATTTGAATCATTATTTACATTAGGGAAACTATTCAATATTCACACATGCGAGATTGATTTATTTCACTTATGAGTATGGTCTCAAGCTGGGCCCATTTATTGATAAATATCTCAATGTGATCCTTCTTTATAGCTGAGTAATACTCCACTGTACAGAAATACCACAACTTTTTTTATCCATTCCTTAGTTGATGGACACTTGGGTTGTTTCCAAGATCTGGTGATTACAAATTGTGCTTCTGGGGCTGGGGATTTAGCTCAGTGGCATAAGTGCCTGCCTTGCAAGCAGGCAGTTGTGAGTTCAATCCCTGGTACCGATAAAAACGAAAAAGAAAAAAAAAGAAAAAAGAAAAAAACCCACAAATTTTGCTGCTATAAACATAGGTGCACATATATCACTGTGGTATGATGCATTCAGTTCTTCTGGGAATATGCCTAGAAGTGGAATAGCTGGAATAAATGAGACTTCCAATCCCAGCTTTTTGAGAAATCTCCAGCCTGACCTCCACAAAGGTTGTACCAGTCTACACTCCCACCAACAGTGTAGGAGAATTGAAGGCCCCTACTCTTTAATGAAATTGAAAGAGAAGCAGTTCTCCCTGTCTCTTTCCTGGAAGCCAGCATTACAATGATACTAATACCAGAGAAAGACACAACCAGAAAAAGAAAACTATAGGCAAGTTTTCCTAATGAACATAGATACAAAAATATTTAATAGATACTAGCAAAGTGAATGCAGCAAATCATCAAGAAGATTTTAAAACCTGACCAACTTGGATTCATCCCAGGAAGGCAGGGATGTTTCAGTACATGCAAATCAATAAATTTAAATGTCCTATCAGCACAGGCAAAAACAAAATTCACATGATGATCATCTCAACAAATGCACAATAATCCTTTGATAAAATCAAGCACTGATTCATAATAAAATCCTGCAGTATGTAACAATAGAGAGCCTTTACCTCAATCTGATAAAACAAACAAAGACAAAAATATACCCAGCATCATACTAAATAGTGAAAAACTAAAAATTTTCACACTACAATTAAGAACAACAAAAGCATGATTACTATCACCACTCCTATTCAATATAATCTGGAAACAGGCAGATCAATAAGACATGAGACAAATAAGAATAATCACATAACAGAAAGCAGGTAAACTATCATTATTCACAGATCACATGATATTCTATATAGAAGATGTCAATTACTCCACCAAAAGACTTCTAGACTTAACCAAATTCAATAATGTAGCTGAAGACAAAGTTGACAATCAAAAATGAAGAGCATTCCTGTACACAATCAACTCACTAAGAGAGAAGTTACAGAAACCACACCCTTTACAATAGCCTCCAAGAAAATGAAATACTTGTAATGAATCTAACAAAGAATGTCAAGGACTTACATATTGAAAATACAGTACTTAGTAAAAGGATACTGAAGAGATTATCAGAAAATGGAAAGACATCCCTTGCCCAAATTGTGCATTTTTTTCACTGTTTATGATTTCTTTTGATGTACAAGTATTTAATAAGATGGGGTCCCCGTGGTTGATTCTTTGAACTTGATTCTTCAAAATTTGTGTTTTGTTCATGAAGCCTCATTAGTGTTTCTGTTGTAATATTTATATTGCCAAGCTAGTTTGACTTTTGTCTGTTTCACGATGATAGACATGGACCCAGTTTAAGTCTTCAGTATGGGGAAAGTCATTTTCTTCAGCATTATTGAAGAGGCTATCTCTTTTCCAGTGAGCATATTTGGCTCCTTTATCAAAGACAAGGTAGCAGAGTGTGTGTGTAGTTGTGTCTACATCTTCTAGTCTCTTTGATACATTATCAGGTCTGTTTTTCTGCCAGTACTCTGGTGATTTTGTGACAACAGCTTTCCAGTATTATAGCAAGTGAAGAATTGTGATGCCTCCTGACTTGCCTTTGTTGCCCAGAAATGTCTTTAGTATTCTACATCTTCTCTATTACCAAATGAATTTTAGAAAATTTTTCTCTATATTTGTGAGCTAACCTAATAGTGTTTGGATGGGCTTTGCATTAAATCTGTATAAAAGTTTGCAATATGATTTTTTTGAGTTTTCCATATCCTTAAAGGTAGTCTTACTTGTTTTTATACTCATCTTATGTATCCTAAAAGGTATGATCCTAAGAGTTTCAAACTATGAAGTTCTTCTTCTCAAGGATATCAACAATAATAGATAGATTTTTCCTATTTGTTTGAGACAGGGTTTCCCTATGCAGTTCAGGCTGACTGTGGACTCACACCTTAGTCCAGTAAATTCACAGTGATTATCAGCGTTCCAAGTCCTGGGATTATAGGTGTGCACCTAACACCTTAAAGAATTCCTGGTGTTATTTGAAAGATGAGATACACATATACTCATTAACTATCATTTCCTTAAAGGAAAAGTGTCCAAATTAACACATAATACCACTGGAGAGTAGGGAATTAGAAGATGTAGTTCTATCTTTTATGGGATGCAGATAACAGACTACACTACTGCAAAAAGGGGAGACATCAGAGCTAGGAATATGTGTAAAATTTGAGTACCAATATTATGAACTCAGAGAGTATTTATGGAAGATGAGGAAAAAGACCGGTGGAAAATAATGAGAGACCTGGTGAAGTTAGACTTTCATGACTGTAGATCAGGCTTTATTATAATGTTGAGCCTCACAAATATTGGAATAGTCAAATATTATGTGTGTTTTTACCTAGAAAATAATAAGGCTTGGCACTGTATCCTAGCTATGTTGTAGCTCAGCATAAATCATGCCATCTTGAGCCCTACATTTAACTAGTGCCTTGTATTTGACCCAGGAAAATGGAAAATCACTCAGTGTATAAGTCCAATGAGAAAAGCAAATGAGCTATAGCCAAAGACAAAAATTTAACCTGCTCAAAAAAAAAAAAAAAAAAAAAAAAAAACAGGATACAGGTGTCAGCCAAAATTTAACATGAGATTCTAGCTACATTGTTTCCAATAAGAATGTTCTTTGTGATTCCCTCTTTTCAAAACACTTAACTTTCCAGTCCAAGACCATTTGTTTAGATTTTGAAATGGGGGAGGTGAGTCTGTATAGGAGTGGTTCTGAGCGTAGCTATTTAAATTCCAAATTTATTCTTTGGCTGCTTGGATTCCTATGTTGTTGTTTGCAAATAGGATCTCAAGCTCCACAAAGGTTTACTGACACAAGCAAGCACCTGGATTAAATACAGTGTTACATTAAGGAAAGAATAATAGTGAAAAGGAGGAAAGAAAAAAGACAAACACCATGTGTTATGATACCCACCTCTTTACCCAGCATTTAAGAGGCTGAAACAGGAGAAAAGCCATGTATTCAAAGACAGACTACCTTACATAGTGAGTGCAAGTTCAGTCAGAACTAAAAGTGGGACTGTGTGTTTAAAAACAAACAACAAAAATGAAAAATATAAAAAACGGAGGAACAGAGAAAGACTATTAAAAGAAAACAAAAATAGTAGAGCTGAATGAAAGTTGACTTAACTAAAATGGGAATTATGGAATGATGTGGCAGAGGAAAGCTGGTCAGGAAGTGGCACCCAGGAGGCAGTGAAAAATACAGTTATGAATGGGACTTTTTTGCTACATCACAATAGTGGCCTCCTTCTTCCAATACATCTGCAATTTACTAGACAGGAGGTCTAAAAGCTCATGGAAATGTCAAACTCAGAGCAAACAAGCAGCTTGAAATCAAGGCTTTGGGTAATGGCCTTTAGCAGATGTTTCATATTCAAATTAAAATAGGAGAAATATAATCCTACCCTGTTTGATGGCAAATGCAGCAAGTTGGTAGGCTCACAACATTGAAGAATGAAGTCACAAATCAAAAGAAGTTCAAAAAGTTTTCTTAGAAAAAAAGACAGAATAGCCCCGACTTTGCAGGAGTGATCTTCAGTGTTTAGGCCACAGATCTATTGTCAGGGGTCATTTATACAGCAAAGTCAGAATGTGAGTACAGTGTGGGTCTCAAACTACAATCAACCTTTAAGCTTACAGGATGCTTAACTAACATTATTCAGAAGGGTAGCAAGGCACCCAGAAAAGGTATGCAGAAAGAGCCAAAGCATTTTGTGGGAATAAAAGTTCAGTTGTTCTGGTCATTGAGTATGGTAATAGATGCCTATCTGGACTTCCTGGGGACGGTGGTGCTAACTGGAGTACATTTCAAGCTATTGGTTGTTATAGCATAGCTCTAACCATTGCACCTTATTTCTGTTCTGTTTGCACCGCACTGCCTCTCCTTTCCTCTTTCCCCCTTCCCCCTTCCTATCTATCTAGGTTAAGTTTCAATTTCCTGCAAGGCCTTAAAAGTCTTAGGTTTCAGTTTCTTGTAACCCCCTTCCCTACCTGTGGTCTATAATAAAATGTGTTGTTCTTCAGACAGTGCTTAACTTCAAGGAAATTTCAGGAAGTTCTGTAAAGCCCAGATGCTATCTGTGTCAGTGATTACAACATTCCTGCAGTTTTCAGCTTTAAAAGCCTCTTCCCCCAACTGTGAGGAGCGTGGTCTTTGGGTCGATCCTAAGGAGACTGTGCCCCCAGGCCTGGAAATAAAGCCTTTGCTCCCCATATTTTAATTTTTTGCTTCATTGGAATTTATTCTGGGTTGTGAGCTATCACATTTGGGGTCTTGTCTGGGAGGGGAGCAAGACCCCAGACTCAATTCTGAACATTTGAAAGTAAGTACTCTGGAGGGTTTGTTTGGGCCATAATCACTTTGTATTTTTGTACTTTTAGAGGGGATGCCCTCAATTTGGTGTGCGGGGATCTCCTGAGTCCGGAATCAGTTGGCTTTTGCGATGCACTCTGTCCGTTTGTGACTCTGCCTTAGGTACTGAACTTCACCATTGGCTAGTTTGGTAAATTCCTACAGAAATCCAGAATTGATTGACTTTTGGAGCAAAGGCCATTTTTTGCTGCAGCGTGTCATGTCTTTTATGTTTGTCTTTGTGTCTATGTGGTCTAATTGTCCTTTTGGTCATCTGACACTGACAGAACATTTTCTCCTAGGAACCACTTCTGCAAGCCCAAAGCCAGCCAGATCAATTTTAACCATTCTCTTTATCTCTTTAATAATTGGTTTTTTCCTTCTGACCCTGTCTTTGTCTCTTAAATTTCCTGACAGGAAAAGTAAACCAGCGGCATTGCCAGCCATGAGTCAGACCGAGTCTTTTTCCAGTGCTCCCCTCGGCCTTGTGCTTGATCACTTCAAATAATTTAAGTGATGAGCTGAGCGATATGGGGAAAAGGTTCATAAGGCCAGATTAACAACTTTTGTCTCACAGGAGTGGCCGCTGGGGACCCAAGGGGTCTGGACCCTCTGGATCTTTTGACCTGGGAACTGCGCAGGCTGTTTGCCAGTATGTGTTTGGGCCCCCTGCTCATGCTGACCAAATTGTCTGTATTCAGATTTGGATAGATATAATCTACGATGCCCCCTCATGGATTAAGGCCCCTCAGGATGGAGTTCTAGCAGCCCTCAAGCTGAAAACAAAGGCTGCAGCACCTGGACCCAATGCACCTCCAGTCTTGCCTCCAAGTGAAGACTCTTCTAACCCACTAGACATTCTTCCCTTGCCCCCTCCCCCATACCCTGCCCCTAGTCCCCACCCTGACTCACCACTCCTCCCCGCATCATCTTATCCAAACCCGCCACCACCCACGGCTGGAGGGACCTCCAGAACAAGGTCCCAAAGCAGCACCACTGTACCTTTTGCAGGAAGTCCCCACCCCCAAGAGGGGGCTCCATGTTTGTGTACACTACCTTCTCTTTCTCTGATCTCTACCTGGAAAGCTCAAAAACCCCCTTTCTCAAAGGACCCAGAAACTCTGATTAACCTTATAGAATCTGTTTTCTCTACCCATCGCCTCACTTGGGATGACTGTTAGCAGATCCTCCACATTCTTTTTATGGCCAAGGAAAAAATGCATATCTATTTAACACCCCTAAACACACTTGCTGTTATATCCATTAGAGCTCTTTTTATTTTTCCCCTCTCTGCTGACTATATCAATGTTTTTGAATCATTGAACACAGCTGTTTGCAGTCTCCCTGTTTGAATGTCCACTTTGTATTCTTTGATACTGTGATTTGAGCAACTATTTTCAAGATGATAATATGTAATCTATTAACAGGTGATTTCTTACTGTTATGTTTTTTTTTCTGTAGTTCTGTATTACGTGTAGCCTTACACCACTTTGTTTTGTTTTGTGTTTTTCTCTTTTTCCTCTTAAATAAAATAAAAACAAACAAACAAAAAATGCATATCTACACTCTAGGACAAAAGGGAGTTTGGGATCTGGGTGGATCTTTACCTGCTCATCAGCAGAGACGTGAACATCTGTTCCCTTCCTCTCAACCTGAATAGGACTCCAACACAGTAAGAAGGCTCTTGATGATTATTGTCTGAGGCTCTTAGATGTACTTCGTGCTACTGCTAACAAGTCTACCAATCTGACTCGAGTGAGTGAGGTAAGTCAGTTAGCTGATGAGTCTCCTGCTATGTTCTTGGAGCACTTCCTAGAGGCCTACAGATTACATGCTCCAATTTATCCGATGGCATCTGAAAACACTCAAGTGATTAACATTGTTTTCGTGTCTCAGTTGGCCCCCCATGTTAGGAAAAAGTTACAGAAACTTGAGGGATTTTAAGGGATGTCCCTCAGCCAGCTGATAGAGATAGCACAGAAGGTTTTCAACAACAGGGAGACCCTACTAGAAGCCACAAATAAAAACATGACTAAAGTTTTGGAATTGCTTGGTGAGAAAGAAGCTAAAAGATTGACTAGCATTGGGAAAAAAGAGGTTAAAGGCCAGTGGCCTCCTTTAGTTAAAGAAAAATATGCATATTGCAAAGAGATGGGACATTGGCATAAAGATCCCCAAAGTTAAAGGCCAAGCTATAAAAAGAGATAAAGTCCCTGTTGTCTCAACAATGAGGAGGTCAGGGATCAACACCACCCCCTTGAGCCCCGGATAACTCTTCAAGTGGGCAAGCAACTGGTGGACTTCCTGGTCAATACAGGAGTCACCTATTCTGTGCTGACCCAACCTTTAGGAAAGCTAACCAAGAGTTCAGTCAATGTAATCCGAGCCACAGGGAGATGAAAATTGTACCCAAAAGTGACAGCTAGTTGTGCTTGACCTGGACATAAACTGGTCCAAGATGATTTTCTATGGGTTCCTGAGTGTCCAGACCCTCTCTTGGGACGAGACCTCCTCCATATATTGCAAGTGCATATTGATTTCTTTACACATGAGTCAAGACTAAAACTGGGGGTGGATACAACTCTGGACTCAGAAGGCATCAGAGTGCTAGCTCTTGTCCCAGTAGGAGAAAATTACTGCCTACTGGGAAATTTGTCGAATGTACCTGAGCCATTATAAACTGACATAGAATTAAAATTGTTAAGCAAATGGAAGCAGGAAATTGCAGAAGTTTGGGAAGAAACCAACCCCCCCATGGCTAGCAATTAACCAGCTGCCCCTTGTGGTGGAGCTCCTACCATAGGGACACCCCATTTGCAATACCCGTTAAGCCTACAAAGGGATCAAAGCCTGAAAGGGATCAAAGTCCACATTCAGAGATTAAGAGACAATGGTATCTTAATTCCTTGTGTCTCTCCAAGGAATACACCTCTACTTCCAGTCCAGAAGCCAGGAAAAATGACTATTGTCTTGTACAGGATCTCCGAGAGGTTAATAGATGAGTACTGACTCTACACCCAATGGTGCCTAACCCTTATACTCTTCTTAGCCTCTTCAATCTGTAGAACAACTGGTACTCTGTTTTGGACCTCAAGGGTGTGTTCTTCACTCTGCCCCTCGCACGGGTGAGTCAACTCCTTTTTGCCTTTGAGTGGACTGACCCAGATTCAGAAGTGATAGAACAGCTGACCTGGACTCACTTACCTCAGGGCTTTAAGAACTCGCCCACCCTTTTCAATGAGGCACTAGCCAGAGATCTTTAGAGATTTAGGGAAGAACACCCCAAGATAGTGCTCTGTATGTGGATGAGTTGTTGGTAGCCTCCTCTTTATTAGAGACTTGTCAAGAGGCAAGCAAGGAACTGTTAAAACTTTGGGGCAATTAGGCTATAAAGTCTCAGCTAAGAAGGCCCAGTTGTGCCACCAGTCTATGATTTACCTGGGCCACAAGTTACAAGAAGGCAAAAGAACTTTGTCTAGAGAAAGAGTCCAAGCCATATTACAGATACCAACCCCAGAAACTACGAAACAAGTACGCAAGTTTCTGGGAGCTGTCAGGTACTGTAGGCTGTGGATTCTAAATTTCATTGAAATGGCTCACCTGATGTATGACTCTCTTAAGGGACAGACCCAAAAGCCATTAGACTGGACCAATGACTGCGAGCAGGACTGCTAATAGCTCAAACAGGCCCTGACCGAGGCTCCAGCCCTGGGACTCCCTAATGTTACCAAGCCATTTACCTTGTTCATAGATGAGCTCATAGGCATTGTAAAAAGAGTCTTGATTCAAGACATTGGCCCTTGGAAGAGGCTTATAGCCTACCTCTCTAAGAGACTCGATCCAGTAGCAGGAGGGTGGTCCCCATGCCTAAGAATCCTAGCCCCCATGGTGATGTTGCTCAAGGAAGCTAAAAAACTCACTCTTATACAAAAGATTTCTGTGGTGACCTCCCACAGTTTAGAGACTTTCTCAAAACCCCTCCTAAAAAATGGCTCTTGAATGCTAGAATTTTACACTATCAGGCTCTGCTGCTAGACCAAGAGTCAGTAGATTTCAAGGCTTCTGAAACTTTAAACCCAGCCACCCTTATGTGCGATGATGACCCAGAGAGTCAACATACACCTCTCCATGAGTGTGCTGACATCTTCGATCTACAACAGAACCTATGGGCTGATCTCACCAATTAGCGTTTGGGAGATGCCAACAACTATTTCATCGATGGAAGCAGCTTCATCCAGAATGGCAAATGAGTGGCTGGGGCAGCAGTGTCCACCGAAAAGGAGGTACTCTGGGTTAAGATCTATTGCACTGGGTATGACCCTGGAGTTAATATTAACATTCTATATAAACCACCTAGAAAAGCTCCTGTAGGTCAATACAAAAGGGAATGCTGCCCAGTGGTGGTCCCTACTCCAATAAAGGTGCCAATGTCCATTCCAAGCCAATTCTGGAGGCGCACTCCAATGCTTCCAGTGCCTGAAGCCCTTTGTATTGGGACTGTATATGATACAAGCCAACCCCAAGTAAAAATGTGCATGTGGAAAAAGAAAGAGGACCTCAAATATTGGATCAAAGTTGAGGTTCCTGGTCCAGATCAACCCCATTCCAACTTGCAACCACTAAGAGGCCACAAGAAACTGGCCCAGTGAAGTCTAGACAGAAACTTACACCCTCGTTAGTAACTGGTGCTGAGCCTGAAACCCCCATGCCACCCTCAATGATGGAGATATTCCAAACCCTTAGAAATAGTAGCTGAGCTAATTAATGGCTCCATTGACAGTGGTCTGACAATCCCGTGTTGTCTATGTCTGTCCTCTAAGCCTCCCTTCTACAAGGGTTACATCACAGTCACCAGTAAACTAGCCTCCAGTGCCACCAGATGTGATATATTTCTCCCTCAATCTCTGTGGAAAAGTACCAGTCTAGAGGGTTTAAATGGGTCCTATATATATCACTGCAGCCACACGACTCCTGAATATTGTGATCTCTCCCATTCCTATCGCATTACAGGGTCTGGTAATAATACTCCCATAGTGGCCCCAGCCAGCCATTAGTGGGCTTGTACTTTGGGATGGTACCCCTGTATTGCTTTAGGAAAGTTTGTTACTGACCAGAATGAAGTTTGTGTGCTGACCCAGATCCTGTCTAGAATTTACTGGCATTCCGAAGAAGAAGAAAAGAGGGCCCTCATCCCTACCAGCCACCAAATAGATAAGAGAAGTCCAGTTCTTCCTATTATGGCTGGAATCAGTATATTCTTAGCCCTCGGGCTGGGGGCTGCCTCCCTGGGAGTTAGTACACACCATTACCACATTTTATCCAAACGGGTAGATGAAGGAATGAAACAAATTCACAATGCCATTGAGGCTTTAGAAAGCTCAACCGGTGCATTAGCTGAAGTAGCTCTCCAAAATCGTAGAAGGCTAGATCTCCTATTAGCTGAAAAAGAGGATTGTGTTTGCCATTAGGGGAAAAGTGTTGCCTGTATGCTAATAAGTCTGGGATAGTAAAACAAAATTTGGCCGAACTCCAGAAATGTCTACAGGAAAGAGAAAAACTAAGACAAGGAACTCCGCAGTGGATGGAACAAATGTTCTCCCTCCCACCATGGATGACTAGTATAAAAGCGATGTTAGCTGGTCCTCTTGTTATGATTCTAGTATTAGTTACTTTAGTCCCCTGCATAATCATGTCTATCAGATATTAGATGTAAAACATAAAATTAATGATGGTTAGACAACAAACATATGGGCGTGTTCCCAGAGGCACTTAAGTAATAATAAAATAATAAGGCCAAGGATTTGGCCTATGTTACAACATCAGGGGGGAATGTTGTAGCCTAACTCTAACCATTGTGCCTTATTTCTGTTCTGTATGCACTACACTGCCTTCCCCTTCCCCCTCCCACCTTCCCCCTTCCTATCTATCTAGGTTTAGTTTCAATTTCTTGAAAGGCCATAAAAGCCTTAGGTTTCAGTTTCTTATAACTCCCTCCCCTACCCGGTGGTCTATAATAAAATGTGTTGTTCTTTA
Source organism: Cavia porcellus (assembly GCF_034190915.1). Classification (NCBI taxonomy): domain Eukaryota; kingdom Metazoa; phylum Chordata; class Mammalia; order Rodentia; family Caviidae; genus Cavia; species Cavia porcellus. The sequence goes on from NW_026947536.1 coordinate 3,523,207, forward strand.
GAAAATGCTTAACTTCAAGGAAATTTCCGGAAGTTTTGTAAAGCCCAGATGCTATCTAACCGTGTCAGTGATTACAACATTTCTGTGATTTTCAGCTTTAAAAGCCTCTTCCCCCAACTGTGAGGTGTGCAGTCTTTGGGTCGATCCTAAGGAGACTGTGCTCCCAGGCATGGAAATAAAGCCTTTGCTCCCCAAATTTTAATTTCTTGCTTCCTTGGATTTTATTCTGTTGTCCGAGCTATCACATTGTTTTTCTCTTTAAGAGGCATGTAGACATGGTTACTGCATCTTCACATTCAGGTCTGGCTTGCTTCAGCTGTGCCTCTAACAGTGATTGTTGAATTTAGTTTTTTTTTTTTTTTGTCTTTTTCATTTTTATCGGTATCAGGGATTGAACTCACGACTGTCTGCTTGCAAAGCAGGCACTTGTACCTCTGAGCTAAATCTCTAGCCCCCGTATTTAGTTTTTTTACATTGATTCCTTTGAGGGTCCATTTCTTCTCTGACTGTTTATCAATTTCTGTGTACCTTGGCCTCCTGTAGTAAAATCACAATACTATTTGAATGGATAAAGTGATATTTATATATTTAATAAAATATCATTTAATAGGGGCCTGGGTTTTAGCTCAGCAGGCAGCAGTACCTGCCTGGCCAGTGCCAGGTTGTTAGTTTGATCCCCAGTACCTAAAAATGTTATTTAAACTGCAAGGAAAGAAAATAATTTCATTTGTAAAGATGTAGATGAACAAAACTTTCAATTAAATCTGTCAATGGCAAATTAAACAGTAGTAATAGTCATATTTAGAATCTAAGGCTGTTCAGCCTGGGCATTGAACTCAGTGGTACAAGCACCACCCAGGCAAGCACAAGCTCATTGTGATAACTCAGACCCTGGAATAATATTTAAGGAAGCAAGATATTAAAATTTAGGGAGCAAAGGCTTTATTTTAGGCCAGGCCTGGTGACACAGTCTCTAGGAGCCAATTTGCAGACTGCGCACCTCCCAGCTAAAAGGCAGGCTTTTATCTTGTAAAACTGCAAACAGCTGCTGGTCTCACAATGTAAGGAGGGGGGCTGGGGTGCACTACAGAACAAGATCACAGCGATTACATTGGGAAGAGCAAAGTTCAGGTAACAAGCAGATTTTCCTGCAAACAAGCAAGATTTCCTGTAAACAGGAATCAATTCTGTTTCCTTCAGCAGAGAATAGAGAAGTCTAGTAGCAATTAACAACCTTTGTTAGCTTATTTTAGCACTGCATCTGTTATTTGTAGAGGGCAGCAATGGTTAGCATATCAATTAGGTAAGATTTTAAAATTCTTTACAGAGGAGAGCATTGATTAATATATCAATTAGGTCACCCAGATGGAAAAGGAAAACATATATAGGGTATGGACATGTTACAGGGAATTTGCTATAATTCAAATATAATGAAGCTATTTTTTCTAGAGTATAACAGTCATGAGTTCAATCCCTGGTACCAAAAATTTTTTTCTACAATTCTCAACTATGTAGTAATATGAGTACAATTATTGAAATTGATAGTTGTTCATTCAATGGCTCAATTTTTCTTTTTCAGTCTACAAAATATCCACAGATAACATGGTAAATAGGGTGAATAATATACTGTCCTTTATACTATGGGTATTTGCTGAGAGTTTTTAGTTTTTATTTTTCCACATACTTGAAAGCTGAAAATGTTTGGTGATGCTAGGTAGAGAAACTGTGATAATTATTTTTTCATTTTAAACATATATTTCACTATATCCATTAAGTACATTTTATTTGCTACAATTATGCTAAGTGAAGTTGACAAATGATTCTTAATTGTATGGGCAACTGAGTTAGTTAGAAATATAAGCAATCAGACAGTGATATAGGGGAATGAAACTCTTGACCTACTATGTTGGGTATGAGTATAGGTTCTCTAAAATTGAAGAATGAATAATTAAGAACAATGGAAGTAAGAGCAGAATATATTTTTTGTGAGAAAGAAATTGAGAGGATTTTGCTCTAGATGGGATATTTCAGCACTGGGAGGTGGGACCAGGGGGCTCTTTCCACTCTCCTATGCAACTTACCTGTGGCATGAAAAGAGTCCCAATCAGCTACTTGCACATCAGCAATGCCACCTTTAAGAACCACCCCAATGGAAAGCTATATGTATGCCGGCACATGACATTTTTATTTTGTATTCGCTCTTTTAGCACGCCCAAAATCCTATCATTTGGTTCCCTGACCACTAAGGCAGATTGAGTGTCTCCTGGGATTCCCTCCCATTTTGAGTCCCTCTTCCTTAAAATCACCTCTTTCTTCCTCCGGGACAGTTTACTTGCCACTGCTAATATGCATACAACAGTAACCTTACTCACTGAACATGGGTGAGATACGGTCTGGTTTTTTTTTTTTTTTTTTTTTTTTTTTTTCTGTTCCTTAGCAAGCTTGTGACAGAAAACCCATCCTGCTATCCCAAAACAGGGTTACTAGTTTCCACACTCCTTAGGCCACATGGCTGGAGGAAACACTGAGATTTTTGTGTGCTGAGTTCCTGCCCTGCTCTCATGGTTACCTGCCAAGAAGAATGGGTGTTGGAATTTTGCCTGTCACACTTTCAAAATAGATTATGATCTCTTATGTTGTGTGTGACTGAGCACAGCTTCCACGTTCCTTGGGGGAGCTACAGCTCTTAGTTCCTGAGGTGAAATTGTTTTCTCAGCTCCCTTATAATTCGATCATGGGGACCACTTCCTGTCCTCCAGAAAACATCCCTCTGTGGTGACTGGTTCATAACCTTGGTGCTTTGGGCCTCTAAAAGGCTACAACAACCAAAAAGCTAGTCTTTTATTTATTTTTTTGTCAAAATGGTCAAAAGTTGGCAAACACCCTTCATTTTTAGGCCTTCTTCACTTTAAGGACATGGTTTTCTCTCACTCTGTCTTCTGTGATGGCCCAAGTACTCCTGGCTCGCTCTGCTCCACCAGGGTTTCTCCCTTCCCCTGACTTATGATGTGGCTTCTGTCTGTACAGCTTCTCCCCATATCTCTCATACCAAATCCCGCAGCTTTCTCAGCCAAAGGTTTCTATGCCCCCTGAGTCATCCTCTCCTCCTCCTCCTTCACTCCCCAGGGTCTCCAATCCTCCCTCTAGGGTCTCCAATCTTCCCCCTAGTGTCTCCAATCTTTCCCCTACAGTCTCTAATCCTTCTCCTAGCATTTCTCACAAGGCTGTCACTTCTCAATCCCCCTGCCCTAGCCATCTGTCCCATCTGAGAGTTCTTTTTCTCCTTCCCCTGCATCACCATTTTCTTTGCCTGCCCACCATACTCAGTCTCTGGCATTGCAGACTTCTGGCAGGCCAAATGCTTTCCAGCACCCATGTTGATTATGCACATGCACCTGCTGGGCTCATCTCTACTGCTGTTTTGGGAACAGGGTGGACCTAAAAGATTAAGTAATATTTGTGTTCCTTCTTTTTAAATTTCTGAGCTACCTCAGGTTAACCATCAGTTAGGTTCCTTTTCTGGTATTCTTATTTCAAGAGATATCTATTAATTGATCTATGAGAAGGTTCACTCTACTCTATTTATGATAGTTCAAGTTGGACAAATATATTTGAGTTCATTCTAATTTTATAAGATGATGGTCAGTTTATATATCTGTTGTCCATTTGTCCAGTTGTCTGCTCTGTTAGCAGCTTTTTCTTTTTACTTGAGCTCAAGAACTTTTTCCTCAACATTTATATTTTCAAATCATGTAATAAAGGTTTATTTGGGCAACAGATTTAAAAGACATGCTTTCACCTAGGTTCCCAGCTGGTCAAAATGATGCTAAAATTGGTTAAAAAAATCTCTTGGGGTGAGGCAACATTAAACAGCCCTCCAATTGATAAACAATAAAGTGGCCTCTGGTAACTTTTTTAAAAATTTGTTTTAATTTCATACAGATTAAAATAAAAGAGGACTTAATAAATCAGATTGGAGCACAACAATTGTAGCAACACAATATTTCAACACAAGACAACCTGACATCAGTAACTACTATAATGTCTCTTTCATTGAAGGAGTTGAGTATATTTCATACACAATAGTATCAAACATAACAAAATATTATAAAACCATCAAAGAGCATGAAAGTATTACAGATTATTCAGAACCAAATAACACAAAATGAACAATGGTTACTGTATTGTCTCATTGTCCATAAAATATTTGTTTATACTATCACAAATAATACAATCAATAAGGTACAACAAGATAGAACCAATGGGAACAGAAGACTAAAACCATGTTAGCACTTCAAAACAAGATATTAAAACAGCACTAGCTATTATAATGTCTTGTTTTCTTAAAAAAAGCTATTCAAATAATCATAGATAATATAGTAACCATTGTTCATTTTGTGTTATTTGGTTCTGAATAAAATCAAACAACCCAGGATGAAACCATTCTGAGTAATGAATGGGAATATTATAAGGCTCCAAAGCAATGCAGTGGGGAAGCAGGATTACCACAAACTCTTATGTACTCTTACAATTTCTCAAACTAGGGAGACTATATGGTATTTACACATGGACAACCAGGTAACTTTAACCAGGTCAGGTTCACTGATTGGAGGTCCAAATAAACACTATAGCCTCATGGGAGAAAGCTCAAGTAAAGTTCACATTACTAAGACAATTCATTGTTGCTGATCTGATGGTATATTCATGCCTTCAAATATATTTTGTTTCATATCTATATGTCTTATGACTTCTTCTTGTGTTTCAGCCTGATGATTTAGATCAGGCCAATACAAGATCACCAGTCAAATAAAAATTTTTAGCAGAAATTTATTTAATGTAATAGTGAGCAGTCCAAAATATTTCACAAATTTCTGCAGTGCTCAAATGTTAAAACACCACTGGTTAATAGAAAATAACAGTTCCATTTAATGTTCTATATTAAGTTTACTGCTTGTCCTGCACTGTATAGTATTAATCTTCTAGAGGTTTAACAGTTACAGTTAAGAGATAATTATAAATTCCCTTTCGATTCCTTGTGCTAGGATCCACCAGATATTTTCTAGGAAAAAAAAAAGGTTATATGATGCAGGGAGCAACAGAACAATGAGACCAGCAACGGGGCTGAGACTGGGGAAGCAGCCAGGTCAGAGCCAGTCCAAGCCTGTCTGTCAGCACTGGCTCAGCCTTTAGGAAAGGGATGCATTTGCTTGGTGTTTTATCTTGAGGCCTGACCCAAATCAGGAGGTATCCATCTCCCCCATGGTTGCAAGGTATCTGGGCTTTTGCATTGGCCATTTCTAGGACCTAGTCCTGTCTCACTGCCTATATATTTCTAACTAACTTAGCTGCCTGTAACAACAGGGCTGGGACTCAAAGGAGCAAGGGATAAATGCAGATTGCTTATAGCCTTGGAAGAGACAATCACCTCCTGCTCTGACAAAATCTCAAGACAAAAGCCAACAGAAATACACCAAGTGCTAAGGACCAACAGTCCAAATAGTTCTCTATCATGGTGAAGAAGTCAAGACACACCATCCCAACCCCCTACAGGAAGAGTCCCTGCTGTTAAGCAAGCCCACTTATTATGGGACATGCTCCCCCATTTGTTGCTAATTGAATCAATTTTACCTGAGCAGTTGACCCTATTGGTTGAACACAGCTCTATCCCGCCTTATGCTCACCTTGCAAATTCCCATTCTTCCCCTCTTTTGACCCATCTAACCTCCTGTTTTTACTCTCTAAATACAGAGTCTTTGGCAACCCACTCAGGACCCCTTCTGTCTCCCAGACAGAAGCTTTGTTCCTCTCAGTAAATATATTCCATTTTTAAACTCCATCATTCTAACCAGTATTCTTCTATTTTAGAGAACACAAACTCATACCAGACATATAGTAGGTCAGGAGTTCCATTCCCTCTATCATTAACATGAGCCAAGTTAACATAAATATCTTTATGATTTGTCTGAATGCTTTTCCTTTTTCCTGCAGTTTTAAGCGATCAATACAACTCACAGTGGTTGTATTCCTGGCAATGTACAAAGCTGTATACACCAGTCATTATAAATGTAAAATAATTGGTTTGAGTGTATAATTTAGCAAGAACTAGATATTGCCATGGCAGTAGGTTATCTCTTATAAAAGTGAAGGCTCACCTAAAATTGTTCAGAACAATTTCTACATTATTGGCTGCTTCAACAATTTTAAGATACATAAACTGTATTTTTGCCTGTTTCTAGAAAGCTGCAATTATGTTATTCAAAGAAGTCTGTGTGCCTGTAGGGCCCTGTTTATATTTTGATGCTTTTTCTGCATTGAAGTTTGTGAGAAGATTTATTTTTATCTTAGGATGAAACTCACTGCATTGACACTGATGGAGTTAAGCAACAGTCTACTACATTAATTTCAATTAGATATTCATGGTATTGATCATATGAATTACTGAGGAGGTACATAGACAAGAATCAGTACTGTTAGCATTTTCTCTTGCAATAGAGAAGCAGAATATAAGAAAAAGTAAAAGTGGCCTTTCTATTCAAGGAATGTGAGGAGGAGCCCTAAAAAAACAAGGATTTTTTTTTTTTTACTGACTATGAGGTTAGGGGTATGTGTGACTTTGCCTGGATGTGGAGATTGAAGCAGACATTTCTGTTATGTGAGGAGCTGATTGGAATTTTCTTCAGGCCCCTGGGAAAGGAATGAGGAAGTTGTAATCAGGGAAAAAGTGAAAGTGACCATATGGTTAGCATCCCTGATTGGGCCTTCCACCATGTTGAACTACACACAGGAGGTCCTGTAATTCATTCTAGGTCAAAACTCTTTCAAGTACATCCCTCAGTTTGAATGATGAAATAAAAATAAAGAATTTTTGCTATGTGTCTTCCTCCAAGGCTGGAGGTAAACCATTCAAAAGAAATATTCTGAGTCATATCCTTAATAAATTGTAGATACCATAACCACAATTACAGATCAGTTCACTTTCAGAAAACAGGCATAAAGGCCTTCAGTGAGAGTATCCCTGAAGAGGTGAGATCAACATTACAGAACACAAACTACTACTCATTTATCTGAGTTCACGAAGAGAAAAATTTATAATGGTGTTGCTACAGGGGAAAGAAACTCCTGATCTACTATGTCCAGTATGAATTTGTGTTCTCTAAAATTAAAGAATAAATTTTAGGAACAACAGAATTTAAGAGTAGAGTATATTTCTTGGGAGAAAGAAAGCTGTCTGAGAGAGAGAAGGGGTCCTGAGTGGGTTGCAAAGACTCTTTTCTAGGGACATTTATAGAGTAAAATAATTTGGTGAGATGGGTTTAAGGTGGGAATACTGGGAACTCACAAGGCAGATGGGCATAAGATGGGACAGAAATATAGAAGCCAATAAGATTAATAGTTCAGGTAAAGTTGATTAAATTGGGAACAAATTGGGAAGCCTGTCACACAGAAAGCAGGCATTCTTATGTAGTAGTGACTCTTTAATTAGGGGGTTCACAGGTGTCTCAGGACTTCACCGGGATAATAGGTATTATTTAAAGTATCAGGCTTTAAGATAGGGATACATTTATTTGAATGGTGACTGCTGATTTCCTCAGAGTGCTAGGGAAGTATTTCAAATGAATCTTTACAATATCAATGCATTTGCTTAATATTTTGTCCTGAAGTTTGACTTTTACCAGGAAGTATCTGGCTTCCCCATAGTTGCAAGGTATCTGGGCTTCTGCATGGGCTCCTTGGAGGACCTAGCCCTGTCTCAATGCCAACATTATTTGACTAACTCAGCTCAGTATTGTTTGGAAAATTGAATACAAACATCTTGTGCTCTGGGTGAATGTAGTGGGGATGACAGTGTGCAATGTATTTACCATTGTTGTCCCTGATTGACAACTTTTGAAATTCAGTTTTACTTTTTCTTTTTATCCTTGAAATAAAATGGATCTGGAAATAAAAAGCCTGAGGTAAATCTCTTTGGTACAAGCACTCCTCTGTGGATATCAGCACTGAAGGAGACAGCCAGCTCCAGTCTATCATTTGGGATCCTCTCTTGCAGGGAGGGGTTCCTTTCCCTGTTTATTCTTGACTCAGAAGGAGGGCAGTAGAGCAAGATTCAATCAGTGATGAAGAGGTGGGCTATATGAACTGTCCAACCAGGTGGGCCATGACAGGTGGTCTCTTAGGTCTTTCCTGTATCAGGGCATTATTGACCCATTGTGAGCACAATACTGGAGCAGAATGTTTGCTGGATCTCATTTAGTCGTTTCAATGTCATGTGGCCTGATTAGGAAGGAACCTGGGAGATCTTTGAGCTGCAGAATGCTGAGGTTGTGGACGGTAGCCCACAAATAGGTTGCAAAAGGCCTAAACCAGTTACAAGTGATTAGAAGCAGTTTCAGTGTCTCGATCCTCAGGTATTTAGTTAGCTTCAGCTCCTCAGGTCCTCCAGCATTGGCTGTGGGTCATCAGTTGTGCATTTTGCCTCTTTCTGGTGGCAAGAGTGACTCTATCTTCTCTTTGACAGCAGCAGATTCCAGTATCATCTTTGAATTCTCTGCTGCCCTGGCACCTCCACAAGCTCAGTGAAGGAAGGAGCTTGGGGACACCCTGAGTCTGATGCATTTTTCAGCTGCTACAAAGGTAGTGAGAAAGGTCTCTGCTCTCATTGCTGTGAGAAGCAGACCTGGAGGGTCTGATGTTTATAAATGTCTGTGATACAGAGTCTCATAACCACACCTGCTCTCCTTAAACTTGTGCTTTGTTGTATTTAGAGTGATTTCCTAAATTTATAGTATATTCTTGTGTTTCAATCCTCATCACAGGTGTTGGCAAAGGTACTGAGTATTCAAAGATGTGTAGTGATGTGCCTCAGTGGAGGAAGGCTTCCCAAACACCTGGTGAACTCCTGTGTATCATACAGAATAATGCAAAGAATTTTGAACATAATTATTTTAGGTGACACCTCTGCTCACGGACTGTTTGTGAGAACAGCCATGGATTTTTGAATTCTGAGAAAAATGAAGCAGATATGAAAGTGTTATGAAGGGCAGGGTAAAGTGTGCTTGCTAAGGACAAATTCCAGAATCCCCTGCCTATTAAACTTTCATTGAAAAATGCCAAATTTATGCATTTGCATGGATACATGCACATGATAACCTTCTGAATGGAAAGGAATAGGGGTGTCATCTCTGAATTAACAGCTGATTTAACAGCTTGGCTGATAATACACATTGTTTACATATAGAAATTCTCTGCAATGGACTTTACTACGTGGTTTAAAATAGAATCCCTAAATAGAAGTTGTGCTGCAGGGATATCCATTGTTAGGCATGAAGTGTTTTCTGTGCAGTGTGGATCAGAGCAGCATGGAAAGGATAAGCAAGTGATTGGCATGATACAGAGTGTCAATAGCAGGATTTACAGCTGAGAGGATCTTTACTGAAAGTCAAGTAGTTCTTAGGGTAAGCATGAAGTTTAAGTTGGCTTCTGATTTCTTACTTGAGATGAATAACACCAGCTCTGTCAATAATCAGTATTCCACATACATGTTAAAGCATGAATTCTGTGTTCCATAATTCAGATCCAATTTTGATTTTCTCTAGTTATGTGTCAGTGTCATGAAGTAGGAATTTGAATCTTTTTTTTTTTGTACCAGGGATTGAACTCATTAGCTCATGCTTGCCAGGCAGGTGTTTATGCCACTGAGATAAATACCCAAACATGAATGTGTTTTGTGTATATTAAGGAAAGTATCAACATTCTACATCAGAACATGTTGAAAGTTCTTGGAGTGTTACTATATTGTATGGATATAATTTTTAAAACAAACCAATAGTGTTTTATGCAGTCAATTTTCAAGTTTCATTTTTTGTGAGGTTTTGCAGTCAAGGTCTTTCTCTCTATTTCAGACAGCTCTGTAACTGAGGCTGGCCTCCAACTCAAGGCAGTTCTCTTGCATCTGCCTCCCAAGATATATTTGTTATTTCTCAGTGAAAGGTGATCACTTGGTGACATTGAGCTATAATTTGCAATGTGTGCTATGTTTCAATGTTTATACATTGTTTACATACACAGTTTTTCATAATCATTTGAGTGATTATTTATGTACCATATTTGATGTTACTTATGTTTTCTTGTATGAAACTAAATTCAAATTTCAAAATGCTGGTTAAGTAAATTAAGAACAAAGGGCTCAGTGGCCTAAATGAGATTTGAAGAGATATCATCTGTAGTCTATCAAAGTGATTCATGAGACATTTGTCTACCCCTTTGCTTTGTGGATGCTGGTCCTGCAGGCTCCCACTGTGAGTTCTGCTTTATAGACAGTGCACAGGGACCCTTGCAGTGACTCAGCACAAAAATCAGTGCTCCTATTTGGCTGTGAGTTGCAATCTAGCATCCAAATTGCTTTTTCAAAAAATGTGTCTATACATAAATTTAATCACCAAGACATGGAATTAAGCTTTGAAGAATTTGGTCTCCATTCAGCTGTGATGTTTGGTTTTACTTTGTTTAGTTTAGTTTTGTTTTATTGAGACAGGCTTTCACTACATGCATCAGCTGGATTTGAAACCCATATTGTGCCTACAATTTCTTTGACTTTACAGCAACCCTTCTCTCTCAGCTTCTTGAGTGCTGGGATAATAGATATGCACAAACTCTGCTTTTGATTCAGATTTTTGTGAGCAAATTTAAGATATCCCAGGCCTTGAATCTCAACCTTCCTTTGAGACTTATATGCATGAATCTTAATATCATACTGTTATCAATTGGCCACTCAGCAGTTATCCTCTAACATCCCTTGGAAAGCACATTTGTTTATGCACTGACTATGCTGAGCGTCATTGGGGCAGTTGTCATTTTAACCAATCGATTCTTGTTTTGAATACATTACAATAGTCACTTTTATATTTCTTGCTATTTGATAAAAACTAACAAAAGTATGCAGTTTTTGATTATCTTTTATTTAAACAATTGTACTGGTAAGGACTTATGTATAAAGCCCTAGGCTAAGTGTGATTCCTTTAGTCCCAGCATCAGTAGAGGATGAGATTAGATGATCACGACTTTGAAGCTGACTTTGGGAGGCAATTTTGCTATATGATCTAGCAGTTGTTTTTATACCTGCATTTGAAGTTTAAGGAAACAGGTAAGTTTAGGTCTAGAATATAAATGTAGGATGCGATAACTGAAGCAAACTGCAAATCACAATTTTTTGGCTCAGGAAATGTGCTTTTCATGGTAATTTGTGCAGCAGTTTTAAATATTCCTGTATTAGAGTAAAACATAGTGAAACATGAGTGAGCCAAGCATTCTATGTTCTGAATGTAGAGGCATTAACAAAACTTTTTTACTCAATGCTATTGTTGGTGCTTTTTACAGAAAATAAGATAGGGTAACAAAGCAAGCAAAAATGATTATATAAGATTTTCATATTCATGCACAAATGAAGAAGCCAAAAAACAAAACAAAACAAAAATTAAATGAAAAAGAATGAAGAAATATTCTACAGAATAGGAGATTGCATGTTACTCCCTGACAGCTAACTTGTAAATCCAATAGAAATGTTAAATGAATACACACTTTTCAGAACAGGTACAAATTGTCAAGAAATACCTGATGAACTATTGGTCATTTATGCAAAATAGAAAAATGTGAGTCAGTACACCATCTCATTGCAGAGACAAATCACCCCAAAATCAAAGGAACACTCATGAGACAGCAGGAGAAAAGAAACTATTTAACTTTGTTGGTGGAAATGTAAGCAAGTATTTCAGCCACTACTGAAGTCAGCATTCAAAGTATCCAAATGATTAAACATAGTAAGTCCACTAAGTGCAGTGCTTGCATTAGTGGGTCTCATACTCAAAGATCTAAGGACCCATTGCAGTGATTCATGCATATTCCAGTTTACTGCAGCAATAGTCACTTTTCTGTGGAGAGCAGCAGCAAGCACTGCTCCATCACCACCGAATGCCAATGATGAACAACAAATACTCATCAGTGTACTCTGTTTAGTAAATGATATGGTATTTTATTATGAAATGGGCTCTAAGTTAGGTTTTCATAGTGTGATAAGCAGGATATAAGCATGATAATCATGCTAATGTAACAAGGCTATCACTATTACACTATTGTGTTCATTAGATTTGAACTGTTTTTCTTTTGGAGTAAACATCTTGCTATAAAGTTCAGGTTGGCTTGAGATCTCTTTATAACCCAGAGTGGTCTCAAACAATTCTCCTGCCTCAACCTCTCAAGTACTTGGCTTACACACACATGCCATCAGGCCCAGTTTAGATTTGGTATGTTAAATGCATATTCAATATTTGTTTTTATTTCAAATGTTTTGGTTGTTAAAGTATTTCCACTTTTTACCTCCAGCATCTATAACCACTGCGACCTTATTTAGGTGGTAATGTGCATACCACCAGCCTCATGACATTTTCTCCTGGGTTCAGTGCTGTCAGTGTACTGCAGTGAGACTTATGTGTATAAATATACATAACAATTTGTTTTTCTACTTTCCTTCAAAAAGATTTTAAAATTCCCTGATATAATCAATAACCTTGTCTACAGTTTGATGCAAATGCCCACAGTTAAGTACAGTGTAGAACACACCCACAGGAAAGAGACCACATAGTTCCCGCGAGAGGTTTGTCAAGGCCCATGAGAAGACAACTCTGTGGAGATATGTGTTCCTGATTATTACATTTGAATGAGCCTCAGGTTTTCTCACTGTTGTTTATGTGAGGTAGACCAGATGACTACTCTAAGTAATGGAGTTATATAACGTCCTTTTTTTGTTTCTAGAGGATCTAACTCATGACCTTGAGTTTGCTAAGCAGATGCTTATGCCACTGAGATCAATCCTCAGCACCCATAAAGTCTATTTTGGAATTTAAGTATCTAAAGAACTACTTTGGTGGTGTGGCCCACTTAGTAATGTCAACTTGGACCACCCAGTAAACTGAGGTACTGTGGTTTTGGGCATAGAGCATCCATTGAAGGATTGTTGCAAACACCATCAAAGGAGAAATGGAGGGAAAGTGTTGGGCTGTTGATTCTCATAGAGAAGGTGGTATCACAGTTTTCCAGATATGAACACAGACATCATCATCATCATCATCAGAGGAGCACAGGACCTCATTAATACTGTGCATGGCTACTGCTTTCTTTTGCAGATATCTGGCCTTCATCCTGAGCTTTTTGTCTTGGTTCCAGGACTGATTACTCAGCCTGATGGCACACATGCTGTGCCCAAGTGCACAGACTTTGTAGCTTCCAACACTGAACTTTGACTCTTCCTAGTACACAATCTTGATAGAGACTTGCTTGAGACATTGTCAGTGCCTCTATCTCCAGGTAAACTTGTGGTGGCCCTAGTCATGGGCTCTAGGTGTTCAGCAGGACTTAAGAAGTATGTTGTCATAGGATTTAGATTGTCAGCTGGATTCTTTAGGTATCTAGTAAGTGGACAGATCTACACCTCTCTAAATCTGACTTTTTGGGAGTGAATATTTTAATATATTTTTTTCAATTATAAGTTCCATATTAAATCTCTTTCCTTGCAAATCCTGACTACAAGAGATGGGAAAGGGGAAGAGGTGACATTTTTCAGACATGATAAAGTTCTTTAGTTGGCTAATGTTCCATGCCACTTTTCTCATATGAAGAAGCCCAACTATATCAATAGCTTGGTTTTGAAGACTGTTGATAGATTCTCTACAGATATTAAGCCATTGCATCCTGTGTTGCATGCTCAAGAAGCACATGGGTTAGGAACCTGCATGGTGCTTCCTGTCACCTGAACCTAGCCTTGTAGCCTATGCTACAAGGCCTCTGTGTGCCTGAATTGCTAATAAAGTGTGCATTCACAGGTGCAGTCATTTTATAATGACAAATAATTTTCAAGTCTATGGGCATGTTATTTCCTGTTGTTGCATCTTTAACTTTCATGACAAAGAACATCTAAAGAAATTTATGACCATCAAGCCAACACTGCAAAGAATACTGAAAGACAGTTTAGGTACTCATAGAATAAAACTACTAAGCAAGGCAGACATTTAACGAGTATGGAAAGATAACATGTCAACAGTAAACTAATATATAACAGTTATAAACATTAATGTGAATGAGCTCAATTCACCAATTAAAAGAAACAGAGTGGTAGAATGGATCAAGAAACAATGGCCAATCATATGCTGTCTACAAGAAACCCATCTAACCCAAAATGAAACTCACAGACTGAAAGTTGAAGGATGGAAAACAATATATCATGCAACATGAAGTAAAAAAAAAACAAAAAACAAAAAAACCAAGTGTGGCTATTTTGTTTGCAGACAATGTGAACTTCAAACCAGGAATGATTCTAAGACATAAAGAAGGTCACTACATACTGGTTAGAAGAAAACTTCAAGAGGAAGACATAACTATCTTAAATATATATGCACCAAATTCCAGAACACAAAATTATCCAAAGCAAGTATATATAGAAAAGAAAAATCACATAAGAAACAACACAATTCTAACAGGAGAACTTAACACACCATGAACACCCAGAGATAGATCAACCAGACATAAATCAGCAAAGAAATAACAGAACTAAATCACACGTTTAAACTAATGGACCTGATGGATATATACAGAGTGTTCTTCATAACATCAGAATACATATTTTTCTCAGCATTACATGGGATATACTCTAAAATAGACCATATACTAGCCCACAGAATATTTTTAAATAAATGCAAAAGAGTTGAAATTATCTCATGCATGTTATAATATCATAGTGCATTAATCTAGTAACTAATGATAAAAGAAACTGCAAAAATCACACAAACACAGGGAAATTGAATACCACAATCTTGAGCAATCCGTGGGTCACAGGGGTAATTAAAGAACAAATTAAACAATACCTAAAAGCAAACTAAAATACAGATACAACTTACTGGTATGTGTGGGATGCAATAAAGCAGTCCTCAGAGGAAAGTTTATTGCACTGACTTCCCACATCAGGAAACCAGAAAGAATACAAATAAACTTCTGATGGTACACCACAAATATCTAAAAAGACAAGAGTAAGTGAAGCCCAAAGTCAAAAGAAGGGAGGAAATATAAAAATCAGAGCAGAAAGTAATGCAATAGAGACTAAGAACACAATCCAAAGAATCAATAAATGAAACAGTTGGTTCTGTGAAAGAATAAATAAAATTGATAAGCACTTTACCTATCTTGTTTAAAAAAGGGAAGAAAAGGCTCAAATTCATGAAATAAGGAATGCAAATGACAAAATCACAACAGACTCTTGGGAAATACAAAAGTTCATCAACACCTATTTTAAAATTGTCTATTTTCACTGGTTTAAAAACACAGAAGAAATGGACAGATTCCTAGAAACATATGAAGTACCAAAGCTCAATCAAGAAGATGTAAAACTACTGAATAATTCAACCTCTATTAATGAAATTGAAAATATAATAATTCTCCTTATATACAAAGAAGAGCCCTGGCCCAGATGGATTCACTTTGGAATTCTACAAGAAATAATAAGGAATTTAATGTCAGTACTCCTCAAACACTTCAATGAAATCAAAAGGAAAGCAAGCTTTCCTTAATCATTCCTGGAAGCAAATATTATTCTAGTTGCAAAATCTGAGGAAGACCCAACTAAAAAAGAGAACTACAGGCCAGTCTCCCTAATGAACACAGATGCAAAATCCTCAATAAAATAGTGGCAAACAGGATGCAGCAAATCATCAAGATGATACACCACAACGAAGTGTGATTCATCCCAGGCATGCAGCGATGTTTCACCATATGTACATCAATCAATGAAATCCACCATATCAGTAAAAACAAAGGTAAGAATCACATGAGCATTTCTATAGATGCAGAATAAGCTTTTCATAAGGCGCAACTTTCATTCATGAAAGAACCTTAAAGAAAATTGGAATAGATAATCTTTACCTCAATATGATAAAGGTCATCTATGACAAACCAACAGCCAGCATCATATTAAGTGGCCAAAAGCTGAAGGCCTTTATGTTAAAATAAGGCACAAGACAAGGATGCCCCTCATTACTGATCCTATTCAAAATACTACTGGAAATACTAGCCAGAGCAATGTGATAATAGACAAAAATTAAAAGGGTAAAGATAGGAAAAGAGGAAGTTTAATTATTATTATTTGCAGATGACATGATACTCTACATAGAAGACCCTCAAAATTTCATTGGAAGTATCTAGGAGACTAGATACAAGAAATTCAGGGAAGTAGCTGTATACAAAGTCAATACTCAAAAATAAATAGCATTTCTATATACTAACAACAAAATCATTGAGAGGGAAGTAGGAGAAGCCACACCCTTCACACTACCCCCCCCAAATGAAATAATTTGGAATTAATCTCATGAAAGATGTAAAAAAATAATCTATATAAGGAAAATTTTAATATCCTGAAAAAGAAATCAAAGAGAATCTCAGAAAATGGAAATACATTATTTGTTCATGCATAGGAAGACTAAATATTGTGAAAATAGCCTTTGTATCAAAACTGTTATACAGATTCACTGTGATCCCAATGAACATAGTAT
Organism: Cavia porcellus; assembly: GCF_034190915.1. NCBI lineage: Eukaryota > Metazoa > Chordata > Mammalia > Rodentia > Caviidae > Cavia > Cavia porcellus. The sequence continues at coordinate 3,539,793 of NW_026947536.1, forward strand.
CAACATACCTCATAGATCTAGAGAAATCACTCCTAAAATTAATCTGGAACCAGAAGAGAACTAGAATAGCAGTGACAATTCTAAGCAGCAAAAGAAAGGCAGGAGGCATTACAATCCCTGAGTTGAACTTATACTACTAAGCAATCATGGTAAAATCAACATGTTATTGGAATAAAAACAGATCTGAAGATCAATGGAATAAATTAGAAGACATGGCCACAAATACAAACAAACTCAACCATCTTATCTTTGATAAAGGGGCCAAATATGTTCACTGGAAGAACCACAGACTCTTTAATGAACGGTGCTTGAAAAACTGGCTCACCATAGGTCAAAAACTAAAACAAGACCCATGCTTATCAAAATGTACTTAACTAAATGTAAGTGGATCACAGGTATGAATAATATAACAGAAACACTAAATCTGTTGGAAGATAAATAGGTTACAATTCTTGAAGACATAGGAGTAGGTAGAAAAAATTCATGAAAAAGAATCAAACCACATGGTAAATACTTCCCAGAATCAAAAACTGGGACCACATCTTATTAAAAAGTGTGTGCATGTCGAAAGAAATCTCCAGCATAGTGGGAAAAAAACACAAACTGGGAAAAAAATTTTGAGAACCATCCCTCAGACAAAGGATTTCTTTCTAAAACATATAAAGAATTTAAAAAAATCAGACTCCCAATAATTCAAAGATCTAATCCAAAAATAGCATTTGAGATGGATACACAATTCTCAGATGAACAAATACAAATGGCAAATAAATATATGAAAAAATATTCATCATCATTATTCATTAGAGAAATGCAATTAAAACCACACTGAGATTCCATCTCACTCCAGAAAGAATGGCCAGGATCAAGAAAACTACCAACAACAAATGTTGGAGAGGCTGAGGGGAAAATGGAACTCTCCTGCACTGTTCATGGGAATTTAGACTTGTGAAACCATTATGGAGGTCTGTATGGAGATTTCTCAAAAAGCTGGAATAGGAAGTCCCACTTGACCCAGCTATTCCACTTCTAGGCATATTCCCAGAAGAACTGAAAGCATCATACTTCAATGATATATGTACACCCATTTTTATAGCACCACAATTTGTAATAGCTGGAATTTTGGAAACAGCCTAAGTGTCTGCAAAGTAAGGAATGGATAAAAATCTGTGGTATTTTAATTCAATGGAGTACTACTCAGCTATAAAGAATGATCACATTGAGATATTTATAAATAAATGGTTGCAACTTGAGACCTTACTCATGCATAAAATCAAACTCACATGTATAAATACTGTATATTCTCCCTAGTGTAAGAACTGGTAAGAGTAAATTAGAGTTTATGGTAATCGTGATTCCCCATTACATTGCTTTGGAGACTTATAATGTTCCCATTCGTTAGTTGGAATGGTTTTATCCTGGTTTGTTTGATTTTATTATCTGTGATGGTATGAACAGCAACTTTTAAGAAAACAAGACATTATAATAGCCACTGCTAATTTAATATCATCTTGCTTTGAAGTGCTACCATGCTTTTGTTCTTCTGTTTTCATTGGTTACATCATGTTTCATCTTATTGGATTTTATTATGTGTGATAGTATAAGCAAATCTTTTATGAATAATGAGATAGTATGATAACAATTTTCCATTTTCTGTTATTAGGTTTTGAATGCCCTGTAGTAATTTTATTCTCTTTAATGGTTTTATTCTATTTTGTTATGTTTGATACTATTATATATGAAAATATAATCAACTATTTCAAGGAAAGAAATTATGGTAGCTACTGATATATGGGGTTGTCTTGTGGTGAAATACTGTGTTGCTTAAATTGTTCTGTTCTGAAAAAATATAATTTGCAAGTCTCCCAAATCTTTTACTGATTTTACTGATGTGAAAAAAATGTAGGATGCACAATCTGAGTTCCCAATAATCAATTATTACAACTCTATAGACCTATCTGAACTCATGGAAATTCAACTATAGGCTCTCCCTATTCCATCTAGAATTGGCCTTGAACCTAAGTGGTTCTGCAGCATGTTACTAGACTTCTACAAGCACAAGAGGGATAAGTTTCTCAGAGCCTCCCTTCTTATATTTGGTTTACATTTACACAGTGTGTAACAATGTCATGTCTCTATGGTAAGCAGACCCTTATGTCTTTGCTTCAAACTACTGTTTCTGCCATCAATACTATATTAACATTGTCTCATTAACCTATTTGTGTTATTCAAACAACTCTAGGTAAAATGCAATTTTACTCTTCAATTGAGCTAATGAGTTTCACACTGCCTTTTCTCATTTTCTTACAGCATCTTGCACTTTAATTTTTCCTTATTATCACCACTATGAGTTTCATACTCACTTGGTCTAAAAATATTATGCATGCTGAGAAACAGTGTTGATGAAAAAAAGTGTTACCCTGTCCTCAGCATCTCATGGCTCAGACTGACAAATTCTCTTCTGTTGAGCATGGTGACTAGGCATAAATATGATGAGATAGGGCAAATGTCTATCAGTATTCAGTAAAATTGAAAGGCCGTGTCTGGGAGTGAGAGATAGTGGCAGAGTTTGAATGAGACCACAGTGATGTGCACTTGTGACTGATGTAATTATATGGAAAAATGTTGGCACCATTGAAGCTGAATACACATGCAAGCCTGTGGCATGGCCTAGGCATGATTGAACTGAGAATGAGGAGACATCACAGGGGGAAAGTTAGGACAAAATAGTTTTCCTAAATTAGTATCATTTGTTGTTCTGAGGGATCCTTGAACCCCTCCCAAGATCCTGCTCTGGTTTCCTCCATTGTCCACTAAACTCCTTTTTGGTTCTGATTAAATACTTGCTTCCCAGCATCATTCAGCCAGGTGGCTAGCAGACTTATGAGCTCTGCCAAGAATTTTAATTCTCCTGCAGCCCTAAATATTGTGTCACTTGTTACATTGTTTTGATCTTTTGCCGTGCACCTGTTTGAGGGGCTGGGGATCCAGGAATGGAACCCAAAATTTTGGTGCCTGAACAGGGACTCTTGAGTGGAGATGTCTGATGTAGAATGTAACTTTCTTTTGCTGAGTTCCTGGGGTGGAATACAGCTCCCAGAGCACATCTATTTCACTTTTTTTGGAAAATCCTTTCATTTTCTTTGAAAAAAAGTCCCTACACCCATTAAATCAAGGAGAATTTTGTGTCTGAAGTGCAACAGAAACATAATGTAGGACTGCATTTCCTTAGGAAGGTGGGCCATGTTACTTCCAAGGATAGTTTGGTGCACCTCTTGTGGGAAATTCATGATCATTCTCCTTGTTATTCTGAGGATGGTGTGGTCATTGTGTCAGATTGAGAAAAACATACATAAACTGCTACATTGAGGAGCTTTGAGCTCTGATCTCTATCTTGCACATTTGGTATCTTTGCTGGGATGCTGTGACATTCGGCAGGCAGGCACATGGAACAATGCACGGTTAGCTTCCCAGTTTTCCTGGATGCGTCACTTGTGCTGCTTCCTCACTTCCTCTTGCTGCTGCCTCCAAAATATGCAAACCCTGTAAAACCAGTGGCAACTCTTCACCTGTTCGACCGACCTCCCATGTAAAAGACGGCCCAAGAAGGTAAACAACATGATGAATTAATTGCTTGACCTGTTTTGTATCAACAGGAAAAGAGTCCCACTTTGAAAGTTTGCAGTACTCTACTTAAAGAGTTAAAAGGGGCAGGGGATAATCTCAGTGGCCTAAGTGGCTGCCTGACACCCACAAAGTTGTGAGTTCAGTCCCATGTTCCAAACAACAAAAACAAGAATGATAAAAGAGTTTAAAATGGCTGTCAAGGAATATGGATTTAAAAGTACTTTTGTAATTGGGATTATTGAGGGTATCGTTCATGGTTGTGAAATGACCCCTTTGGACTGGAAACTCTCAGTGCATACTATTATCACTCCAGCCCAACATCATGTTTGACTTAAGAACATACTGGTGCTGAGGACATGCAAGCTACAAATAATTTTGATTGCTATATTCCTATAGGAGCTGCTGAATCATGAGGGGAGAGAGATTTTTCAGATATTTGCCAACAAGTTAATTGCCACCCTCAGGCTATTATCCTCAAATTGCTTTTAAAGCTTGAAAAAGAATCCCTGAAGCAGTGGACACACAAGGATTTTTAGTACTATTAAACAGGAGGAGACTGAACCTTGCCTTGCCTTTATAGAAGATAAAATGAAGCTATTGAATGCCAAGTGGATAACAAGACAGTATCCTCTGTCTTGTTAAAGCAGTTAACATACAAAAATGCAAACCAAGGCTACAAAAATGCTTTAAAAGATGTTTCTATGATAACCTGACACTAGCTTGGAATTCTCCGGTATGTTTTAGAAGCTTCTTACAACTTTTCATGATCCTTTACCTCCTAGGACAGCTCTCCAGTTCTTTCCTGTTCACCTGCATCAAAAAAGAGGCACTTTTGTTATCCTTGGCCTCAATGGTGCTGGTTATACGGGCATATTGTTGCTTTAACTGTGATCTCTCTTACCCACTCAACTAATTTTTTTGAATCTGTAGCCCAACTAATTGTCTTGCCTTGTCTCCTCTAAAACTTGTGATGTTACTCATGGAAATCAAGCATTTGGCTCTACTGTGGTGGCTACTGCTATTCCCCTGGGAGATGAATGCTGAAGCCTCTGTTTAACTATTGACAATCTTTTTTTTTTTCAGGATTGCTACACACTGGAGGGGATGGTTTTGTTTTACTCCACTCACCTGGCAATACTTTATTTCCCATTGTCAGTGCTATTCCCTCTCATCACTTGAGGATGTACTGGAACACCTATAGTTCTTGGAATTGATTTAATCAATACTGTCTTAACACTTACCAAGGCTGACTTTTCCTTTTTGCTGTCCTCTGCTGTTCCCTCTGCAAGACATAGGTCTGGGAATTTAGCTCAGTGGCATGAGTGCCTGCCTTACAAGTGCACAGTCATGAGTTTGATCCCTGGGACCAAAAAAAAATCTGCAAGTAGCTTTGGCAGTCCATGTTGGTTCCATTTCTTTTGATATGTCCCATGATCATTGTTTGTCTCTATTTACCCTACTTCCCTTTTCTCTTCAAACTTATTTCATTAGCACCCCTTTAAATAATGCCCTCACTGTCTTCACTGATGGAACACCCCATCATAAAGCTGTAACATGTGTTTTATAATAATTGGAAACACCTATATTTACTACCGCAAACCTCTTGTCAATGCAGTGAGCTCTCTGTGTTATCCTTGCTTTGCAAATTTTTTCAACCCATGTCCTTAACTTAGTTACTGCCTGCTTATATGTACATAATACTATCTCAGACTTATTTTCTCTTGTTGTCTCTCCTGTAGCAATCGATTCACACTTATTATCTCTTTTTTCATCTCACAGGCTCTTCCTTGCCTTCACCATGCAACTCTTTTTTTTTACATATATGTAGTTATTAAGCACTCCCTGTTGTTTGATATGATAATGCTATTACTGATCAAGCACTGAATATTCTGTTCTGTCTTTTTTTTGGCAAGGTCTTTTCAGCAGAGTGTCTCTATAAGCCATTCAGCCTGATCTGGAGATTAATTTGTAGTCTATCCTCATTTGATAATGCTAAAGAAAGCCCCACCTTTTTCACTGATCAGCTTGTTATTTGCACAAATTGTTTCACATTCCTGCAGCTAGAGCTTTAATTTCCAATGCTTCCCATTGTGCTGCCATGCCTCCCCCTTTTCCCGGTGATGCTGTCAACTCTTGTGGCCTCTGCTCCAATGAATCATGGTAACATGCTACACAGTGTTCTTCCTTAAAACTTTTTCATTTATTTAACTTTTTGTTGATACATTTTCTGTTTTTATTTGTGCTTCAGCACTGCTTGGTGAATCTGCCCTGCATGTAATTCAACACCTCCTGGCTGCATTAACAGTCAAGGGTGTATCTTCCTTTTTTAAACTGACAATGGTCCAGCCTATACCTCACAGGCTTTTGCTTCCTCTTGTTCCATATGGCAAATGTGTTATGTAACTTGTACCCCCTATAATCCCAGTGGCCATAGTATCATTGAACAAGCTCATTATTCACTGAAATCTCTTCTCTTAAAACAATTAAAGGAGAAAAATGCTCTTCCTGCACAAATTTTTATTATTCTGTCCATGGTGCTATTTACTATAAGTGACTTCTCTTTCCTAACAAGGCTTTCTTCTTGCCTAATTCAAATATGTTTTTACCAGGCTATATCTCTGACAAAGCCTTTTGTATCATACAAAACACTTCCAGACTCAAGTGGGCTGGGTCTGGTGCCCCCATTTAACTGGGTAAAATGGGATACTTCTATGTTATTGCCAAGGCCTTGGGTGGATTTCTGCTTATTGTGTTTGCCCTACATTGAATGAGTTGGCACGACAGGCTACACAACATTATTCCACCATTTCACCTCTCCCTGAATCAAGCCTTGGATCCTTTTATGCCAGATCTCTGCTAGTTGGTGTATAACAAATCCAAATGGTTGGTTTGTAGCTGTAAATTCTAAATTTGTAAGAAGGTATTATAATTTGGCTTGATTAAGGATATACTCAAGTGTGCTGTAAGTTTATGTTTGTCAGTCTGTCCACATGTCAGTTGCCTGTTTGTCCAGTTGACTTGTAAGCAGGTGCTGAAAGTTGCTAAGCATCTGATTGCTCATACCAGTAAAATAGAAAGCAAAAGTGCCCATACAGGAGTGCTCAAGGTGCCCAGAACATCTGGGAAATGTCCTGAGGGCATGGAGTGCTGGAGGTGAACAGGTGTTCCAGCACTGGGAGCACGGAGTGTAAGAAGTGAGCTCGTTTTCTTCTGTTTTATTTCTTCTGTTTTTATCTAAGTTAAATTCTCTTTTTATCTCTCCTCTGGCAATGGACTCACACTTAGTATCATTTTTTTTTACATGTACAAATTCTTTGCCCTGACAATGCTGTGCTTTTTCCTTTACATAAATGTGGTCATTAAGCTCTACCTGGCTTTTTACAAGATAATGCGATTTCTGATCAAGGATTGCCTATACTCTACAGCCCCCCACTCCTTTGGCCTTTTTGTTTTTGTTTTTGTTTTGTCTGTTTTGTTTTAATCAGTACCAGGGATCGAACTTGTGACTGCCTGCTTGCAAGACAGGCACTTATGTCGCTGAGCTAAATCCCCAGCCACTCCTTTGGCCTTTTTGAGGCAGGTTCTCTCTATGCAGTTCAGTCTGGCCTTGGATTTACTCTGTAGTCTACACTGTTTTTGATAACACTAAGCAAAGCCATGTCTTTTTTCACCAATACACTTGTTCCTTGCATAAATAGTTTGACATTCCATCTTCTGAAGCTAAAGATTTTATTTCCACTGGTTTCCATTGTGCTGCCATACCTCACCCTTTTCCCCGTGATGCTGTCAATTCTCATGGCCTCTGCTGCAATGAACCTTGGTAAACATGCCACACACTGTTTCTTGATTTCCTTTTCATTTTTTCACGTTTCTGTTGACACATTTTCTGCTTTTTTTTTTTTTTTTTTTTTTTGTGCTTCACCACTGCATGGTGAATCTGCCCAACATGTAATTCAATATCTCCTTGCTACATTTGCAGTCATGGGTGTATCTTCCTTCCTTAAACCTGAAAATGGTCCAGCCTGTACTTCACAGGCTTTTGCTTCCTTTTGTTCCACATGGAACATTTCTCATGTAATTTTATCGCCTATAATGCCACTTGCCAAGCAATCACTGAACACGCTCATTATACCCTCAAATCTCTTCACTTGAAACAATTAAAGGAGAATAATATACTTCTTGCACAGGTTCTTACTATTCTGTCCATGGTGCTATTTGCTGTAAGTCACTTACCGTTCCTAACAAGGCAGTCTTATTACCTAATTCAAATATGTTTTTACCAGGCTATATCTCTGACAAAGCTTTTTGTATTATACAAAACACCTCCAGACTCAAGTGGGCAGGGGCTGGTGCCCCTGCTGATCTGGGGAAGAGGGGACATTTCTGTGTTATTGCCAAGGCCTTGTATGGATTCCTGCTCATTGTGTTTGTCCTGCATGGGATGAGTTGTCACCACAGGCTACACAACCTAGTTCCACCATTTCACCTCTCCCTGAATCAAGCCTTGGATCATTTTATACAGGATCTCAGCTAGTTGCTCTATAAAAAATTAAACTAGTTGATTTATAGTTGTAGACTCTAACTTTGTAGGAAGGTTTTTTTATTGGGCTTAAGGATATGTTCAAGTGCACTCTGATTTTATAAGATGTTTGTCTGTCTGTCCATGTATCAGTTGTGTATTTGTTTAGTCTGTTTGTAAGCAGTTGTTGGGAGTTCCTGAGCTAGTGATTGTTCAAACTTGTAAAGCAGAAAGCAAAAATGCCCATACAGGAGTGATCAAGTGGCCCAGAACATCTGGGAAAGACCCTGAGTGCTTGAGGTGTACAGGTGTTCCAGCACTGGGAGCATGGGGCATAAGAGATGAGCTAGTTTAACAAAGGAGTATTGAACAAGTGAACAAATGGCATCGGAGGAACTTAAATTGTTCTCAAAAACCTCCACAAGCTCTGTGCTTATTTCTGTGTTTGTTTGAATCAGCACAGATTGTTTTTTTTATGTTTATCCACTTGTCCACTCTGTGAACAACTGTTCCTTTCATTTGGAGCTCAGTAATCTTTCTCTTTTTCCATATCTGGATCACATAATCAAAGATTTGTTTCTTTACTGATTTATAAAGTATGCTTGTACCTTGTTGCCAGCTGTTCCAAATGTCACAAAGACTGGGTATATGAATGGAATATGTTGTTATTTATCATTGACTTGATAGTCTCATTACTTAGAAATGATAGTATTAAGATGAATAAACAAAGTCCCTTATGACTAAGATTTCTGAACAGGGTTCTAATTGATAAATCAGAAAGTGTCTGCCTGGTAAAGTTTTTAACCAGTTCTTGTTTATTGATCAGAGACCTCAATGATCTCCATAGTCTTATAGGAGACACTTTAACTAAAGTCATGAAATGTACTCCTCAGTGTTCACATTGGTCAATATCAAAAGAATTAATGCATTTTTTTCATTAAAGATGCCTGTGAAAAGTTTTCACATAGTTGTGACAGTTGATTGTTATCAAATTCATGATACGTTAGATATATCCATATTTCTGGAGGCATAGACCTCTAAGATTTTAAAATAGGGATTACTTATGGTAGCAGACTTTTGATTCATGTTCATACTTCTGCTAATAACAAAGACTTGTGAGATTCATATTCCACTAAAGGTCAATAAATTGGTCAATAATACATAAGAAACTTCTTGAGTATTAGATGAGGGTGATTGACTAAAATGGATATTTTATATCAAAAGAGAAATTCAGATTATTGCAAGGAGGTCATAATACAATTATATGTATGGTTCTGATTTCTGATTTCCTATGGAAAATATGTCACTGTTAACACTGTAGGTATTGAAATGTGAAAATAGCCATGGATAGTAGAAAATACATTTCATTTAATGTTCTAAGGTGTTTCATGTTTAGATAAAACAGTAATGTTAACCTTACTGCCTCTACTATACTGTATTGTTATCAATCTTTTCTTCTTGATGTCCAACAGCTAAGGTATAGATACCAAAAATGACAGACACAGATGGGATAATGGATATCCAATATTTTGGCCTAGGCACTTCAAGCTTGGAGGAGGTCCAGGATGTAAAAGAAATTCTGCTTGCATCATCAAAAGATATTCAGTGAGTACCTGGTATTCTGATCAGGAAGATGATGAGACCAAAGAAGAAAGTGAACTTTGATGCAAGGTGTGCCTAAGGAGAATCAAGATTCACCAGAGAAATCTCCTAAGCTTTCACAGAAATCAACGTGGTCAAGCAATGGCCATGACTCTTCTAGGTGGCTGACACTGACAAAAGAGATATGAGGAGCTACGCATGGTTATAAGATTGTTCTTGAGCAGACCTAACTGGCCTTAATAGGAAGTACCGAATCAATTGTCCTTAGTGCAGTCCTTATGTTAGCTTGGTCTTGAACATTCTGCAGAAAAGTCTGGCCTCTGTAGGTACAGTGCAATGTAAAATATTGTCTGTGGGTGAATCTTGGATCACTAACATCCTCTGACAATTGCTATCTATGCTGGCAACTGACTATCATTATGAATGGATGGACTGTGCAGTGGTGGGAACTCTAACACAGCTTCCCCATCTTCAAATGGTCACCCATCTGTGTATCAACCCAACAAAAATGAAGCATATGTTGGAGCCATTGGAGCTGAATACTCATGCAGGGCTGTGATGTGGCCCAGGCATGACTGAAGTGAGAATGAAGAGATGCCTCAAGGGGCAAGATAGGCCACAGCTGAGGCCACCTAAACACTTTCTGTGGGATAGTTCTCTTCAGTTGTCATCTTCTGTTGCTCTGAGGGGGTCTTGAACCTCTCCCAAGATCCTTATCAGGTTTCCTCCATTGTCCACTGAACTCCTGCCACCATGAGTTGACCAGCTGGCTAGCAGAGTGATGAGCTCTGCCAAGGACTTCTCTCCTCCTGCATCCCTGAAGACCATGCTGTGTTTCTCATTTCCTAGAGCATTTTTGCTACCACTTTTTGGTGTCTTGGTGTCTAAGAAAACACCCCAACATGAAACATAAATTGTATCTGTTTTAAAGACTCAGCACTGGAATCTGGTATTGTTGGATGAAGACAGGACCAAGTATCAAACCTGTTTAAGAAAATTCAAGTATATAGAAGCTGTTCTTTTCCACTGTATTTTTTTTTTTGGTTCCCCAATGCCAAATCCTCTTACATGACACAATTTTCCTGAAGATATTTCCACTCCAATCAATGACCTTTATATGAATTATTTTCTGTAGGACACACACATAGATATGCAGGTTTTATGACATGTCTCCACCCAGTCTTCCTGATGAGAAAATTAACAATCCAGAGCCATCCCAGGCCTGAGAGGAGAAATAGAAAGCTAATTTGCCCTTCCTATGAGCTGATGGAAGTCATAAGGGGAGTGGTAGGGAAAATTAGCCAATATGCTCATGTTGTGGTTCTGTGGAAGCTATTCCATTTCTCAGAAGAAAAGCAAGAATGTAACATACACTTCCTGTGAGCTCACCACTGTATTGGTTGGGAGAGGAGCACCACAATCACCTCCTCCCAACACCAACCATCTGACTGGTTTAGAGGACATGCTGAGTTGATAGCAATGGAGGTATAAAAACAACTTAATCCTTGTATTACTTGATTGACTTTGCAGCCTAAGGCTAGTATTCTTAAGCATGTATTTAAATTGTGAAATAATGGTAAAAGAAGTTGCAATAACTTCGTAAGTATATGGAACTTAACACTCTCCTAAACAACCAATGGGTAACAGATGAAATAAAGGAAGAAACTTTAAAATACCTACAACCTAACAAGAATATAAATGCAAAATCTTGTACCTTATGGGATTCAATGAAAGCAGTCCAAATAGGGAAATTTATAGTAGTCAAATCTCATATCAGGAAATAGAAAGAACCCAAACAAATAATGAAATGATTCATCTCAATCTTCCAGAAGAAGAATGACAAGGGAAACACAAATCCCATACAAGGGAGGAAATTATAAGACCTGACAAGAAATTCATGCAATGGAGAACAAGAAAAAATTCAAAGAATTAATGAATCAAAGAGTTGGTTCACTGGAAGAAGAAACAAAATTGCTAAACCCTTGGACAACCATATCAAAAAAGAAAAAAATAAATACTGAGAACCTTGCATCGAGGAATCAGAAGAATAAAATAACTACAGATCCTGTAAAATTCAGAATATCATCAATATCTACTTGAATAGCTTATACTTTCATAGGTTAGAAAATATAGAAATGCACCAATTCCTAGATACATATGAAATGCCAAATCTGATCCAAGAAGATATAAAAATTCTGGAAAATACAGTATCAGTTAATGAGAATAAAGATCTAATAAAAATTTATCAGCTGCTGGGCATGATGGTGCATTCCTGTAATCCCAGAACTTGGGAGGCTGAGGTACAAGGATTGTTTTGAGTTCGAGACTAAACAAGGCTACAAAGTGAGCTCAAGGCCATCTTGAACTGAATAATGAGAGCCTGTGTCATGAGCACATTAAAAATATAAGAAAAAAAAAGACAACAGAAAAGCAAATGACCAACATAAAAAGGTCTAGGTCCTGGTGGATTTACTGCTGGATTCTACAATAAATGTAGAAAAAAATTTAAGGACACTGCTGTTTAATGATATTGAAAAAGAAGCTCTTCTCACTAAATCATTCCATGAGGCAAGTATTACCCTGATACTAACACCAGAGGAAGACCCAACCAAAAGAAGAAAACTATAGGACAGTTTTCCTAATGAACATAGATGTAAAAATCCTTAACAAGTTACTAGCAAAGTGAATGTAGCAAATCATCAAGAAGACTTTAAAACATGACCAACTTGGATTCAGCCCAGGAAGGCAGAGATGTTTCAGTACATGAAATCAACTAATTTAAATGTCATATCAACACAGACAAAAACAAAGTCACATGGTGATCATCTCAATAAAAGCACAATAAGCTTTTGATAAAGTGAAGCACTGATTGGTGATAAAAACCCTAGAGTAAATAAAAACATATGACCTTTACCTGAAGCTGATAAAATAAAATAATGACAGGGCTGGAAATTTAGCTCAATGGCATAAGCACCCGCCTTGCAATTGTGTGGTGGTGAGTACGATTACCAGTACCGATAAAAAAGAAAAAGACCAAAAAAAAAAAAAAATCAGACAATGACAAAGAAAATCCAGCATCATACTAAATGGACAATAACTAAAAACTTTCATTCTACAGTTATTAAAAGGACACGAATGATTACTATGACCACTCTTCTTCAATATAGCTCTGGAAACACTAGACAGAACAATTAGACAAAAGAGAGAAATAAGAATAAGTATATAATAGAAAATAGTTAAACTATCATTATTCACAAATGATATTCTAAATAGAAGATGCTGAAAACTCCACCAAAACAGTCCTAGAATTAATAACCAAATTCAATAATGTAGCGGGAGCCAAGTTGACAATCAAAAATCACTAGCATTCCTGTACACAATCAACAAACTCACCAAGAGAGAAGTTACAGAAACCACACCATTTTAAATAGCCTACACGTAAATGAAATACTTGGAAAGATCCTAACAAAGAAAGTCCAGGATTTACATATTGAAAATTATAGTACTTTGGAAATGATATTGAAGAGATTATCAGAAAATAGAAAAATATCCCCTGCCCATTCTGAGCATTGTCTTTTCACTCTGTTAGTGATTTCTTTTGATGTACAAATATTTTTTAATAAAATGGGGACCCAGTGGTTGATTCTTTAAAATGTGTATTTTGTTCACAAAGCCTCATTAGTGTTTCTGTGTTAATATTTAGATCTTTGTTCTAGTTTGACATATTTATTTCATAGTGATAGACATTTCTCCAGTTTAAGTCTTCAGTATGAGGAGAGTCATTTTCTTCAGCACCATTTATTGAAGAAGCAGTCTCTCTTCCACTGAACATATTTGGTTCCTTTGTCAAAGACAAGGTAGCATATTCTCTTTGTAGTTCTATTTGAATTTTCTAGACTTTTTGGATGATTCTCTGGTCTGTTTTTCTGCCAGAACAATGCTGATTTTCTGATAGTAGCTTTCTAGTATTATAGCAAGTCAGGAATTGTGATGCTTCTTGAATTGGCTTTGTTGCCGAGCAATGTCTTTGGTGATCTAGAGCATTTCTGTTTCCAAATGAATTTTAGAAATGTTTTCTCTACATTTGTGAGCTATCCTAATGGTATTTTGGTGGGCAATGCATTACATCTATATGACAGTTTGCAATAAGATTTTTTGAGTTTTCTCCATATCCTTGAAGGTAGTTTTACTGGTATCTTATACTCACCAGAGGAAACCTAAAGTGTATGATCCTTAGAGTTTCAAACTGTTGAGTTCTTCTTCCCAAGAATATCCACAATAACATGATATTTTTTTCTGTTTGTTTGAGACAGGATTTCCCTAAGCGGTTCAGGCTGACTGTGGACTCACTTCTAGTCCTGTAAATTCAAACTGATTCTCCTATTTCAGCCTCTTAAGTACTGGGATTACAGGTGTGCACCTAACGCTTGAAAGAATTAATGCTGTTATTTGAAACATGAAGAAACAGTCATGAGATACACATGTATTCATTAACTGCCATTCTCTTAAAGGAAAAATGTCTAATTTAACACATAACCTCATTGGAGTGTAGGGAATCACAAGATGTGTTTCTATCTCTTATGGGCTGGGGATGCCAGTCTAGACTACTGCAGAAACAGGAGATGTCACAGGTAGGAATATGAATCAAATGTGAGCATTAGTATTAAGAACTGAGAGAATCTTGTATTTAAGTATGATGAGGAAAAGACCAGTGGAAAGCAATGAGAGACCTGGTGAGCTTAGCTTGTCCTGACTATAGATAACATTTTATTATAAGGATGAACATCACAAATTATGAAATATTCAAACATTTTGTGCTTTTTACTGTAGAAAATATTAAGGGTTGGCACTGTAGCTAAGCTGTATTGTAGCTTGGCATAACAGATGCCATCTTGCACCCTGCATTTATCTAGTGCCCTGTATTTGACCCAGGAAAATTAAAAATCACTCAGGGCATAAGTTCCATGAGAAAATCTAAAGGAGCTGTACCCAAAGAAAAAAAGGAACCTGCTAAATAAAGAAGCAGGATACAGGTGTCAAATAAAAATTCATTTAAGATTCTAGCTAAATTGTTTCCAAACAGGATGTCTTTTGTGATTCTCTCTTTTAAAAATGCTTAACATTCCAGTTTTGATTCTGAAACAGGAAAGGGGTCTTTATACAAGTGGTTCTGATCTCAGCTATTTAAATTCCAAATTTATTCTTTGGATGCTTGAATTCCTATACTGTTGTTCACAAACTCACCTCAAGATGCGGAAAGATTTACTGACACAAGCAAACATCTGGATTAAATGTCAGTGCCCCTGAAATGAAAGAATAATTGTGAAAAGGATAGAAGAAAATGACAAACACCATGTGTTATGATGCCCACCTCTTTTCCACAGCGTTAAAGAGCCTGAAGCAGGCAAATGGCCATGTATTCAAGGACAGTCTAATCTACACAGTGAGAGTGAAAGGCCAGCCAGAACCACAAAGTAGGACTACATCTTTAAAAACAAAAAATAATAATGAAAAATGTAGAAAACCAATGGAGAGAGAGACTATTACAGGAAAACAAAAACAATAAAGTTGAATGAAAGCTGACCTAAATTGGCAATTATGGAATGATGTTGCCGAGGAAAGCTGGCCATGTAGTGGCATCTGGGCAGCAGTGACAAATACAGAGATAGAAATGGTGCCAGTAGTGCTACAGCACAACAGTGACATCCTTCCACCAATAAATCTGCAATTTGCTAGAATGAAGAGGTCCAAAAGCTCATGGAAATCTTAAACTCAGAGGGAAGAAGTAGGTTCACACAAAGGCTTTGGAACATGGCCTTTAGCAGATATTTCATATTCAAATTGAAATAGGACAAATATAATCCTGCCCTGTTTGGAGTGAAATGCATCAAGTTGGTTGGCTCACAACATTGAGGAATGAAGGCACAAAACAAAAGATGTTCAAAATTTTTCTGGGAAAAAAGAGAGAAGAATAGTCCTGGATTTTCAGGAATGTTTTCAGTGTTTAAATCACAGACCTATTGTCAGGGGTCACTTATACAGGAAAGTCACAACGTGGGTACAGTGTGGGTCTCAAACTACAATCAACCTATAAG
Organism: Cavia porcellus; assembly: GCF_034190915.1. Lineage (NCBI taxonomy): Eukaryota > Metazoa > Chordata > Mammalia > Rodentia > Caviidae > Cavia > Cavia porcellus. The sequence continues at coordinate 3,555,633 of NW_026947536.1, forward strand.
CTTGTAGAGGCTTAACTAATATTATTAAAACTTGGAAGAAGTCACCCAGAAAAAGCATGTTAAAAGAGCCAAGGGATTTTGTGGGAACAATAGTCCAGTTGTTCTGGTCATTGAGTATGGTAACGATGCCTCTCTGGACTTCTGGAGGAGGTGGTGGCAACTGTAGTTCATTTCAAGCTATTGTTTTTCTCTTCAGGATGCATGTAGACATGGTCACTACATCTTCACTTTCTGGTTTTCTTGAGTTTTGCCTCTAGCAGGGATTGTTGTGTTTAGGTTTTTACACTGACTCCTTGGAGGTTCCATTTCCTCTCTGATTGTATATCAATTCCTCTCTACTTTGGCCTCCTCTAGTAAAATAACAATACTATTTCAATGGATAAAGTAATGTTTATACATTTAATGAAATATTATTTAATGGGCTCCTGTGATTTAGCTCAGCAGGCAGAATCACCTGCCTGGGAAGTGCTAGGTTATAAGTTTGATCCCCGGTACCTAAAAAAAAATGTGTTTTAAACTGCAATGAAAGAAAATAATTTTATTTGTGAAAATGTAGATTAACATGATTTTGAATTAAATATGTCAATGGCAAATTAAACAATGTTAATAGTCATATTTAGAATCTAAAGATGTTGTGCTGGGTATTGAGCTAAGTGGTCAAAGCACCTGCCTGGCAAGCACAAGGTCAGGAGTTCAATCCCTCGTACCAAAGAAAAATTTACAGTTGTCAACCTTGTAATGCTATAAGCACAACTATGAAAATTGATAATTGTTCATTAAAAAGCTCAATGTTTCTTTTGTCATCTATGAAGTACCTACAAATAACATGGTAATTACAGTGAGTAATAAACTGTGCACTACATCATTGCTATTGGCTGAGCGCTGCTTTTATTTTTTCCCCACATTGTTGAAAGATGAAAATGATTGGTGATGATAGAGAAATTGTGATAATGATTTTTTCAATTTTATGGGATATTTCACTACATCCATTAAGTACATTTTATTTGCTACAATTATGCTAAGTGAAATAAATAAATAATTATTAATGTTACAGGCATCTGTGTTAGTTAGAAATATAGGCAGTCAGATAGTGATATAATGGAATGAAACTCCTGACATATTGTGTCTGGTAGGAGTTTGTGTTCTATAAAATAGAAGAATGAATTTTAGGAACAATGGAGGTGAACAGCAGAATATAACTATTGAGAGAAAAAACTGTAATATTTTTGCTTTAGATAGCATATTATAGCAGTGGGAAGCATGGCAGGGGACATTTTCCCTGAGCTCACTTACCCCTCCCTTAGGCAACTTATCTGTGGCATGAAAAGAGCCCCAATCAGCTACTGGCACATCAGCAATGCTGCCTTTATGCACCACCCCAGTCAAACAGTAAATATAATCCCCCTCACCACGTATCCAGCAGAAAAAGGCAGGTGTCTAGTGGTCATTCGGTACTCTCCACCTTCTTAGAATAAAGGCCAATTTTAATTTATATTCTCTCCTTTACCACAGTGAATACACTATCAGAAAGCTTCTGTCTGAGAGAACAGGAGGGGTCATAAGTGGGTTGTCAAGGACTCTGTATCTTCTAGGGACTTTATAGAATAAAATCATGGGATGAGATGGGTTTAAGGTGGGGAAAATTGGGAACTCACAAGGCAGGTGTGCAAAACTTTGGACAGAGCTATGTTTAGCCAATATAAATAATAGTTCAGGTAAAATCATTTACACTGCAGACAAATGGGGAAGCGAGGTCATAGAAAGCAGGCATTTTACAGAGCAGTAACTCTCCTCTATGGGACTGGGAGGGTGACTCCTGACTTCAGCAGGGTGACAGGGAACTATTTAGAAAATCAGTTCTTAGGATATGGACGCATTTGCTTGGTATTTTCTCTTGAGGCCTGTCCAGTAACAGGAGGTATCTGTCTCCACATAGCTGCAAGGTATGTGGGCTTCTGAGCTGGCTACATCTAGGACCTGATCCTGTCTCCCTGGCTATGTATTTCTAACTAACTCAGCTCCCTATAACAACAGGGCTTGCCCCTCAAAGGAGCCAGAAAATAAGTTCACATTGCTTGCAGGACTGGAAGAGACAATCACCTCCTGCTGTGGGCCAAATCTCAAAACAAAAGGTAAATTAAATACAACCAAGTGCTAAGAACCAACAGTCCAAATAGTTCTCTGATCACCCTGAGGAACACAAGAGTCACCATCCCAACCCTCTACAAGAAGAGTCTCTGCTCTTAAACCTGCCCACTTACTATGACTTGCTCTCCCATTTGCTCCCAATTTAATCAGTTTTACCTGAGCAATTAACCTTATTGGTTGACCACATTTCTACTCTGCCTTATGCTTAACTTTCAGATTCCCATTTTACCCCTCCCCTGGACTCATCTAATCTCATGATTTCACTCTATACAAGTTCCTCAAAAAGACAAAGTCTTTGGCAACCTACTGAGACCCTTCTTGTCTCTCAGACAGAAGATTTCCTTCTCTCAATAAATATATTCCACTCTTAAACTCCATCGTTTCTAAAATTCATTCTTCAATTTTAGGGAACACAAACTCATACCAGATATATAGTAGGTAAGGGGTTTCATTCCCCTATACCAATAACATGAGCCAAATTAACATGACTATACTTTTATAATGTCTGAAATTTGTTTCTTTTCCTGCAGTTTCAAGGGATTAATACAACTCACAGCGATTAATTATAGTCCTGGCAATATCTAAAATTGTATACAACAGTCATTATAAGTGTAAAATAATTGCTTTGATTGTATTATTTAGCAAGACCTAGACTTTTCCATGGCACTAGATTATATCTTATAAAAGAGAAGGTTCACTTGTAATTGTTTAGAAAAATTTCTACATTATTGGCTGCTTAAACAATTTTTAATTAGATAAACTGTGTATTTTTTCAGTTTGTAGAAGGCTTCTATTACATTATTGAAAGCAATCCATAGGCCTCTAGGACCTTGGCTATAATTTGATGCACAATTCTGTTTTGAAATTTGTATGAAGATATATTTTTATCTTAGGAGTAAACTCACTGCATTGACACTGATAGAGTGAAGCAAAAGCCCACTGCATTAATTTCCATTGGATACTCGCGGATTAGAGCATGTGAATTACTGAAGAGGTAAATTAGCTTCATACATAGACAAGATTCAGTACTGTTAGGATTTTATGGCCCAATAGAGAAGCAGAATGATAGTATTATTTCCAAAAGATGAAAAATATTTCCAAAAGATAAAAAGTATAAAACAAACAGAGGCCTTTATTCTGAGAACATGGAGAGAGATGACCAGAACCCCACACTGCTGGAGTCCAGTGATCTCTCTGGTGGACACGTGGGGTGGGAGTATGTAAGTAGCCTCAATGCGGGGTGGAACCTAAGGAGGACTTTAGGAATGCACCATAGCCCATTGGTCTTAGGTTTGGCGCCATAGGTAAATTTCTAGGGGTGGGAAGATGGTGTCACAGGTAAATTCTTAGTGGTGGGGGAGATAGTTGAGGCTTTCCTGGCTACAGTGTCCTATCTGGGCCAACACCATTTCACAGAATATAAGAAAAAGTAACAGTGTCCTTTCTGTTTAAAGAATGTGGAGAGGAGCCTACAGACACCAAGTGTTTGCTTTTTTTTCTGAAGGATTATGGGATTATAGAGTATATATGAAATTTGGTGGTGCTGGCACTGACACTGATATTATGTAAGGAGCTGATTGGAATTTTCTTTTGGCCCCCGGGAAAGGAATGAGGAAGTTGTATTCAGGGAAAAAAAGAGGAAGTAACCCTATGGGTAAGCATCCCTGATTTGACATTTCACCCTGATGAACTACCACCATGATGCCCTGTAATTTATTCTAGGGCAAAACTCTTTAAAGTACATCCTTCAGTTTAAATTAAGAAATGAAAATAAAGAATTTTTGCTATGTGTCTTCTTTCATGGTTAGTGGTAAACAATTACAGGGAAAGTTTCCAGTCATTTACTTAATGCATTGTGGATACAATAAACAAAACTACAGATCAATTCACTTTCAGAAAACAGAAGCAGCACTAAAAGGCAGGGATAAAGCCCTTCAATGCAAGTGCCCCTTAAGAGATGAGATCAACATTTAAGAATACAATCATCTACTGATTTCTCTGACTTAAAGAAAGAAAAATTTACACTGTTATTGCTATAGGGTAATGAAACTCCAGGTCTACTATGTCTGGTATGAGTTTGTGTTCTCTGAAGTCAAAAAATGAATTTTAGAAAAAACAGAAATCAAGATAATATAATTATTGGGAGAAAGAAAGCTTGTGTGAGACATAGCAAATGTGTCCTAACTGGGTGGGCAAAGACTGTCTTTTCCAAGGACTTTTATAGAGCAAAATCATGTGGTGAGATGAGTTGAAGGTGGGGAGAACTGGGAACTCACAATGCAGATGGGCATAAGATGGGACAGAGCTGTGGTAGCCAATAAGATAAATAGTTCAGGTAAAGTTGATTAAATTGTGAGCAAAGGGGGAAGGGAGTCACATAGAAAGCAGGCATTCTTAGGCAGCTGTGTCTTTTCCCTTAGGGCTTTGGGAGGGTGACTCCTTATTTCATCAGGAATATATGAACTATTTAGAATGTCAGTCTTTAGGATAAGGCTACGTTTCTTTGAATGGTGACTCCTGACTTCCTCAGAGTGCTAGGGAACTATTTAGAATATCAGTCCTTAGAATATGGATGAATTAGTTGATCTTCTGTCTTGAGGCTTAGCCCAGAGCAGGAGTTGTCCATCTTCTCCATAGCTGCAAGGTATCTGGGTTCCTGGATGGGCTCTTTGGAGGACCTAGGCCTGTCTCATTGCTAATCATAATTAACTATCACAGCTCCACATAACAGTATTTTTAGGAAAACTGAATACAAATGACTTGTGCTCTGGGTGAATGATCTGGGGATGACACTGTGAAATGTATATACCACTGTTGCCCCCTGATTCACATGTTTTGAAATTCAGTTTTAGTGTATTTTTCCTTTTTATCCTTGAAATGAAATGGATTTGGAAATGAAAAGCCTGAGGTAAGGCACTTTTGTACACATATTTCTCTGTGTAGCTGAGATCAACACTGTTGAAGACAACTAGCTACAGAAGTCTATGATTATTGTCTATCATTTGGGATCCTCTTTGCAGGAAGGAGTTCCTTTCCCTGTTTATTTTTGACTCAGAAGTAGGACAGTAGAGCAGCAGTCAATCAGTGATGAAGAGGCGGGCTATATGAAATGTCCAATCAGGCGAGCTGTGGCAGGCTGTCTCTTCCGGTGTGTAGACATTGTTTACCTGTTTGGAACACAAAACTGGGAGCAGAATGCTTGCTGGATCTCATTTACGCATTCGATGTCCTGTGGCCTGATTAGCAAAGAACCTGGGGGACCCTCTAGCCACGGAATGGTGAGGCTTTGGATGGGAGCCCAGAAATAGGGTGGAATTGGGAGAAACCACTTACAAGTGGTTAGAAGCAGTTCTGGTGTCTGTAGATTCAGGTATTTAGTTAGTTTCAGCTCCTGAGGTCTTCTAGCATTGGCCTTGGGTCATCAACTTTCCCTTTTTTCTCCTGCTGGGAGCAAGGATGATTCTGTGTCCTCAGAACCCTAAATTAATTATGATAACAACAGACTGGAGTATCATCTTTGAAATTCTCTACTGCCCTGGCACCTCCACCATAGGGAGCAGAGGAAGGAGCTTGGAAAGCCCCTGACTCTGATGCATTTTGTAGCTGGATCAGCAGTGCTGAAATTGGTCTCTGCTCTCATTCCAGGGATCAGCAATCTTGATGTTCTAAAGTTTATAAATGTATGTAATGCAGGGCCTCATATCAACAATGGCACTCCTTAAACTTGGACTTTTTTTACATTTTTAGGGATTGCCTAAATTTATCATATGTTCTCGCATTTCCAACCCCATAACAGGTGTTGGCAAAAATTATGAGAATTCAGAGATATGTAGTGATGTGCTTCAGTGGAGGAAGGCTTTCCAAACACCTGGTGAATTCCTGTGTATGATAAATAACAGTGCAAAGAATTTCTGAACATTCTTTACGTGACACATGTGCTCATATACTATGTGAGAACAGCCATAGAGGTTTGAATTTTGAGAAAAACAAAGCAGATATAAAAGTGTCATCAAGGCCAGGGTAAAGTGTGCTTGCTAAGGATAAATTCCAGAAAGGGCTGCCTGTTAAATTCTCTTTGAAAAATGCCTAAATTTAGTCATTTGTATGAACATATACATGTGATTTCCTTCTGAATGGAAAGGAATATGGGTGTCATCTCTGAATTAAGAGCTGATTTAATAGCTTGGATGATCATATACATTGTTTACATATGGAAATGCTCTGTAATGGACTTTACTATTTCATGTAAAGAGATGCCCTAAATTGAAATTGTGCAGGGATATTAGTAGTTAAGGCATGAAGGGTTTTCTGCTTAGGGTGGATCAGACAAGCTTGGAAAGGATGTGGAAGTGACTGGCAGGACACACTGTGCAAATAGCAGGACATACAACAGAGAGGGTCTTCACTGAAAGTCAGGTAGTTCTTAGGGTAAGCATGAAGTTAAAGTTAAATTATGATACCTTCCTTGAGGTGAATAGCACAAGCTCTGGTAAGAATCAGTATTCCACATCCCTGTCAACCCATGAATTCTGTGTTGTTCACTTGAGATCTAGTTTTGATTATCTTGAATTATGACCCAGTATCATGAAGGTGAAATTTGAATTTTTTTTGTACCAAGGATAGAAGTCATGATCTCAAGCTTGCAAGTTAGGTTTTCATGCTGCTAGCTAAATACCCAGCTCTGAAACTGTTTTTCTGTATGTTATAGATGATATTAACCTTGTTCCTCAGAAAATGTTGAATATTGTGGAATTTTTCTATATTGTATGGCTATAACTTTTTAAAGCAAACCAAATGTGTCTTATGTAGTCACTTTTCAAGTTTCACATTGTCTGTGGGGTATCTCAGTGAGGGTTTCTCTATTTCAGACAGCTCTGTAACTTATGCTAGCCCCAAACTCAAGACAGTTCTCCTGCATCAGCCTCCCAAGATATATTTCTTATATCTGAATGGAAAGTGATCACTTGTTGGCACTGAGCTATAATTTGAAGCTTGCACCTGGTTTCATTGTTTATACGTTTTTTACCTACAGCAGTTTTCCATGAACATTTGAGTTATTATTTATGTACCATATTTGATGTTATTTATGTTTTGTTCTGTGAAACCAAATTCACATATCAAAATGCTGCTTAAGTATATTAAGAACAAAGGACTCAGTGGCCTAATTGAGATTTGAAGAGATATCATTGGTCTTACATCAAAGTGATTGATGAGATATTTGTCTGCCTCTGTGCTTTAAGGATGCTGGTCCTGCAGGCTCTCACTATGAGCTCTGCATTAGAGACAATGCACAGCAACACTTTTTTTTTTTTGTCTTTTTTTGAGACGGGGTCTCACTATGCAGTTCAGGCTGCCTTGAGCTCACTTTGCAGCCCAGGCTGGTCTCAAGCTCACAAGGATCCTCCCACCTCAGCCTCCCCAGTGCTGGGATTACAGGCTTGAGCCACCAAACACAGCACACAGGGACTCTTGCAGTGACTCAGCATAAGAATCAGTGCTCCTATTTGGCTGTTACATTAGCTGTGATTTGCATTATAGCATTAAATTTGCTGTCTCAAAATATGTGTATGTACAAGCAATTAATCCCCAATTTTGGAATTAAGATTTTAAGAATCAGTCTCCATTCAGCTGTTATGTGGGGTTTATTTGTTTAGTTAATTTTGTTTTATTGAGACAGGTTTTCTCTACATACATCAGCTAGATTTGAGCACTTTATGGAGTGCAGAATTGCCCTAAACTCAAAGCAGCCATCCTGCATCAGCCTCTTGAGTGCTGGGATTATAGATATGTGTGGTTTTACCCTAGAAAATATTGAGGCTTGTAACTTAGCTGTGTTGTAGGTTGTCATAATAGATGCCATCTTGAGCTTTGCATTTAACTAGTGCCCTGTATTTCACCCAGAAAAATGGAAAAATCACTCAGGGTAGAAGATCCAGGAGAAAAGCAAAATGAGCTGTACCCAAAGAAAAAAATTAACCTGCTCAACAAAAGAAGCAGAATATGTTTGTCATCCAAAAATTATAAGATTCTAGCTAAATGATTTCCAACAGGATCTTTTTGTGATTCTATCTTTTAAAATATCTGTAACTTTCCAGTTTAAAGCCTCTCCTTTAGATCCTGAAATGGGTGTGGGGGTTTTTTATACAAGTGGTCCTGAGACCAGCTAATGAAATTCCACATTTCTCAATTGGTTTGCTTGTCTTCCTATATTGTTGTTCACAAACTCAACTCAAGCTGCAGAAACCTTTACTGACACAAGCAAACAACAGGATTAAATGACATTGCCACTGAAATGAAAGAATAATAGTGAAAAGGAGAGGAGAAAAAAGACAACTGCCATGTGTTATAATGCCCACCTCTTTTACCTAGTGATGAAGAGACTGAAACAGGAGAATGGCCATGTATTCAAAGACAGCCTAACCTACATAGTGAGTAGGCTGGCCAGAACTCCTAAGTGAGACTATGTCTTTAAATAAAAAAACTAAAATGAAAAACATAAACAACTAAGGTGACAGAAAGACTATAAAAAAAAACAGTTATAGAGCTGAGTGAAAGTTGACTTATGCAAAATGGGAATTATTGAATGATGCTGCAGAAGAAGGAAGGCTATGTAGTGGCATCCAGGAGGCTGTGACAAAAACAGATTTAGGAATGGCACCTACTGTGCTACAGCACAACAGTGACCTCCTTCCTCTAATACATTTGCAGTTCACTAGAATGAGGACTTTTAAAAGCTCATGGAAATGTTAAATTCATGGCAAACAAGCAGCTTGAAATCCAGGCTTTGGAACATGGCCTTTAGCAGAATTTCATATTTAAATTGAAATAAGAAAAATATCCTCCTGCCCTGTTTGATGTCAAATGCACCAAGTTTAATGGCTCACAACATTGAGAAAGGAAGTCACAAACCAAAGAAGTTCAAAAATTTTCTTAGAAAAAAAGAGAGAAGAATAGCCTTGAATTTTCAAGAGTGGTCTTCAGTGTTTTGGCCACAGACCTATTGTCAGGGGTCATTTATACAGGAAAGTCACAATGTGGGTACAGTGTGGGTCTCAGACTACATTCAACCTATAAACTTATAGCTGCTTAGCTAATATTATTCATCAGGAGAACAAGTCAGCCAGAAAAGGTATGTGGGGAGAGCCAAGGCATTTTGTGGGAACAATAGTCCATTTGTTCTGGTCATTGATTATGGTAATTGATGCCTATCAGGACTTCCTGGAGGAGGTGGTGGTAACTGTAGTACATTTCAAGCTGCTGTTTTTCTCTTCAGGAGCATGTAGGCCTGGTCACTGCATCTTCATCTTCAGTTCTGGCTTTCTTCAGCTGTGCCTGTAGCAGTGATTATTGTATTTAGTTTTTTGCATTGACTCTTGAAGGTTCCAGTTCCTCTATGATTGTATATCAATTTCGGTCTACATTGACATCCTTTGCTAAAATCACAATAGTATTTGAATGGATAAAGTGATGTTTATACATTTAAAATATTCATTAATACAGGCCAGGGCTTTAAGCTCAGCAGGCAGAAACATCTGCCTGGAAAGTGCTAGGTTGTAACTTTGATCCCTGGTACCTATAAACAAAAGTAATTTAAACTGCAAGGAAAGAAAATCATTTCATTTGTGAAAATGTAAGTTTAAAAATTTATAACTAAATATGTCAATGGCAAATTAAACATTGTTAATAGTCATATTTAGTATCTAAAGTTGTTGGTTCTTGGGATTGAGGTGAGTGATACAAGAAGCTGCCTGGAGAGCACAAGGTCATGAGTTCAATCCCTCATACAAAAAAAAATACTTGCAGTTGTCAGTGATGCAGTGCTATGAGCACATTTATTGAAACTGATACTTGTTAATTAATAGACTTAATGTTTCCTTTGTGGTCTATGAAATACCTGCAGATTACATGGCAATTACAGTAAATAATGTACTGTCCCCTACAGGACTGCTATTTTCTGAGTTGTTTTTAATTTTTGTTTTCCCACATACTTGAAAGTTGAAAATGTTGGCTGATGCTAGCTAGAAAAACTGTGATAATCATTTTATTCAATTTAGTGATATATTTCCCTGTATCCATTAAGAACATTTTATTTGCTACAATTACACCAAGTCAAATTGATAAACAATTCTTAAAGTTACAGGCAGCTGAGTTAGTTAGAAATACAGGCAACCATACCATGATATAGTGGAATGAAATTCCTGAACTTCTATGTCTGGTATGAGTTTGTGTTCTCTAAAGTGCAAGAATGAATTTTAGGAACAACAGAGTTGAAGAGCAGAATATATTTATTGAGAGATAGAAAGTGAAAGTATTTTGCTCTAAATAGGATATTTTGGAATTGGGAGGTGGAACCAGGGGACTTTTACCTTGAAGTCACTTTCCTCTTCCATATTCAACCTACCTGTGGCCAGGAAAGATTCTCAATCAGCTCCTTGCATATCAGCAATGCCACCTTTAATTAAGCACCACCCAAGTCAAAAACTATATGTATGCTGCCCACATATTTCCAGAAGAAAAAGCCAGACCCCCAGTGGTCATGGGGTTCTCCCCATATTCTTAGAATAAAGGCCATTTTGACTTTGTATTCTCTTCTTTACTACACCAAAAATCCTATCTGAAAGCTTCTATCTGAGAAAAACAGGAGGGATTCTGAGCCTGTAGCAAAAGACTCTGTCTTTTCTAGAGACCTTATAGAATAAAATCATGTGATGAGATAGGTTTAAAGTGGGTTAGATTACTGAGATTACCAAGGAGGTAAATTAGCACAATAGAGAAGCAGAATATAAGAAATGTAAAAGTGGCCTTTTATTTAAAGAATGTGGAGAGGAGCTCACAGCCACCAAGGGTTTGCCCCCCCCCCCACTGACTATGGGGTTATGGGGTATATGTGACTTTTGACTGAATGTGGTGCTTGGAGGGGACATTGATGTCATGCTAGGAGCTGATGGGAATTTTCTTTAGGCCCCTGGGAAAGAAAGAGGAAGTTGTATTCAAGGAGAAAAGAGGAAGTGGCCATATGAGTAAGCATCACTGATTTTACATTCTTCCACCATGAACTACAACCATGAGGTCCTGTAATTGTTTGAAGGGCAAAGCTCTTTCAAGTACATCCTTTGGTTTGAATGAAGACATCAAAACAAAGAATTTTTGCTATCTGTTTTCCTCCATGGCTGTTGGTAAACCATTCAGAAGAAATATTTTGAGTCAATTCCTTAATGCATTGTCGATACCATAACCAAAATTACAGATCAGTTCAGTTTCAGAAAAAGAAGCAGCACTTAAAGGCAGGATTAAAGACTTCAGTGCAAGTATCCATGGCATGGTTAGATCAACAGTGTGTGATACAAACTACTACTGATTTCTCTGACTTCAAGAAAGAGAAAAGTTTATACTGATATTGTTATACTTGAATGAATCTCCCAGTCTACTATGTCTGATATTAGGTTTTTGTCCTGTGAAGTCAAAGAATGAATTTTAGGAACAACAGAGATTAAGAGAAGAATATACTTATTGAGAGAAAAAAAGCTGCCTGAGAGAGAGAAAGTATCCTGTGCAGGTTGCAAAACACTGTCCATTCTAGGGACCTTTATAGAGTAAAATCATGTGGTGAAGTGAGTTTAAGGAGGGGAAAACTAGGAACTCACAATGCAGATGGGCATAAGATGGGACAGAGTTATGGTAGCCAATAAGATTATAAGTTCATGTAAAGTTGATTTAATTGGGAACAAAGGGGGAAGGGATTCACATAGAAAGCAGGCATTCTTAGGCAGCTGTGTCTCTTCCCTTAGGGGTTTGGGAGGGTGACTCCTGAGTTCCTCAGGATGATAGGAACTATTTAGAATGTCAGTCTTTAGGACAAGGATACATTTCTTTAAATGGTGACTCCTGACTTCCTCAGAGTGCTAGGGAACTATTTAGAATATCAATCCTTAGGATATGGATGAATTTGCTTATCATTTGCCTTGAGCCTTGGCCCATAGCATGAGGTGTCAGTCTTCCCCATAGTTGCAAGGTATCTGGTCTCCTGCATGGGCTCCTTGGGGGACCTAACTGTGTCTCATGCCAATAGTATTTAAATAACTCAGGACCCTGTAAGAGCACTGTTTAGAAAATTGATTACAGATGTCTTGAGCTCTGGGTGAATGTTCTGGGGATGACAGTGTGCAATGTATATACCATTGTTGCCCCCTGATTGACATGTTTTGGAATTTAATTTTACTTGATGTATTCTTTTTTCCTTGAAATCAAATGGATTTGAAAATTAAAAGACTGAGGAAAGCTCTTCAGTATGAACACTCCTCTGTCGAGCTGAGTTCACCACTGTAGAAGAATGCCAGCTCCAGAAGTCTCTGCACTACAGTCTATCATTTGGGATCCTCTCTTGCAGGGAAGGGTTCCTTTCCCTGTTTATTCTTGACTCAGAAGGAGGGCAGTAGAGCAGGAGTCAATCAATGATGAAGGGGCAGGCTATATGAACTGTCCAATCAGATGGGCTATTGCTGGCTGTGACTTCTGTCTCTTCTGATGTCTCATCACGATTTACCTGTTCTGAGTACAATACTGGTAGCAAAATGCTTGCTGGATCTCATTTAGTACTTTTGATGTCCTGTGGCCTGTTTGGCAAAGAACCTGAGAGATCCTGGAGCCATGGAATGGTGAGGTTGTGGATAGGCTCCCAGAAATAGCATGGATTGGGCGAAACCAGTTACAAGTGTTTAGGAGTAGTTCCGGTATCTGGAGCCTCAGGTATTTTGTTAGCTTCAGCTCCTGAGGTCCTCCAGCTTTGGCCATGGGTCATTCACTCTCCCTTTTGCCTCTTGCTGTTGGCAAGGGTAATTTGGGGTCCCCAGAACCCTGGCTTCACTATGACAGCAGCAGACTCAAGTATCATCTTTGAAATTCACTGCTAGCCTGGTAAGTCCACCATCTTAGTCTTTGGGCTGAGCTTGGGAAGACCGTGACTATGATGCTTTTGTAGTTTGTAGAGCAGTAATGAGCTAGGTCTATGCTCTCTTTCCGCAGAAGAGCAGATCTGGAATGTTCAGAGTTTATTAATGTATGTAATGCAGGGCCTCATAGCCACAATGGCTCAACTTAAACTTGGGCTTTTTTGTATTTATAGTGATCTCCTAAATTTATAGTATGTTCTCCTGTTTCCATATTCATGACAGTTAGTGACAAAGGACCTGAGAATTCAGAGATATGTAATACTTTGCCTCACCAGAGAAAGGCTTCTGAAACAACTGGTGAACTCCTGTGTATTATACAGATCAGTGCAAAATAATTTCTGATCATACTTAATTATTTAGGTGGCACCTCCATGCACAGACTAGGTTTGTGAGAACAGCCATAGAGTTTTGAAGTCTGAGAAAAATGAAGCAAATATGAAAGTGTTATCAAGGACAGGGTAAAAATTTGTGAAGGGCAAATTCCAGAAAGGGCTACCTGTTAAATTCTCATCGACAGATGCCAAAATTTACGCTTTTGCATGGACATATACATGTGATATCCTTCCGAATGTAAAGGAATAGGGGTGTCACCTCTGAATTAAGAGCTGATTTAGTAGCTTGGTTGTTAATAGACAGTTTAAATATGGAAATTCTCTACAATGGACTTATCTAAGTGGTGTAAATGAGAAGACCTAAATAGAAATTTTGCAGTGATATTGATAGTTAGGCATGAAGAGTTTTCTGCTTAGGATGGATCAGAGGAGTGTGGAAAAGATGTGGAAGTGACTGACAGGATGCAGGCAGCAAATAGCCAGACATACAACAGAGAGTGTCTTCACTGAAAGTCAGGTAGTTCTTAGAGTAAGTACGAAGTAAACTTGGGTTCTGATTGCTTCATGGAGGTGATCAACACCAGCTCTGGCAACAATCAGTATTCCACATCCCTGTCAATCCATAATTTTTGTGTTCCATACTTGAGATCTAATTTGATTATCTCTATTTATGCCCCAGTGTCATGAAGCTGAAATTTTCAATTTTTTTGTACCAAGGATCAAACGCATGACCTATGCTTTCCAGGCAGGTGTTCATGCCACTGAGCTAAATATGCAACTATGAAAATGTTTTCTGTGTAGTATGGATGATATCCACATTGGTTCTGAGAAAGTGTTGAATATTGTTGGAATTTTTCTGTATTGTATGGCTATAATTTTTTAAAAAACAAACCAAAGTTGTCTTATGCAGTCTCTTTTTAAGTTTCACTTTGTCTGTTCAGTGTCTCAATCAGGGTTTGTCTATTTTAGACAGCTCTGTAACTTAGGATAGCCCCAAATTCAAGGAAGAAATCCTTCACCAGCCTCCCAAGATATATTTCTTATATTTGAATTGAAAGTGACCACTTGGTGACAGTGAGGTATAATTTACAGCTTCGGCCTGGTTTCATTTTATATACATATTTTAAAAATGCAGCTGTTTTCCACTAACACTTGAGTTATTATTTATATACCATATTTGATGTTATTTATGTTTTGTTCTATGAAACCAAATTCATGTTTCAAAATGCTGCTTAAGTATATTAAGAACAAAGTACTCATTGGCCTAAATGAGATTTGAACAGACATCATCTGTAGTCTATCAAAGTGATTGCTGAGATTTTTTATTTAATTTTGAAATTGGTAAAATAGAACAGAACAAGGCAGCATAAGGTCAACTAAGATCACACAGTGAAATTGGTACACAACTTCACTACAGGTTACTGGGATAACAGTATTAGGTATCACAGTATATTTTGTTATCTTTGTCATAGTTGTTCTTTAATCACATATATCAAAGTGAGATGAAATACAGAACATTATAGAACTTATCAAAACAGAATATTGAATTGAGCAGTACCATTAATCAGAATAGAATGAAACAATAATAAAAAACATTTTCCTTCAAAGAGATAGTAGAAGGAAGTCCCCCTTATTTGCTATGGTCTACTTCCCAGGAGACACTCAGATTTCTGGTTCCCATTTGCTAATGTGGGGTGACAGGAGAAGATTGGTAGGGAAGTGGGATGTTTGATTCTAGGTGGTGCATCAGTAGGTTCACTATTGCTTAGTAGGGAGACAGGCTGATTGTTTGGTTTCACAGCGCCCTAAGTTCCAACATAGAACGGATCTTAGGAACTGCTGCTGGTTCTCCCCCTGGAAGGGCTGCAGTTTTCCAGACTGCCACCGCTGAATGGGGAGGGGAGGTTCTTGCTTGGCTTCCCAGGCAATTGATGAGACATTTATCTGCCTCTGTGCTTTGTGGTTGCTGGTCCTGCAGGCTTCTCACTGTGAGCTCTGCTTTAGAGAAAGTGCACAGGGAATCTTGCCATGACTCAGCACAAGAATCAGTGCTCCTATTTGGCTGTTATATTAGCAGTGAGTTGCAATCTAGCATCAAATTGGCTGTCTTCAAAAATGTGTATAGACACAAAATTAACGACCAAGACATGGATTTAAATTTGAACAAATCAGTCTTCATTCAGCTGTTTTGTTTGGCTTTATTTGTTGAGTTTAGTTTTGTTTTATTGAGACAAGCTTTCTGTATGTATATCAGCTGGATATGAACACCCTAGAGCCTAGAATTGCCCTGACCTCACTGATGCCTTCCTGTCTCTCCTTTTGAGTGCTGGGATTATAGATATGCACCACCGCACTTTGCTTTTGATTCAGATTTGTAGGAGAGAATTTAAGATATCCCAAACCTGGGGTCTCAACCTTCCTTTGAGAAATATATGTATGATCCTTTAGGAGGCAGTGATCTTTGAGGATGTGGTTGTGAACTTCAGCAATGAGGAGTGGAGTTTGCTGAGTCCATCCCAAAAGAACCTCTACAGAGATGTGATGGGTGAAATCTTTAGGAACATGGCTGCAATAGGTAAGGATGAAATCTTTTTGGCACTCATGCTGTCAGAATATTGTTTGTTGCTCATTAGTGCTGTTTCGTTAAAAAGAATATGAAAATATTTTTAAAAATAGCTCAGACCTGGACACATTATATCATGAATCTAAACAAAATCTATTAATTTGTATGTATTACTCAACTGAGTCCTGGTATTTCTATGTCTACAATTCAGGAGGACTTGGGGATATCCAGGAAGCTGAAAAAGAATGCAAAATTTACTGGAGATACTTAAGGTAATTCACACTCACAAGTAGAGGAATGTTCCTGAGTAATTAGTGAGTCAGCAGAAAAATGACCACCAAAGAAATGAGGCACCATTTAATTTAATGTCAGTAATATTCTCCAAAGATGTATAAGCTAGTGTATATATGAGGGAATTAAATCATGAAAATGTATGACATTGCATATAGATGTGTACGAAAGGCATACACTTTGAGTTATGACATTCTCCCTTCAGTTTTTCTACCCATATATACATGTGAATACAACACATTCATTATTGAACAATTGCTAAGATTGCAATAGAATTTGAAAAAAAACCGAGTGCTCATGTTTCCAAGCCATGCTGTAGACAATCGGCGATTCTGACTAATATTCTTAGTAGGCTGGTGGAATGTTAGTGCACTCATTTTGAATATCAGTATGCAGTTGTCTCTAGAAATTGATCCCCTCATACTTGTCCTGGATACTTTTAAAATCTCAAAATCCGCATAAAATACTGATACATGCTTACTCATATATAAAGCAGATCAAATTATAACAGATCAGGCCTTGAAGCTTATCTATCTATCACTGGATTTGTGGAGAAGGAAAATGTTAATAGACTCTCTGTGATTATGCATTCTTGTAAACCCAGCACACTAGGAATCAGATTTTGCAGAATGGCAATTTCAAGATCAAACTTCACAGCTTAATGATCTATGAAAATCTCTTAAAATAGATTTTTAAAAAGCTATAGATTTATACTAATACATGTTGTTCATTCCCAGCAAGAATGGAAAAAATGTGTTATATAATGTCAAAAAATAAATAATATAATGTCATTTGCCATAAGAATTAGATGGGTCTTTCACCCATCAATTCAGTGAAATAGCTCAGCTATAAAACCTAAAAGGTCACTGGCTTTCTTTTAGATGAGAAACCAAAATACAAAATGTGGAAAGAAATGAAACAGAGTTGTTAGAGAAAAGTAAGACTGACCATATGGAAAAGGGAACTACAGTTTAAGGACAGAAGGGAGATTGTGATGGGGAAACATATGAGAATAATCTGCATGTGATACACATATGTACCCATGCACAAAGTGAAGCTAAAGATTATGCATTTCAAAGTACCCACTTTTAAGATTTCCAAATGTGTACCAGTCTTTTGGGAATGGTTGTTTTCAACATATCTTACAAGGCCATTGTGTTGCTTCAAAGTCAGAATTTCTTAGCAGGCATTAAAAACAGAACTTGATATTAATGCAGTCATTAAACAGAGTCCAATTTCACTGTGAATTTTTCTTTTTTTAAATTTAATATAAGGAAAGATTAAATAAGACAAAATAAGTAGAAATAATACTGCATTCAAAGTGAAAAAAACAGTAAGAAATCACAAGATGATGATTACAAATGCTGATCATAGAAATAGTTATGAAATACAAAAGTGAAACATATGAAGTGGAGATTCAAACAGTGAGACTGCAAATAGTTTTGTTCAATTCTCCAAGAAAAGCTTAGTAATATGGTTATAAATCCTATATGTGATTTTTTCTTTACAGAAATGACAAGCTAGGGAAATCTTATGGACATATATCTTGGAAGCAGTGTAAAGAAGTATTCCTTTGTACTGCAGAAGATAATGTGAATGTGAAAGAAACAGAAACACGCGATGTTCAGATCCATGAAAAATATTGCAGTGGAGGGAAACCCTACGTATGTAAGCAATGTGGGAAAGTTTTTAAAACACGTGCATATTGTAAGGTTAATGTAAGAATTCACACTGGAGAGAAACCATATGTATGTAAGCAATGTGGGAAAGCTTTTAACAAACATGCAAATTTTAAGGTTCATGAAAGAATTCACACTGGAGAGAAACCCTATGTGTGTAAGCAATGTGGAAAAGGTTTCATCCAACCTGGAAATTGTAAGGATCATGAAAGAAATCACACTGGAGAGAAACCATATATGTGTCCACAATGTGGAAAAGTATTCACCACATATAAACATTGTAAGCAACATGAAAGAATTCACACTGGAGAGAAACCCTATGTATGTAAGCGATGTGGGAAAGCTTTTACCAGACCTGGACATTGCAAGGAACATGAAAGAATTCACACTGGAGAGAAACCATATGTATGTAAGCAATGTGGGAAAGCTTTTAACACACGGGGATACTGTAAGAAACATGAAAGAATTCACACTGGAGAGAAACCCTATGTATGTAAGGAATGTGGGAAAGCTTTTACCAGACCTGAATGTTGTAAGCAACATGAAAGAATTCACACTGGAGAGAAACCCTATGTATGTAAGCGATGTGGGAAAGCTTTTACCAGACCTGGACATTGTAAGGAACATGAAAGAATTCACACTGGAGAGAAACCATATGTATGTAAGCAATGTGGGAAAGCTTTTAACACACGGGGAAATTGTAAGGTTCATGAAAGAATTCACACTGGAGAGAAACCATATGTATGTAAGCAATGTGGGAAAGCTTTTAACACACGTGCACAATGTAAGGTTCATGAAAGAATTCACACTGGAGAGAAATCATATGTATGTAAGCAATGTGGGGAAGCTTTTAAAACACAGGGAGATTGTAAGAAACATGAAAGTTCACATTCAATATAAAACCACTGTATATAGGCATCATGAGAATGGTTTCAGCACATGTACATATTGCATAATGCATGAAAATCTTCACACTGGGCAGAAAACTTACATATGCAAGCAATGTAGAAAAAGTTTCAGCAGAAATGCTCATTGTCCAATACATTATAAAATTTACATGGTTGAGAAACTGTGTGTATGTGAAGAATGTGGGAAAGCTTTCACCACACATGGATTTTGTAAAATACATCTATGACTTCACACTGGTGAGAAAGCCTATGTATATAACAATGTGGCAAAGCTTTTACTACATATAGTCATTGCAAAACACATGTAAGATTTCACACTGGGAAGAACCACTGGCTATGTAAGCAAGTGGAGACACTTTCAGCAGCCAGATTGTAAGTGAAATACATGAAAAAAACTCACACATGAGATAAATCCTATGTGCTATGGGAATACTCTCAGCAGACATGATCATTGTTACATATCTGAAAGAGCTCACTGGGCAGAGATCCGATGTGGATTAACAATGTGAGAAATATAGCAATTCATGTTTCTTGTTAAATACATAGAAAAAGCATCACTGTTCAGACAGTTTAGATCTAAGTTTACTTTAAAAATCCCAAGGAGACCTGAAGAAATAATCAATACAGAAGTTAGATGTCAATATTTCTTCACAAATATTCCAGAAATGACAAATCTGAGGTGGAGCTCTCCTTAGGTGTACATGTTGTATGGTTTTCAGTTAAACACTTGTACCTCTCTAGATTTTTTAATCTAGATGTTTTTGTGCTTCAACATGGCATCTTGTAACTAAACATGCTAAACTGAAATGGGCTTTTCACTTTCAAGTATGGATAGTGCCTCCGTACTTAATATTTTATCTTTAAAACTTAAATTTTGTATTTTCTGGTGTATTGTAATGTTGTTTATTTAAAGAGGAAAAAAGTGTAGAAATAATACAGAATTTCAGAAAAATAAACAATAAGAAATCACTAGTTGATTAGTATCATATTGTCATCTTAGAAGTAGTTGTTCAAGTTACAAATTTAAAGCATACAAAGTGATATTCAAATAATGACACTGTCACGGTTCACCTCAATTATCCACCAAAAAGTTATTAATATGCCTATCTTCCTTCACACTTTTTTTTCTTAAAGAGGGTAAGACTAAACATAGCAAAACAGAGCAAAACAGTTCATAAGGAAACACAGATTTCAAAGCAAGTCCACTGGAAATGTTCACTGTCATTCTTACTGTCTCTAGTTTTCTTCCAAATAGTTGTTCCCATCCTCACACACATTGAATATATACTGAATATTATATAACTAATCAAATAATTACAGGATGATGCAAGCTTTTTCGATCTTCAAGACTGATGTTGGGGAAGTCGATGATGACTAACATAATGTCTCTCATTGTCATTGTAGTAGCTCTCTTTATCTTTATGTATGCTGAAATGGAACATAAGAGACTAGACTAATATCACTCTGAACTGTGAATAATAGTATCCTGAGAAGGAGAAAAGTGAGGAATTACCTAAAAAAAGAAGGCAGAGGACATAGTTAAAAGTGTATCAGGATTTAAAAGCTACAGTAATCTTGTTGCTCTGTTTAGTTTGGTTATATTTTGTTCTGGTCTGTCTACTCATATTAGATTTGAGGGCACAGAGAGATAACCAAAAAATAGCAGGTTATACCATGGTAATTATCCTTAATTTCCTATTAACTAAAACTGAATCCCTATATTACTTACATTGTCTTCTATGACTGATCTTCTTTGAAGCTGGATTGTTTCAATGTTATTTGGCCTTGACTGATTTTATTCACATTTGGTATGCTTGCTGGTATCAAGTTCAAGAGCAGAGGCAACTACTCTGAAGATGACAAGATGTAAAAGATATCCATTGGTGAGCTGGGGATTTAGCTCAGTGGCTTAAGGCACCTGCCTGGCAAGTGTGAGGCCATGAATTTCATCTCGAGAGCCAAAAATAAATAAATAAATAAATAAAAGATATCCATTCCAGGTTTGATTATTTTTGTAATTAAAGAGAAGAAAGGAAATAAACAACAAAGCAGTAAAATGGTAAAAGCAATACAGAATTTCAAGAAAAAATACAGTAAGAAATCACTAGTTAATAGGTTACATATTGTCATTACTAGGGTTATTTCCAAAAGATGAAAAATATTAACAAAAGATGCAAAATATAAAATAAAATGTGGCCTTTATTCTGAGAACACGGAGAGAAATGACTGGCACCCCACCGCTGGCATCCAGCGATCTCTCAGGCGGACACGTGGCGTGGGAGCCTGTAAATAGCCTTGGTTTGGGGTGGAACCTAAGGCGGGCATTAGGGATACACAGGTAGCCCATTGGTCCTAGGTTTGGCGCCATATGTAAATTTCCAGGGGCGGGAAGATGGCGTCACAGGTAACTTCCTAGGGGCAGGGGAGATGGGGCTTCCTGCTTCCGGTTGTGGCTTTCCTGGCTACAGTGTCCTATCTGGGCCAAAATCCTTTCTGTCATCTTATAAACAGTTGTCCAAATTATAAAATTAAAGCATATAAAGTGGACATTCATACAGTGAGATTGTAGAAAGTTCTGTTCAGTGATCCAACAAAAGCTCAGTTATATGATTTTCCATCCTACACATGCAAGCATGCAGTTATATCCCTTAGACCACCTTCCTTTCCTCTCTTTTTTACAGTAACAGTTACAACTTTTGAGTCTTTTACTCCCACAGTTCTTATTACATTTTTTAAAGAGAATAAATCCTAACATGACTACATAAAACAGAGACAGTTAGAAAAGAAGGATGGGCATAGTACATGATGCAAAAGTAGAATATCAGATGATCAAAAATGGTTACCATTGTGCCTCTTACTATTTTTAAAAAGAGTTGCTATATCATCAGGTATAATAGAATTGATCAAAACAGTACAGAACAAGACCAATAAAACCTACACTGGAAACCTTACAAGATTTCAAAAGAAGATAATAGTCAAACTATAATGGGCATTATAATAAATCTTATTGCCTCCAAAGTGGTTGTCTATACCCTCAAACTTGATACTATCAAACAAAATAGAATATAGTAAAATCAGACAGAACAAGATGTGGAGAGCAATACTGGGGTTCAAATCAGGTTAATAGGAAAACAAATAGTTACTATAATATATCCCACTATTTTTAAATGTAGTTTTCCCTTAATTGAAAAATATAAAAAAGTTTAATTTAAAAAAAGGGTGGAGATTGAGATAAAAGAGGACATTGTAATAGAACAACACTGGTCAGAATGGAACAATTTAAGCATAATTGTGTTTCACTCCCAGATAATCTAACATAACAGTAGTCACCATAGTGCCTCATTCCTTGAATTATTTGAGTATAACTTCGTATACGATAGCATCAAGCATATCAAGATAGTGCGAAGCCATTCAACAGAATGAAAGAATTACAGGGTATTTAGAACCAGTTAACAGAAAACGAACAATGGTTTCTATATTATCTACTTGCCTATAAAAATTTTTCTTTATACTATCACATATAGTAAAATATAGTAAGATACAACATGTTAAAACCAGTGGAAACAGATAGTTTGTTAGAGAGGGACCATTCTTGCACCACTGAGATTGAGCCCAGTGTTGATCATGTTGGTTAATTTTGAATATGCTGGTGAGTTAACGTGGCAAACATTTAGCTGAACACTTTTGTTTATGTTTGCTTGGAATATTAGCCAACAAAGTGTTTTCTTTTATATTATTTTTAACACATTATTGTCTGGCTTCATTCTCAGGACAACTTTAACTTTGTCACTTAAAAGAAGTTGGTGGTGGGTTTTCCTTCAACTTCATCAAAGAATAGAAAAACAATCAGTATTTATTCTTTATTATATACTGGGTAAAATTCACCAGTGCACTTTTTGTATCCTAGCTTTGTTGTTGTTATTAAGAAGCTGTGATTTTTACCCATTGCCTGTGTTCCTCATTGCTCTGTTCATCAGACTATTTCCTTCTGATGCATGTGGTTTGGGGACATCAATGGACACCACATATCCATTAAGGGTCACATCTCATTTTACTTATGGATGCTACCATTTATTTTGTATCTTCAAACTATCTCTATAATACATAATTTTGTGATATTTCCTGAGATTGAAGAGAGCTTGTGTCCTGGCTCTCCACCCAGCAGTGAAGAGACACCGGCCTGCACAGCAGGTGAGGACAGGAGAGAGGAGCTGGTCAATGGCAGACCTCTAATCCTGGGAGGGATGCCTTTATGGTTGTTCCATTTTATTTTCCACTGCATTATTTATAGTGCTCCACTCAATATTACTTCTCTTCTGTTCAATTCACTTAAAAATAAATAGTTGGTATTTTCTTGAATAGGTGAGTGAATTTGGATGACTTAATATTCTTTTATATGTAATGTAGGATACGCGTATAGAAGAACATTCAAGCTTCACTTTATAAATATATAAATTAAGGAGTCTTTTTATTCAGAAAGGCAACACATCATTCATGACTAACTTTTAAACCCCCAACACATGAAGCCATGCGGATCCCACTGTGGTTGGTGTCCTGCCCTCCCTACCTGAGAAGTCACTGTGTTCATCTGTGTCTGGTAGAGGACACCCAGAATCTTCTTCAGAGTCCATTTTTCCAGCAAGGAGGACTTGAATCTTCCTGTGCTCAGGTCAAACAGGGAGTGTGCAGCATGCAGAGGAGCCCAGCACCTCCTGAATTACACACACTTCCAGCACTGCATCCATGGTGCAGCCCTGCAGGCCCAATAAGGCAGAGCCATGAGGGTGCACCAAATACTCTGCCACCTCAGCCCCAGGGGCCTCAACTTCTGGGTCCTGGCCTCAGCCTCCACCACTCTCCAGGCTCTGCTATGGATTAGACATTCATAGTGGGCCAGACACACCATCAGTGCCTTGGGGCAAAGTCCAATTTCCACAGTGACCCTTCCATTCTGCAAATTTTGATCCTTTCCTTTCTAAATGAGGCTGAGGCACTGGAGACAAAACCCCACACATTGTCATTACTTTTTGTTTTTCTTTCTTTTCCTCTTCCTCCACCTCCTCCTTCTATTTCTTCTTCTTCTTCTTCTTCTTCTTCTTCTTCTTCTTCTTCTTCTTCTTCTTCTTCTTCTTCTTCTTCCTCTTCCTCTTCGTCTTCATCTTTGTCTTCTTCCTGGTTTCTTTGATGGTTCAAATACTTATTTAGAGGTGTGTTTTGCCAAAAAAAAGTTTCCTTGTCTTTTCACAACCCAGTCAACTGAAGTTTTTACAGATTTCTGCTGCAGTTCACACCCTATGTGTTTGAACACTCAGAATCCATTCTTCAGCTTAGTAGAATGAGTGAAGCAAAGCAGAAACTGAACTTGGGGATGTTACTGTGTTTCCAACACTCAGCCTCATATCTTTTTCCCTCAAAAATATGGGCTTCAGTAGCAGCTGAGTCTGCCACAGACAAAAATGAGTTTCCTGCATGTATATCACACAATCTTAATCCTCTCAAGCACATTGTACCAGGTTTCTTATGGCCAAACTTGAAGAATTATTTCCAGTACATGAGAGGCTGCCACTGGTCCTGAAATCATGATGGAACTTTTTGTAAACACATAGTCTGATCTACACATAGTCTGGGGACAGAAGCTAAGTGAGGCAGAGATGGCTGTCACAGATACAAACACCTCAAAATTATCAACCAACAGCAGCAACAAGCAGGAACCAAGTTGCTGAGCTTTCACAATTGGGTGATGGAATCATGTGGTGGATTGTGCACTGGGTTTACTGAGGAACTTCAGTAAATCTAGGTTGCTGCCTCGATCCCCCTTCCTTCAGTGCAATACAAACAGAAAGTCATGCACATGCATCATTTATTTGCAGTTTTTCTATTGCAGTTACAAAACCTGTATTCCTGAGAGTCTACATCTCTGCCATAGCAGACCCACCAACGGGCATTACCATCATGTCTAGTAAAGGATCAGTTTATTTATACAAAATGCAGAGTGGTGTTCTCAGACTTGATTTTCCAGACTTGTGCATTTTCAGTCATTTCTTGAAGTGAAGCTAAACGATTTAGTTTGAGTAAACTTCAAGTGTGTTGCTGTGCTTCTGTGTGACATCCCTACTGCCAGACCTGATGAAGGCAATAAATAGGATCTGTGGGAGGTTTAGATCCAGAGGGACACACTTTTCACAGCTGTGTCAGGCAGGTCTGCCCCTCACCTGGCCACCCAGGCATCCAAATGCCCTTTCTCAGTGCTGTCCCTGGCTTTGGGAGTCACTGGATTGCTGTGGAGATGTCCAGTGCACTGGCTGGCCCAGGGAAAACATTGTCATGCCATGAGTTTGTCATCCTTAACCCTGAAGCTCTGTGGCCCTGGGGCCAGGGCAAGGTTCCCCCCAGCTGCAGGGAACAGCATCCTCCAGACAACTCTCCTGTGCACACTCTACGTGGAGGCTAGCAAGGGTCCCAGTTCATTCCTGATTCAAAGAGTAATGTGAATCAAACTCTTGAATATTTGTGCAACATTCTGTGTGAGAGAAAACTCTATTCTTAGTCCTAGGAGTTCTACTGAAGGCTGTTAAGAGCTTGGGTGGGAGCTAGGAGATTGGGCTGTGCTCTGCTCCCCATGTTGTTCCCATTGTTGTTCAGCACCTGCCTTAAAATGTGTCAGTGGTTGGGGAAACAGCACATTTCAGGGATGTGTGCCTACATGTATCAGGTTTAGGAGGCTCAGTGTTTTTTGTGCTTGTTGGCCCTGGTGATTCCCTTTGAGTTAGAAGAATTTATCACTTCCCTCACAAAATGGACTCATGAGACATCTTTCATACTTGTAATAAAAACCATCTATCTGACTACTGGTTGTAAAGAAAGGTTTCCTGTTGTGATTTTTGCATTATTGTCGTTTTTCAAATGCAACGAATCAGCCATTTGTAGTTCCCTTTAAATCACTGAAATCATGGAAAACATTTTCTGACATGAATAGATGAGTACATACACAATGGTCTCTACATTTTCCCTTATAGACTTTGTCTATCTGTGGTTTTCTCTTCTGTCAAAGAGCAATAGCATCCAGTCTCCTCCAGGAATGTTTGGCCAAACAGAATCTGATGCACTGATATGAAAAACCCAGGGTAGTAAATCACAGTGAGAGAAAGGTCAGCGGTGGGTGGGGACTAGCAGGAGAGACCAGGGATATGGATGTGTCCAATACTGAGCAGAAAGCTGGAACTAGACAGATATACAGATTTAGATTGTGCTAATTGACAATGTGCTTACCTGTGACTCAACTGAACATGTGGAAACTAATGAAATCTTAACTTAAAATTAAATTATCTTAGAATTTCATGTTTCAAAGAACTATAGATTTAAGAGTAGAAATGAAAACTGAGAGAAATCGAAGAGGCAAAGTGAACGGGAAATGAAGGGCCAGTACTTTGCAAGACTTGAGCCCTAAGTGGAGCTGAGGACACCTGCCATGGAACCAGTGACAGATCTGCCTTGGAATTCCACCAGACTGGGTATCTGACCTTGATTTTCAGGTTGATCCCAGCTGGTGAGGTCATTGGAGGTGAGGCTGGCACAAGATCTACAAGGAGACCTTGAGCTTAGTCCGGTACCAGCCCTGCCTTAGAAAAATTCCCAACTGTCCTTGCTCCTTGCAAGCCCCAAAGCCTCCCAGGGCCTGTCAGGGACAGCTCTGTGCACTAATGCACCCCAGGAAACCTTCCTATTTTGCCTCACTCCACTCACTTCTGCATGCCTCTGTGTTGCAGGAGGCTCCAAGTCTGACAGTTTTTCTCCCTCTAAAGTGTCCCATGTCCTCCTCAGAAACCAACAGACCCAGGCCAATTCCTTCTCACTGTAGTTCTCATTTTCAGTGAGCTAGGCTTGGCACAACTCAATCATATTTGGTTGGGCTGGTTGTCCCACCTTCCTCAGCAGCACCTGCCAGGAGCCAAGAAGGGAAACTCTGATCCTGAGGAGGACAGTTGTAAGCAGCACTACAGGTCTGGCCTCCCTCCCAAACTGCCCTCCCAGTGTATCCTGTGCCCTAACCATAATCAGCCCTCACTTGCTGACAGAGTTCCCTGGACAGTGCTGTGACCACCTGTCCTCCACTCTTCAGGAAGCCTGAAATGCAACTCCCTTTACCACCCTTGTGGCATATTGCCTCTGTGAGAAAGAGGGTGGAGTCTGCAGTGTTACTTTAATCATGGGGGCTCAACAGGGTGCTGTTCTATAACTATCTGAAAAGTGAGTGGACAGTGGGAGTGCTTCCTGCCTGCCTTTCCTCCACCTTCAGTTCATATATGGATGCATCACCCCAGTCTGTGTGCCTTCATGGGTCTCCCCTTCCCCTATTTTATGTCCATGTGTACAGAGGCCAAGAATTAGGGACACTCACAGTAAGATGGGTAGTACCTGGTCAGTTTTACAGGGTGACTGTGTGGCCTTCATAATATGGAAGCACAAGAGACCAGTGTTTGCATCTGCTCTGGTCACTGCATCATGGTCAGTGCCTGGTACACTGATGATTTAAGGCACCCACCAGCTCCCTCCATGATGTCTGTGTGGAACTGGGTCATCTGGCATCACCCAGAGATTCTTGCTCTGGATACCATGGAAACACATGGAATGACTGCCCAGTGTCCTTCAGAATGAAGACAACACCTCCACCCAAGTGATGGATCCTTGGCAAGAGGCAAAGCTTTCCTGCAGGAAAGGAAAGATCACAATGAATCCAAGGTCCCCGATCTGAGGAGACCTAGTTTTAGACCCAACTCCTCCTTCCTACTTCCCTTGTCGACTTAGACAAGACACCATGCCTCTCAGTTCCTTTCCAGTGTGTCCCCCGGAACTATGGCATCTGCTTCCTAGGTACATCATCAGAGGTGAGAGATGACACTTTTAAACCATGTGGGCTGGTGTCAGGTGTACACAGTATACAGAATTACAGGTCACTTCCATGAAGGGGTGGAAGGGAGGTGAACACAGTGCACACAGGCCTGGTTCCTGCTGTATGGTGGTGGAGATTACACTCACCTCCTGGACATGTTTCCTGGTGGCATCATGAGGGGGCAGAAGTTCATCAGATCAGCCATCATTATGTTCCCTAAGCATCTCAATTTCGTCTGTGTATTGGTGTTGTGGCCTCATGTCAGGACTTCACACAGGCTAAGCAAGCACTATGGATGCAGATGCACCCTCAAAATCTACCAGCACTGTGCCTACATTCACACCTGTGTGAGTCACCACACCCATGGCAAGGGTGCTCAACTGCTGACAGCTCACCTTCTGATGGCCACCTCCTGAGTAGCTCATTCCTTGAGCGTGGTTTGTTCTGGTTTGTATTAGCCAGGCTGAAATTGAGCCCAGGCCCTCAGGCATGGTAGGCAAGTGCTCTGTCTTGAGCTCTCTCCCCAATTCCTTACTTGTTCTTAATAACACAACATGGCAGATGTAATGGGATGTGACTATCAAGGTTCACCCATAAAATGACTGTGACCAACCTCCTGCTCTCTCCCTCCTCTGTTCTTCCTTCCTTCCTCTCTGTTTCATTCTGTCTTCCTCTCTAAATCTCTATCTCTGCATTTTCCCTGAGGAGAGGCTGACTCTTTGCAGAGAAAAAGGTTAACAGGCAGACGAGACATCAGACCTCCATCCTAACTGAGTTCCTGCCTGTTAGCAAGAGAGAGAGAGAGCCTGAGAACAGATTCTGCCACAGCAGTGTTTCCACTGAGCCTGCAGCCTGGTCAGGAGAAACTATGGTGGATCCTGCAGCAGTGCCTTCTGAATTCCTAACCCATAGAACCTGAGAGAACTGAAGTTTACATGTTGTACCTAAGTTTGCAGCCATGCAATCATCAGTGGTCACTGGTGTGCTATAGCAGATGTGAGGTTCTGCCCCCACCCCTGTCCCTCCCCCACTCCTCCCCTCCCTTATTCTCACCAGGCCTTCTGTTCTCGCTTCTCATCTCTTTCTTGACTAAAAAAAATTGACTTTGAATCTCTAAATGGTTGGTCCTCTATTCTGCCACACAGACTCAACTCTTTACAGCATTAGGGCCTGCATGTCTCAGGTTTAGGCATCAGTTCCATCTCAGTGAGGCTGTTCAGATGCCCCCATGTAGTGACCTTGACTTCTGTGTGCCCTTGCTTTATTGGGATATAGCCCTGGGTCTTCCCTTCCACTACAATCTGCAGTGATTTATCCCTCTCCTCCAGCCTTCCTGCTTCTGGGTGGCCAGTGACATATTGTCCTTTTCTGTGTTGGTGCCAGCCTAGTTCAGCCCAGGAATAAGGTGAGAATTTGAGGCATGTAGATTGAATGAATCATATCACTTTTCCTTTGAGCTACCCAGTGGGTGCACATGGAATCACTGTGTGTGCCTGTGTGTGTGTGTGTGTGTGTGTGTGTGCGTGTGTGTGTGTTTGTGTGCATGTGTGTGTATCACTTGGGATGCTGCTTGAAATCAGTCCTACATGTTCAGGCTCAGGTCCCAGGAGCTTGGGGGCTGCTTTTCTAATGCCTATGGGAGTGAGATGGGTCCTGCACTAAGAGGTTTTTCTCTTTTGGACTTCTCCCCCTATCCTCTTTATTATGCCCACGTCCTGTGCCTTGGGCCTGGCATTGTCCCTCTCTGGGCACTGGTTCTGAAATGTCCACTGGGAATGGAATAACACACATAGTCCTTTACTGTGGAGATTCTAGCATGCTTGGGGGTGAGGCACTAGAGTGTCATGTGGGGTTCTCTTCACCTGGGCAATGTCCCTATCTACACATGCCTGTAATTTCGTTCCATCCCTACTAAGGCCATCATCTTTGGGTTACCTCACATTGTCATTGTCACATGTAGTCCTTTGGGCAGGGCAAGGCCTGGACTTAGAACTCACCACTCAGTGTCACTGATGCCTTGCCCCAAGCCTGTGACACATTATAGGCCTAATTGGTTCAAAGACCATGGGAAAACTTTCTATCATCCATCGAATTCAGGACCTACACCTTAGCTCATACTGGGGCACACATGTGCTCAGCTATTTCTTTGTGGGAAACCCAGTGGCTGCTGAATCAGTGATCTAAACTCTCCTGCTGCCCAGGCCCCAATGGCAGCACAGTGCAGCCAGGACTTGGGAGAATGACTTCAGCCTGGAGCATTTATAGCTTGGAGCAACCAATCAGCTGGCCTCTGTGAAGGCTGCAGGTGTTTACACCATGACACAGCAGATCTGTGATTGAAGACCGCACCCCAGCCCCTGAGGAGTCATCGAGAGCTCTTGGGTCCCCACCATCTACCCCAGCCTGGCCAGGAGCCTGGTGGATTCGAGTTCTGGGCTGGTTTTTACTACCTGGGATTGATGCCTCTGCTGTTTCCCAGTGCTCATTTCTCCAGCTTGTTTGCCTCGTTGACCACTATGTTTCTTTTCTTATGAACACAGCCCATTCTTAATTGGGCTGTGTTCATGTGTTTTGTTCTTTGACTGAACTACTGGGAAAGAACTAAAACTTATAGGTGGTGACATGCTGAGCCAGACTTTCTGTAAATTTACTCTGTCCAGAGAAGAGGACATAGGCAGCCATATTCATGACATTGCATGGAGATAAACCACAGGGGAATTCAATGGACATGCTGCCTGTGACACGGCACTTTCTATACCGGGTTATAGACTTTCCTTGGAACACACAGTGCCTCACATTTTAATGGTTGTATTACAACTACAATACTTTACTTTTGTGATTGTTTTCATGTTAAGCACTCATAAATTAAAATTAATAATTTATCATTGGAAATATCTAAAGAATAAACATGGGTGTGACACTCCCATGGTGCTGCTCTGTAACAAAAGAAAGTGTGTTAGTCTCTTTCATATGAAATGGATATGAAATGACCTACATGTAATTAAACATGGAGAAGTTTTGATGTGTATATGGCTATAAAGCCAGGAACATAACTAACAAAACAAAGAATCCTAAGAATTACAAAAAATTCCTGAATTCTTTTTCTATGCCCCACCAAGAGTCCATGAATACATGCATGACAAATTAATGCAATCTGGATTTTCCCTTCTCAGACACGGCGAGATTAAACAGTTACTTACAGCAGGGTAAGGAATAGGAGAAACACAACTGCAGTGATGTGGAAAAGTTAGGAAAGGTAAATTACAAGGACATAGGATGAGTGGTGGCCAGGATATAGTAGGAAGAAAAATAAAAGAAAATATATTTGTGTAGTGAGCTGATGAAAATGCTCTGGAAGAGGACACTGGTGAAGGTTTCACAATATGGAGAATGCACTAAATCATACCAACCTCATCAACTGAAACAAGAATAAACCCTTAAATTTCATTTACAATAATTCTTTCACTCACATCCCAGAATAGAATAATAATAAATAGAATGATATGAAATCTGGAAGAGAGGGGAATGGCACGTGTGGGTCAAGAGCTGCCTACAGGTAGAGGTAAAGAGATGACTCCTTCTGGGGAGCCACCAGGAGATCCAGCTCTGCAGCTGGTGAAGAAAGGAAAACATGTGCCTGCTCTTGCTGTGAGGCCACAGCTGGTGAGGGAGCTGTAGGTGGAGCTGGCATGTGCACTGCGGGTGCAAATTCAGAATGCACTGGAATTGCCTCTGCAGTTGCAGGAGAAGAAAACATCACTGACTTTCCAGGGACTTCTCAGGGCCAAACCTTCCCACTGCCTGTCAGAGGCAGCTGTGTGCATGAATACAGCCCCATGAAAGCCTCCCAGACTGCATCCCCACATTGACTGCTGAGGTGATCATGTTCCTGTGTCTCCCATCATCTGGGCACATTGCTGAGTTCCCTAAAACATTCCTCCTCTCAAAGCCACAACCCACATCCCAGGGATCCTTACCCTGTGACTTAGGCACAAGGGACTTAGGAGGCTCAAGCTGGTCCATGAGAAGCTTGGCCTGGCAAGCCACCTTGGAGTTCAGCTCCAGTGAAGATTCAAGGACAGGAGATGTGGACCTGGAGCAAACAGGAAGGTAGCAAAGCAAGAGGTCTGGCCTCTCTTCTAACATTACCTATACAGGTTACCTTAGGGAGAGGCACATGGGTCTCTAGCTCAGCAAGTTCAGTGTCTACTCCCACCCTCTTCCAACTACAGTGTGGCAGTGTGGTCCTTGGGATCCCTGAGAGGTTGACAGAATGCACCGTTGGAGACAGTCCTTGCTTACGGGTATGACACCACACCCTTCTTTAGGAAAGCATGACAGTTTCTCCCTGCCCTTTCTCACTGCAGGTCAGCTCAACAAAGGCAAAGACTGATATCTGCCATGTCTTTGCACTCAAGGGCTCAGGGCTGGTGCTCCATGAATATCTGAGAAGTGAGGAGTCATCGATGTCTATCCCGCCTTTCTGCAGTGTCTAGTTCAGGCAAAGATCTGCCCAGTTTTCTTGGTCTCGGTAGAACTCCTCCTTACATGGTCTGTAACCACTTCTAAGGTTGGCGTTGTACACAGAAAGACTTCCTTGAGGTGAACAATATCTGTTCTGCTGCCAATTCTGATGCTGTGGCCTTCAAAGAACATCAAAACTCAAAAGGGCAGTGGTTGCACCTGTTCTGCTTACAAGATCATGGACAATACTCAGAAATGTGTCTTCACACAGGGTGTCTTCATGTATATTTTGGCTTGATGACACCCACCCATTTTCCAGTGATACCTGTGGGCCATGGACACTTTGCCATTCCTAAGAATTCCTGCCCTGAGCATACCTTGAAACCCCTAGAGTGATTCTCCAATCTCCTTTCCAAAGAACAGAACTGTTTTCCCAATGTGTGTGTGTCAGTGAGGTGGGTGGAAGGTCATCCCTGGGAATCAGGACAGCCTCCTTAGCAGGTCGTCATGGGGCCAAGGCAACAGCTAATCTCTTGCCATGGAGTGCCCATTACATCCTCAGTGACCCTGCACTCGGGATCCACTCAGCACCCCACAGTTAAGTGTTGTAAACCGAGACTGAGGTGCTTGCACATGGCCAGAACTTGAATACACAGGGGCCCAAGTCTCATGGGGCTCCTCAGGTGAGAACTTAACTTCCCTATATCTGAACTAGTCCTGGACTCATTGTCTCTGAGTGGCTGGTGGTTGAGCCTAGGGATATGTGTTCTGCACTTCCTCTTGTCTCTGGGTGCCTCTGGGCACCTCTGTGTGCCAATGAGTCCTGGCCTGAGCTGCTGACAGCTGGGTGTTTCCAGTTGAGCTTCCTGAAGCATCTGGACCAAGTGAACCATCCTTTCCATATGTTCCCATGTGGTTCCCTGACACGGGGTCCTGATGCTGGGGCCACTAGCTCTGGGAAAGCAGCGTAGCATGTTCCTTGTTCACTCTTTAGAGCCAGCCATCTATGAAGGCCAACTATCACCAGACCACAGTGCATGGTGACTAGAGTATTCAGAGTTCTGTTTGGACATATCACCAAGGAAGTGAGGTCATATGCTGGGGTCCACAGTTGAAGCTCCCGCTCTGATGCCTCCTTTGTTTTCATTGTGAGCTAATCTGTGTCCTTCTTAGAAACAGCAAGTTAAAAAACTAGCAAATAGTGTGTATTATTAGACTTTTCCCTCCAAAAGATCCTTTCCCTTGAGGATGAGGTGCACAGTTTCTTCATTTAGAGATTTCTCAAATTTTATTTTGACTATCTTTTCTGGACTTGTGTTAGTTTCTTTTCATTATCACTAAGGAACATGGAGATGTTCCCATAATACCCATAATAATTTTCCTTGAAGGATATGAAATGTTTCATGTTATAACACCCATGTGTCCAGGAAAGGAGGATTCATAGCAAGTTTTACTCATGTTTGCTTCAGCCACACACTGTAGTGCTCTGTACTCTGACCTCCTTTGAGGAGGGGCAGCAGGTGCTGAGGACATGGGGAGACTTTGCAAGGCCGTGGACATCATCATCCCGTGCTGATGAGGACACGTGGGCATCCCTCCTGGGGAATTTGTTTCCTAGTCACTGTTTTCACTTCCTGTTCTCCCATCCCAAACAGACCATGGGTTTGTGTCCCTGCTGGGTAGTTTGCCTTTCCTAGAGGTGATGGTGCTGAGCTTGTTCACTTTCAATGCTCTTGGTTGGTCTCTTTCAAGCAGTGTCTCTGTGCTGGGCTCTCCACATACTGCTGCTTATTGGTAGTGGAGCCACCACACACTCTCATTGGGCTGAACCCGCCAACTGCAACTTGTTCATGCATCTGCCACCCATCTACTGATCCCACTTGTTCTGTTTCTGGGTTGGCCCTGGAAAGTCAGCTGCCACAGCCATTCTTATACACGGTCTTGAGT
Organism: Cavia porcellus; assembly: GCF_034190915.1. Taxonomy (NCBI): domain Eukaryota; kingdom Metazoa; phylum Chordata; class Mammalia; order Rodentia; family Caviidae; genus Cavia; species Cavia porcellus. Next base: position 3,589,804 of record NW_026947536.1, read on the forward strand.
GGACATAGACTTTTATTTCAAAGAAAAATACTTAGATGTAAAATTGCCAGATTATATGTCTTGTGTATGATTAGCTTACAAACTGTTAAGGTACACTTGCAAGCATTTTTTAAAATCAGAGTTAGGTGGTTTCTTCTTTTTGGTACTGAGGATTGAACTTATGACCTCAGGTATGCCAAGTGGGCACTTATACTGCTGAACTAAATCTCCCACCCTGTTTTCTTATTTTGTTTTGCTTTGTTTTGTTGTGTTTTTTATGCTATAATATGTTATGTTATGTTACACTATGTTTAGTGTTGGTGAGGATTTTGTGTCTCCTTCAGTGCATTTTCAGTGCTTTCTGATTTCATTTTGTATAACTCACCTGATAAACTATGAAATATCACATAATCCTGGGTAATTTAATTTTGGAAAAAATTTAAAAACTAAATGAGAGCCAGGTTTGGTAGTAAACATCTCGAATGCCAGAAGTTACAAGGCTGAGGCAGTAAGATTGCTGTGGTTGATGTCAGCCTGTGCTACAATGTGATTTCAATGAAAGCCTAAACTTCATAGAAAAATCCTGTCTCAAAAATAAATAAATAAATAATACATTATAAAAAGATTTAAAAAGACACAAAAATCACCTATAAATTGACAAATCAAATCTTGATGAATTTTTCTTACATATGTACTTAGTCAGCACACTGAGCATTAGGTTTACCATGAGGTAGACATTGATCTACTGCCAAGAAGTTGAACTGTTTCAATTTTTTTTGACCTTTTAACTGAGATGAATATAGATATGCTACTGAATATACACTCTTAGGATTTGGAGAGCATAGTATAAAGAGAATTTGATGGTTCTTTTATTTTAGTACTAACTTTATATATGGAAGTAGGATTTGAGCATAGGATTACTGTTTTTTGGAAAGACTTTCTTGTCTTATTTTAATGTAACTCAAGTACACATTAATAAGGTCCACATAAAAGATGGTATTGTTAAGTCTGTAAAAGAATAAAATACAGAAGAATAATGAGAGAATAACATTGGCTACTGTATTGTGCACAATGATTTCTTAATGATCTATATTTTCATACATTTGTAAAATTTGTGAATCTTTTTACATATTTTAAGGCATGATCTCACTAAGATTGTGAGTTTCCCAGGTGAGGCTTAAACCTTTCCTTATTCAATTTCCCTCCCTCTCCCAGAGTGCTAGGATTGAAAATGTACATTATCTTGAGTTGGTAATCAGCAGTAATTTTGTATATATAGAATGAAATATTTGGCTTTGATCTTTAGACACTTTGCAGAAAGAGAGGATCTAGTTAAGCTATATACATCAACCTCCTAAATGGAAGTTTTTAAAAAGTAAGTAAGATTGAAAATGCCATTAACACTGTTTGTAGATTCTCTGTTTTGTAAATGTGGTCATCATGTCCTTCAGAATATCACTGCAAATGCCTTCAGCACTGGGACTGAGACTTGATGTCCTTGAAGCAATTTCTGTTTATTTTTTTTTATCCCTCATGGATTTTGATGATTTTTTGAAGTCAAACCACATGAAAAGTGTGAAAGCTAATGCCACTTGGGGCACACTGCCCTCCAGAAAGCCAGGACAGTGTAAAATACTGTTTTTTTCTACTGCTGGACTTTCCAAGTTTTTTTGTTTTGCATTCAGTTTCTACAGATTGAATACTGAGATTTGCACTTAGCTCCATGGCCTTCCACATATAAAATTCTTTTTATTTTCATCCAGGTTCTGGATAATTGGCTGTCCTTAAATTTGTGATGTTGCTGCCTCAGCCTTCCAGACTGCTGGCATTACAAGACACTCCACCAGACCTGGTTTCATCATAGTGTTGTTAAAAACTCATTGGCTGAGCATGGAATGTTGAAAATGCCTGCAATGCCTGCACTCAGGAGGCTGAGGCAGCAGGATTCCTGGGAGTTCCAGACAAGCCTGCAACACACTCTGAGTTCAGCTTAGGCCAGAGCTACATAGGAAGAACTTGACCAAAAACTGAAAAAGACAAAGAAAGAAAACTAAAGGAAAGTGAAATGAAGGAAAGCAGAGGGGGAGGGGGAGGGGAGGGAAGAGAAGGAAAAGGAGAAACAAAACGAAATTCCTAGTGACTGTATGAGTTTTTCTCTACTGGGCTGGCCTTTTTAATCTGTGGTGCAGTTCTTCAGTATAGGACCCTTTTGACTGTTGTCACTTTATTATATACCAGAAAACTATGTTTTTTGTTGCCTCTAAATTTAATGTTTTTTCGATGGCTATAGGATGACTCTTTGTCCTTCCCTGTGCATTATCATTTTGTTTTTTTCTATCAGTGCCAAAATGGAACTTATATTTTGACAGGAATGGCATTTAAACACCGCGTTACTCTGGGTAGCATGTACATTATAACAACATGAATTCTTCCCATCCACCACCACAGTCTGTCTTTTCTTCTCTTAGTGCCACTTTACTCATTGCTTCAATTTCTACAATTTTCCAAGAACAGGTGAGTTTGGTTTAAATTTTACATGAGTATTAATTCTTTTGGATGAATTATGAAATGAATTGTGTTCCTTGTATTTGGGGCTGCAGTTTGTTTGAAGCACATAGATATGAATTGATTATGACATGTGGATTTTGTACCTTGAAACTGAAGTTCTTTGTCCATTTGTTCTACAAGTTTTTCAGTGGAGATTTAAGTTTCTTATATGAAATGTTGTGTCCTCAGGAAACATAGACATTTCTTAATTCTTCCTTTGTGATTTGGTAAACTTTTGGGTTCTTATTGTTGACTAAATTCTAGGACTAGGACTTGAAGTAGTGTGTTGAAAAGAGTCCAAAGCTTGGTCTTGTTCCTGACCTGAGAAGCAAATCTTGCAGCTTGTCAGTCTCTGAGCATGATGTCAGTGCTGGGCTTGTCATGTCTGTACTTTGCTGTGCTGAGATTCATTCCTCCTGCACATGGTGTATGAATGGTTTTTATCAAGAAAGGATGGTGAAGTTTTGTATTTCTCCAAGTGATTTTTCCAAATCTCTTGAGGGGGTAGCTGTGCCTCATGCTGTGAATGTGGCAAGTGACACTTAATGATTTGTGCAAGTGGAACCATTCTAGCACCACTGAGGGTGAACCCAGTGTTCATTGTGGTATTTAAAATTTTCATATGCTGGTGTATTTAGCTGATGTGCATTTGTTGAATATTTTTGTGTATGTTCATTAAGAATATCGGCCATTAGAGCATTACCATTTTTTAATGCATTATGGTCTTGTTTCATTATCAGGGTGACTTTGTCATCTAAAAGGAATTGGTGGTGGTTCCCTCCCCTTGAAAGACATGAAAATAATTAGTATTTATTCTTTTTCAAAATTTTATTTTAAAGATAGTAAAATACACCAGAGCATCAGAACAAAGAAAATTGAGACAATGCAGTGAAATTGGTACAGAAATTCACAGCAGCGTCCATGATAACAGTAATAGGTACCATAGTATATTTCATTATCTTCACAATTGGTTTCCATTCAATTAGTTATAGTGAAATCAAAACAAACACAGAACATATTAAAACCAGTCAAAAGATAATATTGAATAAAGCAAACAATCAGAACACAGTAAAAAATTAAAGACAATGTTTGTTTTCAAACACAAGATAGAAAGAAATCCCCCATATTTTCTATATTGCACACAGTCATCTTCCCAAGAGATGCTCAGAATTCTGCCTCTCCTTGCTAACCAAGGGTGGGTAAATGAGATGTATGGCTCTCAGTCCGTGCACCAGTAGGCTCACGGGAGATGCTGACTGGTTCTCCTCCTGGCTTGCACCAGGGGTGCTGGCCAGGGAGGCAGGAGAATTGTTTTCTTGTTCAGCTTCCTAATTCCCAACATGGCCAGATCCAGTATTTATGCTTTACTAAACACTTCATACAAATCATCAGGACATTTATCATATCCTGGCATTTGTTGTTGTTGTTATTAAGCAGTTATGATTGTTGACTCATTGCCTGTGTTTGATAATGCTATGTCAAATTGTGTGTTTTCTTCTGAGGGTGGGGGTCAGGGACAACATAGGAGATCATGTACTGATTAAGGATCATGTCACATTTTACTTAGGGATGTAGCAATTTACTTTTGTATCTTGAAACTACCCCTACAGTATATATTTTTGTGAGTAATCTGTTAAGGTATTTAGTTTTATAAAGCACACTGTTGCAGGGTGCAGTTACTCCTGGAGGACACTGGGGCAAGACTAGGTCCAGGTCTCTTATTTCAGGATTTGTACCATTACCTGCCTGCAGTGTTCCCACCTCCTGACCTGCTGCCTAAAAACAAATGTCTTGCTCCACAGCTGTGGTGAATTCACATGTGGCAGTTGAGATCTCACCTTGGTGGAAGACATTCAGCTAAGGTAGGCTCTGAAACATGCTGATCTTCTTGTACAGAGTTCCCCTGAGTGAGACATGGGGCCTCAGGACTGCAGGGAGGAGCTTGGATAGCAGGGCCACAACAGCCCTCTCTTTTTCAGCATGCAGTGTATGCTGTTTGCTGAGAAGCTGACTGGTAGACCAGGAGTCCTGGACCTGAGACTTTCTTGCCCATGGTACACTACTAGATGCTGTGGTGTCCTCCACATTGGTATGGTCCATCTCCCTCCTATTTGAATTTCCACAGAGATCTGAGGAGCCCTGGGCTTCCCCTTCCAGGCTCCAACTCTATGGTGAGTTTTAGTGTGAATTTTATGATCAGGAAATTCAATTTATATACATTTAACCTAGAAATTCCACTTCTACAGACTCATTATAAAAATGAGATTGAGAGATACCTGTGATCTCTTCTTATGATAGTTAGAAAACATGAATGTACCATAGCAGAGCCGCTCAGTCAATTATACAATTATAGTCACAGAAAATGCTGAAAGAAGGCCATGTCCTAGGCCATGTCCTGGATCCTACCTGAGATGATAGAAGAGTTCATAGCCTGGCCCTCTCTCCACTCAGCAATGAAGAGGCTTGAGTAGCAGGTGAGAACAGAAGAGAGGAGCTCCTGGAGAGCAGAGCACTGAACCTGGGAGGAAGCCTTTTTGGTGTTTTTTTTTCCATTTTTCCATTCCATTGCATTATTTGTAGTGTTGTTTTCAATATTCATTTTATTCAAATAAGTTAGTATTTAATTGTGGCTAATTTCTTGAATAGGTATGTGAAAATGGATGATTTAATTTCATTATATATACTGAAAGTTATGCACAATACAGACACTTCAAATATCACTGTAAATATAAAATAAGGAGGCTTGGTATTCAGCAAGCCAACACATCGCTCACGACTACTTCTAAAAATTCTAACACATAAAGCCGTGAGGATCCTGCTGTGGTGGGTATCCCTGCCCTTCCTACCATAAAAGCCACCATGCTGACCTGTGCCTGCTACTGACATAGGACAACAAGAGATATGCTTCAGGGTCTATTTTTCCAGCAAGGAAGTCCTAAATCTTCCTGCTTTCAGGCAGCACAGGGAGTGTGCAGCTTGCACAGGAGCCCAGCACTGCCTGCCTTACACCCTTTTCCCCACCTCATCCATGCTGGAGCCCTGCAGTCAAGGGAAGGCAGAGCAGCCAGGACACAGCAAAAACTCTGATTCCTCAGCCCCAGGGGCCTCAGTTCCTGGGTCCTGGTCTCACCCTCCACCTGGATTCAGGTGCTATCCTGAATTCATCTAGCTTAGTGGGCAGGGCACCCAATCTGCAACCCTGGGGATGAAGACCATGAAGACCACTGTCTTCAGTGACCCTTCTACTCTGCAAATTTTGCTCCAGTCTTTGCGACTGAGGCAGTGGCATTGGAACAAAACACAATATTTTCATTACATTTCTCTTTGTTGTTATTTTTTCTGGCTTCTTTGTTTTTTAAAGCATATATTTAGAACTGCATTTTGCCAAAAAAACATTTCTTTGTCTTTTCACTCCCCAGATAACAGAAGTTTTTACAGATTTCTACTGTAGTTCAAGCCCTATGTGCTTGAATGCTGAGAATACACTCTCAAGCTTGGTAGAATGAGGGAAGCAAAGCAGAAACTGAACTTGGGGGCACTGCTGTGCCTTCCAGCATTTTGTACAGCAATCCCTGACTCATGCCTTTTTACCCATAACATGTGGGCTTCAATACCAAGTGAATCTGCCACTGACAAATAAGTTTCCTACATTTACTTCAAACAATCTCATTTCCCCTCAACTTGCTAAGCACATGGTCTAAGGATTATTACACCCAAACTTCAAAAATAATTTCCCGTAAACAAGAGACTGCTACCCATCCTGAAATCATGGTGGGGTTGTATGTAAAGACATAGTCTGATCCAAACCTAGGCAATCATGAGCTAAGGGGGCAGAGATGGCTTGTGCAGATAGAAACACTTTGAAATTGTCAACCAGCAGCAGCATCAAGCAGGGAGCAGAGCTGCTGAACCCTCACATATGGGTGATGGAATAATTTGGTGGGTTTTGCCTTGGGTTTACAGAGGTGGCTCAGTAAATCTAGGTTGCTGTAGTGCAGTGCCAAAGGGAAGTCATGTCCATGTAGGATTTATTTGGGGTTATTCTTTTGCAATTGTGAAACCTGCATGCATGAGGTTTCACACCTCTGCCATTGCAGACTCACCCACAAGCATTATTTCCATGACTTGTAAAGGGTCAGTTTATTTACACAACATGCAGAATGCTGTTCTCAGTCTTGTATTTCTCAGACTTGTGCATTTTCAATCATTTCTTCAAAAGTAAGCTAAATGATTTAGTTTGAGCAAACTTCAATTGTGTTGCTGTGCTTCTGTGTGACAGACCTGAAGCAGGAAGTGAGGTGGACCTGCTGGGGGTTCAGCTCCAGAGGGATACTCTGCTCAGCTATGTCAGGCAGGGCTGCCCCTCACCAGACTGGCCACTCTGACATCCAAATACCCTTGCTTGGTGTTATCCCTGGTGTCAGGAAGCACTGGTTTGCAATTGAGACTCTCAGTGCACTGGCTAGCCCATGAAAAACCTTGCTGTGCTATGAGTTTTTCACCTCTAGACCTACATCTCTTTGGCCCTGGGAATAGTTCCCTCCAACAATCATACTGGCAGTCTTCAAACAGCTCTCCTGTGCATGCTCAACATGCAGGCTAGGGAGGGTCCCAGTTCCTTCCTGTTTCAAACGGTACTGTGAATCAAACACTTGAAAAGAAATCTTGAAAATTTCTGTAGCATTCTGTGTTGCAGAAAGCTCTTTTCTTAGTCCTGTGATGTCTAAGGATGGTTCCATATATAGCTGTGATGGGAGCTGCAGAACAGGACTCTGCTCTGCCCCCCCCCCCCGCCGTTCTCTCCAGTGCTGTTCAGTTTCTGCCTTGAAATGTGCCATTGGATGGGGACACAGCACATCTCAGTGATTTGTGCCTGCATGAATCAATTTTGGGAGGCTGAATGTTTTCTGCACCTGTTGGCCACAGGAGGTGATTTCTTTTCGAATTACAAGACTTTCTCGCTTCTCTCACAAAATGGACAGGTGAGACCTCTTTTACTCTGGTAATTCAAATCCTCCAAGAAGGTAAAGCATTTTCATCATCAATCACAGCACTAAACAATGAACCAATCACAGATGCTAGGTTTAGCTGCCTCTGTGACTTCATGAGGCTTTGGTGGGGACACCCAGATACAAACCATAACACCTTCTAAAGTAAATCCTCTGAAGATGCCCATGCTCTGGACTAGAAGATAATTCCTTGCCTTAGTCCAGAGTTTATTTTATTAATTTACGTTTTGAGGCTCTTACTGTGTAGTTCAGGCTGGCCTTCAAATCACTATGTAAATTATGCCGACCTAGAATTTGCAACAATCCTCCTGCCTCAGCTTCCTAAGTGCCAGGATTACATGCATGTACCATAACACCCAGCTATTGTTTGTTAAGCTGTATTTATTGATTTACTTGAGACTACTCAATTTAGTTACCTTTATTACATTTCAGTATATAAAAATGCTAATAAATGTAATAAAATTCCAGCCCCATGTAAACAACTTAGCAACTTAACAAGGCCCTGTCTGGGAATAAATTATGATAAAAGGACTAAGGCACTGGATTCAATCTTCAGCACAGCAAATAATAAATAAATTTATAAATAAACAAAACTTCTTATAAAATAATCTATAAATGAACAAAACTTCTTAGAAATAAATCTATAAATAAACACAATTGCTTGTTAGTAAATCTATAAGTAAATAAACATTTTGTGGGTAGCTCAGATGAGAAGTGTTTTAAAAGCAATTTTATTTCATTATAATTGACATCCAATGAACTAACAGGTTTAAATACAAAATTGGATTAATCTTGACATGGCCAGGGATATAGCTCAGTGGCAAAGTGGTCCCTGGCAAGCCCAGGGTCCTGAATTTGGTTCCTGGTACCAAAAATAAACAAAACTAAAACTAAAAACCAACAAAAAATCCTCTAGGAGTCTTGTCATACATGAGCCCCTTGAAAAATATCACCAAAGTGGTGATGTATATGCCACCTTCACATTTTCCTTATGGCTCCTTATAATTGCTTCCTTCCATCCTAAACAATGTGTCTGCTTTTTGTCTCTGGAAAACACTTGGTATTTTCTAGAGGTGACAGGTCTATAATCACACAGGATGCAGGGTGTTTTGTTTTTGTTTTTGTTTTTGTTTTAGGGGGAGCTGGTAGGGTTTATTCAATCCTCATAGACATGTTAGGTTTCCTAAGTGCTGCTCCTTTCAGTGGCTGAGCCATCCCTTCCCACTGTGTGGATGAACCACAGATCCTCATATGTCCATCAGCTGGGGCCCTGTGTGGTGTTTCAGGTTTTGATCTCAGCAATAAAGTTGCTGTAGTCATTCTTGTGTTTGTATAGCTATAGCACTGATTTCCAAGGGGAAGATACTTAGTGTGATGTTGAATATTTCAAGTCTTGCATGTTTAACTCAGAAATTGTTTAACTGTCTTTCAAGTAGTTGTTCAAAGGATAGTAAAGATTTCTGGCTCTTCCTGTGAGTATTTTTAAACCCTGTTGTTTTTAAAATTCTTGTTCATTTATTTTTCAGTTCATTTTATAAAATTTACCTAAGGAAAGTTTATTTCTATAACGTAAAATTCAGCATTTTTTGATCTTGGATAGAATTTTAAAGGTGGAAAATACCCAAAATACTGTATATATGCACATATGTAAATCACCTATAATTTTAACATCACAAAACTTCTGCTATGTGATGATTAACTTCATTGTCAACTTGATGGGCTTGAGAGCTGTCCAAGAGCTTAGGAAAGTGTACTTCTGGGTTCATCTGTATGGGTCATGGAGGAATGACGCTAGGTACTCCATCTGGTCTCTGGCTTCTTCCTCCCTGGTGCTGTCCCTCTACTCTGCTTCCTGGCCACCATGGACTGCTTAGAGCACTATACAAGAATGTAAATATGAGATAACAAACTGTAAGAATTATACAACAACAACAGTGGTTCTCTACTCTGCTCCACACTGACTACCACTGTTGCTGATGTCTTGAACATGTACATTCTCTAACCTTGGGACCTCACCCAAGAAAATCTCACTTGAGTTCCCAAAGCAGGCCAACAAGTGTTCACACAGTGCCCAGGAACAGCCCATGTAAACTTCAGCCAATTCTTCTGCATCTCGAAGGAGAACATGGCCCTTTTGAGTTCTCCCCATGACTCTGCAGATGGCCATTTCAATCCTACTTTATAAATCATTTATGTGTGACACATACACACATACACACACACATACACAAATTAAATCTGACCTTTTAGTGAACCCTGATACAAACTGCCTGTAGCTACCTGTGCAACTTCCCATGAACAATTTCATGCCTCACTCATGTGAAAAATCCAAAGCAGAACTGTAGCAGTGCTGTGCAAAGTATGGGTTACTTAACAGAGGTGTTGGTATGAGGCTCACTGGGTTAAAATTCTTTACACTCGTTTATCATTGGAAAAGGTATTAAATGTTGGTGTCTCGGCTCACACAGCTATGATAATAAATATAATTCCTAACTCCTACTCTTGTAAGAATAAACGTATGTAAAGCACCTCAGAGAGGCCCTAGCCTTACACCTGTGTTACACATGCTTGTTATTATGTTATATTAACATGTAAGCATATTTTTAAGTTATGAAGACATCAGACAAGGGATACAGAAAGCACTCATTTCTCTGTAATAAAAGAAGGGCAACAACGCAAATAACAATGGCATCTGAGCACTTGATGTATGTTAGGAACCATGGGAAGAGCTCTTCGGGGTTTTCATTGGATCTTCACAACAGTGCCAAGAGATGAGTATTGCCATTCTTCACAACATTGCCAAGAGATGAGTATTGCCATTCATCACAGTTTGTTTTTTTAATAGAAAAAACCACACAATATTTCAAAGCAAAATAATACGAGAATAATAAAAGTGGAAATTGAGGCTCCCAGAAGAGAAGCAGTGTACCTAAGGTGTCAGGCCAGGGAAGATTTGAGTCCAGACATCTATAAATTCCAAGCCTCAGACTCAGTCCACTCCTCTGCTTCCTCTCACAGCAGGCCTGGGGCTCAGTCTCCCAGAATCTCAACCTGCAGCCACACCCAGCATCAGAGAAACCCTAACCCCCACTGCCACGCCCACCGCCTCATTCTTGCCTCCTGGAGGGCTCTGCACCTCCTGGGTCCCAGCTTCTGGCCCCGCCCCTCACATCGATTGGCCCCACCCCCTGGCCGGGAGCGAAGATCACACTCCACCCTGCCCAACCTGGGCAGCCCAGCGCCCAGGGACGGTCCCTAGCCACTGGCTTCCACATCCCACTCAGTCCCGCCCCTCCCCGGCCTCGCTTCACAGTGGATGCACGCAGTGGCCATTTTGCCGCTAGCGACCCCTTCTGGAGACCTGAACACTCTTCCTTCCTTTCGGCCTAGGCTGTGGCTGGGCTGGGACTGGGATCTGGGCCAGGTAGGTGGGCGGCAGCCGGTGTGGATTGGCGGCGCGGCCCGGTGGCCCGGATTTTAGCAGCTCAGGTGCCCTTGGTCGGGGGTCCGGGGAGGCGGTGGGCGCAGCTCTGGAGCGACCTAGCCTCAGGTCTTCAGGGCTCTCTCTCCTTTCCTCCCTCCTCTCTGTAGGGGTCCACCCTGGCGCATAGCCCGGGATCCTTGCTGCGCCCCCCCCACCAGGTGCTGTTGAGAGCCCAGCCCTGGTGTGGGACCTGTGGGCAGGGCGGCTCAGGATCTCACATGGCCTCTGCTGTCAGTGAGCAGCTGACATTTACCCCAACAGGAAGATTTTATTCCACTTGGATCTCCTCCCTGCAGAGACTGAGAGAGGTCCTAGATGTTAAACTAAGACAGCAGTTATTATTCTACCTGCACATGCTGTGTCTCCAGGCCATTCCATTGATAAGGGCTTTCTACTTGTTTTAATATTGGCGCCTCTTGGGTATTTAAGCTTTGTGAGGAGTTTGAATGTGGCATGGGGCTTTGAGGGATGAGGAAGTGTGATCAGCAGTATAAAAATTTAAATCCACAAATAAAAATAATTCACCCACATTGTTGAACCTGCTGCAAAATACACTTCTTGTCCATATTCGGCTGTCTCTTACCATACTCCCCAGTTCTGCTCACATCATTTGTGTATTTGCATAGTATTGAATATTATATACATATGTAGAGTTTTACTTAGTTATCCTGTTACTGACCATGTACACAAGTCTAGTTCCTCTTAGAAAAACTGCATTGAGCATATATCTTTTTTTCTTGGGATAAATTCCAGACATTTGAAATAGTAAATCAAAGTTCTGTGTTCTTTCCCTGGTACTTGATATGAATTGCTTCTTAGACAAGACATGTTAACAATAGACACCTTGAAAAATTTAGGTATTTTTCCAATTATCTGGAGAAATTTGGAGTTTAGCAAGGTGTTGAGTCATTTTCTATACCAGCTGAGAGGCCACACACCCTACTGTTGGATTTTATTTTTAACTGATGTGCATTGATTATCCTTCCTTTTTGATTGACTCTATTCTGTTTTATTTCATTTGGTTTTATCCTCTTAACAATTAAAAAAAACACATTCTTGCAAGGCATGGTGGTGCATGCCTGTAATCCCAGCACACAGGAGGGTTAGACATGAAGATCACAGGGAGTTCAAGGCTAGCCTGAAATACTTGTTGAGTCAAGGTCAGCCTGCAGTACATAGCAATACCTTGTCTCAAAGGAAAATAAAACAAACAAACAATTTTTTCTTTTTTATTTTAATGTAGCAGAGGTAGATACTAATAAAGTATGAAAACACTTTTATAAATAGATTAATTTTTTTTCATAACAGAATAGTGGTTAATACACTGTGTTCAATGATCTCAGGGATTTCTGTATGAGCTATATGCCCATGCACTTTAAATTTTTTTTTTTAATTTTTGAGACAATCTCTAAGTAATTTACTCAACTTTCCAAGTTGGGTTTAAACTTGTTGTCCTCGTTTCTTACTCTCCCTGAGTGCTGGTAGTACAGGTATAGGATATCTTCCTTTGGTAATTCACAATAATTATTAATGTTTGTGGGGGTAACATGTGTTTTTGATGCATGTCTCCTTTGTAGAAAGAATCAATCCAGTTAATGTGTCTACCAACTTACTAACCTACAAATACTTTCAGAGTGACAACAACGGCAAATCCCATTGTTTAGCAGTTTTGAAAGCTATCCTTCTTATTAACTGTGGTCACCATGCAGTTTAGTATTCATTGAAAATTTCTTCTCCATTGTTAATGAGACTTTGTATTCTTGGATGAAAATCCTCCTTTCCCCATCCCTCATGGAACTGATCATTCTTTAAAATCAAAGTGCCCAAGAAAGACGTGGAGGCTCAAGCTGCTTCGGGCACACTGCTCTCCAGAAAGACCAGGTGATGGTGCTTTGCAGCCCTTCAGCTTGCTCCCAATTTTTTTTCCTTAACTCAATTCTGGGAATTAAATGCAGGCGCTTGCACTGAACTACAGTAAATTCTGTTTTTAAATTTCCTTTTTATTTTGAGTCAGGGTTTGCATAAGTAAGTACACTGTTGAGAAACCAATCTTGGGCATAGATTCTTACATGTCTGTGTGAAGACACATTGATGTCAGAGACATTTCATTTTCAAAACCAAGATCCTCCATGCACACATCCTACTCTCATCGGTGTATTACTTCGTGATCAGATTCCTTTTCCTTTTTCCCTGTGGGCCCAGAGAGACTGAGGTCAGCATCCCCACAGCTTCCCCTGGTTCTCATGACCAACTCTGATGCGTTGAAATCTCTATGTGGAGTGTAGGAAGGCTCCCAGTTTCCTCCTGCTTCAAAATTTGCTGTGAACCACAGTCTTAAACAGAAAGCTTGAAAAGTTATATAGATCTCTGTGTGGGGTAAATCTGTATTCTGAGCACTGCAAGATCCAGGGACACCTGTGTAGAGCTGTGATGGGAGCTACTGGACAGGGCTCTTCTCTGCACACCATGTTCTCCCCTGTGATTTTCAGCACTTGCCTTAAAACCTGCCATCAGATGGGGACACAGCAGATGTCAGGGATGTGTGCCTGCATGAATCAGCTTTGGGAAGCTCAGCATTTTCTATATTTGTTTACATGTGGTGATTCTCTTTTGAATTACAAGAATTTTTCATCTCTCACAGAATGAACTCATAACACCTCATTGTCACCTCTAATACCAACTATTTATCTGCCTGCTGCTTGTAAGCAAAGATTTCTTATTGTGGATTCTACATTATTCTTGGTTCTGTTTTTCAAATGTAAACAATCAGATCTTTCTCTCTCCCTTGTACCACTAAAATCATGGGAAAGCTTTTCCAACATGAAAAGATGAGTAGATACACAACAGTCTTCACATTTTATCTGTACACTTCGGTCTATCTGGGATTTTCTCTTCTATTGAAGAGCAATAGCAGCCAGTCTCCTCTAGGAATATTTGGCCAAACATAATGTGATGCATGAATACTAAAGACCCAGAGTACTAAATCACAGGGCAAAATAGTCAGAGTGAGTGGGGAGTAGCAAGAGAGTACAAGGATATGGAAGGGTCCAAAACTGAGCAGAGTGCTGGAACTCAATGGATGTGGAAATTGTACAAATTGGTGACATGATGACGTGCTACTCAATTGAATATGTTGAAATGCATGATATCTTAACTTTTAATTAAAATTACCTTAGAATTTGATGTTGAGAATAATTATAGACATAGTAGTAAAAATCAAAACTGAAAGAAATACAAGGGGGGTGTTACAAGGGGATAGGAAGGGAAAAGCTGGTGCTTTGCAGGACTTGGCCTAAGTGGAGTTCAAGACACCTGTCATGGCACAAGTAAAAGTGCCAGTTATGAAATTCCTTAAGACAGGGTGCCTGACCCTAGTTTTCACTTTGATCCCAGAGCTGGTGAGGTCACTGGAGGTGGAGATGACCAAAGCTCTGCAGTTGAGACTTGAGGTTAGTCAGGTACCAGCCCTGCATCAGCAGAAAGAGAACAATCACCCACTGTCCTTGCTCCTAGCAGGCCCCAGAACTTCCCAATGCCTGTCACAGACAACTCTGCGCACAAATCCACCCCAGCAAAGTTTCTCATTCAGCTTTGACCAACTCATTTCTGCATGCCTCAGGGATGCATGAGGTCCCAAGACTGGCAGTCTTTCTCCTTGTCAAGCGTCCCATGCACTCCTCAGAGTTCCACAGGCCAAATCCAAAATCTTCTGAAAGCAGTGCTCAGTTTCAGTGAGCTCAGGTTGGTCCAATTCAGCTGGGACATCTTGTAGAATTGGACACCAGCCTCCTACTCCAGTTGCAGAGAGCCCAGCCCAGCCTTCTCTCTGCCTTGAATGGGACAGTGCTGGCCCAGGAAGCCTTCCCCTGCTGATAGTAGTCCCTAAAAGTGCTGTGCCCACCTGTCCTCCATTCTTTAGGAAAGCATGAAATCCATCTTCCTTTCCCACCCACCTGGTGTTGTCTCTGTGACAAAGAGAATGGTGTCTGCAGTGTTACTCTACTTGTGCTTACTCTACAGGGTTGGTGCACTGTAAACATCTGTGAAGTGAGTGGTCAGAGGGAGTGTGTTCTGCCAGCCATTCCTTCATCTTCAGTTCACATAGTAATGCATCATTCCATTATGTGTGACTTCTGGGAACACTCCTTCCCCTATTATGTGTTCACATATACAGAGGCCAGGATGTTAGGCACATTCACAGTAATGTGGGTAGTACCTGATCTGTTCTTTAGAGGAACTTGTGTCCTGAATAACATGGAATCACAAGAGAACAGTGGCTACATTTGCTCTGGTCATTGCATCATGGTCATAGCCTAGTAAATTGGTGGTTAAATGCACTCACCAGATCCTTTTATGATGTCTGTGTGAACCTGTTTCCTATGGTATCCCCCAGAGATTCCTGCTGTGGATATTTGGAAGCCCATGGAATGACTCTCCGGGGTACTTCACAATGAAGAGAACAGCTTCACCCAAGTGACAGATCCATGAAAGGAAGCAAGGCTTCCCCAAGGCTAAGAAAAACCAGCAGTGCTGACAGGATCACAGCTCTGAGGAGAAAGATCTGGGATTAGACCCAAATCCTTCTGACTTCCTACGTAAACCTAGACAGACACCATACCTCAGGTCTTTCACAGAGTGTCCCCATGCACTATAGAGGTCATCCTGGCATCTACTTTCTAGGGACATTATCACCAGGCTGAGATGACATTTGTAATGCCTGTTGGATGGTGTCTTGTGTA
This sequence comes from Cavia porcellus, assembly GCF_034190915.1. Lineage (NCBI taxonomy): Eukaryota > Metazoa > Chordata > Mammalia > Rodentia > Caviidae > Cavia > Cavia porcellus. The sequence continues at coordinate 3,605,562 of NW_026947536.1, forward strand.
CATAGTATACAGAATTAGACGTTAAATCCAGGAACGGTTGCGATGAATGTGGAATACAGTGCTGCCTGGTGGTAGAAATGACACTGACCTCCTGGACATATTCCCTGGTGGCATTGTGAGGGGGCAGAAGTTCTTCAATTCAATCATCTTTATGTTCCCTAAGCATCACAATCTCTGATATGTACTGGTGCTATGGCCTCGAGTCAGGACCTCATACAGGCTATGCAAGCACTATGGATCGAGTTGCACCCCCAAAACTTCTGCCATTGTTTCTACATTCACAGCTGTGTGAATTAGCTCTCCCATGACCTGACTCCTACTCAATAGCTGACAGCTGACCTTCTGATGCAAAAAGCTAAGTAGCCCATTCCCTACATTGTGGCCTTACTTAGCGAATTATTATTGTTGTTGTTGTTGTTGTTGTTGTTATTTTGCATTAGCAGTGCTGAAATTGAGCCCAGGGCCTCATGCATGGTAAGCAAGTACTCTGCGCTGACCTCTCTCCCCAGGTCCTGACTCACTCTTAAATAACTGAATATGGCAGACATCATGCGATGTGAATACTAGGGTTCACGCATTAAAATAACTGTTATGCATCTTCTGTTCTTTCCCTCTTATGTTCTCTCTCAGATTTTAGTATTCATTTTTCTCCCTCTCTGCATCTCTGCCTGTGGGGAAGCCACTGCTATCTCTAAAGCTTGCAAGAGGAGAGGCTGATGAGCTTTGAGTGAGAATAGGGAAAACAGTCCAAAAGGAATCAGGCTTTGTCCTTGGGTCCTGCCTGTAAGCAAGAGACAGAGCCTGAGAGCAAATTTTGCCCTAGTGCCATCTCCCCTGAGCCTGTATTTACAGAGATATGATGGTAGCAGACCCAGCAAATCCTCCTGGATTCCTGATACACAGCAACTCTGAGAGAACAGAGTTTATCTCTTATATGAACTGACCTGTCTTCTATCGCACTTGTCTTGTCATATTTTGAAAATGCATGTAATGACTGGACAGAATTTGACCTCTCTGCCTTCTTTCACCAATCATAATCGTTAAAGATTATGTACAGTGAGATTACTGCACAGTGTTTTCCTATGGATTTTCTTTAGTAGGCTCTCACTTCATGGTTTGGTGTGGTTTGTTTATTCATTCAAATGTTATTAGATATTCACATTGCAGTTTTCAATTGTTGGAAACAAAGTTGAAGTTAATATCTTATAAAATTCTCTTCATCACATAGAGGATTGTACGCACAGAATCCTAAGATAGTCAGATGAGTTAATCTGAAATTAACTGCCAAAATGGTATCTGAAATGAATGTACCACAAGCAAGACAGAAGAAATTTCCTTCATGCACTTCCTCACCAATACCAGTTTGTTTTGAACAAAAATGAAAGTCTCCTTTGTGCTCTTCAAAACATCAACAGGGTTTCTCTTGTGGGATGAATATTCGCTTACCTGATAATTGACAATGATTGGAGGCATGTAGAAACTGGAAAGGGTTTATGTGACTGCCAAGGGCATGTTGAAGGCCTTAGCAGTGATAGACTTGTGAATCTCCTGCAGGACTTGGAATCACAGCTGGCTCCTGTGGAAGTCACACTGCATGACCCAGGGAGCACTGACTTCTCCTGAAGTTAAGGCCCCATGACTAGGACAGTTATTGTGAGAGTTCCCTGGTATTGCATGACAGGCCTATGACTTGACAGATGATGGAGGTGGAGGAGCCCCTACCTAAAGGAGAGGGACTCACAGGACTGTTCCTCTCTACCCATAATACATGTATACAATCTAGACAGCTTTGAAATATGGGAGCGGCTGAAAGAGTTAAAGCAAAATGTGAGTGAAACAGTCCCACCATGGGTGTTATACCTATGGGAAAATGACAAAAAGAAAAGGCAAAATGCAATCTCAAACATCTAGTCCATCAGGAGAAAGACCAACCGACATTGAAATAGAGAACTTTAAAAGTCATAAATTAGAAACTTCAAAAGATAGCAAATGAAGTAAAGAAACAAATCCATGAAGCTATAGAGAAAATCAAATTAGAAATAATGTCTCATGTAAAGAAATAACAGAAGTAACAACTGTAGTAAACAAGTTTCTCAACATAGCTAGAGAAGAAATAGATAAAACAAAAAATACAGGAGCATGGTAAATTGAAACTATGAATGAACAATGTAGAAAACAAACAGAATCTATGAAACATATGCAAAGAGATATCCAAGCAACAAAAAAATATATTGAAAGCTGGCAAAACCATTTAAATGAAGCTGAGGATAGAATTTCATAATTTGAGGACAGTATTGCAGGGAGTGATCATGAAAGTGTAGAACATATAAAAATAGCAAAGCATCATGAAATGACAATCCAGCAGCTTCAACATGATGCCAAGAGAAGCAATGTAAGACTAATACACATCAGTGAAAACGCAGGAGTCAATGCAAATGACACAACTAAGCTATTCACATAAATCATAACAGAAAAATTTCCAAACATGAGGAAAATTCTGTTATACAAAAAGTGAGACACACAAAGTGCAAAAGAGTCACAACAAACATAAGTCTATGGTCAAACGTATAATAATTAAGATCCCAGACATACAGCTTAAAAACAGAATACTAAAACTGTTACAGAAAAGACGGAACACACCTGTCCAGGAAAGACTATGATTACTATTAAGGCAAACTTTTCAGCACAGACCTTCAGGTTAAGACAAGCTTGGAGTGAACAATTTCAATCCCTAACAGAAAACAACTTTCGACCTAGACTGATATACCCAGAAAAAGTGTCTTTCAAATTTAATGTAGAAACAAGATACTTCAATGACAAGAACAACTGAGGAAATTTATTATGTCTACCAAACCAACCCTAGAAGGATTACTGAAAGACATGCTAGATAGAGATAAAAATGACCACAATCTCCAGAAAAACAGAAAGAAATGACCAGGCTGGGCAAGAAATTGAACAAGGGAGAAAAGCAGGAAATCAACAACAGGAATACAACATGGCAAAGTGAAGCCAGTACATATCAGTGATATCCATGAAGGTAAATGGGCATAACTCACCTATAAAAAGAATCAGTTGGACAGAATGGATCAAGAAACAGGACCCCACAATATGCTGTATACAACAAACACATCTTACTCAAAATTCATAGATTAAAAGACAAAGATTGAAAACAGTTTTCCATGAAACAGGAACCCAGAATAAAGCAAGGTAGCTATTCTGTTTGCAGAAAATGTGAACTTTAAACCTAAAATGTTTAAAGGAGTTAAAGAAGGCCACTACATACGTGTAAGTGAGAAACTGCAAGAGGAAGAATTACAAATATATATATACAACAAATACAGGAGCACCCAACTAAATGAGGCAAATACTAATGGACATGAAAAAACAAACACAAGTATATAATTGCAATAGGAGACTTTAACACCCCACTGTTAGAGATAGATCAACGAGACAAAAAGTCAGCAAAGATATAACAGCACTGAATAATACCTGTGAGCAAATGGACTTGATGGATGGATGTTTACAGAGTTTTCCACCCAACCACATCATAATTTATATTAGAATACACATTCTTCTTAGCTGTACATGGGACCTTGTCCAAAATAGATCATATATTAATCGACACAGCATGCTTAACTAAATGCAAAAGGAACAAAATAATCCCATGCATTATATCAGACCATATCTCAATAAAATTGGAAATCAGTGGCAAAAAAGTGCAAAGCCTTCATATACATGGAAATTAAATAACAACTTTCTGAATAACCAGTGTGTTACAGATGAAATTAAAGGCCAAACAAAACAATACTTACAATACAATGAAAACACAGATACAACATACTGTAACCTATGGAACGCAATGAGAACAGTCCTCAGAGGGAAATATATAACAATAAATAATCACATGAAGAAAGTGGAATGAACACAATTAAATAACCTAATGCTACATCCCAAGTTTCTAGAAAAGGAGAAAGCCAATCCCAACACTGATAGAAGAGAAGAAATTGTAAAGATTAGAGAAGAAATTAATGCAATTGAAACTAAAAAATGTTACAAAAATTAAGGAATCAGCTGGGTTTTTTTGAGAGAATAAACAAACTTGACAATCCCTCTGGCCAGCGTTATCAAGAAAAAGAAAGTAAAAACTAAGATCCAACCAATAATGACTGAAAAGAGGGAAATTACTACAGATTCCATGGAAATTCAAAAGATCATGAATAACTACTCTGAAAATCTCTATTCACATAGGGTGGAAAACACAGAGGAAATGGACAGATATCCAACAACATGAACTATCAAAGCTCAATGAAGAAGATAAAACAATTTTGAATAACCCAGCATCAACTACTGAAATTACAAACAATTTAAAACTTACCAACAAACAAAAGCCCAGGTTCTGATGAATTCATGGCTGAGTTCCATACAAAGTTTAGAGAAGACCTAACTTCAATACTCCTTAAACTCTCCAATAAAATTGAAAGAGAATCAGTCCTCCCTAACTTCATTCTTGGGGGCAAGTATCACTCTGATAACAAAATCAGAAAAAGACCCAACCAATAAGGAGAACTAAAGACCAATCTCACTAATGAACATTCATGCAGAGATTCTCAATAAAATATTAGCAAATAGAATGCAGCAAATCAGCAAGAAGATTATACACCATGACCAAGTGGGAATACAGGAATGGTTCAAAATATGTCAATAAATGAAATACTCCACATCAGCAGAGCCTAAACTAAAAATCACATGATCATTTCAAAAGAGGCAGAAAAAGCTGTTGATAAAGTCCAAAACCTGTGCATGATGAAAAGCCTACAGAAACTTGGAATAGATGGTATCTACCTCAATCTCATAAAGACCATTGATGACAAACCTACATCAACGTTATACTAAATGGACAAAAATTGAAAGCCTTCACACTAAAATCATGAAAAAGACAAAGATGTCCACTATCACAACTCCTATTCAATATAGTTCTGCAAATATTATTCAGAGCAATGAGACAAGAGGTTGAAGTCAGAGGAATAAAAATAAGAAGCTAAATTATCATTACTTGCAGACAACATGATACTCCACATAGAAGACCCCAAAAACTCCATTAAAAAACTACTAAAGGTAATAAACAAATTCAGCAGCATAGCTAGGTACAAAATGAACACTCAAAAAAAAATCAATAGCATTCCTCTACACAAAAGCCATGAGAGAGAAATTATGGAAATATCACCTTTCATAATAGCATCTAAAGTAATGATATACTTAGTAGTCAACTTAGCCAAGAATATAAAAGTGTTATGTGCTGAAAATTATACTACTCTAAAAAAAGAGATTGAGGAGGATATTAGAAAATTGAGGGATATTCTTTGATAGTGGTTAGGAACAACCAACACTGTGAAAATGGCCATCCTCCCAAAACTGCTACACAGATTCAGTTCAATCCCAATCAAAATACCATTAACATACCTTGCAGATCGAGAGAAAATATATTCCTACAATTCATCTGGAAACAGAAGAAACATGGAATAGCAAATGCCATTTTGGGTAACAAAGGCAAGACAGGAGGGATCTCAACTCCTAACTTAAAACTATACTACAGAGTCACAGTAATAAAAGTCAACATAGTACTGGCAGAGACCTGAGCATCAATGGAATAAATTAGAAGATGCAAACACTACCAGCAACCTTACATTTGACAAATGGGCTAAATATGTTCCCTAGAAGAAAGATAGCCTCCATAATAAATAGTTTTGGAAAAATTGGCTTTCCACATTCTGAACACTGAAACTACACTCATGTTTATCACTATACACTAAACTAAAGTCCAAACAGATCAAGGATCTAAATATTAAAAAAGAAACACTAAATCACCTGGAGAACAAAGTAGGTAGAAATCTTGGGGACATTGGGGTTGGCAGAGAATTTGTGAATAAAATGCAAACCACATAGGAAATATTTCAAAGAATCAACAACTGGGATCTCATATTATTAAAACACTTTTCACTTCAAAAGAAATCAACAACTAAGTGGAAAGTAAACTCACAAAATGTGAAAGAATTTTAGCAAACAGCCACTCAAACAAGGACTTATATCCAGAACATATAAAGAACTGAAAAACATCAAGCCCCCCAGATTCGAAGACCATCTCCACAAATGGGCATCAAAAATAAACACACAGTTCTCAGATGAAGATATACAAATGGCAAATAAATACATGAAAAAATGTTCACCATTAATGATCATTTGAGAAATGCACATTAAGACAGCATTGAGATTTCCTCTCACTTCAGAAAAATGGCTGCCATCAAGAAATCAACTGATAACAAATGTCGGTGAGACTGCGGGGAAAAGGAACATCAAGAATTACCCCTGTGTTCCTGGGGTAAATCGCACTTAGTCATGGTGTAGAATCTTCTTGATGATTTGATGGGAGTGCAGACTGGTGCAACCACTGTGGAAACCAGTATTGAGATTCCTCAAAAAACTAGGATTGGAAGTTCCATTCAATCCAGTTATTCCTTTCCTGGCTACTTTCACAGAAAAACTGAAAATGTCATGTAACAGTGATATATGTGCACCCATGTTCATAGAAGCACAATAAGTGATAGCTAAGTCTTGAAAACTACCAAAATGGTCATCGGCTGCAGAGTGGATGAAAAATGTAATTTTATACATTTTTACTACTACTCAGATATAGAAAAGGATGGTCTTGAGTTCTTTATAGGTAAATGGAGGCAACTTGAGAATATCCTCACAAGTGAAATAAAGAACACTCACAGTAGTAAATATCACATTGTGTCTATGGTGTAAAACATATTAAAAATGACAAAGTAAATATGATCCAAAAAGTATAATAGATATTGTAAAGGAGAAAGGAAACTGCTCTAAAGGTTATAATGATATGTAGTGTGTGTGATATAGATGTCCATATTACTAAATTTCTGTTAATCATTGATAAGAAGCATTTTCACTGTAAATGTTTGAGTGTTTTAGCCACTTTTTATGCTTTTTTTGTAACTTTAACAATTATTTTTAGAATGACAATATGTAATGTATCAACTAGCAATTTTATGATGTTAATTTTTTGAGATCTGTGTGCTACCTTTCTATTGTTTCTTTTAATAAAAAAAATTTAAAAGCAATGGATGTGGAGTTCACTGCCCTCCAGGCCTTGCAGCAAGACCTGCACATGCAGTGGAGAGAATCCTTGGGATCCAGTTCACTCTGTGTGGCCATAAGCTGCACTGTGGTGGGATTAGTGGTATTATGCTTTACATTTCTTGTGGTTGTGGTCTTTGTGTGCATGAGTCCACCATATGGGTCACTTACAATAAGCATATTTTCCCTGATCTTTGAGGTGGTGGAATGTGGGAAACCACTTCACATTGTTTCAATCCCAAAGGCTTTGAGGACTGTATGGAACTGACCCAAATGAATAGCATATGCACAGCATGGACACAAGTCTATAAGCAGAACTTAGCATAGACAGCCATGGATGCGCTAAGGTTTGTGACAGTATGCAAGAATATAGTGCCTAATGATGGATGATATATCCAGGCTCGATAATAAAGATGCTTGTTTATTGCTGTTGCTAATGTTGGCTCTGTGTGGTTTCTTCTCCTTTTACCCACTAAAATATCCATGCACCACCCTATCTCTGAGAAAATCTCATACCACTGACACAGGGAACTTTAATACCCCACAAAACTAAAGCCTCTGTCCCCTGTTCCAAGGCACACATAACATCCTAAAGCCCAAATCTCTTTTGGGGTACAGCTTTAGAAAAGAGACCAAGTTTCAAGCCTGCACCTTGAAGATCGATTCCTAAGCACTGTGACAAACATCTGCCTCACTTCCATCCCTCCTCTGTATGCACAGAGCATTAAAATTCTAAAATGTTCCAACCTTGATCTGGAACACAGCTACCGAAGCAACAGATGTGCAGCCTTCAAGCAGACTGGTCAGACAATAGGCTCAGATGAGTCAATCCCCAGGCTGAAGGCCAAGGACAGTGTTATCTGTTGACCCCACTGTCACACAGTGGAGTTACCTACCACAATATCTTAGCCTCCCTTGATTCCTGAACCCATGGGGACTCACTTTTCCTGTGGTTCATAGTGTGTTAAAACCAGGCACAGTATTAATGTGTGTTAGGGAGAACCCATGCCCATCACAACCCATACTGAAACCAGCTCCTTATGTACTCTGCAAGGCACCTGTTCTTATCATGTCACATATAAAATATGCTGATAAAATGTATGTTGAATGCCCTGCTAGCCATCTCCACCCAGCCCGCTTGGCAGCAGCTCAGCCTTCAAACCTCCATTGGGCAGGCAGGGGAGGAAAGTAGAGGAAGACAAGGGGTTTCTCTGCCAAGACAGAAAATATAGAAGGACAAGGGGCACGTTCAGCTGTAAGTGTTACACCTTCTTCTGAGCCTGTATCCTGAGGCCAGAGAGGAGACAGCTATTTTGATCACTTCGCTAGAAATCAGGAGTCTGAGCAGAGCTACAAAGGCTGGACTTGGGAGTCCAACTGAGGCCTCCTCCAGAAGATTTGCCTGCATTTTGTTTTCACTTTCTGTTCCATGACTTAGTTGTCACCAGCTGTTGGCAGTGTGGTTTCACTTGTCTTCCCAAGTGAGCTGCTTCTGGGGATCTTGGGTAGTCAGCACACAGTGAGATCTCTATGTGTCTCTGTTAGGTTTTGCATAGAGCAAAGTATAAAAGTGCAGTTCCCATGATAGTAAGGTTGGCCCCAAAATTCCATTAGTGAGGTCTTTGTTTGAGGACAGCTGATGCTTTGTTCTTCAGGTTTGCATGTGCATGAAGGGCTCAGTGCTGGCCAGATAGAGTGTGTCCTTCCTACATGAGATTTTTCATCAGTTGTGGTTTTATTCCCACATATCAGAAGTGGATTTTCTTGCTGTGTGTTTTGCTTATAAATTATCATATATTTATTACTACTTATTTACAGTGTGCACTGATTATGTTTTTGGTAGGTCCATAGCACATGTGATGCATAGAATGGAAGTTAGGCCTTACCTTGTGTACAATGGTGCAGTCCATCAACTCATGACTGTTCTCAATGTTGCGGGCATTGAAAACCTAGCTCAGGGCCAAGCCATTGCCAGCACAAAGCACTGCTTTGTCTGGATTTTTTTTCTTTATGATCATTGCAGTGGGTATGATGCAATATTTGGGAGTTTAGTCCAGCCCTAACCCTAACTCTAACCAGAACCCTAAATCTAACTAACCCTAAAAAGTCACTACCAGCATTCTCTGGGCAAAGAAAACTTGATGGCATTGATGTGGGAAATGTAACATAAGTTAATTATAAGGACATAAGATCACTGGTGGCTGGGGTGGAGCAGCAGGGGAAAGTAAAAAAAAAAGCATTGTGTAAAAATTTGAAAACATTCTGGAATTGCACAGTGGGGAAACCCACACAACATTGAGATTACACTAAATGCCAGGAAGCTGATTACTTTAAACTTCATTAAAATGTTAAATTTTATTTATTTTGTTCTATCACTAACAAATCTCTGAGAAATAACAGTAGTCATGAATACAATTATTAATAAAAATGGAAGAGAGGGGAATGGAAGGTGTGGGTCAAGAGCTGCCCACAGGTAGAACTCAAGAGATGACTCCTGCTGTGAAGCACCCAGGAGGTCCAGCTCGGCAGCTGATGGACAAGGGAATCCAGGTGCTGGCTCTTGCAGTGGGGCCAGAGCCAGTGAGGGAGCTGCAGGGGGAGCTGGCACAAGGTCAGGAGGTGCAACTTATGCATGGACTGAAACTGGCCCTGTAATATCAGGAAGCGAAAATATCACCAACTGTCCATGGATTTCTTGGGCAAAACCTTCCCACTGCCTGTCAGAGGCAGCTGTGTGCACCAGATCAGCCCCAGCAAAGCCTCCCAGACTACATCCCCACATTGACTGCTGAGGATCTCATGCTCCTGGGTCACAGGGCATCTGGGCACTTTGCTGAGTTCCAAGGCATATCCCCTCCCCACAGGCCCACAAAATCTGAAGCTTAGGCCTGGGAGGGTCAGAAAGCTCTAGCTGTTCCTGAAGAAGCTTAGCCTGGGGATCTACATGAAAGTACATTTCCAGGGAAGAGTCAATCACAGAAGATGTGGACCTGGGGCAGAAGGGAGCCGGCTGAGTGAGAGGCCTGATATACCTGGGCAACTCATCTGTGGGGAGGGTGTAGGCCTTCTGCCCAGTCTGTACAGCATCCAGCCACAGCCTCTCCCACCCACAGTGGGGCATTTTGGACACAAGGAGTCCTTAGAGGCTGAAAGAAGTCTCTGTGAGAGGGAGACCTTGCATAGATGTCTCACACTTGTACTTTCTCACACATTGTCTCCTTGCCCCTCACCAATGCAGTCAACATAGTGAAGGCAGTGACTGCTATATGCCATGTCATTGCACTCAAGGGATCAGGGCTGCTGCTCCATGGATATCCGAGAAGTGAGAGATCAGTCGGTGTCTGTCTTGCCTCTCTGCAGTCTCCAGCTTAGGCAGTGATCCATTGCTGTACCCACTTATGCATGGTCTGTACCCACACCAAGGGAGGCCTGGGGTCCAGAAAAAATTACTTTTAGGTGAGCAATATCTGTTCAGCTGCAAATGGTGACTCTGTGGCCTTCAAAGAACATTGTAACTCAAAAGGGCAGGAGTTGAATCTGCTCTGCTTACAAGGTCATGGCCAATACCCAGAAATGTGTCTGCACACAGTGTGTCTTCATGTGTATTTGTAGCATAATTAAACCTATGCTCTTTCATGATATCTGACAGTCATGAATTCTTCGCTGTACTCAGGGTTTCCTGTGTTGAACAAACCCTGAAGCCCATATAGTGACTCTCCAATCACCTTTCCAAAGAATAGAAAGCTTTCCCCAAGTGTTGGTCAGTAAAGGGGATGGAAGATCATTCATGGGAATCAGCACAGGCTCTACTGTATGTCTTCATAGGGCCAAGGCCACAGCTAATCACTTTGCATGAAGCCCCCATTTCATCCTCAGTGTCCCTGAGTTCTCAATCCACTCAGTACCTCATCGATCAGCATTTTAAACTGAGATTGAGTGATGAACTTTCACATGGCCAGGACCGGAATCTGCAGGTGGCCAAGTCTCACTGGGCTGCTAAGTTAAGAACTCACCTTCACAGATTTGGTGCCTGCAGGGCTGAGATGTCAGCCTTGGAGGAAGCCAGAGAAGAATGGTCGGAACTGGGGCAGCTGTCCAAGAAGGCTAAGTCTGAAGTCTCCTTCAGGCTGTGAGGTCCATCTGCCTGCACCTGGCTTGCTGTACAGACATCTTCCAGGTGCTCTGCTGGCTGACTTCCAATCTGTGATGAGACAGTGGGGAGACATGGAATTGGGTTTTGAACATGACTTCTCAGAAGGGTTGGAGCTGAAGCAAAGCCCATACTCCAAATGGTCCACAGAAGCTTGTGCTACATGGCTCACTAAGGAATACTACCATGCTTACATCACCTTAATAGAGGAAAGAATAGAAGTCTATGCATTAACAAAATCTATAGGTCTTAAGACCGCCTCCAGTTTTAGAGATGAGAAAATGGAGATCCTTCTAGATGTCCAGATACATTAATGAGGCCCCACAGAATGTTCCCCAGTTTCCTGATAGAATGTCCCCAGGAAGGAATTAAGTTACCCTTCCATAGCCATGGAAGGTGAGCAGCTGTGTTCACTGTTCTTTTCTTGTGCTCATTTAGCCCTGAGGCTCCTATGATAGGAACTTCGGTGCCTGAAAAATTCCTGTAAGACAAGTGCCAGAGAAATGGACAGAGTGGACTGACATTTGAGGTGAGTACTTCTGTGGTGAGTTCATGATGTGTAAGAGCTGGGGATAGGGTGGAGAGGCAGCCAGCTAATGGTCCATGGATACCAGGCCTAGGGCTGAAAATGAGATGCAATGGCAGAATTCAGTCATGCCAAGAAATGAAGTGACTTTGTGTTTGTGTCCCATTTTGCCTTCTCCCACCAATGTGTGTACAATGACCTTGCCTGTGACAAGGTAGAAGCTGAGTAAAGAGTATATGTTATTTGAGCACTTGGAATCTAGATTCCTTGAGAGCAGGACCACAGGCGCAGTGTTTGACAAGTCCTGGATGGATGTGCTTAAAAGGTTAATCTGACCCTAAATTCCCTTCAGTACTCTATGGCCCACTATACAGTCCCTTCTGCTGACACACCCTGCACCAGAGCAGATATCTATTGTTATTGTGGGTACCATGTCAGGAGCAGGGACATGTCACAAAGGGCCCAGTTGCCAACTCCATGCCCATGTCCTGTGTACAGCTCTGTTGGGCCAGAGCCCCGAAGCCTGGAGAAAGCCTGAGGCTCTGTGAAACCACAGGATTCACTTTGTTAAACAACATAAACTTATGTTCCTCAGAGACAAAAAGCACTGTCCCAGACTTCTACCCAGGAGGAGAGGAGTTGACTCTGTAGGTTGTGGATAAACATGGCCGCTTCCCTTCTCCTCCTGCCAGCCCTGTCCTAGATGGGAATGTGAACGTGACAGTGGCCCAGGCTCAGTTTCCCTGACCCTGCCCAGGTGCATCTGCCCTCAGTGCCTGTCTTCAGACCCCCTCACACTGATGACCTAGGGAGGGAATTGTTTATGCAGACTTACAGTGGAGGCCAGGGCTAAATAGCCTTGTCCTGGAGTCTGTGTCTCTGAGTGGCTGGTGGGAGAGCCTAGGGACATCTGGCCTAGGCTCCCTCTTCTGTCTGGGTGCCTGGGAGCTAGGCCTGGTGAATCTTGTCCTGTGCTGCCTTTGATGGTTGAGCAGTTCCCGGAGAGCCTCCAGAAGTATCTGGGCTGAATGAACCATCCTCTCACTGGTTCCCAGGCAGTTTTCCAATGGTGTGTCCTGAGGCTGGGGTTTTGAGGCCTGGGAATGCAGCATAACATATTGACTGATCTCTCTCTCTAGCCAAGTGCCTGTGAAGGCCAACTGTAACCAGACCATTGTGCTTGGTGACCAGATCCTTCAGAGTTCCATTTAGATCTGTTGCCAAGCAAATGAGGTCATATGCTAGGGTCCATAGCTGGGCTGCCACCTCTAATGCCCAATTTGTTTTTATTGTAGAATAAATCTGTTCTCCTTAGAAACAGCAGGTGAAAACTGGAAAACTGAGTGTGGTTTTACACTTTGCTACACTTTGAAAATTTAAATGCAGCAAACATGTAGATGCTTCAGATGTGTCAGGCGTGGTGCCAAGCACACAATTCCATCCAAAGGGTCCCTTGTCTCTGAAGATGAGGTGTTCAGTGTCTTCACTTAGAGATCTGTCACATTTTCAGGTGACTTGCTTTCCTGGGCATGTGTTAGTTTCATTTCAATTCCATTAGGGAGCATGGAGACGTTCCCAGATTGCCCGTAATATTTTTCCTTGAAAGATGTGAATGTTTCATGTTAAAACTCCACAGTCCAGGGAAGGAGGATTCCTAGCAAGTCTTGTTCCAACATGGCTATGAATGATTACTTATGAGTCCTTGGATGTTTATCTCAACCACACACTGTAGTGCTCCATAATCTGACAGCTTGTGAGGGGGGACAGCAGGTGGTGAGAACAAGGGAAGGCTGTGCAAGGCCATGAACATCATTGCCCTGTGTGGATGAAGGACACATGCATGTCACTCCTAGGGAACTTGTCTCCCAGAAGCTGCTATCACTTCCTGTCCTCCCATCCCAAACATACCATGAGCTTTGTGTCCCTCCAGGGTAGTTTTCCTTTCCTGTATGTGATGGTGCTGAGCCTGTTTAGTGGTAGTGCTCTTTGCTTGGTATACTTCAAGCAGTGTCTCCGTGCTGGGGTCCCCCTGTGCTGTCACTACCTGCTATTATGGGGCTGAACCAAACAACTGTGACTTGTTCATGCATGTGTCACCTATGGGCTGATGGGGATTTGTTCTGTTTATGGCTTGATTCTTGAAAGCATTTTTATTCATGTTCTTGTGTGTATATATGCTTTTATTTCAAAGAAAAGTGCTTCAATGTGAAATTACTGGATCATATTTCTGTTGTATGGCTACCTTAGAAATTCTTAAAGTATCTTTGGAAGCAGTTGATTAAAGCAGAGTTAAGTGGTTGGTTTTTGTTTTGTTTTGTTTTATTATGCTATACTATGCCATGCTATGTTATGTTCCACTATGTTAGGTGTTGGTTAGGATTTTGAAACTCCTTCAGCATGTTTTCAGTGCTTTCTGATTTGACTTTGAATAAGCAACCTGAGAAAATATAAGAATATAACATAATCTGACTAATTTTGCTTTGGAGAAAATTTAAAAAGGAAAACCCAGTCAGGGATGTTGGTGCACACCTATCATTCCAGTACTTAGAAGGTTGAGGCAGGGGGATTGTAGTGAGTTTGAGGTCATCCTGGGCTACAAGACAAGATGAAGACCAGCCTGAACTGCATAGCAAAACCCTTTCTAAAAACAAAAAGTAAGAAAGAAAGAAAGATGAAATAACATAAAAATGAAAAGTCAAAAGTCACCTGTCAATTGAGAATTCAAATCTTTGTGAGGTTTTCTTGAGTATGTGTTTTAGTCAACACAACTAGCATAAGATTTACCATCAGGTAAGCATTGATGTTCTGCCTGGTGTTTGCATTGTTTTAATTTTTTAATGTTTTTACTGAAATGAGTGCAGATATGCTACTGAATATACCCTCTTAAGATATGAGTAGCTCAGTATGAAGAGAATTTGATCATTCTTATTTTTTCTGTCCTAAATTTATATTTTGAACAAGAATTTGATCAAGGGATAACTATCATTTTTGAAATAATAAGAATCATATAAAGATACTCTTTTTGAGTGTCTAAAATGGTAAAATAGATTATAGATTAATAGTGATTAACATACCTTGCACTGGGATTTCTGGAATTTCTAAATGATGGATATTTTCATACATTTGTAAAATTATTTACAAATTTTAACACATGGTCTCACTAATTTTCTAAGTTTCCCAGGCTAGGCTTAAATCTTTCCTCATTCTTCCTCACCCTCCCAGAGTGCTGGGATTACAGGTGCACATTATCCTGCATTGGCAATTGATAGCAATGTTGTGTATTCATGGAATAAAATTTTCAGCTTCGGTTTTTAGACACTTTGCAGAAAGAGTTGATCTAGTTAAGCTATCTGCTACTTTACTAGTCTGCAGTTTCTTTCACGGAGAGTAAGACTGAAAATCCCATTAACAGTTTTGGATTCTCTGCTTTTAAACTGTGGTCAGCATGTGCTTCACCCTAATTGCCTTCTGCACTGGGACTGAGGTTTGGTGTCCTTGAAGCACATTCGCTCTTTATTTGATCCTTCTTAGAATTCGATTGTTGTTTGAATTCAGACCCCCAGAATGTTGTGAAAGTTAAAGCTACTTGGGGCACACTGCACTCCCGAAGGCCAGGCCAGTGTAAAACATTATTTTCCCTGCAGTCCTACTTTCCAAGGGTTTGTTTTGGTTTTTGGATATTGATTTTTGATTCTAATTTTTGCTCTGTTCATCAGTGTGTCTGTCCCTGATGTCTGTGGGTCAGTGACATCAAAGGAAACCACACATCCATTAAGGGTCATATTTCATTTTACTTAGGGATGCAGCCATTTTCTTTGGTGTCCTCAAACTAACCCTACAGTGTATATTCTTGTGAGTAACTACTTTCCATTATTTAGTCTTTTAAGCAAAATATGCTCATCATGTTGCTTCTACTGAAGGAAACTGTAGCAGTTATGAGCGTGTGTCTTATTTCAGGCTCCATACCTTGACCAGCCTGCAGTGTCCCCATTTTCTGAACTGCTCCACAGCTGTGGTGGGTCCACATGCGGCAGTTGAGATCTGCACCTGAGTGGAAGACATCCAGTCAAATTGGGCTCTGCAACAGGATGACCTTCTTGAACAAAGGTCCCATGAGGGAAATAGGGGGCCTCAAACCTGCAGGGAGGAGCTCTGGCAGCAGAGCCTTTCCAGGCATCTCCTGTCCAGCCTGCAAGCTGTGCTGCTTTGCTGAGAAGCTCACTCATAGATCAGCAGGCCTGAATCTGGGCCTTTCTTGACATAGTTCCTGCTAGGAATCATGGTGTCCAGCACCTCTGCCTGGTCCATCTTCCCCACCTTCAGATCTCAGCAGAGATCTGCACAGCTTTGGGCTTCCTCTTCCAGGCTGCCACTCTATGTAGAAACTTCAGGTGTGAAATCTGTGACTATGAAACTCAACCTGTATATATTTAACCTGGAAATTCAACATCTAAGACTTCATTATAAAGAATGAGGCTGACAACACCCATATTCTCTTCTTACTCAGCTTAGCTGTGAATAGTTAGAAACCACTGAATGTAACACAGCAGAGCTGCTGTGTCAATTATAAAATTACAGCCACTGAAAATGCAGCAAGAAGGCCATGTCTCAGGCCATGTCCCCGGTGTTACCTGAGATGACAGAGAGTTTATGGCCTGGCCCTGTCTGTACCCAGGAGTGAAGACACAGGGGCCCATGCAGCAGGTAAGGACAGGAGAGAGGGTCTCATCGATGGCAGACCATGATCCAGGGGGTATGCCTATATCTTTTTTGTCCATTTTCTTATATAATTGAATTAATTATAGTGCTCTATTCAATATTACTTCTATTCAGTTTAGTTAACAACAAATAGTGGCTAATTTCTTGAATAGGTAAGTGAAAATGGATGATTTAATTACATTATATATAATGAAATTCACAGTACATACTTAGAGTATCTATCTGTGTGTGTGTGTGTGTGTGTGTGTGTGTGTGTGTGTGTAAAGGAGTCTTGATATTCAGAAAGGCAAAACTCTGTTTATCACTATCTCTAACACATGAGGTCATGCAGAGTCCTTCCACGGTGTAGTGGTGCTTGAAGCCACCCTAGAAGCCACTATGTGCATCTGTGCCTGCTACTGCCAGAGGAGAGCAAGAGATTTGGTTCAGTGTTTGTTTTTCCAGCAAGGAAGTCCTGAATCTTCCTGCTTCCAGGCAGCTCAGGGAGTGAGCAGCATGCAGAGGAGCCCAGCACTGCCTGCCTTACACCTCTTTCCCCCACTATATCCATGCTGCAGCCCTACCAAGGTGCAGCCAAGACTCTGCCTCCTCAGCCCCAGGATCCTCAGTTCTTGGGTCCTGGCCTCAGCCTCCACCAGGCTTCAGTTGCTGCCATGTGTTCAGCTGACAGAGTGGGTGGGGCACACTCTCAGCCCCACATACACAAAGATCACTGACCACACTGACCCTTCTAGTCTGCAAATTTTGACTGAGGCTTTGGCATTGGAACAATAACAAAATTGTCATTACCTTTTCTTTTTGTTCTTTTTTTAGTGGTTTCTTTATTTATTTAAACATATATTTAAAATTGAATTTTGCAAAAAAAACTTTATTTGTCTTTTCATGCCCCAATCAATTGAAGTTCTTACAAATTTTTACAGCACTTCAAACCCATGTGCTTGAATGCTCAATCTGCAGCTTCGTAGCATGGGGGAAACAAAGTAGAAACTGAATTTGGGGATTTTTTTTGCCTTCTAGCACCTTGAGAAAAAACTTGATGCATGTGTTTTTACCTCCAAAATATAGGCTTCAGTACCAACTGAACCTGCCAGGACAAAATGAGTTTCCTGCATTTATTTCAAACAATCTCATTTCCCCTGAACTGGATAAGCACATTGTCTAAGATTTCTTATGCCCAAACTTGAAAAATAAGTTCCAGTAGACAAGAGGCTGCTACCCATCCTGAAATCATGATGGGATTTTAAGTAAACATGTAGTCCAACCCACACCCTGGCAGTCATGAGCTGAGAGAGGGGCAGATGGCTTGTGCAGATAGAAACACCTAGAAATAGTCAACCAGCAGCTGCAACAAGCAGGGAGCAGAGCTGCTGAGCCTTCACTGCAGGGTGATGTAATGGTGTGGTAGGTTTTGCCCTGAGTTTACTGATGTGGCCTGGTAAATACAGGTTGTTGCAGGGATTATCCTTCCAAAGGAAAATCATGTACATGTATCATTTATTTGCCATTTTCTTTTGCATTTATGGAATCTGCATGCATGAGATTTTATGCCTCTGCCATTGCAGACCCATTCATGGGCATTATTCCCATGTCTTGTCAAGGGCTAGTTTATTTACACAACATGCAGAGCACTTTTCTCAGCCTTGTTTCTCCAGACCTGTGCATTTTCAATTATTTCTTCAAAGGAAGCTAAACAATTTAGTTTGAGAAAACTTTAACTTTGTTGCTGTTCTTCTGTGTGACTTCCTTGCTGCCAGACCTGAAAAAGGCAGTGAGTTGGACCTGCTGGATGATTATCCCCAGAGGGACATGCTTTGCACAGCTGTGCCAGGAAGGGCTGCTCATTAGTTGACTGGGTACCCTGACATCCAAATGTCCTTTCCCCAAGCTGGTCTTGGTTTTGGGAAGCATTGGATTGCAGTAGAGACTCCTTGTGCACTGGCTGGCTCTTGGAAAGCCTTGTGCTGCCATGAGGTTGTCGGTTCCTAGACCTTCACCTCTGTGGCCCTGGGGCCAGTTAGTTCCAGCAACCATGCACAGCATCCTCCAGGTAGCTCTCCTGTGCACCCTCTATGTGGAGGCTAGGGAGGGTCCCAGTTCCTTTCTGCTTCAAACAGTACTGTGAATCAAACACTTGAACAGAAATTTTGAAAAGTTGTGCAAGTTTCTCTTTAGGAGAAATCTCTGTTCTTAGCCCTGCATGCTCCAGGGACACCAGTGTATAGCTCTGATGGGAGCTTCGTGTCAAGGTTCTGCTCTGCACCCCATAATTTCATGTGTGCTGTTAAGCATCTGCTTTAGAACCTGCCATTGAATGGGGACACAGCACATCTCAGGGATCCGTCCCCTGCCTGCTTCAGCTTTGGGAGACTCAACATTTTCTGTACTTGTTGGCCATGTGTGGTGATTGCCTTTGAGTTACAAGAATTTGTCACTTCTCTCACAAAGTGGACTCTTGAGACATCTTTTACACCTGTAATAACAATCATCTATCTGAATATTGGTTGTACAGAAAAGTTTCCTGCTGTGGTCTCTACATTAGTCTTGTTTCTGTTTTTCAAATGCCATGTATCAGAACTTTCAATCTCCATTCTGTCACTGAAATCATGGGAAAGCTTTTCCAACATGAAAAGATAAGTATATACACAATGGTCTCTACATTTTCCCTGTAGTCTTTGTCTATCTGGTATTTTCTCTTCTATCAAAGAGCAATAGCAGCCAGTCTCCTCCAGTAATGTTTGGCCAAATAGAATCTGATGCACTGATATGAAAGATTCAGAGTAGCTAATCACATAGAGAGAAATGTTAGAAGCACATGGGGACTAGCAGGAGAGTACAGGGCTATGGATGGGTCCAAAACAGCAGAAAGCTGAAACTCGACAGATGTGAATATTGTATAAATTGGCGATGCGCTTATGACAGGGCTACTGGGTTGACCATGTTGAAACTAATAAAATCCTAACTGTTAATTTAAATTAACTTAGAATGTAATGTTTAGAAGAATTACATAAGAGTAGAAATGCAAACTTAAAGAAATACAAGGGGTGCAAGGGGAGGGAAGGGAAAGGCAATACTTTGCAGGACTTGGCCCTATGCAGAGCTCAGGATGTCTACCATGGTGTCAGCAACAGCCCCAGCTCTGAAATTCATGAAGTCCTGGTACTGAACTGGGCATAGCTTTCACATTGATCCCAGAGCTGGTGAGGTCACCGGAGGCTGAGCTTGCACAAGCTCAGCAAGAAGGACTTGAGCTCAGTCAGGTACCAGCCATGCCTCAGAGGAGGGATAAAAATCACCAACTGTCCTTGATCCTTGCAGACCCCAAAGCCTCCCAAGGCCTCTCAAAGACAATTCTGTGCACAAATTCACCCCAGAAAAGCTTCCTGTTCTGCCTCGCCCCACTCACTTGTGCATGCCTCATTATTGCAGAAGGCCCCAAATTTGAGAGTCTTTCTCTATGTAAAGTTACACATGCCCTCCAGAGAATAATAGAACAAGGCCAAACCTTGCTTACTGTAGTTCTCATCTTCAGTGAGTTCAGGTTGTTCCAAAAGACTCAGTTTAGTTTGGACTGGGTGTCCCAACTTGGTAAGCAGCACCTTCAAGGAGTCAGTAAAGGAAGCACTGGTCCTAGGGAGGACAGCTGTAAGCAGCAGTACTGGTCCGGCCTGCCTCCCAAACTGCCCTCCCAAGGCATCCTGTGGAGTTTGACACCAGCCTCTTGTTCCAGCTACAGAAAGCCCAGCCCCAGCCATCACTGTGCCCTGAATGGGGCAATGCTGAACCAGGCAGCCCTCACATGCTAATGGAAGTCCCTGGACAGTGCTGTAACCACCTGTCCTCCATTCTTCAGGAAGCCTGAAATGCATCTCCCTTTCCCGATCTCATGGCATGTTGCCTCTGTGAGAAAGAGAGTGGTGTATTTAGGGTTACTCTACTCATGGGTACTCTACAGGGTGCTGCTCTCTAACTATCTGAGAAGTGCAGATGGAGGGTGTCCTGCCTGCCTTTTGTTCATCTTCAGTTCATATAGTGAGGCATCACTCCATTCTGTGTGCCTTCCCATGACATCCCTCCTCTATTTTTTGTCCCCATGTACAGAGGCCAGGAACATAGTCTATAATATTGGTAGTATTTGGTCCAAGTTGATTGTGTGCCTGGACAAAATGAAAGCACAGGAGAGCAATGGTTACATCTGCTCTTGGCATTACTTCATGGTCAGTGCCTGGTACACTCATGATTTAAAGCACCCTCCAGCTCTTCCATGATGTCTGTGTGGACCTGAGTCCTCTGGTATCCCCCAGAGATTACTGTTTTGCATACCATAGAAGCCCATGGAATGGCTCTGTGGTGTCCTTCACAGTGAAGAGAACAGCTTCACCGAGGCAAGGGCTCCTTGGTAGGAGGCAAAGCATCCTCATAGGAAAGAAAAAACAGCAGTGTAGCCAGGGTGCCATTTCTGAGGAAAAAGACCTGTGTTTAGACCCAACTGCTTCTTCTGACTTCCTATGTAAACCTAGGTAAAACATCATGCACTATACAGGTCATACTGTCATCTGCTTGCTAGGGACATCTTCAGAGTGGTGAGATGACATTTGTGAAAATTGGCAGCTGGTATCCCAGGTGCATAGTGTATAGAAATAGAGGAGAAATCCAGAAAGGGCTGGGATGGAGGTGAATACAGTGCACGCTGGGCTGGTTCCTCCTGCCTGGTCGTGGAAATGACACTCACCTCTGGACGTGTTTCCCTGGTTGCACCATGAGGAGACAGAAGTTCATCAGTTTGGCCATCCTTATGTTCCTTAAGCAGTGCAATTGCTTCTATGTATTGGTATTTTAACCTCAAGTGCAGAAAGTTATTGACATCTCATAGAATGACCCCTGTGTACAGCCTGGAGAGAGATAGCAATCAACAATGTTCTAAATGTGGTCAGCCAGACTATAGCAGTAGATTTGCAGTTGGATTTTAAAAAAAACACCTAGTGAAATCAGTTGAGGTTTGAGTCTCTGTAATCCCCATGCTCTACCAGACTAGGGCAAGAGGGTCACATATTTGAACCCAGACTAAACAACTTAGGTGCACAGTGAGACTCCGTGTCAAATTTAAATTTCAAAAACTAAAAGGGGGTGGGGATGTCGCTCTGTGGGAAGGCCCTCAGTTCAACTCTTCTATATAAAAACAAAACTTATTACCTTGTGAAGAAGCTCAATCAAGAGGATTCTACAACTTCCTTGGTGCAATATGGAACAAAATTCCCCTAGGAATCTTAAGCCATGATTGTCCAAATCGATGTGAGATTCAGTAATTTGTAAGAGAAAATGAGTCAAGTTGTAGGCAATTTTTATTCATCTTCAAGAAGCAGAGGTGAGGCCATGTCCTGCTGTTGTGCTGTCTGCTAAGATGTTATGGGGATGCAGTGTCCCCGTGGGAACACCATAGCTTGTAGAGCTGCATTTGCCAGAGGTCATCATGAAGCTCTGTGCATAGACACTGTATATGCAGACCCATGGACAGTAACTGGTCCTACCCAAGCTTCTATGACCATGACTGAAAAATTCCATTGCTAAGAATCTAACACACAAAATGAGATTTACAAAGGTGGATGCTTCCTATGGGATAGAGCCTGACAGTACTCTGTCTCCACATCCTAGATGCAGTCCATGAGGAGCTGTTCCCTGAGACACACTCCCCACCCAACAGTTAAAACACTCAGGCTGACCCTAAAATGAGACCGAAAGAGTAGCACCTAGGAGGGAGGCCACTGTTCCTGGATGGAACAACAGCCACTATGTCCTATATTATTCACTCATATTGCATTGTGTATTTAACCACAATATGTATTTCTTGCCCCAGAAAAGAATACTGGATAATTTAGTAAATCTGTGATTGACTAACCAAGGACATTAGCTTAAGATTCTGCCTTCTCACAAAAAAGCAACATTAAAAAGCAGTATCCAGCATCCTCTGGCTGAAGAGAAACTTGATAGCATTGATGTGGAAAATGTAGCAGCGGTAAATTATGAGGACATAAGATGAGTGGTGGCTGGGATGGAGCAGGATGGTGAAAAAAAGAAAACACCTTTCTGTACAAAATTGAGGAGGAAAATGTTCTGGAAGTGGACAGTGTTGAAATTTGCAAAACATTGAGAATACACAAAATGCTACCAGGCTGATTATTTTAAACATGACTGAAATCTTAAACTTTATTTATATTAGTTCCATCACTGCCATACCTCTGGGAAATAAGGGTAGCAATGAATACACTGATAAGTAAATCTGTAAGAGAGTGGATTGGCAGGTGTGGGTCAAGGGTTCCCTGCAGGTAGAACTCAAGAGATGACTCCTGCTGTGGAGCCCCCAGCACCTGAATCCGGGTGCTGTATCTTGCTCTGGGGCCAGAGCTCGTTAGGGAGCTGCAGGTGGAGCTGGCACGAGTTCTGTGGGTGCAACTTCAGCATACACTGGAATTGCCTCTGCAGTTGCAAGAGGAGAAAACATCACTGACTTTTCAGGGACTTCTCAGGACCAAACCTTGCCACTGCCTCTCAGAGGCACCTGTGTGCATGAACACAGCCCCAGTAAAGCCTCCCAGACTGCATCCCAAAAATGACTGCTGAGCGGCTCATGTTCCAGGGTCTCCCATCACCTGGACACTTTGCTGAGTTCCCTAGAACATTCCCTACCCTAAAGGCCACAGCCCACATTCCAGGGCTCCTTACCCTGTGACTTAGGCTCCAGGATCTTAGGAGGCTCCAGATGGTCCATGAGAAGCTTGGCCTGGGGATCCACCTTGGAGTTCAGCTCCAATGAGGAGTCAAGGACAGGAGATGTGGACCTGGGGCAGACAGGGAGGCAGCAGAGTGAGAGGTCTTGCCTCTCATCACACACTACCTACATAGGTAACCTTGGGAGGGCACATGGACCTCTAGCCCAGCAAGGGCAGGATCCGCTCCCACTGTCTCCCAACTACAGTGTGGAACTGTGGGCCTTGGGGGCCCTGAGAGGCTGACAGAATGCTCCATAGGAGGCAGTCCTTGCTTAGTGGTATGACACCACTCCCTTCCTCAGGGAAGCCTGACACAGTGTCTCTCTGCCCTTCCCCAATACAGGTCAGCTCAACAAAGCCAAAGACTGATATCTGCCATGTTTTTGCACTCAAGGGCCCAGGGCTGGTGCTCCATGAATTTCTGAGAAGTGAGGGATCATCAGTGTCTGTACTGCTTTTCTGTGTTTAGGTCAGGCAAACATCTCTTGCCTAGTTCTCTTTGCCTCTGTACAACTCCTCCTGCATGGTCTGTACCCACATCTAGGGAGGCCTGGAACCCAGAAAATCTGCTTTGAGGTGAACAATGTCTGTTCTACTGCCAATGCTGACTTGTGACCTCCAAAGAACATTAAAACTCAAAAGGGCAGTGTTTTTACCTGTTCTACTTACAGGACCATGGACAATACCCGGAAAAGTGTGTTCACACAAGGTGTATTCATGTGTATTTGTGGCTTGATGACATCCACCCACTTTCCAATGATACCTGTGGGCCATGGACACTTTGCCATCCCCAAGAATTCCTGTCCTAAGCACACTCCGAACACCCTCGAGTGACTCTCCAATCTCCTTTCCAATGAATAGAACAGCTTTCTGCAAGTGTGGATCAGTGGGGAAGGGGTGGAAGGCCATCCCTGGGAATCAGCATAGCCTCTGGTCTTCATGGGGCTAAGGCCACAGCTGTCCCCTTCCCATGGAGCCCCCATTTCCTCCTCAGTTACCCTGCACTCTGCACCCACTCAGCACCCCTCTTTCAGTGTTGTAAACTAAGGTTCAGCTGCTTGCTCATGGCCACGAATTGAATGCACAGGTGGCTAAATTCCAAAGGGCTGCTCAGGTAAGAACTTACCTTCCCAGTATCTGAACTTTTCCTGGACTCAGTGTCTGTGAGTGGCTGGTGGTTGAGCCTAGGGATAACTGTCCTGGGCTCCCTCTTGTCTCTGGGAGCCTCTGGCCTGGGGCTGGTGAGTCCTGGCCTGAGCTGCCCATGATGGTTGGGTGTTTACAGGTGAGGTCTCTGAAGCATCTGGGCCAAGTAACCCATCCTCTCATATGTTCCTATGTAGTTAATGACACAGGGTCCTGATACTTGAGCTGTGAGGCCTGGGAAAGCAGCACAGCATGTTCCCTATTCACTCTCTCAAACCAATAGCCTGTTATGGCCAACTGTTACCAGAATAAGGTTCCTGGTGAACAGAGCCTTCTGAGTTCTGTTTGGACCTGTCCCCAAGGAAGTGAGGTAATGTGCTGTGGTCCACAGTTGATCCTCTCCCTCTGATGCCTCCTTTATTTTTATTGTGAGCTCATCTTTGTCCTCCTTAGAAACAGCAAGTTAAAAACTAGAAATATATGTGTGTTTTTAGACATTTCTGCACTTTGAAGATTTTAATGCAACAAACATGTAGATGTTTCAGAAGTGGCAGGCAGGGTGCCAAACACTCTTTTCCATCCAAAAGATCCTTTCCTTTGAGGATGAGGTGCACAGTGTCTTCATGTAGAGATTTCACAAATTTTATTTTGAATGTGTTTTGTGGGCTTATTTTATTTTTATGTCAATTTCATTAAGGAACATGGAGATGTTCCCAGAATTCCCACTATAATTTTCCTTGAAGGATATGAAATGTTTCATGTTATAACACCCAAGTGTCCAGGGGAGGAGGATTCAAAGCAAGTTTTACATTCACATGCCTATGAGTGATCACTTATTCATCATTAGATGTTTCCCTCAGCCACACACTATAGTGCTCTGTACTCTGACATTGTGTGAGGAAAGACAGCAGGTGGTGAGTGCAAGGGGAGGCTTTGCAAGGCTGTGGACATCATCACCCCGTGCCAATGAAGGACACATGAGCATCACTATTAGGGAACCTGTCTCCTAGCCACTGTTTTACTTCCTGTGCTCCAATCCCAAAAATACCATGGGTTTTGTGTCCCTGCTGGGTAGTTTGCCTTTCCTAGCGGTGATGGCTCTGAGCCTGTTCAGTCTCGATGCTCTTGGTTGGTGTCCTTCAAGCAGCATCTCTGTACTGTGCTCCCCCTGTGCTGCTTCTTATTGTTGGTGGATCTACCACACAATCTCGTGAGGCTGAACCAACCAAGTGTGGCTTGTTCATGCATCTGCCACCCATCTGCTGATACCATTTGTTCTGTTTCTGGGTTGGACCTGGAAAGCCAGCTGCCATAGCCATTCTTATGCATGGTCTTGAGTGGACACAGACTTTTATTTCAAAGAAGAATACTTAGATGTGAAATTGCCAGATTATAAATCCTGTGTATGGTTAAATTAAAAATTGTTAAGGTACGCTTGGAAGCATTTTTTAAAATCAGAGTTAGGTGTTTGTTTTCAGTTTGGTACTGGGGATTGAACTTATGACCAAGTGTGCACTTACACTGCTGAATTGAACCTCTATCCCTGTCTTCTTATTTTGTTTTACTTTATTTTGTTGTGTTTTTAATGCTATATTTTGTTGTGTTATGTTATGTTATGTAATGTTATGTTATGTTACACTATGTTTTCTGTTGGTGAGGATTTTGAATTTCCTTCAGTGTATTTTCAGTCCTTTCTGATTTCATGCATAACTCACCTGATAAACTATGAGAATATCACATTATCCTGGGTAGTTTTATTTTGGAGATAATTTAAAAAGGAAATGAGAGCCAGGTTTGGTAGTAAACATCTGTAATGCCAGAAGTTACAAGGCTGAGATAGCAAGATTGCTGTGAATTGAGGTCAGCCTAGGACACAACGTGAGTTCAAGGCAGTCTGAACTTAATAGAACAATGCTGTCTCAAAAATAAAAAATAAATCAAAAGGAAAATACATTTTAAAAGGTTAAAAAAAGAGACAAAAATCATCTATCAATTGACAAATCAAATCTTTGTGAATTTTTCTTACATATGTACTTTAATCAGCACACTGAACATTAGGTTTACCATCTGGTAGACATTGATCTACTGCCAAGAAGTTGAACTGTTTCAATTTGTTTGACCTTTTAACTGAGATGAGTGTAGATATGCTACTAAATGTACCCTCTCAGGATTTGGAGAGCTTAGTATGAAGAGAATTTGATGGTTCTTTTCATTTTTGAACTAAATTTATATATGTAAGTAGCATTTGAGCAAAGGGTTACATTACTGTTTTTTTTTTGAAAAACTTCCTTGTCTTATTTTAATGTAATTCATGTATATATTACTAAATATTACTAATTCATATACTATTACTAAAAATAACATATAAAATATGCTATTTTAAGTCTATAAAAGGATAAATATACAAAATAATAATGAGAGAATAACATTAGATAATGTATTTTGCACAATGATCTCTTAGATTTTTAAATGATCTATATTTTCATACATTTGTAAAATTTGTTAATGTTTTTACAAATTTCAAAGCAATGATCTCACTAAGATTGTGAGTTTCCCAGGTCAGGGTTAAACCTTTCCTTATTCAGTCCCCCTCCCATCCCGGAATGCTAGGATTGCAAGTGTACATTATCGTGAGTTGGTAATCAGCAGTAATTTTGTGCATTCATACAATGTAATAATTGGCTTTGATCTTTAGACACTTTGCAGAAAGAGTGGATCTAGGTAAGCTATCTACTACCTTCCTGACTGGCAGTTTCTTTCACAGTGAGTAGGATTGAAAATCCCATTAACACTGTTGGTAGATTCTCTGCTTTGTAACTGTGGTCATCATGCACTTCAGAATATGCATGCAAATGCCTTCTGCACTGGGACTGAAGCTTGGTGTCCTTGAAGCACATTCTATATTTTTTTATCCCTCATGGATTTTGATGATTGTTTGAATTCAAACCCCAAGAAAGGTGTGAAAGTTAAAGCGACTTGGGTAACAGGGCCCTCCAGAAGGCCAGGACAGTGTAAAATATTATTTTCTCTACCATCAGGCTTTCCAAGTTTTTTTGTTTTGCATTCAACTTCTACAGATTGAATACTGAAGTTTGCACTTAGCTCCATGACCTTTCACATTTAAAATTCTTTTAATTTTCATCCAGGTTCTTGATGAGTGGCTATATTGCTGAGGCTGTCTTTAAATTTGTGGTGTTGCTGCCTCAGCCTTCCAGATTGCTGGCATTACAAGCACACCACCAGACCTGGTTTCATCATAGTGCTCTTAAAAACTCCTTGGCTGAGCAAGGAATGTTGAAAATGCCTGTGATGCCTGCACTCAGGAGTCTGAGGCAGCAGGATTCCTGGGAGTTCCAGACAAGCCTCCAACACACTCTGAGTTCAGCTCAGGCCAGAGCTACACAGGAAGAACTTGACCAAAAAAAGAAAAAGAAAAAGGAAGAATACTAGAGAAAATGGAAGCAAACTAAAGCGGAGGGGAAGGAGAAAGGGAAGGGAGGTGAGGAGAGGAGAGTAGAGGAGAGGAGGAGAGGGGGAGAGGGGGAGAGAAGGGGAGGAGAGGAGAGGAGAGGAGAGGAGAGGAGAGGAGAGGAGAGGAGAGGAGAGGAGAGGAGGAAAGGCAGGGAGGGGAGTGGAGAGGAGAGAACCCCAGAAGCAAAGCTTGCAGCTTGTCAGCCTCTGGTCATGATGTCAGTGATGGGTTTGTCATGTCTGTACTTTGCTGTGCTGAGATTCATTCCTCCTACACATGGTGTGTGAATGGTTCTTATCATGAAACGATGGTGACCTTTTGAATTTCTCAAAGTGATTTTACCAAATCTCTTGAGGGGTTAGCTGTGCCTCATGCTGTGAATGTGGCAAGTGGCACTGAATGATTTGTGCAAGTGGAAACATTCTAGCACCACTGAGGATGAACCCAGTGTTTATTGTGGTGTTTAAATTTTGCATGTGCTGGTGAATTTAGCTGATGAGCATTTAGTTGAATATTTTTGTGTATGTTCATTAAGAATATTCGCCATTAGAGTATTACCATTTTTTAATGCATAATGGTCTGGATTTGTTATGAGGGTGACTTCATCATCTACAAGGAGTTGGGGGTGGTTCCCTTCCCTTGAAAGATGTGAAAGATGATTAGTATTTATTCTTTTTCAAAATTTTATTTTGAAGGTAGTAAAATACAAAAGAGCAAGACAGAACAAACAAATGGAGACAAGGGGCTGGGGATTTAGCTCAGTGGCATAAGCACCTGCCTTGCAAGCAGGCAGTCGTGAGTTCGATCCCCAGTACTGATAAAAACAAAAAAGAGCAACCCCCCCAAAAAAAAACAAACAAAAAACCCCCAAAAAACAAAAAACAAAAACAAAACAAACAAACAAACAAACAAACAAAAACAAATGGAGACAATGCAGTGAAATTGGTACAGAAATTCACAACAGGGTACCACGATAACAAGTAAGAGGTACGATAGTATATCTGGTTATCTTCAAAATAATTTTCCACTCAATATGTTATAGCATAATCAAACCAAAAAAAGAACATTTAAAAACCAGTCTAAATAGAATATTGAATAGAGCAAAACAACTAATCATAACAAAGCAAAAGATTAAAGACATTTGTTTTCAAACAGAAGATAGAGGGAAATCCCCCGTATTTTCTATATTGCACACAGTCATATTTCCAAAAGGTGCTCAGAACTCAGCCTCCTGTTGCTCACCAGGGGGTGAACAAGTAGGATGTATGGTTCTCAGTCCATGCACCGGTAGCCTCACTGGAGATGGTGACTGGTTCTCCTCCTGGATGCCACCAGGGGTACTTGCCAGTAAGGCCTGAGAATTTTTTTCTTGCTCAGGTGCCTGAGTCCCAACATGGCCAGATCCAGTATTTATTCTTTAGTATACACTTCATAAAAGTCAGCAGGGCATTTATTGTATCCTGGTGTTTATTGTTGTTATCAAGCAGTTATGATTGTTGATCCATTGCCTATGTTTGTTATAGCTCTGTGAAATGGTGGGTTTTCTCCTGAGGGTGTGGGTCAGGGACACCAAAGGAGATCATGTACCCATTAAGGGTCATGTCTCATTTTACTTAGGGACATAGCCATTTATTTTGTATCTTCAAACTTCCCCTACAGTATATATTTTTGTCAGTAATCTGTTAAGTTATTTAGTCTTTTAATGCACATT
This sequence comes from Cavia porcellus, assembly GCF_034190915.1. Classification (NCBI taxonomy): domain Eukaryota; kingdom Metazoa; phylum Chordata; class Mammalia; order Rodentia; family Caviidae; genus Cavia; species Cavia porcellus. Next base: position 3,635,202 of record NW_026947536.1, read on the forward strand.
GATGCAGGGTGCAGTTACTCCTTGAGGACACTGGGGCAGGCTAGGACCAGGTCTCTTATTTCATGCTTTTTACCCTTACCTGCCTGAGGAGTGTCCCCACCTTCTCACTTGCTCCCTGTAAACACCTGTCCTGCTCCACAGCTGTGGTGAGTCCACATCGGCAGTTGAGATCTCACCTGGGTGGAAGACGTGAGGTTAAGGTGGGCTCTGTAACAGGCTGACCTTCTCATACAGAGCTCCCCTGAGTGAGACAAAGGGTCTCAGGCCTGTAGGGAGTATCTCTGGCAGCAGGGCCATTCCAGCCTTCACTTATGCACCGTGCTGTGTGTGCAGCTTTGCTGAGAAGCTGACTGATGGATCAGGAGGCCTGGACATGGGCCTTTCTTGCCCATGATTACCTACTAGGTACCCTGGGGTCCTCCAACTCTGCCTGGTCCATCTTCCCTCGACTTAACATCTCCACAGAGACCTGAGCATTCCCGGGCTTCCCCTTCTAGGCTCCAACTCTGTGTTTAGTTCTAGTGTGAATTCCAAGACCAGGAAATTCAATTTACATACATTTAACCTGGAAATTCCACTTCTCATGCCTCAGTATAATAAAATGTGATTGACAGACACCTGTAATCTCTGCTTCCTCAGTTATGAGTGTGGATAGTTAGAAACCATGAGTGTCAAAGATCCAATCCAAAAATAGGCATCTGAGATAAATACGCAATTATCAGATGAAGAAATGCAAATGGAAAATAAACACATGAAAATATGTTCATCATCATTGGTCATTAGAGAAATGCAAATTAAAACCACACTGAGATGCCATCTCTCTCCTGAAAGAATGGCCAGGATCAAGAAAACCAACAACAACAAATGCTGGAGAGGCTGTGGGGAAAAAGGAACTCTCGTGCACTGTTGGTGGGAGTGTAGACTGGTACAGCCATTGTGGAGGTCTGTCTTGAGATTTCTCAAAAATTTAGGATTGGAAATCCCATTTATTCCAGCTATTCCACTTCTAGGCTTATTTCCAGAAGAACTGAAAGCATCATACTACAGTGATATATGTGCACCTATGTTTATAGCAGCACTATTTGTAATCGCCAGATCTTGGAAACAACCCAAGTGTCCATCAACTGAGGAATGGATAAAAAAGTTGTGGTATTTCTATACAATGGAGTATTATTCAGCTATAAAGAAGGATCACATTGAGATATTTATCAATAAATGGGCGCAGCTTGAGACTATACTCATAAGTGAAATAAATCAATCTCGCATGTGTGAATACCGAATAGTTTCCCTAATGTAAGTAATGTTTCAAATATATAAAAATATGTGGTAATCATGATTCCCCATTATGTGGCCTTGAAGCCTTATAAAGATTTCACTTATTAATTGTAATGTCTTTATTCTGGGCTTCTTGATATGGAAATATTTGAAGCTATAGTATATGAAGTTTTATCCAAATATTTCAAGGAAAAAGACAGACACTATGGTAACTACTATTAAGTTGGGTTATTTGGTGGTGAAGCACTAGGTTGCTGAAACAGTCATGCTTTGACCTGTATTGTTATATTGTTATGTCCTGTTTTATCTCAATCTCTCCGTTATTCTTTTAAAAAATTATTTAGTTATTTCTTATGTTTGTTTTAATTAAGGGGAAAAATTTAAAAAATTAGCAGGATATATAATAGTAACTTTTTTGATTTCCTATTAACTTGTTTTGAAGTCCTTTAATACTCTCATGATCTTGTTTTGACTGATTAGACTCTGTTCCATTCTGTATGATAGTATCAAGTTTGAGGGTATAGGCAACTACTTTGAAGGCAATAAGATTCACTCAGATGTACATTCTGGTTTGACTATTGTCTCCTTTGGAAGTCCTGTAATGCTTACAATGCTTAAGTTTTATTGGTCTTGTTCTCTACTGTTTTGTTCAATGTTATAATACCTAATGAGATATACAATTCTTTTTAAGGAAACAAGAGACATTATGGTCACCATTGTTGATAACCTTGTACTCTGTTTTCACATCATGTGCTATGTCTATCCTTGGTTTTGACTGACAGCTTTGTTTTGCCATATTTGACTTTATTCTCTCCCCCCCCCCGAAAAAGTAATAAGAACTAAGGAATAATAAAACCCCAAATGTGTAAATTTTGTTATAAAAAAGAGAAGGAAAAAAGTGCTCTAAAAGATACAAGAGCAAGTGTGTTTAGGGGTGTTAAATAGCTGACTATATTAATGTTTTTGGATCATTGAACACAGCTGTTTGCAGTCTTCCTGTTTGAATGTCCAGTTTGTATTCTTTGATACTGTGATTTGAGCAACTATTTCTAAGATGATAATATGTATTCTATTAACAGGTGATTTCTTACATTTTTTTTTTTTTTTGCAGTTCTGTATTACGTGTACCCTTACACCGCTTTGTTTTGTTTTGTGTTTTTCTCTTTTTCCTTTTAAATAAAATTAAAAAAAAAGAAACCATGAATGTGTCACAGCAGAGCTGCTGAGTCAATTATAAAATTACAGTCACAGAAAATGCTGAAAGATAGCCTTGTCCTAGGCTGCTGAAAATGTGGAAAGAAAGTCAATTCCTTGGCCATGTCGCCAGTCCTACCTGAGATGATAGAAGTGCTCATGGGGTCGCCTCTCTCCACCCAGCAGTGAACAGACAAAGACCCAAATTGCAGGCCAGAATAAAAGAGAGGACCACCTGGAGGGCAGTCCATTGATTTTGGGCCTTGGTGGAGTTTTTTCTATTTTCCATTCCATTACATTATTTATATTGTTCTATTCAATATTCCTTTTATACAATTCAGTGAATATTTAATAGTGGCTAATTTTTTGAATGGGTATGTGAAAATGGATGATTTAATTTCATTATACATATTGAAAGTTATGCACAATACAGACACTTTGAATACAACTATATATATATATATATATATATATATATATATATATATACACACACACACACACAAAATAAGGAGATTTGATATTCAGCAAGCCAACACATCGTCCATGACTAACTTTTAAAAATTCCAACACATAAAGCCACGAGGATCCCACTGTGGTGTGTGCTGCTGCCCTCCCTACCTTAGAAGCCATCATGCTCACCTGTGCCTGCAACTGCCAGAGGACAGCAAGAGTTTTTTTCATAGTCTATTTTTCCTGCAAGGAAATCCTGAACCTTCCTGCTTTCAGGTAGTGCAGGGAGTGTGCAGCATGCAGAGGAGCCCAGCACAGCCTGAATTATACCCCTTTCCCCCACCACATCCATGCTGTAGCCCTGCAGGCACTGGAAGACATAGCAGCCAGGATGCAGCAAAGACTGCCACCTCAGCCCCAGGGACTTCAGTTCCGGGGTCCTGGTCTCAGCCTCAACCAAGATTCAAGTACTGCCCTGCATTAATCTCACTTAGTGGGCTGGGCACAACCTCTAGCCTTCAGGAGAGGAAGACTACTGAAACAGTGACCCTTCCAATCTGCAAATTTTGAGTCTGTCTTTCTGACTGAGGTCATGGCGCTGGAACAAAGAACAGCATTGTCATTACATTTCTTTTTCTTCTCCTTTTTTTTTCTGGTTTCTCTATTTATTTAAGAATATATTTAGAACTGCATTTTACTAAAAAAAACATTTCCTTGTCTTTTCACTCCTCAGTTGACAGAAGTTTTTACAGATTTCTACTGTAGTTCAAACTCTATGTGCTTTAATACTGAGAATCCACTCTCCAGCTTTGTAGAATGAGGGAATCAAAGCAGAAACTGAACTCGGGGACATTTCTGTGCCTTTCAGCATTTTGTACAGCAAACCCTGACTCATACATGTTACCACAAATATACGGGCTTCAGTGGCAACTGAATCTCCCACTGACAAATAAGTGTCCTGCATTTACTTCAAACAATCTGACTTCCCCTCAACTGGCTAAGCACATTGTGTAAGGTTTATTGTGCCTTAACTTGAAAAATAATTTCCAATAAACAAGACGCTGCCACCCATCCTGAAATCATGATGGGATTTTATGTAAACAAAGTCTGATCCACATCCTGGCATCCATGAGCTGAGAGAGGCAGCGATGGCTTATGCAGATAGAAACACTTCCAAATTGTCAACCAGCAGCATCATCAAGCAGGGAGCAGAGCTATTGAGCCTTCACAGTTGTGTGATGGAATCATCTGGTGGGTTTTGCCCTGGATTTACTGAGGTGGCTCAGTAAATTTAGATTGCTGCTGGGATTTCCCTTCCTGTAGTGCAGTGCCAAAGGGAAATCATGTACATGTAGCATTTATTTGTAGTTTTTCTTTTGCAATTGTAAAACATGCATGCATGTGATTTCACACTTCTGCCATAGCAGACCCAACCATGGGCATAATTTTCATGACTTGTAAAGGTTCAATTTATTTATGCAACATGCAGAATGTTATTCTCAGCCTTGTTTTTCTCAGACTTGTGCATTTTCAATCATTTCTTCAAAGAAAGCTAAATGATTTAGTCTGAGCAAAGTTCAGTTGTGTTGCTTTGCTTCTGTGAGAAGTACTTGCTGACAGACCTGAAGCAGGAAGTGAGGTGGACCTGCTGGAGGTTCAGCTCCAGAGTGATACACTTTGCTCAGCTATGTCAGGCAGGGCTAACCCTCACCTGCTTGGCCACCCTGGCATCCAAATGCCCTTGTCCAGTGCTGGCCCTGGTTTTGGGAAGCACTGGTTTGCAGTGTAGACTACTAGGGCACTAGCTGACCCTTGGCAAACCTTCCTTTGCCATGAGTTTTTCACACCTAGACCTGCACCTCTATGGCCCAGGGCACAGTTCTCTCCAACAGCCATGGGCAGCCTCCTCCAAACAGCTATCCTGTGCATCCTCTACGTGGAGGCTATGGAGGGTCCCGGCTCCTTCCTGCTTCAAACAGTACTGTGAATCAAACACTTGAAAAAAATCTTGCAATCTTTTGCAGCAGTCTGTGTTGGAGAAATCTCTCTTCTTAGTCTTATGAGGTCTAGGGACAGGTCTACATATAGCTGTGATAGGAGCTGCAGGACAGGGCTCAGCTCTGCCCCCCATGTTCTCTTCAGTCCTGTTCAGATCCTGCCTTAAAATGTGCCATTTGATGGGGACACAGCACATCTCATTGATTTGTACCTGCATGAATCATCTTTAGGAGGCTGAGTGTTTTCTGCACCTGTTGTCCACAGGTGGTGATTTCCTTTTTAATTACAAGACTTTCTCACTTCTCTCACAAAATGGGCTCATAAGACCTCTTTTACTCCAGTAGTTCAAACTCCAGGATGGTGAAACATTTTCATCATCAATCCCAGCACCAAACAATGAACCAGGCAATGGTGCTAGGTTTAGCTGCCTCTGTGACTTCATGAGGCAAACCATAACACCTTCTTTATTTTTTGTCTTTTTCATTTTTATCCTTACTGGTGATCGAACTCACAACTGCCTGCTTTCAAAGCAGGCGCTTATGCCGCTGAGCTAACTCCCCAGCCCCACCATAACACCTTCTACAGTAAATCCTCTGAAGATGCCCATGCTCTGGACTAGAAGATAATAACTTGCCTTAGTCCATGTCTTTATCTTATTCATTTTATTTTATTAATTTATTTTTTTGAGACTCTCATCATGTAGTTAATACTGGCCTTCAATTCACTATGTAAACTAGTTTAGCCTAGAACTTGCAACAATCCCCCTGTCTCAGCCTCCTAATGCTGGTATTACAGTCATGTTCTGTAACATCCAGCTATTGTTTGTTAAGTTGTATTTATTGATTTACTTGAGACTACACAATTTAATTATCCTTGTTATATTTCAGTATACAAAAATGCTAATAAATGTGATGAAATTCAAGACCAACCTAAACAACTTAACAACCTAGTAAGGCCCTCTCTGGAAATAAATTATGATAAAAGGACCAAGGCATTGGATTCAAACCCCAGCACAGCCAAAAATAAATAAATCTATAAATAAAACTGCTTAGAAATAAATTTATAAATAAACAAAATTGCTTGTAAGTAAATCTATCAGTAAACAAAATCTATGGTGGGTAGCTCAGATGAGAAGTGTTTTAAAAGCAATTTTATTTCACTATATTTGACATAGAAATATAGTGATCTTTCAGGTTTAAAGTACAAAATTAGAAGAATCTTGACATGGGCCAGGGATATAGCTCAGCACCAAAGTGCTCCCTTGCAACCACATGTTCCTGAATTTGGTTCCTAAATACCAAAAACAAAACTAAACTAAAACTGAAAAACAAACAAAACATCCCCTAGGACTCTTGCCCTGCATGAGCCCCTTGAAAACCATCACCCAGTGGTAATGAATAAGTCATGTCCAAATTTTCTGTATGGCTCCTAACGATTGCTTCCTTCTGTCCTAAGCAATGCACCTGCTTCTTGTCTCTGGGAATCACTTTGTATTTTCCAGAGGTGACAGGTCTGTAACCACCCAGGATACAGAGTGCTTTTGTTTTTGTTTGGGGGGGAGCAAGTAGAGTTTTTTCAATCCTCATAACCATGTGAGGTTTCCCATGTGCTGCTCCTTGTCAGTGGCCGAGCCATCACATCCAACTGTGTGAATGAACCACAAATCCTCATGCGTCCATCAGCTGAGGCCTTGTGAATTGTTTCCAGTTTTAGTCTTAAAAATAAGTTTGCTGCAGTCATTCTTGTGTTTGTATAGCTGTAGCACTCATTTCCCTGGGGAAGATACATAGTGTGAAGTTGAATATTCCATGCCTTGAATGTTTAACTGTCTTTCAGAGTAGTCCTTCAAAACAGAATTAAGATTTCTGGCTCTTCCTGTGAGTATTTTGAAACCCTGCTCTTACGTTTTTCAGTCTTTTGGGGTTGATTTTATAAAATTTACCTAAGGAAAGGTTATTTCTATTACACAAAATTCACCATTTTTTGACTTTGCTTAGAATTTTAAAGGTGGAAATAACCTCAAAATACTGTATATATGCACATATGTAAATCATGTATAATTTTAATATCACAAAATTTCTGCTATGTGATGATTAATATTTATGGTCAACTTGATGGGCTTGAGAGCTGTCCAAGGGATTAGTAGAGTGTACTTCTGGGCTCATATGCATGGGTCATAGAGGAATGATGCTAGGTACTCCATCTGGTTTCTGGCCCCTTCCTCTCTGGCACTGTGCCTCCACTCTCCTTCCTGGCCACCATGAACTGTGCAGCTTTCCTCCATCACACCCTCCTGCTGTGGTGTCACTGTCTTGGAACCAGGCAGGACTGACTCTCCGAAACCATAAGCCAGATTAAACTTCTCCTCTTCTCAGCTGTGGGTCTTGAATTCTGTGTCCTACTAATGGGAAACTTTGACCAAAACAATTGTTTTTATGTTTACATATGTGCTTCAACCTACAGAGCATTTATAGAATTTACCATAATTTCACCCTTACTTTCTGCTCAGATGCTGGAATTGTTTTCAATTTTTTTACCCTTTTAAATGAGATATTCACAAATATGCTGTTAAATGTATTCTTTCCTGATTTAGAGATTTTGTGACTAATGGAATTGTATTATTCTAAAATGTAAACAATGCCTAAGTTTTATTGGTCTTGTTCTCTACTGTTTTGTCCAACTTTATAATATCTAATAAGATAGACAATTCTTTTTAAGGAAACAAGGGACAACGTTGATAACCATTGTTGATAAACTTGTACTCTGTTCTACACCATGTGCTACGTCTATCCTTGGTATTGACTGACAGCTTTGTTTTGCCATATTTGACTGTATTCTTCCCCCCCCCCCAAAGAAAGTAATAAGCACTAAGGAGTAATAAAATCCAAGATGTGTAAATTTTGTTGTAAAAAAGAAAGGGAAAAAAAAAAAGAAAAGGAGCTCTAACGGATATAACAGCAAGTGTGTTTGGGGGTGTTAAATAGCTGACTTTATCAATGTTTTTGGAACATTGAACACAGCTGTTTGCAGTCTCCCTGTTTGAATGTCCACCTTGTGTTCTTTGATACTGTGATTTGAGGAACTATTTTCAAGAAAATAGTGTGTAATCTACTAGCAGGTAATTTCTTACTGTTATGGTTTTTTGTTTTGTTTTGTTTTGTTTTGTTTTGTTTTGTTTTGTTTTGTAGTTCTGTATTGCGTGTACCCTTACGCCGCTTTGGTTTGTTTTGTGTTTTTCTCTTTTTCTCTTAAATAAAAAAAAATGTAAATATTTACTTATTTTTATAATTCCATTTATATAAATACCCAGAACAGGCAAAACCTTAGAAAGCATGGTAGTGGTCTGTGGCTGAGTGTGGACAATGGAGAATGACAGATTAATGAACCTAGGTTACCACTGGGGATGGTGGAAGTGTTCTTTAACAGGCATGGTGAGGGTCTCACAGCCCTGAGTGCATGAAATGCCACTGAGCTGTGTGCTCCAGGACAGATGCTGAATTTTAGATTAACGTTTACCTTAATAAAGAAAATACCACAGATGAGGAGTCTCCCTACCCGACTACACACCTGTAGAGTGGGAGCCCCCTGAGGACAGAACTGGTCATGGAAACATTTCCCAAATGCTTCTTCTTCTGCCTCCTCTGCCAACAATGAAGGGATCAGAGATGTGTTACTGAGTGTAGGTGAAAAAAACAAGTGTGCACAGTCAGGACACTGGAGGCTTCAATTGAAATTTTGTGCTGTGAGTGATATATGGGATGTGTGTTATGATCAGGACCCGGGAGCACACTACTCATCAAAAAGTCAACAGAGAGTCACAGAAATGTCCCTGAATCCACTCATCTCTTCTGTCCTCTTTATCATATCCTATCTATTGTCTAAAATACATTAAAACCAGGCAGGACTGACTTCACTGAAACCATAAGCTAGATTAAACATCTCCTCTTCCAAGTTGTGGGTCTTGGATTCTGTGTCCTACTAATGGGAAACTTTGACCAAGACAATTGTTTTTTTTTTTTTTATTTTTACATATGTGCTTCAACCTACACAGCTTTTATAGAATTTACCATAATTTCACACTTACTTACAGGTCAGATGTGGGAATTGTTTTCTATTTTTTTATGCATTTATATAATGAGCTGTGTACAAACATACTGTTAAATGTCTTATTCATGATTTAGAACTCTTCTGACTAACAAAATTAAATTTTTGTCAAAAGTAAATATTTACTTATTTTTTGCTTCCATTTGTATAAATATCCAGAACAGGCAAATCCTTAGGAAGCACAATAGTGGCTCATGGCTGAGCATGCAGAATGGAGAATGACAGTTTAACGAACCTAGGTTACCACTTGGGATGGTGAAGGTATTCTTTACCAGGCATGGTGAGGGTCTCACAGCTCTGAGTGCATGAATTGCCTCTGAGCTGTTTGCTCCAGGACAGATGCTGAATTTTAGATTGAATTTTGCCTTAATAAAGAAAGAAGAACAGATGAGGGGTGGCCCTAACCCCACTACAGACCTGTAGAGTGGGAGCCTCCTGAGGACATCACTGGTCATGGAGATCTTTCGCAAATGCTTCTTTTCCTCCCTCTGCTTAGAATGCAGCCATCAGAGACATGTTACTGAGTGTAGATGAAGAATCTGATGTGCACAGTCAGGAATGGGAAGTTTTAACTGGAAGTTCTGTCTTTTGAGGGATGTATGGGATGTGTGTTATCATCAGGAACCGGGAGAGTATTACTCCTCAAAATGTGAACAAGGTGTCAAAAAATTGTCCCTGAATTCACTCATCTCTTCTGTCCAATTTATCATCTCTTATATACTATTGACAATATGTTAAAATATGCACAACACAAAATCCACTAATTTTGTCAGTGAGTTAAGAACATTTACCTTGTGCAATTATCAGCACCGTCCTGCTCCAAAACTCTGTTTCTGAACAGAAACTCTGAACCCTCCCAACAATAGCATCATTTCGCGACCTTCAACTCCTAGAAATACCATTAGTCTGTCTGCATAAAATGGACTCTTCTGGGCCATGACATATTTGGAATCATATAACATTTCCTTTTCTATCTGTTTTATTTCCCTTAACATAATATTGCAGGATATATACATAGCACCTTTTATTCATCCACCATTTGGGTTTTTTTCCCCATGTTTTGGCTCTTAGGAACAATCCTATTGTGTACATGGGAATGCATATATTTGCCTGAGCTCCTGATTTCTGTTAAGCTGTATAAACATATTTAGAATTGTTGAATCATAGAACAATTCTATAGAATTTGGAGAGGATGGCTATGTTGTTCTCTACAACAGTCAGTCCATTTTACAACCCCATCAACAGGATATGTAGTTTGGGTTTCTCACTGAGATCCTCTGGGCCAGGGAGCAGTCACAGAATCTAATCAAGCTGCTGTCCCTAATCCTTGGTCTGGGGAGCCTCAGATTACACTCCACCTGATGGGTTTGGGTGGCACATGAGGCAGTAGGAACAAAGAGGGACTGGATCCAAGCCACACCCAATTTAGGGTCAGTTCTGCAGTGATGTGAACTCTTTAGAGACTGTCCCCTTCTACACTATGGAAACCAGTAGTCTAGTGACCCACACCTTGCAGCTCCCCACTCCCCAATGTAGCCCAGATGCCCCACAAAGCTGACCCTTTGCAGGGTGAATGTGTGGATGCTCGACTTTCTGTGTTTTTGGGGAAAAAGCTAGATGAATCAGGTGTTGCTCCTACAAGTTCAGCAAAACTCTGATTGGCTGTGTCCCAAACTTAGTTGCTGACTCTCACAGTTTCCAGTGAACTGATGTTCAGGCTGGGATCTGCCTTGTGTGAGCTGAGGAAACAGATCCTGTTTGAATGGCCTGTCCATGCCTGGGTCCCCAGTGAGTTCCAAAAGCCAGACAGGAGACCTGGGCATGGAATCCTCACCCTTCAGGTCTCCTGGATCAGTTAGGGGAAACCTTTTAGAGAACAATGGCCCAAACTGCAAGCCAAAACCCACTTATTTATTGCACTGCCTACACTGCAACTAGATCTGAATACTGAACTGAAGTTTTAGTTTAGAAAAAACTGCTCATCCATTGACATATTTTGCTTGAGAGAAAAAAACAACCACAAAGCTTTCAATGATACAACCTTTTACTGAAAAGTGAAGGTTTGCATTTGGTATGCTTTCACACAATGTTATCTTGGCTGTTGCATGCACACTGATAATTTGTCAAAGGTTGGCTCATACTGCATTTGTTTCAGAGCAACACATGCAATACTCAAGTCATCTGTTGGTCTGTTTCATGTATCAGATTTAATATAATTCAAAGCTGAAAACAGTGGCCCAAAACCATAAGATGATCCACAGTAACAAATGCAATCCCCAGTGTTTTCATTGACTTAATGGTTTTTTGTCCTTTTGAGACAGAGTCTCACTATACAGTTCAAGATGGCAATCAACCTGTGAGGAGAAGAGACCAGCCAGGAGAAGGAACAAATGAAGGTGAGAAACACGGAGCCATGAAAAGAAAGACATCTACAACTACATGAAGCAAGTCATAAATGTAATGGCTTTGTGAAGGAGTCAGTGTGTAAATCTCGCAAACATAAAGATAAATAAAAAAGTCAGACCCTCAAAAAACACAAACTGTAAGAGTACATACATGGATATAAATGAACATGCATATGTATAACTGATAAAAACAGGACAAACTAATCTCTGGATAGGATTTATCTTGGGGGAGGAGAGGAGAAGCAGCCAGAAAAGAGCATGAAAGGTGAAAGTTCATTTCATTTATGAAAACTCATTGAATTCAACATTTTCCTTTACTTTCCTTGTTACCAAAGCTTCACTTTCCTTGCTGCCTTCCTATAAAACTTGTCAAAGTTGACTCGCTGCTCCGCCGCCACCTGCTGGCCATTCTGTGAACTACAATGCTGGACTAGAGAGGGCTTCTGGTGCAGTTGGGCTGAGTGAGAGGGATGCTGGTTAATACTTTTTGCAGAAGACAAAGCCAGCCAACCAACCAAGCCCTGTCACTGTGCAAACATCACTTTAGGGACCTTGTGCAAACAGCATCTCTCTGACCCAAGCCCGCATGTGCACACAAATGGAGTGGGACAAAGTCATCAACCTAATCACCTTCCTCTGGTTGCCATCTCTCCTATGTACTTCAGATCTCACCTACGACTGTAGTTTAGAGTCATCAATATGATAAAATGTCTTTCTCACATGCTATATCATATAAAACCCTACATCCTTGATAAAAGAAATGTATTTGATATACCGTGAGGTTAGCAATAATTAATTTCAATGCCATATAAAAACTTTGTGTACATTTACTTAGATTTTACTCTTCAGGCAAAATTTAGATTTTTTAACAGACATCTGTAGAAATCTAATAAATTTAGATAGAGCATTAATGACCATATATATATATATATATATATATATATTCTATAGTTATTAACCAATACAATTATATATTATTTATGCAATAACAAAATGCTTATTTCATAAATTCCTGTAGATTTAGACCAAACTTTAAGTACCATGACCAACTTTAAAGAGATGTTGAAATATTTTACTGCTGTTTAACCTTTAGATGTACACTGTGTGACAGAGAGCACTTGTTATTTTTGTATGCTCTAAACATGTGAAGTCTTAACTCTGTACCTGAGATTCTCCTGATCTCGACAAAAATTGTCCTGGGACGGGGACAGTACAACCAACCATGGAAGCAGTAAGCAGTGAAGCCCATGGCTTTTCTTGACTTAATTCATTCAGGAAGTTGCCACAGTCTCCTGTGCCACCACTTTGGGCCCTGTTTGTATTGTCAAGAAGTTTCTCACAATATAGGGACCTTCCTGAAAGAGGCAGGTGCCACTGTGAGGGGTTCACCAGTGGAGGACAGAGAACTCTACATGCACCTAGGAAAATTAGGGATGCACAGCTGCAGGCCAGGGTCAGGTCAGGGAGCTGACAACACTAAGAGTGAGCAGCAGATGGAAGGCAGCTGTTTCCTGACAGCCTAATGGGATGCTTGCAGAGGGCAGGCCAGGCTGAACAGGTGTGAGCTGTGTGATAGTGGAGGATGAGGAGCCAATCGGATATTAAGGGTGATCAGACATCAGGGATGGAGGCTTGTGGCCAACTGCCTTAGTAGGACACTTGCTAAAATTGGACAATGCAGATATGAACACAGAAGCCAAAAATGAACTGAGAGTGAGAAGTGTGAAATAAATATAGGTGAAAAATTAAAACAACACTGAGATTCCACCTCACCCTGAAACGAATGTTTATGTCAAGAAATCAACCAATAAGAAATGCTAGAGGTGTTGTGGGCAAAAAGGAAGCTTCTCCACTGCTGGTGGAGGCACAGACTGGTGCATCCCTATGGAAATCAGTGTGGAGATTCCTCAAAAAACTAGGATTGCTGGTCCCATTTGACCCAGATATGGATAACAGATTAACTTAAACTTGATTAACTTCTGGTCATCCCAGGGACTATGTGCTATACTAAGATATATGAGTGTTTGTTCTGGAGGAAGTTTTACAAATGCATTGTGTTTAAGGTAAAGAATGCAGAACCCGGAGTCTCAATGGAATGCTGCTGGGACAGCACAATTTGGTTTGTGAAGATGTGTCCAGAGGACTGGTAAATGTGAAGGCCAGGTATAGCCAGAGATGGTTCCTGGGAAATCCCAGCTTCAGAATACAAATGTATCCAAAATTACAATGTCTTTTTTTCTTTCCAAGAAATTCACTGAAAAAAAAATCCACTGTCTTTAAGATAAAATAAACTGGCCTTAAACTGGGCCTTCTTTTACTTTACCTAGAAAATAGGCCATTGCCTGTTGCCTGTAACTTGAGCCCCTGCCTTCTATAGATTCACAAATTCCACAGATTTCCATTCCCCATAACACAGAAGCTGCCCAGCCCTAGACCATAATGGGCCTCATTCTCTGAGCACCTGCACTCTGTTCTGACTGCCTGCATCTTTGCATCTGCTTACTAAATTTACCTGAGGCTCTCCTAGGGATACATAGCAATTCTCCTCCATGACAAGACTGGAACCTCTGCACCAGGCCCAGGATGATTGGAGGTCCCCATCTCCTCTTTGTGGAGACTTCTCAGACACTGTCAGGTGACCAGAGGATCCTGACTAGGGTTTGGGCAAGGAGAGAATAGTTGTCAGACATGAATGCAAGTGACACATGTCACTACCCACTAGAAGCCTTAAGAGTCAGGGCTGTGAAAGACAATAAAACAAAATCAGGAAAGCTAAGACTTTCTGAGGTAAGTCAGGAAATGGCTACAGGACAGTATGCAAACCTGCTGAAGGTGAAACTGAAGGATGTTCCCTAGACTTAGATAACAAATGAACATCTTCACCTCTTCCTCCAACACCTCTCACCCAGGAACATCCTTGTTAACTAACAGTCAGGTGCACATGTGACTCAGAAGTCTGTGTAATCATGGAGCTGTCTCTGAAAATAACTCTGGGAATCTTCTAAATCAAACTTCACTGCATTTGTTTTATGGGGCTGCCTTGAGGTCGTGCACCTGAATTTCAACATGGTTTCCCATGTACCATTTCTTTAGACATCTATTTTTTTGTAGTTTATATTGAATAATTAGTAAAACTTCTTTTTCCTCTGCTGTAAGAAGTGCAGTGTCCCACTGAGAGGAAGGAAGTGAAGGCAACATGAGTTGGACACCACTGTTGGCCCCTGAGTGATGCACACATGAGAAACGCTTCTTGTTTGTGTGTGTGAGGCTTTGGAATGTAATTGTCCCTCAGCTGTCCTTGTGATAGAGGTTTGGTCATCAGCCTGTGGCACCACTGGGAGGCCAGCATGCAAGAATGTAAACATAACAACATATACAGAGGCTGGACGATAAAGACACAACTCTCCCTGCCTGCTGCCTGCTGCTGCTGATGTACTGAGGTCTGCCTCCCTGCTGTCTTTGGGGACTTCACAAGCAATTTACCCCTTAGCCTCCTCCTCTCTGATAGATATAAAGGCAAGGAAGTAAAATTCTCACCAGCAAGGAGTGGGTTCTGAGTAGGATACCCATGAGGGAGTCTTTATCTAGAAGTTGTTAATGGGTTTAGAAAAGAGCTACCCTATGTAAGACTACTTACTTTTCAGGGTTCAATCTATGTAGTGTTGTGGGGAACCACTCAGACTGCTTCACAGTTCAGGGACATCTAAAGACAACTGAGGACATGACCCTGCTTGTCTGCACAGGCACACAGTGGGGTACAGTTATGTAACCATGACCTAGCACACATGAACTCCCATGAACAGGTTAGAGCACTACACAAGAATGTAAACATGAGATAACAACCTGTGTAAGAATTATACATCAAGAACAGTGGTTTTCTGCTCTGTTCCACTCTGTCTACCACTGTTGCTGATGTCTTCAACATGTACATTCTCTAATTTTGTGACCTCACCCAACAAAATCTTTGTTGAGTCCACAAAACAGGCCAATAAGTGTTCACACAGTGCCCATGCACAGTCCATGTACCCTTCAGCCAAGGTCCTGCATGATCATGCTCTGGACAGGTCCCAAAAAACTGCAGGACAGTCAGCAGATGTTTTTGTAAGTTCCCTGGAAGGTCACAACTCAGCAGGCTCCATTTTGGACTTCCTGATTCCATTTTGGGGCTGTTGCCCTTAATGCCTGGCAGAATCCTAATTCCTATTTCACTGATTCCTGTTACCATGATGTAAACGTAAATTAATCACTCTGGAACCACATCTACAATAAATCATTGACAGGAAAAGGGAGGCTAAAAAATGTACCAAAGATAGTTACCTCTCTACATAGGAAAAGAGCAAATATTTCTAATTTTTCTCCTTGTATGTTGGACTTTTTGAAATATGTAAATATTACCATAATTACCAAAACAATGATTGAGAGACAAACAGAAAAAGAAAAATTAGAAGATTCAATGATGAAATTTCAAAGCTCCCCAGCATGGTGACCTGATTTAGGCCTCTGCTGACTCCTACTGCAGGACAACCCATTGTCCTCTTGTTTTCCTTAGGGAAATAAGAGCCTTGTTCTTCATCCTTGATGGCCAGAGATGCAAGGCTGAAGAAGATGCTGCAAAACAGTTTCTTCGGGCCACCTCTAACTCATGAACATGTGGAAATGCTGTTTCTCACCTCCATTGTCTATACTGCTGCTAACATAAGTGATCATTTGTAAGTGAGAAAACTAAGTGTGGAAAAGTGACCAGATCTCTTCAAGGTCATTTCTACAAATGGAGAGTCAGCATGCAGACCCTGTTCCTGGTGTCTGCCAGCTACCTCCCTGCCATATGAAGGCAGGGGATCTTTTTGCTATAGTACATGACTTGGCGGGAAGGGACCTTCTATCAAATGATAGTGAGTTTCTTAGCCTTGGGCCTCTTGATTCATGTTCCACATGCAAGTGTCTGAGCCTTGAATATGGCCAACGATGTTTTCCCTGCAATCAGTGCACTCCTATTATCTGCAAACCCCCCAGGTGCATGGCATTAGCAAGGGGTTAAGCAATGTATGCAGTAGCATGTACCTGCCCATATGCTTTAAAATTTGTTTCATCTCTTTTCCTTTTTACACATTATAATTATTGAGGCATACTAGTTGTATAGAGTAAGGGTATTCATTATGATATTTTCATATATGCATATACTGTGTGTTGGTCGTTTGTCAAGCCCTCTCCTATCTTCTCACTCTATGCTAACTCTCCTCCCAGGCCTGTATAGCCCCTCTTCTACTTTACTTTTTAGTTTTCACATATGAGAGAAAACATGCAGTATTTGTCTGTCAGAATTATTTTGTTTAACATGATATCCTCCACTTCCCTGAATTTTTCTGCATATGACTGGATTTCATTTTTCTTTATGGTTGAATAGGGTGTGTGTGTGTGTGTGTGTGTGTGTGTGTGTGTGTGTGTGTGTGTATGTGTGTGTGCCTGCATGTGTGCACATGTGCATGCCACGTTTGCTTTGCCCATTCTCTTGCTGACACATGCCTAGACTGATTGCTTGCCTTGGTTATTGTGAATAGCGCCTCTCTTGCTCCTATCTTGCTCATTAGCCATTGTTGTATGACAAAGCATTCCCAAACTCAGTGCCTTATTGCAAAATTTTATAATTGGCACTCAATTTTCTGGTTTTACTAGGCTCAGTTGGGTAGTTATTGATTACAGTGTCCTGTCAAATAACTTCAGTCAGCTTGGGGCTAAAACTGCAGTACATTCCCATGGCCTAAAGTCCAGCAATAAGAAAGGGAGGACTGGAACGTATCTGGAGGGTAGAGCACTTGCCTAGCATGCAGGAGGTCCTGACTTCCATGCCCAGCATGAGATTGTATAACAGCTTACAATTGATTTTTAAGACCATAGGGAGAATGGAACATGGATAGAGGAGCATTATTTGTTATAATAAAGCAAAAGAAACGACAATCTTAGTTCCTACAGAGAGGAAAACTGATGAGACCTCATTTCTCTGCTACTTCTTTGGAAGTAGTGAAATTCTGTTGATGCAAATCTATAATTGTGTGCTACTGCTGGTTTTCTTTCTGTCAACAAGAACGCACCATTCTTGTGTTGGGCATTGAGTTGAGTATTGAGAAACACTGATTACCAGTTGTGTGAGTTACTTTTCATTGGTTGTTGAGACAAAATACCTGATACCCAATATGCAAGAAAGAAAGGTTTATTTCTTACAGGTCAGAGGTTTCAGTCCCTACTCAGTTGGCTCCAAGGCAAAGTGACATGGTTGAGTGAAGCAGTTAATCATGGCTGCAAACAGCAAGCATGAACAGCAAAAGAGAGAGACATGCCTTCTTCCCTCTGTACACTGTATGCTGGCTGCGCTCCTGGGCAGGTGTAGCGCATACCACCAATCTGAGTGCTAGACAATGAACCAATCAGAAATACTGGATTAGGCCACATTCATTATTGTATGATGCTTGGGAGGGGCACTGACATAAACTATGACACCAGTAGAGGCAAAGAGACTGCTCTCATACTCTCAGCATGAAGTTTATGGCCTACTGAGGTAGGGGGATACTTATGAAATCACTATCCAAGTATAGGCTGAAAAGTCCTAATCTGAAATCTGAAGTCTGAAATGCTTCAAAATCCAAAACTTTTGAGTACTGATGTAGTGCCAATTTGAGAAATTCCACAAAAAGAAATTTTATTTCAAACACAAAATGTTATTTAATTAAGATTATTGGTACATTTAAGATGTAAATAATGATCATGTTAATCGTGGGAAATTTGTACCATACATGATATGAATCTTTTTTCTCCATTTCTGTATCTTTCCTTCAACTCCCTTCCCCTCCTTATTTATGGAAGGATTGTTTCCTTATTTTCTCATCATTTTTTTTTCATTTCCCTTCTTCCTTTCTCCCTTATCCATCCATAATTCCCCTTCTCATTAGAAAATGTTCAAATATCTATTTTATTTTAGTCCTTATCTACATTTTCAGTTTCCCACACCAGAGAAACAACACAATACACATGTTAATCACAAAATTAATACAAATATTGTATAAAATTATCTTCACGCTTGGAGTATGAAGTATATATGAACTATAAATAAATTTCATGTTTAGACTTGGGTCCCATCCTAAAGACAACTTACTATGTCTATGCAAGTTCTCCAATAAATAAAAAAAAATCAGAAATTCAAAACACTTCTTGTCTCAATCATTTTGTATAAATGACACTGAATATGCAGAATTTTAATTAATAATCTCAAGGCAGAAGTACAAGTGCTGATGAAAATATACAGCTAACATTCAAATTCTTTAAATTTACTACAATATGAGATACATACTCATTAATTCTCCTTAAAAAACACATTCTGAAAATAAATTAAATAAAATACACCTCCTTGCTTCAAACACACTTCTCCATTTTTTCTTGCAATTTTTGGAGCAGGTTGGAAGTCCTCTTTTGCAAGTGTCTTTACAAATTGAGATAAAAATATAGTGAGTACTGCTGCTGAGTGCCATCCAATGGGAAGAATGGCTCATATATACACTATGGTGTGCCCTTATCCACCTGATTCACCAGATCTGGACCCTGTGACTTCTGACTCTTCTCCAAAATCAAAATGATCATGAAAGGTAGTTTGAACTGCTTCAAATATTGAGGCAGCCACAACAGCAACACTAAAGATCCTTATAAGAGGACTTCCAGGATTGATTCAGAAGAAAATGGCAAGAATGATGGAATAAGTGCATTCAAATGAAGGAGGAACTGGGTGTGGTGGTTCATACCTGTAAACTCAGCACTTGGGAGGCTGAGGCAGAAAAATCTGAGTTTGAGACTAGCTTGAGCAACACAGTGAGTTCAAGGCCAGCCTGAACTCCAAAGAAAATCCTGTCTCAAAAAACTAACAGCCAACAAGCAAAGAACACCTAAGTGATTGTTTTATCACAGTTTTGTGTTTGTGTGTAGATTACTGACTCACTGAAGATGGAAGACCTTCCCTGTTTGTGGTGGGCAACCAACAGTCCTGCATCCTGGTGGCAGTAAAAAGGGAAAGGAGAAAGTCTGGCTTCTGCCTCTTCAGAAGAGTTTGAGTCCTTGCCATCACCTTAGGTGTCATTTCCAGGATCCTAGCACAGATTCTTCTGCTTCCTGCCAGAGACTCTCCCAGGACTTTGCTGTGAGCTCCAGGTCTTAGACTTAGGTGTGGATCTTTTGCATCTCCAATGAACACCTGACACTTTTGCATTCTTCTCCACCAGGCTCTGCAGATGGCCTTCCTAAGCCTCCTTTGTAAATCCTTGTCTGTCACACACACACACAAATTAAATCTGATCCTCTAGTGCACCCTGACACAAAATGCCTCTAGCTACCTGTGCAACCTCCCATGAACAATTTCATGCCTCACTCATATGACAAATCCAAAGCAGAACTGCAGCGGTTCTGTGCTAATTATGGGTTAGTTAACAGAGATGTTGGTGTTGGGCCCATTGGGTTAAAATTCTGTCCACTGCTTTGCTATTGGAAAAGGTATATAATGTTGGTGTCTAGGCTCACACAGCTATGAAAATGAAGATAATTCCTAACTCACACTCTTGTAAGAATTAACATATGTAAAGCGTCTCAAAGCTGCCCTGGCCTGACACCTGTAAGTGCTATATATGCTTATTAATATGTTATATTAACATGTAAAGATACTTTTTTAAATCGGTACTGGGAATAGAACTCATGACCGCCCACTTGCAAGGCAGGTGCTTATGCCTCTGAGCTAAATCCCCAGCTCCCATACAAAGATACTTTTAAGATATAAAGAAATCAGACGATGGATACCTAAAGCACTCATTTCTCTGTAATAAAAGGACAATAACAGAAATAACAATTGTATCTGAGCACTTGCTATATGCTAGGAACCATGGGAAGATATCTTCTTTGGATCTTCACAGCAGTGCCAAGAGATGAGTATTGCATTTCATAACGGTTCGTTTTTTTTTTTTTTTAATGGAAAAACACCAGAATATTTCAAAGTGAAATAATAGGAGAATAACAATAGTGGAAACTGAGGCTCCCAGAAGAGAAGCAGTGTGCCTAAGGTGTCAGGCCTGGGAAGATTTGAGTCCAGACATCCATAAATTACAAGCCTCAGACTCAGTCCACTGCTCTGCTTCCTGTCTTAGCAGGCGTGGGGCTCAGAGTCTCCCACAAGCCTCATCAGACCTGGAACCACACCTCCCTTCAGCCTGACCCAACCCCCCAATGCCACGCCCCCTTCCTCATTCTCCCCCACAGGAGGACTACATACCTATTGGGTCCCAACTTTCTGGCCACGCCCCTTTCCCCGCCTCCCAAGCCGCTGAGCCCCACCACTGGCCTCAAGAAAAGATTACACTCCACCTGGCCCAACCTGCACGTGCCGCGCCCACGGACTGTCCCTCGCCTTACGCCTGAACATACCACTCAGTCCAACTTTGCCCCCGGCCTCGCCCTTGCAGTGGATGCCTGTCTTGTGCACGGAGTCGCCATTTTGCCGCTAGAGAAGCCCTCTGGAGACCTGAGCGCTCTTTCTTCAGTGGCCTAGCCTGCTGCAGCGCCGGGGTTGGGGTCTGGGTCAGGTAGGAGGGCAGGAGCCAGCTGTGAGCGGAGGCGCGGCCCGGTGGCCCCGAGGTTAGCGAGACCAGGTTCCTCGGCGGGGTCGAGGGCCCAGGGCAGCGGGCGCGGCTCTGGGGGCGACCCGGCCTCAGCCCGCAAGGCCCCTCTCTCCCTTCCTACCTCCTCTCCTTCAGGGGTCCACACAGCCAGGACTGGCGCGCAGCCCGGAGTCCCTGGCCCCCGCCAGGCGCTGCTGGGAGCCCAGCCCTGGTGTGGGACCTGCGGAAGGTGGCTCAGGTCTCACATGGCCTCTGCTGTCGCTGAGCCTGGCTGTGCTAAGCCGGGGACATTTACCCCCAAAACGACGATTTCATTCCATTCCGAGCTTCTCCCTGCAGGGACTGAGAGAGGGCCGAGATATTACAGTAAGATAGCAGTTATTATTCTACCTGCACATGCTTTGACTCCAGTCCCTTCCATTGATAAGGGGTTTCTGCTTCTTTTAATATTGGTGCCACTTGGATGTTTATGTTTTGTAAACATAAGGAGACTGAAAGCAGCAAGGGGCTTTGACAACAAGGGAAAGTGTGATCACTAGGGTTTAAAAATTTAAATCCACAAATAAAAATAATTCACACACATTGTTGAACCCTGCTACAGAATATCCATCTTGCCCATATCTGGCTGTCTTTAACCACTACTACACAGTTCTGCTTATATGATTTATATATTTGCATAGTGTTGAATATTTATATTATATGCATAGGTGGAGGTTTATTTAGTTATCCTGTTACTGACCATGTACAAAAGTATAGTTCCTCTTAGAAAAATGGCATTGAGCATATATCATTTTTCTTGGGATAAATTCCAGAATTTGAGAATACTAATTCAGAGTTCTCTGTTCTTTCCCTGACACTTGACATGAACTGGTGCCTAAATAAGCCATGTTTACATCTTTCAAAATCTAGGTATTTGTCCAATTATCTTGGAAAATTTGGAATTCAGCAAGATGTTGAGTCATTTTCTGTGCAGGCTGAGAGGCAGGCCACACAACCTACTGTAGGATTTTGTTTTTAAGTCAAGTAACATGTTCATGTCTTTGTTTTGATTGACTATTCTGTTTTGTTTCATTTGGTTTTATTCTCTTTAAAATAAAAAATTTTCTTGCTGGGCATGGTCGTTCATGCCTGTAATTGTAGCACTCTGGAGAGTTAGACAGGGGCATCACAGGGAATGCCAGCCTAGCCTGAATTACTTGATGAGTTCAAGGTCAAGCTGCAGTACATAGAAGGACCTTGTCTCAGAACAAAACAACACCTTTTTCGTCTTTTCTTATTTTAATGTAGCATAAGTAGATACTAATAAAGAAAATATAAAGACACTTTTATAAATAGATTAAAGTTTTCATACCATGCAGTTTATATACTATGAAACCATAATATACTTTATATAACTATATAACATGAAACAGCATAGTAGTTTCATACTATGCAGTTTTCATGCTATGCAGTTTTTATACTATGTTCCATTATCCTGGGGATTTCTGCATGAGCTATATGGCTGTGCAATTTATTAAAAAAAATTTTTTTTAAGTTTTGAGACAGGGTCTAAATAATTCACTCAATTCCCCAGTTTAGATTTAAATTTGTGGTCTACCTTCCTTAGCCTCCCAGATTGCTGGGAATCTACAGGCTATCTTTACTTAGATATTAGCAGTCATTATATATGTTTATGGGATAAAATGTACCTTTGATCTATGGCTCCTTTGTAGTAAGAATCAATCTAGTTAATGTGTCTACCACCTTCCCAACCTACGAATTCTTTCACAGTGACTGGGACTGCAAATCTCACGGTTTAGCAGTTTTGAAAGTTATCCTTCTTATTAACTGTGGTTACCATTCAGTTTAGTAGAGAGTTGAAAATTTGTTCTCCACCGTGCCCGAAATTTTGTATTTTTTGGTGAACATCTTCCTTTCCCCATTCCTCATGGAATTGATCATATTAAAAATCAGAGTGCCCAAGAAAGGTGTGAAGGTACTTGGGGCACACTGCTCTTCAGAACGACCAGGCAGTGGTACCCTGTAGCACCTCACCTTGCTCCCAGTTTTTATTTTTTTGTTTTGTTTTTTTCCTTAACTCAGTTCTGGGAATTGAATGCAGGGCTGGCTTAGTTACTTTTTCCTGGTTGCAGAGACAACATACCTGATGCCAAAAGTTGGCAAACGAAAGGTTTATTTCTTACAGTTTTTGGAGGTATCAGTCCATACTCAGTTGGCTCCAAGGCAGGCTGGCATGGTGGGGCCACAGTTTATGGCTGCTGCAAACAGCAAGGAGGAAACAGGCAAAAGAGCAAGACAGGCTTTCTTTCTGCCATTACATCATATCCTGGCTCCACCCCTAGGTCAGTGTAGCACTCACACCCCCAGTCCAAGGGATAAACAATGAACCAGTCACACATGCATAATATAAACATATGAGGCCTGGGGGCCACAGACCATAAATTGTGACAAGGACCTTGCACTGAACTAGACTAACTTCTGTTTTTAGAATTCTTTTTTATTTTGAGCCAGGGTCACCACAAGGAACTACAGTGCTGAGACACCATTCTTGGACATAGATTCTTACATGTCTATGTGTGGATGCACCTTGATGTCATATTGGAAACTACTAGGAGGTGAAGCGGCTCTGAGCAGGATTTAAATTTTACTATTTGGCTTTCTATATTTAGCTGTGAATCTGTCCTAGGCCCAGGACCCTTGCCTGGAGATGGGAGCTGATTCATAGTAAGTGAATCTCTATGAATCACAGGACCTGGCTGAGGCCTGTAGTGGCTTGTGAGGCCAGAGATAACTCAAAAGGCAAGATAAGGCCAAGCTGTGGACAGTCTGGCTCCAACCCCAATTAACTAGGTAGAGACTGCAGCTGCAAAGATTACTCCTACAGTCTCACTTCCACCATGTCTTCATAAGACAATGCTACGGAATTGACTTGATTCATTACTTGGAGATATCCTTGAAGTGACTCCCAAGGTCCTGCTCATTGCTTGTACTTTCCTCAGTTTCTCTGCCCTTTGTCCTTGGTCCTAATGTAAGTGGACTGACACAGAGAATCCTTTGTCTTTACCCTCACAGTGGAGCCCTACAAATCATATAATTTCTCACTTTTTATTTAACCTCCACCATAAACTAGTTTGGGAGATCCAAGATATAGGACAGAACCCCATAATGTCTGAGACATTTCACTTTGAAAACTGAGATCCTTGTTCTCGCATTCATGTATTATTTCATGATTAGATTCAATGGCTTCTTTTCCTGTGGACCCAGAGAGAACAACCTCAGAATCCCCCCAGCTTTCCCTGCTTCCTGTGGCCCACGCTGATGCCCCACACCCTTTATGTGGGAGATAGGGATGGTCCCAGTTCCTTCCTGCTTCAAACAGCTGTGAATCAAACTCCTGAAAAGAAATCTTGCAAAGTTGTGCAGCTCTCTGTAAGTCAAAAACCTCTATTTTTAACCCTCCCAGGTCCAGGGACACTTGTGTAGTGCTCTGATGGGAGCTGCCAGAAGGGGCTCTGCTCTGCCCCCCTTGTTGTCCCCAGTGCTGTTCAGCACGTGCTTTTAAACCTGCCATCAGATGGAGACATAGCACATATCAGGGATGTGTGCCTGCATGAATCCACTTTGGAGGCTCAGTTTTTTCTGCTCTTGTTGGCCACCTGTTATGATTCTGTTTTGATTTATAAGAATTTTTCATCTCTCACAGAATGGACTCATGACACCTCTTTTACACCTGTATCACAAACTATCTGTCTGACTATGGCTTGTAAGGAAAGGTTTCTTGTTGTAGTTTCTACATTATTCTTTTTTCTGTTTTTCAAATGCAATGAATCAGACCTTTCTAGCTCCCTTCTATCATTGAAGTCATGGGAACACTTTTCCAATATGAAAAGATGAGTAGATACACAATGCTCTCTACATTTTCCTGATAGAATTGTCTACCTGGGATTTTGTCTTCTATCAAAGAGCAACATCAGCCACTGTCTTTCAGTAAAATTTGACTGAATAGAGTCTGATAAATGATTATTAAAGACCCAGAGTACTAAATCACAGTGAGAAAAAGGTCAGAGGTGGGTGGGGTATAGCAGGAGAGGACATGGGTATGGGTAATTCCAATACTGAGCAGACAGCTGGAAATCAACAGATGTGGAAATTGTACAAATAGATGATGCACTTATATGCTACTGAATTGAACATAGTAAAACTAATGGTATCTTAACTTTTAAGGTAAATTGTACTAGAATTTAATGTCTAGAAAAATTAAACACTTAGGAGTAGAAATGTAAACTGAAAATAATACAAGGTGTACAAGGAGAGGGGTAAGGAAAGGCAGGTGCTTTGCAGGAGTGGCCCTAACTGGAGCTCAAGATGCTTTCTGTGGAGCCAGTAAAAGCCTCAGCTCTAGAATTCCTCAACGCAGGCTGTCTGGCCTTAGTTTTCACTTTGATCCCAAAGCTGGTGAGGTCACTGGAGATGGATCTAGCATAAACTCTGCATGTGGGGCTTGAGCTCACTTAGCTACTACCCTGTGACAGCAGAAGGAGAAAAATCACCAACTATCCTTGTTCCTTGCAGGCCCTAGAACTTCCCAGTGCCTGTCACTGACAGTTCTGTGCACAAATCCACCCCAGGAAAGCTTCCCATTCTTCTTTGACCCACTCACTTCTGCATGTCTCAGTGTTGCAGGAGGCCCCAAGTCTTGGAGTCTTTGTCTGTGTAAAGTGTCCCATGCACTCCCCAGAGGCCCACACATCCAGGCCAAACCCTTCTGACTTCAGTTCTCATTTTCAGTGAGCTCAGGTTGGTCCAACTCAACTGGGCATCTTATAGATTTGGACATCAACCTACTGCTGCAGTTGCAGAGCCCTGCCCCAGACTTTTCTTTGCCTTGCGTGGTTTAGTGCTGACCCAGATGATCCTCATGTGCTGACAGAAGTCCCTAATAGTGCTGTGATCACCTGTCCTCCCTTCTTCAGGTAAGCCTAACATAAACCTCCCTTTCCAAGCCATGTGGCCTGTTGTCTCTGAGCAAGAGTGGTGTCTGCAGTGTTACTCTACACATGGTCACTCTATAGGGGTTCTGTACAATATATACCTGCAAAGTGAGTGGATACAGAGTGTGGGCTCTGCCTGCCTTTCTTCCATCTTCAGTTTATATAATGATGCATCACCGCATTCTGCGTGCCTTAGAGGAAATCCCCTTACCCTATTATGTGTACACATGTACAGAGGCCAGGAAGTTAGGCACATTCACAGTAATGTGGGTATTACATGGTGTTCTATCCAGGGTGACTGTGTGGCCTGCACAACATTAAAGCACAAGACAACAGTGTTTATGTTTAATCTGGTCATTACATCTGTCAGAGCCTAGTAAATTGATAATTATATGCACCCACGAGCTTGCTGCATGATTTCTGTGTGGACCATGATATCTCACAGAAATTCCTGCTCTAGATAATAGGGAATCTCATGGAATGACTCCATTGTCCTTCACAATAAACAACAGCTTTTTCACTCAAGTGATGGATCCTTGGCCGGAGGAAAGCTTTCCCAAGGCTAAGAAAAAACAGCAGTGCAGGAAGTGTCTCTCCTCTGAGGCAAAAGTCAGGGATTTGGATAGAACTTGTTTTTCTGTTTTCCTATGTCAACCTAGACAAGATACCATGTCTCTTAGGACCTTCCCAATGTGTTAGTGTGCTGTATGGAGCTCATCCTGGCATCTGCCACCTGGGAATATTATCAGTGGTGTGAGATGACATTTGTAAAATCTGTGGGCTGGTGTCACATATACCTAGAGCACAGAATTAGAAGTGAAATCCAGGAAAGGGTAGGATGGAGGTGGAACACAGTACACACAATGCTGTCTCCTGCTGTGTGGTGGTAGAGATGAGACTCACCTCCTGTACATGTTTCTCTGGTGGCTTCATGAGGGTGTGGAAATGCATTGATTCAGCCATCCTTATTTTCCCTAAGCATCTCAATTTCTTCTATGTATTGGTGCTGTGGCTTCTAATCAGGACCTCACACAGGCTGAGCAAGCACTATGGATGGAGCTACATCCCCATATCTAAGTCCATACCTCCTATATTAACACCTGTGTGAGCCCCCAAGCCTGTGGCCTGTGCTCCTACTCAGTAGCTGAAAGTTCATTTTGTGATGGCCATATCCTGAGTAGCCTGTTCCCTATATTATGGTCCTAACTTTGTGGCTTATTATTAATATTATTATTTTAATTTTGCATTAGCAGTGCTGAAATTGAGTCCAGGGCCTCATGCATGGTAAGCAAGTATTGTATCATGAGCTCTCTCCACAGTTCCTGACTCACTCTTAAATAACGGAATATGGCAGAGGTTATGTGATGGTACTACTAAGGTTCACACAAAATAACTGTGACAAATCTCCTGATATTTTCCTTTGTTCTCCCCAGTATTTTGGTTTTTTTTGTTTTGTTTTGTTTTCTTTTTTGGTCCCTCTCTGGATCTCTGCCTTCAAAGAAGTCACTGCTATCTCTGTAGCTTCCCTGAGGAGAGGCTGATAAACCTTGAGTGAGAAAAGGGAAAACAGATAGAGGAGACATTAGGCTTTTGTCCTGAGTCCTTCCTGTGGACAAAGGACAAAGCCTGAGAGCAAATTCTGCCCTAGTGGAATGTTCACTGAGTATGTAGCTCTGTGCACCAAACTACTATGGTAGCAGCCTCAGAAAAGCTTCCTGGATTCCTGATCCACAGCAACTCTTGATAGAACAGAGTATTATCTCATGTATCAGATAGGCACAGACTGACCTGTCTTGTATATATTTTGCAAATATATGTAATGACTGGACAAAATTTGTCCTCTCTGCCTTCTTTCACCAATCAATCATTCTGAGGTTATTGAGCAGTGTTTTTATATTTTTTATTAGAATTTCAATTCATGGCTTGCTCTGGTTTCTTTATTCATTTAAATGTTATTGGATATTCACATTGTAGTTTTCAGTTATTGAAAACAAACCTGGTGTGAATATCTTGTGAAATTCTCTTCATGACATAGAGAGGATTGGATGCACAGAATGTTAAGGTAGTCAGATGTGTTACTCTTAAATTAACTACCAAAATGATTTATAAAATGAATATACAACTAGCAATGCAAAAGGAGTCTCCTGCCTCACCAGTACCAGTATACTTTGACCTAAAAAACAAAGTCGGCTCTTAGTGCTCTTCAATACATGAGCAGGGTTTTTCCTTGTGAGTTTAATATTCACTTATCTGATTACTGATAATGTTAAGAGACATGTACAGACTGGGAAGGGTCCATATGACTTGCAAGGGCATGTTGAAGGCCTTCAGAAGTGATAGACATGTGGATCCCACAAAGGCCTTCGAATCACTGCAGGCTCCTGCTGAAGTCACACTGCATGACCCAGGGAGCTCCGCCTACTTCTGAGGTTAAGGCCCCATGACCAGGACAGTCTCTGTGAGTTCCCTCACACCTGCTACTTGACAGAAGGTGGAGGTGGAGGAGCCCCTAGCCCAAGGAGGGGGACTTGAGGGACTGCTCCTCTCTACCTATGATATACGTATACAATCTGTATAGCCCTGGAATATGGGAGCTGGCAAGACAGTTTAGTTAAAATGTGAGTGAAACTGTCCTAACATGGGTGTTATAGCTATGGGAAAATGGGGCTGATAACACAAAGATGAGCCCACAGACGATGTGCCAAATTTATTCTTGCCAGCACTGCCTCTATCTGACAAGTTCTATAGAATGTGAAAAGGACAACCTGTGAGCAGATAAGCAGACTTTGATAAACTTGTTGATAGCAGCAGCCTGGGATCAGAGATGCCAGAGCAGCGAGGTGCTGATATGGAGAGCATGACTGCATCACAGGGCCTTGGGTCTGTTATGTACAGTGTCTGGGGATGGATAACAGGAACTAAGGAGCATAACTGGATGCAGCCCCACTTTTATTCAACAGGTAAATGCAGCATTGGAGCACCCCATTATGGTGTGGATATGACTTCACCTGTGTAACTGTGTATCACTGAAAAATGATGCAGACATTTGGGGTGGCAACAAGCTCATTAGGGTGGTGCCCACTGATTGGCTAACCGTGGAAGCCTCTTAAGTCTGTGTCAGCTAGGGCTGACCATAACTATCCTACACTGACCAGGACACCACCTGGCTATTCCCATGTATCCAGGACACCATTAAACCCATTATTATAGACACACAGCAATATTGTGAATCTTTTCTATAGGTGCCATCATATTGTACAGATGGCCTAGTGGTTTGCTCTAGTGGCTGTGTTGCTACCAAGGACAAAAATCATGGACCTAAATCCTTGTTAATGCAGGACCCATGCCATTAACTTTAATTGCTAGGCTTGGTGTTGCTCATGGATGAAACATCTCAAACGTGAAAGGTGGTTTTGCTAAACCACATGAGCCTTGATTTGGGAACCACAGCCCAACAAGGTACTTGTGCTGTCTTTCATTAGAATATGACATTTATATCTCTGACCAATAAAGATAGGAACAAGAGGCCTTAAAATAAATGGATGTTCACCTGAGACTCCTGGACTGCCACCACGGGTCTGCCCCACAAACCAGCAACCAAGGACATGCTGGACTGCCACTCAGGCCAACAAAGTCAGAAACTCCCCCACCTCCTGGACCTAGTATTACAGTTGACCTTTGGCTCTGACCCTTTCTCCTAAAAACTTGGGCTATAGTGGATTACCATGCTGGCTTGATGAGAGAAACAGAAGCTGTCAACAGGCTCCAGTCAGTGTGGTGAGTGTACCCCTAAAATAGAGGTCTGCAGTGGGTAAATTGGAACAGAAACGAAGCTCCTTCCAACTACAAGCCATTGGCAAACCTGGCAAGACAGTGAGTAACACTCCACACAGAGAACATCAGACAAGTTGAGGAGTGCACCAACAAGGCCTCCCCTAGCTTGGAGAAAATTGAAAGAGCTTAGAAAACACCCAGTGACACAATAGGGCCTCAGCTGACACAAACACTATAGACAGGGAGATCTGGTGACCTGCAACAATCTGAAGACTTAGCAATAGCAGGAACTAAGTGTTTTCCTAGATCTATTCTTTTAGGCTAGTTAGTCCAGGACGAATATAGGACTCACAAAACAGGCCCTGCATGAGGAATTCAGGTGACTGGCTCTCTTCTTCATTTTGATACCCAGCAATTGCACAACCATCAACCACACAGTAGGTCCCTAAAATTCACACTGTGTTGGGATTGGAAGACCAAATATGTACCCAAAGGATGAAAATGACAAGGTGAATTGGCAAAATGCAATCTCAAACTCTAGCCAATCTGGAACAAGTACAGGTAACACTGAAATAGAGCATCTTAGAAGTCATATACCAGAAATCCTGGAAAGATAGCAACTGAAGTAAAGAGAGAAATCCATGAGGCTGTAGCAGAAATCAAATGAGAAAGAATGTCCCATGTAAAGACAAAAATCCTATCCTTATTAAACTAGTTGCACAACATAGCTAGAGAAGAAATAGATTTAAAAAAAAACAGAAGAACATGGGAAATTGATTGAAACTTTGAATGAATAGTGTAGAAAATAAGCAGAATCCATGAAACAAATGTAAGGAGATATCCAAGACAAAAACTATTGAAAGCTGGTAAAGCTATTTAAAAGAAGCTGAAGATAGCGTGAGGACAGTGTCATACATAGTGATCATGATAGGGTAGAACTTCTAAAAACAGAGCAACATGAAATAACAATTCAGTAGCTTCAAGATGATGTGAAGAGAAACATAACAGTAATAGACATCAGTGAAGGTACAGGAGTTGATGCTGACATAACTAAACTATTCAGAGAAGATATAGTAGTAAATTTCCCAAAGGCAGTAAAAGTTTGATATACAAGAATGTGATGCATACAGACTGTCAAACAGTCACAACCAACATAAATCTACACCCAGATATATAATAATTAAGATCTGAGACATAGAGCATAGAAACACAATACTGAAAGCTGTTGGGGAAAAAGACACAACTCACCTATCAAGGAAAGCCTATTAGAATCGCAGCAGAATATTCAACACAAATGTTCAGGTTAACAGTCAGCTTGGTGTGAAGTATTTCATGCCCTACAAGAAAACAACTTTCAGCCCAGACTGACGTATCCAGCAAAACTTTTATTTAAATTTAATGGAGAAACAAGATAGTTTCATGATAAAGAACAACTGAAGAAATTCATGTCCACCAAACCAATCTTAGAAAGAATACTGAAAGACATGCTAGATACAAATAAAAGTGACCACAATCTCCAGAACAACAGAAAGAAACCACCAGGCTGGACAGTATACTAAACAATGTAGGAAAGCAGGAAGCCAAAAACCAGAACACAATATCGCAAAGTCAAGTCAGTACATCTCAGTGATATCCATAAATGTAAATGGGCTCAACTCACCCATCAAAAGAAGCACATTGACAGAATGGATCAAGAAATAGAATCCCACAGTATGCTGCATAAAAGAAACACATCTGACTCAAAAAGAAACTCAGATTAAAAATCAAAGCATGGAAAATAGTTTCCATGCAACAGGAAACCAGAAAAGAGCAGGGGTAGCTATTATGTTTGCAGACAAAGCGAAGTTCATACTTAAAATGATTAAAAGAGTTAATGAAAGCCATTGCAAACTTGTATATGGAAAAATAAAGCAGGAAAAACTAACAATTATAAGTATAAATGCACCAAATATAGGAGCACCCAACTATGTAAGACAAATCCTAATGGACAAGA
Organism: Cavia porcellus; assembly: GCF_034190915.1. NCBI lineage: Eukaryota > Metazoa > Chordata > Mammalia > Rodentia > Caviidae > Cavia > Cavia porcellus. The sequence continues at coordinate 3,667,033 of NW_026947536.1, forward strand.
AAAAATAAACAAACAAGAACACAGTTGCAGTAGGAGACCTTAACACCCCACAGTCACAAAGAGATAGATGAACTAGACAAAAGGTCAGCAAAGAAATAACAGAACTGAATCATATCTGTGAGTGAATGGACTTAGTGGATTTTTACATAGTATTGAAGTCAACCACATCAAAACATACATTCTTCTCAGCTCTACATGGGATATTCTCCAAAATAGACAATATATTATCCTATAAAATACTTTTAAGTAAATGCAAATGGAGAGAAATTATCCCATGTGTATTATGGGACCATAGTGCACTAAAATTGGAAATCAGTGGCAAAAAGTCTGCAAAACCTGGATAAACACATGGAAATTAAATAACAACGTTCTCAACAACCAGTGTGTTACAGATGAAATTAAAGAAGCAATAAAACAATACTTATAATACAATAAAAATGCAGAATAACATACCACAACCTATGGGAAACAAAGCAGTCGTAAACGGGAAATATATACTAATCCATAGTCACATCAAGAATATGGAATGAACACAAATAAATAACCTAATGCTACATCTCAAGCTTCTAGAAAAGGAAGAGAAAATCAAACCCAAGTTTCATAGAAGAGTAGAATTTCTAAAGATTAGAGAAGAAATTAATGAAATTGAATCCAAAAGAACAGTATAAAGAATAAATGAATCAATGAATTGTTTTTTTGAGAAAATAAAATTGATAAAACTCTAGCCAAGCTTATCAAGAAAAAACACAATAAGGACTAAAAAGAGAAATTACCATACGTTCCATGGAAATTTAAAACATCATGAACACCAACTTTGAACATCTCTACTCATATAGGGTGGAAAACAGAAGAAATAGATTTCTAGAAACATGTGATCTATCAATGCTCAATCAAGAATATATACCAATTTTGAATAACCCAATATCAGCTAGTTTAATCAAAAGCATGATTAAAAACTTACCAACAAAGCAAAGCCCAGATCCTGCTGGATTCAGGGATGAATTCCATAAGAAATTGAGAGAAGGTCTGACTCCAATACTCCTTAAACTCTTCAATGAAATTGAAAAAGAAGCAGTCCTCCCTAACTCATTGTTGGAAGCAAGTGTCACTCTGATATCAAAACCAGAGAGTGATCCAACTCAATAGCAGAACTATAGACTAATCCCACTAATAAACATTGATGCAAAGATTCTCAATAAAATATAGGCAAATAGAATGTAGCAAATCATCAAGAAGATTATACAACATAACCAGGAAGGATTTATTCCAGGAATGCATGGATGGTTCCACATACACAAGTCAATGAATGTAATACACCACATCAACAGAGCCAAAACTAAAAATTGTGTAATCATCATAATGCATGCAGAAAAAGCTTCTGATAACATACAACACCTGTTCATGATAAAAACCCTACAGTACTCAGAATAGACGCTATGTTCCACAATGTCATAAAGACCATTTATTGCAAACCTACAGCCAATGTCATACTAAATTGACAAAAAAACTGAAAGGTTTCACACTAAAATCAGGAAAAAGACAATGATGTCCACTATCACCACTCGTAGTCAATATAATTCTCAAAATATTAGCCAGAGCAATCAGACAAGAGGGAGAAATAAAAGGAATAAACATAGGGAAAGAAGAAGTTAAATTATCATTATTTGCAGATGACATGATACTCTATGTAGAAGACCCCCAAAACTCAATTGAAAGACTACTAGAGGTAACAAACAAATTCAACAAATTTAGCAGAATAGCTGGATACAGAGTCAGCATTCACAAATCAATAACATCCCTGTACATAAAAAACTCGATGAGAGAGAAATTACAGAAATGTAGCCTTTCACAATAGCATCTAAAAAAGTGAAATAATTAGAAATCAACCTAAGAATGTAAAAGTCCTGTATGCTGAAAATTATACTACTCTGATAATGGTGATTGAAGAGGATATTGGAAAATAGAAGGATATTTCTTGCTCTTGATTAGGAAGTGCCAATATTGTGAAAATGGCCATACTCCCAAAACTGTTATATAGATTCAATGCAATCCCAATCAAAATATCATTAAAATACCTTCATATCTAGAGAAAATATTTCTGAAATTCATCTGGTAACAGAAAATTTTAGAATAACAAAAGCATTTCTGGGCAACAATCGAAAAACTGGAGGCATCTCAATTCCTGACTTGAAACTATCTACAAAGCCACAGTAATAAAATCAGCATGGTACTGGCAGAGAAATAGAGCAGAGGATCAATGGAACAGATTAGAAGATGCAAACACTACTACAAAGACACAGAGCAACCTTACATTTGTCAAAGGGGCTAACCGTATTCACTGGAAAAAGATAGCCTCTTTAACAAGTGGTGTTAGAAAAATTGACATTACCTACCAATGACTGAAACTAGAACCATACCTATGACCATACACTAAACTAAAGTCAAAGTGGATCAAGGATCTTAATATTAAAAAAGAAACAAAAATCTACTGGAGGACAAGGTAGGTAGAAATATTGGAGACATAGGAGTAGGCAGAGAATTCATGAATAAAACACAACCACATGAGAAATGCTTCAAAGAATCAACAACTGGGATCTCATTTTATTAAAAAGTTTTCATGCTTAAATATATATCAAGCAAAGTGAAAAAAAAACACCACAGTGTCAGAAAGAATCTGGATATAAGACACAGGACTTAAATGCAGAACGTATAAAGAACTGAAAAGCCCCCAAATTCAAAGACCCTTTCCAAAAATGAGCATCAGAGGTGAGCACACAGTTCTCAGAAGAAGATATACAAATGGAAAATAAATATATACAAAACCTGTTCATGATAATGCCCTACAATAACTTAGAATAGACGCTATGTACCTCAATTTCATAAAGACCATGTATGGCAAACCTATAGCCAATTTTATACTAAATGGACAAAACTGAAAAGTTTCACACTAAAATCAGGAACAAGACAAGGATGTCCACTATCACGACTGCCATTCAATATACTTCTGGAAATACTAGCCAGAGCAATCAGACACAAGTGGAAATAAAATGAATAAAAGTAGGAAAAGAAGAAGTTAAATTATTATTATTTGAAGACAACATGATACTCTGCATAGAAGACACCAAAAACTCCATTGAAAGACTACTAGAGATAATAAAAAAATTCAGCAGCATAGTTGGATACAAAGTCAACACTCAAAAATCAATAGCATTCCTACACACAAACAAAAAACTTCATGACAGAAAAATTATGGAAATATAGCCTTTCATAGTAGCATGTAAAAAATGAAATACTTAGGAATCAACTTAACTAAGAATGTAAAAGACCTATATGTTGAAAATTATACTACTCTGAAAATGGAGATTCAAGAGAATTTTGGAAAATGGAAGGATATTTCTTCCTCTTGGTTAGGAAGAACCAACATTGAGAAAATGGACATACTTCCAAAACTGTTACACAGATTCAATGCAATCCCATCAAAATATCATTAATATACTTTACAGATCTAGAAAAAATATTTCTAAAAATTCATCTGATAACAGAAATCTAGAATAACAAAGACAACTCTGGGCAACAAGAGCAAGACAGAAGGCATCTCAATTCCTGATTTGAAACTATATTACAAAGCCACAGTAATAAAATCAGCATGGTACTGGCAGAGAAATAGAGCCAAGGATCAATGGAACAGGTTAGAAGATGCAAACACTACTACAAAGACATAGACCCACCTTATATTTGTCAAAGGGGCTAAACATGTTCACTGGAAAAAGATAGCCTCTTTAATGAATGATGTTGGAAACATTGAGTTTACATGCCAAAGACTGAAACTACACCCATAACTATCTCCATACACTAAACTTAAGTCCAAGTGGATCAAGGATCTAAATATTAAAAAAGAAACAAAAATCTACTGGAGGACAAGGTAGATAGAAATCTTGGAGACATAGGAGTAGACAGAGAATTCATGGATCAAATGCAAAGTGCATGGAAAATATTTCAAAGAATCAACAACTGGGATCTCATATTATCAAAAGTTTTTATACTTCAAAAGCAATCAGACAAGTGAAAAGCTCACAGACTGAGAAAGCATCTAGATATAAGACACAGGACTTAAATGCAGAACATATAAAGAATTGAAAAACATCAAAGACCCTTTCCAAAAATGAGCATCAGAGATGAGCACACAGTTCTAAGATGAAGATATACAAGTGGCAAACAAATATATGAAGAAATGTTCACCATAACTGGTCACTTGATAAATGCAAATTAAGACATCACTGAGGTTTCATCTGACTCCGGGGAGAATGGCTGCAATCAAAAAATAAAACTGAAACAAATGTTGGCGAGCATGAAGAGAAAAGGGAACTTCTCCACTTTTAGTGGGAATGCAGACTGGTGAAAGCACTATCAAAATCAATGTGGAACTTCCTCAAAAAACTAGGATGGAAGTTTCATTTATTCCAGGTGTTCCACTCCTGGGTATTTTCCCAGAAAAACTGAAAATATCATGTCACAGTGATGTATGCGCATCCATGTGTGCAGCACAGTGGTGATAGCTAAATCTTGGAAACAGCCAAACTGCCCATCAACTGCAAGTGGATGAAAAAATTATATTTTTACACAATGCAATGCTACTCAGCTATAGAAAAGAATGATCTTGAGGCCTTTATAGGTAAATGAAGGTAACTTGAGAATATCCTCATTAGTAAAATAAGTAAGACTCACATTAGGGGGCATGAGATTTAGTTCAGCGGCATAAGTACCTGCCTTGCAAGCAGGCAGTCATGAGTTTGATCCCCGGTACCAGGGGAAAAAAAGAAAGACTCACATTAGAAAATATCACATTGTCTCTCTAGTGTAAAAAATAATAAAAACTGACAAAGTAATGGGACTCAAGAAAGTTTAATAGATATTATAAAAAAGAAAGTAAGAAAAGTACTCTAAAGGATATAATAGTATGTATAGTATGTAAGATAGATGACCATATTACTAAATTTCTGTTAGATCATTGAACAAGAAGGTTTGCACTGTCAATGTTTCAGTGTTCAGTAACTTTTTATGCTTTGTTTTTGTAACTTTAACAACTATTATTAAGCCAACAATACGTGATGCATCAACTAGTGATTTTATGGTGTTAATGTTTTTGAATTCTATATTCTATACCTTTTTGCTCTTTGTATTTTGTTTCTTTTAATTTTGTTTTCTTTCTTTAAATAAAAAAATTAAAAAAACAAAATAAAAGAAATGGACCTGAAGTTTTGTGCCTTTGATTCCTTGAAGCAGGACCTGCTCATGCAGTGGTGGGTATCCTTGGGATCCACCTAGCTTTGCATGGCCATAGGCTGCACTGCGGTGGGATTAGTGGTATTATGCTGTACATTTACTCTTGATGTGTTCATTGTGTGCATGAGTCCACCCTATGTGTCACTTACAATAAGCACATTTTCCCTGATTTTTCAGTTGGTGGAATGAGAAAAACCACTGCATATTGTTTCAATATCAAAGGGTATGAGGACCTGTATGGACCTCACTCAACCGACTGGCATGTGCACACCATGGACACAGTTATATAAGCATGAGTTAACATAGACAGCCATGAATGTGCTCAGGTTTATGACAGTATGCAAGAAATAATGCCTGAGGATGGCTGATATATACAGGCTGGATAATAAAGATGCTTGCTTACTACCATTGCTAATGTTGGCTCTGTGTGGTTTCTTCTCCCTGGGGATCTTACCCACTAAAATACCCACTCATCTCCCTAACTCTGAGAAAATATAATACCACAGACTCAAGGCACTTTACTACTCCACAAAACTAAACTCCCTGTGCCCTTTTTCAAGCCATGCATAGCTTAAGAATGTAGACTGAGTTTTATGCCTGTGTCTTGGTGATCACTTCCTAAGCCCTGTGATTGACATTTGCCCCACTTCTATACCTCCTCTGTACCCCACAGGGCATTAATGTTACCAAATGTTCTGACCTGGAAGTGGAACACGTCTACCCTAGCAGCAGACGTGCAGTTCTCCAGTAGCTTGGTTGGACCATGGTCTGAGATGAGTCAGTCCCAGGCTGTAGGCCAGGACAATAGTGTCTGTTAGCCCCACTCTCATGCAGGTAGAGCTACTTGCCAGCATATCTTAGCCTCCCTTGATCCCTGAACACATGGGGACTCATTTCTCCTGTGTATCATAGCGTGTTAAAAACAGGCACAGCATTAACGCATGGTAGGGAGAACCCATGTCCAGCACAAACCCTCCTGAAGGCAGCTCCCCATGTACTCTGCAAGCCATCTGTTCTTAATATGTGGCACCACATTGTACCTGAGTGCTATGAGGGAGAGCACAAAGCAAGGGCAGGTTTGGGTGCTATGGAACTCATAGAATTGGGCAGCCCTTCTTAGATAAGTGTGGACCCCAGTGTCTGTTAGGATATAGGGATGGCCCTCTTGAATAGCTAGGGATATCCTTGCGTGGGGGTGTTGGGTCAGGGTGGCAGTGGACACTGGCTATGTCTGGCAGCCACAATGGGCAACGCAGAGTGTGTACCACTGGCACAGGCCCAGGTCATCCTCCCACAAGGTCATTCTTTTGCCATTCTCCTACAAGACTCTGTAAACCCAGGGCCCTCCTTGTCCACTCCAATCTTCACTGGATCTTTGAATGGAGTCACAGGAGGAGGCAATGCATGTGTAGCTGCCCAAAATCCAGTGTCAGTGATGTCTGCTGTCACCCAAAAGTTATTGGTGGGTAACAAAGTCAGGTGTCCATCATTGAGTAATTTGGGGCCTTTTTCTAAACTTCCTTCTTCCACTCTCTCATTTCTCACGCATCCCTCCCTCTTTCTCCTATACTCTGTTCTCCTCCTAAGAGCACACAGCTGGGCTTGTGGTAGCCCTGGCTGGCCTAGGAGCAGCTCTATGCTCCTCCCATCCTTTTTTGTCTGAAATACCTGTTTCCACAGGTATTGATTATCACCTAGAACAAGCTTAATCCAACCTGTGTTGTGCTTGGTCCAAGGCCTAGGATTGAGATTACTAGGAGCCCTTAATGTTGGCTCCCAGCTCTAGAAGTTCTCAGGACATGGTGCTTAGAATAGAGTCTCAAGATCAGTCTGGAAACTCTAATCTGTGGAGCATCTAAGGAGCTGATCTAAACTGTGAGTTGCCATGTGATGCATGTGTATCTGGATATGTGGGGAGACAAATGCAGATGCTCCTGTCTGGTACAATCCAAGTAGAAACCATAACTTTGAAATAGCTCCTGTAGGATGAGCAGAATTGGATCTGGCCATGGAACAAAAGCTGTGTGCACCAGACCTTGAAGCAGGACCCTGAGATCTGGACCGCACATTGGAAGGAAGGGAAATAAGGGTGCCCAAGCCCAACTGTGTCTGGGGACAAATTCTTCCCAACTGTTACAGTACATCTCTGTTCTGTCCCAAGAACAAATGGCCATGTTATAAGGCTTGGAATTGTCATCACCCTGTTATTGGTATATGTCTGGGCCCCTCAGGAGTGGACAGCACCTGGAAAGGAGATGGCCCAAGGCTCACCTGTGCATAATGTGCCTCTCAGTGACTGACCTTCAGGTAACGTGGTCATGGCCATTGTCATCTCTTTTTCTGTCTGACCAGCTAGTTGCCAGGCACTGCTGTGTTCTCACTTTCCTGCTTATTGGATCATGAGGGAAATACCTAGTGTTCGAGTCCTGGTGTCCATGAAAATTTAGTCAAGTGTGGTGGGGTGTGATCAGCAATGGGGCAGATGAGTTTTGAGTGGCCACGGAGTGGGGCAAGAATCCCATACATTCCCTTCCCCACCACATTGATGTGGTTATCTTGGTGTATAAAGCAGGGTTTCTTCCAACTAACTGTCACTTTTTACTACATCTTTCCATCTCATGATAATTTACTGGAAAACTGTCTGTATGTGACACAGTATGTCACATATAAAAATATGTTGATAAAAGTGTATTGAAGGCCCTGCTGAGCATCTCTGCCCAGACCACTGGGCAGCAGCTCAGCCTTCAAAACTTAGTGGGAGAGACAGGGGAGGAAGGAGGAGGAAGAAAAGGGGCTTTCTCCTCGAAGACAGCAGTTACAGAGGGGCAAGGGTCACCTCCAGCTGTCACTGTTAGACTCACTTTTGAGCCTGTATCCTGAGGCTAGAAAGGAGACAGCAGTTTTGACCACTTTGCTAGAAATCAGGGGTCTGAACAGAGTTACAAAGGCAGGACTTGGGAGCCAGACTGAGGGCTCCTACAGAAGACTTCCTTTGTTTGATTTTCACTTTCTGTTCCATGACTCAGTCATCACCAGCTGTTGGCAGTGCGGTTCACTTGTCTCACCAAGATTGAGCTGCTTCTGTAGATCTCTGGTATTCAGTGCAGTTAGTCCTCTATGTGTCTCTGTTAGGTAGTGCATAGACAAAACTATAAAAGTGCGTATTCCTATGATACGAAGATTAGCCCCAGAAATTCCATTAGTGAGGATGTAGATTGAGGACAGCTGATGCTTTGCTCTACAGGTTTGCATCTGCATGAAGCACCCACTGCTGGCCAGGTAGAGTGTGTCTTTCCGGTGTGAGGTTTTTCATCAGTTGCTCTTTTTTTCCCACATGTCTGAATAGATTTTCTTGCTTTGTGTTTTGCTTACAGATTATTGTACATTTTTATTAGTATCTAAATACCGTGTATGCTGATTACGTTGGTGATAGGTCCATTGCAAATGTGATGCATAGAATGGAAATTAGGCCCCACCTTGTGCACAGTGTCACAATCCAACAACCAGTGACTGTTCTCAAAGTTATGTGCATTGAGCACACATCTCAGGACTAAGACATTGGCAACACAAGGTGCTGCTTTGTCTTGACTGTCCTTTCTTTATGACCAATACAGTGGGTAGTGATACAATATTTAGGAGCTTAGCCCACCCCTAACTTTAAAGTCTAGCCAAACCCTAAACCTAACTCTAACCATAGAAAGTCATTACCAGCATTCTCTGGCCAAATTGAACTTTATGGCACTGATGTGGGAAATGTAATATAGGTTAATTATGAGAATATACAATCTGTGGTGGCTGGAATGGTGCAAGAGGGGAAAGAAAAGAAAACACCCATTGTGTAAACATTTGAAGAATATATTCTGGAAGTGGACTTTGGGGAAATTAGCTTCAAATTGAGAATTCACTGAATGTGAGCAAGCTGATTATTTTAAACAACATTAAAATCTTAAATTTTATCTATGTCTATTATATCACTAACATATCTCTGGTAAATAAGGGTAGCAGTGAATACAGTAATAAGTAAATCTGGAAAAGAGGGGAATAGAAGGTGTGGGTCAAGAGCTGCCTGCAGGTAGACCTCAAGACATGACTCCTGAGTGGAGGCACCAGGACGCTTAGATGTCCAGCTGCTGGACAAAGAAATCCAGGTGCTGGCTCTTGCTCTGGGGTCACAGCTGATGAGGGAGTTGCAGGTGAAGCTGGCACAAGGTCTGCAGGTACAACTTTGGCATGCGCTGAACCTGGCCCTGTAGTTGCAGGAAGTGAAAAGATCGCCAACTGTCCATGGGCTTCCTGAGCAAAACTTTCTCACTGCTTGTCAGGGGCAGCCATGTGCACCAATACAGCCCCAGCAAAGCCTCCCTGACTGTATTCACACACTGACTGCTGAGTGTGTCACGCTCCTGGGTCACCAAGCATATGGACACTTTGTTGAGTTCCAAGGCCATCACCTCCCAAAAGCCCACCTCCCACACTCCAGGGCTACTTATTTTAGAGTTCAGTCCCTGGTGGTTCAGGAGGCTCCAGCTGTTCCAGGAGAAGCTCAGCCTGGGGATCCACATGGGCATACATTTCCAATGGGCATCAAGCACAGAAAACCTGGGGAGACAGGGAGCTAGCAGAGTGAGAGGCCTGGCCTTTCCTGCCACAATGTCTGCACAGCTCACTTGTAGAGAGGGGTGCATGGTCCTCCTGTCCAGTCTGTACAACATCCATCCCCATCCTCACCCAGGCATAATTGGGCAGTTAGAGCCCAAGGAGCTCTTAGAGGCTGACAGAAGTCTCAGTGGGTGGGAGTTCTGGCTCAATTGAATCATACCTCTGCTTTGTACAGGGAATCCTGACACAGTTTCTCCCTGACCGTCCCCAGTGCAATTCAGTGTGGTGAACACAGAGAGTAGAATCTTCCCTGTATTTGCACTCAAGGGCTCAGGGCTGCCTCTCCATAAATATCTGAGAAGTGAAGGATCAATCAGTGTCTGTCCTGTGTCGCTGCAGTCTCTAGCTCAGGCAGTGATGCATTGCCCAGTTCTCTTAGCCTCTGTATAACTCCTTGTTTATGGTCTGTCCCCTCATCTAGGGATGCATGGGGACCAGAACAATGGCCTTGAGGTGAGCAATATTTGTTCTGCTGCCAAGGGAGACTCTATGGCCTCCAAAGAACATCAAAACTCAAAAGGGCAGTGGTTGCACTGGCTCTGCTTATAGGATCATGGTCAATGCCCAGAAAAGTGTCTGCACACAGTGTGTCTTCATGTACATTTTTGGGTTGTTGACATCTATCTGCTCTTCCATGACATCTGACAGCCATTGGAAAATTTGCTATTCTTAAGATTTCCTGTGTTGAACAAATCCTGAAGTCCACAAAGTGACTCTCCAATCTCCTTTCCAATGAATTGAACTGCAACCACCAAGTATTGGTCAGTGAGTGAGATGGAAGATCATCCATCAGAATCATCACAACCTCCAGAGTAGGTCTTCATGGAGCCAAGGCCACACTTGGCATGGAGCCCCCATTTCATCCTTAGTGACCCTAAGGTCTGAGTCCACTCAGACCCCACCCATTCAGCATTGTAAACTAGGGTTGATTGAGGCCCTTGCATATGACTGAATCCAAAGGTGGCCAAGTCCCACTGGGCTGCTAAGGTGAGAACTCCCCTTCTCTGCCTTGGTGCTTGTGGGGTAGAGATGTCATGCTTGGAGGAGTCCAGGGATCTGGATAGGTCTGGAGGATCTATCCAGAAAGCCAGTTCCATAGGCTCCTTCAGGCTGTGAGGCCCATCTGCCTACACCGTGCTTCCTGTACAGACCTCTGCCAGGCTCTCTGCTGCCTGACTTCTGAGAATGTGGTGAGACTGTGGTGGATATGGAATTGGTGTCCTGCATGTGGTTTCTCAGGAGAGTTGAGGCTCGTGGTAATGGGCTCATAGGATGGTCCTGGCAGAAAAGGAATTCTCATACTAAAAGTTAAATTTCACAAGGGATACCTAGGAACACTAGTATGGTCAGATCACCTCAATAGAGAGGTTGAAAAGAAATCTATGCATGAACAAAAGCTATGAGTCCTAAGACGGCCCCTCATTTTAGAGATGAGAAAAGGAGGATCATTCTGGATGTCCAGGTCCATTAATGAGACACCACAGAATATTCTCAGTTTTCTGATGAAAAGTTCCCAGGAAGGAATTAAGTTCCTCTTCCATTGCCATGGGAGGCTGAGCAGCTGTGCTCACTGATCTCTTCTTGTGCTCATTTTGCCCAGAGGCTCCTGCAATAGTAATTGCAGAGCCTGAAAACTCCCATTAGACAAGTGCCAGAGAAATGGACAGAGTGGATGACATTTGAGGGGAGCACATCTCTAGCGAGATGATGCTGTGTAAGAGCTGGAGACAGTGGGGGAAAGACAGCTCACTAATTGTCCTTGGACACCCGGCCCAGGACTGACAATAAGGTGCAATGGCAGAATTCAATCATGACAGGAAATGAAATGACTTTCGTCTGTCCCCTTTCTCCTGCTCCCACTGATATGTGTACAGTGACCTTGCCTGTGACAAGGTAGAGACAGAGTTGAGAGTATATGGTAGTTGAGCACTTGGAGTCAAGATTCCTTTGGAGCAGGACCATGGGACCAGTGTTTGAAAAGCCCTGGAGGGAGGTGCTAGAAGGATTTATCTGACACAAAGTTCCTCTCAGTCATCTGTAGGTCTCCATATAGTCCCTTCTGCTCACACACCCTGCACCGGAGCCGATATATGTTGTTACTGTGGGTCCCATTTCTGGAGCAGGAATGTGGCACACAGGTTCCAGGGTCTATCTCCATGCCAATGTCCTGTATGCAGCTTGGGTGGGGCTGTGCCCAGCTGCCAACAGGAAGCCTGAGACTCAGACACCACAGGTTTCACTTTCTGAACCCAGATAACCTTGGTTCCTTAAAGACAGACAGATCTGTACCAGACATCTACCCAGAAGGACAAGAGATGACTCTGGAGCCTGTGGATAAACATGAACTCTGCCCTTCTCCTCAAGGCTGCCCAGTCCTGGTTGGGAACTTGACAGGAGCACAGGCTCATGCATCCCAGCACCTGCCCCTTCTGCAGAGCATCTGCCCTTGGTGTCTGTCCTCAGAGCCCTTTCACTGATGATTTAGAATGGGAAACATTTAGCAGAACTCACAGAGGTGGCCAGGCCTTAATGTACCTGTCCTGTACTTAGTGTTTCTGGGTGGCAAGTGGCTGAGCCTAGAGACACCTGTACTGGGCTCCCTCTTGTCTCTGGTCTCTTGGGAAGCCTATGCTGCCCTTGACATTTGGGCAGTTCCTGGTAAGCATCCTGAAGCATCTTGGCACAGTGAACCATCCTTTCCTTCATTTCCATGTTGTTTTCCTTTGTGGGATCTTGAGGCTGGTGCTTCAAGGCCTTGGAAAGCAGCACAGTATATTCACTGGTCACTGTCTTGAACCAAGTGCCTGTGAAGGTGAATTGTGGCCAGAACAAGGTGCCTGGTGACCAGAGCCTTCAGAGTTCTGTTTAGATTGTTGCCAAGGAAGTTGTGTCATGTGCTGGGGTCCATAGCTGCCCTGCCCCCTCTGATGCCCCCTTTCTTTTTATTGTGTTCCTTAGAAATGGCAAGTGAAAAACTAGAAAATTGAGTGTGGTTTTACACTTTTCTTAACTTTGAAGTTTTTAATACAACAAATGTGTAGATGCCTCAGATGTGGCAGGTTGGGTGCCAAGTGCACATTTCCATACAAAAGTTCTTTTCATCGAGAATTAGGTTTCACTTAGAGATCTGTCAAATTTTAGGATGAGATTTTTGCCTGGCTTAATGTTAGTTTCATTTCAATTCCATTAGACAGTATGGAGAAGTTCCCAGAATACCCATAATAATTTTCCCAAAGGATGTGAACGTTTCATGTTATAACCCCCATATGTCCAGGGTAGGATTCCTAGCAAGTTTTACTCTCATATGCATATGAATGATTACTTATCCTTATATGTTTAACTCAGCCACACACTGTAGTGCTCCGCACTCTGACATCCTGTGTAGGTGTCAGCAGGTGGTGATTGCAAGGGGTGGCTTTCCAAGGCCGTGGACATCATCATCCCATGCTGAGGAAAGACACATGCACATGCCTCCTGGGGAACTTGTCTCATAGCATCTGGTATGACTTTCTGTCCTCCCATCCCAAATAGACCATGGGCTTTGTGTCTCTTCTAGGTAGTTGACCTTTCCTAGAAATGATGGCCCTGAGGCTGATCAGGTGCAATGCTCTTTGGTTGGTCTCCTTCAAGCAGTGTCTCCATGCTGGGCTCCCAGTGTGCTGCCACGACATGCCACTGGGGGGCTGACCAAAAATAGCTGTTACATGTTCATGCACCCCTCACCCATCTGCTGATGGCCATTTCTTTTCTTTCTGGGTCAACGCGTGAAAATGAGCTGCCATAGCCATTCTTATACATGAGCTTGAGTCAATGCAGACTTTTAAAGAAAAACTACTTAAGTGTGAAATTACTGGATCATATTGCTGGTTTATGGCTAACTTAGAAATTCTTAAAGTATCATTAGAAGCAGTTGTTTAGCAGAGTTAGGTTGTTGCTTTTCATTTTATTTTGATTTGTTTTATTATGGTATACTGTTGTATGCTATGTTATTTTACATTATGTTATGTGTTGGTGAGGATTTTGAAACTGTATTTTCTGTGGTTTCTGATTTGATTTTGTATAATCAACCTGAGAAAATATAAGAATATCACATAACTCTGAGTAAGTATTTTTTGTAGAAAATTTAAAAAGGAAGACACAGTCAGCAATGTTGGTACACACTGTCATTCCAGTACTCAGAGGTTGAGGCAGGGGGATTGTTGTAAGTTTGAGGTCCTCCTGGGCTACAAGGGAAGATCAAGGCCAGCCTCAAGTGCATAGCCGAACCCTGTCTCAAACAAAGAACGAAAGAAAGAAAAAGAGAAAGAAGAAAAAATAACAATTAAAAATATAAAGTCAAATATTGCCTGTGAATTCAGAATAAAAACATATATGTATTTTTCTAGCAAGTGTACTTTAGTTAGCACACCTAGCATAAGGTTTAACATCATGTAGTCATTGGTGTGTACCAGGTTTGCATTGTTTCAATTTTTTTGAATGTTTTACTGAGATGTCTCTAGATATGCTACTGAATATACCTTCTTAGGATTTGCATAGCTCAGTATGAAAAGAATATGATTATTGCTTTTTATCATCTCCTAAATTTATATTTAGAATCAAAAGTTGATCAAGGGATTGTTACTTTTTTAAAAATAAAAATAAGGACCATATAAAAGATACTCTTTTTATGACTATGGAAATATAAAAATAATTGTAGAATAACAGTGGTTAAAGTACCTTGCACAGTGATTTCCAGGATTTCTTAATGATCAATAATTTCATACATTTGTAAGTTTTTAAAAAAGATTTTAAGACATGGCCTCACCATTTCTCTGAGTTTCCCAGGCTACAGTTAAAACCTTCCTCATCCTTCCTCTCACTCCCAGAGGGCTGGAATTACAGGTGTACATTATCCTGAGTTGACAATTGGCAGTAGTTTTTGTGTATTCATGGAATAAAATACTTGGCTTTGATCTTTAGATTCTTTGTAGAAAGAATTCATCTAGTTAAGCTATCTCCTACCTTCCTAATGCACAGTTTCTTTCATAGTGAGCAAGACTCAAAATCCCATTAACAATATTAGTAGAGTCACTACTTTTTAACTGTAACAGTGATCAGCCTGGGATTCAGGAGATCACTCCAAATGCCTTCTGCTGTGGGAGGCTTGGTATCCTTGAAGCACAGTCTCTTTTTCTCTGATCGCTCATGGCAATTGATGGCTGAAGTCAAATTCCAAGAAAGATGTGAAGGTTAAATCTACTACTTGGGGTCCACTGCCCTCCAGAAGGTCAGGCCAGGATAAAACATATTTGCCTTCCCCTTCTACTTTCCAAAATTTTTTTTTGCTTATGGTTTTGGTTTTACACTTAGTTTCTAGAATTGAATACAGAGGTTTTGTATTTAGTTCCATTACCTTCCACTTTTAAAAGTCTTCCTTTTTTGAGGAGTTTCTTAATAAGTTGCAGTCTCTCCTTGAATTTATGATGTTCCTGTTTTAGTCTTCCAGAGTGGTAAGCTTACAAGCCACACCACCAGATGTGGTTTCATCATGGTGTTCTTAAAAACTCATTGGCTGTGCAGGGATTGGTGAAAATGCCTGTCATGTCAGCATTCAGGCCACTGAGGCAGCAGGATTCCTGGGAGTTCCAGACAAGCCTGCAACACACTCTGATTTCAGCTCAGGCCAGAGTGACAGAGGGAGTCCCTGACCAGAAAAAGAAAAGGAAAATGTAGGAAAGGACAGGAATGGAAGGAAGATACAATACCAAATTCCTGGTGATTCTATGAGTTCTTTTGTATCTGGGTAAGTCATTTTAATCTTCAGTCCTATTGCAGTATAAGACCTTTGGGACTGCTGTCACTTTAAAATATACCTTGACACCAGGGATCTTGGTACTTCTAAGTTTAATGTTCTTTACATGGCTAGAGGATGTTGTACTTCTTTGTGAATTTTCATATTGATTTTTTTGATTTCTAGGAAAATATCAGTGGTATTTTGACAGGAATGCTTTGAAATGGCTGGTTGCTCTGGGATGCACATATATTATAATAACATGTATTCTTCCTATCCACCATCATGCTATGTGTTTCTTCTGTTAATGTTATTTCACTGATTGCATCAATTTCTACAAATTTTAAACAACAGGTGAGTTTCATTAAATTTATCCTAAGTGTTAATTCTATTTGATGAATTATGAAGTGAATTGTGTTCTTTGTATTTGAGGCTGCAGTTTGTTTGAAGCACATAGATATGAATTGTTTAAGACATGTGGATCTTGTACCCTGCACCCTCTATGATTTGTGAATTTGTTCTAAAAGGTTTTCAGTGAGATATAAGTTTCTTATATAAAAGGTTGTGGCCTCATTAAACAGAGACCATGCTTAATTGTTCCTTTCTGGTATGGAATCTTTTGATTTCTTATTCTTGAGTAAATTCTAGGTATAGGACTTGGAGTACTGCCTTGAAAGGCATTGCAATCCTTGTCTGGTTCCTGATCTGAGAAGAAAATTTTGTAGCTTGTCAGCCTCTGAACACAATGTCAGGGATGGGCTTCTCATGCATGATCTTTGATGTGCTGAGGTCCATTCTTCCAATACATGGTGTGTGGGTAGTTCTTACAATGAGAAAATGTTGTAACTCAGTATTTTTCAAAGCTATTTTTCAAAATCTATTGAGAGGTTACTTCTGTCTCATTCTGTGAGAGTGACAAGTGGCTCTGAATGGTTTTTACAGTAGAATAGTTCTTGCATCACTGAGATTGAGCCAAGTGTTGATCGTGGTGCTTAACTTTTGCATGTGCTGGCAAATTTAGATGACAAGTATTTAGCTGAATAATTTTGCTTGTGTTCATTAGGAATATTGGTCAGTAGGGTGTTTTCATTTATTTTATTTTATTTTATTTTTCAATACATTATTGTCTAACTACATTCTCAGGGTGACTTTGTCATCTAAAAGAAGTTGGTGTTGGATTTTTCCCTTCAATTTTCTGGAAGCATCCAAAAATGATTATTATTTATTTTTTATTATACACTTGAAAAAGTTCACTGGGTCAATTTGTCTCATCCTGGTTTTGTTGTTGTTATTAATGAGTTTTGATTGTTGACCCATCACCTATATTAATTTTTGCTCTGTTCATCAGTGTGTTTGTTCCTTATGGGTGTGGGTCAGTGACACCAAAGGAGACCATGTTCCCATTAAGGGTCACATCTCATTTTACTTAGGGATGCAGCCATTTACTTTTGTATTTTATATATTTTTGTCAGTAACTCCTTTCAGTTACTTAGTCTTTAATGCACACTGTTCTTGTCAGGAGGTTACTGCTGAAGGAAACTGGAGCTGGTCAGGTGCCCATATCTTATTTCAGGCTTCATACTCTGGCCTGCCTGCAGTGTCCTCATCTCCTGATTTGCTCCCTGTAAACACCTGTCCTGCTCCATAGCTGTGGTGAGTCCACATGTGGCAGCTGAAATCTGCACCTAGATGGAAGACATTCTGTCAAGGTGGGCTCTGGAACAGGCTGACCTTCTCGTACAGTGCTTCCCTGAGTCAGCAAAGGGGCCTAGGGACTTCAGGAAGGAGTTCTGGGAGCAGGGCCACACCAGCACTCTTCTGTCCAGCGTGCAGTGTATGCTGTTTTGCTGGAAGCTGACTTGTGGATCAGGAGGCCCGGACCTGGGCCTTTCTTGCCCCTGGTGCCATGGTGTCCTCTACATCTGCCTGGACCATTTTCCACTAACATCAGATCTCCACAGGGATCTGAGCACCCCTAGACTTGCTCTTCCAGGCTCCAACTCAATGTGGAGACTTCAGGTGTGAAATCTGTCACTATGAAATTTAACATGTATACATTTTTCCTGGAACATCCACTGCTAAGTCTTCATAACAAAAAGTGAGATTTACAGTTTCCCATATTCTATTCTTACTCAGTTAAGATGTGAAAAGTTAGAAGCCATGAACCTGTGACAGCAAAGCTGCTGAGTGAATCATAAACTTACAGGCACTGACAATGCTGAAAGAAGGCCATGTCCTGGGCCATGTCCCCAGTCTTACTTGAGATGACAGAGAGCTTGTGGCCTGGCCCTCTCTCCACCCAGCAGTGAAGAGACACAGGCCAGCACAGCAGGCAAGGACACGAGAGAGGAGCTGGTCAGTGGCAGACCACTCATCCTCGGAGGGATGCTTTTGTGGTTTTTCAATTTTTAATTTCCATTGAATTATTGCTAGTGTCCAACTCACTATTTCTTCTCTTGTACCCAACCTAGTTATGGATGACTTAATTTTCATTTATGTAAAATGAAGGATATGCACAGTACAGAAACTTCAAACGTCACCTTATAGATATATAAAATAAGGAGTTTTTTATTCAGAAAAACAACACATTATTTATGACTAATTTTTAAAACCTTAACACATGCGGAGCCCTTCCATGTTGGGGTGGCGCTGCCCTCCTACCCTAGAAAGCACCAGTTCACCTGTGCCAATAACTCTCAGAGGACAAGAGTTTTTCTTCAGAGTCTCTTTTACCAGTGAGGAGGACCTGAATCTTCCTGCTGCCAGGCTGAACACAGAGTGTGCAGTGTGCAGAGGAGCCCAGCACCGCCTGCTTTACACTCCTCTCCCCCACCACATCCATGCTGCAGCCCTGCAGGGACAGCAAGGCAGAGCTGCCAGGATGCAGCCAAGACTCTGCCACATCAGTCCTAAGTCCACTTCCACCAGGTGCCTGATACTGCCTGGGTGTTGTTCACATAGTGGGTCTACACACCCTCAGCCTCCTAGGCCAAGTGCGTTCACCACAGTGACCGTTTCAGTCTGCAAATTTCACTCCTCTCCTTTCTGACTATGGCTGCAGCATTGGAACAAAACACAGCATTACAATTACCTTTTCTTCTTCTTTGTTCTTTTCCATTTTTAGGGTTTTTTTTTTAATTTATTTAACCATATATTTAAAACTGCATTTTGCCAAAAAAGCTTTTCTTTTGGTTTTACTCTCCACTTGCTGGAGTTTTTACAGATTTATCCTGCAATTCAAACCTTAAGTTCTTAGATGCCCAGAAGCTACTCTGCAGCTTGGTAGAATGACTGAAGTGAAGCAGAAAGTGAACTTGGGCACATTTCTGTGCCTCCCAGCATCTTGTACAGCAAACCCTGACTCATGTCTTTTTATCCCCAAAATATGGGCTTCAGTAGATTCAGTAGCTTGAATCTGCCACTGCAAAATGTGTTTCCCAGATTTTTCCATATAATGTCATTTCTTCTCACCTGGCTAAGCACATTGTCTAAGGTTTTTTATGCCCAAACTTGAAAAATAATTTCCAGTAGACAAGAGGCTGCCACCCATACTGAAATCATGATGGGATTTTATGTAAACACATAGTGCAATCCGTAGTCTGAGAGCATGGTGCCAGGGCAGGGTTCTCTCCAGCAACCGTGCACATCATGCTCCACACACTCTCCTACTTCCACCTTACCCATGGTCTGTGACTTGTGGGAGGGGCCACCCTGACACCTCATTGTAGGAGTACTGAGGCTGGTAGACATTCCCAGAGCTGCTAATGACACAATCTTCAAGTTCTCTTCCTTTCCAGGAGAAGAGGAGACACTGTCTCTCCCCTGTGTCAACGCCATTATCTCAGTGACTGTATTCAGCTTCAGTCCTCATATTTCTACACTGAAGGATTTTTAATGAGGGGAACCTACAGCAAGACCATTCATATCTGTGGAGCAGCTGAGTGGTACACGGCTTCCCACCTTTCCTACAGAACTAGCCAATGTCCAAACAGCTGACATGTAAATACTTTTTAAAAATTTAACATGGTTCTATTGTTCATGTCTCTGGTGGCTCCTTTTTCAGAGACTCTTCTCACTTGGTAGTTGTGTTGTTTTCTTGTTAGTTTTTAACTGCAGAAGAAAAGCAGAGACATAGTGGCCCTGTAGGAATACTGTGATCCCCTCTCCCACAGCTGAGCCCTGGTCTTCTTCCAACCCAGCCTTGTACTCTGTGCTGCGTCCCCGCCCTCCCCCCTACACACTGGGAAGTGGTGGCATCTCTCTTTGATTTAAGTAAGGAGTCTCAGGTGACATTTTTTTCAACTCAGGTTAATCCCCATTTCCCCCTTTATGTGGACCTCCCTTCCCTTCCCTCACCCTTCTGTCTTCTGAGTCTGCTAATGACAAGCCCATGGATGACTCTGCTACTGGAGAAATATTTGTATGTCATTAATATATTCTCTCTTATTGTAAATGCCTTATTTAGAAAAAGAAAAAAAAGAAAATCTTGGTATATTTATCTATTTCTCCAGGTTCCTGTTACTTCCCTGTGCCGCTTCCTCACTCAAAGATGTCATTGTACAATAAAGAGCTTTGAGAGTAAAACCAAGAAGAGTGTTCACATTTTCCATCCTCTGAAGCTCCACTTCATTATGTGATGGGCAAGTCTCCCAGGCTCTGCCTCACTCTCATCTGTCCCTCTGCCTCACACACATCTCTGTGTGTATGCACATTGATGTCAGAGGTATTTCATTGTAAAAACTGAGACCTTCCTCACTCACATCCATCTTGCATCCATGGTCATTTCATGACCACATTCCTTGGCCTCTTTCCCTGTGGGCACAGAGAGACTGAGCTCAGCATCCCTGCAGCTTCCCCTGGTTCCTGTGGCCCACACTGGTGCTTGCACCATCTACCTGCAGGGTAGGGAGGGTCCCAGTTCCTTCATGCTTCTAACAGTGCTGTGAACAACAATCTTGAAAGGAAAGTTAAGAAGTTATGCAGCTTTTCTTTATTTTTTTTGTGTTGTTGTTGTGTAGTTCTCTGTGTGGAAGAAACCTCTATGCTTAGCTAAACGAGGTCCAGGGACCTGAGTAGAGGTCTGATGGGAGCTGAGGGAAAGGGCTCTGCTCTGCCCCTCCATTTTCTCCCCACTGCTCTTGCCTACCTGCCTTAAAACCTGAAGTCAAACGGGGACACAGCACATCTCAGTGATGTGTCCCTGAATGTATCTGCAGTGGGATACTGTGTATTTTATACACTTGTTGGCCATATGAGCAGATACCCTTTTGAATTGTAAGAGTTCATCTCATATCTCACAAAACAAATGGAAAGGTAAGAATTCTAACCTCAATGATGAATGTATTTAATTTTTACTTATATCCTATAGTCTAACTAGGATAGTCCCCTTTATCAAAGACAAATATCAGTTAATCTCTTCCAGTACTGCTTGGCCAAACAGAGCTGTGATGCACTGATGTGAAAACCTGGGGTAATAAATCACAGAGGCAGAAAGATTAGTGGTGGCTGGGATGGCAGGGAAGAGAGGGAATGGTGTCCAAATGGGAATGAAGTTGGGGGAAACATTCTGGAACTGGGCAGAAATGAAGGCTGTACACATTAAGAATGGGATAGTGCCACTTCCCTGAGGATTTTAGTTAAACAAATGAAATTGTATAATTTGTTTAAAATTAATTCATGCCATAATATTTAAAAAGAGTATAGAGGTAAGTGCAAGAAAATGGAAAAAATAGTGGAGGAGATAGGAAAGTCAGGTTTTCAGCAGGAGCTGGCCTCAGTGGAGTTGAGGAGCTGACACTTGCTGTGGAGCCACTGTTAATTATATGTCTGAGCTGACAGAGATGGGCTTCCTGGTGCTGCCACTTCCCGTGGTCCCAGAGCTGTTGAAGTCACTGGAGATGAATCATGTACAAACTCTTTAGCTGGTCCTTGAGCTTGGTGTCCAGCCGACCCTTCAACAGCAAAAGGAGGAAAGATCATCAATTTCCCATGTTTCTTGCAGAGCAAACAAACTTCCCAGTGCCTGTCAGAGATAGCTCTGTGCAAAAATCCACTATCAGGAATTTTCCCACATTGCATCCACCCACTGACTGCTGTGTCTCAGAGTTGCAGGGTGGTCCCTTAGCTTTGTCCTCCTCACATACCTTCAAGCCTATACCCAGTCCTTCTCACCCTTGTTTCTGCCTCAGTGGGTTCACAGTGCTCCAGCTCAGGGAAGTGAAGTTGCATTGGAGGGTCAATGTGGCTTTGCAGCTGCTGCTTAGAGCTAAGAAGCAGGGCTGTGGTTCTTGGTGGAGACAGGTGTGGGAGCTGAGTGTGAGGTCTGGTCCTCCCTCCCAAACTGCTCACCCAAGGCAACCTGCTGAGTTCGACACCTGCCTGCTGCTCCAGCAGTGGAGAGCCCAGTTCACTCTATCTCCACCACCAGTGAAGCAGTGCTGGCCCAGACAGCCCTGAGAGACTGACAGATGACTCCATGGGAGAGTCTGTGGACACTGGGGTGAACATCTCTTACTTCTTCAGGGAAGCTGTACACACATCTGTCTAGTGCTCCCCAGTGGCATGTTGCCCTCATGGGGGATGGAAAATGTCTGCTATGGAACAGGAGTTGTCTTCCATAAACATGTGAGAAGTGAGGGGACAGAAGGATGTGTCCTGTTCCACCTTTCTTCATTTGTTAGATTGCGCAGTGACTTGCCACCTAGTACTCTGTGCTTCCTCTGGGCTCCTCTTCCACTGTTGTGCATCCTTGTCTAGGGAAGCCAAGAGGGGGTCTCATGTACCATAATGTCAGTGATACATGATCTGCCATTCAGGGTAACCCCACTAGTGTGGAGGGTCAAGAGGGGAGTATATACATATTTCCTGGTCATTGGATCATGGTCAGTGCCTGGAAAAGTGTCTGTGCATTGTGTAGCTGTATGTATATTCATGTTCTCATGGTACCAATTGTTTCCTGCCCTGATGTCTAAAAGGGTATGATGCCTCTGCCAGTCCCCAGAGAATGTGGCTCTGAATAATACATCCCAAAGCCCATAGAGCAACTCTCCAATCTCCTCTACAATGAATAGAGAATATTTATTCAGTGTAGGGATCAGCATAGCAGAAACAAACCTTTACCATGGAGAGAGCAGCTCAAAGGAGAATAAACATGGCTACTCAAGCAGGCCTTCCACAGAGCCTTGGCTGGGGTCAGCAATTGCCTGGAAACCCCATTTTGTTCCATAGAGACCCTGTAAGATTGGCCTTAGGTGGAATTTACTGTTCTGAGAATTGTACTGCTGCTGCTTGCAATTCTCAATTCTCAGTGAACTGAGGCTGAGAGATATAAGCACATTTCAAAGACTCAGCTCTAGGTGGCTGAGTCACGTTATGCACCTGAGAGCAAACTCTCCTTCCCATCATTGGGGCTTATGGGCTGGAAATGTTGGCCCTTGCGGGACCTGGGAAGGAAGAGCTGTGGATAGGGCAGCTGTGCAGAAAGTCCTGCTCCAGGGGTTCCATCAGGCTGTGCAGCCCTTTTGCCTGTGTCACCCTCACTGTGCAGACCACTGCCAGGTTCTCCACTGACTGATTTCCAGTCTGTGATGAGACAGTGGGAAGCCTGAAGTTACTGGCCCAGCCATTCCCCACTGTGAGAGTTGGAATCTGTAGTGATACTCAAAGGTTAAATTTCAGAAGGAGCAGTTAGAAATAATAGCATTTTCAGATCAGTTGTGAGCAAATAAGTCATTAGCTTCCTACATGAAGAGTATTACCACACGTGTCCTGTGACAACATTCTGGAGATCAGAAAACAGGATTGTCCTTGTGTGGGACTGGGGACCTGTATGTGATGACAAACAGAGTACTTCCCTGTGGTGCTTATGAAGAAATTGTGTCCAGTTTCCTTAGCCATGAAAGGCTAAGTGGCTGTGTTCACTCTCTCTTAGTACAATGTCATTTAGCCTAGTGGGGCCTCAACCTCTGACCTGAGGGGCTGGATAATTTCCCTGAGACATGGACAAAGTAGCAAGGGCCTAGGTTTTGGGTGAGTGCAGCCCTGCTGATGTGATGATGTGTCAGAGCTGGGGACAGGGTAGAAGCACAGTCACACCAGTGCCAAAGGGATAAATGGGCCCAGGTGTTACAGTGAACTAAAACAGCAGAAGTAAATCGTGACAGGAGGTGAAGTGACTTAGTGTCCATGTCCCTATTCTCATGATCCCACTAATGTGTGGACAGTGACCTGGCACCTGGCCAAGTTGGCTGAGCAGAGAGGAGGTGATAGTTGAAGAATTAGATCCCAGTTTCCTTTGGGGACAGGACCACAGGCCTGCTGTTTACACGCCCTTGAGGGAAGTGCTGAAAATGTAGTCTGTCCCTGAATATCCCCTGTCCACTTTGGGCCTCATTACAGAATCCCCTTAGCTCACTCTCTCCCCCTGCTGGCATCTGTTCTTATTGCGAGGTAGTACAGGTATGTGGATTGCAGACCAGCAGGGACCTGCTCCAGGCTGATGTCTGTGGCAGCACTGTTGGTGCAGTGACTAGTAGTGTGCAAGAAGCTTCTGAGATCTCAGACAAGCAGAGAATGGGGCCATCAGGACTCCTCTAAAGCCGCCCAGATTTCTGAGTATAGTGCAGAGGGACCTGGCAGCTTCTGGAAGCACAGGCTACACATAGAGCTACAGGGTCTGCCCTTCACAATGAGCTTGGAGGGGTCACATCGTGTCTCATAACACTGTTCCCCCATGGTAGGGATGATAGGGACACCCAGGCCATCAGAGCAGATAGTCACTAAGGGGTGTTCACCAGCATTTATGATCCAGGAAGCCCTCAAAGCCACCAGCCAGCCAGGACAGAAAACCAGGAGGTCTCACTTTGTCAGTTTTGGGATTGCCTAAGTGGGAAAGGATTCACCTTTCTAGTGACAGCACAGAAGCCACCAGCCATGTGATGAACCACATCCTTTAGTACAGTTCCCCATGGCTGCCTTTCAGACAGCACCTGGGGCTTGCTGGCATGGTCTGGAAGCCAGGCTGGGTCCTTCTGGAATCTGATCTCACCCACCTTCCCCTCCCCATCTAGAATTTATTCTCTCCCTGTGGTTCCCCAAAGCCCGGACCAACTCAGGCTCACTTATGAGCCTCGAGGTGGTCTTCCTCAGAGCCCTAGTGAAACTCCCTCTACCTGCATTGCCTGGCCTCTGCTTTGCATCTGAGGCCTGAAAAAAACTCCATCTTTATTCCTGTTTCCAGGCTCCCATGGACAGACAGAGAGACCTGGCAGATGTCAGGGAACCTCCCTTTCTGTTCTGTTAGCCTCAGGCCACAGACAAGGGAGGCATCTGCATCCCACCACATGCTCTTCCAGAGGGCACTAATTTCAAGGACTAGTGGCTAAATGACCTCCTGACTGGTAAGTATTTGACTGAGAGCAGAATCATCATTGGTTGGCATCTGCCTGCATGTTCAGAAATTCAGGCTGCCAGTTGCCTTCCTTGCACCCGGCCATCAACCTGGTTGGTTCATTGTCCCCAGCACAAGAGGCAGGATTATGGAAGGCTCATCTCTCAAAAGAGTCTTGACAATCATGATAGATGTTCAGTAGTCCATATCTCTGGCCCCTTTGTTTTGCTGACACTATTTCCTAACTACTAAAGGAACAGCGTTGGAGATGCACCCTGCAGTGTTCAATGCCAAAAGCATACACTGCCAGAGAATAGCAGAGTGAAGACAGATTCTTGACTATTGGCAATTAAAGAGAGCTCCTGCAGTAACAGTCAAAACTGCCTCCCCAACACAAGGGCAGCTGGATTGTACTGGAGAGACCTATCACACCCATGTGGGGAGGACTGGTCCTCACCTCTAGAGGGAGACACTTTCCTGTTCTCCTGGAATAACATTATAGATCTTGCTGCATTGTGCACTGTGCATCAAAACTGGTGGATTAGGTGCCTCATCTCTTTGAGCACCCACATTACATGCTTGAGTGCATTTTGTGTCTCCCTCTAGCAAACCTTTCTGATGCCTGTGTTTTAAAAAATAGTGCTTGACTTTTTCTACCCAGGTCGTTCCTGGAACACCCCAGTCTTCTCTGAACCTTTCAGTGGAACCACAAGAGGAGACACTGCATGTGTAGCTGCCCAAAATATAGCTGGTGCTGTTTGGTGCTATCAGCCAAAAGTTATGATGGGTGACAAAATGAAATGCCAACCATTGGGCAGCTCAGGGACTTCTTAGCCTTCTTATTCCAGCTTCCATTCTCTCTTTCCCCCGGTATCCCTCCATCCTCCTCTTATACACCCTTCTCCTCTCAAGATCACACATCTGGTCTTGTGCTAGCCCTGGCTGGACTAGGAGCTGCTCTGCACTCCCCCAGAAGAGAGAATCCAGTACCCACAGGTATGGCTGATTTGTTGTCACGCACAACAAACTAGAACCAAAATGTGTTGTCCTTGATTCACAATGAGGGACTGAGGCTACCAGGAATTCTATTCTTGGCTCTAAGCTCTAGAGTTCTCCTCAGGACATGCTGGACAGAACTGGGGGATCAAGATCAATCTGATTGTGGAGCAACCCAGGACCTGACCTAAGGTTTGGGTCCCTGTGTGGTGCATGTGTTCCTGGATATGTGGGGAGACAAATGCAGGTGCTCCTGTCTGGCAGAATCCAGGTAGATACAGTATCTTTGAAATGGCTCATATGATATGGGCAGAATTGTATCTGCTCAGGGAACAAAGGCTGGGTGCACCAGACCATGAAGTGGGGCCCTCAGATCTGTACTACACTTTGAAATAAAGACAAATAAGTGTGCCCCAGCCCAAAAGTGTCTGCATGCAAATACCTGCCCCCTGGGCTCGTGCATTTTGGTTCTGTCCTAAGAGAAATGGAAGGTATTATAAGGTGGGGCAGTGTGGTCAGCCTTCTAATGGCATGACTCTGGGCCCCTCAGCAGATGGACAGCACCTGGACAGGAGACAGGCAGAAGGCTCACTTGTGTACAATGTGACATTGTCTCAGTGACCAGCCTCAGGACATGGCCACCATCAATTCTTCTTTTGTTTTGGTCACCTAGTTGCCAGGCTTCCATTGTGTTCTCACCTGAATCACAGCAGAATGGATTTCCCAAGTCCAGCTGCGCAGTGAGGCTGTAGGCCAGTGTGCTGGTGTGAGGCAAGCACCTGTGCCACCAGCAATAGGGCTTCTGTGTTGTGAACAGCTGTGGATTGTGGCAAGAACCCTATGTGTTTTGATCCCCACCACATCATTGCTGGGGTCATGATGTACAGAGCAAGATTCCTGCCACTCAGATGTCACTTTTTACTATAAATTTCCTTCCTGTGATAAGTTACTCAGAAGCTGTGTGCCAGATAAATATATGTTCAAGGCCCTGCTAAGCATCTCCACCCAGACTGTCTGGTAGCAGCTCAAACTTCAAAGCTGGGTGGAGAGGTGGGAAGGGAGGTGGAGGAGGACAAGTGGCTTTGTCCTCCAAGACAGCAGCTACAGAGGGGTAGAGAGCACCTTCAGCTGTCACTGTTATATCCACTTCTGGGGCTGTAGCCTATGGTCAGAGAGGAGACAGCAATTTTGAACACTTTGCTAGAATCAGTGATCTGAACAGAGCTACAAAGGCAGGACATTGGAGCCAGACTGAGGGCTCTTCCAGAAGATTTGCCTGCTTTTTATTCACTTTCTGTTCCATGACTCAGTCATCACCAGATATTGGCAGTGTGGATTCACTTGTCTCTAAAAGAGTGGGCTGCTTCTGGGGATCTGGGGCAGTCAGCACACAGTGAGATCTCCATGTGTCTCTGTTAGGTTGTATATACAGCAAAGTATAAATTTGCATGTTCCTATGATAGAAAAAATGGTCCCAGAAACTCCTTTACCAAGATCTTAACTTGAGGACAGGTGATGCTTTGTTTGTGAGCCTGCATTTGGCTGAAGGACCCCTTGCCTGATGCAATATACACTTCTTTGCAGTGTATATTGATTACACTGATGATAGGCACATGGTTAATTTATTATGCAGAGTGCATATTAGATCCTATGTGGTGCATGACAGTGCAACCCATCAACTAGAGACTGTTCTCAAAATTGTTTGCATTGATCACCAAGAATTGAAAAAATGTGGAAAAGTTTACAGAGAAAATCTTTCAGATACAAAACATACTTTAAGTCAAATATATTAGAGAATACACAAATAAAACAATAGATGAACATAGGAAAACAATGAAAAACAAAGTTTGCCCAACATAGCGAAGAAATGGAATACATGAAAGAAATCCAAACAAGAGTTCAGAAAGTTCAATGCTATATGTAAGATATATAAAAGCTATAAGAGATTAAAATTATATGCACAGACTGAGCAAAAATTACATTTAGAATTTCAGATCTTGAAGACAAAATTGTAGCTAGTTGTCATGAAAACAATGCTATCTTAAAAGTAGCAAGGGACTATGAGAGATCAATCCAACAGGTACAAAATGCATCAAAGAAGAATTGCATGAGATTGATTGGGGTCAATGAGAAAGCCAGAGACAACACAAATACCATAAAAAAATTTCACAAAATAATGGAATAAAACTTCCCGAGCATGATTAAAGAACTTGCCATACAAATAAGTGAAGTATATAGAACTCCAAACAGACATAACCTAAATAAAACTACACCAAGATACATGATATTCAAGATTCTAGAAATACAGCGCAAGATCACAGTATAAAATGCTGTTAAGGAAAAGTCACAGATCACTTATAATTGAAAGCACATCAAATTCTTAGCAGTCTTTGTTGTAGCTTGGCATAACAACCTTGGCATAACTGACATCATCTTGAGCCCTGCTTTTAACTGGTGGCCTATATTTAACCCAAGAGAATGGAAAATGACTTAGAGTACAAGTCCTGTGAGAAAAGCAGAATGAGCTGCATCACCTGGAGAAAAATTACTCTGCTCAACAAAAGAAACATGACCCAGGTGTCAACTAAAAACTAATGTAAGATTCTAGCTCAGTTGTTTCCAATAGGATGTCACTTTGTGGTTCTCTGTTTAAAAGCTTTGTAAGTCTCCAGTTCAGCCACTTGTTTGGACTCTGAAATTGGCAGTTAATCTGAATGAGCGGTCCTGAAGTCTATTAATCAAATTCCAAATTTATCAATTTGTATGCTTTGATTGCTTTATTTTTGTTCATGAACCTACCTCAGTCTTCTCAACACAAATATCCAAGTAAAGAAGAAAGCCGTAGTTGAAACAGAAGAACAAGTCCTGAAGTTGGACAGAAGTACAAGTCCTGAAAATAAAGAACATCCAATCCAGATTGATGTATCCTGCAAAACTTTCAAAATTAATGGAAACATAAGATATTTCCATGACAAAGAAAAACTGAAGAAATACATGACTGCAAAACTGACGGCAGAAAAAGTAATGAACGTTATACTAGAGAGAGGTAAAAATGGCAACAATTCCAAGAAAAACACAGAAACACCCAGGCAGGACTAGTAATTAAACAGAGTAGAAAAGCAGAGAATCAACAGCAGAACAATATTACAACAAAGACAAACCAATACATATCATTGTTAATGGTTACACCTCATCAACCAAAAGAAATAGATGGGTGAAATGGATCAAGAAACAAGATACAAAAATATGCTGTATACAGAAAACAATGTTTAATTCAAAAAGAAATTCAGAGACTGAAAGTCAAAGGACAGAAAACAATCTTCCATGCAACAGAGGAACAGAAAAAAAGCATAAGTAGCTACTCTCTTTGCAGACAATATGAACTTCAAACCAAGAATGAACAAAAAGATAAAGAGCCTCACTGCATACATGTTAATGGAAAGTTTTTAAAAGGATAAGATAGCAATCATAAACATGTGTGAATCTAATACAAGAGCACCCAACAATATAAGGCAATTGTTAAAAGACATGAAAATAATGCAAACAAAAAATAACACATTTGACCCAAGAGACTTCAATATCCCACTATCACAAATAGATGAACTAGACTAATAATCAGCAAACAAATAAGAAAGTAGAACTGAATCTGTGAAAAAATGAACTGAATAGATGTTTACCAAGTATGTGACTCAACATATTCAGAATAAACATGCTTCTCAGCTGTGCAGGGGAGGTCCTCTAAAACATGCCATATAAACTAGTCCACAGAACATGCTGAAGTAAATGCAAAGAAACTGAACTTACCCCATGCATTTTACCTGACCATAGTGCAATACAATTGGGAAATAATTGTAAAAGAAGGTACAAAAACTTCATAAATATGTGGAAATTAAGTAACACTCTGCCAAACAATCAATAGGTTACAGATGAAATAAAGGAAGAAACCTGAAAGTATCTACAACACAACAAAAATATAGATGCAAACCTTGGTTCTCAAGGGATTCAATGAAAGCAGTTCAATGTGGGAAATTAATAGTACTCAAATTTCACTTTAGGGATAGAAAGAGCATAAATAAAGATATACTGTTGCGCCTCACAGTTACAGAAAAAAAAAATGGCATGAAAACCCCAAAGCCAATAAAAGTGAGGCAACTATAGTGATCAGAGATAAAGTAATGCAGTGCAGAACATAAAAACAATAAAAAGTTTTAATGAATCAAAGAGTTTGTTCATTGAAAGAATAAATAAAATTGATAAACCATTAGCCAACCACATCAAAAGAAGGAAAGAACCACTCAAAACAATTCATTGAAGAATGAAAACAGTAAAATAACTACAAATTGTGTGAAAATTAAGATCATCAGTATCTACTTCAAAAACTCATGCTTCCCTAGGTTGCATAACATAGAAATGAATCAATTCCTAGATTCATATGAATTGCCAAAGCTGACTGAAGAAGATATAAAAGTTCTAGATAATGCAGTATCTGTCAATGAGACTGAAGATCTAATTAAATTTTATTTGGTACTGGCCGCATGGTGCATGCCTGTAACCCCAGAACTTGGGAGGCTGAGGTAGAAGGATTGTTGTGAGTTTGAAACTAACCAGGGCTACAATGTGAGCTCAAGGCCACTCCAGTGCATAATAAGACCATCTGCAAAATACATTAAAATGAAGCAAACAATGACAAAAAAAGGCAACTGACCAACATATAGAAGTGCAAGTCTTCAGGGATTTACTGCTGAATTTTATAAGAAATGTACAGAAAATTGAAGGCCCCTACTCTTTAATGAAATTGAAAGAGAAGCAGTTCTCCCTATCTCTTTCCTGGAGGCCAGCATTACACTGATACTAATACCAGAGAAAGACACAACCAGAAAAAGAGAACTACAGGGAAGTTTTCCTAATAAACATAGTTGCAAAAATCCTAAATAAGATACTAGCAAAATGAATGTAGCAAATTATCAAGAAGATTTTAAAACCTGACAACTTGGATTCATCCCAGGAAGGCAGGGATGTTTCAGTACATGCAAATCAACAAATTTAAATGTTATATCAACACAGATAAAAACAAAAGTCACATGGTGATCATCTCAATAAATGCATGATAAGCTTTTGATAAAATCAAGCACTGATTTGTAATAAAACCTGCAATATGTAACAATAGAGAGCCTTTACCTCAATCTGATAAAACAAGCAAAGACAAAAATATACCCAGCATTATACTAAATGGTGAAAACTAAAAACTTCCACACTACAATTAAGAACAAGAAAAGGATGATTACTATCACCACTCTTATTCAATATAGCTCTGGAAACATTAGGCAGAATAATTTGAGATAAGAGACAAATAAGAATAATCATATAACAGAAAGTAGGTAAACCATCATTATTCACAGATGACATGATATTCTATGTAGAAGATGTCAATTACTCCATCAAAAGACTTCTAGACTTAACCAAATTCAATAATGTAGCTGGAGACAAAGTTGACAATAAAAAATCAAGAGCATTCCTGTACACAATAAACTCACTAAGAGAGAAGTTACAGAAACCACACCCTTTACAATACCCTCCAAGAAAATGAAATACTTGGAATGAACCTAACAAAGAAAGTCAAGGACTTAATTGAAAATTACAGTACATGGTAAAAGGATACTGAAGAGATTATCAGAAAGTGGAAAGATATCCCTTGACCAAACTGTGCATTGTCTTTTCACTGTGTTAGTGATTCCTTTTGATGTACAAATATTTTTTAATATGATGGAATCCCAGTGATTGATTCTTTGAAGTTGATTCTTCAAATTTTGTGTTCTGTTCATGAAGTCTCATTAGTGTTTCTGTTGTAATATTTAGATCTCCAAGCTAGTTTGACTTTAGTCAATTTCATGGGGATAGGCATAGACCCAGTTTAAGTCTTCGGTATGGGGAAAGTCATTTTCTTCAGCATTATTGAAGAGGCTATCTCTCTTCCAGTGAACATATTTGGCTCCTTCATCAAAGACAAGGTAGCAGAGTGTGTTTGTAGTTGTGTCTCCATCTCCAGTCTGTTTGATAGATTATCAGGTCTGTTTTTCTGCCAGGACTCTGGTAATTTTGTTACAGTGGCTTTCTAGTATTATAGCAAGTGAAGAATTGTGATGCCTCCTGACTTGCCTCTGTTGCCCAGGAATGTCTTTGGTATTCTAGATCTTTTCTGTTAACATCCAAATGAATTTTAGAAAAGTTTTCTCTATATTTGTGAGCTATACTAATAGTATTTGGATGGGCATTGCATTAAATCTGTATAAGAGTTTGAAATATGATATTTTTTGAGTTTTCCATATCCTTAAACATAGTCTTACTGGTTTTTATAATCACCTGATGTATTCTAAAAGGTATGATCCTAAGAGTTTCAAACTATTGAGTTCTTCTTCTCAAAGATATCAGCAATAATAGATACTTTTTTCCTATTTGTTTGAGACAGGGTTTCCCTATGCAGTTCAGGCTGACTGTGGACTCACATCTTAGTCCAGTAAATTCACACTGGTAATCCTACCTCAGCATTCCAAGTTTGGGATTACAGGTGTGCACCTGACACCTGAAAGAATTCCTGGTGTTATTTGAAAGATGAGAAAACAGTCATGAAATACACATGTATTCATTAACTGTCATTTCCTTAAAGGAAAAGTGTTCAAATTAACACATAATACCATTGGAGTGTAGGGAATCAGAAGACATGTTTCTATCTCTTATGGTCTGAGGATAACAGACTATACTACTGCAAAAACGGGAGACATCACAGCTAGGAATATGTGTCAAATCTGAGCACCAGTATTATGAATTAAGAGAGTATTTATGGAAAATGAGTGAAAAGACCAGTGGAAAATAATGAGAGTCTTGGTGACTTTAGCCTTTCATGACTCTAGATCAGGCTTTATTATAATGCTGAATGTCACAAATATTGAAATAGTCAAATATTATGCATGTTTTTACCTAGAAAATATTAAGGCTTGGCACTGTATCCTAGCTGTGTTGTAGCCTGGCATAAATCATATAATCTTGAGCCCTACATTTAACTAGTGCCTTGTATTTAAGCCAGGAAAATGGAAAATGCCTCAGCATATAAGTACCATGAGAGAAGCAAAATGAGCTGTACCCAAGGAAAAAAATTTAACCTGCTCAAAAACAACAACAAAAAAACAGGATACAGGTGTCAACCAAAAATTAACATAAGATTGTAGCTACATTGTTTCCAATAGGATGTTCTTTGTGATTCTCTCTTTTAAAAACTCTTAACATTCCAATCCAGGATCACTTGTTTAGATTTTGAAATGGGGGAGGTTTTGAAATGGGAGAAGTGGTTCTGAGCACAGCTATTTAAATTCCAAATTTATTCTTTGTCTGTGTAGATTCCTATATTTTTGTTCACAAACTGACCTCAAGCTCCAGAAAGGTTTAGTGACACTAGCAGGGACCTAGATTAAATACAGTGTCACCTTAATGAAAGAATAATAGTGAAAAGGAGGGAAGAAAAAAAGACAAACACCATGTGTTATGATACCCACCTCTTTACCTGGCATTAAAGAGGCTGAAACAGGAGAATTGCCATGTATTCAAGGACAGACTACCCTATATAGTGAGTGCTGTTAGGTTTGAGAGAAGGGAGAGGATGGGAAGAGGGAGAGGAAGAGGTCCGTGGAAGGAGTGGAGTGGACGGCCGTGAAAGTAGTGGGCGGCGGTGGCTTTATTTCAGGAATGCAGGGAGAGACCCCCCCCCCGGGCCCCAAGGGGCAGCATCTCCACTGCACCCGGGGCCGTGGTTATTCCGGGAACATGGGGAGAGGAGACTGGCACACTGGCCGCTGGAATCTGGTGATCTCTCTCAGACACGTGGCGTGGGGGAATATAAATATCCTAAGCTTAGGGCAGTGCTCTAAGGCCATTAGAGATGCACAGGTATTTCATTGGCACACGTTTTGGTGCCAGGTTACAGGGATGGGGATATAGGGTTACAGGCAAATCTATAGAGGCGGGGGAGGCAGCGGTGTGGCTTTTCCTGGTTAAAGTGTCCAGTCTGGGCCAGCAACTCTTTCATATCCCGTCTTATGATTATTAGGAAAAGGGGCAAAGATTTCTCTCTCTAACTACTTCCTGCTGGTAGGGGGCACAGTATTGGAGCCTAGGGGAGTCAACAGGATGAAGGTTGATGCCCAGGTAGACACTGATGCCATGTGTTTTAGCCAGGACAATTTCACTGATGAATGCACTTATGTCAGACTGGAAAAACAAAGAGACATAATGTTATTAGGAGACATGGCACTATTATATTTAAGGACCCAGGTGAGGTAGATAGGAAGGTGACTTTGATTTTG
The DNA here is from genome assembly GCF_034190915.1 of Cavia porcellus. NCBI lineage: Eukaryota > Metazoa > Chordata > Mammalia > Rodentia > Caviidae > Cavia > Cavia porcellus. Next base: position 3,701,483 of record NW_026947536.1, read on the forward strand.
AAATGGTATTTTATCAGGGTGACATTGAGGTAGGAGCATCATCATGGTGAGGTAGAATTCTGAAAAATATGTGTGAGGTTATTGAAATTATGAGAGGTGATTACTCCCCCATCTGAAAGCATAAAAGTTAGGAGGGTAGGTGTGTAAAACTTGTCTCTGGTCCAGGAGTTGAGCCGGATAAAATAGGGGGAGTATGGCAGATGGTGGCTGTACCAATATAGGGAAGGTGAGAGCTTAAGCTTTCAGGGATGTCACGTTAAACCAGACAGCTGAGGGTGGAAAGAACCACGAGAGTTATCACATAGAACATTATAAAGATGATCTTATGCATGATGTGGGAGTCTCTAGGAAAGACTGTCAAGAGTCCTGCTGCAAAAATGATCATTAATAGAGCGTAAGAAATTAGGAACCAAATCGGATAACAAAACATGACTTAGCCTGTTAACTGCGGCTGTGAGGCCTTTGTGAAACGGAGATGGGTGGGTGACAGAAGATGAGATGACCACTCAGAATGATCAGATTTGGTGCTGGGAGGGCACCTTTTAGCCTGAGTGTTCTGAAACCAGGATGGGAGTCCAGCAACTTTGACCGCTGTCGGGGTAGCCAAGTAGACCAGGTAAGGGCCACTCCACCTTGGTTGTAGTCCTGTGGATATGAAAGAGTTGCTGGCCCAGACCAGACACTTTAAACAGTAAAAGCCACAGCCGCTGCCTCCCCCGCCTCTATAGATTTGCCTGTAACCCTATACCCCCATCCCTGTAACCCTGGCACCAAAATATGTGCCAATGAAATACCTGTGCATCTCTAATGGCCTTAGGGCACTGCCCTAAACTTAGGCTATTTATATTCCCCCACGCCACGTGTGTGAGAGAGATTGCCAGATTCCAGCAGCCAGTGCGCCAGTCTCCTCTCCCCATGTTCCCGGAATAACCACGGCCCCGGGTGCAGTGGAGATGCTGCCCCCCGGGGCCGGGGGGGGGTCTCTCCCCACATTCCCGAAATAAAGCCACCACCCCCCACTACTTTCACAGCCGTCCACTCCACTCCTTCCACGGACCTCTTCCTCTCCCTCTTCCCATCCTCTCCCTTCTTTTCAGACCTAACAGATGGTGCGTGTGACTGGACAACAGGTGAGAGACTGTAATTTTCCCAGTTTTTTTTTTATGGTCCCCTGCTGTTCAAAATTCTTCACTTATACAGTCACAAATCGACTACAACCCTGGTGAGTAACTCCCTTGAGATAACTTTTAAAACAGACTCTTTGTTTCCCAGTGTGTGCTCCCTCCTCCCTCTGTCCCCATCCTGTGCACCCTTTATTCTGGTTCTGGGGCGGAGCCTCAGCAGCCATCAGGGGCGGGGGGACACCGGCGGTCTGACAGTAACAAGGTAATCTCCCGCAGGGCGTCGAGGCCCGGACACCCCGGGGGACTGGTGCGGGGACTCTGGATGCGAGCTGCGGCCCTTCCCGTAGATCACCCCCGCCCACCCCTGGCTCCTCTCCCTCCCCCCTCCCACCGTGCTATAGCTCCCTTTGTTTCCCACATTACACCAGCCCATCCACCACCACCGTTCTGCCGAGCTTTAAATGAGACCAGACAATAAGAGATTCACATAAAACTGATTTAGATTTTAAACAGCTTTTTTTTCTTTTCCCTCTTACATCGTGTTCCAATTCTGTGGGCCCCACAGTTTTGGCCTCTTGCGCAGCCCGCAGCCAGTCATTTCTTCCGTGGCCACCCCGGCCCCACGCCTGCCACCGTGTCTCTGTGCCGTACCCTCCCCCCACCCCCCACCTGCCATCGCCACCCGGGAGCCACCACTTTCACAGTGCGCCCGGGGTCCGGTGCGGCCCGTGAGCCTTCAGAGCAGAGCCCGCTTGACTTCATGCTGTGCGTCTCCCACTGCCACAACGTAGCCTTCGCCCCACCCCATGTGCGGGGCCCCAAGTGCAGCAGGCCGTGCCCCTGACTGCCCCTGCCACTGCCTCGGCCACCGCCCCGCCCCTCCAGGGCACGGCCACTGCCTCTGCCACCCCCTCGGCCGCCACCCCACCCCTCCGGGGGACCGAACGCAAGCTGCAGTGGCCATCAATCTGACGCCAGGCATCACCTCTGATCACCACTCCAGGCCCCCAAGCCCCAACCCCTTACGCGGTCACAGCGAAACTGCGTCATTTCACTGCACCACTTAGCGCGTCATAGTAAGCCTCTGGTTCTCTGCTTACTGTGCCAGTGTTCGCCCTGCCCACTCTACATGTTCCTTGCCAGCCCACCCACCCCTCTGTGACACCGGGCACACAGGCTGCCACTGATGCCCCATGGCACCGGACACACGCCGGGCACGTGCCACGGATCTCAGTGTTTCAAGCTGACTTTAACACTGGGCGTTTCCAAAGTCTCGCGACCCTGCCCAAACTTTTTTTTTACAATTCAGTTCCACTGGAGAGAGGCTTTTTTTTCTTTTCCTTACAATTTTTCTAATATTTATTCACTATTACTGGCCACCTGATAATTTTACCAACCTGCCTGCCTTATAATCTTAAATGCCAATATTAAGCTCCTACATACTTACTTAATTCTACAGATAACTTTTACTATAGTCCATATCTCAAACAACAAGGCAAAACTTGACCTTCAAGCTCCACAGAGACCTTGCTATGGTTGTTCATATTTTAAATAACACTTACAATTCTGAGACAGACAAATCTACACAAGGTTAAGCTACCTGCCCCCCCCCCACCGCCATGGGCCTCACTCAAATCCATCAGAAGATATCAAATAGAATCCCCCATCCTGGCATTCTTCGAGACCTTACTCCAGGGCTGTTTAGGCTATCCTGGCCACCAGAGAGTGGCCTGGCCATCCTACCTGGTAGCCCTCATAGGTCACTGCCAAAAGACCTTACTCCAGGACTATTTACGCTATCCTGGCCACCAGAGAGTGGCCGGGCCATCCTACCTGGTAGCCCTCATAGGTCACTGCCAAAAGACCTTGCTCCAGGACTATTTAGGCTATCCTGGCCACCAGAGAGTGGCCTGGCCATCCTACCTGGTAGCCCTCATAGGTCACTGCCAAAAGACCTGACTCCAGGACTATTTAGGCTATCCTGGCCACCAGAGAGTGGCCTGGCCATCCTACCTGGTAGCCCTCATAGGTCACTGCCAAAAGACCTTGCTCCAGGACTATTTAGGCTATCCTGGCCACCAGAGAGTGGCCTGGCCATCCTACCTGGTAGCCCTCATAGGTCACTGCCAAAAGACCTTACTCCAGGACTGTTTAGGCTATCCTGGCCACCAGAGAGTGGCCTGGCCATCCTACCTGGTAGCCCTCATAGGTCACTGCCAAAAGACCTTGCTCCAGGACTGTTTAGGCTATCCTGGCCACCAGAGAGTGGCCTGGCCATCCTACCTGGTAGCCCTCATAGGTCACTGCTAAAAGACCTTATTCCATGGCTGTTGGGTTATCCTGGCCATCCTAGCTTGTCACCCTCAAAGGTCACAGGGGCCAAGCGCCTTGGTAAATGTCTGTCTCAGAATCCAAATCACATTAAAGCTCTCAAGGTAAGACATTCTCTATATTCGTGGACATAAGAGACCACATGTACAGAGTTCTTACTGAGTTGTTAAGATAATAAATTCTCAATGTCTCATGGAGTATTAAAGGTTAACCTATGCCAGTTACAAACAGGGCCCTAGATCTAACCATCCTTTTGATACTCATCTCTGCCTTATGACTCACAGGTTGTCATGTTTTGTTGTCCAGTTTGATTCTTAATTTCTTACATTCTATTAATGATCATTTCTATAACAGGACTCTCTAACATGATCCCCTACAAACTCCAACGTCATATATACCAGAGACAAACCTTACCTACCTACCTTTTAACTTTTATGCTTTCATATGGGGGAGTAAACACCTCTCATAACTTCACTCCTCCTAATCCCACGTTTAATTTTTCAGAATTCTGCCTTGCTACCTCAACGTCATAATGATAAAATAACAGGTCTAAATCAAAGACATCTTTCCCTCTACCTCACTTGGGTCCATAAATATGACAGTGCCATGTCTCCTCATAACATCTTGTCTCTTTGTTTTTTCCAGTCTAACATACATGCATTCACCAGTGAAGTTGTCCTGGCTAAAACACCTAACATCAGCGCCTACCTGGGAATCAACCTTCATCCCGTCAACTCCCCTGGACCCCAATACAGCGCACTCAGCCAGCAGGAAGTAGGTACAGAGAGAAATCTTTGCCTCTTTTCCTAATAATCATAAGACGGGATATGAAAGAGTTGCTGGCCCAGACTGGACACTTTAACCAGGAAAAGCCACAGCCCCTGACTCCCCCGCCCCCTATAGATTTAACTGTAACCCTATACCCCTACCCCTAGGAACCTGTTTCTGGCGTTAAACGTGTGCCAATGAAATACCTGTGCATCTCTATTGGCCTTAGGGCACTGCCCTAAGCTTAGGCTATTTATATTCCCCCACGCCACGTGTCTGAGAGAGAGATCACCAGATTCCAGCGGCCAGTGCGCCAGTCTCCTCTCCCCGTGTTTCCGGAATAACCACGGCCCCGGGTGCAGTGGAGATGCTGCGCCCCGGGGCCGGGGTTTCTCTCCCTGCATTCCCGAAATAAAGCCACCGCCGCCCACTACTTTCACGGCCATCCATTCCACTCCTTCTACGGACCTCTTTCCCCTCTTCCCCTCTTTTTCCCTCTTCTTTTCAGACCTAACAAGTGCAAGGTCAGCCAGAACTACAAAGTGGGACTATGTCTTTAAAAACAGAAAACAAAAATGAAAAACTATAAAAAACGAGGAACAGAGAAAGACTATTAAAAGAAAACAAAAATATTAGAGCTGAATGAAAGTAAACTTAACTAAAATGGGAATTATGGAATGATGTTGCAGAGGAAAGCTAGTCATGAAGTGTTACCCAGGAGGCAGTGAAAAATACAGTTATGAATGGGATCTTTTTGCTACATCACGATAGTGGCCTCCTTCCTTCAATAAATCTGCAGTCTACTAGACAGGAGGTCCAAAAGTTCATGGAAATATCAAACTCAGAGCAAGTAAGCAGCTTGAAATCAAGGCTTTGAATCATGGGCTTTAGCAGATGTTTGACATTCAAGTTGAAATAGGAGAAATATAATCCTACCTGGTTTGATGGCAAATTCAGCAAGTTGGTTGACTCACAGCATTGAAGAATGAAGTCACAAATCAAAAGAAGTTCAAAAAGTTTTCTTGGAAAAAAAGACAGAATAGCCCTGCCTTTGCAGGAGGGGTCTTCAGTGTTTAGCCCACAGATTTTTGTCAAGGGTCATTTATACAGCAAAGTCAGAATGTGAGTACAGTGTGGGTCTCAAACTACAAACTACCTATAAGTGTATAGCTGCTTAATTAATATTATTCAGAAGGGCAGCAAGTCACCCAGAAAAGGTATGCAGAAAGAGCCAAGGAATTTTGTGGGAACAATAGCCCAGGTGTTCTGTTCATTGAGTATGGTAATAGATGCCTACCCGGACTTCCTGGGGAAGGTGGTGGTAACTGTAGTACATTTCAAGCTATTGTTTTTCTCTTTAAGAGGCATGTAGACATGGTCACTGCATCTTCACCTTCAGTTCTGGCTTTCTTCAGCTGTGCCTCTAGTAGGGATTGTTGTATTTAGTTTTTTACATTGATTCCTCTGAGGTTCCATTTCCTCTCTTACTGTATATCAATTTCTGTCTACCTTGGCCTCCTGTAGTAAAATCACAATACTATTTGAATGGATAAAGTGATATTTATACATTTAAGAAAATATTATTTAATAGGGGCCTGGGTTTTAGCTCAGCAGGCAAAAGTACCTGCCTGGCAAGAGCCGGTTTGAGAGTTTGATCCCCAGTACCTAAAAAAAAAGTGATTTAAAATGCAAGGAAAGAAAATAATTTCATTTGTGAAGATGTATGTGAACAAAATTTTCAATTAAATCTGTCAGTGGCAAATTAAAGAGTGGTAATAGTCGTATTTAGAATCTAAGGTTGTTCAGGCTGGGGATTGAGCTCAGTGGTACAAGGACCAGCCAGGTAAGCACAAGGTCATGAGTTCAATCCCTGGTACGAAAAATAAAATTTCTATAGTTGTCAACCATGTAGTGCTATGAGCACAATTATTGAAATTGACAGTTGTTCATTCAGTGGCTCAATTTTTATTTTGTGTTCTACAAAATATCTACAGGTAACATGGTAAATACAGTGAATGATATACTGTTCCCTATACTATAGGTATTTGCTGAGAGTTGTTTTTAGTTTTTATTTTTTCACATACTTGAATGCTGAAAATTTTTGGTGATGCTAGATAGAGAAACTGCGATAACAATTTTTTTTCATTTTAATCATATATTTCACTATATCCATTAAGTACATTTTATTTGCTACAATTATGCTAAGAGAAGTTGGTAAATGATTCTTAATATTATGGGCAGCTGAGTTAGTTAGAAATATAAGCAGTCAGACAGTGGTATAGGTGAATGAAACTCCTGACCTACTATGTTGGGTATGAGTTTAGGTTCTCTAAAATTGAAGAATGAATAATCAGGAACAATAGAGGTAAGAGCAGAATATATTTTTTGAGAGAAATAAATTGACAGGATTTTGCTCTAGATGAGACATTTCAGCACTGGGAGGTGACACCAGGGGACATTTACCTTGAGGATACTTTCCCCTCTCCTATGCAACTTACCTGTGGCATGAAAAGAGTCCCAATCAGCTAAATGCATATCAGCAATGCCACCTTTAAGCACCACCCCAATGGAAACTATATGTATGCCCCTACATGACATTTTTACTGTGTATTCTCTCTTTTACCATTCCAAAAATCCTATCATTTGGTTCCCTAAGGCAGATTGATTGTCTCCTGGGAATCCCTCCCATTTTGAGTGCCTTTGCCTTAAAACCACCAGTTTCTTCTTCCTGGATGGTTTACTTGACACTGCTAATATGTATGCAACAGCAACTTACTCACTGAACATGGGTGAGATACCTTCTGTTTTTTTGTTTTTTTGTTTGTTTGTTTCTGTTCCTTAGCAAGCTTGTGGCAGAAACATCCTGCCATCCCCAAACAGGGTTACTAGTTTCCACACCCCTTAGGCCACACAGCTGGAGGTAACATGGAGATTTTTATGTGCTGGGACCCCGCCCTGCTCTCTTTGGTTACCTGCCAAGAAGAATGGGTGTTGGCAGCTTGCCTGTCACACTTTCAAAATAGATTATGATCTCTTATGTTGTGTGTGACCGAGCACAGCTTCCACATTCCTTGGGGGAGCTACAATTCTTAGTTCCTGAGGTGAAATTCTTCTCTCAGCTCTCTTATAATTTGGTCATGCTGACCACTTCCTATCCTCCAGAAAACACACCTCTGCGGTGCCTGGTTCATAACCTTGGTGCTTTTGGCCTCTAAAAGGCTACAACAACCAAAACGCTGATCTTTTATTTATGCTTTTGTCACAATGGTGACAAGTTGGCCAAAACCCTTCATCTTTAGGCCTTCTTCACTTTAAGGACGTGGTTTTCTCTCACTCTGTCTTCTGTGATGGCCCAAGTACTCCTGGCTCACTCTGCTCAACCAGGATCTCTCCCCTTCCCCAAATTTATGATGTGGCTCCTGTCTTTACAGCTTCTCCCCATATCTCTCATACGAAATCCCACTACTTTCTCAGGCAAAAGTTTCTATACACCCTGCGTCATCCTCTCCTCCTCCATCACTCCCAAGGGTCTCCAATCCTCCCCCTAGGGTCTCTAATCCTTCCCCTAGCATTTCTCACAAGGCTCTGACTTCTGAATCCCCCTGCTCTAGCCGTCTGTTCCATCTAAGTGTTCTTTTTCTCCTTCCCATGCATTGCCATTTTCTCTGCCTGCCCACCATACTCAGTCTCAGGCATTGCAGCCTTCTGGCAGGCCACATGGTTGCCAGCAGCCATGTTGATTACACACATGCACCTGCTGGGCTCATCTCTACTGCTGCTTTGGGAACAGGCTGGACCTAAAAGATTAACTAATATTTGTGTTCCTTCTTTTTAACTTTCTGAGCTACCTCAGGTTAACCATCAATTAGGTTCCTTTTCTGATATTTGTATTTCAAGTGATCTCTATTAATTGATCTATAAGAAGGTTCACTCTACTCTATTTATTATAGTACAAGTTGGCCAAATATATTTGAGTGCATTCTAATTTTATAAGATGGTTGTCAGTTTATATATCTGTTGTCCATTTGTCCAATTGTCTGCTCTGTTAGCAGCTTTTTCTTTTACTTGAGCTCAACAACGTTTTCCTCAACATTTATATTTTCAGATCATTAATAAAGGTTTATTTGGGTAACAGATTTAAAAGACATGCTTCCACCTAAGTTGCTAGCTGGTCAAAATGATGCTAAAATTGGTTAAAAAATCCCTTGGGGTGAGGCAACATTAGACAGTACTCCAATTGATAACCAAGAAAGTGGCCACCTGGTAACGTTTTTTAAAAATTATTTTAATTTCAAAGAGATTAAAATAAAAGAGGACTTAACACATGAGATTGGAGCACACCAGTTTAATCAACACAGTATTTCAAACAATACAACCTGACATATCAGTACCTAACTTGGTGTCTCTTTCCTTGAAGTAGTTGAGTATATCTTCATACACAACAGTATCAAACATAACAAAATATTATAAAACCATTAAAGAGCATGAAAGTATTACAGGTTATTTGGAATGAAATAACACAAAATGAACAATGGTTACTATATTATCTCATTGTCCATAAAATATTTGTTTTTACTATCACACATAATACAATCCAATAAGATACAACAAGATAGAACCAAGGAAACAGAAGACTAAAAGCATGTTAGCACTTCAAAACAAGATGATATTAAATCAGCACTAGCTATTATAATGTCTTGTATTCTTCAATATTGCTGTTCAAATAGTCATAGATAATAAAATCAAACAACCAGGATGAAACCATTCTGAGTAATGAATGGGAATATTATAAGACTCCAAAGCAATGTAATGGGGGAGCAGGATTACCACAAACACTTATATACTCTTACCATTTCTCACACCGGGGAGACTATTTGGTATTTACACATGAACAACCAGGTACTTTAACCAGGTCAGGTTCACTGATGGGTGGTCCAAATAAACTCTTTAGTCCCACAGGAAAAAGTTCAAGTAAAGTTCATACTACTGAGACAATTCATTGTTGCTGATCTGATGCTATATTCATGTCTTCAAATATAAAATTGTGATTGTTTATGCTGACAAATGTTTTCTTTCATATCTAGATGTCTTATGCCTTTTTCTTGTGTTCCAGCCTGGTGATTTAGATCAGGCCAATACAAGGTCACCAGTCAAATAATAATTTTTAACAAAAATTTATGTAATGTAATAGTGAGCATTCCAAAATATGTCACAAATTATTTCAGTGCTCAAATGTTAAAACACCCATGATTAATAGAAAATAACAGTTCCATTTAATGTTCTATATTAAATTTACTGCTTGTCCTGTACTGTATGGTATTAATCTTCTGGATGTTTAACAGCTACAGTTAAGAGATAATTATAAATTTCCTTCAGATTACTTGTGCTATTATCCACCAGATATTTTATAGAAAAAAATCTTATATGATGCAGGGGGCAACAGAACAATGAGATCTGGCGGGGGCTGAGACTGGGGCAGCAGCCAGATCACAGCCAGTCCAAGCCTGTCTGTCAGCACTGGCTCAGCCCTTAGGATAGGGATGCATTTGCTTCATGTTTTGTCTTGAGACCTGACCCACAACAGGAGGTGTCCATCTCCCCCATGGTTGCAAGGTATCTGGGCTTTTGCATTGGCAATTTCTAGGACCTAGTCCTGTCTCACTGTCTATATATTTCTAACTAAGTCAGCTGCCTGTAACAACAGGGTTGGGACTTCAAAGAAACAAGAGGATAAATTCAGATTGCTTATAGCCTTGGAAGAGACAATCACCTCCTGCTCTGGGCCAAATCTCAAGACAAATGCCAACAGAAATACAATCAAGTGCTAAGATCCAATAGTTTAAATAGTTCTGTATCACCCTGAAGAAGTCAATAGTCACCCTTCCAAGCCCCTACAAGAAGAGTCCCTGCTGTTAAGCAAGCCCACTTATTATGTGACATGCTACCCCATTCGTTCCTAATTGAATCAATTTTACCTGAGCAATTGACCCTAATGGTTGAACACAGTTCTATCCTGCCTTATGCTCACCTTGCAAATTCACATTTTTCCCCTCTTTTGACCCATCTAACCTCCTGTTTTTACCCTATAAATGCAGAGTCTTTGGCAACCCACTCAGGACCCCTTCTGTCTCTCAGACAGAAGCTTTATTTCTCTCAATAAATATATTCCATTCTTAAACTCGATCATTCTAAACATTATTTTTCTATTTTAGAGAACACAAATTCATACTAGACATATAGTAGGTCAGGAGTTTCATTCCACTCTATCATCAACATGAACCAAATTAACATAAATATATTTATGATTTGTCTGAATGCTTTTCCCTTTTCATGCAGTTTTAAGCAATCAATACAACTCACAGTGGTTGTATTTCTGGCAATGTATAAAGTTGTATATATCAGTCATTATAAGTGTAAAATAATTGGTTTTAGTGTATAATTTAGCAAGAACTAGATATTGCCATGGGAGTAGGTTATCTCATGTAAAAGTGAATGTTCAACTAAAATTGCTCAGACAAATTTCTACATCAATGGCTGCTTCAACAATTCTAAGATACATGAACTGTGCATTTTTGCCTTTTCATAGAAGGCTTCTATTATGTTATTGAAAGAAGTCTGTACATCTATTGGACCCTGATTATCTTTTGATGCTTTTTCTGCATTGAAGTTTATATGAAGATTTATTTTTATCTTAGGTTTAAACTCACTGCATTTACACCACTACATTAATTTCAATTATATATTCATGGCATTGTTCATATGAATTACTGAGGAGATAAATTAGCTACATGCATAGACAAGAATCAGTACTGTTAGCATTTTCTGGTGCAATAGAGAAGCAGAAAATAAGAAAAAGTAAAAGTGGCCTTTCTATTTAAGGAATGTGAGGAGGAGCCAAAAAAAATCAAGGTTTTTTTTTTGTTTGTTTGTTTGTTTTGTTTTGTTTTGTTTTGTTTTTACTATGGGTTTAGGGGTATATGTGACTTTTGCCTGGATGTGGAGATTGGAGCAGACATTTCTGTCATGTGAGGAGCTGATTGGAATTTTCTTCAGGCCCTTGGGAAAGGAATGAGGAGTTTGTAATCAGGGGAAAAGAGGAAGTGGCCATATGGTTAGCATCCCTGATTGGGCCTTCCACCATGTTGAACTACAACCAGGAGGTCCTGTAACTCATTCTAGGGCAAAACTATTTCTAGTACATCCCTCAGTTTGAATGATGAAATAAAAGTAAAGAAGTTTTGCTATGTGTCTTCCTCCAATGCTGGTGGTAACCATTCACAAGAAATATTTTGAGTCATATCCTTAATAAATTGTAGATACCATAACCAAAATTACAGATCAGTTCACTTTCAGAAAACAGAAGCAGCACTTAAATGCAGGCATAAAGGCCTTCAATGAGAGTATCCCTGAAGAGGTGAGATCAGCTTTATAGAACACAAACTACTACTCATTTATCTGAGTTCACTAAAGATAAAAATTTATAATGTTGCTACAGTGGAAAGAAACTCCTGATCTACTATGTCTGGTGTGAGTTTGTGCTCTCTAAAATTAAAGCATACATTTTAGGAACAACAGAATTTAAGAGTAGAGTATGTTTATTGGGAGAAAGAAAGCTGTCTGAGAGAGAGAAGGGGTCCTGAGTGGGTTGCCAAAGAGTGTCTTTTCTAGGGACTTCTATAGAGTAAAATCATTTTGTGAGATTGATTTAAGGTGGGAATACTGGGAGCTCACAAGGCAGATATGCATAAGATGGGATAGAAATACCCATATTTCTATGGGTAATAAAATTAATAGTTCAGGTAAAAGTGATTAAATTGGGGTCAAATGGGGAAGCCTGTCACACAGAAAGTAGGCATTTTTATGCAGTAGTGACTCTTCAATTAAGGGGTTCAGAAGATGACTCATGACTTCACCAGGATGATAGGAACTATTTGAAATATCAGGCTTTAGTTGAATGGTAACTGCTGACTTCCTCAGGGTGCTAGAGAACCATTTCAAATGTCAATCCTTACAATATGAATACATTTGCTTAATCTTTTGTCCTGAAGTCTGATGCTTAGCAGGAAGTGTCTGCCTTCCCTATAGTTGAAGGTATCTGGGATTCTGCATGGGATCCTTGGAGAACCTAGCCATGTCTCACTGCCAACATTATTTGACTAACTCAGCTGCCCATTAGACTATTGTTTGGAAAGTTGAATACAAATGTCTTGTGCTCTGGGTGAATGATCTGGGGATGACAGTATGCAAAGTATTTACCATTGTTGTTCCCTGATTGACATGTTTTGAAATTTAGTTTTAGTTTATTTTTATCCTAGAAATCAAATGGAATTGGAAATAAAAAGCCTGAGGTAAATCTCTTTGGTACAAGCACTCCTCTGTGGATATCAGCACTGTAGAAGATATTCAGCTCCACAAGTCTGCACTAAAGTCTATCATTTGGGATCCACTCTTGCAGGGAGGGATTCCTTTCCCTGTTTATTTCCCTGTTTATTCAAAAAGGAGGGATATGTTGGAGCCATTGAAGCTGAATACTCATGCAGGGCTGTGATGTGGCACAGGTGGGATTGAACTGATAATAAAGAGATGCCTCAAGTGGCAAGATAGGCCACAGCTGAGGCCACCTAGACACTTTCTGTGGGATAGTTCTCCGCAGTTACTATCGTCTGTTGCTTGCAGTGGGTCTTGAATCTCTCCCAAGATCCTGTTCAGGTTTCCTCCATTGTCCACTCAACTCCTGCCTGCATGAGGTTGGCCAGCTGGCTAGCAGAGTGATGAGCTCTGCCAAGGATCTCTCTCCTCCTGCAGCTCTGAAGACCATGCTGTGTTTCTCATTTCTTAGAGCCTTTTTGGTACACCTTTTTGGCATCTTGGTTTCTAGGAAAAGACCCCAACATGAAACATAAAATGTACCTGTTTTAAAGACTCAGCACTGAAATCTGGTATTTTTGGATGATGACAGGAACAAATATCAAACCTGTTTAAGACAATTCATGTATACAAAAGCTGTTATATTCCACTATATTTTTTGGTTCACCAATGCCAAATCCTCTTACATGACACAACTTTCCTCAAGACAATTATTTCCACTCCAATCAATGACCTACATATGAATTATTTTCTGTAGGACACACACACAGATATGCAGGTTTTATGATATGTCTCCACCAAGTCATCCTAAAGAAAAAATTAACAATCCAGAGCCATCCCAGGCCTGAAAAGAGAAATAGAAAGCTAATATGCCCTTGTTGTGAGCTGGTGGATGTCATATGGGGAATGGTAGGGGCAACTAGCCAATGTGCCGATGTTGTGATTCTGTGGAAGCTATTCTGGTTCTTTGAAGAAAAACAAGACAGTAACTTGCACTTCCTGTGAGCTAGCCATTGCATTGCCTGGGAGATGAGCACCACAGTCACCTCCTCCCACCACCAACAGTCTGACTGGTTTAGGGCACATGCTGAGTTGATAGCAATGGAGGTATAAAAACATTTAATCCTTGTATTACTTGATTGGCTTTGCAGCCTAAGGCTAGTATTCTTAAGCATGCATTTAAATTGGGAAATAATGGTAAAAGAAGTTTCAAAAACTGCATATCTATATGGAAATTAAATAACACTCTTCTAGACAACCAACGGGTGACAGATTAAATAAAGGAAGAAACTTAAAAATACCTACAACCTAACAAGTACATAGATGGAAAATCCTGTATCTTATGGGATTCAATGACAGAAATCCAAATAGTTAAATTTATAGTAGTCAAACCTCACATCAGGGAATAGAAAGAATACAAACAAATAATGTAATGTTGTATCTCATTCTTCCAGAAGAAGAATGGCAAGACAAACACAAATCCCATACAAGGGAGGAAATTATAAGACAAGACAAGAAACTCATGCAATGCAGAACAAGAAAACAATACAAATAATTAATGAATCAAAGAGGTGGTTCACTGAATGAATAAACAAAATTGATAAACCCTTGGACAACCATATCATAAAAGAAAAAAGCAAAGCCTGAAAACCATGCACTGAGGAATCAGAAGAATAAAATAATTACAGATCCTGTGAAAATTCAGAAGATCATCAATATATACTTGAAAAGCTTATACTTTCATAGGTTAGAAAATATAGAAATGCACTGATTCCTAGAAACATGTGAAATGCCCAATCTGATCCAAGAAGATATAAAAATTCTAGAAAATATAGTATCAGTAAATGAGAATGAAGATCTAATTAAAAATGTATCAGCTGCTGGGCATGGTGGTGCATTCCTGTAATCCCAGAGCTTGGGAGGCTGAGGTACAAGGATTGTTGTGAGTTCAAGAATAAACAATGCTACAAAGTGAGCCCAAGGCCAACCTGAACTGAATAATGAGAGCCTATCTCATGAGCACATTAAAAAAAAGAAAAACAATGACATCAGAAAAGCAAATGACCAACATAAAAAAGTCTAGGTCCTGATGGATTTACTGCTTACTTCTACAATAAATGTAGAAAAAAATTTAAGGCCAATGCTGTTTCTTTTTTTTTTTTTTTTATCCATACCAGGGATCAAACTCAGGGACTGCCAACTTGCAAGGTAGACACTTATGGCGCTGAACTAAATCCCCAGCCCCTGGCCACTGCTGTCTAATGACATTGAAAGAGAAGCTGTTCTCCCTAACTCATTCCTGGAGGCAAGTATTACCCTGATACTAACACCAGAGAAAGACCCAACCAGAAAAAATAAATTATAGAACAGTTTTCCTAATGAACAAGACACAAAAATCCTTAATAAGATACTAGCAAAGTGAATGTAGCAAATCATCAAGAAGATTTTAAAACCTGATCAACTTGGATTCATCCTAGGAAGTCAGGGATGTTTCAGTACATGCAAATCAACAAATTTAAATGTCATATCAACACAGTCAAAAACAAAAGTCACATGGTGATCATCTCAATAAATGCACAATAAGCATCTTACAAAATCAAGCACTGATTTGTGATAAAAACCCTACAGTAAATAATGACAGATGACCTTTACCTCAAGCTGATAAAATCAAACAATGACATGGCTGGGAATTTAGCTCAGTGGCATAAGCATCTGCCTTGCAATTGTGTGGTCATGAGTTTGATCACCAGTACTGAAAAAAAAAAGACAAAAAAAATCAAAAAATGAGAAAAAAATTCCAGCATCATACTAAATAGAGAATAACTGACAACTTTCAATTTACAGTTATGAAAAGGACATGGATCACTACTATGACTATTCCCATTCAATATAGCTCTGGAAACATTAGGCAGACCAATTAGACAAAAGAGAGAAATAAGAATAAATATATAATAGAAAGTAATTAAACTATTATTATTCACAGATGATATGATATTCTAAATAGAAGATACCAAAGACTCCACCAAAACAGTCCTAGAATTAATAACCAAATTCAATAATGTAGCAGGGGACATAGTTGACAATCAATAAGTAGCATTCCTGTACACAATCAACAAACTCACCAAGAGAGAAGTTACAGAAACCACGGCCTTTATAATAGCCTCCCAGAAAACAAAATACTTGGAAAGAACCTAATGAAGAAAGTAAAGGACTTACATATTGAAAATTATAGTACTTTGGAAAAGGATATTGAAGAGATTATCATAAATAGAAAGATATTAGTTGCCCATTTTATGCATTGTCTTTTCACTCTGTTTGTGATTTCTTTTGATGTAGAAATATTTTTAATAAGATGGGGTCCCAGTGGTTGATTCTTTAAAATTTGTATTTTGTTCATGAAGCCTCATTAGTGTTTCTGTTTTAATATATAGATCTAATCTAGTTTGACTTTGTTTGTTTCATAGTGATAGACATGTCTCCAGTTTAAGTCTTCAGTATGAGAAAAGTCATTTTCTTCAGCACCATTTATTGAAGAGGCTATCTCTCTTCCAGTGAACATGTTTGGCTCCTTTTTCAAACACAAAGTATCAGAGTGTGTTTGTAGTTCTATTTGCATCTTCTAGTCTTTTTTGGTTGATTCTCAGGTCTGTTTTTCTGCCATAACTATGCTGATTTTCTAATAGTAGTTTTTAGTATAATAGCAAATCAGGAATTGTGATGCTTCCTGACTTGCCTTTGTTGCCCAGCAATGTCTTTGGCGATCTAGAGCATTTCTGTTTCCAGATGAATTTTAGAAATGTTGTCTCTACATTTGTGAGCTATCCTAGTGATATTTTGGTGGGCAATGCATTACATCTATATGACAGTTTGCAATAAGATTTTTTGAGTTTTCTCCATATCCTTGAAGGTAGTTTTACTGGTCACTTATACTCACCAGAGGAAACATAATAGGTACGATCTTAAGAGTTTCAAACTTTTGAGTTCCTCTTCCCAAGGATATCCACAATAATAGGATATTTTTTCTGTTTCTTTGAGACATGTTTTCCCCATGCAGTTCAGGTTGACTGCGGACTCACGTCTTAGTCCAGTCAATTCACACTGATTATCCTACCTCAGCCTCCCAAGTTCTGGGATTACAGGCGTGCACATAAAACTTGAAAGAATTCCTGATGTTATTTGAAACCCGAAGAAACAGTCATGAGATACACATGTATTCATTAACTGCTATTCCCTTAAAGGAAATTGTCCAATATAACACATAACATCATTGGAGTTTAGGGAATCAGAAGATGTGTTTCTATCTCTTATGAGCCTGAGATGCCAGGATAGACTACTGCAGAAACAGGAAATGTCATGGGTAGGAATATGAATCAAATGTGGGCATTAGTATTAAGAATTCAGAGAGTATTGTATTTAAGGATTATGAGGAAAAGATGAGTGGAAAGCAATGAGAGTCCTGGTGAGCTTCGCTTGTCCTGACTATAGATCATGCTTTACTATAAGGATGAACATCATAAACAGAGAAATATTCAAAAATTGTGTGCTTTTGACCCTAGAAAATATTGAGGCTTGGCACTGTAGCTCAGCTATATTGTAGCCTGTCATAACAGATGCCATCTTGCACCCTGCATTTATCTAGTGCCCTGTATTTGATCCAAGAAAATGAAAAATCACTCAGGGTATAAGTTTCATGAGAAAAGCAAAAGGAGCTGTACCCAAGTAAAAAAGTAATCTGCTAAAAAAAGAAGCAGGATACAGGTGTCAACCAAAAATTAATTTAAGATTCTAGCTAAATTGTTTCCAACAAGATGTCTTCTGTGATTCTCTCTTTTAAAAATGCCAAACTTTCCAGTTCAGAGCCAATTGTTTAGATTCTGAAATGGGGAAGGGGGTCTGTATAAAAGTGGTTTGGAGCTCAAATATTTACATTCCAAATTTGTCCTCTGGATGCTTGGATTCCTATACTGTTGTTCACAAACTCACATCCAGAAGCAGAAAGATTACTGACAGAAGCAAACCTCTGGATTAAATGTTAGTGCCCCTGAAATGAAAGAATAATGCTGAAAAGGAGGGAAGAAAATGACCACACCATGTGTTATGATGCCCACCTCTTTTCCACAGCATTAAAGAGGCTGAAACAGGAGAATGGCCATTTATTGAAGGAAAGTCTAAACTATGCAGTGAGTGAAAGGCCAGCCAGAACTACAAAGTGAGACTACATCTTTAAAAACAAAACAAAAAACTGAAAAAATAAAAAACCAAGGGAGAGAGAAAGACTATTAAAGGAAAACAAAAATAATAGAACTGAATGAAAGCTGACCTAAATTGGCAATTATGGAATGATGTTGCAGTGGACAGCTGGCCATGTAGTGGCATCCTGGCAGCTGTGACAAATACAGTTAGGAATGGTACCTATTTTGCTATAGCACAACAGTGACCTCCTTCTTCCAATAAATCTGCAATTTGCTAGAATGAAGAGAACGAAAAACTCATCGAAATCTTAAACTCAGAGCAAGCACGTAGCTTCATGCAAAGGCTTTGGAACACTGCTTTGACCACTAAGCTCAAAACCCAGCCCAAGATCTTCAGATTCTATACATCACTATTACCAATGTTTAATTTATCATTGACATATTTAATTAAAACTCTTGTTAATCTGCATGTTCACAAATGAAGCTATTTTCTTTCATTGCAGTTTAAAACACTGTTTTTTTTTTTTTTTTTTAGGTACAGGGGATCAAGCTCACAACTTAGCACTTCCCAGGCAGGTGCTTCTGCCTGCTGAGCTAAACCCGTGGCCTCTATTGAATAATATTTTATTAAATGTATAAGCATCACGTTATCCAGTCAAATGGTATTGTGATTTTACTACAGGAAGGGAAAGTAGAGAAAAATTGATATACAGTCAGAGAGGAATTGGAACCTCAAAGAAGTCAACATAAACAACTAAACACAACAATCCCTCTACTGGCTCAGCTGAAGAAATCCAGACATAAAAGTGAAGATGCAGTGACCATGTCTACATGCCTCCTGAAGAGAAAAACAATAGCTTGAAATGTACTACAGCTACCACCATCTCCTCCAGGAAATCCAGAGAGGCATCAATTACCATACTCAATGACCAGAACAACTGGACTGTTCTTCCCCCAAAATGCCTTTGCTCTTTCAACATACTTTTTCTGGGTGACTTCTCCCCAGGTTAATTAATATTAGTTAAGCCACTCACTACAAGCTTATAGGTCGATTGTAGTTTGGGACTCACACTGTAGCCACATTGTGACTTTGCTGCATAAATGACCCCTGACAATAGGTCTGTGACTTAAACACTGAAGAGCACTCCTGAAAATCCAGGGCTATTCTTCCTCTTTTTTCCCAGAAAATTTTTGAACTTCTTTTGGTGTGTGACTTCATTCCTTAATGTTGTGAGCCAACAAACTTGGTGCATTTGACATGAAACAGGGCAAGATTATATTTGTCCTATTTCCATTTGAATATCAAACATCTGCTAAATGTTCCAAAACCTTTGCATGAAGCTACTTGCTTGATCTGCATTTTTAAAGAAATATTTTGTCTTGAAGCCTGGCCCATAACAAGAGATTTCTGTCTCCCTCGTATCTGCAAGGTGTCTGGGCTTCTACACTGGCCACTTCTAGGACCTGATCCTGTCTCCCTGGCTATATATTTCTAACTAACTCGGCTACCTGTAACAACAGGGCTGGGCCCTCAATGGAGCCAGAAAGTAAGTTCAGATTGCTTGTAGCATTGGAAGAGACAATCACCTCCTGCTGTGGGCCAAATCTCAAAAGAAAAGGCAAGGTAATACAACCAAGTGGTAAGAACCAACATTCCAAATAGTTCTCTGATCACCGTGAGGAACTCAAGAGTCACCATCCCAACCCCCTACCAGAAGTGTCCCTTCTTTTAAACAAGCCCACTTAGTATGTGACTTGCTCTCCTATTTGCTCCCAATTTAATCAATTTTACCTGAGCAATTAACCTTATTGGTTGACCACAGTCTTATCCCGCCTTATGCTAATCTTGAAAATTCCTATTTTTCCCCTCCTGTGACCCATCTGACCTCATGGTTTAACTCTGTACAAGCTCCTCAAAAGGACAGAGTCTTGGCAACTCACTCAGGACCCCTTCTGTCTCTCAGAAGCTTTCCTTCTCCCAATAAATATGTTCCATTCTTAAACTCCATCATTCCTAAAATTCATTCTTTAAATTTAGAGAACACAAACTCATACCAGACGTATAGTAGGTAAGGAGTTTCATTACCCTATACCATTAACATGAGCCAAATTAACATGACTATACTATATAAGGTCTGAAATTTGCTTCTTCTCCTGCAGTTTTAAGTGATTAATACAAATCACAGTGATTGTAGTCCTAGCAATATCTAAAATTGTATATATCAGTCATTATAAATGTTAAATAATTGGTTTGAGTGTATTATTTAGCAAGAACTAGACATTGCCATTGCAGTAGGTTATATCTTATTAAAGAAAAGATTCAACTATAATTGTTCAGAAAAGTTTCTACATTATTGGCTGCTTGAAAAATTTTTCATTAGAAAAACTGTGTATTTTTGTCAGTTTCTAGAAGGCTTCTATTATATTATTGAAAGCTGTCTTTAGGTCTCTTGGACCTTGGCTGTATTTTGATGCATATTTGTGTTTTGAAATTTATATGAAGATTTATTTTTATCTTAGGATTAAACTTACTGCATTGACACTGATAGAGTGAAGCAACAGCCCACTGCATTAATTTCCATTGGGTTCTCGTGGCATTTAATATGAGAATTACTGAAGAGCTAAATTAGCTTCATACATACACAAGAATCAGTACTGTTACTGAAAGAGTTTTGGCTGAGACAGGACACTGTAGCCAGTGAGGCAGAATCAAGGAGCTCCTATCTCCCCCACCCCTAGGAATTTACCTGTGACTCAAATTTCCCTGCACCTAGGAATTTACCTATGATGCCAAACAAAGACCAATGGACTACTTGTGCATCCCTAATGCCCCCTCAGGGTCCACCCCAAACCTAGGTTGCTTATATGCCCCCATGTCACAAGTCCATGAGAGAGAAAGCCAGACTCCAGTGATCAGGGGTTTTTGTTTTCTCTCTTCACATTCTCAGAATAAAGGGCCCTTTTGTTTTAAACTTCTCATCTGTTGGACGTACTATATAATCTTATCAGTTAGGATTTTGTGGCCGAATAGAGAAGCAGAATATAAGAAAAATTTAAATTGTCCTTTCTATTTAAAGAATGTGGAGGGGAGCCTACAGCCGCCAAGGGTTTGCCTTTTTTTCTGACTGATTATGGGATTATGGGGTATGTATGAAATTTTGCTCTATCTGGTGCCTGGCACTGACACTGATGTCATGCAAGGAGCTGATAGGAATTTTCTTTGGGCCCCTGGGAAAGGAATGAGGAGGTTGCATTCAGGGAAAAAAAGAGGAAGTAGCCATATGGGTAAGCATGGCTGATTTGAACTTTAACCCTGATGAACTACCACCATGAGTCCTGTAATTTATTCTAGGGCAAAACTCTTTCAAGTACATCCTTCAGTTTGAATTACAAAATGAAAATAAAGAATTTTTGCTATGTGTCTTCTTCTACAGTTAGTGGTAAACAATTCACAAGAAAAGTTTTTAGTCATTTCCTTAATGCATTGTACAAGTAAACAAAACTACAGATCAGTTCACTTTCAGCAAACAGAAGCAGCACTCAAAGGCAAGGATAAAGCCCTTCAGTGCAAGTGTCCCTTAAAAGGTGAGATCAACATTTAAGAATATAATCATCTACTGATTTCTCTGACTTCAAGAAAAAGAAAAATTCATAGTGGTATTGCTATAGGGGAATGAAACTCCCGGTCTACTATGCTGGTATCAGTTTGTGTTCTCTGAAGTCAAAAAATGAATTTTAGGAACAACAAAAGTCAAGTTAATATACTTATTTGGAGAAAGACAGCTGTAGTAGAGAACGAATTCATCCTGAGTGGGTTGGCAAAAGACTGTCTTTTCCAAGGACTTTTATAGAGTAAAATCACGTGGTGAGATGGGTTTAAGTTGGAGAAAACTGGGAACTCAAAATGCAGATGGGCATAAGATGGGAAAGATCTATGGTTGTCAATAAGATAAATAGTCCAGGTAAAGTTAATTAAATTGGGAACAAATGGGGAACGGCGTCACATAGAAAGCAGGCATTCTTAGGCAGCAGTGAATCTTCCCTTAGGAGGTTGGGAGGGTGACTCTTGATAAGAACTAATTACAATATCAGTCTTTAGGATATGGAGACATTTATTTGAATGGTGACTCCTGACTTCCTCAGAGTGCTAGGGAACTATTTAGAATATCAGTCCTTAGAGTATGGATGAATTTGTTGATTTTCTGTCTTGAGGCTTGGCCCATCCCAGGAGCTGTCTATTGTTGTAATCTAGTTCTAACCAATGGACCGACCCCCTCTCTGTTCTGTATGCCCCATTTCAATAGAGATTAAAATTCCATCTACAGTAAAGACTTAAATTTCATCTCCTTGTAAATCCCCCTCCCCTCCCTATTCTTTTTAGATTAAGTAAACTTTAAGTTTCACTTTCTTGTAATCCCCCCAACCCCCTTCAGCCTATCTGCAATACAATGTGCTGTCTTTTAGAAAAGTTTAACTACAAGGAAGTTATCAAACTGGGTCCAAGTTTGCAACATTCTTGTGGTTTGTGGCTTTAAAACCCAACCTTTTTAGCTGTAAGGCTGGCAGTCTCCAAATTGGCTCCTGGAGATCGCATTGCCAGGCCTGGCCTAAAATAAAGCCTTTGCTCCCAAAATTTTAATTTCTTGCTTCCTTGGGTTTTATTCCAGGGTCCAAACTATCACATCCATCTTATCCATAGGTGCAAGGTATCTGGGTTTCTGCATGAGCTCCTTGGAGGACCTAGCTCTGTCTCACTGCCAATAGTATTTAACTAACTCAGCTTCCCATAACAGTATTTTTCTGAAAATTGAATACAGATGTCTTGTGCTCTGGGTGAATGATCTGGGGATGACAGTGTGCAATGTATATACCAGTGTTGCCCCCTGATTCACGTGTTCTGAAATTTAATTTTAGTTTATTTTTTTATCCTTGAAATAAAATGGATTTGGAAATGAAAAGCCTGAAGTAAAGCCCTTTGGTACACATATTCCTCTGTGCAGCTGAGATCAACATTGTAGAAGACAGCCAGCTCCAGAAGTCTCTGACTACAGTCTATCATTTGTGATCCACTCTTGCAGGAAGGAGTTCCTTTCCCTGTTTATTTTTGACTCAGAAGAAGGGCAGTAGAGCAGCAGTCAATCAGTGATGTAGAGGCAGGCTATATGAAATGTCCAGTTAGGTGAGCCATGACAGGGGGTCTCTTGGTCTCTTCCATTGTCTAGGCAATATTTACCTGTTTAGAGCACAAAACTGGGAGCAGAATACTTGCTGCATCTCATTTCCTAGTTTTGGGGTCCTGTGGCCTGATTAGCAAAGAACCTGGGAGACGCTGTAGCCACAGAATGGTGAGGCTTTGGATGGGAGGCCAGAAATAGGGTGGAATTGGGAGAAACCAGTTACAAGTGGTTAGAAGCAGTTCTGGTATCTGCAGACACAGGTATTTAGACAGCTTCAGCTCCTGATATATTCTAGCATTGGCTTTGGGTCATCCACTGTCCCTTTTTACTCCTGCTGGGAGTAAGCATGATTTTGTGTTCCCAGAACCCTGCCCTAACTATGATAGCAACAGACTGGAGTATCGTCTTTGAAATTCTCTACTACCCTGGCACCTCCATTATAGGGGGCAGAGGAAGGAGCTTGGGGAGACCCTGACTCTGATGCATTTTGTAGCTGGCACAGCAGTACTGAGCTTGGTCTCTGTTCTCATTCCAGTTAGCAGCAATATTTAGCTTCTAAAGTTTATAAATATCTGTAATGCAGGACCTCATATCTACAATGGCTCTCCTTAAACTTGTGCTTTTTTGTATTTATAGGGATCGTCTAAATTTATGGTATATTCTCGCATTTCCATCCTCATGACAGTTGTTGGCAAAAGTCCTAATAATTCAGAGATGTGTAGTGATGTGGCTCAGTGGAGGAAGGCTTCCCAAACACCTGGGGAACTCCTGTGAATTACACAGAACAATGCAAATAATTTCTGAATGTACTTTTTGTTACCCACCTGCTCCTAAACTATGTTTGTGAGAACAGTGATAGAAGTTTGAATTCTGACTAAAATGAAACTGATTTAAAAGTGTTATCAAGGGCAGAGTAAAGTGTGTTTGCTAAGGACAAATTCCAGAAAGGGCTGCCTGTTAGATCCTCATTGAAAAATTCCTAAATTTAGTCATTTGCATGAACATATACAGGTGATATTGTTCTGGATGGAAAGGAATATGGGTGTCAGCTCTGAATTAACAGCTGATTTAATAGCTTGGTTGATCATAGACATTGTTTAAATATGGAAATGCTCTGCAGTGGTCTTTACTAAGTCATGTGAAGATGTCCTAAATTGAAATTGTGCAGGGATATCAAGAGTTTAGGCATGAAGGGTTTTCTGCTTAGGAGGGATCAGAAGAGCATGGAAAGGATGTGGAAGTGACTGGCAGGAAACAATGTGACAATAGCAGGACATACAACAGAGAGCGTCCTCACTGAAAGTCAGGTATTCTTAGGGCAAGCATGAAGTTAAAGGTGGCTTATTGTTTCTTCCTTGAGGTGAATAACACCAGCTCTGGTAACAATCAGTATTCCACATCTCCGTAAACCCATGAATTCTGTGTTCTTCACTTGAGATCCAATTTTGATTATCTCTAATTATGACCCGGTATCATGAAAGTGAAAGTTGAATTTTTTTGTACCAAGGATCGAACACATGATCTCAAGCTTGCCAGTTAGGTTTTCATGCTGCTAGCTAAATACCCAGCTCTGAAAGTGTTTTCTCTATATTATGAATGATATCAACATTGTTCCTGAGAAAATGTTGAATATTGTGAAATTTTTGTATATTGCATGGCTATAATTTTTTTTAAAGCAAACCAAATATGTCTCATGCAGTCACTTCAAATTTCACATTGTCTGTGAGGTGTCTCAGTCAGGGTTTCTTTATTCGAGACTGCTCTATAACTTAGGCTAGCCCCAGACTCAAGGCAGTTCTCCTGCATCAGCCTCCCATGATATATTTATTATATCTGAATGTAAAGTGATCACTTGGTGACACTGAGCTATAATTTGAAGCTTGTACCTGGTTTCATTGTTTATACATTTTTTACTTACAGCAGTTTTCCATGAACATTTATTATTTATGTAACATATCTGATGTTATTTATGTTTTGTTCTATGAAACCAAATCCAAATATCAAAATGCTGCTTAAGTATATTAAGAACAAAGGACTCAGTGGCCTAAATGAGATTTGAAGTGATATCATTGGTAGTACATCAAAGTGATTGATGAATGAGATATTTGTCTGTCTCTGTGCTTTTGGAAGTTGATCCTCAGCATTAGAAGAAGCTCAGCATTAGAGCCAGTGAATAGGGACTCTTTCACTGACTCAGCGCTCCTATTTAGCTGTAGCATTAGCAGTGAGTTCCAATCTAGTATTAAATTTGCTGTCTCAAAAAATGTGTATATACAAATAATTAATGCCTGAGACATTGAATTAAGATTTGAAGGAATCAGTCTCCATTCAGCTGTTTTGTTTGCATTTATTTGTTTAGTTTTATTTTATTGAGACAAGTTTTCTCTATGTATGTCAGCTAGATTTGAACCCCTTACAGAGCTCAGAATTGCCCTAACCTCAAAGCAGCACTCCTGTTTCAGCCTCTTAAGTGTGGGGATTATAGATATATTATTTTTACCCCAGGAAATATGGAGGCTTGTAACTTAGCCATGTTGTAGCTTGGCATAATAGATGCCATTTTGAGCTTTGCCTTTAAATGGTGCCCTGTATTTTACCCAGCAAAATGGAAAATCACTCAGGGTAGAAGTCCCAGGAGAAAAGCAAAATGAGCTGTACCCAATGAAAAAAATTTAACCTGCTCAGCAAAAAAAGCAGAATACAATTATCATCCAAAAATTATTGTAAGATTCTAGCTCAATGATTTCCAACAGGATATTTTGTGATTTTATCTTTTAAAACATCTGTAACTTTCCACTTCAGAGCCTCTTGTTTAGACCTGAAATGGGGGTGGTGTTTCTGTATACAAGTGGTCCTGAGACCAGCTAATGAAATTCCGCATTTCTTAATTGGGTAGCTTGGTTTCCTATAACTCAACTCAAGCAGCAGAAACTTTAACTGACACAAGCAAACACCACGATTAAAAGGCAGTGCCACTGAAATGAAAGAATAATAGTGAAAAGGAGAGGAGAAAAATAAAAATGCCATGTGTTATAATGCCCACCTCTTTTCCACATCAATGAAGAGGCTAAAACAAGAGAATGGCCATATACTCAAGGACAGCCTAACCTACAGGTGAGTGCAAGGCTGGCCAGAACTCCAAAGTGAGACTAGGTCTTTAAATCAAAAAACTAAAATGAAAAAAAATAAACAACCAAGGGGAGAGAAAGACTACTCAAAAAAAAAAAAAACAATAATAAAGCTGTGTGAAAGTTGATTTCTCTAAAATGGAAATTATTGAGTGATGCTGCAGAGGAAAGAAATCCATGTAGTGGCATCCAGGAGGCTGTGACCAACACAGACATAGAAATGGCACCTATTGTGCTACAGGACAACAGTGATTCCTTCCTGCAATACATCTGAAATTCACTACACTGAGGATTTCTAAAAGCTCTTGGAAATGTTAAACCCATGGCAAACAAGCAGCTTGAAATTGAGGCTTTGGAACATGGCCTTTAGCAGACATTTCATATTCAAATTCAAATAAGATTAATATAATCCTGCCATGTTTGATGTCAAATGCACCAAGTTTAATGGCTCACAACATTGAGAAAGGAAGTCACAAACCAAAAGAAGCTCAAAAGTTTTCTTAGAAAAAAAGAGAGAAGTGTAGCCCTGAATTTTCAGGAGTGGTCTTCAGTGTTTGGCCACAGACCTATTGTTAGGAGTCATTTAAACAGGAAAGTCACAATGTGGGTACAGTGTGGGTCTCAAACTACAACCAAAATATAAGCTTAAAGTTGCTTAACTAATATTATTCATCAGGGGAAAAAGTCAGCCAGAAAAGGTATGTGGAAAGAGCCAAGGCATTTTGTGGGAACAATAGTCCAGTTGTTCTGGTCATTGAGTATGGTAATAGATGCCTCTCTGGACTTCCTGGAGAAGGTGGTGGTAACTGTAGTACATTTCAAGCTGTTGTTTTTCTCTTCAGGATCGTGTAGACATGGTCACTGCATCTTCTTGTTCTGGTATGGCTTTCTTCAGCAGTGAATGTTGTATTTAGAATTTTGCATTGACTCTTTGGGGTTGCATTTCTTCTCTGATTGTATATCAATTTCTGTCTACATTGACATCCTTTGCTAAAATCACAATATTATTTGAATGAATAAAGTGATGTTTATACATTTAAAAATATTCATTAATACAGTCCAGGGATTTAGCTCAGCAGGCAAAAACACCTGCCTGGAAAGTGCTAGGTTGTAACTTTGATCCACGGTATCTAAAAAAAAAAGTAATTTAAATGGCAATGAAATAAAATAATTTCATTTATGAAAATGTAGGTTTAAACCTTTATAACTAAATATGTAAATGGCAAATTAAGCATTGTTAATAGTCATATTTAGTATCTAAAGTTGTTGGGGCTGGGGATTGAGCTCAGTGATACAATGAGCTGCCTGGAGAGCACAAGGTCATGAGTTCAATCCCTCATACAGAAAAAAAAAAATCACAGTTGTCAATGATGCAGTGCTATGAACACATTCATTGAGACTGATACTTGTTAATTAATAGGCTCAATGTTTCTTTTGTGGTCTATGAAATACCTGCAGATTACATGGCAATTACAGTGAATGATATACTGTCCCCTATAGGATTGCTATTTTCTGAGTTGTTTTTATTTTTTGTTTTCCCACATAGTTGAAAGTTGAAAATGTTGGCTGGTGCTAGGTAGAAAAACTGTGGTAATCATTTTTTCAATTTAATGATATATTTCCCTATATTCATTAAGAACATTGTATTTGCTACAATTATTCCAAGTGAAATTGATAAACAATTCTTAAAGTTACAGGCAGCTGAGTTAATTAGAAATACAGGCAGCCATACCGTGTTATAGTAGAATGAAATTCCTGACTTTCTATGTCTGGTATGAGTTTGTGTTCTCTAAAATGGAAGAATGAATTTTAGGAACAACAGAGGTGAAGAGCAGAATATATATATTTAGAGAAAGAACGTGAAAGTATTTTGTCCTAAGTAGGATATTTTGGCAATGGAATGAGGAGCCAGGAAATTGTTATCTTGAGATCACTTTCCCCTCCCCTATGCAACTTACCTGTGTCCAGAAAAGAGTCTCAATCAGGCACCTGCATACAGCAATGCCACCTTTAAGCACCACCCAAATCAAAACTATATGTGTGCCCCACACATTTCCAGAAGAAAAAGCCAGACCCCAGTGGTCATGGGATTCTCTCCAACATCTTAGAATAAAGGCCATTTTGACTTTATATTCTCTTCGTTACTACACCAAAAATCCTATTGGAAAGCTTCTGTCTGAGAGAAAGAGGAGGGGTTCTGAGCAGGTAGCAAAGGGCTCTGTCTTTTCTAGGGACTTTATAGAATAAAAGCATGTGGTGAGATAGGTATAAAGTGGGTTAGATTACTGAGGTTAGTGAGGAGGTAAATTAGCACAATAGAGAAGCAGAATATAAGAAATGGAAAAGTGACCTTTTATTTAAAGAATGTGGAGAGGTTCCCACAGCCACCAAGGGTTTGGCTTTTTTTTTTTTCTGACTGACTATGGGGTTTCGGAGTATAGTGACTTTTGACTGGATGTGTTGCTTGGAGGGGACATTGATGTCATGTAAGGAGCTGATGGAAATTTTCTTTAGGCCCCTGGGAAAGAAAGAGGAAGTTGTAATCAAGGAGAAAAGAGGAAGTGGCCATATGAGTAATCATCCCCAATTTCACCTTCTTCCACCTTGGACTACAACCATGAGGTCCTGTAATTGTTTCTAGGGCAAAATTCTTTCAAGTACATCCTTCAGTTTGAATGAAGAAATCAAAACAAAGAATTTTTGCTATCTGTCTTCCTCCATGGCTGGTGGTAAATCATTCATAAGAAATATTTTGAGTCATTTCCTTAATGCATTGTTGATACCATAACCAAAATTACAGATCAGATCACTTTCAGAAAACAGAAGCAGAACTTGAGGCAGGGCTAAAGCCCTTCAATGCAAGTATGACTGGAATGGTGACATCAACATTGTAGAATACAAACTACTGCTGATTTCTCTGACTTCAAGAAAGAGAAAAATTTATACTGATATTGCTATAGGGGAATGAATCTCCCAGTCTACTATGTCTGATATGAGTTCATGTTCTCCAAGGTCAAAGAATGAATTTTAGGAACAAAAGAGTTTAAGGGAAAATACACTTATTGAGAGAAATAAAGCTGCTTGAGAGAGAGAAGGGTTTCTGAGCAGGTTGCCAAACACTGTTCTTTCTACGGACTTTATAGAGTAAAATCGTGTGGTGAAATGAGTTTTAGGTGGGGAAAACTAGGAACTCACAGTGCAGATGGGCATAAGATGGGAGAGAGCTATGGTAGCCAATAAGATTATAAGTTCAGGTAAAGTTGATTAAATTGGGAACAAATGGGGAAGGGAGTCACATAGAAAGCAGGCATACTTAGGCAGCTGTGACTCTTCACAAGAATACACTATAAATTTTCTTGTGTTTCCATCCTCATCACAGGTATCGGCAAAGGTACTGAGTGTTCAAAGATGTGTAGTGATGTGCCTCAGTGGAGGAAGGCTTCTCAAATACTTGGTGAATTCCTGTGTATCACACAGAACAGTGCAAAAGAATAATGAACATAATTATTTAGGTTACACCTCTGCTCACAGACTGTTTGTGAGGTCAGTCATGGATTTTTGAATTCTGAGAAAAATGGAACAGATATGAAAGTGTTATCAAGAGCACGGTAAAGTGTGCCTGCTAAGGACAAATTCCAGAATCACCTGCATATTAAACCCTCATTGAAAAATGCCAAAATTTATGCATTTGCATGGACACATACACATGATGTCCTTCTGAATGGAAAGGAATAGGGGTGTCATCTCTGAATTAACAGCTGATTGAACAGCTTGGCTGATAATACACATTGTTTATATATAGAAATTCTCTGCAATGGACTTTACTAAGTGGTGTAAAATAGAATCCTTAAATAGAAGTTGTGCTGCAGGGATATCGATAGTTAGGCATGAAGGGTTTTCTGTGTAGTGTGGTTCAGAGGAGAATGGAAAGATTGTGCAAGTGATTGGCATGATACAGGGTGGCAATAGCAGGATTTACAACTAAGAAGATCTTCACTGAAAGTCAAGTGGTTCTTAGGGCAAACATGAAGTTAAATTTGGCTTCTGATTTCTTACTTGAGATGAATAACACCAACTCTGTCAATAATCAGTATTCCACATACCTGTTAACCCATGAATTCTGTGTTCCATACTTGAGATCTAATTTTGATTTTCCCTAATTTTGTGTCAGTGTCATGAAGTAGGAATTTGAATCTTTTTTTTTGTACCAGGGATTGAACTCATTAGCTCATGTTTGCCAGGCAATTGTTTATGCCACTGAGAGAAATACCCAAACATGAATGTGTTTTCTGTATATTATGGAAAGTATCAACATTCTTCCTCAGAACATGTTGAATGTTCTTGGAATGTTACTGTATTGTATGGATATAATTTTTAAAACAAACCAATGGTGTTTTCTGCAGTCAATTTTCAAGTTTCATTTTTTGTGGGGTTTTTCAGTCAAGGTTTTTCTCTCTATTTCAGACAGCTCTGTAACTGAGGCTGGCCTCTAACTCAAGGCAGTTCTCTTGCATCAGCCTCCTAAGATATATTTCTTATTTCTGAGTGAAAGATGATCACTTCGTGACACTGAGCTATAATTTACAACTTGAGCCTTGTTTCATTGTTTATACATTGTTTACATACACAGTTTTCCACTATCATTTGAGTCATTATTTACGTACCATATTTGATGTTATTTATGTTTTGTTGTATGAAACTAAATTCAAATTTCAAAATGACGCTTAGGTATACTAAGATCAAAGGACTCGGGGGCTGGAGATTTAGCTCAGTGGCATAAGTGCCTGCCTTGCAAGCAGGCAGTCATGAGTTCAATCCCCAGTATGGGTAAAAACAAAAAAGACAAAAAAAAAAAAAAAAGAACAAAGGACTCAGTAGTGACCTACATGAGATTTGACAAGATATCATCTGTACTCTATCAAAGTGATTCATGAGATATTAGTCTACCCCTTTGCTTTGTGGATGCTGGTCCTGTAGGATCCCACTGTGAGCTCTGCTTTAGAGAAAGTGCACAGGGACTGTTGCAGTGACTCATCACAAAAATCAGTGCTCCCATTTGTCTGTGAGTTGCAATCTAGCATCCAAATTGCTTTTTCAAAAAATGTGTCTATACATAAAATTAATCACTAAGACATGGAGTTAAGCTTTGAAGAATTCATTCTCCATTCAGCTGTGATGTTTGGTTTTACTTTGTTTAGTTTAGTTTTGTTTTATTGAGACAGGATTTAACTATGTACATGAGCTGGATTTGAAACCCCTATAGTGCCTACAATTTCCTTGACTTCACAAGAGCCCTCTTCTCTCAGCCTCTTGAGTGCTGGGTGTATAGATATGCACCAACTCTGCTTCTGATTCATATTTTTATGAGAAAATTTAAGGTATCCCGGGCCGTTAGTATCAATCTTCCTTTGAGAAATATATGTATGAATCTTTAGGATCATACTTTTATCACATGGCCACTCAGCAGTTATACCCTAACATGGGAAGCACATTTGTTTATGCACTGATTATGCTGAGTGTCATTGGGGCAGTTGTCATTTTAACCAGTTGATGCTTGTATTGAATACATTACAATAGTCACTTTTATATTTCTTCTTATTTTATAAAAACTAACAAAAAGTATGCAAATTTGATTATCTTTTATTTAAATAATTTCACTGGTAAGGACTTATGTATAAAGCCCCAGGCTAAGTGTGATTCTTTTAGTCCCAGCATCAGCAGAGGATGACATCAGATGATCATGGCTTTGAAGCTGACTTTGGGAGGAAATTTTGCTAGATGATCTAGCAGAATATGTGGCAGTTGTTTTTATACCTGCATTTGAAGTTTAAGGAAACAGGTAAGCTTAGGTCAAGAATATAAATGTAGGATAGGATAGCTGAACCAAACTGCAAATCATGATTTTTTGGGGGGCTCAGGAAATGTGATTTTCATGGTAATTTGTGCAGCAGTCTTAAATATGCCTGTATTAGAGTAAAACATAGTGAAACATGAATCAGCCTGGCATTCTAAGTTCTGAATGTAGAGGCATTAACAAAAATTTTTACTCAATGCTATTGCTGGTGCTTTTAATAGAAAACAAGAGAGGGTAACAAAACAAGCAAAAAGGATTGTATAAGATTTTAATACTCGTGCACAAATGAAGAAGCTAAAAAACAAACAAACAAACAAAAAAACAAATCAAATAAAAAAGGATGAAGAAATAATCTAAAGGTTAGGAGAAGAGTGCGTGTTACTCCCTGACAAATAACATGTAAATCCAATACAAATGTGTAATGAATACACACTTTTCAGAACAGGTACAAATTGTCAAGAAATACCTGAAGAACTATTGAGCATTTATGTACAATAGAGAAATGCAAATAGTACACCATCTCATTGCAGAGACAAATTACCACAAGATAAAAAGAACACTCATGAGATGGCAGGAGAAAAGAAACTATTTAACTTTGTTGGTGGAAATGTAAGCAAGTACTTCAACCACTACTGAAGTCAGTGTTTAAAGTATTCAAATGATTAAACATAGTGAGTCCACTAAGTGCAGTGCTTCCTTTAATGGGTCTCATACTCAAAGATCTAAGGACCCATTGCAGTGATTCATGCATATTCCTGTTTACTGCAGCAATAGTCACTTTTCTGTGGAGAGCAGCAGCAAGCACTGCTCCATCAGCACCAAATGCCAATGATGAACAACAAATACTCATCAGTTACTCCATTAAGTAAATGATATGATATTTTATTATGAAATGGTCTCTAAGTTAGGTTTTCATAGTGTGGTAAGCATGATAGGCATGCTAATGTAACAAGGCCATCACTATTATACTATTGTGTTCATTAGATTTGAACTGTTTAACTTTGGGAGGCAACATCTTGCTATGAAGTTCATGTTGGCTTGGAGGTCACTTTATAACCCAGAGTGGTCTCAAACAATTCTCCTGCCTCAGCCTCTCAAGTACTTGGCTTACACACACATGCCATCAGGCCCAGTTTAGATTTGTTACGTTAAATGCATATTCAGCATTTTTTATTTCAACTGTTTTGGTTGTTAAAGTATTTCCACTTTTTACTCCAGCATCTATAACCACTGTGATCTTATTGAGGTGGTGATGTGCATACCACCAGCCTCATGACATTCTCTCCTGGGTTCAGTGCTGTCAGTATACTGCAGTGAGACTTATGTGTACAAATGTATATAACTATTTTTTCTACTTTCTTTCAAAAACATTTTAAAATTACCTTATATAATCAATAAACTTGTCTACAGTGTGATGCAAATGGCCACAGTTAAGTAGAGTGCAGCACACACACACAGGAAAGAGACCACATAGTTCCCATAAGAGGTTTGTCAAGGCACATGAGAAGACAACTCTGTGGAGGTATGTGTTCCTGATTATTACATTTGAATGAGCTTCAGGTTTTCTCATTGTTGGTTATGTGAGGTAGACCAGATGACTACTTTAAAGTAAGGAGTTATATAATGTCATTTTTTTTGTATAGAGGATCAAACTCATGACCTTGAGCTTGCTAAGCAGATATTTATGCCACTGAGATCAATCCTCAGCACCCACAAAATCTGTTTTGAAATTTAAGTATCTAAAGAAATGCTTTGGTCATGTAGCCCACTTAGTAATGTCAACTTGGATCACCCAGTGAACTGAGGCACCATGATTTGGGGCATAGAGCATCCATTGAAGGATTGTTGCAACACCATCAAAGGAGAAATGGAGGGGAAGGTGCTGGGCTGTTGATCCTCATGGAGAACCTGGTATCACAGTTTTCCAAATAGGAACACAGACATCATCATCAGAGGAGGAGGAGGGGCTCAGGACCTCATTAGTACTGTGCATGGCTACTGTTTTCTTTTGCAGATCTCTGACCCTTATCTTGAGCTTTATGTCTTGGCTCCCATACTGATCAGTCAGCCTGATGGCACACATGCTGTGCCCAAGTGCACAGACTTTGTAGCTTCCAACACTGAACTTTGACTCTTCCTAGTACACAACCTTGATAGACACTTGCTTGAGATATTGGCAGTGCCTCTAGGTCTCCAGGTAAACTTGTGGTGGTCCTTGCCATGGGCTCTGGGTGTTCAGCAGGACTTAAGAAGCATATTGTCATAGGATTCAGATTCTCACCTGAGTTATTTAGGTATCTAGTATGTGGACAGATCTACATCTCTCTAAATCTGATTTTTTGAGTGAATATTTTAATATAATCTTATCAATTATACATTCCATCTTAAATCTTTTTCTTTGCAAACCCTGACTACAACAGATGGCAAAGGTTAAGAGGTGACATTTTTCAGACATGACAAAGTTCTTTTGTTAGCTAATGTTCCATGCCACTTTTCTCATGTGGAGAAGCCCAGCTATATCAATAGCTTGGTTTTGAAGACTGTTGAGAGATTCTCTATGGATATTAAGCCATTACATTCTGTGTTGCATGATCAAGAAGCACATGGGTTAGGAACCTGCATGTTGCTTCCTGGCACCTGAACCTAGCTTTTGTAGCCAATGCTGTCTGGCCTCTGTATACCTGAATTTCCAATAAAGGATGCACTCACAGATGCAGTCATTATATATTGACAAATAATTTGCAAGTCTATTGGCATGTTATTTCTTGCTCTTGCATCTTTAACTTTCATGACAAAGAACATCTAAAGAAATTTATGACCACCAAGCCAACCCTGCTCAGAATACTGAAAGATAGTTTAGATACTCATAGAATAAAACTACTAAGCAAGGCAGACAATTAAACAGTATGGAAAGATAACATGTCAACAGTAAACCAATATATAACAGTTGTAAAGTTTAATGTGATTGGGCTCAATTCACCAATTAAAGGAAGCAGACTGGTAGAATGGGTCAAGAAACAAAGGCCAAACACATGGTATCTACAAGAAATCCATCTAACCCAAAAATGAAACTCACAGACAGAAAGTCAAAGGATTGAAAACAATGCATAATGCAACAGGAAGTGAAAAAAAAAAAAACAAGAGTAGCTATTTTGTTTGCAGACAATGTGAACTTCAAACCAGGAATGATTCTAAGACATAAAGAAGATCAGCAGAGAAGGGGCTGGGCAGATCTGGGGCGCCTGCATCAGCTTCCCCATGTGTCTGGAGGACTGTGGATATCTCAGCAAGCAGGGGAGGATCACAGGTTCCAGAGGCACTGCAGCCTGTGGTGAGTGCTCAGTGCACTCTGCCCAAAGCCCATACGGTTCAGGACCCTCTAGGCTTGTGGGTGCAGTGAAGTGGAGAAGTGGGTTTGAGGCCTCTACATCCACCTCCCCATCCCTGCTGCACTTGGAGAAATGTGGAGCTTCCAATGGGTGGGTGGGCCCACGCTATCCCTGGACCCCAGCCTGTTTGGGACTCCCGCACCTTGCCATCGGTGTGCAGAGGAGGGGCTGGGTGGATCTTTGGCACCTGAATCAGCCTCCCCGTGTGTCTGGAGGACTGTGGATATCTCAGCAAGTTTCCAGAGGAACCGTGGCCTGTGGTGAGTGCTCAGCGCACTCCGCCCAAAGCCCAGACTGTTTGGGACCCTCCAGGCTTCTGGGTGCAGTGAAGTGGAGAGGTGGGTTTGAGGTGTCTACATCCGCGTCCGCATCCCAGCTGGGCTTGGAGAGCTGTGAAGCTTCCAAAAGGCAGGTGGGCACACAGTATACCTGAGGCCCAGCTTATCTGGAACTGCAGAATACTGAACAGGCAGAGGAGGGCCATTTGTTCTGCAGGCCCAGTGGCTTGGGGTAACGGGGTGCCAGAGTCTCACAAGCTGCAAACATAGAAGGGGATTTCCAACAGACCCTGAGGAAGCTTTCAAATAACTCTTGAAACACAGAAATATAGGAAAATGACAAAACGAAAGACCAAATTACAACCTCAAACCTCCAACCCATCTCAAGAAACCCTAGGAGCAATGTATATAGAAGAAAATATATGCCATCCACTTCAAATATCAGACACAATAGCTACTGAAATTGAAAAGCAACTCCAGGAAGCTTTAAAGAAATTCAAACTCGAAATAATCTCCCAGGAAAAAGAAGAAATGATAAAAAAATGAAAGGGATTCTGAATATATCTAAAGAAAACACAGATAAAAATTTGGAGGAACTAAAAAGATAGAATCCCTAGACGAG
This sequence comes from Cavia porcellus, assembly GCF_034190915.1. Taxonomy (NCBI): domain Eukaryota; kingdom Metazoa; phylum Chordata; class Mammalia; order Rodentia; family Caviidae; genus Cavia; species Cavia porcellus. The sequence goes on from NW_026947536.1 coordinate 3,737,713, forward strand.
CAATATAAGAAATAACCAGAATACATAATCCAGATGCACAGATACATACAGGAAATAAAAATTCCACTGAAAGTTGTAAAAGCCACCTTAATGAAAGTGAAGATAGAATTTCAGACCTTGAAGACAGGATTTCAGCTAGTGAACAGGAAAGGAAAGATCTTTTAAAAAAAACAAGGAATCAGGAAACAACAATTCAACAACTGCAAGACGATGCAAAGAAAAATAACGTAAGAATGATAGGGATTAATGAAAAATAAGGATACAACATAAAGGATATCAAGAGGATATTTAGAGAAGTAATAGCTGAAAATTTCCCAAGCATGAGATCAGAAACCGACATCAGGATCAGTGAAGCATATAGAACTCCAAATAGTCATAACCAAAATAAAACTACACACAGACATATAATAATCACCATCCCAGAAATCCAACACAGAATACATTATTAAAAGCTGTCAGAGAGAAAAGACAGGTCACTTATAAAGGAAAACCTATCAGAATCACAGCAGACTTCTCACCACAAACAATAAAGTCAAGAAGACCATGGAGTGAAGTATTCCAGATCCTAAAGCAAAATGATTTCCAAACTAGACTGATGTATCCTGCAAAACTATCATTCAAAATTGATGGTGAAATATGATACTTCCATGACAAAGAACAGCTGAAGAACTTCATGAACACCAAACCAACCCTGCAAAAAATATTGAAAGACAGTCTAGATACACAAAGGAAAAAATCACTAAGCAAAGCAGATAATTAAACAGAACAGAAAGATAAGGATGCAACAGCAGAGAGATAACATGTCAACAATAAACCAGCATTTAACAGTAATAACCATTAATGTAAATAGTCTCAATGCACCAATCAAAAGTAACAGACTAGCAGAATGGATCAAGAAACAAAATCCAACCATAGGCTGTTTACAGGAAACCCATCTAACCTAGAAGGATACTCACGGACTGAAAGTCAAAGGATGGAAAACAATACTTCATGCATCAGGAATCCAAAAAAAGGCAGGGGTAGCCATTCTGTTTGCAGACAACGTGAGCTTTAAACCAACAATGACCATAAAGGACAAAGAACATCACTACATACTCATAAGGGGAAACTCCAAGAGGAAGAGATAACTATCTTAAATATATAGCACCAAACTCCAGAGCACCCAGTTATATAAAACAATTATTAACAGAAATGAAAACTCAAATTATCAGTAACACAATTGTAACAGGAGACCTTAATATGCCATTGACACCAAGGGACAGATCAACCAGACAGAAAATGAGCAAAGAAATAACAGAACTGAATCACACCTGTGAACAAATGGATTTGATAGACATATACAGAATGTTCCACCTAACATTAGAATACACATTCTTCTCAGCAGTACATGGATCATTCTCTAAAACAGACCATATATTAGCTCACAGAACATATTTAAACAAATGCAAAAGAGTTGAAATCATCCCTTGCATGTAATCGGATCATAGCCCTCTGAAATTAGAAATTAATGATAAAAGATACTGCAAAAATCCCGCAAACACACGGAAACTGAATAACATACTCTTGAGTAATAGGTGGGTCACAGAATAAATTAAAGAAGAAATTAAACAATACCTAAAAGAAAATGAAAATGCAGATACAACTTACTGGAATCTGTGGGATGCAATGAAAGCCATCCTGAGAGGAAAATTTATTGCACTGAGTTCCCACACCAGGAAAACAGAACGAATACAAATAAATAACTTGATGCTACACCTCAAACAGCTAGAAAAAGAAGAGCAAGTCAAGCCCAAAGCCCAAAGAACAGAGGAAATTATAAAAATCAGAGCAGAAATCAATGCAATAGAGACTAAGAAAACAATTCAAAGAACCAACAAATCAAAGAGTTGGCTCTTTGAAAGAATAAATAAAATCGATAAGCCCCCGATCGTTCCATGTCTGTGCTGCCTGACAAAGATCCTAAGCTTAGTGGTTTAAAGCAATGACCATCTTCTCATATCTCAGGGTTCTGTGGCTTCTTTGCATGGTGATAGCTATGGTCCTTGGCATCTGGCTGGATAGTCTCTTCTGGAGAGTCTAAGATGGCTTTGCTCACATGTATGTCTTTGGCAGGGGGCTATGGAAGGCTGTAGAAGGTGCTAGAAGGCAGGATCTGTCTGAGCTCTTCACCTGATCAAGTACTGTCAGGGTTTTTGCCCAGCAGGGGAGTTGAACTGTCATCTGGTGGCTCAAAGGTACTAGATGGACAGTCCCTGTGGGGTGCTCATGTTGATCCCAGCCTACACCTGGCAGTGCAATAGTGAGACTCTTTCCACCACAGGAGGAAAATGAATACAAGCTTTGCTGGAACCTGCCAGATTCTAGCAACATCATCTCTTTGTGGGTGCCTCCTGAGATGACCTGGATCCCCAACATTGTCCTCTAGAAAAAGCAGGAAGCAGCAGGAGTCTTGGGGGACACAGGGGTGCCCTAGGTGGGTAACGGAGACCCCTGTGTCCTTGTCACCTCTTTAGCTTGTTCCTTTATTTATTTCTTCAACTCCTATGCAGCAGCACTTAACGAGCACCTACTGTGTATCAGCACCTGATCCTGAGCTAGTGAAACAGACTTGCCAACTGCAGTATAGGGTGCAGGCTCAAGGGCTGGCGAAGTGAAGGATGGCACTGTCCTTAGAACCAGCCAATGGCCTCCCAGGGTGGCAGCTGTTCAGGGGACAAACTAACTGGATGTGTTTTGTTGTCACTCATAGTTGCCTCATATGCGTGACTGAAGTGGAGCCATCTGACCATAGCAACTAGAAGCTCATCGAAGGCAGGGGGCATCTAAAGAGAATCCCAGTGAGAGAACATACACACTGAAAATGACAGCAGTGGACTCACAAAAAAAAATGCTCACTTCTACTTCCTCATAAGACAATAAAAATCTGCACACTCACATTTTAAATGAAGGCAACATCTGAAATGTCCCATTTGGAATTGCAATAGTAAAGTAAGAGGTAATCATAAAACACTCCCAAAATGGAGTCCCTAGGTGGATAGTTTGATTTTTTAAATCTTATCATTGTTGACCATTGTGTGTTTTGTGGCTCTGTGTGTGTGCTGGCATTGGCAGAGCAGAAGTAGTGACACAGGGTGAGGTTGGAACTCTTGTGGCCCTGACTGGTGTAACATTGAGGTAAATGGATTTTTTGTTAAGACTGAATAATCTCAGAACTTCAAACCTTCAACAGTAGTGGCTACTGTCACCTAACTTACATTGTCAGTGATGAAGGATTTATCTCCTTGTCTAATTCTCCCATTTAGCTGATAGCACACCCTTTCCTTCTGATAAGTGACCCAGTATTCATCCAATTTGATAAGCATATTGGAACTTTGATACTGAAGAGTGTCCCTCTGGTTCCAGCATATGACTTGGAGTAATAATCTGAACGCTGATAGGTGCAGCATATCATGACTGGCTTGCCCACTGTTGCATTCGCTTGGCTAGAAACCACAGCAGAGCCAAAGGGCCCGTTTTTGAAACAGAAGGAGGCTTAGTGCCTACCTGAGGGTGAATGATCATGCTGACCCAATGATATCTGTGCTGCTCTCACTTCTCAGATTGCAACTGCTCCCCTCACCATCTATCATGGGTGCCTGCTCAGTTAGGAGATGGTGTTTCAGGTTCTTTCTGGCAGCCTTTGCTTCCCTGGTCTGCTTGTGGCTTGGGAAAATGTTTGGAATCAGGACATAGAAGCAGTCACAACAGAACCACTAACGACAATGGGATAAGTGTGTTCAAAGTGAGAGGGAGGTTTTTGAGGGAGATTAATGGCAATGTGTCTTTTTCTATGTATTTTTATATTTAAAAACCACATTTTTCAATCACACTTCATATATAATGAATACAACATTTAGATGTTAATAGTGATTGTTTTTTAAGTTCCACATACTGCTGACTATTCTTTAAAAGTCCTACTTGTGCAATGGAAGTAATGATATTTGAATAGATATTCAGGTGCATGCTGTGTGCTGGGAAAGCTTCACACCCATGCATAACTAGATCCTGGCCAGTGTATCTGGGCTGTCTCTGGGCTGCTGGGCTTACAGCACCCCAAGCCTGACTCCTCTCCCCTGTGCAGATGGGGAGTGGAAGGTGACACACAACCAAGGCCACCTCTTCTCCAGAGGCCCCGTGTGCTGGGTACCTCCATCCATCTACAACTGTCACCTTCTTCCCTTCAGCCAACAGAGCTGCAGATGAAGTTGTGCTCCTGGACCTACAATAAGGCCCAAATGGACCCAGTGGACCTGAAGGACTGCTGGGAGGGGGCCCAGTGGCCACCATCAGCACTACCCACTGGAAAGCAGCAAGAGGTTCCCCTGATGTGTGAGACCTACCCCCACCTCACCTCTGCTTCATCACCAGTGTCATCGACCTCAGCACCCAGTGCCTGCTCAGCTCCCTCCTCACCAAGCGCATCTTCTGCCTGCTGTCCGGCTGCAGCAGGGTCACACTGTACACCTCAGTGCTGCTGTCCCTCGCTGTCTTTCTGCTGCTCCTCAACAGAACAATCCTGGGCACTCAACAGTCACACCACTCATTCTTCACTATGTCTTCATCACTCTCTCCACTGTCATCTCAGCCTCTGTGCTCCACATGTGCCTCTGCTCACAGGTATTCACACCGTGACCTGGTGAGTGTGGCTGGTCCCGCTGGACTGTGTGCCCAGGTGGCTGCTCATGAATTGGTCATAGCCACCACCCGGAGCTCCACAACCCCCCGGCCTGAAGTTCAGCCCCTCTTACCATTGGCTGGAGACCAAAGTTGATAACCAGGACTGGGGTAAGATGAAGAGGAGTAGGAGGAGGAGAGGTGGATGGATGTGGCCCCCCTAGCCTCTTCTGTGGGTATCTTCTATAGCCATAGTGGCCTGCACCCAGGCCCTTGTGGGCCACAGCTGTTTCAGAGGAACAGGGGTCTTGCTGTCACTTGGCATGCAGAAGGCCCTGAAAGATCTGCACTGCAAGGCTGAGCACCTGTGGTCTACACACCAACTCTTCAGGGTGTGGAGCTGGATGAGGCCCCTTTGCCAGCTCATCAGGGAGTCATCTGTTCTTGGGATTTTAGCTAGGTCCATCCTAGTCCCTAACTTAAAGTCTGGTTCTCTGGAGTCTGCAGTCAACTGTAAGAGAGAACATCTACCTGCACCTCTTGGGACACTTTAGCAGGCAGCAGAGTGTGATGGGGTCAAGAATCCTGCCCCATCCCAAGCTCAAGTCTGTAATTCTAGCTCTCTCAGAGACTGAGGCAGTAGGGCTACAAGTTCCATTTATGCCTGGGGAGCTTTGCAAGACCCTGATTAAAGCAAAAACTTAAAAAGGTGGGGAAACTACTCAATGTGAATGTTCTGGGTTCAGTCCCCAGGACTTCACATGTGTACACATACTCTCTCTCTCTCTCTCTCTCTCTCTCTCTCTCTCTCTCTGTCTGTCTCTCTCTCACACATACTCTCTCTGTTTCTCTATCTCCCTCTCTCTATCTCTCTCTCTCTCTGTCTCTCTCTCTCTCTCTCTGTCTCTCTCTCTCTGTCTCTCTCTCTCTCCTCCTGTTTCCTCTTCCCCCTTCCCCCTGTGAGCAAGAACAGCTGTTTCTCACATCTATCTGCAGGTGGGACAGAACAGGGAGGACAGGGAGGTATCAAGTGTGTCAACCTGGACATCCTAACCTCCTTCTTTGTGCTGAAGAGTCACTAGCTGTCCTTACTCAAAGGCTCTGGGCATTTTGTGAATGTCACTTGTCTCCCGCAAGCCTAAGGGATGCTTGGTTTTGTGAGAGTAGGGTCCCCTCCCTGGCCCCTGCCATTGTACCAGTTGTCAGCACTGGAATTCTTGTTATCAGGGAAAGGAAGAAGGTCCAGAGATGATTGCTGTGTGACCCTGTTGCAGAGGTAAGAAAATCAGTCACTCACTTGGGAGCAGCTAGAATGGGCTGCAAGCCCAAACTCCACAAAGCCTGCTGCCCTTCCCGTTAGACTGGTGAAGACTTTGCTTCCGTTGTTGACTAGCTTGTCTCTAAGCCTCCTCTGCAGGGAAAGCTCAGGACCTGACTCAGACACTGGTTGTGCTGATGTCCAACTTCTCCTTCTCCTTTTATCCTTTTGCTGTAGCGGTGGATGAAGTTAAATACGCTCAGAATTTCCTTTTGCCATGTCGACATGCAGATGTCTATTTCAGGTGCAGGGGCAGGGGCCGGGTGCCTCTAGGAAAGTTTCTGTTTACCTGATCTAAAGACACTGGAAGCAAGCACCATTCTTTTTACCTTAAACCCTTGCATGGTGTCCAGAAATGTAGCCACCATCCATAGTTATGAAGAAAAGCACCAGAGAAGCAGTTTAACACTACTGAGCACTGGATTAGCCAGTATTTCACTAGAGAAACAGATATAACAAGATGTGCAAATGTGTAAGAATTTATCAGGTTGGCTTTACAGTGGCCACCAGAGTCAGATGAGGAGGCATGCAGAGGACATGTGCACACTGAAGCCCGAAGGATTCAGTCCAAGGTCTGGAGCTCAGGGTGGTGTCCAACATGTGTCTGTATCAGGAGGGAAGAATCCATGCCAGAAGCTGAAGAATCAGTGCTGGAAGCCAGGAGCTGGTGCCCAAGGCAAAGACTAGAGCTCCTCCAGAGAAACAGAAGCTGATCCATTCTTCCCCATTTCCCCTTTACACCACCCTGGTGTGGAGCCACCCTAGGGCAGGTCTTCCACCCCCTAGCATGGGGAATTGCTGAGCTGATTTAATTAAGCTTCTCACATTCTCACCCTTCATAAGCCCCGTCAGTCAGGGAGCTACTGAGGGCAAAGGTAAGCACCTGTATCCTGACTTCCTTCACCTGTAGGAAGACAGCCTTGAATTTTCAATAATCCTTAATATTTTTCTATTAATTACTGTCAGATTGGTGTATTAACATCTATTTCTTATGATACTGCCACCCTTCTAGACAGATGGGTGAAAATCACTGAAAGCATTTTCATATCCTTTTAAGCTCTCACCTGCCACAAAGACTCAGAATCTGATCCTTTCTGTTATGCAGTGGTTCTTTCCTGTTTTACTTTAATTTTCCTTCAAACCTAACCTATGTCAGCTATGCCATGATCTAGATAATAACAACACCATCTGAACTGAATTTCCTACCCTTCTTTTCACTCCCTGATTATAACTTGTCACTCGCCTTTGGTTATCATTCGAAAACACTAATGATGCTTTTATACTCAAACACCTTAGCCAAGTCTTGCATTTTTAGTACAATAAGAAAATACTGATACTGTGAATGATCCTCCATACTAGAAACAAGACAAAAGGATGGCTAAATTTTTAGAAATATTTTAAAACATATTGAGATGGAATGAAAACAAAGAATCTAAAAAACCGTACACAAAGTAGAGCAGAATGCAGCAGACCTCGGCTCATGAAAGCAGAACTCAGAGCTGACACACTGTTAAAAGGTGAACTTCATTGAAATGCAGCAGCTGCTCAGGACAAGGAATGCTGATGTGCATGTGGCATATAAACAAGCAAGGAGTGCTATGAGCAGACCCCACTGGTGCAGACTTAAGGAACAAGAAAGTCCAGTGACTGGAGAGGACATTTCATCTCTCATCTCAATGGCCATTGCCCAGTGGGCATCATCTCAGTAGACACTGGTACTGACAATAGACAACAGAGAAATGCCACCGTGCTGGAACAGGAAGACTCCCTCTGACCCTCCCTTGCAAACAGGATCACATGCTTAATGGCTCAGCCACTAAGGAGATGCAAAATAAACCACAGTGAGATTCTACTTCATGCCTATGAAAGCAACATAATCAAAATAAATTAAGGTCACAAGTCTCAGTGAGAGTGGGGAGAAACCATAAGAGCTACAGCCACTGGCAATGTGGTAGGAAAGAGCCATCTGCTAGCACAACTTGCCATCGGTGCTGAGAAAGGAGCCACAGGATTTCACATTTTCCTGGATGGGTTTCTGGCTTGCTTTGGTCCCACTGGTTTATATCCCTCTGATCCTCCTCTTTGGAAGAGGCAGGGTATGCATGAGAGGATGAATTGTCAGAAAAGATATAAATAGCTACTATACCATGTGCTGGATACTATAGTTTTTTGAAGCAGGATGTTAAGCAAGTTCAAAATGTGGGATGTTTAGATACATTACTTTATTGAATTTGCAAGCACGTGGATATTGCTATAGTTTGAGGATGATTTTTGCCTTATCATCATCCCATAGTTACAAGGAACCTGAACTAAATTCAATATATTTTAAAAGTCAAATGGAAACTCTCAGGGTTTCCCCCTTTTATCCTTGAAAGAATAACTACCCCAAGCTACACAATGTGCTTTAGAAAAATTAGTACCCAGAATGTTCCTGGAGCATGGTAATCCTTTGGGCTGTACATATCCTGGGGACCACTAATTCACAATGGCTCATTTTGCATACAGCCCTACAATGATAAACTGGAGACTTGGGGTTATCAAAACCTCCTATTTGAAATTTCCCATTGACTCTTCAGAGCATACAGTCACCTATGCCCTCTTGAGTCATCCAAGATCCTTCTTAGCCTGTGACCATTTACACCCTCTTGAGTCTGCCCAAGTGTAATCCTTTGCTAGCCCCACCTATCACCATATACACCTGATAAATAATGGCTTCTTTGGGAGTGGAGAGGGCCGATCCAGATTGATTTCCCAGCCACTGACACAATACTATCCTTGCCTGTTATTTTTCTCAAACACACTCTTAAGATAGACAATTGGGACTCTTGGCTGGGCTCCCCATACATACAATTTTTTTTTTCTTAATCTGTATGTGCAGATTAATTCTTCATGTTTTGACTGGTCTTTTTCTCTTCCCCAAGAACTGAAGGAGCCCTACTGCTGTCATCCGAGGCAGACAGAGACCACTGTAAGCCACGCCCTCAGCACAGATGCATCCAGTGACTCGGCCCTGCTACTGACAGCAACCACTGTGCCCTGTGCTTTCCCACGCATCATCCTTGGGCAGCCACTGCCTCCTGTCTGCTCTCAAGCCTTGTCCTTGGCAGGACAACCCCGTTTCACTGAGCTCTCCTCCTCATGACCCTGATTCAGACCTCACAACCTGTGTGAGAGGAACCGTCTGGTCCAAGTGCACGACTAGCCCTCTCAGGGTTGTTCTGAAATAAACGTGACCTGTTGCGCTTGGGTCTTTGTCTCTTGTTCTCCTTTTTCCCTAACAGAGCAGTGCTACATTCCTAAGGTCAATTCCATCTTGTCAGTGTTCTGTATCTTTCTTGCCTTCATCATATTTTCATAGTTTTCCTTTTACATTATACCGTGGGTGTTTCTTAATCTTGGTTTCCGAATGACACTTTATTTTTATTTTGTGGGGCAACTGTGTGTTCTTCAAGGTCTCCAATATGAATTTAATGCTGCCTTTGCTGCTTTAATGTCACGTATCCTCAAATACATTTGAAAATATTGTAGCCTATGGTCATAAAGAGATGTCCATTTTGGTTATGAGAATAACATTTCATGAGAACTTTCATTTAATGCCTATACTTTGACTAATGAGTCAGATCTTAAGATTTTTATTTGCTTATTGAGGAACCATGTAATTTGGATATAGGTCACTTTTTAGGTCTACGATATTGTGCAATTTGACAGATTTATGCAGCCCTTAAACATCATCACAACAAATACCTTAAATGTTTCAATTAGTTCTTATTTTATCCTGACCTTTTACCCTTAACTATAACAACATATCTGATTCATCTTTATAACTTTACAGTTTTTACTAACACAGTGATGCTTCAGTTCAAGAACTTAATTCTTTCCACAATTCTGTTCACAAACCAAATTGGTCAAAAACTGAAAGTTTAGGTTCAGAGTTGACTTTGTGGTGAAATTTGATTCTATTCTAACCCAATTTGTTGTGAGCAGAATCATGGAAACAGCTTAAGTTAAGCTTGCAAGCTGAGCTACTGCTGTATGACATAACTGGAATCACATAACTGTAGTTTTAAGTTTGATTTTTTTTTCCTTAACACAGTGCAACTGAGTTGTAATTTGTTACACATATCAATAGTTTTTTCTTTTTATTATTCAATAATATTCCTTTATATGAGTGTATCTGAATTTGCTCACCTATTCGCCAGCTAGGGAGGGTTTTTTCTTGTTTTTCTGTGTAATAAAACTGCTACAAACACTCATGCACCTATCTGTATTTATTTCTCTTAGTTAAAAACTGCCAAGCAGAATTTCTGTTTCATAACAACTGCAAATTTAGTTTTATAAGAAAGCACCAAACTGCTTTTAAAAGTGGCTGAATCATTTTGCATTCAAATCAGAAATATTCTAGCTGTCCTACCTCTTTGGCAGTGGCTGGCATTTTCAGTTTATTTTTAATCCATAGCCATTCCTCCCTTCTTTCAGCCCTATCACGTGGAGGCTCTATTTCCCCACAGAAGATGCAGACTTTAGAATGTCTCTCTTCACCGAGGAAGAGCAGTGATTTGGGTGAGTCTGAATAGCTCTTATCCTACACGTGGCTAAGGGGCTCCCCTGATTGCTAACTGATTGCTCCAATGTCTTAAATACTGCTGTGGAGCACACTTGTTCCACAGACTGTTCTTATTCAATTTGGACTCCTTTGAATGATAGAGTTGAGGTCAGGGCTTACAATTTGTTTTGACCCCAAGAAATCTCCTGTGTCCTAGTCTCTCTGTAAATCCAGCCAATTGTGGCAGGGAAAGGAGGAGCTGCTCCATTACTGTCAAGTTGGTCGGCTTTCAGGTTCCCAACATTGCCTGCTTGTCACAGGGACTCTGCTGACATGAGGATGGGACTCAGGTTTTGAGTTGGAGTGGTGCCACCATTGCTAGGCTTCAGTCAAAGTCCTGACTGTCCTGCATGTCTGCTCCGAGGTCATCTAGCACTGTGGGGGAGGTGGCATCTTGCTAATTCTGGGTCAGCATGGGATTTCAGAGTCTCCATTAGGGTTATGGGGAAATACTCAGTATCAACTGGTGAGGATGAAATTCCAAGTTCACAGCTTGACCTTATCCAGTAGCATTATGGAGCGGTGAGAGTGGATGCTTTTTTTATAACTTGATAATGCAGATGTTTAAATCCTCCACTCAGATTTCACTAACATGGGAAGAAGTAGAATTACAGCTTTTTTTTTCTGTTTCTTTTGATGAGAAAAGAACAGTTACCACCTAAAAGTTTTCTGTCTTGTAGGCTTCCTTCCTTCTAGTTCTTTGACTAGAAAGCAGACATTTATAGGAGCACAAAGTGCATTTAAGAGAACTTTTGGTGTATACACTGAGAATGTTTATAGTTGTAATGTAGCACATATATTGTAAGCACTTAAGGTAGTTTTCTGGCAGAAGTAGAGCCAAAGACTTATCTTTTTATTATTCTTATCTTCTGCATTTGGCTAAGGATCCAAGCAATGATTCCCTCAAACCCTACTAGTTGCCCGTGCATCATCCATGTTCATATCTGGAGAATCAGCACACCAAGATACCAGCCAGTGTGTGACAAATGCCATCAGCAATCAATGTGGCATTAAACTACTTATCAACTATACAAGTGGAGCAGAGAAAGGAATTGACTCAGGTCCACTCTAAGGCTGCAGGCCTACAGAAGATGGATCAGTATATTAAGAGGAAACAGAAAAGATGTGATATTGTTTGCAAAATGCGTGAGTGAGTCAGCATTTGCTCCTCTTCCATTCCGACCAGGAAAGGTTAGCCCAGGCCATTTCATGTTTTGTTTGTACTTAAGAAAGGAGCCTATCAAGAAAGTTATTTCTGAAATGACTCAACTCGCATACACAGGGTGGAAAAGCATTCCATACAATGTTTTTTTAAAAATATAAGCTGAATTGAGACCTTTCCAAAATAAATTTTAAAAATCTAAAGTGAGATTGTGACAAACATGGAGGTGTAGCCTTGTAATCCCAGCACTCAGGAGGCTGAAGAAACAGGATTCTAAGTTTGCGCCTGGTCTGGCAACTAAGAACTGGCCTTGAAATGAAAAATTTCAAAAGCCTTAAAGGTAGCTCATTGAGAAAACACTTGGATTGAGTCCCCAGTATTACTATCACCACCACCACCAAAAAAAAAAAAAAAAAAAAAAAAAAGAGAGAGAGAGAGAGAGAGAGAGAGATCTTTGGTTTAGATGCAAGGTCATTATTGGCTCTTCAACAAAATCTTGTTGCTTCTCTTCAAAATTTAGGTCAAAATGTATGTCTGTGTTCAAAATAGTTAATTTTATTTAATAGCTTCATTTCTTAAAATTCTAGGAGTCCTCTCTTTCTAATTCTGGCCTTTATGTATTGTAATTAAATTACCCAAATGATAAAGAAGAACAAAGATCACGCTTGGAGATAGTCAGTTTTCAATCTTCATTATCTGACTCTCAATATAAGAGGACACATCGGATGCTGAAAAACAAAAAACGCAAGTATTGAAGCTACCAACTTTCCTGTCAAATACACATCATACAAAAGAATTCCAGGTCATGTGCTTTAAGGGACAGACTTGTCCACCCATGTTTACTTCTTATCTGTTAACCCTTCCTCACCCCACAGACATCAGAAAGTGTCTCTGGGATTAGATCCAGTGGGTCACTGGCAATTATGATTAGCAAAGAAACTAAGGGAGGAGGATCCATGACCTGTTACCTGTCTTGGATACAGTCATAGGTTTATTTCCCTCTGACTACTAATCACTCCAGCTGCCTGCATTTTAGTCTAGTAAGAGAAGGAGCTTCCCACAGGTCCTCTCTGGTTTCTAAGTGCTGCATAAAGGCCATCACCATCTTCCATCTCAAACTGAACTCCTTTCATTCCCCATTTCCCGTGGCACTATGCCCTTACTGTTAACAGCTGTCAGACTGCTCTCTACCAGGAAGAATAACATACACTGAAAACTAGAAAGCTTCTGAGATATGAACAGTATTCTAAACCCACTGTTCTAAAGCATTTGCATTAGGGAATTTTGTTCATTAATTAATGTTCTTATTTACTGATTTATTTAAACAAAATTTTTTATTGAGCAGCTTCCATGTTTGAGGCATTTACTTGCTGCTAGGTTTATAATTAAAAATGTGACATTCAAGAATTCGCCTTTCAAGGTGAACTAAGGGATATAACCGCAGGTACGTTCAAGTGTGTAGGATGAAAAACCATATTACTGAGCTTTTGTTGGATCATTGAATGGAACTGTCCCCAATTTCACTGTATGAATGTCCACTTTATATGCTTTAATTTTGTAATTTGGATAACTGTTTCTAGGAAGATAATATGTAACCTATTAACTGGTGATTTCTTACTGTATATTTTTTCTTGAAATACTGTATTATTTGTACTCTTTTACTGCTTTGTTTTTTTAAATGTCCTTTCTTTTTTCTCTTTAAATAAAAAAAAGAATTCTCCTTTCAAATAACTAGTCAGGTGATCACAATAGAGCATCTTACGTGTTAGCATGGGGAAAGTATGGGTGGCATGCGTACAAGGCACTTGAAGAGCTCACTATGCCGGTGCTGGAGGGTGTGTAGGAGTAAAGAGCCATGGAGTCTGCCTGGGTGGGCATGGCTGGGCTGGCCCAGCATGAGGGATGTTGGGTGTGAAGGTTCAGGGTCGTAGATGCCTCCTTCATCCCAAGAGCAGGATGGGAAGGACTGAAAGAGGCTTCATGAGACTGAGGGGCTGAGCACAAGAGGTAAAATGATGGAATGTGAAAATATCATGAAAGATGCACACACAGGATGGAGCAGTGAGCATCTAGGAGCATCTGCTCAGCCGGTGGCTGTGTGATCTTGGAAAGCGGCCTATACTTCTTCAGGTCTTAAGTTTCTTTTCTTTTTTGAATATTATAAAATGCATTTATTATTTTTGATGAAAATACAAAGATTTTCAAATGTTCTTAAACAAATAATCATGAAAAACTTATTCCAGAAAGTAAAATACAAATTGCAACTGTAACCACTAGATTGCCTTTTGTAATTTTACCCTAACCCTAAGAAACAAAACAATAACCTGAATTGTTACCAGCACGAGAACTGAATCATTTCAACATAAATCTAACACATTCCTTTCAGGGTTCCTCTTCTACGAAGTGCGTTGATCAGTTTAATCATGAATAACACTGAGTAACAGAGCAAAAGGAACCCAGTCATCAGCTGTGACCCATGCCCCCCTCCAATCACAACAAAGCTGACGGTTTGGTCAGGCTCTGAATCCCTCATGATCCCAACACAAACCTTGTAAGCAAAGACTATGATCTGTCATACAACTGTGCACAAGCTGCAGTGCCCTAAGTTTTATCTTTCTATAGGAAATAGTTATTTGATGAAAATATTAAAACACTGCCAGCAGTCCCTAATTTTTGGAGTTTGTCTACCAAACACTTTATGTAAGAACTGACTACACGAAAGCTCCTTTAAAATTCACCTAACAAGTTAGAATCTGAAACCTGCAAGAAAAGATAGTGGGAATTCCTAATCCTAACATATTTTAATTACATTTTTGTTTGTTTTTTAAAACAATCTCACTATACAGGTTAGTCAGGACTTGAACTCATTACGAAGCCAGAATTGGCCTTGAACTTGCAGCAACCCTCCTGCCTTGACCTCCCAAGTACTGGGATTACCTGCGTAGGCACCATGCCCACCTGTCACATTGTAACTTCTACAGGGATATAATGTGTATCTAAACAATTTTGCTCACAGAAGCACTAACTATAAAAGGGATAGTCTTTTAAATAAAAATAAAGAATGAATTGATACCTTTGTTTTATGCACACCATAATAACTAAGATGAATTCATCGTCTATCCTGAATTCACTGTCTACTCCTGTGACCAAAAAAATAAAAAAAATAAAAAATTTAATGTCATACTGAGTATTTTCTAGCCATTAATTGAGAAGTACTTTTGAAACATTGAAACTGACTTTAAAATAGGTTGGATAGCAGCTATCAAAGCGATTCAAGCATGATTTTGAGGATGCTTTCAGGTACAGATTTGGCCTTCTTTATCAAAAATCTTCATAACTTCGTCAAACACTTTAGCAGAACTGGATGCATCTGTTACTTGACTTTCCCCATTTCTTCAGATGAGTCCATAACTGGCTTCTTTGCCTGAAGCTAAGTCTGAATCCTCTTTTGCAAGCTTCCCCTGTTGTCTTCACCTCCACCACTACTTTCCCCCTCTCGATACAGTTCAATACAGATCTCATTATTACAGTCAAAAAACAACAAAAGATATATCTGCTTTCCATCCATGGTCTTGTTCCAACCTTGCAGGTCATCTTGATTTTTGGAAACCCATCCATCAAGGGTTTATTCTTCTGGGCATTGGCAGCCATTGTCACAGAAGCTGAATATGACCAGCGGTGAGGTGGCCTCAGGTCAGCCCCTGGGAGCTAGGCTCAGCTCACTTCTTGTCTCTAAGTGGTGGGAGGCCTGGGGAGGGGTGGGATGGGAGGAGGGTAGCAGGAGCCCCAGCCCAGCACCAGGAACTCAAGGCCATGGGGCTTAATCTTTTCCATAAATGAAAATGATACCATGCAACCCCAGAGCTTGTATCTATTCAGAACCTATAAAAACCTATGTTCTCAAGGTCATAAGCACAGAGGGTTCTATGAGTGCTTTCCTTTTGTGGGGCTCTGGCCTATTCATGCTTTTGTAGCCCAGGAGTTTCTATATGGCTTCAGAGGCCTGGTCTATGTTTTTTTCCTCAGAAAAGTTCATGGAGGTCCGAGTACTGGTTTGCCCTGTTACCACACAGACACTGCCAGTGTTTAAAAGAATGTTAATTAAGTCTAATGTTTCTCACCAGTACCTCATACTCAAAGCAATTCTAACAAATTAAAGAGGAGAAGGTTGGCTGGGAAGTCACATTGGCAATGTAAACTGCAAGAAGCTTGAGCAAGCTGGTAAACTGCCTTGCTGTAAGGTGAAGCTCTGGATTAGGTTTCAGAGTGGTGAAGAAAACGGCTTAAAATCAGTGGCAAGGGCTCACCAGTGACTGAACAGGTAGTCACAGTTCATGGGAAGGGCAGAAGTAGCAGCTTTTATGTTCTTTTGTGTTTACTCTGTTGAAGTGGCCATCTTATTAATAAAATCATGTTCTCCATGTCAACAATGACTATCCCAATTTCTCAAAAAAGTACATGCATCTTTTTATTTATTCCCACAGTTGTGGTGACTTTAGTTTTTAGATATCTTTGTGAATGCTAAATTGAGTATGCATGAAAATCGATGTCACCTGAATTTCAGTTTTTCTCAGACATTAATGTGTACGTAAGTAATATTGACTTAGTCTCATATCCCAGTTTTTCCAAATGTTTAGCATGCTTATCTTTTCCTATGAAGATGTCCTTCTAATGGACTGTTGGCAAGTTAAGAATAGTCTGTTGTTTTTCTAGTGAATAGATACTAGTGATAGATACTTTCTTACTATCAGAGACCAATAGAATGTAATTATTTGATTAGCACCTGGATATAGCAGTAGATTCCTTAGCTTGAGATTTCTTTAAAGGGGAATCAGATTCAAAATTCTATCAGCCTACTTGGTCACCTTGTCATAGTCCTGTACTGCTCTCATTTTCTCTGATCTCCATATACATAACAGTAGAGTCAGTATGACATCCAGCAACTGGCTTCAGCACCAAATAAACCAACATTTGTGCTTTTCAGATCCTTTGCTGCTGACTTAATTTCAGTCAGTCTGCTCAATAGACATTATAAATTTCCAACCTAAACTATCACTATTTCTATCCATCATTTTAAGGTAGAATTTCAGAGCAATATCATATAGTTAGGCTTAAGAAAGGCAAGATAGAGAATCTTAGTTCTCTTTGGAAGCAGAAGTTCTTGCGCTTTTACTTATTTGCATGAAAAATATTTTTGCAGCCAAGACCTTTACATTGACTACACAAACAAATCTATCCCTTGCCAACTGTACTGTTTGCTTTTTAGTATGTGCACATTTCAGTCTTTCTCCTGTGGGAATAGAAGAGGGGAGTAGGCAGTACCAGGCATGACCGTGGTGACTGACAGGGAAAACATGACCAATCCTTACACTGTATGATGTACTTAGCGACGTTGCCCTCTGTGGGACCTGTGCATACATGTGCTATGTGCCCCTAGACCCTACAAACTCTAGCTCACCCCAGAAACAAAGCCAACCCCCTGATTGGCCTAGATTATGCCAATCATCAAAGCATTTAGTCTTAGGATTCAGCTTACCATCGTAAGTATGAACAAGTCAAAGGCACCAGGCTGAGAAGATCAGTTTGGCTCACTTGCTCTTCAGCAGTCCCAGCTTTTGCAATATTATAAGTAAAACTCTGATTCGCTTTACTTTCTTTCTTTCTTCCTTTTATTTATTTATTTTTTTGAGTTCCTGATTTCAGGCAGAGTGATCTCTGGTTTTGAGTTGGTCTCCCATCACCTGCTGCATTCCTCCTGAAGTGAGGGCACCAAGCCAGGGCAGTGGGGTGTCTCCTAGCCTCCCAGACTCCTGCATGCTGCACCTGGCTCTTGTAACTAGTCCCAGTATCTATACCTAAAATCTTCACGTTACGGGTCTACAAGTCCCCAAGACTCATCCCAGTGGTGACTTTCTGAGTACTCGTCTCACTTTGTTTAGTAAGAAACTAAGTCTTTGTGCCCTAATCCTTGAGTCATGGATGCTCTGACCAGGAATAATATTCAGCTCTATACTTCAGTTGTTTATGTACTATATATTGTGTCTTTCCCTCCAGAGCACCAACTGCCTGAAGACACCATTACACTTAGTTCCATTTTCTCTGTGGCTCTAGCACAAGATCTTGATAGAAAGTTCAGTGACTGTTTTCGGAATAGAAATGTCTGAAATATCAAATAGTAAATTTTTCAAACAATTTTGGACAAAGTGGAACATATGAGATACCTCACGCTGGCACATATACATATGCATGACTCACACACAGTACTTACCAGTGTTCACTGCGGAACAGTTCAAATGCCTTGTTAATTTTTTCAAAAGGAAACTGATGGGTTATAAGTGAGTCCATGTTAAATTTTCTTTGCATATAATCTGTTACCAGTTTAGGAATACAGGATCTTGTTTTATACTCTGCAGAAGGAAAGGAAAAGGTAATGACATAAAAACTACAAAAACTGACCAAAAAATCCAATGAACTATTAATGTAAAAGGTTGATAAAGGCATTGTTAGCAGATAGTTGCTTACTTTGGATCCATTTCCTAAGCATAAAACATGAGGTTATTTATTCCGTAGGACAATCCACTAACTGCTCAGTTAGTAGGGTGGCCCAGATGTCCTAGAAAAGCCCTAGCCAGGGGAGCCCTGTGGACTGTGGAGCAGACCCATGCTGTTCTGGTCACAGTGCATGGCCCCATATCTCCTCTTCCCTGCAGGCCCTGCCACACCCTGTGACATCTTACCTTCCAGCTGATGGGCCTGAGTTACCTGTCTCCCTCCACTAAAGCCTCCATGCACATCGGCCTCACAAACCTCACATTTCAATCCCAGAGATAAATCTGCTCTGCAGATGTACCTCAAAAAGCAGTGCAGTGAGTCACCATGCCTAGGTCTTGGATCCTACTATTTGATCACCAGGATTAAAGCACATATGAATTATCTTTCCTGTTTTTATAACTTTGAGAAGACTTACATTTAGAGAATACAAATATTTTTCGCTGATTATATTAATCATGTTTTCTAATTTCTATATTTTATACCAATTTTGCATTACAAGATCCTGGGGACAGACAGACACTGTCTCCCAAGGTTAACAAATTCTTGGAGACATCAGAGAACTTGTCTGGGGACACACTTTTGATTCACAAACCAACCAAGATCAAAACCATATTGCCACTTTCCCCCGTGCCCCTGTTATCAGACAGTGGAGACACTATCCTTACCCCTAAATCAGCTCAAAGCCACTTAACAGATAGCCAGGGGTCACCCTCAAAAAACCACTCAAGCTATTGTCTCTGTTCCTTTCCTATAAAAGCCATAATAAAGCTCTGTCTCCTAATTTCCAATTCTTTATGCCTCCTCATGGACCTGGGTGCACCACTGTATGGACTTGCATGGGTAAAAATGGCCCCTGCTCTTGGGACCTGTAGGCAAATGTTCTTTAAAAACAGTTGTATATCTATCTGTCATCTTCTAGCCTTAGTTAAAGTGGACCCTATTTATATTTTAAGGCACCAATGCACACCTTAGAAAGTGGTAAAGTTGAGCCTAAATCTTTATATACTTAACAAAGTTCTTTACAAATATTTAATGTTTCATTTAGGGCCATAAACAAAATGCTAATTAAGATTGGGCATAAAAGAAAAGTTGGAGCTCTTTAAAATGACAAGTGATACTCTTTATCAGAGCCCTAACTGCAAATATTTTATGTTGCTTAATAAATAAAGAAAAAAAGTGTTTTGGGTTTCTTTTTTAATTTTTAATTTTTTGGAGATACAGTCTCAATATGCAGTTTAGGTTGGCCTTGAGCTCACTTTGTAGCCCAGGTTGATCTCAGACTCCCCATGATCCTCCTGCCTCAGCCTCCAAAGTGCTAGGATTACAGGCATGCACCACCATGCCCAGCAAAAGGTTTATTTTGACTAGTGTATCTGGAGGTTCCAATCTGAGACTGTGGTGATTAGGGCTTCTAAAGGCAACATATTGCCCTGGAAGCATTTGGGGGAGAAAACCACTTATATTATGGCCCAGAAGGCAAAGTCAGTTGAAGACCAGACCTGGGTCCCAGCACAATCCCTGCTGAAGCACGGCCCCAGTGAGCTGAGCTTCTCTCTAAAGGCTTCCCAGCTCCACCATGATAAATAAGCCCCAAACATATAGACATGCATGACATTCAGTATAGCGTTGTCCATCTTATTCTTACAGAGCAAATTAGAATGATAGGTAAGGTGAGAATGTTGTGGATAAACCAGCACACAAAATGTACTTTCTGTGTGAGCTGTGTCTCTCTTACAAGTTGCAGCTGCATGGAGGATGTCAAGGCTCGCTGAGCTTTACCATTCTCTAGTTAAAGAATGGGCTGAACTTTCTTTTCCCATCCTTAAATATAATGTCCATCTACCACTTTTAAAATTCCCTTTAGAAGACTTATGGATCAATACCGTGAGAGTTTTTCTAGTCTTCTTTTGTACCAGGGAGTCATCCAGAGACACACCACGGCTCTTCATGACTTAAGGAGTATCAGAATGTGATAAGCATCAAAAAGTGTGACTCCCTGAATGCTTATCAAGAATGTTAAACTCGTAAGTTCTTTTGCTGCTATGGGCAATGAATATCTATGTTGGGAGGTAAGCACATGCTTTTCTGTTTTTGATAGACATTTATTTCCTTTCACTGAGGATTATTTTTTCCTGCCTTCCCCCTCATCATTTCTTACCAAGGAGCAGCCAGGGTGTCTGAAATTCTGAGAAAAGAAAAAGAGAGCAGCAGGACCTACCTCCCAAGGTGGCCCCCTTCAGAGTCCTACCCGGAAGAAGCATCAGTGGGTCAAAAGAGAGTTTTGCAGCAGAGGGTGCTACTCCAATAATCACACACACCCCGTAGCTCACGTGGCATGACTCAAAAGCTGCAACCTAATTCCACAAGCAGAACATTAACTTCTCATCCTGACACCATCATAGCCACAGTTCTAAAACATATTTTCAGGATAACAATATGGTAGAAATACCATAGAATTGAAAAGTATGCAGTACGCTCGCAGTGAGTTCCTGAATGAACTGCTTAAATTCAATGTGACTATGATTTTTAATACTTAAGATATAGATAATATTATTACTTAACTAGCACTACACATATTAAGTGGAATAAAATATGAAAATGCATCAACACACCATGAGACACATAAGATGTGCTCAGACTAAAATGAATGACAGTAATTTTATCAAAAACAGGTATAACTCAATGGTAAAATGTGCGCTTATGCGTGCCAGGTCCTGAGTTTAATTCCCAGCATAAAAGAAAACCCCTCAACCTCCCCCAAATGAAACAAAACAGAAAACAATATTAAATTAATTTCATGTCTTTACAAAGCTGATGTGATGAGTATTCATACGTTCACGGCAGCACCCCTCCTAGTGCCCCAAGGTCACACACCATGGTATCAGTGAGTCCAACAGCTACAAAGGCAAAGTCAGCACCACCACCTGTCATTTCCACCACCACCTCCTGGACAGGTCTCTTGAGGTTCTGTGGGTTGAGACAGTCAGTGACTCCGAGTGCTCTCGCCCAGGGAAACTTTTCTTCAATGATGTCAACCCCAATGATCCTGGAGGCACCAGAGGCTTTGCAGCCCATGACAACTGCTGAGCCAATTCCTCCGAGTCCAAAAATCACACAGGTGGAACCTGGGGTGACCTGAAAGTTCAGAGAATAAATTCTAAATTTGGCTTTGACAGTGTAGGAAAGAGCTCTCTGATTGCATGGCTCTGGACTTGACACTGTGTAGTTAGAGTAATGGAGCAAAATTCCAAAGTATATCCTCACCCTGGCAGTGTTAAACACAACTCCAAAGCCTGTAGGCACTGCACAGCTCATGATGCAGACCTTATCCAAAGGAGCAGCAGCATCGATTTTTCCCACCGCAATTTCATGGACTACAGTATATTCGGTGAATGTGCTGGTGCCATAAAGATGGTAAATCTTCCTTCCCCTGCATGTAAACCTGCTGGTTCCATCTAACATTAATCCAGTTGGTGAGAGGATACTGTTACACAGACACACAGAGTGACAAAGAAGAGTTTTAGCTCAAAGTCAGTGCCTGGTACACTGAAAAGTGCACAGGTGAGAAGTCCAACAAATCAAAACTCACTTCTCCTTAACACACATGTTCCCCTTGGGGTGCAAGCAGAATCTACATTCTCCACACTCAGGAAGAAGAAATATTAAGACTTTATCTCCTGAGGAGAGAGAACAAAAAAGCAGTGAACAGCTTGGATGGAGTCACAGAACAAGATTAAAAATATGTTTACTCATAGGAAATTACAGTAGATATTATGAATGTGTTTTAATGAAAATTGTCATTAGTTTTGACATTAATTAATACTTCCCTTTGAAATGAAAACAAATCAATTTTAATACAAATGAATGAAAGATATGAGAATTTTGAGATTTACTTTGGAAGTAAAACAAATTCAAAGATAAAGTTAAGTCAAGAGTGTTAATCAATGTCTGTGATATAAGGCATAATTAGCATCCTAATCAGCATCCTAATCAGCATCCTAAGGCATAATTATCCTAGGGAGAGGCAGTTTACACTTAGTATACTTAATATTTGTGGAAATAGTGAATTAATATTCTAGTGTTAACACTAAAATTTAAACTCATTTTGAAATTGTTGATTACTGGACAGGAATTTAGACACGGCAGCTCCTTAATTCCAGCTCTGCCACTCAGTGGCTAAATCAGCTGAAAAACATAATTATGTTCAAGCTTCTCTTTCCTGATGCTTAAGGTGAGCATAAAATATATATAATATATATGTTAGAGTAATACATCATAAAGTATTTCAAGTATAAACATGGTGAACACAAATTCTGGAGAAAATTGTTATAAATGACATCTGCTCCAATCACTTTAAAAGATCCTTTCAAGTATCTGTGTGCAGATGCATGTGTGTGTGCAGGAAAAAATCTCTCATACATATTTTCACAGTATAATTACACACACACACACACACACACACACACACATATATATATATATATATATATATATATATTCAATTCTTAGTTCAACTTTTTGATAAGTAGACTTGCAAACTTTATAGAAAAATTCTTCTTTTTCTTTGAGTCCTTTCAAGCCAAACACAAATTTGGAAAATTCGGAATCTTAGGCTGCCTATATTTTGCACTAAACCTGGTATGCAAGTGAATTTTAATGTTTATGTCAAAATTGAATGATTTCTTCTAACTCTATTATACCTTTGGAGAAAATCAGAGAGTGGATTAGCAAGGGCATCCACACCGTGTCTTCCTCATCTCCTTACCTGGCTGGACAGTGGTTACACCTTCTCCAATACTCTCTACGATGCCAGTTCCCTCATGGCCCAATATTGCAGGGAGTGGCACTTTGTCTTTCCCTTCCAAGATGTGTTTATCAGTACCGCAGAGCCCAGAGGATACAATCTAAAAAGTAAAAAAAAAAAAAAAATGGCTGGATATAAAATACTTTGTTACAAAATTATTGCATGTATCAGAAAAATACAATGCTGCAAAATCTAGAGGCAGAATGTACTCTTGGGTTTTTCATTTTCTTGGGTTTTTCATTTGAGGTACTATCAATGGTGTTCCTATCATACAGCTGTTTGAGAAAAAGAATGCAAGCACTTAGTAAATATGTCTTTGTCTTTATAATTTTCCTTAGACTTCAGATACATCAGGGACTTGTTTTCTGGCTCCTTGCGTAAAAGAGTTACGTGATCAGTGGACGTGAGAAAGCAGACCATTCAAACTCTGGGGTCTATTTCAATACATGCACTCAAGTGGAAGGAGCCCCTGGGAGAGAGCGCTCTGATGCTTCTTCCCCTGCATTACCCTCTACCCGCCATGCAGAGAGACTGAAATGCAAGGCTTTTCATGGTAACTTGCATGTCCTGATCCTAGCACGGTAGTTCATGACATGTCCAAACAGAAGAGTGGAAGGGTTTTTCCTTGAAGACTCTGCCATAGTGCAATTTTTTTTCTTTCTTCCAACTTGTAAGTGGTTTTCAGTTCAAATGGTCAGTTAGCCTGTCATCTGTTAGCCAGGAAGAAAGCGTTTACCAAAGTCTAGTAACGGTGGCAACTCTCCAATTGTGAAAAATACATTTGTGTATTTCTCCACAATTGTGAAAAATACATTTGTTTTAAACCACCTAGTCAGTGGTATTCTCCTGTAGCCCGTGGTGAAGACAGAGCTCTTCTCATCCTGCCCTGCATGGTGAGAGCTTCTTCTCTACTAATGAGACCTGTTGTTAAGGGGTAGATCTGCTGTGTCTGCAGCAGAGACGCCCGGGGAGAGCTGGGCAGTTTGGGAGCTCAGTCTTCCTGCTATTCCCACGAAGACCAGTCTTCTGGGTTATTCTCTCAGTGCAGTTTCTTCTTCCAAAACAAAATACTGCAGACTGGGTAATGTATAAACTACGGAAGTTCAGGAACAGGACATCTGGAGACTGGCAGGGACTTCCCTGCCCTGTGGTAGCATTTATGCACACAGAAGAGCAGATTCTGAATTTAAATCTCTTTAGGATCCCAGTCCCAGGGTCACTAATGTACTCTTATGATAAAAATTTAATCAGATCATGAAGGTAGTGGCCACATGGCCTGGTCACCTCCCTGCACCATTATATTGGCCACTAAAAAATCACACCAGAAAGCTACCTAACCACACATCCGAATAACATTTTAACTATTGAAAAAAAAGTGTCATGGGTCAACAATAGCCTGTGTTGATTTTCAAATTTTTGAAAACCACAGTGTATTTAAAATATTTATTAACATTTCATTGTTTCTATATATTCTATTTGTGACATTTTAATAAAATACAATGATCAAACCTTATGTATGGCATTATAAACCTGGTGTAAATAACAGGAATTCTAACTATCAAATGCCATTCATCCTAAAATCATAAAATCATTCTAGACACACATGTCTGCAGAAATGCCTACTAAAAGTCTCATTTATATTTACCTTAATTCGAACTTCTCCAGGCTTTGGTGGATCAACTTCAACCTCCTCAATGGACCGTGGGGCATTTGCTGTCCAGGCAATGACTGCCCGGCATGTGATAACCTAGATATATATAAAAATCAAATGATGAAATGAGCTTTCATTAAAATAAAATTAAAATCATATTAAAATCAGATAAGACCTAGTTAAAATCACATCTGCTTTACTGACTGGTTCCACTTTCACCATTCTGAAGCACAGATAATCTATTATATTTACTGATAATTATAACATGCATGATACATATATGAATAAGATAAATGTTATTATGGGTGGCATTTATATGAATATTATATATATGAATAGTGTAAACAGTTGCAATGGGAGACATATTTTTTGCTTGAAGAACTTTTATCCAATTTGTGTGCTTAAACGATTTGTCTGTACTCTAAATGTCACAATGATTTTTTTATTGACCAACTGATTTATGGAGCTTGGTTCAGTTTTATGAATGTAGTTTCAGTACTGTAATTTCTAAAATAATGCATTTATTTAAAACAAAAGATGAGTTATGCAAATAATATAAGACATGGTGACAGTTATCTTGTAAATAAGACAAGCAGTTGTGTTAATTTTACTTCTTTTTCAAATTTCATTCTAATAAAATATGAGGAACATTTTATCCTACATTCACACTTAATTTCTGTAGCTTATAACCTTTATTCATTCATCTCATTTTTATTTTTAAATCTACGCAACTCACACTTTGATACTTATGTGCTGATTCTTCTACATTAATAAGTGCTTATATTTGAAGAATGATTCAATTTTGTACAAGATTGTATAGTAGTTTACAGAAGGATTGACTAAGTTATTTGTTTAAATAATATTATTTCTCTTTTAACACTTTGATCTGATTTCTTTTTTTACACATCTCATGCACTCATAAGATTTATTTGTAAGTATACAATTTGTTTCATACATATTGAGTAATTAAGTCATTTAAAATGCATGCATGCATGCACAGTGAGATACTCACATTCCATTGGAAGTGAAGCCAAATTTTTAAAAGATTTACATAAGGCAGAAAAACATATGGATGTCTTCTAATGAAACTAGTAGTACTAATGATTATTAATAAGTTATAATTAGTATAGCTTTGCACTTAATAGCCTTCCTCAAATACATATTCTTATCTCTACAATCTATCTAAGAAGCTGAAGTAATAATGAAAGCTATAGCTAAAAAATTGAAAGGAACTTCTTTCCTAGTTTTCTTTAACCCCTTCTTAACACCCATCTGCAAAATAAATGAAATATTTAATTTCATTGAAAATTAGTATCTCAAAATGGAGTCTTAGTGATGCTGAACTAGATCACTGCCTACTGAATTTGCTGATATTCTTTGAAATGCAGAAGACATAGACAAAAGAAATTGGATGCTATTTGAGTATAAAAAGCACCCAATGTGGTTTAGATCTATAAATTGAGCACCACAGATAGTGGGAAATAATCAGAAAATTTAAATCCAGAGGAAAAATCCAACACGTTTCTTAAATTGTTCTGAGTCAGCCATTTGCTACATGAATCTTGCAAAACATTCACACCATTAATATTACTTTTGCCTCTATAAATCCTTTTTATGTTTCAAATTCCATCAGAAAAGGACATGATCACAGTTTCTCAGTTCTTAGATAATTCCCTGAATTTCACATTTAAAGCACATTATCTATTGAATTTAACGTGCTTTACTTATTTAAAAGAGAAGCCCATAAATTAAAAATCTTGTGTCACTTGTTTCTTACAAAGATAAGAGCCTCAACCCCCAGGGCATCACAGAAAATATTTTGAAAGGCACATTATGGTGGATGTATAACCACCATGTCTATTTCTTTATAAGTGTTTCTACTGATGAAATATCAATGTTAATTTTATGATTTTTAAGTAATCTATACTTAACAGAAAAATATCAATAAAGTATTAAATTTTTAATCTGTAATGAGTGATGTTTAGAATAAGCATCACATTTTCAATATCAACTGGATCTAAACAATAATAGCATAAATACATTCCTGTGTGAACTGAATAAAACTCTACTACAAAAATAGTCTTTACCTCAATTAGGCCACTTAATGGAGTTTTCTCACATGAGAAGTGTGTGTTTACACACAAGAATCACTTACCCTGATCACATATGTGTTTGGTTTTCCTGTCTTCTTTGGTGTGACTACTTAGCATCTTGCTGCTCTTCCTATTTCTTAGCAGGGTCTTGTGATGGTCCACCTGTTTGTTCATTGGTCTACTCTAGAATTTTTTTGCAGAGTTCTCTGAGCAGATACATACTGTTCTTCCTCTTGTAATTGATTATTTATCAATCCCAGCCTCGATCATTTAATAAATTTTCTCCATAGTATTTTGTGCTTGTCATTTTCTTTGTAAACTATGAAACTAATTATGCCTGACATATTTAGGGTTGAGTAAAGCCTAAACACTGGCCAATATTTCATGCCTTGAGTAACTTCATAACTGCCACAGAACTCATCAGCATCTACTCTGCCTTTCATCTTGTAAAAGGTGATCATTTCTGGCTTCATTTGCAAAGATTCATGGTGAGTCTTTTTGTTTCTTTGTTTGTTTGTTTGTTTGTTTGAGGACAGGGCCTCACTATGGGGCCCAGGCTATCCTTGAACTCACTGTGTAGCACAGGCTGACCTTGAACTTACAGGATCTTCCTGCCTCAGCCTCCTGAGTTCTGGGGTTACAGGTATGTACCATCACATCTGGCTCATATTAGTGTATCTTAAAACATCTTGTAGTATATCTTGTAGTATAATTGTACAAACAATTTCCAACAGTGAATTATGGTATTGGCTTTCCATCCAATCGGTTTCACCCCTGGCAAGAATCTAGTAACATTTTCAAAACTACTTCTAATGTTGGATCATTCAGGTACACATGACCATTTTGACTGAATATTTATTTACATTACTGTTTTCCTCCTCATCTGTATCAAGGTCGTCATTCTGCATTTCTCCATCTGTCATATTTTGCTAACTTCTTTGGCTAATATCATCCAAGTCATCATCAGTAGCCAAGTAACCTAATGACTCATTTTCACCCTCCTCCCAAAGTTATAAGAGTGAATTTTCATACACTATTGTACTGAATTGGGCTAATTCTGTTCACACTTTGATACACATGCATACACCTTGCTGTTCATTGTACCAAATGGTGACACAAAGATCCCTCCCTGGATCCACCAGTGTAGCTGCTGAGATGCACAGCCGGCAGCTATTATCATGTTGAACCTGGCAGTGAAAGAGAAGTAGGAGGAAACTTTCCTGGCTAAGGACAATCAAAATAAGTCACTGTTTAGGAAAAACTACCACAGAGAACCCAGTGGTTAGGGAAGCTATGCGTAGAGTCCAGAATCCTAATACCCTAACATCTTCCACTGCCAAATTCTGAGCCTGCACCTCTCCCCTGGGAAAGGTGGCCTTTGCTCAGCAGAGCACTCAGCGCTGACACTTCTTCCCCCCTCCCTCAATTCATGCAGCTGACACCCTTGATCTTGTTTCTTAAACATCAGCTACTTACAATTTACCAGGAAAGCAGGGTGCACACACACTCCTGTACTATCTACAACACCGCCTCAGGTAGTAAAGTACGTGAACTAGTGATAGCATACATGAGACAGCACTTCAAGAGTAAACCATGACTTACTTTGCTTGGTTTTTCCATGGAAACTTTATCTTGTTCCATCTTTCCTTCTGGCTGTCTCAGCTGTAGAGCTGTGTCTTCTCACCAACCTGACCCCATTTATATCAAAGTTTCCTCACCCCTCAGAGTGACTCAGCCAGTGATTATTAACCGCCAGTGATTATTAACCAATGAGAGGCAGAAGAGGGAGAAATACAGTATTGAAAAGGGGAAAGAAAAGAGCAGATATAAAATTGAGGATGGGGGATAAAAAATGTTTGGAGATAAAGCAAAAAAGGGTTAGTAAAAAAGGAAAAATGTGGGTAAAAAATTTAGAGGGAAAAAAGAAAATAATAAAGAAACAGTAACAGCCTGTCTTATGATCTTAAGATCCAAAGATTTCTTTTAGATATCAGCTTCCTTTATCATTTTTTTAGGAAATGAATTTCAGTATGACTTTTGAAAAGCACAACCAAGCCACTGAAAATTGTTTAACTGTATATCAGAATGAGTTTGAAATTTTGAAAAGAAGATTTATAAGTCATTTATTGCCTAAATTTTTAAAACATTTAATTTTCTTCAAGCTTACTCCTATTTTTTCCCAAAGAATTATAAGGAAGAATTCTAAGTCATGTGTGATAGGGTATGGGCACTTCCCCACAGCAAGAACAAGCCTCACAGCCTTAGTAATATTTGGGCATTTTGCTGCTTTTTGAAGGCTACTGCATCCTTGATTTTTTTTTCAAATCCATTTTATTCAAGGATAAAAAGAAAGAAAAGAAGAAGAAAAATGTTGGAGACCACTATGAAGCAGCTCTGAGAAGGATTTAAGATGACATAATGGGCTTTTTATGTTTATTTGTGAGTGTGTTCTAGGCTCCAGCCCCTTGCCTGGTGATGGGAGTGGATTCCTAGTAAGCGAACCTCTATGAATCACTGGTCTTGGCTGAGGCTGTAGTAGCCTATGATGCCAGCGATACCTCAAAAGAGAAGACAAGGCCACAGCTGAGGACACCTGGCTCAAACACCAGATCTTACCAAAATGACCCAGTTTATAGCAGAGTTTCCTCACCCCTCAGAGTGACTCAGCCAGTGATTAAGCAGATAAGAGACTGCAGTTGCAGGCATTTGACACCTGCACTCTCACTCCTACTATAAATGTCTTCATGGAGCTAAGACGTCCTAAACTAGCTTAATTTACTACTTGGAAAAGTCTTTGAAGGGACTCCCAAGGCCCTGCTCATTTTGCACACTTTCCTCAGTTCTCCTGCTCTTTATTTAGACCTCATAAAAAGGGAAATCCAGAGAAGTCTTTGTCTTAGCTCCCAGAGTCTCGAACTCAGCTAAAGGGTTTTGATCCTCCTAGAGTCCTAAAATCATACCACTTGTCTCATTTATTTAAGCCTTCCTTGTATACTTGTTTGGGAGATTGGGGATCTAGGTCAGAACCTGATAGATGAAGAAGAAAATACAACAAAATTTCAAAGCATGTCAATCAGGGGACAATGATGATATATACTTTGCCCATTGTTATCCTAAATCATTGACCCAGAGCACAAGACATCTGCATTCAATTGTCCAACCAAAACTAGCAAAAATCTTTCTCTTCAGTGAACTCAGAGAAATCAATTATATAGCTCTATTAACTATTTTATATACATATACATACACATATATATGTTTTTTCTTTCAGTTTGTCACACTAATGAAACAGTATGATATTTACATATGTGTGCCTTATTTATTTCACTAATGAGTAGATTCTAATGTTGCATTATTTTACCTATAAAACTGTCCAGTTCATCATTTTTATGGCTGAGTAGTACTCAACTGTATAAAAAATATCACATTTTTTGTCCATGCCTCAGTCGATGGGCATTTAGGTTGTTTCCATTATAAGCCGTGGGGCTACAAACATAGGTGCACATATATTTCTGTGTTGTGATGCTTTTAATTCTTTTGGGATGAAGGGAAAGAGTTGGTTTACATGGAATCGGCAGTCCTAGTTTTAAGGAATCTCCACATTGATTTCCATAGTGGTTATACCATTCTGTATTCCCACTGCATCCCTGATATTATCAGAAAAAAGTCAGATTCGCCTAACACCTCAATGTGAAAATAAGTCCAAAATCCTTGATACCTTTGGAGGAAGGTTAGTGGCAACTTATTATTCTTCTTATGTTTTGGTTAAGCCAATTTATGCTGTCACTTTGAAATGAACACTTTCGAAGGAGGCCCCCTCCAAAAAATTCTAGAATCTCTAAGATGCAGTATAAAGGCACTCTTATCAGTGTCCACCAGACATTCTTTCAGAACCAGAACCTTATTCACCTCCTCTCATGCTGCTGGGTTGGCATGATGACCACAAGTGGTCCCCGACCCTTACCAGCCTTCAGTGGCTGGCAACATAACAGTGTGACTTACTTTAATAATGGCTTTTGATGCAAGACACTGTTCTGCTAGGCTTGACACTATCTGGCATTAGGGTGAAAACTATTGGACACATACAAACCTCTTTGGAGAAAGAGATTATCACAAACTGTAAGCCTGTGAACTTCCATACCCAGCTGTCTATTACACCTTAGCAAGCTTTGTATGTTCTCTGTGAATTACTAGAGGAAGACCTAAAAGTGAGTGTTAAACCTAGGTTAACATATGGGACATGAATGAGATGGGTGCGCTCCCTTGCCTTTGGTATCTTACAAGATATCATTGTGCTGGAGAAGGGTACCTTTATCCTGGACACTCTGGCTACTGCATTTGTCACCTGGATCAACTAAAACAAGAGCAAAGCCACTTTACACATTCTACAGATGATAATGCCTCTAACACAAACTTGAAAGTCACTGAAGAGTTGCTGATTCTCATTCCTTCAACCTGAATATCCCTGGAGAGGATACAACTTGAGGATTAGAACAATTGTCTCATCGGGGGGAAGGCATCTTAGCACATGCTTGGGGAAACAGTTAGGTCCATGTGAATATTTTAATGGAGTCTGTACAATTCCCAATGATACACTCAGTTGGTCTGACCAATGGTAGCCTCAAAACTTAATCCAATGTTTGTCCCTTCAGGATAAAGAATTTTGGGAAATTTCCTGTCTCATAGGTATTCACAATTATAAATTATATATCAATAATACATGTGGATGCTCATATATAATCCAAAGGCATGATACAAGGCCTCCCTTCAGTTACAGACATTTTTATAAGTGACCAAAGTATTCATTCAACCTCTCATATTATAAAACTGGGCTTTGAAACAAGATTTTTACTACAATTTCATCTCTGCCAGACTGGGGACTCAGGTCACATAGAGTTCCATAGTGACTGACATACATTAAATTCCATCAAATGATTGTTGGCAAATTTTAAGTCTTCAGATGTCAAGATATCATGATGATAAAGTAACTGATTGTATTTTTGATGTTTGCTTCCCAATAGCTTTTAAATCTCACATCTTACAAGGTGATCTGGGGGCAGGGGACTTAGTTCAGCGGCATAAGCGCCTACCTTGCAAGCAGGCAGTCCTGAGTTCGATCCCTGGTACCGATAAAAAGGAAAAAGACAAAAAAAAAAATCTGTAAGTTTTTTCTTTTGGTGTTGGTGTGAAGTTCAAATGATACAAGCAAGAGCTCGTGGAACTTTATCCTCGTCCCACTCCTTAACCACAATAAACCCAAAGCTATCACTTAAACTTGTTTTCTTAAGTCAACTTGGACTTGCTTGAAAGCTTGCTATAATCTTCCCATAAAGCCTCTTCACATTTGCGATGAACTTTCATGGTCTTTTGATGTCCTTGTTCATAAATTTGTGGCTAGCACAATGTTAATTTTAGGCCTGCCATAACTTATTCGAATCTCACTTATCCTGTCATGTGTGCCTCATTAAGCCTTCCCTTCACATGGAGTTGTTCAGAATATGATCCCTTTGCTCCTCAGCCCACTGCCCCCCAGCCTACACACCTATAACTGCCATGATCTGACTTACTAATTAGCACTGGAGTTATGTAAGTTTCCCACTTCACAAGCTGTCTTTGACTGATCCTCTTTCCCGCAGCACTGTCCTAAGCACAGCAGCATGTAGCTTGGCCAAGTCCCCCGAGGAAAATTCCACATTGCCCTTTCTCTTGCTCCCCATCTGCTACAAGTCAGTAGATGCTGCTTCCAAACTTTTTGTCCGCTTCCCATCATCACTCCTGAACTCTCTGGGTCCTGTGAGTAACATAAGTCTTGTTTCATGAATTTTGGCTTCACTTTCTTGTTGTGTCTCATCGACTATGTACCTTCATCTTCCCTTGGTCAGCACTCTCCTTGGCTTATCACCATTCACAACAGAGACACCTCAATATCAAAATCGGAATACAGTCTCGACAATTTACTTATTAATTGGAAGGGGAGATCCATTAATCTCTGAAATGACTACAATACTGTTATTTTCTGATAAATTTTTATAGGAATTAGAGGTAGGGACAAAAAGGCATCAGCTGCAGTTGACCACCTTGCTATTTTAGTCATAACTTCAATTTATAGACTGCTGATCTACCTGCTAGTAAATATCTGAGGGAAAATACACTGTACACATTACAGTTACAATGCGCATCCTTACGTCCTTGCAAAACTTACTCATGCTCCACTGCAATAACTTTCTTTAGTCTTCGTTCCACCACTTTTCTCTAATCAATCCCTGATTATTTTGTTATTGTAGTTCTGTTTGCATTTAATATTTTTTATACTTGGAAGCACACATCATGTCTTATTTCGTTTACTGTTATTTTGATGTTAATATTTGTTGCAGTAATTATCAAGAACATTTAATCTGTACCTCAATTATTTGACTGTGGCATGGTGTTCTACTGAATGAACATATTCGCCTTATTCTCATGATACACATTTGTGTTATTTCTAGTTTTGGATTGTTACAAATATTGCTGTCATGAATATTTTTGTGCAAGACTGTTAAAAACCACCTTGTGGATTTCTTGGGTAAAGGTTTTGCAATAGAAAACTCAATAGTTAAATGTGCTCCAATATAAATTTCAAAAGCAAAAGGGAGAGTTTCTCTTATAATAGATTTCACTTGGCAGTATATACTATTTAAATTTTTTAAAATTCTAATAAAGATGGAACTACTACAGCACAAAAATAATGTGCATTCTGATGATGTTGGATGGAATACTCTGTATATGTCTATCAAGTCCATTTGTTCACAGGTGTGATTCAGTTGTGTTATTTCTTTTCTGATTTTCTGTCTGGTTGATCTGTCCCTTGGTGTCAGTGGTGTGTTCAGGTCTCCTGTCATAATTGTGTTACTGCTAATTTGGTTTTTCATTTCTGTTAATCTGTGCTTTATATAACTGGGTACTCTGGAATTTGGTGCATATATATTTTAGATAGTTATCTCTTCCTCTTGAAGTTTTCCCCTAACCAGTATGTGATGACCTTCTTTATCTCTTCTGATCATTAATATTTTGAAGTTCACATTGTCTGCAAACAGAATAGCTACCCCCACTTTTTTTGGTTCCTATTGCATTAAATATTGTTTTCCATCCTTTCACTTTCAGTTTGTGACTATCCTTTTGGGTTAGATGGGTTTCTTGTAGACAGCATATGGTTGGATTTTATTTCTTGATCCATTCTGCCTGTTGGAGATTTTTTTCTATGCCCTCAGCTCCTGCTTCTCTGGCCACCAAGTTTCCTGGATTAAGAGAGGGTCACTGCGGGTGGGGCAGGCAGGCCGAAGTCCTGCGTGGTAGGGTGAATGTGGCAGGAAGCTGTGAAGTTCCTTGGCTGGTGGGAGCAATGATCCCAAATTCCCTGGTTTGGGATGGTGCAGGGACACTCACCTCAGGCCGCCCAGTTTCAAAAGTTAGGGCACAGGGAGGCCAATTCTCCAAAGTCCACCAAACTCACAGGAAGCGGGCAAGTTGGTGCAGGCAGGCTTAAGACCCGCCGAGTTGGTCCAATACAGCAGGAAGCTGTGAAGTTCCATGGCCTGGGCCAGAGCAAGGATCTTAAGTACCAAAAAACAGAATTTTTTACTTAAAGGTCATCAATTCTTTAAAAGCAGGTATATTGGTACAACATTCTTTTAATTTTCTTTACTCTTAAGAGTCTATTTGCCCTTTGTTCTAAATGGATAGTTTACCTGGATATAGAATTTGTAGTTAATAAATATTGTGCTGTTGCTTTTAGTTTGCAAGGTTTGAGATAGGAAATTCATTGGTTTTGAATTGGTGTTTTCCTATAATTTGTTATTTCCCATTGGCTGCTGTCTTAGTTGCTTTTCTTGTTGCTGAGATAAAATATGCAATACCCTAACATAAAGGAGGAAAGACTACTTTAGCTCATAGTTCATAGAGGTTTCAGCCCATTAGCAGCTGGCTCCAAGGCAGGGCACCATTGTGGAGGAGAACTGTTCCAGGCTGATAGAAAGCAGCAAAGCAACAAGGGACAACAACAGCTCTTTCTGCCCCTCTTATCTAACCCACGCTATTGGGAGCCAGTAGCACTCATATCCCTACCACTAGTGTCCTTGACCCTAGCACAGCACCATGAATCAGTCCCAGCATCACAAACTCTAGACCCAGCCACCTCTGAAAATTGGGGAACATCTAGACATAAGCTACACCAGCTGTTTTTCTTTGTTTTTAATGTGCTCAAATTTTGTTAAGATATTATACTTTACCACTGATCCCAAATTTGGCATAGATTTCTTTGTGTTTTCTGATTCAGAAGTTTGCTTCTTAAATCTGAATATGTATATCACTAGATTTGTAAAGTTTTCAACTATTATTTCCTTGAATAGTATTTTTGTTCCCCTTTTCTTCTCTTCTCTGGCTGGCACTCTGATAATAAAAATGTCATATCTTTTACTCTGTTTACTTTAACAGTTTTTTTCTACTGCTCAGGTTGAGGGAATCCTACTCTTTCTTCATAGATAGTCTTTTGTCACCTCTGCCCTTCAATGAAGGCCAGCAAATGAACTTTTATTTCTGTCATGGTTTTCAGTAATTTGTTTTGTCCTTTAAAAAAATACTTTTATTTCTTCACTGAGATTTTTTTTTCATTTTTCCCCTATTTGTTTTGACAGAATTTATAATTGTCAAAGCACTTTCATGGCAGCTGCTTTAATGCTCTTATCAGTTAACTCCAACCTTAGAGTCATATTCATTTGCTTAGCTTTTTTCATTTGAATAGTGTTTTGCCTGTTTCTTGGTGTGGCCAGCGATTCTCCATTGTGTCGTGCATTTGTTGCCTATTTTGTTGGGCAGTTGTCTTCCACTGAAACCTCCTATTCAGCAAGACTGTTTGAGTGTACTTTCAGCACTTAGGGCCTGGCATACATTTGTGAGCTGTGACTGTAGTGACAGTTGAGTTCCTCGAGCTTTCCTGGTAATACCAGTGAGTTTTTGAGAGCTGTGGCTTCTACCATGCTGCTGGACCATACATTCACTCTTTCATCCAGTGAGCACTTAGGGGGATGCAAGGATGTTTTCTATGTTCTGTGTGCTCAAGGTAACATGGAAGGAGACAGGCTAACAATCATGATATGTGATATCAAGAAGTATGATAATGGTGGTCTGTGCAAAATACCACCAGATGTGAAATTTAGAGAGGAGAATGGTTATTACTTTGCTGGTGTGTGTGGAACAGGGACTTTCAGTGCAGATCTGGCTGCCCAGCCATGGGAGAGAAGCAGAGCTGGAGACAGAGAGGGGACAGGGCTAGGAGGATTGGTCAAGCACACCAGGGTGCTGAGTCTTGGCCAAGACACTACTGGGCCCTCTGAAGGATCACTGTTCCATTGTTCAGCCATTGTACAAGTCCCTCATAGTCAAACTCCAGCTTGTCTACTTTATATTTCCACCAGCTCCAGGTACCTCATACATGCTGGCCCTTATTCCCTCCAGAGCCTTCCTTGAGCTGTTCTTAGCCTGGGATCAAGGGTTGCTGAGCTCCAGTTTAAAAACAGCCTGCCCCATGAAACCTGTCTTAGTTACCCCTGCCCATGAAACCTAATGGTTATGCACTCTCAGCCCTCTTGGGTGGAGTCACTGGGGCCATATGCCTTTTCACTTGGGATTTGTGGATGAAGGTCCAAGAGTGTGTCCGGTCTCACATACTGTCTTGATTAAATAGGGCTCCAGGACACAGAAAGGATTGGGAGGAACTGGAGCTCACTCTCAGGGCTCAGAATCTTGAGAAGATGCCATGTGGAAAGAGACCCTTGCATAGGCATTTTGATCTTCTAACTTTGCACACAGCAGTGCACGAAAGGAGCTGCTTCAGGTGAGTTTAACTTCCAAATTCATCATTAGCAAATCAGGAGGACAATGTAACGGCCAAGGGTCATTCTACAGGGATGAAGTCTAGACAGTGACCTCTTCCCAACAGCTCCTTGCTGCACAGGATGAAGGCTGAATATTTCAGACATTGCTGGATGTAACTTACAGTAAGAAATACAGTTTCTTCTCTTCCTGGTACACATATACCCACTGATATATAAGACAAGGTATTGCCTGGATCTCACTATGTAGCCCAGGGTGGCCTTAAACTACAGAAATTCTCTTGCCTTGGCCTCCTAAGTGCTGGCCAACATGCCACCATGTCCAGCTTGTTCTATTTCATTATAACTTTATTTTTTAAATTGTTAGACTAGCAAATTTATCTCACTACTGTTTGTGGGTCAGGACCCATGGTCTGAAAATCATTTGGATAATCATGAAGATGTTAGAGTCAGAGGGGTCCAGGTTTGAATCCTGGTTCTGGCACCTAAAAACTGTGACTTTCTGCCATTCACTTTTCTTCTATAATAGATATCTTAGACTCTCCACATGTAAAATGCAGACCATAGAACCTGCTTCATGGGTAACCAGGAGGATGAAGTGAGAGTGGTTGGGCACAGTTCCTAACACAGAAGAAAAGCCTGATAATTGGAAGCTTAATGCGCTTGTGAAGATTATGGCGGTTAGTTTCTGAGTACCCCTTGGCAGGACCACAGGAAGAATGGGACTCGTGTTTCCTGGGGGGTGGCAGCCAGGAAAGACTTTGTGGAGGAGGAGGCATTAAGGAGGTTGACAGGTACTGGCACCTGCTCATGTTCTTACAGTGATGGGAACCCTGTACAAATACCAACCCACAAACCCCCACATTTTTCAATTTACAGACAGACTTGTGCCCAAGGACTTTTTAGCTAGACATAGAGCTGAAAATGTTAGACACCATTGATTTTTGCATTTAGGTCTCTAATTCATCTGGGATTTGATTTTTGTGTCTGAAAATGTTAGACACCCTTTTAAAAATTTTTTTATTTAAAAGGAAAAAGAGAAAAACACAAAAATAAACAAAGCAGTGTAAGGGTACACGTAACACAGAACTACAAAAAAAAAAAAAGTAAAAAATCACCAGTTAATAGATTACATATTATCATCTTAGAAATAGTTGCTCGAATCACATTATCAAAGAATACAAAGTGGACATTCAAACAGTGAGACTGCAAACAATTGTGTTCAATGATCCAACCAAAAACATTAATATGGTCAGCTATTTAACACCCCTAAACACACTTGCTGTTGTATCCTTTAGAGCTCTTTTTTTCCCTCTCTTTTTTACAACAAAATTTACACATTTTGGGTTTTATTACTCCTTAGTTCTTATTACTTTTGGGGGGGGGAGAGAATAAAGTCAAATATGGCAAAACAAAGCTGTCAGACAAAACCAAGGATAGACATAGCACATGATGTAAAAGAGAGTACAAGGTTATCAACAATGTCTCTTGTTTCCTTAAACAGAATTGTCTATCTCATTAGATATTATAAAGTTGAACAAAATAGTAGAGAACAAGACCAATAAAACTTAAGCATTGTAAACATTACAGGACTTCCAAAGGAGACAATAGTAAAACCAGAATGGGCATCTTAGTGAATCTTATTGCCTTCAAAGTAGTTGCCTATACCCTCAAAATTGATACTATCATACAGAATGGAACAGAGTCTAATCAGTCAAAACAAGATTGTGGGAGTATTATAGGACTTCAAAACAAGTTAATAGGAAATCAAAAAAAAGTTACTATTATATATCCTGCTAATTTTTTTTTAATTTTCCCCTTAATTAAAACAAACATAAGAAATAACTCAATAATTTTTTTAAAGAATAAGGGAGAGGTTGAGATAAAAGAGGACATAACAATATAACAATACAGGTCAAAGCATGACTGTTTCAGCAACCTAGTGCTTCACCACCAAATAACCCGACTTACTAGTTGTTACCATAGTGTCTGTCTTTTTCCTTGAAATATTTCAATAAAACTTCATATACTATAGCTTCAAATATTTCCATATCAACAAGCCCAGAATAAAGCCTTTCCAATTAATAAGTGAAAACTTTATAAGGCTTCAAGGCCACATAATGGGGAATCATGATTACCACATATTTTTATATATTTGAATCATTACTTACATTAGGGAAAATATTCGGTATTCACACATGCGAGATTGATTTATTTCACTTATGAGTATGGTCTCAAGCTGTGGCCATTTATTGATAAATATCTCAATGTGATCCTTCTTTATAGCTGAATAATACTCCATTGTAGAGAAATACCACAACTTTTTTATCCATTCCTCAGTTGATGGACACTTGGGTT
Source organism: Cavia porcellus (assembly GCF_034190915.1). Lineage (NCBI taxonomy): Eukaryota > Metazoa > Chordata > Mammalia > Rodentia > Caviidae > Cavia > Cavia porcellus. The sequence continues at coordinate 3,776,773 of NW_026947536.1, forward strand.
GTTTCCAAGATCTGGTGATTACACATTGTGCTGCTATAAACATAGGTGCACATATATCACTGTGGTATGATGCTTTCAGTTCTTCTGGGAATATGCCTAGAAGTGGAACAGTGGAATAAATAGGATTTCCAATCCCAAATTTTTGAGAAATCTCCAGACAGACCTCCACAAAGGCTGCATCAGTCTACACTCCCACCAACAGTGCAGGAGAGATCCTTTTTCCCCACAGCCTCTTCATCACTGGTTGTTGTTGGTTTTCTTAATCCTAGCCATTCTTTCAGGAGTGAGATGGTATCTCAGTGTGGTTTTAATTTGCATTTCTCTAATGACCAATGATGATGAACATTTTTTCATGTATTTACATGCCACTTGCATTTCTTCATCTGAGAACTGCGTATTCATCTCAGATGCCCATTTTTGGATTGGATCTTTGAATTTTGGGGGTCTGAGTTTTTTAAATTCTTCATATGTTTTAGACAAGAGTCCCTTGTCTGAGAGAGAGTTCACTAAAATCTTTTCCCAGTTTGTGGGTTTTCTTTTCACTATGCTGGAGATTTCTTTTGACATGCAGAAACTTTTTAATAAGAAGTGGTCCCAGTTATTGATTCTGGGAAGTATTTCCTGTGCGGTTTGAGTCCTGTTCATGAATTCTCTACCTACTCTATGTCTTCAAGGTTTCTACCCAATTTGTCTTCCAATAGATTTAGTGTTTCTGTTTTAATATTCAGATCTTTGACCCATTTAGATTTTAATTTAGTACATGGTGATAGATATGGGTCTAGCTTTAGTTTTCAGCAAATGGAGAGCCAGTTTTTCCATCACCATTTATTAAGAGACTGTAGTTCTTCCAGTGAAACTGCTTGGCTCCTTTATCAAAGATAAGGTGGTTGAGTGTGTTTGTACTTGTGGTTTTATCTTCTAATCTATTCCACTGATCTTCAGCTCTGTTTTGATTCCAGTACCATGTTGATTTAACTACTGTTGCTTTGTAGTATAACCTCAAGTCAGGTATTGTGATGCCTCCTGCTTTGTCTTTGCTGCTTAGAATTGCCTTTGCTATTCTAGGTCTCTTCTGGTTCCAGATGAAATTTAGGAGTGATTTCTCTAGATCTACAAGGTATGTTGACAGTATTTCTATTGGGATTGCATTGAATCTGTACAACACTTTTGGGAGAATGGCCGTCTTCACAATGTTTGTTCTTCCTATCCATGAGCAACGGATATCTTTCCATTTTCTGAGATCATCCTCAATTTCCTTTTACAGTGTATTATAATTTTCACTGTATAATTCTTTCACTTCTTTCGTAAGAGTAATTCCTAAATATTTCATTTTTTTGCTTGCTAATGTGAAGAGTGCACTTTCTCTTATTTCCCTCTCTGTGATTTTGTTGTTCGTGTATAGGAATGCTATTGATTTCTGAGTATTGATTTTGTATCCAGCCACATTACTGAATTTATTTATTGTATCTAAGAGTCTTTCAATGGAGTTTAGGGGGTCTTCTATGTAGAGTATCATGTCATCTGCAAACAATGATAATTTAACTTCTTCTTTTCCTATCTTTACCCCTTTTATCTCTCTTTCTTGCCTAATTCCTCTGGCTAGTACTTCCAGTACTATGTTAAATAGGAGTGGTGATAAAGGACATCCTTGTCCTGTGCCTGATTTTAAAGTAAAGGCTTTCAATTTTTGGCCATTTTTTATGATGCTGGCTGTTGGTTTGTCATAAATGGCCTATATTATATTGAGGTAAAGACCATCTATCACAGTTTTCTGTGAAGTTCTTATCATGAATAAATGTTGGACCTTATTGAAGGCTTTTTCTGCATCTATAGAAATGATCATGTGATCATTTCTTGCATTCCTGGGATGAATCCCACTAGGTCATGGTGTATAACCTTCTTGATGGTTTGCTGCATCCTATTTGCCAATATTTTATTGAGGATTTTTGCATCTGTGTTCATTAGGGAGATCAGGCTATAGTTCTCTTTTTAGTTGGGTCTTTCTCAGGTTTTGGTACTAGAGTAATATTTGCTTCCAGGAATGACTTAGGAAGGATTGCTTCCCTTTCAATTTCATTGAATAGTTTGAGGAGTGTCGGCATTAGGTCTTCTTTGTATTTCTTGTAGAATTCTGCAGTGAATCCATCTGGGCCTGGGCTCTTCTTGGTGGGTAAGGACTTAATTACATTTTCAATTTCATTAACAGAGATTGGGTTATTCAACAGTTTTACATCCCCTTGATCTAGCTTTGGTACTTCATATGCTTCTAAGAATCTGTCTATTTCTTCTGTGTTATCAAACTTTTGAGAATAGAGGTTTTCGAAATAGGTGTTGATGATCTTCTGTTTTTCTATTGGGTCTGTAGTGATTTCACCTTTTTCATTTCTTATTGCATGAATTTGAGCTTTTTCTTCCCTTTTTTTTTAATAAGGTTGGCTAGGGGCTTATCGATTTTATTTATTCTGTCAAAGAACCAACTCTTTGATTTGTTGATTCTTTGGATTGTTTTCGTAGTCTCTATTGCATTGATTTCTGCTCTGATTTTTATAATTTCCTCTCTTCTTTTGGCTTTGGGCTTCACTTGCTCTTCTTTTTCTAGCTATTTGAGGTGTAGCATCAAGTTATTTATTTGTATTCGTTCTGTTTTCCTGATGTGGGAACTCAGTGCAATAAATTTTCCTCTCAGGACGGCTTTCATTGCATCCCACAGATTCTGGTAAGTTGTATCTGTATTTTCATTTTCTTTTAGGTATTGTTTAATTTCTTCTTTAATTTATCTGTGACCCAGTGATTACTCAAGAGTGTGTTATTCAGTTTCCATGTGTTTGTGGGATTTTTGCAGTATCTTTTATCATTAATTTCTAATTTCAGAGCGCTATGATCCGATAACATGCAAGGGATGATTTCAACTCTTCTGCATTTGTTTAAATATGTTCTGTGAGCTAATATATGGTCTATTTTAGAGAATGATCCATGTACTGCTGAGAAGAATGTGTATTCTGATGTTGTTGGGTGGAACATTCTGTATATGTCTATCAAACCCATTTGTTCACAGGTGTGATTCAGTTCTGTTATTTCTTTGCTCATTTTCTGTCTGGTTGATCTGTCCCTTGGTGTCAATGGCATATTACGATCTCCTGTTACAATTGTGTTACTGATAATTTGAGTTTTCATTTCTTTTAATAATTGTTTTATATAACTGGGTGCTCTGGAGTTTGGTACGTATATATTTAAGATAGTTATCTCTTCCTCTTGGAGTTTTCCCCTTACGAGTATGTAGTGACCTTCTTTGTCCTTTATGGTGATTGTTGGTTTAAAGTTCACGTTGTCTGCAAACAGAATGACTACTCCTGCCTTTTTTTGGATTCCTGCTGCATGAAGTATTGTTTTCCATCCTTTGACTTTCAGTCTGTGAGTATCCTTCTGGGTTAGATGGGTTTCCTGTAAACAGCATATGGTTGGATTTTGTTTCTTGATCCATTCTGCTAGTCTGTTTCTTTTGATTGGTGCATTGAGACCATTTACATTAATGGTTATTACTGTTAAATGCTGGTTTACTGTTGGAATGTTATCTCTCTGCTGTTGCATCTTTATCTTTCCGTTTTGTTTAATTATTTACTTTGCTTAGTGGTTTTTTCCTTTGTGTATCTAAACTTTCAATATTTTTTGCAGGGTTGGTTTGGTGTTCATGAAGTTCTTCAGCTGCTCTTTGTCATGGAATTATCGTATTTCACCATCTATTTTGAATGATAGTTTTGCAGGATATATCAGTCTAGGCTGGAAATCATTTTGCTTTAGGATCTGGAATACTTCACTCCATGCTCTTCTTGACTTTATGGTTTGTGCTGAGAAGTCTGCTGTGATTCTGATAGGTTTTCCTTTATAAGTGATCTGTCTTTTCTCTCTGACAGCGTTTAATAATCTATTCTTGTGTTGGATTTCTGGGATGGTGATTATTATATGTCTGGGTGTATTTTATTTTGGTTATGACTATTTGGAGTTCTATATGCTTCATTGATCCTGATGTCGGTTTCTGATCTCATGCTTGGGAAATTTTCAGCTATTACTTCTCTAAATATCCTCTTGACATCCTTTATGTTGTCTCCTTCTTTTTCATTAATCCCTATCATTCTTATGTTATTCTTCTTTGCATTGTCTTGCAGTTGTTGAATTGTTGTTTCCTGATTCCTTGTTATTTTTAAAAGATCTTTCCTTTCCTGTTCACTAGCTGCAATCCTGTCTTCAAGGTCTGAAATTCTATCTTCACTTTCATTAAGGCGGTTTTTAGAACTTTCATTGTAGTTTTTTATTTCCTGTATATATCTGTGCATCTGCTTTATGTATTCTTCTTTTTGTTTCTTATATTGCTCATCTAGGGATTCTATCTTTTTGTTTAGTTCCTCCAATTTTTTAACTGTGTTTTCTTTAGATATATTCAGAATCTCTTTCATTTCTTTTATCATTTCTTCTTTTACCTGGGAGATTATTTTGATTTCAAACTCCTTAAAACTTCCTGGAGCTGCTTTTTTATTTCAGTAGATATTATGTCCAATGTTTGAGGTGTATGGCATATATTTTCTTCTCTATATGTTGCTCTTAGGGTTTCTTGAGATGGGCTGGAGGTTTGAGGTTGTAATTTGGTCTTTTGTTTTGTCATTTTCCTATATTTCTGTGTTTCAAGTGTTATTTGAAAGCTTCCTCAGGATCTGTTGAAAATCCCCTTCTATGTTTGCAGCTACTGAGACTCTGGCACCACGCTACCCCAAGCCACTGGGCCTGCAGAACCAATGACTCTCCTCTGCCTCCTCAGAACTCTGCAGTTCCAGACAAGCTGGGCCTCAGGGACACTGTGCGCCCACCTGCCCCTTGGAAGCACCACAGCTCTCCAATCGCAGCCTATGTGGATGTGGATGTAGACGCCTCAAACCCACCTCTCCACTTCACTGCATCTGGAAGCCTGGAGGGACCCAAACAGTCTGGGCTCTGGGCAGAGTGTGCTGAGCACTCACCACAGGCTGCAGGGCCTCCGGAACCTGTGATGCTCCACCGCCCGCAGAGACATCCACAGTCCCCCAGACACACAGGGAGGCCGATGCAGGAGCCCCAGATCCACCCAGCCCCTCCTCTGCACACCAATGGCTAGGTGCAGCAGTCCGAAACAGGCTCACACCCTTGATTTTTGCATTTAGGTCTCTAATCTCTCAGGGATTGGATTTTTGTGTCTGGTGTAAAGATCCAATTTCTTTTTTCCCTCTGTTTCTGAATGGATAATCAGTTACCACCACACTGTTTATTAAAGAGTCCATCTTTTCCTGCTGATTTATACATCACATCTCTCATATATCAAGGTTTCATATGTGCACAGATCAGTTTTTGGCCTGAATTCCATTTCAGCAGTCTATTTTTCTTTCCCTGTGTCAGTATCACACTGTGTTAATTACTGTGGCTGTATACTGACTGCTGGAGGTAGGCTGATCTCACTAGGCTTGTTCTGCTCCCTTAGAAGTCTCTGGCATGCTATGGGCCTGGCTCTTCTCCACTTGTTTCAGAATCGTCTTCTGCTGGAAAATGGGTGATGAGCCTGTGTCCCTGGATGAGTTGTCCTCCATGAGCAGCATTTCAGGCTCCTGGGCCTTCAGCCACGCCTGTGCTAACTGCTGCCACCAACGCCAGTTGGTGCTGAAGCTGCTCAGGGAGAACTTTCTAACTGATTTGCAGAGCAAAGTCCTGAGAATGTGTATGGGACCGAATTCCAACTTCCCCTTGACCAGGGGCTCCTTTGGTTTCCTCCAGTGGCTCGATTACCCTCATTTTACACAGGATGCCTGCAGTCCCTTCCAGAAAACCGCTTGTTCTCCTTTCCCTGCCTGGAAGGCCATAACACTGGGCAGATAGGGACGTCCCTCTACTGACAATGCCAAGGTCTCAAAACACTGCCCACTCCAGAGGTTGGGAAGCACAACCAGACTCTTTGGCTTAAGTGTCTGCAAGAGTATTCTTAATGGAAAATAGGCTTGGGAGGAAGAGACGTGCACTCATGCTTATGGTTCAGTCTTTGGACTTTGGCTTGCCCACCTGTAACATGGGAATTTGAACTGGGTGATCTCCCAGATTTCCATTGACACTTGTTCCTGTGATTCCATCCTGTGGCATGAGAGCATAGAAACTGGGAAGTGTTCTGTCCATCTTGCTGCCAAGAAGATTCTTTCTTCTGAATTGCTTTGGTTACTGAAGTCTCCCTCCCTGCCTGGAGGAAGATGGTGGCTCTGGCTGACTAGGACTGGACCAGGTGCTCTGCAGACCAAAAGCAAGGCAAGTTGGACTTCCTGTGAAGCTGGTGTAGACTTCTGCCTCTCTTTACCTGGGGAGCATTGTCAATTTTAGAAATCGTCTATGTCTGAATGTGTACTTCCAACAGGGATTCATGACCCACTGTGGGCTTCAACACAGGCTTGGATTAGACCAGTACACGGTGCTGCTTTTGATTGTGGTGTTTCATACTATTGGTCTGAGATGTTTCTGTCTCCTCTTTCAGACCACTGAATTCTCAGCCACAGCCTCATTGGCTGGAGGGCTGGATAACATGAAGGCCAACCTGACCAGCCGCACACCTGCTGACATTGGGAGCAGTGTACCAGGCCCACAGTCCTACCCCATTTTGACAAGTGAGGGGATCTGGATTATAAGGGATTGAGTGGAAGAGGGAGAGGGAGAAGGAATACATGGTGGGAGGAAGGCTTTTTGGTATTTTTGGATGAGACTGGCCATTTTTACTTTAACGAGGTGATGAGGTCTTGGAACAGACCAGGCAGGAAACTGCTTGGGTCACAGTTTTAGCTGTGCTTAAGACATGGCTGTACATGATTCCAAGAAAGCTAGAGGAAAACAAATGCCAAAGGAACTATGGCTGAGAGGAGTGACAGGGAATCCTCTGGAGAGATGGCTCCTGTAGATGGGGATTTATTCATTTCATGAGCAAAGCAGCCCTGGTTGGCAACAGCTTCAAGGAGTGGGATTCTTTGCAGCTTGTGATTGGCATTTCAAAATTTCAGCAGAGGCTAGGTCCTGACCTAGGAGGCTCAGGCTGGGTATGTACCAAACAGCTGCCTTCCTGGAGGCCAGGGCCAGTGTCCATTTCACTGTGAGGGTAAAGCCCTGGCTCTCAGCAGTAGAGCACTTGGTCAGTGTACACCAAGTCCTGGCTTTCACCCCTAGCACTGTGCCAGGTAATACAACAGCGACAAACAGCATGGGCTCCCCACTCACAGTTAGGGTTGGACCTGTCATTTGCTAGCTGTGCAGCTATCTTGGAGGAGCCACCCAACCTCACACAAATGCCTGCTGTTGTTTTCTGAGCTGTATAATGGTAGCACCTACTGCACAAGGTAGTTACGAGGATGAACGGGCTCACTCTAAAGTACTTAGATGCTTGCATAGCACACAGTTAGCACCCAATGTATGTGGCTGTTGTTGAAGAGACCTGTCACATGGATTGTCAAAGTTGTGCATGTTGCTACAGCTGCTCTCCACCCACCATACTCCCTCTTCCAGCAGCACTGGTTACTGGGGAGCACCAGAAACTGTCTGAACTGCCAGCCCCTGGAGAAGGCCACCATGACAGACAGGGGGCCCTTAGACAGTGGGGTACTGAGGCCCACACTTGGGCCAGAGCCTGTGGGTACAGCCTAAGCTGGAAGGGTGCCTTGAGGGCAGAACACAGTACACAGTGGCAGAGACAAGGTTTCTTAGACACACAGTTAGGTTGCTGGTACATCAGGGAGGCTGACGATTGTCCTTGGCTTAGAAAACCATAGGGGAAGAAACAGAGGAAACAGGATCTCAGTTCCAAAGCCCTTTAAATTGGAACAGCAAGGCAGTGAGGCCAACTCTGCGACCTGAGCTGACAGGTCAGCACCAAGGCTCAGACTGAAGTAGCTGGGCCCCACTTGCAGGTCTGGGAGCCCCATGAGAGTAAGAAGGCCACAGTGACCTGATCTGCATGCACATGTAATGAGGAGGAGCCTGCAAGCTAGGAGAATGAAGGGAGGCTGGAGCCAGAGAGCTTCACTCAGTCTCCCGAAATTTTACTGCCATCATGGATGTTCTGTGATGTCTTCTCCTCTGATGTCACCTGCAACCATGACAGTACTTTTGATGATACGTCATTGTGCAGGTACAGAAGCTAGGCTCAGTGAGGCAGTGCCTTCCCCAATGTAAGGAGAACCGTGAAGAGTCTTCTAGATCCCCAGACATTACAGTTTTCAAAGTACTACAAGCAATTGCAAAGGGTAGAGCAGAAAGAAGTGTGGACCAGGTCATAATAATAGTCATTGTCATTTCATGGAGTGCTTAGGCACCAAGCACTTCCTTTTATTTTTTATTTTTATTTCTATAGGTACCAGGGATCAAACTCACAACTCTGCATTTGAAAGGCACTTATGCCACTGAGGTAAATCCACGGCCCAAGCACCCTTTTGGAGTGAGCCCGTTTTTTACCCTTAGAAGAACACTGGGAGGTGATGCAATGAATATCATACGTAAAGAAACTGGGACCTAGGGCAGGCAGGTATTTTTCCTGACATCACAGCCAGTGTTCAAGGGTGCTGTGATTGAACACGGTGGTGGGGGGGGCTGTGCTGCTGGCCATTCTGCTGCATGGATAAGCTGGGGGCCACCCCCAGTGCTGTCACTTCATCCTGTCTAACTTTGGACACAGCTATGAGTCTCACTTTTTTCATCTATGCAATGATCCTGGTCTCTCAGCACCCGTATGTTGATCTAATAAAATCCCTGAGGAGAGTGTATGACACAGAGGGCAGTTTGTGATTGGAGGTGGAGCATGGAAACTCAAGTTGAGGCAGCTCACAAGGAGACTATATTCCTTCATGTGTATGCGTATTTATGTGGATAGTGACTCTGGGAGTGTGGAGACGGAAGTCAACTTCCTGAGGTTCCACTCAACAGGAGTGGAATGCAGGTTGCCAGCTATCAGGGCTCACCTAGGCCACAGATAAGTGTAGTTTGGCCCATACAGGATATTTAGACATTTTAATTCAACACGTTAAAGGTAAAAGGCTGAATTACTGACTCCCCTTGAAAAATCATAACAGTCAGCCTCTGTGGGGCTTATTCACACATGGCCATGCTAGGTTGGGGGCTCAGTAGCAGCAGCCCCTCAAGGTAGATCCCCATACTTCCCAGCCAGTGGCTCTGTCATATATCTTGAAAGTCTAGCCTGAGAAGGACTGTGCGTTAACATCCTTGGAGCAGGAGCTTGGGCTAAGGGCCAGGGAGGTGGGCTCACTCTCCTGCAGTCTACAGAGAGTTTCAGCAGGCCTGGGTACCAAATCTAGTAGTGAACTGGGTTTCAGTTAAACCTTCAACCAAAAATCTGTTTGTGTTTTAATTCCCCCTCTTTAAATCACATGGATCCAGAAGAGATTCAAAGACTAAAGCAGAATTATGCTTAATTTTGAAATATTAGAGATACTATAATTATCAATATATTTATTAGCTTTCTTATAAGTAAACAATAGCACAATGGAAGGAAGGAGCCCATGAACAACAAAAATATTTTAACTACCTAGGAATAAACTTAACTTTAAAAAGTAAAAGAATAAATGTAGAAATGTTGTTTATTCTTAGGCTGCACATCATAAAAATGCCAGTTCTCCCCAAGAAATCTATTAATTCAAAGCAATTCCAAGCCAACTGCCAAGGAATTTTAAAAGTATGTCAAAATGATACAAATACTAGGTAAATAAACATTCTAGGACAGCTAGGAAAATTCTGAATTAAATGAGATGCTAGAGCACATTTAAAAATGTACTGTGAAATTACATAACTAAAACTGTTATTGAAACTGAAATTTCAGCATAGAATACAGAAACAAACCTAAACACTGTATGTGTGAGTGTTTATGAATGCAGACTGTTGGATCCTTACCTGTCTCTTTATATTAAAATACACTTTTTGAGGCTGCTAATATAATAATTGTCCTGATTTAATAATTGTACATTATATACATGTATCAAAATATTCCAACATATCCGAAACATGTATAATTATGTGTCATTTAAAAATAAATGCCATGTAGGTGGGCATGGTGGAATACTTGGGAGGCTGATGCAAGAGGGTCACTGAATTCAAGGCCAGCCTGGGCTACACAGTGAGACCCTGTCTCAAAAACCAAGGATAAAAAATAAATAAATTCCAGGTTGATTGAAACTTTGAATGAAAACTAAAGCCTAGGGGGAAATCTTTTATAGAGGAGGCCTTTTAAAAATATGTCTTGAGAGCAGTGTGTGTGTGTGCATGCATGAGTTAGTCTCTTGTATGTGTGTAAAAATACCCAAAAGACAAAATATGTAAAAGAAATAAAAATTAAAAATGTGAAAGCAAGAAAAAAAAGCATGACACAGATAACAAAATTTAGTTATTAAAAATTTATTTAGTGTATGAAGAGCTTTTAAAATTTGTCTGTATGTGTGTATGTGTGTATGTGAGACAGGGTCTTGCCATGCAGCTTAGGCTGGCCTTGAACTCATTACATAGTCCAGACCAACCTCAACTTACAGCAATCTGCTTGCCTCAGTCTCCCAAGTGCTGAGATTGCAGGTGTGCACTACAACACCTGGCCAGAAAGCTTTTAAAATAAATAAGAAATAAAGCAGTAGACAAACTCAGCAAAGAATATGAATAGGTATTTCACTGGGAAATATATCAGCACCCCAAAATATTTGATGAATCAACAAGTTAAAATAATCAAGTGATACTTAAGATATGATACCATTAATTTATCAAATATTAAGTTTCAGAGTTGGGAAGGGCGTGAGAAGTAGACATCTTTCATATACAGTTAAGGAAGTATAAATTGGTGTAATTTCTTTTTGAAGGAAACTTGGCAATATTTATCAAATATTTAAATATTCATGCCAACACTGTGACTCAAAGCTTTTATGTATGTTTTAAGGAAATTATCTCACAAATATATTCATGCAGTACAATATAATGGTAAACAAATAGAACAGTGTGGCCTCAACAAGTAAGAGGTGAAATATATTATGACTCTTTCTTACAATAAATAGTACTGATATAAAACTCACAAAGGAGTGAACCTTATCTTTATTGACATGAATACATGTCTAAGTTATAAATCTGAGTAAAAAGAAACAAGCTGTATAGTAATTTAAGTATGATCACATTTGTACAAAAATATAATACAAAACAGTGGAATTCTACAAGAAATACAAAGAAGACAATGATCACACTCCTCAAACTCTTCAATGAAATCAAAAGGGAATCAATCCTTCCTAAGTCATTCCTGGAAGCAAATATTACTCTAGTACCAAAACCTGAGAAATACCTAACTAAAAAAAACCAAAATTACAAGCCAATCTCCCTAAAGAACACAGATGCAAAAATCTTCAATAAAATATTGGCAAACAGGATAAAGCAAATCATCAAGAAGATTATATACCACAACCAAATGGGATTCATCCCAGGCATGCTGGGATGGTTCAGCATATGCAAATCAATAAATGTAATCCACCATTTAAATAAAGCCAAAAGTAAGAATCACATGATCATTTCTATACATGCAGAAAAAGCTTTTGATAAGGTCCAGCATTCATTGATGATAAGAACCTTACAGAAAAGTGTAATAGATGGTCTTTACCTCAATATGACAAAGGCATTCTATCACAAACCAACAGCCAGCATCATATTAAATGGCCAAAAACTGAGGCCTTTACCTTAAAATCAGGCACAAGACAAGGATGTCCCTTATCACTGTGCCTATTCAACATAGTACTGGAAATACTAGCCACAGCAACTAGACAAGAGAGAGAAATTAAAGGGGGAAAAGAAGAAGATAGGAAAAGAAGAACTTAAATTATCATTATTTGCAGATGGCCTGGTACTCTACAGAGAAGACCCGCAAAACTCCATTGAAAGACTCTTAGATATAATAAATAAATTCAGCAATGTAGCTGGATACAAAAACAACACTCAAAAATCAATAGCATTTGTAAACACTAACAAAAAAATCACTAAGAGAGAAATAAGAGAAGCTACACCCTTCACACTAGCATCCCCAAAAATGAAATAATTAGGAATTAAGCTTATGAGAGAAGTAAAAGATCTGTGCAGGGAAAATTATAATACCCTGAAAAATAAATTGAAAAGGATCTCAGAAAATGGAAAGACATCCCTTGTTCATGTATAGGAAGAATAAATATTGTGAAAATGGCCATTCTCCCAAAACTGTTATACAGATTCAATACAATCACAATAAAAATACCATCAACATACTTCATAGATCTAGGTAAATCACTCCTAAAATTTATCTGGAATCAGAAGAGACCTAGAATAGCAAAGACAATTCTAGCAGCAAAGGCAATGCAGGAGTCATCACAATCCATGACTTGAAGTTATACTACAAAGCAACAGTAGTAAAATCAACATGGTACTGGAATAAAAACAGATCTGAGTATCAATGGAATAGATTAGAAGATACAACCACAACTGCAAACACACTCAACCACCTTATCTTTGGTAACAGGGCCAAAAGTGTTCACTGGAAGAATGACACTCTCTTTAATAAGTGGTATTGGTAAAACTGGCTCTCTATATGCTGAAAACTAAAACTAGGTCCATGCCTATCACCATGTACTAAAATAAAATCTAAATGGATCAAAGATTTGAATATTAAAACAGAAACACTAATTCTGTTGGAAGACAGAGAAGGTAAAAATCTTGAAGACATAGGGGTAGGTAGAGAATTCATGAACAGGACTCAAACCACACAGGAAGTACTTCCCAGCATCAATAACTAGGATCACCTCTTATTAAAAAGTTTCTGCATGTCAAAAAAATATCCAGCATAGTGAAAAGAAAACCCACAAACTGGGAAAGAATCTTAGGGAACTCTCCCTCAAACAAACTTCTATCTAAAACATATAAAGGATTCTTTTTAAAAATCAGACCCCGGAATTCAAAGACCCAATCCAAAAGTCGGCGTCAGATATGAACACACAATTCTCAGATGAAACAATACAAATGGCAAATAAATACATGAAAAAATTCTCATCATCATTAGTCATTAGAAAAATGCAAATTAAAACCACACTGAGATTCCATCTCACTCCAGAAACAATGGCCACGATCAAGAAAACTACCAACAACAAATGTTGGAGAGGCTGTGGGGATACAGGAACTCTTCAGCGCTGCACAGTGTAAACTGGTGCAATCATTGTGGGGGTCAGTCTGGAGTCTCTCAAAAAGCTGGGATTGTTTGTTACAGCTATTCCACTTCTAGGCATATTCCCAGAAGAACTGAGAGCATCCTACCATAGTGATATATGTGCACCCATGGTTATAGCAGCACAATTTATAATGGCCAGATCTTGTGTCCAGCAACCTAAGTGTCCATCTACTGAGGAATGGAAAAAAAAAAGATGTGGTATTTTTAATACAATGGAGTACTCCTTAGCTATAAAGAATGATCACATTGAGATATTAATAAATAAATGGATGCAACTTGAGGCCATACTCATAAATGAAATAAATGAAACTCACATGTATAAGTACCATATAGTCTCCCTAGTATAAGAAATGGTGATAGTACATAAGAGTTTATGGTAATCATGATTCCCCATTAAATTGCTTTGCAGCCTTCATTAGTTGGAATGATTTTGCCCTGATTTGTTTGATTTTATTATGTGTGATGGTATGAACAGCTATTTTGAACAAAACATTATAATAGCCCGTGCTGATTTAATATCATCTTGCTTTGAAATCCTACCATCCTTTTGCTCTTCTGTTTCCATTGATTCTATCATGTTGTATCTTATTGGATATTATTATGTGTGATAATATAAACAAACATTTTATGGACAGTGAGATAATATAGTAATCATCATTCATTTTCTGTTATTTGGTTCTGAATGCCCTGTAATGTTTCATTCTCTTGAATTGTTTTATACTATTTTGTTATGTTTGATACTATTGTATACGAAGGTATGCTCAACTATTTCAAAGAAAGAGATATTATGTTAGCTACTGTTAATAATTGGGTTGTCTTATGGTGAAATACAGTGTTGCTTACATTCTTCTGTTCTGAACTGCTCTGTTATGTCCTCTTTTGTCTTAATCTCTTTAAAATAAAAAAAATTAAAAGTAATAAGAATTGTGGGAGTAATAAAACCCAAAATATGTAATTGTCATTGTAAAAAAGAGAGGAAAAGAAAGTGCGCTAAAGGATATAACTCCATGTATATTTAAGTGTGTAAGATAGATAACCATATTACTAAGTTTTTGTTGGATCACTGAACAGAACTGTTTTCAGTTTCACTGTTTGAATGTCCACTTTGTATGCTTTAATTTTGTAACATGAACAACTATTTCTAAGATGACAATATGTAATCTATTAACTAGTGATTTCCTACTGTTTATCTTTTTGAAATTCTGTATTACTTGTACCCTTTTTCTGTTTTTTTTTCTCAAGTAAAATTTTGAAAAAAGAAAAAATAGTAATACAACACAAAATTTACATCGGGATTAATGGAGCCTTTGAATTAACACTCACCATCACATGTACTGTATCTCAGAATGTACTGTGTGAAGATTTAGCAGACCTTTCCTCTGTTCCTTCCTCTCCACTGGCTGGAGGACCTGACCTCATTGGGATCCTGCTTGTGAGTACATCAAAGTGGAGCTCTTACCCAGCCCCACCCAGTATCACTTTGGGCTGGCACATATTTACAGTGTCCCTTCACTATCCTGAAATTAAGGTTAGAAAGCATGTAGGCTATCTTCACATCTAATTTCAAATAAAATCAAATCTGTGCCTCATGAGGTAAAGGAGAAGTGAAAACAGAATTGTTGGTAATTAAATAACTATTTGATATATTCATGTTCTGAATATCTAAACTGAAATGTAGCACACTGGCCCAGGACTTGCCCAGTACACCAAAGCCCCATAGCTGCAGGAGCCCTGAATGCAGACTTCTGCAGGGTTACAGACCAGGGACTCCACTGGCTCAGAACACCAATGTGACTTTCCACACAGGAAAGCCACTCTTGGCAGGTTCCAAGTAAAACAAAGTATGAGCTTTGCTAGCTTTACACAGTAGCTGCATTCATAGAAAATTTGGAGTGTGTGAAGACCATGGAAATGAAAAGTTCACATTTATATGTAAATGAAGCTCAATTCTAGATACAAGTAATTGTAAACAGGTTTTTCAGCTACCTGAATGTTTGGCAGGACACGAGAACAGTGTGAGATGAAAGAATTCTTCATTGTGTGGGAGCCATAAAGCCCCTCCAACATGGAAGAGCCCCCCCCAACCCCCAGAATTTCAGAGCACTCTATGAAGTAGTCACTGGCTCCACTGAGAACTGGGAGAATGCTTTAAAGGAATCCACAAGAGCTTTTGGGGGCTTCATGTGACTGTGAGACATTCATTTAAGTGCCCTCATGATAGTGGCTGTGCTGTCACAGTCCTAAACTCCTCAAGGGGTGTCAGAGTCTCCCAGTCCACTCTGCATTTCACTTCTCCTCACAAAACCTAGAGCATACAGTCTAGGGGACCCTGGGGGACAGGTGGTTGCTAAGCTGCTTCATGTCAGCCCTCTCCAGGCTGCTCAAAGATTTCATTAGAAAATGAGCTGATTTCTCTCCATCATTTATATGCCACATTAAACATGAAGCTAAACCCCTGCTCTGCCAGCCAGGGCCACAGTTTAGAAGCTGCTCACCATTTGCAAACCGATAACATGGCCAATCAGTTCCTGCACTGTCAGCAGTTTGGCTGTGTCTTGATTGAAACTAATGATCTGTGTCCTTGGCCATCGGCCTGCTGATGGGGCAGCATTGTGCCTACCTGGCAGAGAGGACAGCGGCTTTTTCTTATGGAAAAGAATCTTAGGAACACAAGAAATACAATACCTTGTTCATAAAAACAAGGTAAAGATTAGTGTACAGTGGACGACATTTTGTGTAAAACATGGATTCAAACAAGTGACTGTGTATTTATATTGGTGCAAGTCAGAGAAACCCTTAAGATTCTGAGGAATTTCATCACCTTGTTTAGGCAGAGAGTGTAGGAAGAGTTATTTTTATTGAAATTTATTTACACTTTTGAAACCATGTCAATATATAAACCACTGAGAAGCAAAACGTTCCTTTCCTTAAAAATGAGAAGACTTCATATAGAGATTTAGATGTCTAGCCTCTCTTCAAAACTTGCCCAGCACTCAGGAGGCTGAGAAAAGAGGATTGCTGTGAATTTGAACCCAGTCTGGGCTACAAAGTGAGTTCAAGGCCAGCCTGAACTGTATAGTGAGACCCTGTCTCACTAAGACAATCAATCAATCAATCAATAAACAAAAGAAAAGAAAAACTTGAAGGATGTGTCCACGTTGGGTCTCCATGTCTATGTGGACACTCAATGAGTGTGAGAAGTGGATGCCCCATTCACATACCCCAGAAATACCTGGCCAGCCTCTCTTACCTCACTTGCTGGCACCTATCCATATGTGACTTGTGACCTGACCCTGAACCATCCTCTATGCCCATGCTTCCTGCCTTTTTTACTTGACTGCCCAACAAAGAGCCTGTATCAAGCCAGGTGAGGCTGCTCAGGTACTTCGCAGATGGCCTTTGTGTCTCTGACTTCAGCCTTAGGCACAGGTTCTCTGCACTGCCTGGATGGGCCTGCTCAGGATGAAGTCCAAAGCCACAAGCAAGATTCTCAGGAACTTGGGGCAGTGTGGCATTTCACCCCACTAAGAGGCATCATGCTGTCTCCAGGTTAAATGTCACAGGACTCTTGCTGCACTAGTGGTGCCACCACCCACACAGAGCCACTCATTGGTCAGTCACAAGGAGTCATGATTGCTAAGATTGGAACTGTTCCTGAGGTGCAGAATTGTTTTCATCCCAGAATGATGCAGGGTGAATTCATTTGGTGTCTAAAATATTTGTTTTTGGTTTTTCAGTAGACCCACAGTGATAGATTCTTAGATCCTTACAAAACTGGATTCTGGGATCTTAGTGTTGGAAGGATACCAAAGCCTCAGAAATGTCAGAGTTCAATCATTTGAAAGCCAAGATGAAATTCAAGCATTTTCACAATTAAAATGCACATCAATGAAAACTGATTTGCTTTCAATTTAGCACAGTGCTCCCAAGAACTGTTTGTTGAATAAATGAATTAATGTTTGTATAAAGTATAATGTCAAATTAAAATAATAGTTTTAGCACAAGGTAGTCTTCTTGTTTCTGACCTTGTAGTTTTTAGGATAAAAGTAAACAAAGTTGGAGTCCCTTGTGGTAATGTACGCATAGATTTTCACCCTTGTGGGGAGCTTGGAGACTAACCATTCCAAATAGCCTTCGAGAAGAACTTTGGGTGCCCAGCTTGCCAACTCATCCTGCTACCATCCATCTTCCTAAAATAGTGATTTTGCTAGGTTGTCTCCTGGTCAGACATATCCAACGCCGGGTCACTGTCTGGAGGAGAAAAGATGCTAAAGGACAGTACCTGGGCAATTGGCAGAGCCACTGACATTGGTTAGTGACTCATTCTTCACTCAGCTTCCATGAAAACTAAACACCTCCATCACGTTAGCTCTGCTGGGTCCCGAGGGGTGCAGAGTTCCTGCCTTCACAAAATTCCATCTGCCTAGGGAGGCAAACATGAACACATGTACAAGGCAAAACTAAGGCACAAAGGAAAACCATTAATACCCTGGAAGATCCAGTTGTTTTTGAGAGGGGGTCCAGGCAGGCACTATGACTTTTTGAAATGTGAGGTGCAAAAACTTTGTGCAGGAGATTGTGTTGAAGTTCTAGGGAAACTGTCCTCTTGACTGTCTGCTCTGAAGTTTGGTTTAGTCTCTCGCCAGTTCTTAAAAATAGTTACTTTTTGAGAGGAAAGAAAGGTGATCTAAGGGACATAACTGCATTTATGTTTGAGTGTGTAGGATGGAAAACCATATTACTGAGCTTTTGTTGGATCATTGAACAGAAATGTCTGCAATCTCACTGTATGAATGTCCACTTTATATGCTTTAATTTTATAATTTGGACAACTGTTTCTAAGATGGCAGTGTGTAACCTATTAACTAGTGATTTCTTACTGTATATATTTTTTTGAAATTCTGTATTATTTGTACCGTGTTACTGCTTTTTAAATTTCCTTTCTTTTTTCTCTTTAAATAAAAAAAGTTACTTCTTTATCAAAAAAGTAATGCATGGTCATTATGTAATAAGTTCTAGTGATGACAAAGTATACACAGTGACATGTGACCATGCCCATCTAATCCTTGGAAGGCATGTGGCCTCCCATGGCCTTTTCCATGAATATACATCAGGCTAAACACATGTAGCTTGTTTCCTGTGAAGAGTTTTGTACCCTGCATACTGTTGTTGAATTTTAATAGATTTTTTTACTTCGCATTTCATGGACACCTTTAGCTGCCAAGTAAGAGAAGAATGTCTGTCCTATCTCACGATGTAGATAAATCATCATGGACCTTTCTCTAACTATGTGCTGGGCTCAGTCAGCCCATAAAACTTCAGGACTACAGGGTGAATTCTTCTCGGTGTGTGATCCACAGGTTGCTCACAGAGGAGGACAGGCCAGGGGAGGGGAAAGAAAACCTTCTCATCCCAGGGAGGCCTCCCAGTGCCCAGGCCTGTGGGGAGCAGTTGAGGCTGTTGGCAGTGCACAGGGGAAGCCACGGACAGAGCAGCTTTCCTGGGACACAAAGGAGAACTTCACAGTCTGAGCTGTCTGAAAGCTTAATAGGCTGGCCTGGAGATAACAATGATCGGCAATTTCTATTGAGCATTTGCTACTGCTTTGGGCCATTCAGTCCTTCACTCTTTGAAACACACATACTGTTTTTGTCAGTTCATCTGCTTGGGTTCCCTCAGCTGGCAGGTACGAGATGATTTTGTCCTAACCTCAGTACTGTCCTGCTGCTGTTAGGAGTGGGCTCTGCATCTCTGCCGAATCCAAGCACAGCTCTCTCATGTTCTTCTGCAGCACAGTGAAATTGCTGTCCGGGTTCCACAGAAGCTGATCGAGCTGCTTATTGTCTGGGACATACTCCAGGCCAGACCAGCTCGCTTTGGATCCCAGCTCTACCATTTGGGAATTGATGACGTTGCTTCTCAACTCTGCATGAGCCTAAGTTTGCTTGTCTATAAAACAGGACCTGAAACTTGTTATGTGAGCAAAATGAGTGGACACTCCAAAAGTGTAGAGTGTCTTCTTGGGCTATTTAAACCTTGCTTTGAAAATCTAGACCTGGGAAAGGACTCTGAGGTCCTCAGGCTTTGGGACCCTGCCAGTGAGGGATGGAGAAAGAGCTGCAGGGTGAGGTTGGCCTGGCACGGAGAGATTTCTCGCTCCATGTTCTAGCTGCTGCACTGCTACACTGCTAGAACACCTAGCACGGGTGTTAGTTACTGCTGTAACAATTTACCACAGTCTCAGAGGGTAATAAACCACAAATTTATCATCTTACAGTCCTGCACACCGGAAGTCCCCAAATCAAGTGCCCAAAGGGCTGGTTGCTCTGGAGGTTCTGGCTTAGAGCCCATCTCTTGGCTTTCTTTGCTTCTTGAGGCTTCCCACATTCCTTGGGTTGTGGCCCCCTTTGTCTGTCTTCAAGGCCTGCAGAGCAGCCACTTCTCTCCACTGTTAACCTCTGCTTCTGCTGTCACATCTCTCTGTGATGCAGCCCCCATACACCCTCTTATAAAGACCCATTTCATTGGTCCTACCTTAGATAAGTGAAACGATCAGCATATCTCTAAAGCCTTAATTTAATCATACCTACAAAATGTCATTGGCCAAGTAGGGTAACATATTTACAGGTTCTGGAAATTAGGATGTAGCTATCTTTGGGGGACCATTATTTTTGTCTACCACACTCTCTTTTTATATAGTTTCCCCTGAGAGAAGTCACATCAGTGAGGAGATGGGGAACTCCTTGTATTCTGGTCCTGACTATCTCTGCAAGCATTGGCTGGCCCTTACCCTGTTTTTTCTATCTATATGACAAGTTGTGGCCTCTCTAGTACCCAGAGAAGGATATTGCTACCATATGGGCCCTTAAGTTTCACCTTATGCAACTCTGTCATTGAACATACGGTGACACTGAGAACGGGGAAGTCAGCTTCTCCCAAAGTGAGGCAGCTCTAAAGTCCCCATCTCCTGACCCCTATTTCTAGGTTCTTTCCCCTGTGCCACAGTCAGCCTGCATCCTTTCTCCTGGCCCTCATTCCTCAGCCTAGCTGCCCCACCACTACCTGTCTACCTCCTGTGAAGCTACTGGGTGGAAGCCTCCATTCCGCCTGACTTTTTATCAATTTCCAACTTAGGTCCTGCCTCCAGTCCTTCACTGCTGCTGTGTTCTCGCTGTCTCTGTTCTGCCATTTGCACAGAGGTAGTGGGATCTGCTGTGAGAGTGTTTGAGCTGAACTGGAGTTGAGATCCCAGACCTTCCTTCCAGTTGTACAATAACTCCTGGGAACTTGGGGAACACCCTGGCCTTCTCCGAGCCTCAGTTTGCACATCGGACCATTGGGAATTAAGAAATCCAGCTCATCCTCTCCCTGCAGGACTGCAGGGTGCACACATGAGAGAAGGGATATTAAAGTGCTGTGTAAGTTATGAGGAGCTGAGCTCTTCCCTGTGAGCTCATCTTGACTGTGCCTAGGGCTCAGGACCTGTCTACCCAGAAAGAATGCAAACATGAGCCAGTGCAAGGCTTTGCCAGTAAAAGGTTCTCCAGATATGTGCTAAGGGACTTAAGGACTGGCAGACCTGCCAGTCTCCATGATTCCTGGGAGTAGTCCCCAGACACTGCCTCTTCTAGGAAGCTCTCTGCAGTTACCCCAGTCAGATGTGGGCCCTGGATCAGCCCCCAATATGCCTGTTATCCCATCATGTCTTAATTTATGATTCTTTATGTCCTAACTCTGGGCTTACACTCTGAATCGTTCCTGCGTCCTCCAGCACAGCTTAGTATAGAGATGGACTATAGTAGAAACATAGGAGGTGCTGGCTGACTGGCTGGATAGATGAGCTATTATGATTCGTTATTATTAATCACTCCATACTCCACTCTTCTAGATCACTGTCAAGGTTGTTGACATAATCACATCAGCATGCATATCGTCATGGAGCAAAAAGTCACATTTTATTTCAAGATATCATCATAATTATTATTTCTCCTCAAATGTATTAGCTTCCACTGTCTATTGCTTTTTCTTTTTTCCCCAATGTCCACAGCCCAGGATGGAAACCTCTCTATAATCTGTCTCAATTAGCTTTTATTTTTATTACCTAAGGGACTATAGCAGTTCTACTCCCAACCTGAGATGGTCTATAAATGTTTGGTGAGGCCACTTCCAGTCTGAATCCTTGGGCACTTGCTGCCTCTCTGGATGAGCAGGTCCAGATAATTGTTTGCCTTTCCAGAGTCCTTGGTCCCTTTTACATGCTTCTCTTGTCCCAGGCCCAGGATGGTGTCATTTGCCCAGCACAGGGGTTAGTCGATGAGGGATTGGACCTGGTCTTAATCCTGAACAGCCAGAGGCAGGCCTCAACTAGTTTCAATTAAGCCAAAAGTCACTTGCAGAAGTGATAACTAGTTCTAGCAGCCCACTTGCTTGGCACCCGGCATTGTTCCAAGCACTTTATGTTAACTTGTCTACCTGTGTAACAACCATAGGCAGGAGTAAGTCTTAAGGTCTGCATTTTATTGGTCTGATTACTGAGGTACAGAGCAACACAGAAACTTGCTGTAGGTTGTACAGCTTGTAAGTGATGAAGCCAACTTCAGTTGCAGGCAATCAGATTTCAGAGGCCACACATTTGACTATGAAACCACACTACTATTACCAAGCCTGGTGTGACAGAGACAGACAAGAAGTCTGACAAGGGTTGTAAACTGGGAAGACTCTGATCTGGGGAAAAGAACACAAACAAAGCCGATGGGTGGGTCAAAGCCATGTGCAGCAGCTGCTTCTCATCTGGCTTGCCTTTATCTTGGGTGGTATCTGGCTGCAGGGCTCTGTGTCCATTCACCTTTCAAAATCCAGCACCTTGTAAGTCAGCCTACCACTCTGAGAGGGTGAGCAACCTGGCTAAGCTCCTCCAACTGAACCCCTCAGGGAAGGCTCCTGCTTTCATGGGCAGACAGAAGCAGGCAGAAAACCTTTATTTCTTGGGAAATGTAGGCCATATCCAAGATGGGCCAGGCCATTTGGAGATGTCCCAGCCACCCCAGCATTCTTGACCATGCAGTTCCCCCAGGCTTCTTGTTGCCTGGTGGGGGAACCCAATATGGCAAGCAACTTCCCACCTGGACTCAAGCAAGCTTTTCTTCTGTTTTATTTCCAGGGGGAAAAAGCTAGAGGAAAAGAATTGTTGTTGCTTGTCTACAGTGGGTTTTTTTCTCCTTCCCTGGTTTGGGAAGGGAGGGCCAAGCCTGGTGCATGAGTCATGCCTCTGTCCAGTGCCCTTCAGAAATGAGCCAGTGAAAGTGAAGCCCCTAGCTCCTCACACCTATGCCCAGTAGGCTTACTGCTACCTGTCCCTTTTTGCCATTATCTACCTGAGACAAGGATACCAAACACTAGTCCAGGTTGCAATGGGTGGGGAGCCTGGGTTGGGCACCCAGGAAGACATGGGAAAGGCAGGATAATGAAGTGACATGCTCAGGCTCTGCAAGCTGTCTGCCCTCATGCTGAGATTCTGCTTGACTGACAGCTAACCTCACAGACTGGGGCTTCTCTTTTGAGTTTGTCTCCTCCTCTCCCAGATCCCCAGCCTCTATGTATGATTAAGGTGGCTGGATATGGGGCAGGGCTACAGAGGCCCTAAGGGAGGGGTAGGGGCAGCTGAGGGTGCACTTAGGTTTCTGTGCAGTGACTCTTCCAGCTGGATGGACCAGAAGTACTGGGCTATCCTAAGCAGTAATGTCAACCCTGGAGAGTTGCTAAAATGTGTTACTCTGGTAGGACTATAACCAGTGTGGATATCCCTCTGTTTATATGGGAGTGGGTTGTGAAAAGACACATAGGGTGGCATTATTTTAAACTCTCTTTTATGTTAGCGTAGCTGATGGAGTAAGAGGCTCCCCTAGATCTGAACCTAGGGCCCCAGTGTGCCTGATAAGCATTTCCTCTTCTGGTTCACCGGAGTTTTTTTTTTTTTTTTCCTTACCAGGGATTGAACTCATGACTGCCTGCTTCCAGGGCAGGCGCTTATGCCACTGAGCTAAATTCCTAGCCCCAAGGAGAATCCCCCCTGCCCGGCCTATTTTGACTGGTCCTACCCCAGAACCAGGCCTCTGGGCTGCCCAGTGTGGTTCCACCAAGGGCCCAGCTTGTCTGCAGTCTCCACACCTCCAGTGGAGGCCAGTTCTCCCCATGGCACCCTCCCAGATGAATCCCTTCTTTGACCTTTGTAACTATTCCTGTTCAATCTCTCTTTTTGTATTTCCCTTCCCCCTTTTGAGGTGCTGCATTCCTGCATTCTCTCCAGTGTATTAAGAATGTGAATGAAATTGATGACTGGGATGTCTCAGGTTTTCTAAAATTGTATTTAAAAGGAAAAAGAAACAAAACAAAACAAAACAAAGCAAAGCAGTGTAAGGGTACAAGTAATATAGAACTACAAAAAAAAAAGTAAGAAATCACCCATTAATAGATTACACATTATCATCTTAGAGATAGTTGCTTAAGTCACAGTATCAAAACATTTAATGTGGACATTCAAACAGTGAGACTGCAAACAGTTGTGTTCAATGATCCAACCAAAAACATGAATATGCTCATCTATTTAACACCCCTAAACACACTTGCATTTCTATCCTTTAGAGCACCCTTTTTCCTCTCCTTTTTACAACAAAATTTATAAATTTTGGCTTTTATTACTCCTCATTTCTTATTACTTTTTTTTGGAAGAGAATAAAGTCAAATATGGCAAAACAAAGCTATCAGTCAAAACAAAGGATAGACATAGCACATGATATAAAAACAGAGTACAAGGTTATCAACAATGGTTACCATAGTGCCTCTTGCTTCCTTAAAAAGAATTGTCTATCTCATTAGGTATTTTAAAGTTGAACAAAAGAGTAGAGAACAAGATCAATAAAACCTAAACCTTGTAAACATTACAGGACTTGCAAAGAAGATAATAGTTAAAGTAAATGGGCATCATAGTGAGTTTTATTGCCTTCAAAGTAGTTGCTTATACCCTCAAACTTGATACTATTATACAGAATAGAACAGAGACGAATCAGTCAAAACAACAAGATAGTGGGAGTATTACAGGACTTCGAATCAAGTTAACAGGAAATAAAAAAAGTTACTATAATATATCCCACTAATTTTTTTTATTTTTCCCTTAATTAAAAAATCATAAAAAATAACTAAATAGTTTTTTAATGAATAAGGGAGAGATTGAGATAAAAGAGGACATAACAACATAACAATACAGGTCAAAGCATGACTGTTTCAGCAACCTAGTGCTTCACCACCAAACAAACCGACTTAATAGTAGTTACCATAGTGTCTTTTTCCTTGAAATATTTGAATATAACTTCATATACTATAGCTTCAAATATATCGTCAGTGTAAAACCATTCAAGTGGATGAAAGCATTGTAGGGTATTTAGAACCAGCTAACAGAAAATGAACAATGGTTTC
This sequence comes from Cavia porcellus, assembly GCF_034190915.1. Classification (NCBI taxonomy): domain Eukaryota; kingdom Metazoa; phylum Chordata; class Mammalia; order Rodentia; family Caviidae; genus Cavia; species Cavia porcellus. Next base: position 3,801,509 of record NW_026947536.1, read on the forward strand.
TATATTATCTCTTTGCCTATAACAATTTTTGTTTGTACTATTACATATAATAAAATCCAGAAAGATATATCATGATAACACCAATGGAGACAGAAGAGTCATAGTTTGGTGGGGCTTCAAAACAAGATGATAGTAAATCAGCACTAGCTATTATAATGACTTATTTTCTTCAAATTAGCTGTTCATTTATCATAGGCAATAAAATCAAGCAGCACTGAACAAAGCCTTTCCAATTAATAAGTGAAAACTTTATAAGACTTCAAGGCCATACAATAGGGAATCATACTTTTATATATACCACATACTTTTATATATTTGAATCATTACTTACATTAGGGAAACTATTCAGTATTCACATGTGCGAGGTTGATTTATTTCACTTATGAGTATGGTCTCAAGCTGTGCCCATTTATTAATAAATATCTCAATGTGATCCTTCTTTGTAGCTGAGTAATACTCCATTGTATAGAAATACCACATCTTTTTTATCCATTCCTCAGTTAATGGACACTTGGGTTGTTTCCAAGATCTGGTGATTACAATTGTGCTGCTATAAACATAGGTGCACATATATCACTGTGGTATGATGCTTTCAGTTCTTCTCTGAATATGCCTAGAAGCATAGTTAGAACAAATGGGACTTCCAATCCCAGCTTTTTGAGAAATTTCCAGACTGACCTCCACAAAGGTTGTACCAGTCTACACTCCCACCAACAGTGTAGGACAGTTCCTTTGTCCCCAAAGGATGTCTCAGGTTTTTATGATGATGTATAACTTTCACTGCCAAAGCTTTTATTGTCTGTGATATGATAAGACGAGGGAAATGATGTATCAAGGCTGCATGTCACTCCATTTAATAGGGTTATAAATCCTGATGTCACTAACTGGTGGTCAGGAGCTGGAGAATTCCAGCAGCTTTGATCAGCCTCTATTTCAGGTTAATTTGCCCTCTCTTTGCTTGACGTTCACAATTGTATTTTGGGAGGGGGATTGACTATGTGGTGGATTTACATATCCTAGGGACACCCCAGAGAAAATGGGAGCCTTTCCTCAGCCTCCCTGTAAAAGAGAGCACAGATAGAATCCTCTGGTTCTAAGGTGAGCAAAGAAATTGCATGATGGAACAAATCCTAAGTCTGTCTGTGCACTACGCTTTGCAGTTTACCATGTGATTTAATATCTGGTACTTTTTAGATCCTTCTTCCATCATGGAGAGAATGCCAGCGAGAGACTTGATACTCACTTTACAGAAGGGGCCCTGAGGGTTCAGGAAAATGTAGGGGTTATCCAGGGTTGTGCCCATTAAGGATGCAGAGGAAACTCTTTAAGATGAAGTAATTGAGCACTGCATCAAGAGTTTAGGATGTCTACCAGATTATTCTAAGCTCTAGTCCTTGACCCCTTGGGTGGTTTAGTGACTGACTCTGGGAAGGCCACTTGGATTTTCTGGCCCTCAAGGTCCTCACTGAAATGAGAAAAACTCTCTCCTCACAGAACTGCTATGAGAATTGAACGAACTTCTGCACACAGTTTCTTAGCAAGAGTCCTGGACCGGCAAAAGTACTCAGTAAACATTTTGAAAGTGTAGAAGTACAGTGAGAAAGGCAGATGGCCTGCGTCACAGGAGGGTGAGGAGCCACCTACGTCTTCCTGAGGTTGTATGACCAGGAAGATGTCTTGTAAGAGGTAACAGGAAGTGCTGAAACGGGTGGGAATGAAAATGAATGAGGAAGTGCAAGCAGAGGTGAGATGAGCAGCTGGAGCTGAGGGAGGCCAGGCCACAGAGGCTGCCTCTGCCAGGCTCAGATCCTAGGCGCTGAGGGGCCCCCAAGAACATCAAGTAGGGAGCAGCATCATTGAAGGAATCTCTCTGAAGTCTTGATGTAAAGAGGATGAGATGAGGCAAGAAGATCTGACGCACCGAAGGGAGCTGCAGAAATCCAGGGAGAAAGAAAGGGTGGAAGCCTGGCTGGGCTGTGAGATGCAGATGGAGGAAAAGGGTTTAGGAGTCAATTCGGCACTAGATAATGTGGGGGTGGCTGTGAGATAAAGGTGGCATCACAGCTGATGGACTGGGGCGGGGGATAACACAGCTGCTGGCTAAGACCAAGAACACAAGAGCATTTGGCTGGGTTCTGTGTGCCCAGGGGCACCCGGGTGGAAACATGCATGTGTTGGGGGCTGCTTAGGGCTGGAGACAGGGATTTGGAAGTCACAGGCTTAGAAGGGTGGATGGAGATGGGTCACTGAATGAAAATGTAAAGGTAAAGAAAGTTGAGAGGGATCCGGAAAGTGACTCTGGAGAACAAGTCGGGGGGAGAAACAAGAAATGAGGGAAGGTCTGGGAGAAATGATGGGGAAGGACAAAGCAGACCATTATGCTCAGCATCTTGGAGACTGGAGCTATTCAGCCTCTAACATTGTGAGAATTCTCTCTGGCTAATTAAGCAGAAAAGGAATTCTCTTAGGATATTAGGACTCTCAAGGTCTTCAGGAGAGCCACTTAATCTGGCTTGGGGGCCTCACAGCTAGAAATAACTCTCAAACCATACTGTAGGACTATTGTGGAGATACCACACTACAGCCTGTAGACAGACACTTCAGCTTAGGAGTGACAGTGCCTGGACCCTGGGTACCACCACAAGGACATTTGCCTCAGTCTGTGGACTCCATGTGATGCCTGCTTTTTTGGTGTGTCACTAACTTCTGAATTAAAACCTCACAATCCTGTGATTGGTAGACCCAGAAATGTGTTGTGACGTAGCTGCAAAGAAGACTGGGAAATTACATTTCTTGACTTCTTCCCCGAGAAACCTAAACCTTTAAAGCAGAAAATTCCCCCAAACTAAAGAAAGACATGCTGTGGTGTCAAATGGTCAAAATGTTTTAAAACTTAGAGTGGGCAAAGAGATCCAAGATAGCGAGAGCTGGAAGCTGTCCTCTGCCTTTGGCAGTTAGGAGGTCTTGCTCTCCAAGTTGTTTATCTATTGTAGTCTATCTCTTGCCACAGGCTTTGAGGCAGCATGAATTTGAAACCCAAGGGAAGCTGCACATAAGCTAGAAAGCACCCACAGGAAAGGGGCTTGATTGCACTGGACTCTAACAGTTGAGCCCTGAAGCCCACAAAATGTCCTTGTTTTGAGAGGGGCCTGGGCCAGAAGCTGGTGTGTAGAGATCTAAGAAGATTCTAGCAAACACATTGGGTAAGGGAAAAGGAAAAATAAAAAACCTAGCATCCTTCTCCCATTCCTGGGGTAGACAGAAGACTTTTCTCTTTGACTAGAACATGGGTAGCACCTGAGCTTTGGATGGTAACTTTTCTTGAATGAAGAGAGAGTCAGGGAAACAACATAGTTTCCCATTCCATGGGCACAAAATCCCCAGTGTCTACCAGAGACTGAACCCAGAGGAAGAGCTTGCAAAATGTTTTTAGAGCTAGTGAGCATGTTGTATGCCTGAACATTTGCGGGCCACCACAGAAGAGCAGGTAGACAGGATGCTGTCTCTGAGCTGGAAGGACAGGCTGTGTCTCCTGCTGGTCAAATGTCACAGGCAGTCTGAGGAGTGCTAGAGTGGAGATTTGTGTGCAGAGATACTGAGGCATTGAGAAGGAACTGTGGAACTGGGGGGAGGGGCTTGGCTGGGAGGTCTGGCACAGAAGGTGATGGAGGGTGAGTGGGCACAATGGCTGTCAGAGCACGCAGCAGCATTTGCTAAGGCACAACATGAGTTAGGAGAGAATATGCTTTTTAGAGCCAGGGTGAGAGCTGGGACCTATACAAAGCCAGGCAGAGTGATTGGAAAAAGTGTAATAGAGGTTCTGGATTGGTTCAGAGATGCTGGGGAGCAAGGAGTTCAGGCAGGGGCACTTTGTAGGGTGGCCTGGATTGGCAGTGGATACAAGCCCGTGATATGGGATCCCCCCAAGTATCAGTGGGAACTGTGGGGTCATGGGTGTTGGGTGTCTAGGCCCAGTCCTTCTGGCCCAGGAATGCCCCCAGAGCCTGCTGGATGCCCTCATTATGCCCCTCACGTGGTGAGGAGAGACATGAGTAGCAATGCAGCTGCCTCCTGCTGATGTGCTGAGTGCCAGGCAAACCACATGAGATCCCATCTCATGCATAATGTGCATCCGAGAACAAAATTAGACTGAGAAGTAAATGGAGCCTAAAATTTCCAAAGCATTTTTCATCAAGAAGCCACTTGACTGCATGTTCTAATTCTTGGCATCCTCCTGCCCAGTGAGGTTCATTTTGGTGGAGAAGGTTAGAGTAGGATGGGCTTGGGGTGGGAGGGGACTGGAACGTGGAGGTGGAGGAGTGGAGAGACCCAGTTTGTCTGTGGATTGTCTCCATATGGTTCCTTCTTCCTCGTGATGTGGTTTTGGTCTCAAACAACCCTAGGGAGAAGGCCCTATCCTCCCCATTTTGGAGAAAAGGAAACTGAGGGATAAAAATTAAGTAATCTGCCTGAAGTCATGTACACAGTCTACAGACTGCTTGGGTGGAGTACTGCGTGTTCGGCTTTAAAGCTCAAGCCAGTGCCACCTTGGCTTGCATGATTCAGTGTTTCCCTTTTTCTTTTTCACAAGAAGGATCTGCCTTCTCCCTCCTTCCTCCTTCTCTACTTCCAAAGCTCAGGAGGCCTATTAGGCAAGATGAAAGAACACTAGTAAGCAGAGCGATAGTCCCATTTGGTTGATATGTAAAGTGAGGTTCAATGAAGTATGGTTATTTGCTGGTAGCACAGAGGGAGAAATTCAGTGGTGAATTGTGTGACATCTGGTTCCTGTTTCCTCCCACCTGGTCCTGTCCACTGGGTTCAAGAAGGTACCAGACATCATGTCGGCTTCACACCAGGACGCTGACATACTTAGATCTGCTCAAAAAGTGAGCGTACTGTTTTGCTGCATCAAGGAGTTGCTGCTCTGGACCACTGGAAGGAAAAGACTGAGAGCCCACTTCTTGAGCATGATGGTGTTCTGTGAAGAAAGGGAAGAGGCAGGAAAGGAGTAAAGAAGGATAATTGGATGAGGCTGAACAGTAGCTTAGGACCTAAGCCTGGCTGTGCACAGATCCCTGGACAGGATGCTGCCCCAGTGGCTGGTTTCGACCTGCAGAGCTAGAAAAGCAAATTGCCAAGAAAACTTTTGTTTGGATAGAAACTTCCTAGAAGGTTTATATACATTAATTGGAAGTAATGTTCACTGGTTGAGAATGTGGGGTTCAGCGGAAACTCTGAACCCCCTGGACTGAGCTTTGACATCCATTGGCCTGTGGTGGATCCTGATTCTGTGGTTCTCACACCTCTGCAAAGGTAGCTGATAAGCCCAGCCTAGTGCTCCTTTCTTACACCCCAGTCACTGCCCCACCAAGCTTCTCCCCATGCCTATGCCTGTGCCTGTGCCTGTGCCTGTGCCTGTGCCTGTGCCTGGGTGTGTGTCTGGGCCTGTGCCTGTGCCTGGGCCTGGGCCTGAGCCTGGGCCTGCACCAAGGAAGCTCAGACTCATACATAAGAGCATCTTCCCATCAGGCCTTAACCCCTGGAGCAATGGAAGGTAGCCAGTCAGATCTCTGCACATCTACCTCCTCTTGCTCCGCCAACACCTTCTCTGGTACCTCTTGAAGGAACCCTGCCACTGGGGGCACGGCCTGGTACCTCCTCCTCCAGGAAGGCTGCAGTCCAACTGCAGGAACAGAACCTCAGGTCTTCTTTTTGCTGCATGTTAGGATGAAGACCTTAGGGAGAGGCTTTTGATTCTTTGAACAAAAAACTTTCCCCATTGTGGGTACCAAGAGTTTGAGGAACCAGAAAATTGATCCCAGGCCAACCTGACTCCTACACTTGACCCCTTATGATGTTTCCTGTTCAAAAGGCCATCAACCCTGTACTGTATGAAAAGTTTTCACTTCTCTGATCCCATGTGGGAGTCCTGATGGCCCATGAAGGAGGAATGGGAGTGCTGACTGGGTGTCTTTTACAAGAGAAAGTGAGAACCACAACCATAAGCGGCTTGAAATCAAGAGCCTGAGCTATACTTGGGCTCTCAGAAGCAGCCAGTAATTCTATACAATAGTTGTGCCCTAGTACCTGACCCTTCTTCTCTGAGAAAGGAGTGTTAAGAGCAGTGGGCTGCCGCTTTGGCATCCTGCAGCACCAGCCCAGTAGTGAGATGTAATATATGTTTTCTGCAGCACATTAGTTTGCTGTGCACCCTGGGAAGTACCTACTTGGGGTGGGCTTGGTTTTCCCTGGCAAGCAGCAAACCTGCCCCAGCCCTCCTCTCCCATGGGGGCCTCCCTGACAGTTGGTTACTAATATTGGCTTCATTATTTGATTTGGGGAAACAATCAGGGATGGGAGCCAGTGTTGCACAAAACCAGCTTTGTCTCTCTGGCCTTCCTTGGATCCTGGCCTGACTCTGTGACTCTGTGACACACAAATTTGGCCAGAGGACCAGAAGTTAGAATGGGAACACCCTGAGTCCCTTTACAAATGATGAGAATCCTATTAGAGGCTTAGACATTTACCTATTGACATTTTTCTTAGAATGGATGAGCTGTCACTTCTCATACCTTTGTGGCATTTTCTAATCTCCCCTCAGGTGTGTGGCCTTGAAAGAAAATGTTCAGCGAGGGGAGAAGAGGGCATGCCTCTAGCACAATAAGAAAGTAGAAGGCTTTCTGATTTCCAGGTCCCAGCTGGCTGTGCCTCAGCAGTCTTTGGACTTGGTGCTGCATCCCTGGAACTTCTTCCTTGAAAGGTCCTCTCATCACACTAGGCACATCCTGAATTCGAGCCTGCAAGGAGTCTTGATCAGGCAAACCTGGTGGTGAGGAGCACCAGCTAATGGCATTTCTAATCCTGCCCCTATTGGGTCATGTTCTGCCTATGCAACCTTGGGTATATTTTTAAACCTCTCTCATTTTAGCTGCCTACTTTGTAGCTTGGAAGTAAAAGGAGACCTAGCTAACATTTGGGAGCATTTGCATGGGCCACTCACCCTTTTAAGTGCTTCAGTGCAGCTATGTCTTAAGGCCTTTTTGACAGTGCAAGGAGGTGCGGCTGTTGGTACCATTTTATAGGTGAGAGAGCTGAGGTTTGCCCAGGTTTACAAGATGGTTAATGATTTTAATCTATGCAGCCAGGTGCTGGATTTTGTCCTCTTAATCCCTAGGCTCTGCCTCCCAATAACAGTACTAATAATGCCTGGTGACTAAAAGTTGGACAGGACATCTGGCAACAGGAAGGAACCAAGCAGCGCCACTGCTGCTGTCCATCCTCGGGTGCACTCCCAGTGGCATAGCACTCCTTACTTCTGATCTCCTCAGCTTTCACTGACCCATCTTCATAGGATCCGCGCAGGTCCTGCAGCTGGGAGAAGTGGTGCACAAGCCAAGGGACGCAGGAGGGAGTGCTGAGAGCTGAGGGGGAGAGCAGTAAGGGAGGGTCCCATGAGAGCCATCCAGGTGTGCTGGTAGCATTGTCTCAGTCTTCTTATTACCCCACCAGCAAGGACCTGTCACCCCTACCCTCTTAGACAGCTGAGGAGAGGAAGGCAGTCACTTGACAAGGTCAAGCAACTGGTAAGTGCCAGAGTTTGAGCCTTGGGAAGCAGACTCTACAGCCCTTGCATTTAGCTGAGTGTGGGCTTTGTCATGTAAGCAGCGGAGAGCCTTGGAAGGCTTCTGACAGCAGCCTGATGTGAATAGCACTTTCAAGATGTGTCTGACTGTGCTTTTGGACTGGACTAAGGGTGACTGCAGACCTAGGAAATCGCAGTTGACAAGTGGCTTTACAGAGTATACTCGCTGAGCTAGCCCAAGTGCTAGGAGCCTCATTAAATTAATGCTACCCACCAGCCTATGAGGAAGATAGGGCTCTGTGCATTTTATAAATGTGAACACTGAGACACAGAGAGGCCAAACAACTTGTTCAAAAATCACACAGCTAGCAAATATGCAGCCAGGATCTTAATAGAGGTGGACAGCCCTGGGGCCCATGTTCCTGTTATGCCACATTGTCTCCTTTTTTTTTACAAAGATGTAATGTCCCCAAATCCAGGCTACATCACAAGTACTGTATGCTTTCTCTGTACTTGTTTATTCATTCAACTGTTTTTCATTTAGCATCCACTGATTTCATGTAGAATATTTCCCTCAGGAGGTGAACTTCCCCAGCCATTAGATTGGAGAAGCCTGTTTTGTGTTGGCAGCCTCTATCCAGGATGAACAAGAATGCTAAGAAAACATGTGGAACTGCTGTCTGCCCTGGGTATGGAGCACTGACTGGGTGACACACAATTTTCAGACCACACCTGGACTCTGATTCTGAACCATCACATGGCAAAGTTGTTTGATGTTCTCCAGCCAATTGGGAGATGGCATAGTGCAGGCTCAGTGACCAGGAGTAGGGTGGAGATGGGTCATGGCCAGCAGTCTCAGTGTCTCCTGGGGACCACTGGACTGAAAAGGATGATTGGGATTTTCTAATTATAATTACATGGTTTGAGCAGAAACGAGTTGTTATACCAACTTCTTGGATAAGAGTTGTACATAATTATGGTAGAGGACCATGTGTCACTTTCTCTGATACAGAACGAAGCCTTTAGAGATCTGTGCTGCCATCACATGTCCAGACTAATGGACTTCCCTGAGTCTGTTTGTGTTGTTTTCTATCTCTGTCCTTGTGTCTCATACTTTTCTTAATGTCAGCTTGTCTGGCTTTTAGAACTTTTTCCTGGACTTTGCTTTTTTTTTTTTTTTTTTTTTAATGAAGTAGAGGTCTGGGAATCTAAGCTACTGAGCTTATGTGCAAACCATGTGCAAATGAAGATCAGGCTTGCCAGTGTTGGTGCCAGAGGAGACTCTGGTACGCACTTTATGTCTACTTTTGGCTCTCTGTAGCCAGACCGAGATGGATGCATGGTGCATTTCAGACAGGCAGAGCAGGCCTCTGCTCAGGCTTAGGTGCTAGCCTAGCAGAAGCCTGGTGGGACCTTGATCTTTGAATATGCAGCTTGGCCATGGGGCTCCTGGTGTCATGACTCTGTCCTGGAAAACAAAGTGACAGCCCTGACCAAAGATCAAGGGACAGGAAATAACCTCACTCCCCCAGCATCTTGGATTCATATCATCTCCTCTTTTTGAGTATGAGTGAACCCTTAAGGCACAGATTCTTCTTGGTTCATAAGAAGTTAATTTAAAATCATAATGTTAATTTTGAATAGAAGGTAATGCATACATGTGGTTAAATATTCAAACTGTACAGAAAAAAATATGAAATGAAACATAAATATCCTTTCCCTAGCCTCAGGACTCTAAGGATCCCAGGTTCTCCTCAGGATGAATAATGTCTTGCATGCACCTCAGGGACATTTTAGTGATCTTTTAGCTCATAAATTTTAACCATATTTTTACTAGTGCACATAGGATCACACTATGCACAATATTCTTCAGCACATTGTTTATTTGTTTAGTAAAATATGCAGTCTCCATGTTCAAATCTACCTCGTTGCTTTTCAACACAATGTAATAATTTTCCACTGTAGGGATGTATCATAATTTACTTTTTCTATCCATTACAACCAGCAGCTGGATTGCTTAAGACATCCCACTGAATATAAATCTTGGTGTACTTTCCTGTGTATTAGCAAAAATAGAGTATTAAAAGTAGAATTGCTGGTCAAAAGGTAGGTGCATTTTGTATTTCATGATTCACCTATTGAAACGGAGTATATGGTCTGTGGGAGAGGCTGCAGTACAGGCTGTGAAGTCAGAATTTCTGTACACATCCAGCTCTACCTCTTACGAGCTGGGTACACTGTCTGTAAATGGGGCATTGTGAAGATATGTATCTTCGAGAGGTTGTGATACTTAAATAAGATGCACTTTGAACAGTTAATTATGTAAATGGCAGTTCCTGTTGAGATTATCATTACCATTATCTATCTCTGGGTCCTCTGAAGCACTCACCATGGTGCTTAGAGCCTAGATGTCAGATAATACCAGAATGAGTGTAAGAATGAGTGAAGACAGGAGCTAGCCATGGTGCCCTGGCAGTTCTCCTGCTGTAAATACTGCCTTCCTCCTGTTCCTGGTCAAGCACCTTCCTGGTAGGAAGGCGTAGAGCCATCAGCACAGTGCAGCTGCCTTGCGGCCTTGATAATTTAACCCTGCTTTTGTCTGTTTTTGTGTGGGTGTGGGTGTGTTGAATCAGCAGTCACCAGTTCTTGGAAGATCATGCAACAAATGTCCATGAAAATATGGACTGAGGCCCCCAGTATCTGCTCTAAAATGCCAGGCAGGTGAAATACAAGCATGTTCTGTATACTGAGATGGGACTGGATTGTGATAGGTCTCTGTGACTGTGAGGAAATAAGATGAGGTCTCTTTAAAGAAGGGAGGAAAGGGTAGATGATGGTATAATAGACTAAGCTCTCAGATTTGTCTTCCTGACTCTACAAATCCAGATTAGATCTTTAGCCATGCCAAATAGAGACACAAGTGGTTCAAGGTAGGAATTGAGTAATTTGAGCAAAATAAATTTAGAGTTCTTGTTTCTAACTCAGTGACCTCACCCAGGCTAAAGGCTGGTCAACCTGTTGTGAAGAGCCTGCCAGAACTGTGGTGAGGACTGGAAGGCGTGCATCTGCAGGTAGCCTGTCCACTCTCTGCAGCAGAGGTAGGTGGCTGTTACAGCTGGCACTGGTGGGAGTCCAGGGTGGCGCAAACTAGTCACTTCAAAGTCAGGGAGAAAGAAATAGAAGGAAGAGACAGGGCCCCCAGACCTCTTTAAGGGCACAACCCAGGGTCCTAAGGCTGTCCTACTGCTGCCCACTTATTCACAGGGACACTTATCCAAACCCTAGCATAACCCTGCATAAATATAAAATGGTCAGTCTATAAAATTAGATGTAATTTCATTTGTTAGTGAGGAAATCTATAAAAAGACAAAACAGCTTCTAAGAGTATTTGATAAAGTTTTTTTTTTAACTTGTGATATATTGGGAAAAGTTGATTCAAAATATTAGAATAAGATTATGAGACTAGAAACAATATTGCTTAACAATATTGCTGATCTGAAGAAATTGCAGCCCAAACTTCTGGAGTTCTTTTTCAAACCTAATAGGAATCTACACATGAACCTGTAGCTCCCCAGCTTCTGAGCTCTAGTTAAATAGCAAGGAGCATGCCCAGCACAGGTCTGCACTGAGCACTGCCCCACGGTGTTCTAGGCCTCTACTTCTTGTTTAAATTGTGCTTCTTATCTTGCAAAAGGTTTGGTGGGGTTCTATCATGGTGAGAAGTGGTCCCTTGGGGAGGTGGCATGCAGAAGCAGAAGTGTTTGAAGTTCTGAGGAAACCTATGAACCAAGACAGAAGAGGGTGCATTGCCTTTGGAGCCTCGCTGAGTCCAGAGTGGACCATGGGCAAGACAGGGACAGAGAGCCTGGGAAGGATGACTTGGAGTAGTGCCCATAAGGAGGGAATGAAGAGAGACAAGGAGTGTGTGGGGGGGGGCACTGACAGAGCACAACGGAGGTGGAACTGCCACCCACAAGATGAAAAAGAGGGCAGAAAGTTTAGGTTGGCCCCCTGGGAGCTGGCTATGTCCCTGCCTGTTTCCCAGAGCCACCTCCCTGCTCACTGACTCCCTGCAGTGTCATTCCACCCTGCAGGCTGCTCACCTGCTTGGGAGGTACAAGGGCACCAAGAAGAGCTCAGATCCTCAGCCAGACCTGGCAGTGGTGGAAGGAGATGCTGCCAGCAGGGTGGTTCAAATTGGATTTGAAAGCTTTGAAAATAAATAATAGTGGGAACTGGGTAGTCTGGAGGCTAATTTGGGGAATTCAAACATTTGGCTTTTAATGTATTTTTTTAAAAAAATGGATGAATTACTCACATTCACATAGTTGAGATTCTCATATATCAGAGAACTAAATGAAAACCTGATTTCATCTTTTAAAAGCTAGCCAGAGCTGAGAAGGGCCTGCTCTCCTAGGGCAGGCACCAGGCCCCTGCTCACATAGGTCCCTGTTTAGCAGATGGCCTGTGGCAGTGGCCTGCAGACCAGCAGCCCTGCCTACTTTAAGATGCTCCTTTCATGAAGCCATGGAAAGAGGATGTTTCCTTAGCCTCCTGTCCCCAGGGTTCAGTGCAGGTGCTCTCAGGAATCAGATGCTGCATACAGGAGTTCAAGGCATGGCAGGTTCTTCAGATCCACTGAGTAGCCAGCAGCAGCCCCCTCTCCATCAGCAAGGAGAGGAAGATGATGCTGCTGTGCTAAGAACTGGAAACAATCTCTAGAGACTACCTGTCCCACTGCTTGATTGTTCAGGTGGGAATATCAGGGCCCAGAAAGGAGGCAGTGTTTGTGCAAGGTTGAACAGCAAGTCACTGCTGCCTGTGATATTCAGGCTTCCTGGGTGTTGAGTCCCCAGCAGATCTGATCCCTGGATTGTGAAGGACTTTTGTCTTTCCCAGCCAGCTCCTCCATGTTCCCACATGATGTGGGCCTTGTGCACAGAGGCTTCAGTCCTCTGAGCAAAACCTCCCACCCAGGGCTGTCAAGGCCAGAGCCCTGTCCAGCCATCAAAACATGGCCACCTTCCTACTGCCACCGCCACAACAGCTCATTCACAGTAATTAATGGCCTCTCAAGTGGGTGATTTCTCCTCCCTCTCACTCACCACACAGTCAGGTAGGCAAGGGGAATGTGGTTGGTGCCTCTGGTAATCAAAATGAAGGGTTTTTGTACTGTCCGGATAATGAATTCTGCAAGGGTTTGAAGTGAGGGGCTAAGGGGTCTCCATGTCATGTGTCAGAGTGACAACCTCGAGGGGTTAATTACTGCCATTTTGTTTCCAAGCTGGTAACAAAGTGAGATAAGTTCATTATGAGCTAAATTTGAAGTTAATTTGATACACACACACACACACACACACACACACACACACACACACGCCCCATTAGTGCACATGCAGCCAGCTTACCTAGAAATGGGGTGCATGGAAGACAAAAAGTTGCATCTAGGAAAGAATTGATAAATCAGGCCCAGTTGTAATTGGAGTTCATGAAAAGGTATTTTCTGAGATGTTGGTGAGGGAGAACCATAATTCCGTCAAATGAGCAGAATCAACACCACTTGATTAATGTCATCTTGGCAGATGTTTCCTAAGCACTTGTTATGTCTTGGGCCAAGAGAAGAGAGGGAGGGATGGGAGTAGATGTTCATGTCACGGAACATCCAGCAACAGGAGTGGACAAATGACCCATGTGTTGGAGGAATGTGGCAGACCTGGTGCCGGAATTCCTGGGTTTGGATGTGGCTCCATTTCTTACCAACTGTGGTAACATGGGCAGATGTTTAATCTGTGTAGATTTTAGTCATCACATCTATAAAATGGGGATAATAATAGAACTTGTTTTATAGAGCTGTTGAGGTTAAGTCAGTATCTACAAAGCACAATAAATAGTATTTGGAATCCAGCTCTGTGTTTGAGCCATGAGGCATCCATTAAGTGTTACAAAACTGTTAGCCATCATTCTTATTATCATTCCCTCTTCTGTCAGATGGGCATAATACCAACAGACACCTAGTGATTCTATTCATCTTTTGAACTCCCCAAATGCATATATCTCCAGGGGTCAATAGGCTGTTTTTGCCTCTTTCTTACTGTTGTTCTTCCAAAGCTTTCAGTGAGTCCTTAACAGAACCTGACCTTGGACATCACTGAGGGCTCTGACCTGTTATCATGTGGACAATGGAAATCTACTGTAGAGGTCTAGGGAGGTCAGTGTTTAGCTCCCAGGTTCACTTGCCCAGACTTTGGCCTCCTGATGTATAGCTGCCTAGTATTCCATGGTGCACATTGTTGGCAAATTCCCTGTGTTTGACATGTAGATATTTGCTGATATTTTATGGTTTTAGATAGTGCTGCTGCAGTGAAAAACCTTGTGTATTTATATTTGATATTGTTGAAGATGTATGCATCTTAAGATGTAAGTCTGTAGAAGCAGGATTGCTTATTCAAGGGGTAAATGCATGTATTTTTTCAATGCTGCCAAATTCCCCATGTTAATTTGCAATTCCAGTATATAATGAAATTAAATTTCTTTTCAAATAATTTAAGGATATATAATTTAAGCATATCATGAATATGAAGGGGGGTGAAGGAGACAGGCAGAGAGAGAGAGACAGAGAGAGAGAGAGAGAGAGAGAGAGAACCAAAGTATATATACACTTTAGGGAAGAAAAAACTTGTATACATATTTTAACTCTAAATTTATTGAGATATCATCAGATTAATAAATTACCTTTGGCCTCTGCAATTACACCTTAATGCTCAAAGTGGAGGCCGTTAGCTTCCAGGCATTTATTAGTATGGTGAGTTGCTGCTTGGGTACCTTGGTCACTGAGATTGCTGCACTCGCTTTTCCAGCTTCTTCCCTAGGGTCTGGCAGAGCAGTGGAGTTCCGTGATGTTCGACATCCTCCAGGGTTCCCCATATGAGGGTTGTTCCATCTGTTGAAAAAACATTCTATTTTCCTTTTCCTGGAGTGTGTATGCTTTGTTGGTGGAGTCTATATATGGAAAGAGTAAGGGTTTATATTCATGTACTTTGCCCATTTTTCTGCAACATTATTTTTGGTCTTTCCCTTCAATTTTTGTAAGTTCATGATACATGGGAATAATGATCCTTTATCTATGGTATATGCCTCAAGTAATTTCTCCCAATTTATTGTTCACCATCTGTCATTTGACTTGTGTATTATTTTTATCAGCTAAACTTTTTTTTTTGAATTTAAAAGGAAAAAGAGAATAAAACAAAAGAAAACAAAGTGGTGTAAGGGTACAAGTAATACAGAAAGAACTACAAAATAAACAGTCATAAATCACAGGTTAATAGATTACACATTATAAGTGGACATTCAAACACCTGAACGGTTTTGTTACATGTCAACTGCTTTTTATAGCATCCTTTTCCCCATAAAAATAAATCTATGCAGCTTAAAAACGTATTTAACATTATATCATTCCAGTGTGATTGGTGTCAGATTACTATTTCTTTTTCAAGATGATGGTGATAATAGATGGCAATTTTTCAAATAGTAGAATTACTGGAATATAATTCATGTGCCATAAAATTCATCCTTTTCAAGTGTACATACAATTCAGTAGTTTTTAGTATGACAAATTTGTACAGCTGCTGCCAGTCACTTTGGGATACTTCCTAACACAGCTCAAAGGGAGCCACATCCACTATCAGCCCCTTTTCCTACTGTCTGGTACCCCAATTCTCTGATGACCACGAATCTACTTTTTGTCTGAAGACTTGCCTATTCTGGATGTTTTACATGAATAGATTCATACTTTTGTTGCTATGTGTGATTGGCTTTTTTCACTCAGCATAATCATTTCAAGTTTATTCATGTTGTAGCATGTGTTAATATTTTATACCTTGATATTGGCAAATATTCTGTATTCTTTATCCACTAGTAAGATGATGGGAATTTCAGCAGTGTCCACTTCTTGGCTGTTATAAACAAAGCTGCTATGAACATTCGAGTATCAGAGTTTGTGTGGACATTTGGTCTCATTCTCTTGGGATACACATAGGAATAAAAATGCTGGGTCGTATGATAACTCTACATTTCATCTTTTGACAGCTACTGTTCTTTTCCAGAGTGGCTGCACCATTTTGTATTCCTACTGGCAATGTGTTAGGGTCCTGATTTTCTCATCTTTGCAAAGATTTTTCTAATCTAGCTTCTTTATTATAATCATTGTAGTGAGTGTGAAGTGATGTTTCATTGTGGTTTTGACTTGTATTTCCCTATTGACTGATGACATTGAATATCTTTTCATGTGCTCGCTGACCATTTCATTTATTCTTCCAATCCTTTGCTCATTTTAACTTGGTTTGTTAGCCTTTTTATTATAAGCTATAGGAGAACCTTATATATTCTAGGTACAAGTGCTTTATCAGATGCACAATTTGTAAATGTTTTCTCCTGTTTTGTGGGTCATCATTTTACTTTTCTAAGTGCCCTTTGAAGCACAAAAGGCTTTCCATGAGTTCGATTCCTTTTTCTTTGTTGTTGTCATACCTAAGAAACCAATGCCTAACCCAAAATCATGAATATTCATGCCTTATTTTCCTTCTAATAATTTTATAGTTTTAGGGCTTACATTTAAGTCTTTGATCCATTTTTCTTTAATTTTTACAAGAGTGTGCACTGGAGTTTGCAGCATCATAGAAAGTTTTTCTATCAGGATTATGCTAATTTGGTGAAATGGATTAGGAAGAGTTTCCTGGACTTATATATCCTAGGAAAGTTTAATAACAGGAGTATATGTCCTTTAAAAGATTTAAAAGATTTGCCCCAAACAAAAACAATAAAAAAACTTAGCCAAGAAGCTAAGTGCATGAGACACTTGTTATTTAAAAGGCATTTTATTCACTTTCTTCCAAGGTTATTGGGCTGTTATTTTTGTGTTTTGAGACAAAGTCTCATCAGATAGTCCAGGCTGAGCTTGAACTTGCTTTATAGCCCAGGCTGTCTTCCACTCTGTGGCAATCCTCCTGCATCAGCACCCCGGAGTGCTGGAATTCCAGGCATGTGCCACCATGCCCAGCTCTGAGCTTATTTTATTACTTGTTCTTGAGTTGATTTTGATAACATAGTTTCCAGATAAAGTACTGTGGAGTATATGTTCTCTTTTTTATATTGTCTCATCTGTATTTCTGGTTTGTATCTTCTCATTTGGGCCTCTTTTACAAATTTTGATCTATGTTTATTGGTCTTTTCAAATAACGATTCTTGATTGTATTTATTCTGTCTGCTTTTCTGTTTACCCAATTCCTTATTTTTTGCTTTTTCTTTATCAAGTCCTTCCTCTTTCCTTCCCTTTCCTGGATTCATTTTATTGCTTTTTTATCTAGCTTTCTAAGTCAAGTGCTTTGGTGAGGCTCTAAGTTTCTGAACCTTTGCTTGAGGGATCAAGGTTTTAAGGTCTGTGTTACAATAGAGGAAACTGTTGACCAAACACCCTGCTACCAAAACCAAAGGACAGCCCTTGCTAAAGAAGAACCCATTGCCAAGGAGCAGGAGAACTGTATGCCAGGCCCAGCCTGGCCTCAGCTCAGCTCAGCCCTCAGGGGCAAGCTGCACTGCCCTCCCAGGCCATCTTCTCCTGGGTGCCTGGGAAGCACGTGACCTTTGCATGGGCAGCTCCCTCCATGTTCCACCAGGCAGGCCTGTGTCTCCCTCTTTGATGCCTGTACCCCAACTCCCTTACCCATAAAATCTTGCAGTTGAGTTTTATTCTGCAAGATGGAGCCAACAAGTAATAGTGCCACTCTCCCTGCTGACAGGCAGTGAAGCATCTGGACCTGCAGCCAGAGCAGAGACAGTTCCACAAGCAAGGCAGTAGAGTGCAGGGTCAAGGAACATGGCTTGGATGTTGGATGACTCCTCTTTGCATCTCTGTCGGGCAGTGTGCAGCCTGAACAAGTCTTATTTTGTTGTAAAGAGAAAATAGTAACAGCACCTCAGAACAGGATTGTTGAGGTTTGAGGGATTTAACCATTGAAAACACCCGGGGGGGGGGATTTAGCTCAGAGGCATAGTCACCTGCCTTGTAAGCAGGCGGTGGTGAGTTGGATCCCTGTTACAGGTAAAAATGAAAAAGAAAAAAAGAAAAAACTCAGGACAGGGTCTGGTGTTTTATGATTCCTGTGTAAATGTTCCTAATTTGCAGTTGTTGTTGTTGTTGTTGTCCTCATCAGCAATGTCATGTGCAGCCTGGGGCTGGGGCCAGGTGGGAGATGCTCCACTGGTTGGTGAAGGAGCAGCTCATCAAAGCAGCCCTGCCACTGGCTGTCCTTCAACCTGTCCACAGTCTGGCCACTGAGACCTCAGGTCTTAGTGCTTAGACTGTGATCAGGCTGCTTCCTCATATACCATTAGGATCCCTGACTTTCTCCCTTCAGCTGCTCTGATGGAGGCTGTGAACATGAGTACCCTACCACCACCACTATAGTGCTCTGAAGTCAGAGGAGGGTCTGGCTGATGTTAGGAAATTTGAACAGAGAGGCAACCTCTCTGCCCTGTCTCTGTGGGAACTGAGTCCATTGCTCCCTTGTTTTATGTTAGGAATCAGTTTTTCCATCTGCAAAATGGAAACAGGGCTTGGGGCCAGAAAGCTCTCCTCTCCCACTTTTTGCCCTGATCCCTCAGCATGGCTGAAGGGGAGAGTTATGGGCTCCTAAAAGCTCCACCTTCTCTAACAGGACCACTTCTCCATTCACTTAGCAAACCTTTTAGGCTTACTGTATTCTGGCCTGATCCCTAGAGATAAAGTGGTGCTACCAGTGGCTGTGGGTGTTGGGTTGGCAGAACATAAAAAGGGAGGCCGAGGAGGACTAGTTACAATAAGCTTCTTTAACGCACCTTGTGAGCAGAGTCAGTTCTGCTGACTTGATTTTCCTATTTCAACGATGCTCTCGTGAAAAGTCAGAACAGCTGTAGTGCATGCTGGTCATGGGGAAGAACTGAGGGCTCCCAGACCTGCATCCTGGGGCATTTGCTCCCCTGTAAATGCCTCAGGTGGGGGCATGAGTCAGAGCACCTTGTCCAAAGCTGGGGAGGTGGTGAGCAGGAAGGAGGCTCCTTCTGCTCCTTCGCTAAACAAAGGACAGCTCTGGGACCAGGTAGGAAGATGTCAGTGAGGGGCCAGGGCTGAGGCAGAGGATTGAGGCAGGGATGCCCCTCCCTTCTGCTGGCTGTACAAAGGGCAAGGGGGCAGTTTGGTCTTTTGAAGGCAGTGCTATCAGAAGCTTCTTGGTGGCTGCGGAGCTGTCCAAGTTGTGCTGGAGTAGAGTGCCCTGGTGTTTTCCAGGAGCTTTGCAGTTCCACCTTCCTGGTTTCAGAGCAGAGCCTTGGCTTGCTTCTGGGTATGTGGAGCTGGCAGGGCTGGCAGTGTATGTGTGAGCGTGGGCTTGCACAAGCAGTGGGGCAGAGCCACATTGGCACTTAGCATCTGCACATGACAAGTGGCTGGCTGCAGATACTCACCCTATGATTTGTTGCTTTGATTTCTTAGGCTGAAACTTGGCAAGCATGACCCTCCCTGGATACCCTCCACGGGACACCTTACCCCCTCTATACAGGGCAGCTACTCAGCACCTTACCTGACAGGGATGGTGCCTGTTGAATCTGCACTATCTGCTCTCCTCAGCAGGCAGTGGATGGAGTTCTATGTGGGGGAATCCTGCCAACAGCCCAGTGACCCCTCGGGTTCTCAGAAGCAGGCCTGAGTGAGTCAAGGGGAGATCTGCTCAGCTTCTTCCCTGCAGCTGAGTGTGCAGTGAGTGACATTTTGAATTTCAACAGAAAACTTCTTTGAAGCTGGGGCCAGCAAAGTTGGAGCAGAGGAGAACGTGGCCACTCAAAAATTTAGCCAAGTACTTCAAAAAGGAGCCAAGTAATTCATCCTAGGCCAATAGGAAGCATGACTTGAGGAATTCCCAGAAATAGAAAATTCCCTCTTTCCCTGCAAAAGTGAAAAATACTGCTTTGGGAAGAGAGCCCCAGGCAATCCAGCTTAGTAATGCCTACTAGGAAAGTCTTTCCTGAAGCTCAGCCTTCTGGTTACTCGCAGACCTCTGCAACCATAATGCAAGGAGTGCCCCCTACTGTTTGAGCTGGCAGCAGACCTTAGCATCATCTGAATGCAAGAGTTAGGAGGCTTCCCATCTTTCAGATGGCCCAGGATGCCAGGCAGTGTGTCCTGAGAGGCAGAGTGAAGTAGAGAGGCTGAAGCTAAAATCACAGTGGAGATGTCAGGAAGTTGGCGATGCGAGAAATCTAAATGTCAGCTAGGGAAAGCAGCATACTGAATTTGGGAAAAGCAGAAAGCAAGCATTCTATTATCTGGAACAAGACAACACAGTGCTGAAAATCCTGTAAGCAAAAACAGGGAAAAGAAAGGAAGGACATCCAAACTGCAAATGAGCAAGTCAGATTGTGACTGTGCATGGCATGGTCTTGTATATAGAAAACATGATTGGAGTAGAAACACCTAGAACAAATAAATTTGGCAACTTTGACTTTAGCCACAAAAGTTGAAATATGAAAACTAGTAGCCATTCTATATGCCACTAGCAAATTATCTGAAATAGAAATCAAGATAGTAATCTCATTTACAACAGCTACAAAATATAACTAGGAATAATTTTCATGAAAGAGGATATCTGTAATAAAATTTTTTGATGGAAAGTTGAACCTGCAAGTTCATTGTGAACTCAAAATAATGAAGAAATGGAAATAACCTGTATCCATCAGCTGATAGATGGTTCAGGCAGCACAGGAACACAGTGGAATATTATTTAGTCATAAAAAGAATGGTATGTTACTGTTTGTGATATCATGCATGGAAACAGAGAACATTAGTTTAAGTGAAATAAGGCAGACGGAAAGATAGCTGCTTCATGATCTTATTCCTCTGTTGCCTGTGAAAAAGTTTATGTTGAACTTGTGAACAGAGTACTGGTTACCAGGTATGGGCAACTAGGAAGGAGAACGGGTGAAGGTTGACCAGTGGGTCCTCAGTAGACAATAATTTTATTTACATAATTAGTTTTTGTACACTCCTACACAATAGTGATTATAGAGTATGTACTGCGTACTTCAAAAAGCTTCAAGAGAGGGTTTTAAATGCTTTTAGCATAAGAAGTGAGTGAGGGGGTATATTTATTTTGATTTCAGTATTATGCAGTTTATACACTTGTCAAACATCACATGGTTTCCCATTAATAGGTACAAGTTTTGTTTTTATCTATCAGTTCGAAAGTAAGTTTACTGGGCTGCCGATGTAGCTCAGTGGTACAGCGCCTGCCTGGCAAGCATGAGGTCTTGAGTTTGATTTCTGGTACCAGAACAAAACAACAACAAAGAAAATAAATCTACTGAAAGATGCCTCCAAATTAAAAAGGCATTAACTGTGCTTAGGTTTCTCCATGTCTTAGATGTCACTGACCATGTCTCACATGTGCCTCCTTATCTCCCAGACCACTGCTGATTGTGAGGACAGTTATCTCACCTGTATTTTACCTCCAATTCCTCTGTAGTTTGAGTGCCTATAAACAAAAGTCTGGAAGAATCTGAAGTGGTAGGCAAGTCGGTCTGAGGGAGTACAAGGCCCAGTCATCCTTTCTCATTAACCGTGCTATTTTTACCTATTGAGGCTTGGCTGTGGCAATGGTGGATGGTGGCCTGGATGGCATGTCCAGAGGTGTCTGATGTGTCCAGAGCCATGCTCTCTTATTGAAAGTACTCAGGGCTTTGTCAGGCCTGGGAGGGTGGGGAGTGGGGTGTGCACAGAGAAAGTTTCCATTGAGTTGGAATTCTGTGTCAGAGCCCGGGGAGCCTGAGGGTTTCTTGCCAGTGGGTAAGTGCGCAAAGGGCCTGGCAATAATACAGAGTGTCTTGGAAGTCAGAATGGTGCCCAAAAAAAATGTCAGTGGGAGACTGAAGAAACAGCCAGGGAGTACACTCTCCCTACCAGCATCTAAAGAAGCCTTTGATCTTAACTAAAGTAGATAATTAAATACAATCAGCTTATTTGCCTGGCAAACCATACCTTAGCTACGTGGGATTTTCTGTGGTTATGAAAAGTAAGCCTGAATACTATCAATATATACAAAAGGTACATGAAATAAATTTGCAAGGAAACCCGTTTCTTTCCATCTGATTCACAGTTGCCATCTGTGTTTCAGGAATGTGTCATGAGGCGTAAGACTTTAAATGAATCTCACTCAGGGCAGTGATAGCTGAGAATGGGCGGCAATGGTAAGGCAGAAATGCCACCTCCTTGGGCACAGTCCCGGTAACAGACACACAGCAGTGGCAGGAGAGGTGCTGGTGTTTCAGGGAGGCTGGTGAGAGGTGGGAGAATCTCTGAGCTGAGTTTAGGGTTAAGAAGGCGGGTGTACGGTGATGGAGTGGCCAGGGGAGCAGCAGCTTTCAGGGACCTGAGCCTGGCTTGAGCTGGGTGTGTGTGGCCCTGCTGCTGCTGGTGTGGCCAGGTCTTACAGAATCATGGTGTGCACATTGCAAGAGAAACAAAGGAAATGTATTGGTTGAATTTTTCAGGTGTTTCTATTGCAAATATTTGAAAACATGTCTTTTTAAGACTTTTTGCAAATTCCAAAGTCATGTTCCTTGTAGAGGTTAAGGAAAATATACTTGTTTTTGGTACCAAAATAATTTTTTTTCCTTTAAGCAATCTATTTGCATGATAGTAGGAACCTGATTTTCAATTCAGATTTTTCTCACATGCCTTGATCATCAGAAACCTTGAATAGATTTAAGACATACTGTCCTATTTCTTAAAATAAAACAAAAAAACCGAGACAGTTCTACTCACAGCTGAATTCCACAATTCTGTTGTTTCAGCTCAGTTTAGGTAGTCTTTAAAAATACATTTCATTGCTCAAATTTCACGTTCAATGCTGTGAAACAAAGTAAAATGAGATCATTTTGTTATCTTAGCTAACAACAGTAACACCTCCAAAATCATTTTAACAAGGGATAATTGTGACAGGATATCATATCTGAAAAGTATTTTTGGTATTTATTCTTAACAGCTTCCTTTAATATCTCATTTTTTGCTGTACATGTCACAATTTTTTTTTTTTTGCTGTACATGTCACAAAATTTTGAAGCCATCTTCCAGTAAATATTAGGACCTACCTAATCAGTATATTCTAGCATGTAACAAATTCTCTGTTCTTCACCATTATGGTGAAGACTAGCTATTGATTATACTAAACTCATCTTGTATATTTAAAGATTGCATTATTATAGGGAAAAATAAAAATAACTTAATATATGATTATTATTTACTTAACAAATATTGGCATAACATTTTTACAAATAAGTATGTACCTAGTAACAGCTAGTTCCATCTAAACTATTCCATTAAATCATTCCTAGAATTTAGTACTAAAATTCAAAACTGAAATTTAGCTAAAAATGTTACTAAGACATTTATTGTAAATATAACATTTCTACAAGCTAAATTTCTTTTAAGTGGTACAAGACAGTTTCATTAAAATGCATTTAAGTGGTAAAAGATAGTTTCATCAAATTAGAACCTAGCGTGTTAGCTGCTAGGATTTTGGACATGAATAATTATAATAAAGAGATTAGTTTTTCTTAGTAGTCATTGGCATAAGAGCTTCACTGGATAATACACATCTTTTCTTTGTTTATTCATCTATTCAGCCAGTTAGTTAGTTCTGCAGAAGTTTAGACCCAGGGCCTTTGCATTAAGCTATATCCTCACCCCTTTTAAAAAAACTTTTGTCCTCTAAATTAGCAAAGTCAGGATTGGAACTTGGCTTGCTCTTGCTGCAGCTTGCCAGAGTGCTAGGATTACAGATGTGCATCATCACCTCCAGCTCATGCTTCTTCCTGTCCTCTGAACTGTACTTACACGCAACTCCTGTCCTTATTCAAACATCATTCTAAAGTAATTTAGAGTCAAAACAAAGGAAAAGTCAAATAATATAGACCAGTACACTGATAAAAGGCTGTTTGGACACTATAACAAAGGCAGAAATAAGCCTTTACTAATGCACAGAAGCACTGTTTGTGGAAGATGAAACTCAGAAAAAGGTTAAATGACCAGTGAGTGAGGCATCACTCAAAACTGTTGTCCAAAGAATGCATAAAATACTTGTGACTGATGAAGAAAAGTGGTCTATTAAAATCAGGGTTCAGAAATCAGTGTTTTAAAGTTTGGCATACAGAAGCAAAGTTTATCAGAGAGATAAAAGAAACTGCATAGTTATTTTTCTAGAAAGATAAATGAAAGATCAAGTGACCAGCACCAGAAATAATTCTTTGAATGGAATGGCTCAGAAAGCTGATTATGTGAAACATATAGATTAAATTTTCCTTTTAAAGAGTGTTGCTTGTAAATCTTTGATATTTCTTGCAATAAAGTCAAGTGCATTAAAGAAATGTTGATAACTTCAAAAGAAAAATGTTCAAAATTTTGCTGTCATGTATTTTGACAAGTTATGTGGTTCTATGTCGATGTCGCTCCGGGCCGGCAGGAAGGACACACGACAAAGTCTGGCAGTGGACAACCTTTTCTTTTATTTTTCTTCTCCGTACAGCCTGCCCTGGGATCGCTCCCAGCCGAAGCCTCCTCTGGTCCGCTCCCCGCGGCTCCTTTTGGGCTTCTATTTCCGGGCTTCTTTTTTCCCCCAGGGGTGGTACCAGTATATATATGGATACAGTGTCCAATCATGTTAAAGTAAGCAAGGCAAGCTGATTGGCTAACATCATCAGTTGCCAGGCAGACTATATTGTTGAGCGGGTTGCTTACGCGGTAAGCAGGAAACTAACGTGCTCGATGGGAGGGGTAATCTACCTCAGGCTTTACTCTTTACTACAGGCCTCACGTCCGCCAAGTGAGGCGACCGGGCTCGGGGCTGCGGCTCCCAACATCTCCCCCTTTTTTATTTTTTATGAATGTGCGCATCGTAGCCCTTTTTGGACTGGGTGCAGAGGCTTATGCCCTATGTGTAGGCCCACCGTAGGTCCTTGGCTTAGACCCTGGTCGGCCGTCTCATGGTCTGCCAAGGCCCTGAGGCCCTCGTCCTTTTTCTAGGGCCAGGCACAAACTGGACGGAACCTGGATGCACACAAGCTTGCACTCATTTTCTCTCTGTAAAGAAATCCCCTCGGAGAGAAATTTAGACCTGGGCAGCATCTAACAGTCCAGCGGCTTACGTGCAGGATGGGGTAGGGCCTGGCTTAGGTTGAGTCACACCGGGGGAGTACGCTCTTACCCGTCATTGACTCTCCTACCCAGCTATGTCATAATTTTTTAGAGGAGGAGTGTGGGAAGCTCACCGTCCCTAGACTTGGTCGTAGGCTAGGCGAGCGAGCCATGCATACGTCTGAGGATCTTCTTGTCCATTTTGGGCTACCGCTATTTTTATTTATCTTGTTGGTTGGTCTGTGATGGATCTCCGGTAGGGCAGGTCTGATCTTCAGTCGAGGGCTTTGTCGCCCGTGTCAGTCTCTCCGGTACCCACAGTGGTTCTCGTCCCGGTTCCTGTGGGAAAACACAAACCGCGCCTCGGTTCCAGCTGACCACTGGATCCGGGCCCATCCATTGTCCTGTCAGGACATCTTTCCACTTCACCCACCCTTTATGGTTGGGGGAAGGGTTGCAGTGCTCCACGGCTGGGGAGCAATTATCATTATTTAAATTTAAAAAATTGTGTGTGAATAGTGCCATGGATAATCGTGCCTTTGGGGCCAGGCCTTGGCCTACTCCCCCTTTTTGTTTTTGTAAAATTTTTTTGAGGCTTTTATGAGCCCTCTCAATGATTTTTTGACCTTGGGGATTGTATGGGATACCATGTTTTAATTGAACCTCCATCATTTTGCAGAACTCATTGAAGGCTTTGCCTATATAGGCTGGTCCATTATCAGTTTTTAATATTTTTGGTTTGCCCCATGCGGCCCAAGCCGCCAGGCAATGATTGATCACATTAGACACTTTTTTACCTGTTTCTGCTGTTGCGAATATGACGTGAGAACAGGTGTCTGTGGAAACATGAACATATTTAAGAGTCCCAAACTCCTGTATATGTGTGATGTCCATCTGCCAAACATCACCAGGGATCAAACCTCGAGGGTTTACTCCCATCGGTATGGCAGGTTTGTATGTGGCACAGGAGTCACATAGTCGCACGATATCTCGTGCATCTGCTCTGGAAACATGGAAATGGTTTGCTAGTGTCCTGGCATTGACATGAAACTTATCATGGAAGGCACGGGCTCGCTCAATTGGTGTTAGTAAGGTAAAAATCTATAACGGGCGAGTGGCAGTATCAGCAGCCGCATTCCCCTGTGCCATAGGCCCTGGCAGGGATGTATGTGCTCTTATGTGGGTGGTGAAGACCTTATGGTGTCTGTTCTGAAGCAATGTCTGGATAGACAGGAACAGCCCAGCCACTGTGGAAGTGGATCTAATTAAACCAGCAGTCTCAAGCACTTGCATAGCATTGACCACATACCTAGAATCGGAGACAATATTAATGGCTTCTGAGAACCGTTTAAGAATCATTTTAATGATCTGTAGTTTTATCACCTGAGGCTGATCAGGTTTAAATTGTATGGTAACCGGGGGCTTGCCTAGGATCACATAGGCGCCTATCCCCATCTTGGAGCCATCTGTGTATATTGTAGTTGCTGGGACTAATGGCTCAGAGGCAGTAACCTTTGGAAAAATTATAGGGTGCTGAGTGACAAATGACAAGATAGGGTCTTTAGGGTATTGATTGTTTATATCCCCATGGAAAACACATCTCAGAATGGCCCATGTATCTATGCAGGCAGCCAGGGTCTTGATCTGGCTGGCGGTATAGGGTACTCGGATGGCTTGTGGTCCTGAGCCAAAATGTTGGACAGCTCTATCATGCGCTTCAAGGGCCAATGAAGCGACTGCCTCCGGGTAATGCTCTATGACTTTTGCAGGTGAGACCTTAGGGTGTATCCACAGTAATGGTCCTTTCTGCCAAATCACCGCTGTGGGCTGTAGACTAGTCTGTAGCAAACAGACATCAAAGGGTCGCCCTGGCTCAATTTTGTGTAAGGTAGCCCCACCTAAGGCTTTTTTTACTCTCTGTAAGGCAGCCCTTGCCTCAGGAGTGAGCCTCCTGTGGGAGGCTATATCTGGGTCTCTCTTTAGAAGGTCGAACAGGGGTTTGAGATCTGAATTTGGTATATGTAAATATGGCCTAATCCAATTAATGTCTCCCAATAGCTTTTGCATGTCATTTAGGGTCCTAACGCCATCCGTCCTAATGGTGACCTTTTGTGGAGAGACTAGCATAGGGGAGATTTTTGCGCCTAAGTAGGTCACCATTTTTCCTCCCTGAATCTTGTCGGGGGCAACATGTAGATTAGCTTGTCTCAGGGCCTCGACCAACTGGCCAAGCATATTATTTAGCATGTCTGGGTCCCTGCCGCTGAGCAAAAGGTCGTCTATGTAATGCACACATCTTATCTTGGGAAAGGATTTCCGTAGGGGGGCCAGTAGGGAATCAAGGTAAATCTGACACATAGTGGGACTGTTGGCCATACCTTGGGGCAGCGTTATCTACTCGTATCTGAGATCAGGGCTTTCTTGGTTAATGGTGGGTAAAGTAAAGGCGAACCTATGAGTGTCCTCTGGATGTAGGGGGATTGAGAAGAAACAGTCTCTAAGATCTATAACATAAACTGGCCAGGACTGAGGGATGGCTGAGAGAGCTGGCAGCCCCCTCTGGACCGCCCCCAGGGACTGCATCTGTGCGTTGACCGCCCTTAGATCATGGAGCAGCCTCTACTTGCCAGACTTTTTTTTAATTATAAAAATGGGTGTGTTCCATGGGGAGGTTGACGGCTTAATGTGTCCTAATCTAAGTTGTGTACTGACTATTTTTGACAAGGCTAATAGCTTTTCCTTAGGCAGGGGCCACTGAGGTACCCAAACCGGATCATTTGACCTCCAGGTGATTTTGATCGAAGTGGGTAGGAGAGCTTCTTTAGCGGCCCCTAAGAAAAACCCAGCCCTTGCCTACCTTTTTTGTTCTCTACTGGTATTGGGGATGTCTGACCCTGTAGGGCATTGCCCAAGCCTTTGCCGGGGGTATATCCCTGGTTCCTGAGTATATCCTTAGCCTGGGGGGAGCAGTTTGACGTAAGCGTGACATCCATCTGAGTGAGGATGTCCCTTCCCCACAGAGACACTGGCAACTGCAACACAAATGGTTGGAAATGGCCCTGATGACCCTCCTCATCGCACCAGAGCAGGGTTGAAGCACTAACCTGAGGAGCTGACACCATCCCCAGGCCCTGCAGCGTGTTATCTGCAGTGTTGGTGGGCCAGTTGGAGGGCCAATCCTTTTTAGAGATAATGGAACGGTCAGCTCCTGTGTCTAGGAGCCCTGTTATATTTTTGCCATTGACCTTAAGTGAGAGCATGGGCCTTTTATCAAGTATTATATGGAGTCCCTCGAAGACTTCCCCTGAGGAACCGAAACCTTGACTTTCTCTAATTTTCTGCTTTGAGGGAAATCTCTTGTGGAGACTGGGGAGCAGCAAGAGCTGCGCTATCTTGTCTCCTTTATTGATTATCATAGTACCCACAAGAGATTGAACCATAATTTTAATGTGTCCTGTGTAGTCTGAGTCTATGACCCCCGGGACTACTATGAGACCCCGAAGGGCCGTGGAGGATCTCCCGATCACCAGACCCACGGAATTTTCGGGTAACGGTCCCTTAAAGGTGGTTTCAACCACTTGAACACCCATATCAGGCACTAATATAAGTCTGGAGGCGACATTGAGGTCCACACCTGCTGACCCAGGGGTGGCCCTTGTTGAAGGCTGCCATCCTGAGCTGTCCTGTCTCTGGGGCGGGGGCCCGCCTGTGAAGGGGGCCCCCTCTGGCCGTTTTTTGGCCCTCTAGCATCTCGTCCACAAATACGGTTGCCCTGAGCATCAAAGACCGACCTACACTCCTCAGCTTTGTGTGATCCCCTCTTGCATCGCCCACAAACATATGGTTTTTTATTCCTAGGGCGAGGCCTAGCATCTGCATTGTTTGGGCAATGACGTTTAATGTGTCCTGGCTCCCCGCAGGCAAAACACCCTTTAGCCTTACATTCCCCTTCTAACCCGCGAGGTCCCCTCTGCTGTACAGCCGCGGCCAGGAGAGCAGCCACTCCCGAGTTGGAGAGCGGCCCCCTTATCTCTCTGCATATCCTAATCTAGGCGTTGAGGTCCTTGTCTTTATGAGGAGCTATCGCTGCCTTGCACTCTTTTGTACATTGCTCAAGAATCAGCTGCTTTACCAGCAGTCGAGCCACTCCCAGATCAGAAAATATCTTATCGGCAGCATCTTGCATTCGGGCCACAAAGTCAACAAATGGCTCTGTGGTACCCTGAATTATTTTTGAAAGACACAAGGAGGCTGTTCCGGCACCACTTACCTGCTTTTAGGCGCGGAGCCCTATGGCATTGATTTGTTCATAGACAGCGCCGGGGAACTGAGTCTGATCATCAGCGTGTCGACCTTCTCCCATAAGCATTTCCTTGTTCCACCCCCGGTTTCCCCGATTGGCGTTTCTCTCAGCCTGCTCTGCAGAGAACTCTGCGTACCAGGCTCGCCAATCTAGGTAACTACCCGATGGCAGACACGTCTTTGCCAGCTGAATCCAGTCCACGGGGGTGAGGGGCCCAGAAGACAGGTTCTCCAGCATGGCAATGGTGTAAGGCGCAGTCGGCCCAAAGGTTGTAACTGCATTTTTAAGTTCTCTAATCTGCTTTATCTCAAAAGGCTCCCATGCATTACGTCCCTGGCCCATAGCTACTTGTACAGGAAATATCCCGTAGGGGCCACTATCTATCCCAGGTGGTGGATGTACCTCATGAGACAAACGTCCCCCCTGCCAAAGCCGCTTGTAAAAATACCGACCCGCCGGCGGCGGAGCATAAGACGGCGGCCATGATTGGGCGGAAAATGGGGGCCCGTGTATCACTTCCTGTTCTGGCGAAGGGGAAGGGAGCTCCCAGGCGGCCGCCTCGCGGCGAGGGATCGCCTCTGGGAACAGCTCCCAAGGTGGGGCGGAAGGCTTCGCCTCCCTCTCGCGCCGGGGAGCGCTCAGGAGCTCTCTACTCCTCCGCAGACCAAGTTGGGCGGAGCGCAATTCACGGCGCAACACTGGGAAAGAACCCTGCGACTCCTTATCGAGCGACTTAGGCTCCTGACAGCTGGTCTCTTTGGCCTCCTTGCCATTCAACTTTCCCTCGTCCTCGGAGTCAGACGACTCCGAGGCTAGAGCCCCGTCCTTCTCCTTAGCATCTTTGTTCCCCTTGACGGGCCCCTCTCGGGAGCTCCCTGACTGGGCCTGCTCAAATACCCTGCGTACTTTTGTAAGCTCTTGAGAGCTTTCTCCACAACCACCCTCGCTCTTAGTGTTGCTACCTAGCATGTTTCCCATTTTTTAATATGTTACTCACCGCGTGAGGCCCAAGGAATCCGCCACTTACGCGTGAGCCTGAGGGGAGTCTAAAAGCCCTGTAGGTGCGCGCCACCCAGAGCCCAGGCTTATCCCCAACTCACCTGTCTCGCAGCTCTGTACTGGAGCGTTGTCCGCTGTCATGTCTCGGGGGTGATCAGTCCCCGTGCGGGCCGCCAAATGTCGATGTCGCTCCCGGCCGGCAGGAAGGACACACGACAAAGTCTGGCAGTGGACAACCTTTTCTTTTATTTTTCTTCTCCGTACAGCCTGCCCTGGGATCGCTCCCAGCCGAAGCCTCCTCTGGTCCGCTCCCCGCGGCTCCTTCCGGGCTTTGCTCCGAAGCCTCTACCGGTCCGCTCTCCGCGGCTCCTTTTGGGCTTCTATTTCCGGGCTTCTTTTTTCCCCCAGGGGTGGTACCAGTATATATATGGATACAGTGTCCAATCATGTTAAAGTAAGCAAGGCAAGCTGATTGGCTAACATCATCAGTTGCCAGGCAGACTATATTGTTGAGCGGGTTGCTTACGCGGTAAGCAGGAAACTAACGTGCTCGATGGGAGGGGTAATCTACCTCAGGCTTTACTCTTTACTACAGGCCTCACGTCCGCCAAGTGAGGCGACCGGGCTCGGGGCTGCGGCTCCCAACAGTTCTATTTCTAGTAAAAACCAGGCAACATCTAACGACATGACACAATGAGATTTAGTTATTCAGAAAAAAAAATCTGCTACTTTGAAGATTCTAACATGAAGCTGAATTGAAAGTGTTTACAGGAAGTGTGGACTATATCGACTAAATTAGATCCATGATTCTTTTGTACTTAATTGCTGTATTTTTTTTTTCAAATACAGGTCAAATTTATGTACTGAACACAATCCTGCTGTAAAGATATCAACATTTCCATGATCTTCAAGAATTTTATTCAGGGCTGGGGATTTAGCTCAGTAGCATAAGCACCTGCCTGGCAAGTGTGAGGATCTGAGTTTGATCCCTGGTACTGCAAAAAAAAAAAAAAAAGAATATTCTTCTTCTTTTGTCATTATGTATTTATCTATAAGAGGAAACAATCCTATAATTTCTATGACTAGTTTTTGTCTCTTTTTGAACTCCACATGAGTATAAGAATTCATACAAATCAAATAGTTCTACTACTTTTATTCACTATTGTTTGTGTGACTCTCTGTAGTTAATTGTTTGTATAACTGATTAGAATTGAACTGATTAATTATATCACTTTTGTCTTTTTTACAGTAGATGGGAAGTTGGATGATTTACGGTTTTGTGGCATATAAACGAAAACTGTTGTAAACATTCTTATGTAATTTCTCATGTCACTTGGAAGAGCACTTAAGATTAAAAGGTAAATGAGTGCATATTTATTCTTATAATGAAATGTCTAATAACTTTTCAATGCAATTATGTAATTTTATAAGCCTTTCAGAGAACTCTGAAAGTATTGGTAGTTTTTATCTTCAAGATTGGTTTTTATCAATGAATTTTTCAATATCCATTTGGATGATTTTAACTCAACCACTTTTCCAAGACAGTTGATATTAGTTTTCTAATGATGTGTATCTAGTTGCATATTTTTACCATTTTTATGCTTAGTAATCTATTGCCTGTGAAATTTTGCTTAATCAGTATTATGGATACAAATATTATTCTTCTGTAGTATTTAACTTTACATTTCCTGTATTATGCAAATATTAAAGTTCACACCCTCCATGTACTGTCTTGAAAAGACATTAAATTTCTTATTGAATTTCCTTGGTGTCTTCATCAAATAATTCATGATGATATATACTTCTACTTTTGAACATTCTACTTTGTTCCACTGATCATTATTTTATTTTATCAGTTCTCTACTCTTTTAAGTTGTTATACTTTAAATGAGTTTCAAAGTAAGTTAATAGTAGCATATATTTCTAGCTTGGTGCTCTTCTCGATATACATATATATGGCATAACTTTTTATTCAACTAGTTTGCATTTCTATATTAATTTTCCAATCAACTAATTTTATGTCCCCTAACTTTTCTTATCAAGGTTTTATTTTGTTAAATCTGCACATTAAGAAATTACATCTAATAGATTCTTATGTCTTCCAAGTAAGTC
Source organism: Cavia porcellus (assembly GCF_034190915.1). Classification (NCBI taxonomy): domain Eukaryota; kingdom Metazoa; phylum Chordata; class Mammalia; order Rodentia; family Caviidae; genus Cavia; species Cavia porcellus. The sequence continues at coordinate 3,833,723 of NW_026947536.1, forward strand.
ACCTGATTTATTTACTTAGACTTAATTCCTTTCAACAAGTTTTGAAGCTTTAAGCTTAGCAAACTTGCGCATTTTCCTTCATAATTGTGTTTGTTTTTAAAAATTTATTTATGCTACTTGATTTACTAAAACAGCAAATTGTGAATATTCAAATTATAAATCTTATAAATTCTGTCCCTAGGAGAAAAACAATGGAAACCCTATTAAAGAGAGCGTTCTTAGTGACAAATTTCATCATCAGATTGTAATAATTAATGTCACATAATGTTGAAGGTATACTGAATAAGTGCAAACTAGGCATTATGTGATTAAGGATGAGCTCATAGACCTTCAAATAATGAAGTTTGCCCTATATGTAAATTCTGTGTGTGTGTGTGTTCCACACACATAAGTATTATTCCAACTATATTATCGTAGTTAGAGAAGACGAGTCAAAATGGTTCTTTTTCGAAAAACAGCCATATTTTAAGGAAAATCATGCTTTGGAAATACAGATTGAATGGAAATGTGTTACACTTTGTACTTTGCTGAAGTTAGTTGTTAAGAACTGATGGTAGATAATTCTCAGAACTTTTGAGAGCTCTTGGTAGTGATCATAGATAGATAAATATCATTAGATAACAAGACATTGATGTCAATAAAGAGGAAATGTAAAATGTCAGTTACTCCAAAGTAATTATTACAATAATGAATATGCTATATTTTAATTGTTCAAAATATTTTATTTTGGGAGGAAAGGCCATGAATTTAAGAATAATATTTCACAGTTCTTGGGGAGGAGAAACCAGTTTGGAGAACTCAATCACAGAGAATTTGGCAATAAGACTTCATATGGCTTAGAGAGGAAATAGATAAGATGTCACACTGTATATTTAGAATTATCATCTATAAAGTAAAATAAATATTTTTAATAGATTTCCTGACTTGCCACCAGCAAAATATATTCAGTCTTGTAGAATTGAACACAACCAAGCATCTGCTAGAACACTGAACGTATTTTTGGTGTGTGGAAAAGAAAATAAATCCTTAAAAAGCTTGATTCAGATTTTGTAACCTTTTATTTTAAACCACAGAATAAAAGTTTTGCATCTCTAAGTGAGAAATTTTTAGTCTGTGAAAGTAAGATGGTTTTTTGTTTCATAGTTATAATTTGTAGAAAATAACATGAAGAAGGATGAAGAATAGCTAACATCCAAATAGTATAATAACCTTATTACCCTGTCACAACACAAACCCATTTGCATTCATAGGATGGAGATTATAGAGTTACCCATTCTATGAACTATAATATACAATAATATACTCGCATCCAAGTTAATGTAGCTTATATACAAAGCAAGGCACTGAAAATGCCTAGATGCGTTCTTGAATCCATAAACAATAGGTTTGGTCCTGGCCTTTTTATTAATTGTTTGCAGAATTATACATGCAAGAATTCCCATGCGAGTGAAAATGCACTGTGCACCACATCTTAGGCTAAAAGGAGTGGGTATCAAGCACACTACAAAGTACCTCTCAACACCTTGCTTGGCCACAACCCCATGGGAGACAGCAGGAGTAAAAATTAAGCAATAAATGCAAGTTTGACTAAGTCATGAAACTACCAGGGTTGGTAAATTTTGTGTCAGCCACCGCGGTCATACGATTAACCCAAATTAATAAAACCCGGTGTAAAAGTGTTTTAGAAAGGCAAAAGTAAGTCTAAGCTTTATCCAAGTCATAGAAAACTCCAGATAAAAGTCTAAACCAAAAATGAAAGTAATCTTAATAAGTCTGAACATAGGAAAGCTAAGGCCCAGACTGGGATTAGATATCCCACTATGCTTAGCTGTAAACATGAAAACTTGCATAACAAAAGTTTTTGCCTGAGAACCACTAGCAAAAACTTAAAACTCAAAGGACTTGGCAGTGCTTTACACCCACCTAGAAGAGCCTGTTCTATAATTGATAAACCCCGATACACCTCACCACCCCTTGCTAATCTAGCCTATATACTGCCATCTTCAGCAAACCCAATTATGGAAATAAAGCAAGCACAAGTATATTACATTAAAAACATTAGGTCAAGGTGTAGCCAATGGAGTGGGAAGAAATGGGCTACATTTTCTTACTGAAGACCTGTAGACCCCAATCTTTGTAAAACCTAAGGACCTAAGGAGGATTTAGTAATAAACCAAAAATAGAGAGCTTGGTTGAACTAGGCAGTGAAGCACGTACACACTGCTCTTCACTCTCTTCAAGTACTCAAAAGTTTTCAATCTAAAACTAATAAATCTAAGAGGGGACAAGTCATAACAAGGTAAGCATTATATAATGAATTAACTAGAACCAACTTGGCAAAGTGAAATGAAGTCCACCATCCCAAAACCAAATGAGCTACTTCCAAACAGCTAACAGAGCAAATTCATCTATGTGGCAAAATAGAAGATTTAGAAGTAGAGGTGAAAGCCAACTAAGCTTGATGATAGCTGGTATCCAAGTAAGAATCATAGTTCAGCTTTAGGTTTTCCTAAAATATTTCCAAATTCAATGAAAACTTAAAATTTACTTTAAAGAGGGACAGCTCTTTAGAACAAGGAAACAACCTTCAACAATGGGTAAAAGGTAAGACCTTCGTAGTTGGCCTAAAAGCAGCCATGAATTAAGAAAGCGTTCAAGCTCAACAAACCACACAGCTCTTAATCCCAATAAAACTTAATGAACCCATGACAAACAATTGGATTAATCTATAATTATATGGAAGAAATAATGTTAATATTGGTAACAAGAAATCATTCTCCCTGCACAAGCTTAAATCAAATATACACTTGATTGTTAACAATTTAATAAGACGAGACCCGTCAGTAGTGTTATTAAACTAATTGTAAACCCAACACCGGAGTGCTATCCAAGAAAAACAAAACAAAGCAAAAGGAACTCTGCAAACATAAATTCCACCAGTTTACCAAAAACATCATCTCTAGCCTTTCCAGTATTAGAGGCACTGCCTGCCCAGTGACATCAGTTCAAAGGCCACGTATCCTGAGCATGCAAAGGTAGCATAATCACTTGTTCTTTAAATAAGGACTCATAAATGGCTAGATGAGGGCTTGTCTCTTGATCTCCCCATGAAAACATGGGGATAACATAATGACAAGAAGACCCTATGGAGCTTTAATTTATTAGTTTACTCAACCTACCTCAAACCCACAAGGGCACAAAAACAAATAGACCTAGACTAATAATTTCAGGTGGGTTGACCTCGGAGAATAAAACCTTCCAATGATATTAACTTAGACACTACAAGTCGAAGTTCTTATCACCAACTGACCCAAAACTTTTTTCATCAACGGACCAGCTACCCTAGGGTTAACCGGCCAGTCCTATTTTAGAGTTTATGTCGACAATAGGGTTTACACCCTCAGTGTTGGATCAGGACATCCTAATGGTGCAGCCTTTATTAAGGGTTCATCTGTTAAACGATTAACAGTCCTACGTGATCTGAATTTCAGAACAGAGTAATTCAGGTGGGTTTTTGTCTATTAAAAACCTCTCCCAGTACGAAAGGAAAAAGAAGTGGGGCCGTCATTTATGCTGATAACCAAAAAATGGTATCATATAAATTTTGCCGTTATCTCAATATTAACTCAAGAAAAGGGTTGTTAAGGTGACAGAGGCCAGTAACTGCATAAAACTTAGAACTTTATCCTCAGAGGTTCAACTCTTCTCCTTAACACTTCATGTTTACAATTAATTTACTCTTATTAATTATCCCAATTCTTTTGGCCATAGCACGTTAGATATCTTACATGTATAAAATACTATACAATTAAATTTAGGGTAAATATTAGTTTAAATTCTACTTAGCATCTATGACTTTTAATGTTCAAGAGACTATGACTAGTTTTATATTTTTGTATTTAACTCTAAGATGTCTCATGTTTATTTTTTTCCAGCCTCTATTTCTTCATTTGTCCTAAATGTATTATATATCTTTTCTGTGCATTTTGTTTTCTGTGGCATTTTATTATGGTAGTTAATTAACTAAGAAACATTAATTTCATTTTATCATCTCTCTTGTGTTTAAGTGACTTGATGTCAGTTATCAGAAATACCATTTTCTGCTACAGTGAGGTTAACCTGCATGCCTTTCTGGGAATATGAATTTTGTGATTCTAACAGATTAATTTCCAGGAAGCAATGCGATGTAAATTTTCCTTGACAAGTGAGAAATAACTTCACAATTTTTGAGTCCATATGCAATCCAGCTTTAAATTACCTGACAAAACTGTCAAACACTTTTTGCTAGTCCATATGAATGATAAGTTAAGGTATTCTGACTTATTATACATACTGAGTAAGCAAACAAAATTACTAAAGATTAGGTAAGATGAAAATTTTAAGATATTCATCAACAATTCAGAGACCTTGGAAAGGATTACAGGCAATATTAACTTCCTTCTCAGTAGAAACTATTAATTATTTTATTATTTATGTGTTTGGTTTTTTTGAGACGAGTCTCACGTCCTGGCTTAGACTGGCTTTGAACTCATAATGTAACACAGGCTGCTCTTGAAGTGTTGATTATTCTGCCTCATACTTCTAAATGCTGGGATAAGAAGAGAACAAGTCTTTTTTATTTTTAATTGTTATATTTTATTTTCAATTTAAAAACTGATTTTTAAAATTTGCTATAAGTGTGTTATCTGCTTTTGTATGGGATCCTTGGTGGACTCTGAAGTTTTGAGAAATTATGTCAAACACTGAGCTTGAAAACTATATTAGGTCAAGCAGTGATTATAGCATTAAGAAGTGTTTTTTTTTTTTTTTTATTTTAAAGAGGGTAAAGCAAAACAGAACAAAGCACAACACAGCGGATCAGAAGAAAACAATGTAAGTGACACAGGGTTTCAAAGCAAGACAACAAGAGATCAACAGTGGCTATCATAATGTCTCTTAGTTTCTTCTAAAGAGTTGTCTGTCTATATCTTCACACACAATGAATTGATACACAACAAAATAGTATTAAACTGATCATGGCAGAGTAATAAAGGCACTATAGGACTCCAAAACCAGACAATAGGGAAATCAACAATGGCTGCCATAATGTTCCTTGTCCTCTTTAAAATAGCTGTCCATACCTTCATGTTATGCTGAAATTTAACAATACAAAACAGGCTAAAACCACTCTACAAAAAGAATAAAATCATTACTGGATTTCATAGTATGATGACAGGAAATCTGCAATGGATACCATAATGTCTCTTTTTCTTCAAAGTAGCTGTTCAGGTGCAGAGGAGGAGCTGGGAGGATCCGGAGTGCCTGCAGAAGCTCCTTCCTTTGTCTGAAGGACTGAATATTTCTGCAAGCAGGGAGGGATCGCAGGTTCCTGAGGCACCTCAGCCTGTGGTGAGTGCCCAGCACAGTCTGCCCAAATCTCAGACTGTTCCGGACCCCCCAGGCTTCTGGGTGCAGTGAAGTGGAGCAGTGGGTTAGAGGCCACTACAGCCACCTCCCCATCCCTCCCGGCTACACTTGGAAGTCTGCTGAACTCCTGACGGATGGGCGGGCCTACACTAACCCCTGAGCCCAGCCGCGCCTAGCCATCTGCCTGCAGAGGAGGAGCTGGGCGGATCTGGAGTGCCTGTAGAAGTCCCTTCCTTTGTCTGGAGGACTGTGAATATCTCTGCAAGCAGGGAGGGATCACAAGCTCCTGAGGCACTGCGGCCTGTGGTGAGCACTCTAACCCGGCTGCGATTGAAGAGCTGTGGATCTTCCAAGGGGCAGGTGGGTGCACAGTGTCCCTGAGGCCCAGCTTGTCTGGAACTGCGGAGTTCTGAGCAGGCAGAGGAGGGCCACTGGTTCTGTAGGCCCAATGGCTTGGAGTAGCGCGGTGTCAGAGTCTCAGTAGCTCCAAACATAGAAGGGGATTTTCAACAGATCCGGAGGAAACTTTCAAATAACACTTGAAACACAGAAATATAGAAAATGACAAAACGAAAGACCAAATTACAACCTCAAACCTCCAGCCCATCTCAGGAAACCCTAGGAGCGATGTATATAGAAGAAAATATATCCCATCCACCTCATATATCGGACATAATAGCTACTAAAGTTGACAAGCAACTCCAGGAAGCTTTAAAGAAATTCAAACTCAAAATAATCTCCCAGATAAAAGAAGAAATGATAAAAGAAATGAAAGAGATTCTAAATATATCTAAAGAAAACACAGATAAAAAATTGGAGGAACTAAACAAAAAGATAGAATCCCTAGACGAACAATACAAGAAACAAACAGAATACATAATGCAGATGCACAGAGATGTACAGGAAATAAAAAACTCCACTAAAAGTTGTAAAAACCGCCTTAATGAAAGTGAAGGTAGAATTTCAGACCTTGAAGACAGGATTGCAGCTAGTGAACAGGAAAGGAAAGATCTTTTAAAAATAACAAGGAATCAGGAAACAACAATTCAACAACTGCAAGACGATGCAAAGAAGAATAACATAAGAATGATAGGGATTAATGAAAGAGAGGGAGACAACATAAAGGATGTCAAGAGGATATTTAGAGAAGTAATAGCTGAAAATTTCCCAAGCATGAGATCAGAAACTGACATCAGGATCAGTGAAGCATATAGAACTCCAAACAGTCATAACCAAAATAAAACTACACCCAGACATATAATAATCACCATCCCAGAAATCCAACACAAGAATAGAGTATTAAAAGCTGTCAGAGAGAAAAGACAGATCACTTATAAAGGAAAACCTATCAGAATCACAGCAGACTTCTCACCACAAAACGTAAAGTCAAGAAGAGCATGGAGTGAAATATTCCAGATCCTAAAGCAAAATGATTTCCAACCAAGACACATATATCCTGCAAAACTATCATTCAAAATAGATGGTGCAACATGATACTTCCACGACAAAGAACAGCTGAAGAACTTCATGAACACCAAACCGACCCTGCAAAAAATATTGAAAGACAGTTTAGATACACAAAGGAAAAAACCACTAAGCAAAGCAAATAATTAAACAGAACAGAAAGATAAAGATGCAACAGCAGAGAGATAACATTCCTACAATTAACCAGCATTTAACAGTAATAACCATTAATGTAAATGGTCTCAATGCACCAACCAAAAGAAACAGACTAGCAGAATGGATAAAGAAACAAAATCCAACCATATGCTGTTTACAGGAAACCCATCTAACCCAGAAGGATACTCACAGACTGAAAGTCAAAGGATGGAAAACAATACTCCATGCAGCAGGAATCCAAAAAAAGGCAGGAGTAGCCATTCTGTTTGCAGACAACGTGAACTTTAAACCAACAATGACCATAAAAGACAAAGAAGGTCACTACATACTCGTAAGGGGAAAACTCCAAGAGGAAGAGATAACTATCTTAAATATATATGCACCAAACTTCAGAGCATCCAGTTATATAAAACATTTATTAACAGAAATGAAAACTCAAATTATCAGTAACACAATTGTAAGAGGAGACCTTAATACGCCACTGACACCAAGGGACAGATCAACCAGACAGAAAATGAGCAAAGAAATAACAGAACTGAATCACACCTGTGAACAAATGGGTTTGATAGACATATACAGAATGTTCCATGCAACAACATCAGAATACACATTCTTCTCAGCAGTACATGGATCATTTTCTAAAATGGACCATATATTAGCTCACAGAACATATTTAAACAAGTGCAAAAGAGCTGAAATCATCCCTTGCATGTTATCGGATCATAGCACTCTGAAATTAGAAATTAATGATAAAAGATACTGCAAAAATCCCACAAACACATGGAAACTGAATAACACACTCTTGAGTAATCACTGGGTCACAGAAGAAATTAAAGAAGAAATCAAACAATACCTAAAAGAAAATGAAAATACAGATACAACTTACTGGAATCTGTGGGATGCAATGAAAGCCGTCCTGAGAGGAAAATTTATTGCACTGAGTTCCCACATCAGGAAAACAGAACGAATACAAATAAAATAACTTGATGCTACACCTCAAACAGCTAGAAAAAGAAGAGCAAGTCAAGCCCAAAGCCAAAAGAAGAGAGGAAATTATAAAAATCAGAGCAGAAATCAATGCAATAGAGACTAAGAAAACAATCCAAAGAATCAACAAATCAAAGAGTTGGTTCTTTGAAAGAATAAATAAAATCGATAAGCCCCTAGCCAACCTTATTTAAAAAAGGGAAGAAAAAGCTCAAATTCATGCAATAAGAAATGAAAAAGGAGAAATCACTACAGACCCAATAGAAATACAGAAGATCATCAACACCTATTTCGAAAACCTCTACTCTCCAAAGTTTGATAACACAGAAGAAATAGACAGATTCTTAGAAGCATATGAAGTGCCAAAGCTAGATCAAGAGGATGTAAAACTGTTGAATAACCCAATCTCTGTTACTGAAATTGAAAATGTAATTAAGTCCTTACCCACCAAGAAGAGTCCAGGCCCAGATGGATTCACTGCAGAATTCTACAAGAAATACAAAGAAGACCTAATGCCGACACTCCTCAAACTATTCAATGAAATTGAAAGGGAAGCAATACTTCCTAAGTCATTCCTGGAAGCAAATATTACTCTAGTACCAAAACCTGAGAAAGACCCAACTAAAAAAGAGAACTATAGACCGATCTCCCTAATGAACACAGATGCAAAAATCCTCAATAAAATATTGGCAAATAGGATCCAGCAAATCATCAAGAAGATTATACACCATGACCAAGTGGGATTCATCCCAGGAATGCAAGGATGGTTCAACATACGCAAATCACTAAATGTAATCCACCATATCAATAAAGCCAAAAATAGGAATCACATGATCATTTCTATAGATGCAGAAAAAGCCTTCCATAAGGTCCAACATTTATTCATGATAAAAACTCTACAGAAAATTGGAATAGATGGTCTTTACCTCAATATAATAAAGGCCATTTATGACAAACCAACAGCCAGCATCATACTAAATGGCCAAAAATTGAAATCCTTTGCTTTAAAATCAGGCACAAGACAAGGATGTCCTTTATCACCACTCCTATTTAATATAGTACTGGAAGTACTAGCCAGAGCAATTAGGCATGAAAGAGAAATAAAAGGGGTAAAGATAGGAAAAGAAGAAGTTAAGTTGTCATTGTTTGCAGATGATGTGATACTCTACATAGAAGATCCCCTAAACTCCATTGAAAGACTCTTAGATACAATAAATAAATTCAGTAATGTGGCTGGATACAAAATCAATACTCAGAAATCAATAGCATTCCTATACTCAAACAACAAAATCACAGAGAAGGAAATAAGAGAAACTGGAATATTCACATTAGCAAGCAAAAAAATGAAATATTTAGGAATTACTCTTACGAAATAAGTGAAAGACTTATACAGTGAAAACTATAATACACTGAAAAAGGAAATTGAAGATGATCTCAGAAAATGGAAAGACATCCCTTGCTCATGGATAGGAAGAACAAACATTGTGAAGATGGCCATTCTCCCAAAACTCTTATACAGATTCAATGCAATCCCAATAGAAATACCATCAACATACCTTATAGATATAGAGAAATCACTCCTAAATTTCATCTGCAACCAGAAGAGACCTAGAATTGCAAAGGCAATTCTAAGCAGCAAAGGCAAAGCAGAAGGCATCACAATCCCTGACTTGAAATTATACTACAAAGCAACAGTAGTAAAATCAACATGGTACTGGAATCAAAACAGAGCTGAAGATCAGTGGAATAGATTAGAAGATACAACCACAATTACAAACACACTCAACCACCGTATCTTTGATAAAGGAGCCAAGCAGGTTCACTGGAAGAACGACAGTCTCTTTAATAAATGGTGCTGGAAAAACTGGCTCTCCATTTGCCGAAAACTAAAGCTAGATCCATGTCTATCACCATGTACTAAATTAAAATCTAAATGGGTCAAAATCTGAATATTAAAACAGAAACACTAAATCTATTGGAAGACAAATTGGGTAGAAACCTTGGAGACATAGGAGTAGGTAGAGAATTCATGAACAGGACTCAAACCACACAGGAAATACTTCCCAGAATCAATAACTGGGACCACTTCTTATTAAAAAGTTTCTGCATGTCAAAAGAAATCTCCAGCAGAGTGAAAAGAAAACCCACAAACTGGGAAAAGATTTTAGTGAACTCTCTCTCAGACAAGGGACTCTTGTCTAAAACATATAAAGAATTAAAAAAACTCAGACCTCCAAAATTCAAAGATCCAATCCAAAAATGGGCATCTGAGATGAATACGCAATTCTCAGATGAAGAAATGCAAATGGCAAATAAATACATGAAAAAATGCTCATCATCATTGGTCATTAGAGAAATGCAAATTAAAACCACACTGAGATACCATCTCACTCCTGAAAGAATGGCCAGGATCAAGAAAACCAACCACAACAAATGCTGGAGAGGCTGTGGGGAAAAAGGAACTCTCCTGCACTGTTGGTGGGAGTGTAGACTGGTACAGCCTTTGTGGAGATCTGTCTGGAGGTTTCTCAAAAAGTTGGGATTGGAAATCCCATTTATTCCAGCTATTCCACTTCTAGGCATAATCCCAGAAGAACTGAAAGCATCATACAACAGTGATTTATGTGCACCTATGTTTATAGCAGCACAATTTGTAATCGCCAGATCTTGGAAACAACCCAAGCGTCCATCAACTGAGGAGTGGATAAAAAAGTTGTGGTATTTCTATACAATGGAGTATTATTCAGCTATAAAGAAGGATCACATTGAGATATTTATCAATAAATGGGCACAGCTTGAGACCATACTCATAAGTGAAATAAATCAATCTCGCATGTGTGAATACCAAATAGTTTCCCTAATGTAAGTAATGATTCAAATATATAAAAATATGTGGCAATCATGATTCCCCATTATGTGGCCTTGAAGCCTTATAAAATTTTCACTTATTAATTAGAAAGGCTTTATTCTGGGCTTGTTGATATGGAAATATTTGAAGCTATAGTATATGAAGTTTTATCCAAATATTTCAAGGAAAAAGACAGACACTATGGTAACTACTATTCTTTAAAAAAATTATTTAGTTATTTCTTATGTTTATTTTAATTAAGGGAAAAATTTAAAAAATTAGGATATATAATAGTAACTCTTTTCGATTTCCTATTAACTTGTTTTGAAGTCCTGTAATATTCCCACGATCTTGTTTTGACTGATTAAACTCTGTTCCATTCTGTGTGATAGTATCAAGTCTGAGGGTATAGGCAACTACTTTGAAGGCAATAAGACTCACTAAGATGCCCATTCTGGTTTGACTATTGTCTCCTTTGGAGGTCCTGTAATGTTTACAATGCCTAAGTTTTATTGGTCTTGTTCTCTACTGTTTTGTCCAACTTTATAATATCTAATGAGATAGACAAATCTTTTTAAGGAAACAAGAGACAACGTTGATAACCATTGTTAATAACCTTGTACTCTGTTCTACATCATGTGCTATGTCTATCCTTGGTTTTGACTGACAGCTTTGTTCTGCCATATTTGACTTTATTTTCTCCCCCCCCAAAAAAAGTAATAAGAACTAAGGAGTAATAAAATCCAAAATGTGTATATTTTGTTGTAAAAAAGAGAGGAAGGGAAAAAAAAAAGAGCTCTAACGGATATAACATCAAGTGTATAGGGGTGTTAAATAGCTGACTATATTAATGTTTTTGGATCATTGAACACAGTTGTTTGCAGTCTCTCTGTTTGAATGTCTCCTTTGTATTCTTTGATACTGTGATTTGAGCAACTATTTCCAAGATGATAATATGTAATCTATTAACAGGTGATTTCTTACTGTTATGTTTTTTTTTTGTAGTTCTGCATTATATGTAACCTTACACTGCTTTGTTTTGTTTTGTGTTTTTCTCTTTTTCCTCTTAAATAAAAAAAAAAAAACAAAAAACAAAGTAGCTGTTCATATCATCACATCGAATACAATCAATTCTCATAACCTGATTAGAAGTTCTAGGCATCTATAAGAATCTACGTGTACATGTGTCCCTTCTGCATTTGAAGGAAAAACAAAACAATAAAAAACAAATCAAATTACTATGAAAACAAGAAACAAAAAAGACAAATAAATAACAATAGCAAAGAGACCGAAACAATGACAATATAGGCCTTTAAATCAAGGTGGTAGGAATGTAACTAAGGTTTTTATTTTACATAGTGATCTTCAAAGAGTTCTTCAGATAACCAGGCCCGACCATGCAAAATTATTTCAATCCTATGACTGTTAAATGTTTTGTTCTATGAACTTACAGAATTTGTAGCCCAATCATCTTAGCTCTCTTAACTGTGTTTATAAAATTTACATGAAGTAAATTTAAAAGTACTTTCAGACTTAAGAGAGGGGCTAAACAGGGATTGTTAAAGATGGACCCAAGTGAGATCATTGCTGAGTCAACACCACAAAGGGCCTTGAGTTGTTAGTAATCATCCTAAAGGAACCTCTTCTGAGAAGAGATTTCAGGAGAGTCAGCACTGAGATGTATTGGTAGCTGGGAATCTTATTGACAGGAAACCAATTTTATGTTAAGCTGTGCTCTGTAATACAGATACATTTCAGGAGAAAGCAAGCTAAATGATCTGTAGGTATTTAAAAAACACATAGAAAGCTTAGATTGAGAAATAAAAATGAATAGGCAATGCTGAAGGTCCTATGAAGTTCAAGTTGACCCTGTGACATTTCTCTAACAGTTATCTGTTGAAAGCACACAAAATGAAACAAAAATAAATCAATAAATATATACATAACAGAAGAAATCTTGACATTTCAAAAAATCTGTGAAAACAAAACAGATGTTAGAAATCTATCAAATTTTGTTTTTCTCATTATTTGAGAGTTTTAATACTTTACATTTTAGATCCATATTAAAATTCTTTAATAAGCCAAATGAATTTTCAACATTCATAATTTGATTTGTGTTAATATTCCACCAACGAAGTACATATTAAAATAAGTCACTAAAATATAGCAAATCAAGTGAAATTCAGTGGGCTTACCACTTTTCTCTTTTCTAGAAAATAAAATATTACATAAATATTTTTCTTCTAAAATGATTAGCAAAACACTCAAGTGAAATTATAAGGCATAAGATTAGTCCCAATAGTCTTTATTTATTGAATATTGAAAATAATGTAGTGATTAAAATTATGAGAACCTTCTTTGCAATAATTAATGGATTGTTTATTAGACAATAAAGCCTAAAATGTGTAATATTTATCTAACTAGAATTATAGGGTTGAATGATACTTACTTGATGACCATGATGTGTGTGTAATTTTTTTAAAAAATTTGAATCAGTACCTACAATGAAGTTGTGAGCCAGATATCACGCTATTGTGATTCAGTAATAGAATTAAAAGTAGTAACATTACAAATGACTTTGTGTTTCCAACTAGTAATTACAGTTTTGCCAAACAACTATAGAAATTCTTATCCTGTGCCATACACATTTTCATATATCATGACCAAAATGAATGCCTTCAGATTACAAATTTATTGAGGGAAAATTTTATGTTCTTGTATATTCACATGTGCTAGAAATAAATATTTAATATCTAGCATATAAACCATCTAAAAATAGTGATGGAAATTTATATCAGGATTTTCTTGTTCACACAAAATGCACATTTCACAACTAAAATTAATAATACTTATATGATTGTTAAGATTTATCAAGTGACTGGGATATTTTAGCAAATCAGGAATCTTGTTCTTATGTACCTTATGCTTTAAATAAGGCCTGGGAAAATTCCAGTGAGAAGACATTTATGCATTTCATCCTATGTGCTATTGATCCTAGTTTAATTATCTTTGTTGTTTCTGATGCTTTCTGAGTGAAAGTGATCACCTGTGATAAATTAATACCACTTAGGCTTTCCTCATTTCTATGGAGCAAGATTTGCCCAATTAATCCTTTAGCACTGCTGTTTTTGCTGCCTGGAGCCAGCCAACCAGGAAAAATGTGAAAGAAAAAAAAAGCATTACTTTTCTACTCAAAGTGAGGGGATGGGAAAAGAGTTAGGGCACAAATGGCCTGTGGAAGGAACCATGCATAAAGATAGGTTACACAAAATACTCTTTGCATGGGTGTAACAGCTGTCCTCTCTGAGCGATGTATCACTGAGGAGATGGTTAAATAGGGATTAGAAGAGGACACCAAGTTCCTATGAATCTGTTGAAAAGTCATTACTACTATTGTACTCTGAAGAACAGCAAAAAGCTAAGAACATCATGTAACTGGATTAACTTCATGTTCCTCTACCCTATACCAATCATCTTTGCCTGACAATTAGCATGTATTCAATTAATACATACTTAATATATACAGGATTCAATTATGTCAGTGTTGGTGTCTAGCATGCACTGGCATTATTCAGATGCAGAGACAAAATGTGAATAAAATAAAGGAATAACAGTCATGCAATTTTCTAAGCCTCAGGTTTTATCCAGATTTACAGCTGATATAGAATTAATAAAATCAAAGAAGACCAGGGATTTAGCTCAGTGGTGTAAACCCTTGCCTGGCAAGTGTGAGGTCATGAGTTTTATTCCCAGTACAAAACAAAAAAGATAAGTCATAGATATTGCAGACCATATAACCTATGCCAGTATTTTAAATTTCTAGATATTTTAAAGTAAGAACACTTAATTAGCATAGTGTTCATTAATTAAGGGATGTGATAGCTCTTTTCAGATGTAGAAAGGACTCCAAATTGAATGAAAAATTAAAACAAGAGTGATTAAAATGAGATAGGATTGTCTTTCAGAATAAAAATAAATTTCCTCCAAACTCGAGTTTCACTTTTCTTTTTGAGTGTAGTAGACTAGATAACTTACAAGTACTTTGAAAGTCTTCAAATATTTAAAATATTTAATTACACATAGCTGCTAAGTACTTCAGTAGTATATTAAAAATTCTTGTACAAACTATAATAGTGAGCAAAAGTGTACAATAATTGCATGTAATATCATCAGATGCTATCTATTGCTGATATCAAGTATCACAATAACAAAAATGTATTTAGTCAAATACAATAGTTTGCTGAGATATCATTTCTGAATGCCATGTTCGGTACTGATATATTCTATAGATGTGTGAATAGTATTACCAGCATTGTATGGTTGATTCCAAGTGATTATTTTATGTCTAATAGTAGAGAGTACATTTCTGATAATGCCATTATTAGATAAATTTATTCTTTGTTACTTTGAGCTATAAAATAACAGGATTTATCTATTCTCAGAATCATCTATAATCTCTTCGTAGAGGAAAAGTCAGTACTTCCAGTCTTCTCCAATTATTGAAGAATACACCAAATAAATCTAGTTACTTTATGGTTACTGAGACCATGGCCTAAGGCTTCTCAGATTTTTATTCATTTACTTATTGCGATACTGGGTCGTGGGTCCAGGATGCTCAAGATGAGTTAGACACATAGGTCCTTCTTTTCTTTTTTTAATTTCTCTTGCCTTCACTCTTTGCAACTTTTATTGTGAATGAACAAAAGCAATGAAGATATCCACAAAACTTATAAAAAAGATTGAAAGGGTTATGGATATGGCTCCTTACACATTTTCTGTATATGTTTTAAAGACATATCTTTTTGCCAGCTGATGTTTTTGTTTCTTTTTTGTGTGTGTGTGAGATAATTTTCCAGGTATAAAATGACATTATCCTCAATAATACTGACTTAATTTATTTAAAAATAAAAATTTAATAACAGAATTAGAGAATAACAGAAGTGCACTGTGTATTATCTTTGGATTCGTTACTCAAAGTACAAGACAAAGAAAAATATAAATTCTGTCCTCTACAAAAGAAACAAATAATAGCACAAACATTGGCTTTCAATGAACTGAGAAACTAGTAATATTAAAACAAATTAGTATAGATATTAAAATATTTTTGATACAGTGGAAGAGGTAATTTGGGGACTATTTTGAACTGCTCCTCTGACCTGACAGAAACCAAACAGATCATTTAATTATTTTCTAATTTGCCAGTCAGTTCACCAGGATGTTTGTAAGTCACATGCACTCTGAAGGCCTACTGTTTAAAGGTTGCTTTCACAGAGAAACAAAGATGAAAATACACATTTACTTGCTTACAATGCCACACTGAAATAAATTTGAGTAATCAGTCAGAAATTTTCCAGCCTCAAAAAATTCCAAGCCGAAGTGAAAGTCTGATACTATTTTGGACATTAGTTGTATTTAATATGCTTGCTTACATGAAGCAATGTTTTTATTTTTCTTGCTAATTTCTATATTTGCTTAGGATATAAAACATAAAATACTTAGTAATAGAAAATTCAATTAGAATGTAGCTATGTCTTAATTTAAGAATATCTTGTTTGGAGGAATAAAAGTATTTTAAAATATAAACTACTTTTAACGTATCTATATCTGTTTGACAATATGAAATTTAGCCTCTCAAAACAGTTCCTCTCAAAAAAATTAATGTTAAAACTATTGAGTGCTTCATATTGGGCCCACCTATGTATTTAGGCAAGCAAAACTGAACACTAGTTATATAAAGTGAGAATGTTATGTACAGTGCTAGCTGCTACCAAGTCAGTCACGATTTATAGCTAATAATTTATAGGTTGAACATTTTTTCAAGCCATAAGTTGACCATATTTATAATTTTATTTCCTTGTGATGGTTGAACCATATTTATTAATTTCAAATCTTCTGTATTGTCTTCAGTCATAGGTAAAATTATTTATTAATGTATTTAAAATACATAATAAACTACATTTATCTTGAGAAATCGGTTCCTTTACAATAATTTTCTAAGCTGCCTAGACTGAGCCCAGACTTGCATTGCTCCTACCTCAGCCTCCCAGAGTGTTGGCAATTAGTCCTGTGTCACCGTGGCCAGGTAGCATTTAATGCCATTTTATATATGGATGACTCTCAAATTGCAATCCTTTCCTGAAAATAAAACCGTCTTAAATTAATTTTTACTTCAAAAGGTATAGTTACCTTATTTTTAGAGAATGTCTTGTTTTTTCATATAGAACAATCTACACTTAGGCATCTACAAAAATCTACATTTACTCAAATACAGCCATGTCATTCCTTCTGCAATATTACTATAATTCTGCAAAACTTGCATTCTGACCTGAATTTCTTGTAAATCCACTTCCTGGGGAATCACTGAGCCCAATCTTTCATGTCCAGAAATATATCTCTCTTTAAATGGGTGTTCGTTTATTTATTTATTTATTTATTTGTGTCAGGGGGTGAACTCACGACCTTGCGCTTGCAGGGCAGGGCACTTACGCTTCTGAACTAAACCCCCAGCCCTAAACAGGCACTTCTTGTCCATGCAGTCTGCTCCTAGTACATTAACAGCTCAGTGGTCAGACTTCATCTAATGGATTCTTCATGAGTCATGACCTCTTTTGGGCTGGCTTCATGAAATTTCCATTCAATCGTGTTAATTGAAGATGTATGAGACATGTGTGGAAACAAAAATGTTGATAGGATCACTGTCCACACAAAGGTGATGAAAACTTGCAGGTGGCAAAAACCATAAAATGTTTGTTTTACACAAGTGGATTAAGTTTGCTATTACAACACACAATGTACTGAATCAAGAGGATTTGTAGCAGACACAGCTATGTGTCTGAGCCTCATCAAGTGTGTTGTGGCTATTTACAGATACATAGTTACAATTCATATTTTCCTTTAAGTATTAATGTAAATGATACTTTTTTTATGGCTAGTATGAAATTTATAATTCAATATGTGGTGTATTGCGTTTTGCAGCAGTTGTACTATATGTGCCCATCTGGTTGATACTCTTAACCAGGATTTATTTTTGGTGCAGGAGTTACAAACATTTTGCAAAATGACGCTGGGCTTATTTTCCAGTTAACTCTTATTTTTAGGGAACTAAGGTATAGCTTTGGCTTTCTCTATCTACTAACTGTCAGATGTAGATATCTAACAGCTGGAGACATCTCAGCTAGCATGTGGAAAATGAAACTCCTGATTTGTTTTTCCAAATATTCTGCTCACCAGTCTACCTCATTTTCTTAAAGGCTAATTGACCTTTTTAGTTTTCGAGCCATAAGTTCTGTAATTACCATTGCACCCATCTTGCCCAGAAACTTCTATTCAATTTTTTAAGCTAACTATATCTTTATTTTCAGAATATATTCAAGGCAATTGAGTACATTAAAGCAATTACTATCATCACCATGGTCCATTCCTTGCTTTTTGTCCAGTTTATTGTAGTAATCTACAATTTTAAAAGTGCATCTTTTTAAAAGTACATCTTTTAATGTACTCTCAGAATACTGTCCATTTGAAATACAAATGTGATCATATCATTTTTTGCTGAAAACCCTCCTTTCACCCTCCTGAATCTGTCTCAGGTGAGCATCTATTCTCTGCCTGTCTTTACAGTTGATCTTCATTCCCTTCATTGTCTGTACCCCAGTTACAGTGGTTTTCTTGGCAACGTTTAAAATCTCTAATCATTTTTTTCTTAAAATGATTTTGCTCTTTTCTTCAACTTTACTATTCTATTATATTCTTTTGAGTTCTGACTTCATTGCTACATCATTGAAGATCCCTTTCCTCAACATTGTACTTAAAATATCAATTCCCTACACACTCGTTATGCTTCTAATTTGATTTAGATTTGTATAATATTCTACTAAAGTGTCACATAGCATATTACATTCAGCTTTTTTTACCATTTCCATTAAGAATATAAACTCTAACAGCCAAACTGCATTTTACTCATTATTGTATCAAGTGCCAAAGCATGCTTCAGAAACACAATGAGTTTTGAATAATGAATCAGGGATAATTATTTTTCAAAAGCAATTACCCATGAGGAGGAAGAAAAGCAGCCACTGATCAATTTGTTTCTATTAGTACATTTTAATTTTTACTATTTATATGATAAAATGTATCTTTTAATAATCCTTCTCGTTGTTTTGATAGTACTTACAAAAATGCCACAATCATCTTTGATACATAAATTGAACAAGTTTTGACCTTTTCCTGACCTAAATCTTTTAATCAGTCATTTCCAATATTAGAATCTATCACATCAGATATTTTATGTAGATATATTAACATTGTTTGTATTTTTAACATTCTGTTTGTATATTTTAAGTGATGTATTTCCTGAAATATATTAACATTGTTTGCATATTTATTCTTGTGTTCATTGTTTGCATATTTATTCATTATATTTTGTGTAAAGTCAACATGAGTGAAGCAAGAGTCTATGTATTAATTTTAATGAAGGGAAATATGAACATGGTTTCCTAACCATATAGATTTGTCCTTAAACATAAAGACTGCTTTATGTTTAAAAGAAATGCAAGTGGACTTTAAAGAATCAGAGCATGGAGCAAGCAGGGAAGGATCCCAGGTTCGAGGCACCGCGGCCTGTGGTGAGTGCTCAGCGCACTCTGCCCAAAACCCAGACTGTTCGGGACCCTCCAGGCCTCCGGGTGCAGCGAAATGGAGAAGTGGGTTTGAGGCCTCTATTTCCACCTCCCCATCCCGGCTGCACTTGGAGAACTGCTGAGCTTCCAACGGGTAGGCAGGCCCACACTATCCGAGGAGCCCAGCCTGTTTGGTACTCCTGCACCTAGACATTGGTGTGGAGAGGAGGGGCTGGGCAGATCTGGGGCGCCTGCATCAGCCTCCCCATGTGTCTGGAGGACTGTGGATATCTCAGCAAGCAGGGAAGGATCACAGGTTCCAGAGGCACTGCGACCTGTGGTGAGTGCTCAGCACACTCTGCCCAAAGCTGACACAGTTCAGGTCCCTCCAGGCTTCCGGGTGCAGTGAAGTGGAGAGGTGGGTTTGAGGTGTCTACATCTGCCTCCACATCCTGGCTACGATTACAGAGCTGTGGAGCTTCCAATGGGTAGGAGGGCGCACAGTGTCCCTGAGGCCTAGCTTATCTGGAAATCCAGCTTATCTGGAACTGCAGAGTTCTGAAGAGGCAGAGGAGGGCCATTGGTTCTGCAGGCCCAGTGGCTTGGAGTAATGTGGTACCAGAGTCTCAGTAGCTGCAAACATAGAAGGGGATTTCCAACAGATCCTGAGGAAGCTTTCAAATAAGACTTGAAACACAGAAATATAGGAAAATGACAAAACGAAAGACCAAATTACAACCTCAAACCTCCAGCCCATCTCAAGAAACCCTAGGAGCAATGTATATAGAAGAAAATATATGCCATTCACCTCAAATATCGGACACAATTGATACTGAAAATGACAAACAACTCCAGGAAGCTTTAAAGAAATTCAAACTCGAAATAATATCCCAGGTAAAAGAAGAAATGATAAAAGAAATGAAAGAGATTCTGAATATATCTAAAGAAAACACACATAAAAAATTGGAGGAAAAAAACAAAAAGATAGAATCCCTAGACGAGCAATATAAGAAACAAACAGAATACATAATGCAGATGCACAGAGATATACAGGACATAAAAAACTCCACTAAAAGTTGTAAAAACCGCCTTAATGAAAGTGAAGATAGAATTTCAGACCTTGAAGACAGGATTGCAGCTAGTAAACAGGAAAGGAAAGATCTTTTAAAAATAACAAGGAATCAGGAAACAATTCAACAACTGCAAGACGATG
The DNA here is from genome assembly GCF_034190915.1 of Cavia porcellus. Classification (NCBI taxonomy): domain Eukaryota; kingdom Metazoa; phylum Chordata; class Mammalia; order Rodentia; family Caviidae; genus Cavia; species Cavia porcellus. The sequence continues at coordinate 3,854,412 of NW_026947536.1, forward strand.
CAAAGAAAAATAACATAAGAATGATAGGGATTAATGAAAAAGAAGGAGACAACATAAAGGATGTAAAGAGGATATTTAGAGAAGTAATAGCGGAAAATTTCCCAAGCATGAGATCAGAAACCAACATCAGGGTCAGTGAAGCATATAGAACTCCAAATAGTCATAACCAAAATAAAACTACACCCAGACATATAATAATCACCATCCCAGAAATCCAACACAAGAATAGATTATTAAAATCTGTCAGAGAGAAAAGACACATCACTTATAAAGGAAAACCTATCAGAATCACAGCAGATTTCTCAGCACAAACAATAAAGTCAAGAAGACCATGGAGTGAAGTATTCCAGATCCTAAAGCAAAAGGATTTCCAACCTAGACTGATGTATCCTGCAAAACTATCATTCAAAATTGATGGTGAAATACGATACTTCCATGACAAAGAACAGCTGAAGAATCTCATGAACACCAAACCAACCTTGCAAAAAATATTGAAAGACAGTCTAGATACACAAAGGAAAAAACCACTAAGGAAAGCAGATAATTAAACAGAACAGAAAGATAAAGATGCAACAGCAGAGAGATAACATGTCAACAATAAACCAGAATTTAACAGTAATAACCATTAATGTAAAGGGTCTCAATGTACCAATCAAAAGAAACAGACTAGCAGAATGGATAAAGAAACAAAATCCAACCATATGCTGTTTACAGGAAACCCATCTAACCCAGAAGGATACTCAGAATGAAAGTGAAAGGACGGAAAACAATACTTCATGCAGCAGGAATCCAAAAAACGGCAGGAGGAGCCATTCTGTTTGCAGACAACGTGAACTTTAAACCAACAATCACCATAAAGGACAAAGAAGGTCACTACATACTTGAAAGGGGAAAACTCCAAGAGGAAGAGGTAACTATCTTAAATATATATGCACCAAACTCCAGAGCACCCAGTTATATAAAACAACTATTAACAAAATTAAAACACAAATTATCAGTAACACAATTGTAACAGGAGACCTTAATAAGCCATTGACACCAAGGGACAGATCAACCAGACAGAAAATGAGCAAAGAAATAACAGAACTGAATCACACCTGTGAACAAATGGGTTTGATAGACATATACCGAATGTTCCACCTAACATTAGAATACACATTCTTCTCAGCAGTACATGGATCATTCTCTAAAACAGACCATATATTAGCTCACAGAACATATTTAAACAAATGCAAAAGAGTTGAAATCATCCCTTGCATGTAATCGGATCATAGCCCTCTGAAATTAGAAATTAATGACAAAAGATACTGCAAAAATCCCACAAACACATGGAAAATGAATAACACACTCTTGAGTAATCAGTGGGTCACAGAAGAAATTAAAAAAGAAACTAAACAATACCTAAAAGAAAATGAAAATGCAGTACAACTTACCGGAATTTGGGGGATGCAATGAAAGCCGTCCTCAGAGGAAAATTTATTGCACTGAGTTCCCACATCAGGAAAACAGAATGAATACAAATAAATAACATAATGCTACACCTCAAACAGTTAGAAAAAGAAGAGCAAGTGAAGCCCAAAGCCAAAAGAAGAGAGAAAATTATAAAAATCAGAGGAGAAATACAATGCAATAGAGACTAAGAAAACAATCCAAAGAATCAACGAATCAAAGAGTTCGTTCTTTGAAAGAATAAATAAAATCGATAAGCCCTTAGCCAACCTTATTTTAAAAAGGGAAGAAAAAGCTCAAATTCATGCAATAAGAAATGAAAAAGGTGAAATCACTACAGACCCAATAGAAATACAGAAGATCATCAACACCTATTTTGAAAACCTCTACTCTCCAAAGTTTGATAACACAGAAGAAATAGACAGAATCTTAGAAACATTTGAAGTACAAAAGCTAGAACAAGAGGATGTAAAACTGTTGAATAACCCAATCTCTGTTACTGAAATTGAAAATGTAATTAAGTCCTTACCCACCAAGAAGAGCCCAGGCCCAGATGGATTCACTGCAGAATTCTACAAGAAATACAAAAAAGACCCAATGCCGACACTCCTCAAACTATTCAATGAAATTTGAAAGGGAAGCAATCCTTCCTAAGTCATTCCTGGAAGCAAATATTACTCTAGTACCAAAACCTGAGAAAGACCTAACTAAAAAAGAGAACTATAGACTGATCTCCCTAATGAACACAGATGCAAAAATTCTCAATAAAATATTGGCAAATGGGATCAGCAAATCATCAAGAAGATTACACACCATGAACAAGTAGGATTCATTCTAGGAATCCAAGGATGGTTCAACATACGTAAATCAATAAATGTAATCCACCATATCAATAAAGCCAAAAATTAGAATCACATGATCATTTCTATAGATGCAGAAAAAGCCTTCCATAAGGTCCAACATTTATTCATAAGAACTTTACAGAAAATTGGGAAAGATGGTCTTTACCTCCATATAATAAAGGCCATTTATGACAAACCAACAGCCAGCATCATACTAAATGGCCAAAAATTGAAAGCCTTTACTTTAAAATCAGGCACAAGACAAGATGTCCTTTATCACCACTCCTATTTAATATAGTACTGGAAGTACTAGCCAGAGCAATTAGGCATGAAAGAGAAATAAAAGGGGTAAAGATAGGAAAAGAAGAAGTTAAGTTGTCATTGTTTGCAGATGATGTGATACTCTACATAGAAGATCCCCTAAACTCCATTGAAAGACTCTTAGATACAATAAATAAATTCAGTAATGTGGCTGGATACAAAAATCAATACTCAGAAATCAATAGCATTCCTATACACGAACAACAAAATCACAGAAAGGGAAATAAGAGAAACTACACTCTTCACATTAGAAAGCAAAAAAACGAAATACTTAGGAATTACTCTTACGAAAGAAGTGAAAAAATTATGCAGTAAAAATTATAATACACTGAAAAAAGAAATTGAAGATGATCTCAGAAAATGGAAAGACATCCCTTGCTCATGGATAGGAAGAACAAACATTGTGAAGATGGCCATTCTCCCAAAACTCTTATACAGATTCAATGCAATCCCAATAAAAATACTGTCAACATACCTTATTGATCTAGAGAAATCACTCCTAAATTTCATCTGCAACCAGAAGAAATCTAGAATAGCAAAGGCAATTCTAAGCAGCAAAGACAAAGCAGGAGGCATCATAATCCCTGACTTGAAATTATACTACAAAGCAACAGTAGTAAAATCAACATGGTATTGGAATCAAAACAGAGCTGAAGATGAATGGAATAGATTAGAAGATACAACCACAACTAGAAACACACTCAACCACCTTATCTTTGATAAAGGAGCCAAGCAGGTTCACTGTAAAGAATTACAGTCTCTTTAATAAATGGTGCTGGAAAAACTGGCTCTGCATTTTCCAAAAACTAAAGCTAGACCCATGTCTATCAACATGTAATAAATTAAAATCTAAATGGGTCAAAATCTGAATATTAAAACAGAAACACTAAATCTATTGGAAGACAAATTGGGTAGAAACCTTGAAGACATAGGAGTAGGTAGAAAATTCATGAACATGACTCAAACTGCATGGGAAATACTTCCCAGAATCAATAACTGGGACCACTTCTTATTAAAAAGTTTCTGCATGTCAAAAGAAATCTCCAGCTTAGTGAAAAGAAAACCTACAAACTGGCAAAAGATTTTAGTGAACTCTCTCTCAGACAAGGGACTCTTGTCTAAAACATATGAAGAATTAAAAGAACTCAGAGCCCCAAAATTCAAAGATCCAATCCAAAAATGGGCATCTGAAATGATTACACACTTCTCAGAAGAAGAAATGCAAATGGCAAATAAATACATGAAAAAAATGTTCATCATCATTGGTCATTAGAGAAATGTAAATTGAAACCACACTGAGATACCATCTCACTCCTGAAAGAATGGCCAGGATCAAGAAAACCAACCACAACAAATGCTGGAGAGGCTGTGGGGAAAAAGGAACTCTCCTACACTGTTGGTGGGAGTGTAGACGGTGCAGCCTTTGTGGAGGTCACTCTGAAGATTTTTCAAAGAGCTGGGATTGGAAGTCCCATTTATTCCAGCTATTCCACATCTAGGCATATTCCCAGAACTGAAAGCTTCATACTACAGCGATATATGTGCACCCATGTTTATAGCAGCACAATGTGTATTCACCAGATCTTGGAAACAACCCATGTGTCCATTAACTGAGGAATGGATAAAAAAGTTGTGGTATTTCTATACAATGGAGTATTATTCAGCTATAAAGAAGGATCACATTGAGATATTTATCAATAAATGGGCGCAGCTTGATAGCATACTCAAAGTGAAATAAATCAATCTCGCATGTGTGAATACCGAATAGTTTCCCTAATGTAAGTAATGATTCAAATATATAAAAATATGGGGTAATCATGATTCCCTTATGTGGACTTGAAGCCTTATAAAGTTTTCACTTATTAATTGGAAAGGCTTTATTCTGGGCTTGTTGATATGGAAATATTTGAAGCTATAGTATATGAAGTTTTATTCAAATATTTCAAGGAAAAAGACGGACACTACGGTAACTACTATTAACTCGGGTTATTTGGTGGTGAAGCACTAGGTTGCTGAAACAGTCATGCTCTGACCTGTATTGTTATATTGTTATGCCCTGTTTTATCTCAATCTCTCCCTTATTCATTAAAAATTTTTAAATTATTTATGTTTGTTTTAATTAAGGGGAAAAATTTAAAAAATTAGGAGGATATATAATAGTAACTTTTTTTTTCAGTTCCTATTAACCGGTTTTGAAGTCCTGTAATACTCCCATGATCTTGTTTTGACTGATTAGACTCTGTTCCATTCTGTATGATAGTATCAAGTTTGAGGGTATAGGCAACTACTCTGAAGGCAATAAGATTCACTAAGATGCCCATTCTGGGTTGACTATTGTCTCCCTTGGAAGTACTGTAATGTTTACAATGCTTAAGTTTTATTGGTCTTGTTCTCTACTCTTTTGTTCAACATTATAATATCTAATGAGATAGACAATTCTTTTTAAGGAAACAAGACATTGTTGATAACCTTGTACTCTGTTTTACATGAAGTGCTATGTCTATCCTTGGTTTTGACTGACAGCTTTGTTTTGCCATATTTGACTTTATTCTCTCTCCCCCCAAAAAGTAATAACAACTAAGGAGTAATAAAACTCAAAATGTGTAAATTTTGTTGTAAAAAAGAGAGGGAAAAATGAGCTCTAAAGGATACAACAGCAAGTGTGTTTAGGGATGTTAAATAGCTGACCATATTAATGTTTTTGGTTGAATCATTGAACACAACTGTTTGCAGTCTCACTGTTTGAATGTCCACTTTGTATGCTTTGATACTGTGATTTGAGCAACTATCTCTAAGATGATAATAATCTATTAACTAGTGATTTCTTACTGGTTTTTTTTTTTTTTTGTAGTTCTGTATTACTTGTACCCTTACACTGCTTTGTTTTGTTTTCTGTTTTCTCTTTTTCATTTTAAGTAAAATTTAAAAAAATAAACATGCTAAAAAATTTTTAAAAAAACAAATTTAGCTCATGATGAACTTATCTCACTTTGTAACCAGCTTGGGAACAAAATGGGAGTAATTAACTACTGGAGGCTGTCACTCTGACACAACAAGGAGATCCCTTAGCCCTTCACTTCAAACCCCTGCAGAATTCATTCCCCAGACAGTACAAAAACCCTTCATTTTGATTACCAAAGGCACCAAACACATTGCCCTTGCCTACCAGACTGTGAGTGTGAGTGAGAGGGAGGAGAAATCACCCACTTGAAAGGCCATTAATTACTGTGAATGAGCTGTTGTGGGGGTGGCAGTAGGAAGGTGGCCATGTTTTGATGGCTGGAGAGGGCTCTGGCCTTGACAGCTCTGGGTGGGAGGTTTTGCTCAGAGGACTGAAGCCTCTGTGCACAAGGCCCACACCATGTGGGAACATGGAGGAGCTGGCTGGGAAAGACAAAGTCCTTCACAAATCAGGGATCAGATCTGCTGGGGAATAAACACCCAGGAAGCCTGAACATCCCAGGCAGCAGTGACTTGCTGTTCAACCTTGCACAAACCCTGCCTCCCTTCTTGGCCCTGATATTCCCAACGGAACACTCAAGCAGTGGAACAGGTAGTCTCTAGAGATCATTTCCAGTTCTTAGCACAGCAGCATCATCTTGCTCTCCGTGCTCATGGAGAGGGGCTGCTGCTGGCTACTCAGAGGATCTGGAGAACCTGCCCTGCCTTGAACTCCTGTGCGCAGCATCTGATTCATCAGAGTACCTGCACTGAACCCTGGGGACAGGAGGTTAAGGAAGCATCCTCTTTCCATGGCTTCATGAAAGGAGCATCTTAAAGTAGGCAGGGCTGCTGGTCTGCAGGCCACTGCCACAGGCCATCTGCTAAACAGGGACCTATGTGAGCAGGGGCCTGGTGCCTGCCCTAGGAGAGCAGGCCCTTCTCAGCTCTGGCTAGCTTTTAAAAGATGAAACCAGGTTTTCATTTAGTTCTCTGATATATGAGAATCTCAACTATGTGAATATGAATAACTCATCAATTTCTTTAAAAAATACATTAAAAGCCAATTATTTGAATTCTCCAAATTAGCCTGCATACTACCCAGTTCCCGCTATTATTTATTTTCAAAGTTTTAAATCCCATTTGAACCACCCTGCTGGCAGCATCTCCTTCCACCACTGCCAGGTCTGGCTGAGGATCTGAGCTCTGCTTGGTGCCCTTGTACCTCCCAAGCAGGTGAGCAGCCTGCAGGGTGGAACCACGCAGTGCATGGAGTCAAAATAATAAACTTTGGGAGGTGGTTCTGGGAAACAGGCATGGACATAGCCAGCTCCCAGGGGGCCAACCCAAACTTTCTGCCCTCTTTTTCATCTTGTGGGTGACAGTTCCACCTACTTTGTGCTCTGTCAGTGTCCCCCACGCTCCTCGTCTCTCGCCATTCCCTCCTTATGGGCACTACTCCAAGTCATTCTTCCCAGGCTCTGTCCCTGACTTGACCAAGGTCCACTCTGGACTCAGCGAGGCTCCAAAGGCAATTCACCCACTTCTGTCTTGGTTCATATGTTTCCTCAGAACTTCAAACACTTCTGCTTCTGAGATGTGCATGCCACCTCCCCAGGGGACCCCTTCTCACCATGATAGAACCCCACCAAACCTTTTGCAAGATAAGAAACACAATTTAAACAAGAAATAAGAAGTAGAGGCCTACAACATCGTGGGGCAGTGCTCAGTGCAGACCTGTGCTGGGCATGCTCCTTGCTATTTAACTAGAGCTCAGGACCTGGGGAGCTATGGGTGTAGATTCTTATCAGGTTAGAAAAATAACTCCAGAAGTTTTGGCTGCAATTTCTTCAGGACATCAAGCAATGGTGTTTCTGGTCTCATAATCATATTCTAACATTTTGAATCAATTTTTCCCAATATATCACAAGTTAAAAAGGACGTTATCAAATACTCTTAAAACCAGTTTTGTCTTTTTATAGGTTTCTTCATGAACAAGTGGAATTACATCTCATTTTATAGATTGTCCATTTTATATTTATGCAGGGTTATGCTAGGGTTTGGATAAGTGTCCCTGTGTATAAGTGGGCAGCAGTGGGACAACCTTAGGACCCTGAGTTGTGCCCTTAAAGAGGGCTATGGTGTCCTGGCCTCTTCCTTCTATTTCTTTCGCTCTGGCTTTGAAGGAACTAGTTTGTACCACCCTGGACTCCCAGGAATGCCAGCTTTAACAGCCACCTACCTTTGCTGCAGAGAGTGGACAGGCTACCTGCAGATGCACCCACTTCCAGTCCTTACTGCAGGTGTGGCAGACTCTTCACAACAGGCTGACCAGCCTTTAGCCTGGGTGGGGTTACTTACTTAGAAACAAGAACTCTAAATTTATTTTGCTCAAATTACTCAGTTCCTACCTTGAACCACTTGTGTCTCTATTTGGCATGGCTAAAGATCTAATCTGGATTTGTAGAGTCAGAAGACAAATCTGAGAGCTTAGCACTGTTTATTATACCATCATCAACCCTTTCGTCCCTTCTTTAAGGACACCTCATCTTATTTCTTCAGAGTCACAGAGACCTATCACAATCCAGTCCCATCTCAGCATACAGAACATGCTTGTATTTCATCTGCCTGACATTTTAGAGCAGATACTGGGGGCCTCAGTCCATATTTTCATGTAGATTTATTGCATGATCTTCCAAAATCTGGCGACTGTTGATTCAACACACACACACACACACACACACACACACACACAAAATGGACAAAAGCAGGGTTCCAATTAGCAAGGCTGCAAGTGGGCTCCACTGTGCTGATGCCTCTATGCCCTCCTCCCAGGAAGGTGCTTGTCCAGGAACAGGAGGAAGGCAGTATTTATAGCAGGAGAACTGCCAGGGCAACCATGCTAGCTCCTGTCTTCACTCATTCTTGCATTTGTCCACTCAAGACAGAAATAACAACCTTAGTAAATCAGTTACTCAACATAGCGAGAGAAGAAATAGATTAAAACAATACAGCAGCATAGGAAATTGATTGCAACTTTGAAGGAGGAATGTAGGAAATAAAGAGGATCCATGAAGCAAATTCAAAGAGATATCCAAGAAACAAAAAATTCTATTGAAAGATGGCAAAACCATTTATATGAAGCTGGGGATAGAATTTCAGACCTTGTGGACAGGATCACAGATAGCAATCAAGAAAGGGTAGAACTTATAAAAACAACAAAGGAGCATGAAATGACAATTCAGCAGCTTCAAGATGAACCAAGAGATATGATATATGACTAACAGGCATCAGTGAAGATGCAGGAGTTAACACAAAGGACATAACTAAAATATACACAGAAGTAATAGCAGAAAATTTCCCAAACATGGGTGAAAAATCTGATATACAAATAAGTGAGGCCTACAGAATGCCAAACAGTCAGAACCAACATAAATCTACACCCAGAAATATAATATTTAAGATCCCAGTCATACAGCATAAAAACAGAATACTAAAATGTTAGACAAAAGACACAACTCACCTACCAAGGAAAGCCTATTAGAATCATGGCAGACTTTTCAGCACAAATCTTCAGGTTAAGATGAGCTTGAAGTGAAGTATTTCAAGCCCTAAAAGAAAATAACTTTCAACACAGACTGGTATCACCAGCAAATATGTCTTTCAAATTTAAGGGAGAAACAAGATACTTCCATGACAAAGAACAACTGGAGAAATTCATGTCCACTAAATCAACCCTAGCAAAAGTACTGAAAGACATGCTAGATAGAGATAAAATGACCACAATCACAGAACAACGGAAGGAAACCACCAGTCTGGACAAGAAGTTAAACAAGGGAGAAAAGCGGGAAGTCAACAACAGCAACACAACATAGCAAAGTCAAGCCAGTATATATCAGTGATATTCATAAATGTAAATGGCCTCAATTCACCTATCAAAAGAAATAAGCTGGAGAGTGGATCAAGAAATAGGACTCCACAATATGCTGTATACAAGAAACACATATGAATCAAAAGGAAACTCATAGATTAAAAGTCAAAGGATGGAAAACCGTATTCCATGCAATAGGAACCCAGAGAAAAGCAGGGGAAGCTATTCTGCTTGCATACAAAGTGAACCTCAAACCTAAAATGATTAAAAGAGATAAAGAAGGCCATTACATACTTGCAAGTGAAAAACTACAAGAGCAAGAAATAACAATTATAAATATATATGCACCAAATATAGGAGCACCCAGCTACATAAGATAAATACTAATGGACATGAAAAACCAAATACACAAGAACAGAATTGTAATAGGAGATCTTAACACCACACTGTCACAAAGAAATAGATCAACTTGGCAAAAAGTCAGCAAAGAAATAACATAACTGAATCATACCTGTAAGCAAATGGACATAGTGGATGTTTGCAGAGTGTTGCACCCAACCACGTCATAATATACATTCTTCTTGGCTGCACATGGGACATTCTCCAAAATAGACCATCTATTAACCCATGCAAAGGGAGCAAAATTATCCCATGCATATCTGACCATAGCGCATGAAAATTGGACATCCATGGTAAAAAAAAAAAAAAAAAAAAAACTTTAAAACCTGCATAAACACATGGAAATTAAATAGCAACCTTCTGAAGAACCAGTGAGTTACAGATGAAATTAAAGTAGAAATAAAAGAATACCAACAATACTATAAAAACACAGATACATGTCATAACCTATGGGATACAATGAAAGCAGCCCTAAGAGTGAAATATATAGCAATAAACAGTCACATCAAGAAAATGGAACAAACAAAAATAAATAACCTAATGCTACTTCTCAAGCTTCTAGAAAAGGAAGAGCAAGTCAAACCCAAAGCTTACAGAAGAGAGGAAATTGTAAATATTACAGCAGAAATTAATGGAATTGAAACTAAAAATACAAAAACATTAATGAATCAAAAAGCTGTTTTTTTGAGATAATAAACAAAATTGACAAACCTCTGGCCAACCTTATCAAGAAAAAGAAAGAAAAAACTCAAATCCATGCAATAAGGACTGAAAAGAGGGAAAGTACTAAAAATCCCATGGAAATTCAAAAGATCATGAATACCTACTTTTGAAATCTCTACTCACACATGTGAAAAACAACTTCACAATGTTTGTTCTTCCTATCCATGAGCAAGGGATGTCTTTCCATTTTCTGAGATCATCCTCAATTTCCTTTATCTGTGTATTATAATTTTCACTGTATAATTCTTTCACTTCTTTCGTAAGAGTAATTCCTAAATATTTCATTTTTTTGCTTGCTAATGTGAAGAGTGCAGTTTCTCTTATTTCCCTCTCTGTGATTTTGTTGATACTGGGTCAAAAACCAGAACTTTGGTCAAATATCATCTTCTCAATAATTCCACCCTTAATCTTACCTCATTTTGTTTCTTCAAAAATACTTTAGATACACTACAACTAGAAATTTAACTACATTTTTACCAAAAACATTGTATTTATAATATCTAATGCAGAATTTTTGATATTATAATATCAGCATTGATAGTTTAGAAAGGAGATCTCAAAATTCATAATCATAGTATTTTCACCTACTGTAATATTACCTCAAAAGATTTCCTAGAAACATGATGGGTTAGTAAGTTCTAATACAAGTTTCTTGGAAATAAATTTGTACAGTTTGAAAGCTTGTTTTAGCAAAAAGAAATATAGAAAATTACAATATTAAATTAACCACAGAAAATAATTATTTTTTAAAAATCAATCCAATTATTTGAGTTTGTAGAAAGCCAGGTTTCATACTCTTAAAATTTCTTGGACCATTTATTAAAAAAATAGTTATAAAATACTGCTGGCTAGTTATACCTGGTTTTTATCTTTCCCCATAGAATAATACAGGATGTTCAATCATTCTCAGCAATTACAGTGCCCCCAGAGTTTGTACAAGTGAATGTCATGAACCAGATTTCTGGTACATCCACTGTTCTATCTCTAACAGAATTTCAGTAAAAAACAGGTGGTGAGGGCAGAGGCTGGGCCATTCCAAAGGCATACAAAGGAAAGTAGGATACTCAGGTATCAGAGAAATGAGCAGCTATCAGATAGCTCTGCTCAGAGGACTAAGAGAACAAAGTGCTACAGATGCTCAGCAACTTCCTGGACCTGGGGAGCCTCAGGAAGGGAGGATAATAGTCCCCTGATACCTGCCTCCCTTGTGAAGAACCAAATAGGAAGAGGATGAGGAAAGAAACTCTAGGTAGTGGAGCACACAGAGACCACCCTTCTTGCTTACACCACAGCAAGCAGAGAGATGGGTGGCTATGGGTGAAATGAGGGTCTGAGGCACAGTCAGTGGCTCATTGTTCTCTGGTGACTGGGGTTACCTTTGTATGAGCCTGAAGTTGCTTCTGCATCTCACTCTTATGTGAGAAGACATACTCTGCCAACATGTGGAGATTTAAATGCAAATTTTCAGGAAGGCCTGAAAAACTGGCTCAAGAGTGAAAAAAAAAATGTATGGGCTTTCTCTGATGACTACAAATAGAATTGGTATAATAACGAAGGAATGCATTTTAAAAGAATGGCATTTCTTTATGTTGAAATCATAATCCTTTTCTCTCTTCCTATTTTGGTAAGAGGTGCTACATAACATAAGAGATGCTACTTTGCTTTTTTCAATGTTTTAGACTGAATTATTATATTGTTTTCTTCATTTTCTTATTTTCCTCTGATTCAGTAGAAAAATCCTTCATCACATGGAATATTGTTATTGGTATGATATGTCTCACTAATATTTGATTGTGGTTTGAGGCTGTTTGAGTCATTCAGAGGTTAGCACTGGCTTGTTATTTAAATTTATTCACGAAACCTTTTATCTGTTCAGAATTGTACAAGCTTTGCTCACTTTTGATGGGCAAATGGACCAAGGTAACATGTAGAGCAAGAATAAACAACAGGCAGCTGTAAAGCAAGGATTGAAAAACAAGACAGAACAAAAACCATGTCAAAATATTAGAGAACCAATAAGTAAAGATCTCTCTGTGCCCCAAAGACACCCAGGAACACATAAAAAAATGACCTTGAAAAGTATCCAATCTCATGTGCACTGAAATTTTAGCACCAGCTCACCTTGGTTTTGGATACCAAGACACTTTCTCTAAAAATCTTATAGGTAGAATGAATCAGGTACCTAGCTGGGCTATGACTCCTGTAAATTCCCTACTGTATTTCCTCTCATAATACAAGAATTTAAAAGGTTCAGAATCTGCCCCTATTTGTGTCATTGCCTCTTTTAACTGGATTGTTCTCACTGCAAAGAGTATACTTTGGTTTTCAATAAATTTTACTATTGTTACTAAAGTCTTTGCATTACCAAGAATTTGGGAATAACTTCCCTGAAAAAGCCCATCCAGTAACAAGATCACTACATGAAAAATCACAATTATTACTAACATTTAAAATATCCTGAAGAGATTTGAATATAAAGACCATATCTTTATCCAAATTCAATTTTAAAAGGTTATGAACACACTATAAAAACTAAAGATTCCTAAAAGCTTAGATTGCAATGACTTACTTAACAAGTTAAACAGACTTCTTTTGGTTGCACAGGGAAATCAATTTAAAATGAGGCTGGTATTTAGAAGTAAGTGAAAATAGCTAAGGCAGCAGAGTTTCCCTTTTGTCCACTTCAAATCACCAGAAGATGTTTTCATGTTTGCTTTTAGTTTTTAAGGTCAGAGAAATTTCAGACAATTAGCAAGTCTAAACTGGGTCAAACTTATTCTTTAGCAGGGTAGTGATTCAGCTCAAAAGTCTGTCATTCCCCAATACAAATGATATGGGAAGGCTGATTGAGATTTGGTACAATCCTTACAATTCCGTGGGCAAACAGAACTCAAAAGGAAAATAAAACATAAAATCACAGCAAAACCAGAAGTTTAAGAATTCAGGAGTATAGTACTCACTGACCCTTTTGGTTGAGGCAGAAGAAATGATGCTCTACTTAATAATGAAGCCTGACCTATAAAAATTACAAATTAGATAAAAATACTCAAAGGGATAGAATCTATTGTGAAAGACAAAACGTTTAGCATTGTGTAGTGCTGCGGAAATATAATTTAAAGCATAATTTACCAAACATGAAAATGTCTTCAAATTCAGACAGAAAAAAAATAACTTTATTAGTGAATAAATTTTAAAACAGGTATGATAATACCAGACAGTGGTATCTTTAGATCCCAAAATGATAGAGAAAAGACCAGGCCAAATATTGCAAGTATAGAATGACTTACACATACAGACCTTTACTGGAGGAGGGTCATGCTTCAGGTAATTGAGGCATCAGCATCAAGGCGTCAAGGTGTCAGCATTGATCAAGGGATTGCACAAGCTGCTTGCAGAACCAAGAGAGCAGCACATTGTTGATTGTCTGCTGCAGTGTGACAAAGTGCATTAGTTTCCATTGACCAGTTGCAAGGCTCTAAAATATGCTGCTTTTTGTGCTAGATAGACTCAGGTGGTCACAGTGAACTTTCCAACTGGCTGCTGAAGTTTTATGAGGCTGGCACCTTCATCCTGCACAAAACAGTCCAGACTAGAGAATCTGCACCCTAGAACAAGAAATGTAGGGGAAAACAAATAAATAAACAAGCAAACACACATACCAGCTCCAATGGGAAATAGTGAAATTAACCCTGTATGATAGACTTAGACAACTTGAAAGGGTAGAACAGCAGACAGAACAGAAACAAATTATGTTTGCAAAGATTTCTACTTCAGCCGCCCATCAGGTATCCGTAGATACAAGGGAAGCTAAGTGTTATCAACAATGCGGCCTTCAAGTTTTTACAAAGTAACCCAGGCAACTGTCACAATACCTCATGTTATCTACAGTATAATTAGCAGGAAACTAATAATCTGTTTCCCGGCTGTGTGACCTCTGAAATCAGTGATATAAACTAGAAGGTTTACCTAAGAATTTTTTCCTCCTTGAGAACATCTTTCTCGTTTTTTTGGAAACACATTGACTTTGTACTTTTATCAGACACTTTTTGACAAGGTCAGCTAAAATAATCACAAGGCTAGAACCTTGTACTACACTACAACGGACAGTACTCTACCATGCACAGCTCATTTGGTTCATTTAACCTTTGTCCTACCATGGTGGTCACTGAGTCTCTCAAACTGTTTACAAAGATTAAGGAAATGTTACTATGTTTGTACAACCAACCAGATGCTCCTTGCCTACACGTTTTTCAAAATACAAAATTGTGAGTGCTCAAGTAAAAGGGCTAAACAAAGCTCCTTGTCCCTCAAAGCTCATGTTAAATGCACCTGTTAATTACAATGATCCTATGTGCTAGTTAAGCACCAATTCAAAGGAAAAGTGAGCTTTGTTATGTTATGAAAAGACAGTTTTGCAATGTATAACTAGATATTCATGTAAATTAGGCTGTATTCTACTTCAAAAATTAAAAAAAACTGGAGTAAGAGTGCAGTTATTGGGTGACAGAGTGCATGTCTGTGTTACAGGAGGCCCTCAATTCAATCTTCAGTGATCAATCAGTTGATTAATCAATGAAAGAAACTAGAAGATAAAATCTCCAAACTTTCTTAATAGCAATATATCAAAGAGACAATTTTCATGATTTAGGAAGATATTTTTAAGTCATAAATCTGCCAAAAAGATTTAGTTGTTTAAAATATTTACCTAATTTCAAAGAGAGAGAAATTATAGTGAGAAGCTTTCTACAGTCAATGCTCTCTAAAAAGCAAGAGAGGATGTCTTTGTCTTCATAGTTTCCTTCCTCTCTCTCCCTCCCTCCAGTTCTCTCTTCTTTCCTTCACTCCCCTTCTTTTCTTTAGATTAGATATACTGGAATTATTATTAATTCTAAAAAATCTAAATTTTCATCAATTAAGAAGTATATAAAAATTATATACTCACGAATTATTATTTGCCTCCAATAAAAATTGATGAGCTAGAACCTATAAATGAGTACAATTGCTGATATGCGAAGAAATATAAAGAAAATATCTATATTGATGGAAATATTTAAAATATACCTAGAGAAATGATTCATTTTTAATTTACATTAGTGACATATTCTATATTACATAGAAATGTCTGTATTACTATTGGCTTGTTATCAATGATTCTTTCTTGATTTTGGGATGTGATTTGAGGTACATGTTGAAGGCATCAAATTTGTACATTTTATAATTTTCACTTAACTAAACATGTAATTTTAAACACATATAATTGCATCAAAGTGGTAGCAAAAGCTCCTCACTTAATTTACAGAATCAGAATCTGAGCAATAAATTCTAGAATTATGATTAATTAAAAATATTCAACTTTTAAACCTTAATCTTTGAGATTTTCATATCTCATAATGTAACACAATTAAATCATTTGTTAAACACAGAGCACAAATCTCTACTACAAAGTCTATACTTAGGCTAGGTGTCCAGTAATAAAATTGAAAATCGGTTTCCAGATTGTTATGGCTGATATTTCCCCCAAAGTCTCAAACAGTCATGGAGAGATTCAAAGGTGACCAGGTTAAAGTGTGTGACATTGGCATAAGGCTGTGATGCTGGGATTTGGAGTGCCCGGCCCTGCATGGGCGTGGAACCACCTTGTCTTAGTTACTTTGTACTTGTCACTAAGACAAAAATACCTGATGCTCAAAGTTGAGAAAGGAAAAGATTTTGGAGGTTTCAATCTATACTCAGTTGGCTCCATGGCAGGCTGGCATGGCAGGCCTACAGTTTCTGGCAGCTGCAAACAGCAAACAGAAACCAACAAGAGAGGGAGAGACACACACACCTTCTTCCTGCCATTACGTTGTACTCCGGTTCCACCCCTATGTGGGTATAGCACTGACACCAGCAATCCAACCCATTGTCCACTAGACAATGAACCAATCACAAATGCATAATTCAAATGCATGAGCCCTGGGGGCCACCAGCATACACCAGCATACACCATGACATACCTGAAAGTTGGTAGTCTGGGTGGACCACAAAGGAATACTAAGAAGCTACTCTGCTACCTCACTACTGGTGCTGCTAGGGCTGCTGTTTTTTGCCTGCCCTGCCAAGTGACAGTCTTTTTCTCCATGCTATGTGCCTCTGCTATGCCATCCTGTCTTGCAGTGAAGTTGCCTATGGACTGAAATCTGTACAAACTGTAAGACAAGATGCACCTTGCTTCTTTGAATTCTGGGGGCTGAGTATATTGTCTCAGTATTGGAAAAAGTAACTAAGACCCAGAACAAAAGGAATACACAGTGTTATAACAGAAATCCAAGAAAAAGGGCACAATAATATAACCATTAGAATTATAAGAAATGCTCAAAGGAATCTCCAGAATACAGTACATACTAAAAAGAGTAGAAAAATTTATAGAAAAGAGTGTCTTTCAATTCTGAGAAAAGGGTAGTGCTTAACAAATTTTGACAGGAAAAAAAAAGGAGTATTGTGTTAGGAAAAAATTCAGATCAAAAGAGGACCTAACAGTATTACTGCAGGAATTTCTCTCTCACTTCTAAATTACCAACATAGAATCCGAGGATGGCACAATGTCATCAAAGGAAAATTTCCACTTGTTGATTCAATT
This sequence comes from Cavia porcellus, assembly GCF_034190915.1. Taxonomy (NCBI): domain Eukaryota; kingdom Metazoa; phylum Chordata; class Mammalia; order Rodentia; family Caviidae; genus Cavia; species Cavia porcellus. The sequence continues at coordinate 3,871,576 of NW_026947536.1, forward strand.
TTTTAAAACAAATTATGCTAAATATTTTAGTGTATCACATTTATATATGCCTCAGTAACTTTAAAATTAAAAGTTCATTTAAAAAGATTTTGAATAGCTCTCACATTTTAAAAACCACTGAATAATGTTGAAAGGAAGGCTTTCCATGGGGCCTGGGATGTACCTCAAAGCACAAGCATCTGCCTGGCAAGTGCAAAGTCATTACTTTGATCCCCAGTACCCAAAAAAACAAAAAAAAACAAAAAAAATGGAGGACTTTTCAGTAAGTGGACCCAACACAACATTCAGTAAAGACTTTTGATAATTTAATATACCAAAAGTCACTAAGTATGTTACAATAAAAAATGTAACACCAACATAATGCTTTAATTGAGAATTAAATTTTGTTGACTTCATATACATAGCTTGTTATGCTTTACAATCCTTTTGTGATACAGTGAGTTTTATTTTGTATTTTCCCTTCCTCTTACCTTCCCTTTTATATTTTCTTTCCTCCATTGTTCATATATATATATATATATATATATATATATATATATATATGGGTTATTGTTTATATATACAATTTAACTAGTACTTAATATTGATTATATGTAGTTTAATTGTATTTATATATACACATAAGTACTTCTGGAAAATATTTTTCTTTTATATTAGCTATTTTGGAAAATAAAATGGTACTCATATAATACTTAATTTAAGAAATTATCTTTTTCTCAGTACTGTCAAAGCTTCAGAGATAGTTATCAAAATTTTTTATTTTTTCTCATAAGCTATACTGTATGAGTTTTATTTCCTACAGTGCACCATAAAATACCAAGTTTTGTAGTTGATATATTAGAGAGACACAAAAATATTTCGCTTCTGAGTCATGCATGGATTTATTAGCTGATATTTAACATTGTTTATGCATACATATTTTTATTTTTTTCAAGTTTTTTAACCAGTTTTACAGTGCTTGTGGCTATTTTTAGCAAAAAGACAATACATACATTGTACTCAGAGGACATTTTCATGGAACAGTTAAATATCTTATGATAGATTAAAAATTGCCAACAGGCACTGACCATTTGAGTTACTCATTGCAATAAAAATTAATCAAAAGCTAACTATGCTGATATTGAAAATTTCAGAAGAAAACTAGTTCTTTAAAGTTTCATGTCATCACATTAGAAAGCAGAAATAACATTTCTGTACATAGAATTAACAACAAATGTGAAATGTTGAACTATTTTATGTCTGAAATAAATTTGCTATTTCATATAATTTCTCTTGTCCACAAATATTTTAAGGTAATAAGTTTCATTTCACACTTTCACATACAAAATTAAGATTCAAATGTTTTCATATTAATATTTGTTATTTAGGGGATTCCAATGCAGTTATTAGTATGTTTTATTATTTTTCATTTAATTGCTTATTTCCACTGATAGTAAGTCTGAGTGAAAGGGAGACTTGTACCAAAGATATTAATAAAGACTATTGCTTCATGGAGGGCCCCATTTCATTTCAGTGGTCTTGAGGTGGAACACAGTTTGTCAAGGAAAAGTAGGGCTCTAACATGAAAAACCAGGCTATGTCCTAAATCACCAAGTAGAAGAGAAAATAAAGGAACGAGAATGTTCACCCATTGTCTGCCTGGGAATTAAAGTCCTATTATAATTGGATCATTTTCAACTTACAGATTTCTTTAACTTTCCCTATTAAAGATATACAGTCAAAATGCTCCAATCAGAATTGTGTAGCAGTTGAAAAACAATCTAGATGAGATAATTTGATTAAACTTTTGAAAAATTTCTTAATTCAATTTCTGTGTACTCCTTTCCTTGATAGTATTTGAAATAGAAGAATTCTAAAGTTTATTTTCTCTTTTTTAAAGATACATATTTTATAAATACTCTAAGTCATTTGGGAAACTGGAAAGAAAGTATAGGAAAACATTTTTCACCATATTCTCCCATGCAAGAAATTATTCTAGCATTCTACCCATAAGTTTAAGATTTTTAAATGATGAATCTAAGGGTCCTAGTAAAATAAGAACATAAACTCATCCATTTTTAAAAATTCATTCATTTAAGTGATTAATTTCATGCATAAGAAAGTCACTAACAAGGGTGCATTACTGTTGTTTATGTTGGTTAGCTAAAGTTGAGTTAACTGAAATAAATAATGTTGTTACCAAAAACAAGATGAACAATTTCAGCTATGACGGACACAAAGAAATTGGTTTAACATTTTCTGTGAAGATGGGTACAGTTATAATACAGTACTGGAAAACAGAAAGATTTTATTCAGGCTCTTAGAAACATTAGCAAGGAAAACAATTGATAAAAAGGAAACATTTAAAAGTAAAATATTTAATACAAACCACATTTTCGAATAGTAAGAGTATATTTATATTTAATATGAAATTAACTTAAATGCACAAATGTATTTTTCATAAAAGCATGGACAAGTCATTTTAAACTAACAATAAATTATAAGCTAAAAGTATGATTAATCACATGAGAAAGGGGCTGTGAGTTCCCAGAATAAAAAGGATTTTACATCAGAACTGAAGCACCAATCCCAAATTATTGGTACTACCTCAGTTAGGTTATGTGAATTACTTTTCCTTTTTGAATTTTTTGCTCTCTGCATATCACAGAAGTGATCTCAGACCTCCTACCTAGCCCAGCTCATAGTAGTAATGGTAGACACATATTTCCCACCACTCTGAAGCAGTCATAGCAGTCGTGTTTTCGGTCACTCTCCCTGTCAACATCCCTGAGCCATTTCCCTCTTGGGGAATTGATGAAACCCAGGGTAGGCCCTGTGTCATGGTCTCTTTGTTCTGGTGAACTGCTATCTTGGCTGGACTTAGGATCCCATTGGCTCCCCATAAAAAAAATACATACAAACTATGAGCTGAATAAACTTCCTTCATTAACTTGTGATGTCAAGTTTTTTTTTTTTGTCCCAGAAATGAGAAATGTAGCTTGAGTATAGTAAAGAAAATGCAAATGACACAAGAGAAAGAATGGAGGAAAACAGGCCTTTATCTTGAGCCCTAAGAAACAGCTGAGAAAAATGGAAATGGCCCCATATGTTAGAACATATTTAACATAAAACATTATGTGCAAAAGGCCATATGCATCCTGGACAGAAGAAGATCTGTTCAAAGGTGGAAAACTTGCAGCACGCTGCAGAATCCACTGTGAGTGTGTATTAGGAAGCAGAGGTTCTGTGCAGGAAGGCTGCAGTCTGCCCAGAAGCCTGGAGATGGATGTCCAAATGCATAGGCAAAGTTCCCTCTGCTCTTCTGTAGCAAAAGTGAAACTTCCTTCTTTTGCTTTTTATGCCATCAAAGTTACAAGTCTACTGGCCAATGCCACAGCATTCAAGGTGGTATTTCCATCTTCTATCATCTAGACACATGCAAAACTGTGCTAATCTAAACTGCTAGGTATTTCATATTCAAGATGACACAACTGTCCCAAGGGGATGGTGGCCCCTTTCAGTCTCCTCATGGGAAAGGGCTTCCACTGTTTCAAACACTAACTCACCAGACCTGGCTTCCACTCAGTCTGTCAAGGGTAAAAAGATGAGGGAATTTTGGCAAAATTTTCTGAATTTCCTGGATTGGCAAGAGGAAAAAGAGGATGCCCTGGAAGTCATCAGGCAGATACACTAAAGTTACAAGTATAGTCTTCACACAGGAGTTTGACACTTAACATAAGAGAAGAACTTCAATAGAGCAGTCTGCTGGGGCTGGGCTCCACTGGCACCCAGGGGATCAGGAGCTGAAAAAGTCTAGGAGAGGCAGCCAGCAGGTTCCTATGTTATAATTTGGTCTCTATCCACAGAAATGATGCAAGCTATGGACAGACTATGCCCCGTATTACATACATAGGGGCACTATGGCACTACAACACAAAAGGGCACAATGCACACAGCCATGTATCCTGCACAAGTATGGTCCAGAAGGAAAAGTGGGCACCTCCTCCACAGCACCTGATGGGCCATATTGGTGTCAGAGGAGCCAGTCTGTCCTGCCCCCAAAAGCACAGCCTTTGAAGGCCTTTCTTACATTTGATCTCATTGAGTTGTCACAAATCCATGAAGTAGGGATCATGAATATGATGTTACAGAGGAAGAAACTGAAACTGAGATGTGGAACAAGACAAAACCTGATGGAGCTATTCCTAAAACAGAACTCTTTGGCCCAGTGACTTCCCTTGAAATCATTCTAGAATATTCTGCAAAAACTCTGTAACATTCTCAACCATTTGCCCTGGAACAAATTTCACTTCAAGTGGAAAAAAGAGACACATTTTGTGCAAAACTTACTGTGTACATTGCATTACAGGACTGCCAAGATAAATTCCACATTGGAAAGTAAGACAAAAACTACAGATTTCATTCTAGTATTTCCAACACAGTAAAAGGTTGTTTTGTAGAAAAGTCATAGAAATGAGATGAAATGTCCAACTGTGCCATTCTAGGAGAGAAAAAGTGACATCTGTTCATTACAAATCAAATGCAAATTGATTGCCCCCTCTTAAAGGACAGTGTACAAAATCTTACACAGTAGAAGAAAATTCTACTTTAGAAAAAGAATGGAATATCTGATTTTTCCCTAGAACATGCTTGTTAAAAATAAATGTAATTTTTGAAGGGACTGGATACTTTTATATAATTATTGGTTTATCAAAATCAGCACACATCAGAATAAAAGGAATGGATCCCACCTTGGCACAGTTTTATGATGACACACCCCAGAAACAACACCTGTAGGTCCAAGCCAAGTAGGAAGTTATGCCATTTCACAGCAGCTTCGTGAAACTGAGTGGTGGCTGTTCTCTGGAAATGATGAGGTGAGACACATGGAGGACTACATGTCATAGCACTCCTTTTCCTTTTCAGAACTGAAACTGTATGTATAAACTTCACTGCAAACATCACTAAACATATAAGCTGTTTATAATGTGAGTGCTATGTAGATTCCCAAAGTTGCAAGTAACCAACACAGTATGCCTGGACTCCAGTGGCCACTGCATAAAAAAATTCCTTACAATTCTGGTGCTACCTGGTAAATAATGTGCAATTTGGCACAAGTCTTTCCTTTTTTTTTTTTTTTTTTTTGGTCTTTTTCAGACAAGGTCTTGCTATGCAGTTCAGGCTGGTCTTCAGTTCACTTTGCAGCCCAGGCTGGTCTTGAACTTGCAACGATCTTCCTGCCTCAGCTTCCCAAATGCTAGGATTACAGGTCTGCTCCACCACACCCAACCTCAGAACAATGTTTTCAACAAATAGTGCTAACAATGGACATCTTAATGTTTAAAAAAAAAAAAAAGTAGTTAAAGAGAGACCTTATCCCCTAAACAAAAGTGTATTACAGATGTCAATGCAAAATTCAAAACATTTTATAGAAGTTAACACAAGACAAAAATCTAGGTGATCCTGGGTTCAGTGATGACTTTTTACTAAGATGTATGCATGGATCTTTTTCTCGGCTCAATTATTTTCACTCTATTATTTAATCATATGCCAAAAGCAAATTAGTACAAATACTATAGTCCTTATTTGTCCTGGCATTTTCATTATCTAATTCTCAGTATTTTAAAATTTTTGTCATAATTTTTATAGGTACACTTTAAGCTGATGAATGTGTAGAAATATTCTTTTTAAAAATGATTAAAATCTAGGCTCATGCACTGTAAGAGGCTCTTATTTACCTTGTAGAGAGAGGGCCTAAACCAGTCCCTCTACCTTTTTTATTTCATTATACATCCCCCTTGAAGACCCTAGAGCAGATACATTCTGGTTACTGCTTTCTCTTGTTGGTATGAAGGAATGCACAAGCTATTCTAAAGCAACTGCTTTATATACCCTATCTGTATCTATCTGTTATATGGGAATCTGCTCCTTAAATATGTTAAGAGTCAGTGTCCACATAAACTGAACACTAGTGAAGATGTCTGAGTATGTATCAGCTGAAATATTTGATCCTTGTATCTGGTAAGAGTATAGGTTTATGTGATACAATTTCAAAGAAATCCATTACCGTTATTTTGTAGCAATATCCTGGCATGAAGTCTACATAGCTACTGTAAATGACAGTAATCAATACTGTTTTACTCAATCAATCCAATTTTTATCATAGCTTACCTTTCCTTTTTCTTTGTTCTCCAGTAATTAACCAGTATCAACATCATGGGAGGCTGATGAACTAAAGTTTGGAGAAAACAGTGAACAAGATATACAAACAGCATCTGGGCCTCTGGAGGCGAGGAGGAATGGCAAAATAATATTATTTTCCATTAGGAGAAGAAGTGAGAATTTTAATAGGTGTATAATGAATAACAAGAAGGCTAGAACTGCTTCCATCCAAACTAAACAACAAACCAAAAATATTAAAACAAAAACTCTCTCAGAAGGAGCTGTTTTCTGAAGAGACAGGCCCTGTACACAAGAGAGTTCAGTCAGTGTTTAGGTAAAGAACTGAGAGACCACAATAAAGGTTTCTGAAACAGATTCTGAAAGCAGCTCCCTCCTTCCCAGTACTTACTCATGATGTCCAGCTGGTTCAGCAGCCACGCACCCTAATGACTGCTCCTTCCACTCTGCTAGACTTTGTCCTCTGGGCTTTGCTTCCCTGAACTGCAGTAAGGATAAGAGAAGATGAGCTCATCTTTTAGGTTTCCCTTGTCCTAAGGATCACAGCTCTATGCTTTACTAATTGAACGCAAAATAGAACCTGTTACCTGGCATGTATTATCCAGCTTTATTTCTTATTCTGGAAAATATACCACCATATCTATAGCCCATTACTCCATAAAACATGACCTGTAAATTAAGCTCCATCAACTTCAATTTTTAAGCATTTTTAAAGGTAATATACATAAGCATTAAGAAATTTAAAAATGTAAAACACAGCCCTACGTTACTAAAGAAAGGATATGACTTTATATTAAAAATATATTACAGCGCCTGTGCTATTGAGCTATTACCCTGGCCTCCTACTTTTCTTTAAAGAATTTATCATTACATCACGTAGTATACGTATGTGCTAAAAAATGCATATGTACATATATACACATGTCTTATGCTTAGTGCTAGGTGTTTACAGCTTTTAAAATACAAAAGAAAATGTGTGCATTATATATGTTTAAAAGGAAAGCAAAACTTGACAGATAAAGTTGACATATAATTTTTCAGTCTTTTTAAAAAATATTTTTGTTTTAATCATTTTTATAATAAGAATATTTCTACACATTCATCAGCTTAAACTGTACCTATAAAAATCATGAAATACTATATATATTAAACATTATGTTAAAAAGTAAAACCTTAAACAATATATTCCATGTAAAAGCATCTGCTAACTTTTGTGTTTTCTTCTGATGAAATTAAGTTTTTTACTTTTCCCATTTAATACTGCATTAACTGATAAGACCTTTTTATGGCCGAATGAATCTTGATTCTGATTTTTAAATAATATACATTCTCTTTCTGTGGGACATTCATGTTCCATTGTTGAGGACCACAGATTACAGACTGACACAGTATCTGTCCCAGGATCTCCTTATGCTGCCTGCTGTGTGGGCCAGTTTTGGAATGTGGAAACTGCTTTCTCTCAGTAAATGAGATTAGCACCCAGGTGTGGAGATGGATGTTGGCTTGTTTCCTTTATGATATTAAACTTGTCCATTCTACCACTGTTCCAAAAAAAGCACCCTATCCCCTTCCCTGCACTGGCTAATTAAATGGTAGCTAGGTGGAGATTTGCAGCCTTTTGTTCCTAGACAGCATGGGGTCATCCCAGATCTCTGCTATGTGCCCCTTTACCTTGACATTTGCTCTTTCTTTCTCCCTGTGCACCCTTAAGTAGGGCAGCAGACTGCGAGCCACTGCACAGGTTTCTAGTATTCCACCACTATAAATCCTTGTCCTCAGATGTTGTTTTTATGAAGATTCTCTTACCAAGTAATTTACTTAAAACTGCAATCCTCTTCCTGACATATGTATTTTCTATTCTCCTACTTTTTTTTTTTTTTAATTTTTTTGGACTGGGGATTGAATTCAAGAACTTGCACTTTGCCAGGAAGCACTTGTGCTGTTAAGCTCTATCCCCAGCCTCCTACTTTACTTTTCTTTAGAGAATTTACCATTATATCATATAGTATACATATGTGCTCAAAACACTCAATGAATGTTTAAACTTTCAAATGTATTACAGAGAAAGACACGTTGCTATTAGCCCCATCAAAACACTTCTCCTTACTTTAAACAGGGTCATTCCATTGTTCATGTCACCTTCTGGAACAGTTCTGGAAGACCTCTTTCCTGAGTATCTTTGAGTTTGCTGCCATCCTCTCTTAATGTTGTAAATTTACCTTTTATGGTCATTTTGACATTTGGAATAGCCAAAAGTTGCACAGTGCCCAATCTGGTAAGGTGGACAAGGACACATCGTCATGTTTTATGAGCCTGCTTTTCCACTGGATAGCAGTCAGTAGAGCATTTTTTGTATTTTTTATCACAACTAGTGAAGACACTCAGAAAAAAGAACTTACATAACTGCTTCCAAAAGTGGTGAAAATAAAGAGATTAAGCATGTTGAGGGAAACTAATAGCAATGCCTCTTACAATTTTTTAAATGAAATATTAACCATACATCTTGAGCACACCAAATATAGGTCTCCTTTCACTATAATAAAAACTGTTATGAAACCAGGTATTTATGACTATTTTGTTCACTGAAATATTCCCAGAGTTCTAAGATGATCATTCTGATAGAAAATGTTTAACTAATATTTGTTGATTAGTGATTATTTATGAATATAAAGGAAGGACAACATTTGGATAGATTAAAGCAAACAAAAATGTATAAAAAGGAAGTAAAGGAAACAAAATGCTATGGTTGAAATTTTTTTATATTTAAATCTTTTATGTCTTGTATTTTATTTTATTTTATTTTGTGGTGCCAGGGATCAAACTCATGACCTTGCGCTTGCCAGGCAGGCACTGTGCCGCTAAGCTGTATCCCTAGCACTATGTTTTATTCTAATACATAAAATATTTCTTCAAAATTAAGATTACATAGCAGATAAGAAATGAATACAGGTAAAAACAGATGAATGACTTAAACTATCATGAATCATTTAAATCAAGTTAAAATCAATCAATATTTGCTAACTTAGCTCCATGGGAAGGAAATACAAAAATGAATAAACACAGTTGTTACTTATCTGAGATTCAAGTATGAAAGAAAGATACGCAAGTTTAAAAATATAGTACATGCAAAATGGTAACTGCTGCCCTGGAAGTAAAAAATATACTAGAGTGAAAGTCACTAAAAAGTATAAACTAGTCTCCTTATCACCATCTTAAACTTCATCTTTTCATGCTGAGAAGAAGAAAGTAGTATTGTTAAGAGTTACAGCCACAGAAGAAGACTGAAAATATAAGAGGACAGAGCTTTAAGAGGCACTTCAAGTTACTCTTGCCAACAGGCTGTAGGGTGCAGGGCAAGTCCACCTTCCCAGGTCACCGAGTAACGGGCAGGTGTGATGCAGGCGGCTAATCTGGTAGGGTGCACTGGGCCTCTCGGCAAAGCGGAGCATGTTGAAGTACTTCTTACTACACTTTAATAAAATCTTTGTACAACAAACTGTCCCAGTCCCTGTAAAGGAAGCTGTGTATAAGAAAGGAGAAGCTAAACTAGAAAATCAAGATGGAAAGAAATTCTGAAGTATTTGGACTTGATTCTGTAAGCAATTATATTTTATTATTATTTTTTGGTGCCAGGAATCAACTTGAACTTGCCAGGCAAGTACTTATGCCACTGAACTATATCCCCAGCTCTGTAAGCAATTTTAAAATAAAAAATTTTATGAGTAAATTGCTCATTTCAAAAAGGCTCAAAAATACATAAAAAGGAAAACTATTTTTAAAATCACTTATATCACCACTTATCAAAATGCAACACTTTGCTGTTTTTCTTCCATTTTTGTTCTCTAAGATTAGTCTTCGTATGTTTCACTATGTGTGAAGCTATCAACACTGCATTTTTTAACCTCACTAATATTCTATCAATCTACTTATGTAATGCCACTTTCCTCCTTAAACATTTAAATGGCTACATAACTTCTCAAAATTTATTTTGTTCTGAAAAATTTTTAATCCGGGTTACAAGTTTAAAAAAAGAATATGGGGTTTTAAAGTAAAATCTGTGTTCTGTTTGCCCTCAGGCATCTTTTACTACTTTCAAAAGAGAAAAATTTTTTATTCAATTCATTTCTATTTTATTCTGGTTTTTAAAAGTAATTCCTTTTTTCATTTAATTATTCATCTAAAATTCTGTTGAAGACTGGTTGCTGAGAGATGAGGCTCTACATTTATTGTTTTTCCTCAAAACAGTTAACCATCTGCATAAATATATCTTAAGTAATTCTCTGATTTCCAAACTTCCTCTAACATTTACTTGTATTACAACTGAAATATAACACTGTTATTCTTATGGGGGGAAAAGGCATGGAATGGCATGGTGGTGCATGCCTATAATCTCAGCACTCTAGGAAGCTGAGGCAGAAGGATCACAAGTTTTGAGCACAGCCTGGGCTATGCAAGACCTGAGCATAGTTCAGTGTAAAGGCCTTGGGTTCAATCTCCAGTATTTCAAACAAAAAACACAAGGTAAAAACACAAAACTTCATCATTCATTGTTTCCAAATGTAAGTTTTTATATTTGGAACTGAAAGGCTGAACAACTGCAACCCAAAACATGCAGTTAGGTCTAAGGTAAAACTATTCTGTTCTTTAATCTGCCACTATCATTGCTGGGCCCATTCATCTCTTTTGATTATTCCAAAGATTAAATACATGTAACCTCAGGTAAGTATTCAAGCAGCAGACACACTTACTACCCACATCCTAAGACAGTCTCCTATAAAACTGGATTTCTTTTTGAGTTTCAGATGATGTCCCTTCCAGTACTGTACCTGCCTAGCCTATAAATGGTTCTCCAAATAGCCTAAATTGTTCACAGTTTAATGCCAATGGTGAAACACACATTCCAGGTTGTTTAAAAAGTAACTTTAAAAGGAAGGAGAGCCAGACAACAGCCTTTTCCCATGAGTCAGTGCTATTTGTGGACTGCAGGGGAAGAGGACAAGAAGTCACCAACAAATAAGCCCTCCCTGCAAATTGGTGCCATGCACAGGCAGCTGGAGGGAAAAAAGGGATGCCAGCCCCTCCAGTGCACACACTGGGAGAGCCACCCCCACTCCCACCAGGTGCAATGATGGCTATTAAGGTGGAATATAATTTAATGCTTGTACAGTTCAGTGTTTCACTGACTTTGCAGGTCTAAAGTCAGTGTCTAATCATTTATTTAGAGGATGACAATACACAATGTAGCATCTATGGGGGGGATCTCCTTCTGAGGGTAGTGACCATTGCTTTTTCCTACTGTCTTGTTTTAAAGTCCTATATCATTTTCATTGCTTTTGCTGGGTTGGATTTTGTTTGGTTTTGATTTTATTGTATATGATGGCATGGGCAACTCTTTCAAAGATAAAAGACCTAGGACAAGCAGTAAAACTCTTAAATGATTTAATTTTTGCCAATGCAAATCTTTTAAACAATATCAACTGCTATAATTTATTCATTCTGTAAGTTAAATAACTTGCTTGGAAAAGAAAATTATCATATTAATGTAATAAATGCAAAATAGTTTATGTGGAGAAAAAAGTACCTTACAATGTAAAGAGCTATTCATTATTATCTACTAATAGGTGATAAAAAGATACAGAATGTGCTGTTTCTTGCTTCAAAGGACTTTAATAGAAAAAAAGAGTGGCTAAGTGCTTAATCCTACAGAATTTACTACACAATGTGAAGGTAAGAAAAACGGCCAGTATGGACTACGGTACCTAACAAATGCTTCACAGCACACTGACCTAAGCTATGACTTGCAAAACATGAGTAAGTAGAACTTAGAAGCAGAAATGGAGATTTCAGAAACAATACAAAGCATGAACAAAAGTACGACAATATGATGTAAGACAAATAGTAAAGTACTGAGGGAGACGCTGAATGCTAGTGAACAGCAATAAATAGTGTTAGATTCACTGGATGCTGTTAGATTACACAGGGCTTTGAAATCTAATGGAAATCTTTATAAACAGGAAATGGTGGGCAAGATAAATTACCAAAGCCTTTTAGAAGGGGACCAGATAAAAAGATGTTTTAGAAAACTTACTTTGATAGCAATGTTGTATAGTTTTGTGGGGGAGGAAAAAAAAGGACAGAAAGCAGCTATGTGCTACTACAATAATCCAGGTGTAGGATGAAGAGGCATTTAATTATGGTTCTGGCAATGGAAATAAGACAGAAAGAAATTTAAGTTGCACTGCAAAGGGGCAACTAGTTAAAATGCTGGGTGTAGACAAGAAAGAAAATCAAAGATGAAACTAATACTATCACACTGATAGAAGAATAGTGACATCAACTATCAAAAGAACCAAAATAACTGGAAATGAAGCAAATGAAATGGCCAAGTATCAAGGCAAAGCAGCAAAGTGACTATAAAACTGCCTAATTTAGGTAATGGTGGAGTCTATTTGTACTCTGGTCCTCTGCTCTAGTCTCCAACCTCATCTTTTTCTCCTCTTTTCTTACCTTACATTAATTCCTGTTATCTTTGTATACAGTAATTGGCTGATGGAAAGTATACTTCTTAGTATACCATAAGCAAATTTTCTTCTATTCATACTGGTAAGGTTCACTGTCATTAACTCTGAATTTAACTCCTCATAGTGAGAATAAAGAAGTCTTTGTAAGCATACTGTCAAGCATCTTTGAATCTATAGTTCCTCCTTTGATGTTTTTAAGGTTAATATGCTTGCTGCACTTTGCCAATAAAAACATTATTTCCTCAATGAATCTTTCCCTCATCTAACCCTATTTGTTTATACCCAATTATACCATTAATGCATTTAATGAAATCATACTTTTGTTCAATTCAATTGGTGATATATACTGTACAGCTACTACATGGGTGTAAATGGCTTAAACTAAGTAGCCTTTTAAATCCTACTATGCCTTTCACATAAAATATAGCAAAACAAATGTGTACCAAATTCAGTTTTCTTTGATCACTTGTTCTACATGAATACAAAATTTATCTTGGCCTTGTTCCTGGAAACTTTTTTGTGTAGAACTTTCCCAAATGTTGCTTGGTAATAGCTCTTGCTTCAGGAAAACGGATCATGCATTTCATAATCTGACTGTTAAATTTTCTATCATAGATTGTTTACACACATGCTTAGACTGCTTTTATACAATATCATTAATATAGCTAATGACTATAATAAAGTTGAGGAAGTGATTAATTTGTGTTACCTGAAGCATTTTGTTTGAATTTATTTCCCAGAGATACCAACTGTACTTCAAGCAAGATGCTGCTGAAGTGACACTCTTACTCAATTAAAATTTTAAATGTCATATACACTGCAAAAGCAATTACAAGTTCTTGGCTTTCCCTTATACAAACAATTTATTTTACTGTCATACCTTGACTTACTAATTTTGCAATGATTGTTTTCAATATATTGTTTTTTAGTGCCTATGAATTTTACATATTAAACATTTAAGCTCAGCAAAAAATAATGAAAGCGGACTCATTTCATGCAGACAGGCCAGTGTAAACTACCCAAAACAAACCAAACTAAACAAAAATTATGCAACTCATAATGCTGGGGATGGAACCCAGGAAACAGAAGCTAGTCAAGTGCTCTGCCACAAAGCTCTTTTTTTTTCTCTTTTAATTCATCTTTTTTTACATTCTCTCTCTCTCTCTCTCTCTCTCTCTCTCTCTCTCTTTTTTTTTTTTTTTTTTTTTAAAGGCAGGGTCTTAACTATGTAATCCAGGCTGGCCTTGAATACACTAAACAGTCTAAGATGGCCTTGAATTCATGATGTTCTTTCTGCCTCAGTCTTCTTGAATGCTGGGGTTACTGGTGTGCGCCCACCGCATTTACATAACACACAACTCAGATCAGTATTGTCTAGATGTCTGAGAAAGACTCACGAGGCAGTGATTCATGAGCTTGCAATATAAGATGCTCAAAATAAGAAACCCACTGAGTACAGTGGCACATGTCTAGAACTCCAGCTACTTGAAACAGAAGGATAACAAGTGTGAGACCAGCCTAGGTATTTCAGTGACACTCCTTCTTAAAACTTTAGGGACAAGCAGTCCAGTATGGTAGGTATGTAGTCAATACTCCTGGGTTTAATACTCATTAAGAAAGAAAGAAAGAAAGAAAGAAAGAAAGAAAGAAAGAAAGAAAGAAAGAAAGAAAGAAAAATTCAGTAAGGTATGACAGAGTAATTCAATAAGGTATGTATAATACTATCATTTTTTTATTCCTGTGTCATTGGTACACATCACTAATCAATCAGTGAAAATTCAAATCAATGTGTTAATTCCATGTTAGAATGAATATAAAGGTATTGTTTGTTACTTGAATCCCTGCTGTCCACACTGAGACATCTAATGGACTCAGATAATTGTTTTGTTTGCATGGCAGGGATATTTGGAGGAGATGGCATACACAATATTTTATACAATATGAACTCTTTGTTTGTCAAAATTCCAAGATGTGTAACACACTGCAATCTGTCACTCTATGATCTCGCACTCTCTAAACTCAAAAAATCAAAATAGATACCCAAATAGCAAGGAATAAACTATATGTTTTCACTTTGTTCTGAGATAGAAAATATAAAACCTCACCTCCCACATAACTTTTGTAATATATATAGAAGCCACTGTAATAGATGCCCAATAATTTAAAAACTTCATGTTTTTATTTCCTCTAACAAGCAAGATATATTTATAGTTCATGAAACCAAACAAGTAAATGCCTATTCACAATCTCAAAAAAGAAAAATCATGTTTTAAAGTTTTTATTTATAGGGGCTAATGCTGAGTGCTATCTTAATCTCATAGTCAGCAATCAAGAGCATTATGGTCTTAGAACTTATGGACCTTTATTATCCCAGTCACAGCATGAAGATTTTCCCTGTACCTCTCATCTTTAACTCAAACTCTTAGAACCCTTCAAAAAGCAGAGAAAAATCAACCAAAAGACCAGAGAGGCAGAAATGGAGGCACTGGGTAAACGTCTACTCCGGTCAACAATGTGGAAGTAAAACCACAGGAGCTTGCTCTTTATAACTTAAAAGATACTCTGTCATAATTATTCATTAAAATGTTTATCCTAGATGAAAAGACATAGTTGTAGGGTTCAACACCACATTGAATTATTCTGACAACACATACCTTTCTTAATTAAGTAGTCTAATTTACAATGTGACATTCACCACTGCCTCACAATCCTATTGCATTGTTACTGAAAAAAGCTCCTATGAGCAGTGCTTATAAGCACTTCTTTTTAAAAAGCCAAGCAAAAACAGCACACAAATATCCATTATGGTCAGCTAGTGATCTTAACAACCAGGATCATCACAGAGCTTACCTAGCATGTTTCTGTATAAGAAACAGCTCTTCGAACACATGTTCAGTATTTACACATTTAATGTCACCTAACAAGATTCTAGCACAACACAACAAAAATAGTAATACTTTCAAATAGTCCTGAGCTAACACCCAAGGAACTGCTGACAATTTGTAATAATCTGTCCACTTGTTCTTGAGATAATTTTATTAGTTCATCATTGTGCTTATGGAATGTTTTACTATTACTGTCAAAATCAATTTAGTAACTCTCACAGAAATTTAAGTGAAAGGAACTTGTACGGTCATTTACTACAAGATTCTCATTTTATTATTTCTTGCCCTGGTCCTCTGATTAAAAGAGAAGTTTTAGTGGCCAGGGATTTAGCTTAGCAGCTGAAGCACTTACCTGCTAAGTGCAAGATCACAGTACCAAAATAAATAAATAAAAGAGAATTTTTACACAATATTTTCACTTACATTAAGGTTACAGGTTAACATTACAGTGACATTCCTCAAATGCCTGTCTTTAGCACAGTGCTATACTTTGTATATAGTAGATCCTCCAGTGAGTACTTACATACTGTTCTTATTTGAGTAAATGACAATACTTATTATAATTATTTGTGCAACTTTAATTAAAAGCAGTATGATAGCCAGGTGTGGTATGTAATCCTAGCACTTGGGAGGCTGAGGAAGGAGGACCGTTTCAAGTTCCACACCAGCCTAAGCTACAAAGTGAGCTCAAGGCCAGCCTGAACTGCATAGTGAGACTCTTATCAAAAAAAAGCAGTAAGATATAATTTTAATTCAAAGTTTATTTTTCTCTTCCGTCCTTCCTGCCACTCTAAAGGTCATTTTGTGCCTTAATACTCAATACTTAACACTTTAGTACTTAATACTAAATCCAGTGGTGAGATAGAAGCCAAAGCATGGTGTTCTGCGCACACCATTATCTAAATTACTTAACACTGGAAGGAGTATACTTGTCCATTATGTGTACATATACATACAATTACCTAAACAAAACCAGAAAACCAATAAACTTGAAATCGCTTCAATGGCCAGGCATGTAATCCCTGTAATAAGGGAGGCTGAGGCAGGTCACTGGATATTCAAGCCTTGAGAATATAGGCTTGTGTATAGATAGGGCTGGGCATGTAGCTGTGGGAAGGCCTTGGGTTTAAAATAGTCCTACAAAAATAGCATTGAACTTTAGTAAGATAATCTTATGTTTCAAAATACAGGAAAGCAAGGAATTGCCTTCTTTCTGAAACCAGAAACACTTGCAGGAACACAACTATCACAACTGAGTATGATCCAGAGAAGCAAAAAGCACCAACAAGGGGAAGATCATGGGTTTATGGTTAAAGTCAAAGTTATCTGCCTAAAAGTAACTATTTTCACACTGCAGTAGGTGAAATAACTGCTTCTCAAAGTTAGCAAACTGCATGATCCCAGGACAAAACTGAACTACTAAATCTTATGACAGAAGACAAAAAATCAGAATCAATACAGTATTCTTATGTAAATCTTATAATCACCATACTCTGCTCACTGTTCTAAGGTAGAAATGATATGAATCACCTAATGTCATGTTTACTGCCATCACAATGTTTTTAAAATTTTATTTAAAAGGAAAAAGAGAAAAACAAAACAAAACAAACCGGTATAAAGGTACAAGTAATACAGAACTACAAAAAAAAAAAAAAAAAAAAAAAAAAAAAAACAGTAAGATATCACCAGTTAATAGATTACTCATTATTATCATATAGTTGCTCAAGTCACAGTATCAAAGCATACAAAGTGAACATTCAAACAGAAAGACTGCAGTTGTGTTCAATGATCCAACCAAAAACATTAATATGGTCAGCTATTTAACACCCCTAAACACACTTGCTGTTGTATCCTTTAGAGCACTTTTTTCCCTTCTCTTTTTTACAACAAAATTAACACATTCTGGGTTTTATTACTCCTTAGTTCTTATTACTTTTTTTTTTGGAAGAGGATAAAGTCAAATATGGCAAAACAAAGCTGTCAGTCAAAACCAAGGATAGACATAGCACATGATGTAAAACAGAGTACAAGGTTATCAACAATGGTTACCATAATGCCTCTTGTTTCCTTAAAAAGAATTATCTATCTCATTAGGTATTATAAAGTTGAACAAAACAGTAGAGAACAAGACCAATAAAACTTAAACATTGTAAACATTACAGGAATTCCAAAGGAGATAATAATCAAACCAGAATGGGCATCTTAGTGAATCTTATTGCCTTCAAAGTAGTTGCCTATACCCTCAAACTTGATACTATCATACAGAATGGAATAGAGTCTAATCAGTCAAAACAAGATAGTGGGAGTATTACAGGACTTCAAAACAAGTTAATAGGAAATCAAAAAAAGTTACTATAATATATCCTCCTAATATTTAATTTTTCCCCTTAATTAAAAAAACCATAAAAAATAACTAAATAATTGTTTTAATGAATAAGGGAGATAGAAGAGGACATAACAACATAACAATACAGGTCAAAGCATGACTGTTTTAGCATGGAAATATTTGAAGCTATAGTATATGAAATTATATTCAAATATTTCAAGGAAAAATACAGACACTATGGTAACTACTATTAAGTCGGGTTATTTGTTGGTGAAGCACTAGGTTGCTGCCATCACAATTAATGAGACAGTAAAACAGAATTATTCAACTTGGTCTGAATTCAAATTTAGAAAACATCAAAATGTGCCACATGCAAAATCCTTAGATAATCCTAAATATGAAACATACCAGACTTGAAAGGATGTATGCTTTACCCTAAGGTGATAGCAAACCTTTTAGAGTTGTCAATGATACAAGCAGCCTGCTTTGGCACATGTGCCTTAAGTTCACCACCACTGTCTCTCATGGTTAAATAAAGACAAGGAACTCTGCTTCTAGGCTCTGATAACAAATACAGCAATTTTGTAGCTTCCCTGTTCCCAGTTCATCGTTCTTTAAGATGGGTAGAAAGAATATTCATTTTATAGGACTATTTTAAGAAAACTGGGTGTGGAGGCACAAGTCTATAATTCCAGCACTCAGGAGGCTGAGGTAGGAGAAACACCACCCACAAGCACTAGGCCAGCCTGGGTTCCAAGTTCAACAATCCCTTATTGTTCTCATATAAATTAAAATACAAGTTATCAATACAAATTCTAAAATTTGCCTTTCTTAAAAGGTTTAGTACTTTAACTGAATGTTGTCTGAATATAAAAACCAAAGTGTTTCATTCAATTTAATTATGATTTCAGGGACACTAAACTATTACACTATATGGGGTAAAAAAAAAAATCTTGTTTTTGCAGAAACCTAGATGGTAAATAGAAAAGGAATCATCTCTTTACTTAAATTTTAGCTTTAAAAAGGGTTCAGGGTATCCAATGAATAATAAAGCCTATTTTCTTTTTTCTCTCTCACACACCATTTGAATATATCTAACCTAGTCAAATTCCCACGATTATTGTCAAAGCCAAAATATTCTCATTTTAAAATTAAAACTGAAAGCAAGATATTTAACTGTCAGGTATATGTAGTATGAAAATAGTAAAACCTACACTCACTCACTTCATATAAAGTGGTTGCATGCCAGGAAAACAACGGAAATTACTATATAACAGTTTTAATAGTACATTTTAAAACTGTCACTATTTTTAAATGTGTAAATACTGCACATGCAATAACATCTGGTTTATGATACGTTTCTTTTTTAATTGTAATATAAACGTAGTTTCAGTATTTAAGTAGTTATGTCCAATAATGGGCCTGCAAGATTTTACAAGACAAGGTTATTTTTAATTTCACAATTAAATTTTATTTTTAAGCTTGTATTAAAAGGAATCTCAGACCAAATTCCAAATGTTGCTATTTTAAAAACAGAGCTACACTTTTTAAAAATGTCAGGTAATGAAGAATCGTACAAAGCAATGTAAGTTCATGTATGAAGAATAACTACAATGGCTCTAACAGATGATGGTGTCAGCATATTTAATTATAAGACTGCCACCAGTCTTTAAGAGTTCAATTTAATGCTGAAGTGTTGGAAATTCTCCTACAATACAGGAATAACAGGGTGTTTCATCTATTGTTTCTTTTTAAAAATTACACGAGACGAGACACGTGATTCCTTATTTTTAATTAAACTATAACTTTCCACAGTAAAGTAGCACCTTAAATATATTGTAAATTAAAGAAGTATTTTCTTCATAATCCGTGCAAAAAGCTCTCTGGTAGGAAAATTTACTACTGGTAGCTAATTACAACTGAAAGAAATAGACACACTGGGTTTTGTGCCGCATATAAATATGTACAATTTTGTCATATTGTACATTTGGAGAAAATCCACAGCTCTTCTTCCCTTGCGACCATATCAAGGAGAAACCAACCACATATTCCCAGTTCCAAATTCGCGGTGGCATCATGCAACAGGCTTAATTTTGACCCACATTCGTCTTACACTAAATGAAAAATAATACCTTGTTTGTCTGCACCCTAATTGAAGAGGGGGTGGCAGCGTCTGCGGCTGGAACCAGGCGGACGCACCTGGCCCTCCCCGAGCCGAGGACCCGCCCCCCTCCCAAGTCCCCTGCAGACCCTGGAACACACGCCCCCCCACCACACACACGGCTCAACGCCCAGTCGGTTGCCGGCGTCCGGGCCCCGCCCCCGCCCCCGCCCCGCCGCCTCCGGGACTCACCGGGTGGAGTTCTGGGTCTTGCCCTGCAGCGCGCTGGCCTCTGGCCCTGGCAGCGCGGGCACTAGCGCGGCCCGGGTGGAGACGGGCCGGGCCCCGCCGGGCCGGGGGCAGGCTGCGGGCGGCGTCAGACTGCCGCGGTCGGCTCTTCAGCCATCGCTGCCGGGCGCGACCTGTGCGCAGCCGCAGTGCGGCCCGGGACGGCGGGGCCGGCGAGGACGCGCCCGCGGGCGGACGGCGGCGGCGGGGCTGCGTGAGGGGCGGAGACGCCGGGTAACGGCTTGCGGCGTGGAGCGGCTCTGGGGTCTCCGCGGCGGCGAAGCGAGAGGAAGCGGGGTCGCCCTTCCCCCCGGGGCGGGTTGTTTCCGCCTGTGCCTGGCGGGCAGGCGGGCAGGTGAGGACCGGGACCGCCCGGGTGGAGCATCAGGAGCCGACCACGACACAGCTGGCCGTAGAGGCTCGGCAGTGGAACCTGGGTCGGATCCCCTCAGCCGGGCGCTTAGACCCCTCCGGATCTGCCCCACCGAGGCTGTCCAATCCCAGCCCTCGTCATCGCCTGTGAGAGCGGGCGCCAATCAGCGCGGTCTCCATAGGGCTTCCGGCGCACTAGCGCATCCACTCTGCGCCCTCTGCGTCCTGTGCCCCGCCCTCCAGGCGCGTTTGTCCGACCCGGTGCACCTTTCAGCTGCCCTCCATGGGCGCGCATCCTCCGTGCCCTGACCCACGCGTCTCTCCACCTACCTTCACGCGAGTTTATCTTTCTCGACCCCCACCCATGCACCTTCAGCCACCATGCACACCAGCGCATCGTCTCTCTGACGCCACACATGCATCTCCACCGTGTTCCATGCGAGGTCATCTTCCTCCATCCCCCCTACTCGTATCCTCTCCATTCACCCTCTGCATGAGTGCATCCACTATCTTCACCCTCACCAATGTACAACTTCATCTGCCGGGCTCCAGGTATTCACTCTCTTCTTTATCCCCACCAAGCCCCTCCAGTAGCTTCCCTCTTATATGCACTGTTCCCACCAGCCCAGGCTCTACATACAGTTCCTCTTGCCACATGCTAGCCCACCGCTGAAAGAAACGTGAAATGCAACAAGAAAGCTGAAGACAGCCAGCAAGGTGCCAGTTAGAACCAGGACGCTGATGGTCACACACACACACACACACACACACACACTCATAAGCCTCTTGAGAGTATGACCACCCGCGACAAACGACTCTGTTCCCTTTAGGAGCAGAATTGGCCTTCCTAGGTGAGGCTGGTCTGCAGGCATAGAAGATGGCAACCAAGGCTTCTTGCACTCTGTGAACAGCTGCCCAACCACTCTTATTGGCTTTAGGTTTCTTGACAGCCTTGGTCAGGCTTATACCTGTCTGCATTTCTGGTCACTTTCTGGCTGTGCATGGGCTTTGAGCTGTGAAATTCTGCCACCTTTCAGATTCCTCATGAGCAGTGAGTCTGCCTGGACTTTCTTGTTCCATACAATTACCTGCCATTGACCTGTGCTTGTGTCCTGGTTCACAGGCTCTCTCTGTGTGCTTGCACTTTAGCAGGTGGAAGGTGAGGGAGAACAATAGTGTGCAAACTTATGAGGGTCCAAGCCTTTTACGTTCCATGCACTTCAGATCCTCATTGCATGGATATCATAAGTTCCTTTTTTATAGCCCAAGGTCATGATTAGCTTGGCCACTTTATAAAACTACAGCTGGTACTAAAATTCAAAATATATATATGCCTTGGTGTCCTATGAAAAGACTATTTTTTCTGGACCTAATCAATAGACCTGCTGTACAGTAGACATTAGCTTGGAAGAAGAATAAAAATAGCTAGTACTTGTGGAACACTTTCAGAACTCTAGGCTAGCACTTTCCATATATTATCAGTTATATTTTCATAAAATTGTATAACTTAGATAATATTACACTTCCTGTTTTACAGATGAGATTTAGAGTGGCTGAATGGTTACAGTGTTACTAAATGTGAGATGGAAGATCAGAATCCTGCAAGTTTAATTCCACAGCCTGTGGTATAACTAGGATTACATAGAAAGTCATGAATGTGTTTGTCAACTCTGTGTCCGTGGAGAACACAAGGAAGTAAAGAGGTGGAAAAGTCACAAATTCCCCCTGGCTCTAATATTTTGTCCTGCCAGGAGAGAACAGTGGCTTCACGTTGTCCAACAAGGGCAAGTAACACCCTTAGACTGCTGACAACTCACTGAAGGAATGACGGAGATCTGCTAAAGTCCTTAAGGAAAAGACATTGAGAACCAAGATGTCTTTTAAAAAGTTTACAACTGGGTGTCACACAGGCTGGCTTCCCAAGTGCACCTTTTGTTGCCCTTGTTTAGTAAACAGCCACCTTGCCCCAGTAGCCAGAAGAGGGCTCGGTTGAGCTGCAACCTGAGATGCCCTTCTAGCATTGGTGCTGCCAGGAACCCTGTTGGGCCTTCTTGGGTCCCATCTATAATAACAGGGCTCCCACGTGGTACCACCAAAATAAAACTTCCTTTCAGGAAGGAAAGGGTCAACCCCCACTACTCAGCAGTTGTGAGTAGAGTGAGTGCTTTAGTACAGTATCAATGCTCTGCAAGGCTGAGGCCAAGAAGATTCCAAATTCTAGGCCAGCCTGAACAGAATAGCCAGACTCTGTCTCAAAATAAAAAGGTCTGGGATGTATAGCTAATTGGAGGAGCGCTTTCCTAGCATGTATGAGGCCCTGTGTTCAGTCTCCCACCTGATAGGGGTGAAAAGCCACGAAGAAGCTTGAGGGTGGATTGGGGACAATGAAGTTACCCAAATTTATAGTTGAAAATTTAAACCAAGCCCAGAGTGCCTAAGTAAAGGCCAGAGTGCAGTGATGTGTCTGTCCCCTCTGATGAGGAGTCCCTGTGCTAAGAGCCCTCACAGACTTCAAATGGTCTTCGTTTTCTCACATTTAGTTTGACTCAGTAAGAAGTAAACATGAATTCTCAAGATAATAGTAGATTTTAAGCTTCTTCCAACATTTGAAGAGTGTTTGTCCTATGCAAGAGTAAGAGGGGAAATTTTTTGAGGAATACTGATATAGTTGGAAAGGAAAACTCTAGCCTTAAAGATTTGGGAATTAAAAACCTTCTGTTTTCATTTCTATAAAAATGAAAATAACGTTGGAAGGGTGGTGCACATCTGTAATGCCAGCACTTGGCAGGCTGAGGCAGGAGGATTGCTGCAAGTTCAAGGCCAGCCTGAACTATGTGGCAAGACTTTGTCTCAAAAACAGCAATAGTACTAATAATGCAAATAAAGACCAACCCCACCAGGTTTTGTAAGGTGATATGTAAGCCACAGAAGAAGGGAAATTGCAAGATGGATTGTGAACACCTTAAAGGTGATACCATGTTTATTTCATCTTTTGTTCTAGGACATCGTTCCTGACTCCTGGAAGCTTCATACATGTATTTTAATTCAATGGCTACCTACTCATTTTTTGAGGTTGAGTTTTTGTGGGGTTTTTTTGGTTTTATTTTTGGTACCAGGGTTCAAACTCACGACTGCATGCTTGCAAGGCAGGTACTTATGCCACTGAGCTAAATCTCCTACCTATCCATTTGTTAACCTATACTGTCTTGCTCTCTTATGTCACTAAGCCATGTATTTTTCATGAAACTAAACTGTTTATACTTTCTGTGTAGCGTGTACATTTATGATATACAGTATTCACCATGCCTAATACATGATAGTGTTATATACAGAAAATGTTAAAAAGCCACACAGCACCCAAGCTATTTGCCACAGGAGAGTTCTTGATCAGAACGGAAGGACCTTCAAACCTTGGTCTGAAATTGGGGCATAGCAGATAGATAGTGAGATAGGCAACTCTGGATGACATGACAGAAATCTTTGCCTGCACAAAGCAGAGGAAGTTGAGAGATTCAACAGATGGCATCTCAGAGAGTCCTAGATAGCTGAGCTATCTGGCCATAAACTGAAATACCACACCCAGCCCTGAAAAGGGAGAAGGAGGAAGTTTCATAATCAATTGGGAAGCCCCGAAGACTACATACGAATTTCAATCTCCCATCCATCCTAACGTCCCCCATGGAGGATGAGTTCAGCTGCTCTGTTGAGGCACTTAAAGCCTAGGTGGTGGGGAGAGCTCCAAAGTCTGTGCTTTCTAGCCATTTGAAGAAGGTTTCCCCTGTTTAGCATTAAAAACTATAGTGCTGCTGATGTATACTGCTTCAGTAATCTACAACTCCTGAGTTGGATCTCTAGCATTGCCAAAAATAAAACAAAAGTAAAGCCAAACAAAACCTGTTAAAGCTATCTTTTAACTCCAAGAA
The DNA here is from genome assembly GCF_034190915.1 of Cavia porcellus. Lineage (NCBI taxonomy): Eukaryota > Metazoa > Chordata > Mammalia > Rodentia > Caviidae > Cavia > Cavia porcellus. Next base: position 3,896,151 of record NW_026947536.1, read on the forward strand.
GGATAAACATGTAATGCTCAAGAATCAGTGGAGAAGGAACTCATAGTTGTCTAAATATGGCATATATGTAAAAGTAACAATATAAAAGTAAAATATAGTTTAGATGGTGACAAATTTTTTCTGTGAAAGGCCAGCAGTCATTAATTCTGGTTTTGTAGTCTGTACATTCTTTTGTCAAAACTAGTCCAGTCCTGCTTCAATAATTAAAAAATGAATCCTCAGGTGAGGCTTCATACACTCAAAGCAGAGTATATAAAAGTCAGGTAACACCTTTACAAATCAGAATGTCAAAGCAAAGAGACTGTATTAGTGGCAGTCATGCTTTATATGGAAAGAAAACCTATAGCAAATAATAGGTAAATTAATAGCAGATCTTTTGAAATCAACAGGAAAATGGTTAAATTAAAGCCTCAATTTTCTGACTTTAAATAAATTTGATTGTTATTGTTTATTCAAGTGAAATATTATTCTGAAGTTAGGAAACTCCCAGGTTTTAAAGGAGAACATAATTAAAATAATGTAGTTAAGCAAACAAAGATTGAAAGTAGGACCAACAATAAGCACAAGATTTGGTGGAAAATGGTGAATGTGTATCATTCAAAATAAAACATACTGAATATAAAATTATAATGGTAACCATTAGAAGAGCAGAACATGTTTCTAAGTTACAATCTAGTGGGTTATCAAGATAAAATTTAAATATTAAATGTAAGTTATTAAATATAAAATAAAATATTCTAGATTGGACTTAATAATGTAATTCTAAAAGTCTTCCTTAAGTCACAAGGAAATATGCATCCTGAACACAAAAGTAAGAAAAATTATGCAAAGCAAATAGCAAGTAATAATTAGTTTGGGTAGTCATACACTTAGCTGGTAAAAAATTTGCATATAAAGCAACAGAACAGAATCATAAAAGATATTAATAAAAGTGAGAAAGTGGATGTGCTGAGACATAGTGCAGTTTTTTAAATGATAATAATGCTGATGAATTAAAAGCTTTGAAGAGATAAGCAGTTTTGCAGAAAAACAAATTCATGGGAAATGGAAATACTGAAATATTCATGATTTTAAACAATGTGTGTATTTTAAAAGTTTCTTTTCCCTTCTCAAAAAATGCAAAAGCAAAACTAAGAAAGCATAAGGTAAATATTTTCACAAATAAACAACTAAAAATCCAAGAAAAAATGTAATCATGAGGGTATACAAACACTTCTAGGGAAAAGAAGAAGGGACTGCAATGGCCAACACATAACGTAAGAGCAATAACTTTGATAACAAAAACAAGCAAGAGCCATTAGGAAAGAAAATTTCCAGCCAAATTTACTCATGAACCTATCTGGCAAAATAACAAAATACTTCAAAATGGCAAGTGACAAAATGCAAATTACATCTAAATTGCTAAAATGATTGAATATTGCAAAAGCTATGAACTAAATACTTTCTGCATTATAGCAGGGAATAAATATACATCTGGCAATAAAAACTGAAAAAATCATTGGTTAAATTTTAACACTTTATACAATTTGTAAAAAGCAATTTCAGCAACAGAAGACTATTACTATATAAATGGCCCTCCACAAAGCTAAGACTTATGAGTAATGTATGAGAAGGATTTCTTTAACAGTTATAAAGGAAAGATGGTTGTTACCACCTTTTTGATTCAATCGTATACTAAACATCCTAAACTAGGAGTTAGATGAAAAGAAAGAAAAAATCCTGAAAAGGAGATTTTAGGACAAAATAAAGAGAAAAGAAGTGCATATTCACAACATTTCATATAAGTTTCACAAAAAATGAGTTATTAAATATTTTAAAAGGGTATGGTAAAGTTTTGCTGAAAAATCATACATCTATTAATGAAAGTAGAGAGATAAGCTATATCCCCTGGACCAATATATCTTAATTCTTTTCCCCCCACCCCCTCCTCTCCCTTCAGTCCCTCTTCCTCTCCTTATTTACAAAAGCTTTGTTTCCATTTTTCTCTTCAATTCACCCCCCCATTCACCTTCCCAGCTAAACATTTTACTTCCTCTTTCCCAGTATTTGTTATACATTTTGGTCCTTATTTACTCTTTAAGGATCAAAATATATAACAATTCAATATTTAAATGTGTGTCTAATTTATTTCACTAAATACTATGGTGTCAAGTGCATCCATTTATCCAGAAATGTCTCAAGTTTATCTTTGTTTATGGCAGAGTAGTACTCCATTGTATTTTTAAAAATAGACATCTTCTGTATCCATTCATCTATTGATGGGCACTGGGGCTGTTTTCAAGACTTAGTTGTTATAGACTTGCTGCTATAAACATGGGTGTGCATTTATTACTGTAGTATGATGTTTTTAATTCTTTTGGGAAGATACCAAGAAGAGAAATAGCTGGATCAAATGAAACCTCTGATTCTAGGAATTTTGAGAAATATCCACACTGATTTCCACAGTGGTTAATACTCTCACCAACAGAGGACAAGAGTTTCTCTCCACTGCCCCAACAGCATTTGGTGTTGGTTGATATCTTGATAACAACCATTCTTTCTGGAGTGAAATGGAATCAGCATTGTTTTAATTTGCATCTCTTGAATAAAGAGTTATGTTGAATATTGTTTGATATTCAACTGAGACATGTCCATTCATTGCAGATGCCCATTTTTTATTGTGTCTTTAGATTTGGAGAAATCTGGTTTTGTTAGTTCTTTTTATATTCTAGATATTAGTCCTTTGTCTGAGGAACAACTGGAAAAATTTTTCTCACTCTGTGGGTTGTCTTTTCACTCAATTGGTGGTTTCTTTTGCTGTGCAAAGCTTTATAATGAGATGAGATCCCAGCTGTTGCTTCTTTCTAAAATTTTCTGTGTGATCACGGTTTTATTCACAAAGTGTTTGCCTACACCAGTGTCTTCATGGTTCCATCTATTCTATTATCCAGCTGATACAGTGTTTCTGTTTTAATATTTAGATATTTGATCCATTTCAATTTTAGGTTAGTGCAAGGTGAAGAAATACTCAGTATTTTCTTAGATTATCTTTTCAGAAAACCTATAGATGAATTACAGTCTAGTAAGATAGTTCAAGGAATTTGTGGGTTGATTCTAAAATTTATATAAAATAATAAATGATCAAGAATTGTTTATTTTCAGTAACAACAACTGACTTGTCCCAGCTCATATCTAAACATACATGGTTTTCATAATTAATATAAAATTGGATTGGTGCATGAACAAACTAGTGAAACACAATAGAGTGTTCTTAACTACCTATATAGATAGGAAAATTTATTCAATGGAATGATGGGATTACAGATTGTTGGCTAAAGAATACACCATATAAGTGAAATAAGCCAGGCACAGAAAGACAATGCTGTATGATTTCATTTATACATGGAATTTGAAATACTTAATTCTCATTAGGAGAACAGAGTAGAAAGATGATTACTAAGGGATGGGGTTTGCAAGGGAAAGATGGAGGAAGGGAAGATGCTAATCAAAAGATACAAAGTCTCAGCTTTTATCTATTGCACCAAATACTGACTGTAGTAAATAATGATGTGTGTTTTCAAATATCTAAAAGAATATATTGAAATACATACATACTCACACAAAGTAAGTACTCATCCAATTGCACTTGCCAGGCAGGTGCTTAAAGTGCTGAGATAATCCCCAGCCCTAAGTTAATTGTTTTTATTGCATTGCTTACAATGTATAGATTGAAATATCACATTGTACTCTATAAATATTATATGTCAGTTGAAAGGAAAACAATTTTAAAAAGAAAACTCAAGAAGTAGCATATTATTGCAAGACCATACAATAAGAGAAATTTTTTCAAATTAACTTTTCAAATACTCCTAGATCCTAAGACAATATTGGGAAACCTCCTGGTACTTAATGAACTCTCTGAATCTTGGATGAACCCAAAGTACTTTAGCATATCTCTTATAATGCAAATTTCCTATGAAGAAGTGACCATGTTGTTATAAGGTTATTGTGGAGAACAGCTAAACCTGGAGATCATTCACATATGTGGAACACCTAAGGTCAACAATAACAAAAACTGTTCCAGCTCCAAGAACACAGAGAACTGGAAGCAATCCAGACAGGTTGCTACATGGAGGGATGCCCCTGACATCAACCTGCTGAATGTATAAATAAATGTGCTACAGTCATTGAGCAGTTCCTTTCACTCATCCAGAGAGAAGGCTCCACCTGATCTCAGCTTTCTGTTTCCTGATTCTTGTCTTTATTTCTTAATCCTCTATCACCCTTCACTCCAAGAATTTTGAGAGCTGCACTGAATGTGGCATATTGGTGTCTGAACATGGACTTGGAGTATGAAGAAATAGCGGGTAATGGAACACCTCTGAAAGAGTGTGTATGAACAAAAACAAGCTCAAGAGAGCATAGAGGAAAGAGGTATATTGATACTGATTTCATCAGGTTTAAAACACGGGATGATTTGTGTTGTACTCTAAGAAAATAGCTTCCTTACATGTGTATTATAGCAAACCTACAACGTGGCTTACTAAATGTGTTTTTTTATCCATTTTCCCTAACTGATATGTTAAGTGACCTAATTGATATGTTTAGCAATACTCTCCTCTGTAAAGAATTGCAAGAATCTCACCTAATTGATATGTTAACCATTGTTGCCCTCTACAAACTACAGAAATTGTACTAAAACAAGCTAACAAGGGTTGTTTATCACTGTTAGGCGCCTCTATTCTCCACTAAAGAGCTAAAGAAAACTGGGATGGCCCACTAATTTACACTTGTTTGAAGTAACTTGCTTGTGTGCAGAGAGATTTGCGTATGAGTTTAACCCTTTACCTGACCTTGATTCCCTTCCCAGAAAGGCGCCTTCTCCCCTTACTTATCTATCTAGGCTAGGCCATAAAGAATTTGGGTTTCTGGTGACCTCTTCCCAACCTGGTAATGATCTGTCATAAAATGAGCCTGCCCCAATTTTAAGAATTGTGTAGCTTCATAGAAATTACCGGGAAATACTATGGCCCAAACCCCCAATCGGTGCTTTCCTTTTGTTCTGTATGCATCAAATGAATTAGATATCAGATCTTTGTAAAACTTAAGTTTCAGCTTCTGGTAACTCTTGAAACCTTTGCACCCACTAGTGAAAATGAGCTGTCCTGGGATAATTAACTCTCCACTTTCTTCTCCAAATATTGCTGCAGATGTGCCACTCTGAGCTAATGTCAGTCTGTAGGATGGGAGTAATATGAGAAACACCAGGAACTCCCGAGATTGTCAGAGCTAAGTGGACAACAATACAGTTTCCAGATTCGGGTCAACAAGTTTATGGCTCTGCAGGTTTCTTTGTTTCTCCCCCCACCCCTTTTCCTCCAGCTTCTTTTTAAAGTCCTCCCTTCAGTCTCTAGCACACAGTCTCCAAATTAGCTCCTGGAGACTCGTCGCCAAGCCTGGAAATAAAGCCTTTGCTACCTAAATTGTCGGTCTCTTGCTTTCTTGGATTTTATACCGGGGCCTGAGTTATAACAATTTGTAAATAGAGAGGCTTGTTGTACTGTTATTTCTGTATTCACTTTTTTCTGTGGACTTGGATTAGGGAGTGTCTTCATGGTCATACACTCATGGAGATGACCATCGAGGATTTTGGCTCAGAGCACTATTTTAAAACTAAGTCCTGAGCAGAAAAAAGATTGTGGGGCAACAGCCTTATCCCCACCAGCTTAGGCCCTCTTGCTTTGCTCAATCATATAGGGAAGGAGCTGTGGGGGACAAGAAAGGCCTTTCCCCATTAGAGTGTTTCACTTAGGCTTTGGTTTTATAGCCACCCAAGGTAAAATTGATAACCTTAACTGAACCACAAGCATATAATTCTCCCTTTTCAGTTCAGAGAAATTTTGCTGCATCACAGGTTGAAATTTTCATCTTCCTCCCTTGCAAATGCTGCTAGAGCAGCCCAATGTGAAAAGGCGCCCATGGAGGGATTTCAGCATATCTACTCTGTTACTGAACTCCAAGGCCCCAAATAATACATCTTCATGAAGCTATGCACTTTAAGACATTAAAAAGAGTTAAAATAAGCTGCCATTATCTATGGCCCCATGGGCCCTTTTACTTTCGGTTTAATAGAGCTCCTATGACTACATATTATAACCCAAATGATTGGAAAAAATAGCTAAAGCATATTTGAGTTTGGGAGATTATTTATTGTGGAAGGAAATGTTGTTGATTTGTATACAGATCAGGGTACTTACACAGCCAGCTCAGTGCAGCACAATACCATTAAGGGGCATGGGCCAAGCAGAGAGAGGGCCCTGTGCTCTGGCCCTAGGCAGACTTATTCAGGGTCTCAGGCCCTTTGTGTGCCCCACTCAGTTTAGACCCCAGGAGCCATACCAGCCCAAATTGTAGGAGAAAAAAGTTTTGTTTTGTTTTGTTTTGTTTTGTTTTGTTTTTTTAAGGCAGCCATAGCTGAGCATTTAGCTCAGTGGCATAAGCGCCTGCCTTGCAAAAGTGGGGTTGTGAGTTTGATCCCACACCATATTAAAAAAAAAAAAAGGCAGCCATGACTGCAGAGGCAATGACTGTAGTGTCCTCTAGGAAGTGGGGCATGAGCAAACCCAGCCTGGGCTGGAGCCCATCCTGACAGTGTGGCAGGCACTGATTCCCTCCTGTCCATCAACACCAAAACATCGGTGCCAAACTGTGAGGCTTAGGGGCAGCAGTCTTCCCCTCAGGACGATAAGCCATTACAACTGTTGCTACCATGGGAGATCACCTGTAGTCCTGAGGCAGCAGGGTGGGAGCTACAGAGTTGGAAGCAGCCCTGGGTACCCAAATAAAGGATACATGGTTTTAGTTTCTTCTTCCCCAAAAGCCAGATTATAGGCTTTTTAATGGGCCTTGCAAGATTTTATATCCATTCCAATTAACCTCTTTTCAGATGGATGTTATGTTTGTGGTGTGATGAGCCATGTCAAAATTGCCACTACAGGCTGGAACTGAGAGAAGCCAACCCACAAGCCAACTAACCAGCCTTTTTAGTGAGCTGTGCAAGCCATGTGGGGCCCAGAAGGAGAAAAGTCAACACCTCTGCTGAGCCTACTGGCACACGGGCTGAGACTCACACTCCCATCCCCCACCCTGGTAAGCAACAATCTGGTTTGGAGGACAAATGGAATTGGTGGCAACTGAAGTACAAGGAGTAGCTGAGTGCTTGTATTGTTTGGTTGACTTTGCAATCCTGGGGCCAGTGGTCTGAGCATCTATAGGGAGGATAACAGTGTGCAGTGTAGAAAATATGGGAGATTTCTTTGTATCTTGTTTTTGAAGTCCAATATTGTTCTCACTGTTTTGTTCTGATTGTTTTGCTTTATTCAATATTCTGTTTTGATTGTTTTTATTCTGTTTTGTTTGGGCTTGATTTTGCTATATCTGATGGAATGGACAACTATTGTGAAAATAACAAGATGTACTATTGTAGCAACTGTTGTTTTCCTATTGTCCTGGTTTGAAGTTCTGTACCAATTTCACTGCTTGGTTTTGACTGGATTTATTCCATTTTGTTTGTTGGGTTTTATTATCTTTGACATAAAATAAAAAGTAAAATAAAATTGGCACAACACACACTGGCCAAAATGATCTTTTTCTTTTATGTCACATTTTCCAATTTGCAATTCAGTCATGCCATGCCCCCTGTTTCATTGGTCATTTATGTTCTCATTACCAATTGCCAGGGAAATGCAACAATAGAGATTGCTGGCTACTGTCACTGTTGCTCCCTCAGACACCATTCAACAGGCTTCTGCCTCCCATGCTACCTTCCATCAGGATGCTTCTACCTCGCACAGACATTTCCTTTTAACCTAGGAATAGTCTTAACAAATTGTTTAACACTACCTATGGGGGTTAATCTCCAATGCTTACATCTTAATCATCTCCGGCAAGTGAATGTAATTCACATTCCTGAGTTTGGCTATTTACACTGGGTCCACATTTCAGTAGATACTTCCTCAGGATTTATTTTTGCTTCTGCCCACACTGGTGAAGCAGCTAAACATAAAATAGTCATTGCCTTGATGCTGTTAGTGCCCTTGACTGCTGCAGGCACTTAAGACTGACAATGGCCCAACTTATAGAAGTGCTGCCTCCAAAACATTTTGTAAAATATTTCATATTTCCCTTACCATAGGAATTCCTTATAATGCTCAAGGTCACGGAATTGTTGGATGTGCTCACTACATGCTAAAAGCTCAACTACAAAAAAATCAGAGGAATCCTTCCCTATAAAATTTCACACCTCATAATAGACATTCTTGGCAGTATATACAGTTAACTTTTTAAATCTTACTAGGAATGGAACTAGGTAAAGGAAAAGAAGCTAGGAAGTACCCTTTGGAAAGATCTTCATTTTGGACAATGGTAGGAGCCAGCTATGTGCTAATTTGAGGTTAAGGGTATGCTTGTGTCTTTCCAGAGGACATTGAACAGCCTATCTGGGTACCAGAGCATGCTGTCTGGCTGTATAGTGGACCCAGACCTGGAAAAGGAGTTGGTTCCACCTTTCAAGAAGTTGATTTTCCTGTGGCTTGATGCCTCAGACACTACATCACAACTGATAGGCAAGGGGATGGGTCTAAACCCAACCTGAGGATAATTAAAGAGATTGAGCTGGGATGCCCAGGAGATGGCAACTAAAAATGGGAATCAGAGGTCTGAGTAAGTGATAAGAGTATAGAGAAAACTGAGCTGAAAACTACATGAAAGAAAGGGATATGAAAGTTTCCAGTATTTTTAAGACAAAACAAAATACAGAAAATATATTGTCAGTAAAAGATTTTACTCCTTCCAAATTCTTCTTGTACTCTCTGCTAACTGACCGAAGAAAATATGAGTAGATTATTTATAATTGCAAACTTCCAAAATTGTAAAAGTTATTATGATGCAATTTAGCAAAAATACATTTGGGCACACTCATATTGTAAGCAGAATGTCTATATTTTTGTTGCTTTGGTGTATCTGTGAATAACTTTATTTTTTATTTGAATACAACAATTTTTTTCTTTTCTTTTTCTCTTTCACATTTATAGATCATTTGTTTAAAATTTAATTTGGGTTATATTTCCAGCTGGGTTGCTGGCTAGTCATTGTGGTATCAAAATTGGTTTTCTCAGAGGTTATCAGAGATGTGTTAAGGTAACTAAATGGAAACCCTTCAGGCTTGGGGAATTATTGGTCAAGGGTCCCTCTGAAAAATAAAGAAGTGTATGCCTCTAGGTATTTGTCCAGTTATTGTTCATCAGTAGGAAGTACCAATGATCTCCATACCCTTATGGGAGACACACCAATAAAAGTTATTAAAAATATATTATTGGGATATGTTTACATTGGTCATTGTTAAAAGATTAAGTTTTCTAAACAATAGGGTTTTATTTAAAAATGCTGTGGTTTAAAGGATTTCTTGTTGCTATGATGATTGTTATTAATCTCATAGTGTATTAACTGTATTCATGCCTTCAGATGTATAGGCCTTCCAAAATGTTAAACAGGGATTGTTTGAGGTGATAGACGTTTATTTCAGATTTAGATCTCTACCTTTAACAAAAGCTTATGTGATGTATATGCTATTTATGCACCTATATATTTAGAGATGCTAGACATTATACATTCCAGATGATGCCCCAAATTTTTTCAATGACATTCCATTAAAGGTCAACAAGTTAGGGACTTGGGATATAGTTTAGCAGCATAGCACCTGCCTGGAAAGCACAAAGTCCTGAGTTCAATTCCTGATACTCAGGGGCACAAAAAGGATAAACAGGTTATATAAAAGCTTTTTATGTACTAGATAAAGATTATTGACTAAAAAGGCTATTTTATGTTAAAATGGAAATTTAGGTGTGTTACAAAAATGTCATCAAAATTGTCATGTTACAATATTATGTATGGCTTTTGATTTCAAGTTTTGTGTGCAAAACTATATAACTGTTGTCTGTTAGCATTCTACAGGAATCCAACTACCAAAACATCCATAACTGATAGGAGCTAATGGCTCTATTTTCAATTTCAAGGTGCTTTAGAATCAAATAAAATTATAATAGTTAAGTTCACTGCTCCAAATATATTGTAAGATCATTAAACTTCTCTTTTGGGTGTTCAACAACTGAGGTTTGGAGACCAAAAACTAGAATGATAGATGGGTTAGGAGGACAGCCAATATTTTGGCTCCAGCCTTGGAAGATCAATAAGAACACAACACATGAGAGAAGTCTTTAGCAATATCCTACAACTCTGGTGAGTTATACAAACTCTGGACTAAGGAGATTGTGGGACCACAGCCCTAACTGATCAACAATGTATAGTGTGCCTAAGGGGAGTCACCAGGAGAGAAAAACCTCCCATGCTTTCACAGAAAGCAACTTGGTCACACAATAACAGTGACTCATCCAGATAGCAGACACTGACAGGAGAACTGAGAGGTGATATAGATGGTTCCAAGGCAAATACTAAGGAGACTTAACTGACTTTATAGCTAGCAAAAAATAATTTTATTTTTAAATTAAAAATAAAAGACAGAATGAAACAAAAAATGAATAGAAGAAAATAATAAAGATCCAAAAACACAAACTATCAATGTAGTTTTTCATATAGATTAACATTTTGATTCTTAAATTTTTGTAAAAATAAAAGACTCAGAATAGTCTAAACAACTGTGACAAAGAAGCAAAATTAGAGCTCCAACCCTCCCCAGTTGCACAACTGATCAAAAATTTGCACCAGTCATGACAAAATGGCATTGATATCAATATAGACAGATCACCAAGTACCAATATGAAGTCCCAAAATAGATACCCACATGACAGACACTTGATTTCTGGCAAAGATGCAAAAGTAATTAAGCGGAGAAAGGATTGTACCTTCAATAAATATACTGAAACAACTAGATATCCACATGCAAAAACCCAGATCTTATAGTACATTAAAAATTTCTTAAAACACCCAAAAGTGAAATCAAAATGGCTCACAGTGGGTTAGTAAAGTGAAGGCAGGTGTGGCCTGGGTCATTGCTTGGCTGAAGTAATTCTCTCTGGGACAAAATACATGTTTTTTTTCTTATAATACTAATGAAACAATGTGATGATTATGCATATGTGACATATTTATTTCACTAATAATTATATTTTCAAGGTGCACCCATCTACCTATAAAATGTCCAGTTTATCATTCTTTATAGATGAATAGTATTCCATTATTAGGGAATACCACATCTTTTATATCCATTCCTCAGTCAGTGGGCATTTAGGTTGTTTCCAAGATCTGGCTATTATATACTCTGCTGCTATAAACATGGGTGAACATATATTGCTGTGGTATGTTTATAATTCTTTTGGGAAGATACCCAGAAGGAAAATAGTTGGGTTGAATGGGAACTCAAATCAATTGAGGAATTGCCATGCTGATTTCTACAGTGGTTGCACCAGTGAATACTCCCACCAATAATGAAGGCGAGTTTCTCTCTACTGCCCCACCAGTGCTTGGTGTTGGTTGATTTCTTGGTAATAGCCATTCTTTCTGGAGCGACGTGAAATCTCAGTGCTGCTTTAATTTGCATTTCTCGAATGACCAGTGCTGTTTGACATTTTTTCATGTATTTATTTTCTGTATGTACTTCTTCATCTGAGAGGTGTGTTTATCTCAGATGCCCATTTTTGGATTGGATCTTTAAATCTGGGAGGATTGATTTTATGGAGTTCTTTATATGTTCTCAATAATAATCATTTATCTGAGGAACTGCCGACAAATACTTTATGCAACATAATGTGTTGTCTCTTCACTCTGTTAGTGGTTTCTCTTGCTTTTAGTAGGATGAGAACCCATTTGTTGATTCATAAAGTCTTTTCCTATACCAGTGTCTTCAAGAGTTTTACCTACTTTGTCTTCTAGCAGATTTAATATTTTATATTAAGATTTTAATATATTTTTATTTTAGCATAGTATATGATGAAAAATATGTGTCAGGTTTTAATCTTTGGCATGTGGAAAGCCAGTTTTTTGACCACCATTTATTAAACAGACTATCTGTGTTCTAATTAATGTGTTTGGCATCTTTGTCAAAGATAAGGCAGCTTAGTGTGTCTGCAGTTATTTCTGCATCTTCTAATCTATTCCACTGATCTTGTGGTCCATTTTTTTGCCAGTACCACACTGTTTTATCACAGAAGCTTTACTGTATAATTTCAAGTCAGGGATTGTGATTTCCCTGGTCTTGTCCTTGTTGCCCAGGATAGCCTTTACTATTCTAGGTCTCTTTTGATTCCAGATTAATTTGAGGATTTTTTCTCTAATACTGTAAGATATGTTATTTGGATTGCATTGAACCTGCTTAACACTTTTGGAAGTATGGCTATTTTTACAATATTGATTCTTCCTACCCAACAGCTTTTTCTAATATCCTCATCAGTCTCCTTTTTGGACTACTATAGTTTTCAATGTAGAAGACTTTGTATATTTTTTGTTAGATAAATTCCTAGGTATTTCATTTTTTGGATGTTAATTTAAATGTTATAGTTTCCCTGATTTTTCTCTCAGAGAGTTTGTTATTAGTATACAAGAAGGCTATTTATTTTTGACTGTTGACTTTAAAACCAGATACATTACTAAATTTGCTTATTAAATCTAGAATTCTTTTGGTGGAGTCTTTGGGGTCTTCTAAGTAGAGTATCATATCATCTGCAAATAATGATAATTTAACTTCTTCCTTTCTTATCTTTATTCCTTTTATTTTTTTGAGTTCTTTATATGTTCTCAATAACAATCTTTTATCTGAGGACTTTATATGTTCTCAATAATAATCTTTTATCCAATCACTCTGGATAAATTTTCCAGGACTACGTTGAATTAGGAGTAGAGACAGTGAACATCCTTGTCTTGTTCATGATTTTAGTTTTTGTCTATTTAGTATGATGTTGGTTGTTGGTTTGTTATAGATGACTTTTATCAGATTGAGATAGAGACCATCTATTCCAAGTTTTCTGTATGGTTTTTAATCATGAATCAGTGCTGGACTTTATCAAAAGCTTTTTCTGCATCTATTGATATGATCATATGATTTTTGTCCTTGGCCCTGTTCACATGATGTATTGCATTGATGGATTTATGTACATTGAAGCATCCCTGTATCCCACTTGATCATGGTATACAATCTTGAAGATTTGCTGCAATCTGTTTGCCAGTATCCTATTGAGGACTTTTGCATCAGTGTTCATGAGGGAGATTGACCTGCATTTCTCTTTCTTAGTTGGATCCTTCTCTGGTTTTGGAATCAAAGTAATACTTGCTTCTAGGAATGAGTTTGGAAATATTGCTTCCCTTTCAATTTCATTGAAGAGTTCAAGAAGTAGAGGTGTTAGGTCCTCACTAATTTTTTTATAGAATTCAGCAGTAAAATCCTCAGGGCATGGGCTTTTCTTTGTTGATAGGTTTGTCATCTTTAATGACATTTATTAATATTGGGTTGTTTAGGATTTTTATATCTTCTAGATTTAACTTTGGTAATTTATATGTATCTAGGAATGTATCCATTTCTTCTGTATTTTCCATCTTATTAGAATACAAGTTTTCAAAGTAAGTATAGATAATTTCCTGGATTTCTACAGGGTGTGTTGTAATTTCATTCTTTTAATTCTTGATTGCATAGATTTGAGTCTTTTCTTTCCTTTTTTGATAAAATTGGCTAAAGGTTTGTCAATTTTATTTAATCTTTAAAAGAGCCCACTCTTCAATTCATTGATTCTTTGTTTTTTTTTTTTTTTTTTTTTTTTTTTTTTTTTTTTTTGGTTTCCACTGTGTTAATTTCTGCTCTGATTCTTATAATTTTCTCTCTTCTACGAGATCTTGGTTTAGCCTTCTCTTCTTTTTATAGAAGTTTAAGGTTCTATATTAAGTTGTTTGTATGTGCTTGCTCTGTTTTCCTGATATTGGTTATCTATAGCTATAAATTTCCCTCCTAAGACTGCTTTCATTGTGTTCCACAAGTTCTGGTGTGTTGTATTGTCATTATCATTTAAATGTAAAAACTGTCTAATTTTCTTCTTTAATTTCATCTGTGACCCATAGATTGTTCAATAGGGTGCCATTTAATTTCCAGGTTTTTATGAAGTTCTTGTGGTTTTCTTTGGGATGGATTTGCAATTTCAATGCACTGTGGTCTGATAGAATGTATGGGATAATTTCAATTCCTTTACATTTACATAAGCATGTTTTATGGGCCAGTATATAATCTATTTTGGAGGATGTCCCATTTGCAGCTAAGAAGAATATGTGTTCTGATATTGTGGGGTAGAACATCTATAGGCATCTACTAGGTTGATTTGTTCAAAAGTTTGATTTAGTTCTAATATTTCATTATTGATTTTTTTGTCTATTTGATCTGTCTTTTTGTAACATCAGGGTAATGAGGTTTTCCAATAAAATTGTGTTGAATTATTTCATTATTCATGTCCATTAATAACTGTTTTATATAAATGAGTGCACTAATATTTGTTTGTATAAATTTATGATTGTTATCTCTTCCTCTTGAATTCTTCCATTTACCAAGATGTAATGACCCTCTTTATCTCTCTTAATTAGTCTTGGCTTTAAACTCACCTTGTCTGCAAATAGCATAGCTACCCATGCTTTTTTCTGGGTTTTTTCACGTGGAATATTATTTTCTGTTCCTTGACTTTCAGTCTATGAATATATTTTTGAAGTAAATGTGTTTCTTGTATGCAGCATATTGTTGGATTTCGCTTCTTGATCTATTCTGCTAATTTATGTCTTTAGACTGGTGAATTGAGACCATTAATATTAATAGTTAAAAAAATATATATATATATAATCCTTGTCTTGTTATTTTCTTATTTTTGGCTCCTCTACTTTTTTCCTTTTTCTCTACCCTCTAATTTTTTTGCTTTTCCTGGTGGGTATCTTCTGTTGGGGTTCATGGAGTTGTACTCGTTATTATTTCTTTCTAGGATGTCCTTCAGGACATTTTGGACTGCTGGTTTGGTGGTCATAAACTTTCTCAGATGTTCTTTGTTACGGAAGTATCTTATTTCTCCCTCAATTTTGAAAGATAGTTTTGCAGGGTACATCAGAATGGGTAGAAAGTTGTTTTCCTCTAGAACTTGAAGTATTTCACTCCAAGCTCTCCTTGACTTGAGAGTGTTTGCTGAGAAGTCAGCTGTAGTTCTGATGGATTTTCCTTTATAACTTATTTGTTTCTTTTCTATTGTTGTATTGAATTTCTATAATCTTGACTATAATATGCCTGGATGTAGATATTTTTATCATTTTATCATGTAGATATTTTTATCATTTTATAATTGGAGTTTTATATGCCTCACTCACTTGTATGTCAATTTTTTTTTCTCTATCAGGAAAGTTTTCTGTCACAATGTCTGTGAACATTTTTAAATGTCATTTGTGGTATGCCCTGTTTGTTCATTAACTCCAGTTAATCTTTAGTTATTCTTCTTTGTCTCATCTAGCAGCTGCTGGATTGATTTCTCATGGTCCCTTTCTAATTTTGAAAAATCTTTCTTTTCCTGGTCATTAACTGCAATCTTGTCTTCAATATCTGAGATCCTGTCCTCACATTGCCCTAATCTGCTTGGAACACTTTCAATGGAGTTTTTATTCTCCTGAATATCTGTTTGAATCTGATTTATTGATTCCATTTGTTTCCTATGTTGTGATTCCATAATTTGCTTAAGCTTGTCTATTTTTTGTCTGTGTCTGCTTTAACATCACTAAGCATGGTATGTATTTTAGTAATCTCTAGTTATTTGAGAGATTATTTCTGATTTCATTTTTTCCAGAGCCCAATTCAATTTTTTTGTTAACACTTCAGAGTGCCCTGGTAGGGGTCTTTTGGATTTTCCAGGCTTATTGTCTCCTGAGTCTGCCTTTGGTGAACTGGGTTTCTGAGATTCTGTTTTGCTTAAGTGTCTTTTCATATCTTTTTGATGGAATGGAAAACAGTTATATACAATATATAAAACCATAATATATCAATAATGTCCTCAAAAAGGTTAAGATTTAAAATGGGTTAAAGATAAAACAGGAAAGTGAGAAAAGAAAAAGAGGTTACAATTAGGCAGCGGGACAATGATGGATCCCACCAACTTGGGGAAACTGATGCATAAAACTGAGAGAAAAGAGATCTGAGAGAGATAGAAGGTATAAAAAACCCCACACCCACAAGAAGGTTAGAAACCACCTAAAAAACAATAAGAATGAACCTAAAAAATAAGAGGGAAAGAGAAATAAAAACAAACTGAATAAACAAACAAGGAAAGAAGAAAACAACAACAACAACAAAACAAAATAAAAAAGTAGTCCACTTGCAGGATCACCCCTGGATTCACTAGTAGCCAGCTTGCAGACAATCTTAGCAGGTCTGTCCCTGGACCAAACTCACTGCTCTCCACAGTCTAAGAAGTTTCCAGCTGGTCTGTGCCCAGCTAGGATCTGCTGGATGAAGCTGGAAACAGTTCGGTTTCTTGGCTTTCTAGCCTGAATTCAAAATGGCTCCCAGCAAATGTCTCCCTCCCATAGGAGGACTGAGTTCTTTGTACTCACCACCAGCCAGCACAGTCCTCCACATGCACTGTTCCCCTCCACCAGAGTCTTTCCATTGAGGTCTCTGGGGTCACCAGCCACCACAGTCACTGTGAGCATGCATCCCCAGGTTCCAGCAGCTCCCTTCATCCAGTGAGTCCAGCTCCAGGTCAAGGTGCTGCCAGCTACTGCCTTCTTCTTCACTGAAGTTTTTCTTTCTGCTCTTTCTGCAGGCTCTGATTTAGACTTCAGACTCTTCCTGGGCCCAAGGGACTCCCTTCCTTCTTGTCTTTCTCACAATGCTGTTTTCTCTGCTGCTTACTGCTCCACTATCTTCCCAGAAGTCAGACAAAAAATAATTTTAATTAATACATATCTTACCTTAACTTAGTCTTAAACATTCAGCAAAAATGTATAATTACAAGAGATATAAAACAATACCACAGTAATATGCTAGCTGTAAAAGAAACTCTAATCACTAACACCTTCTGACAATTTCCAGCTATACTGGCAACTGACTTCTGTTGTGGATTAACAGGGTATGTAAGATTAAATTGCTGAATACAGTGTCCTGAAATCTTTGGACTGGAAATCTTTGCCATAAAAAGAAGGTTCCCTCAGAATGGAAAGGGTTTGAGAACAAAAGAGTCTTCTACAGACCCCTCCAGACCCAGCTCTTCCAACTTCAACTAATCACCCATCATTTGCAACTACAAAACAGTAAACAGGGAAATGTGGGGGGCTAATGCTGGAAATCAATCATGTGTGTGAAGTGCCTGAGGTGAGCCCTATGAACAAGCTATTCCAGCTCTGAGAACATGGAAATCATAGGGCAATAGAAGCAAATAAATTGCTAGGGAGAAGAGTGTCCCATGACGTCAACCTACTGAGTGTGTAAATAAATGCACCACAGTCATCGAACAGTTCATTTCTCCCATCTGGAGAGAAGGCTCCACCTGACAGCTTTCTGTTTCCTGAATCTGATTTTTATTTCTTCATCCTCTACCATCCTTTACTCCAAGAATTTTGAGAAATGCACTGGATTATATATATGTATATATAATTGTAGTTATATATATATATATATACATATATATATATAACTACAATTATATATACATATATAACAATTTTATATATATATATATATATATATATATATATAACCAATTATAAGGTCATTTATAATCTAAGAAAAAGTGATTTTCAATAGAACTGCATCAGAGAACTCCATTTGTAAGAGGTTAAGGATGCATAATAAGAAAATCAAATAAAATAAAAAGAACAGGAAGTATATATAAATATTGTAAAGTTTTATGTGTACGTATTCATGCTAATCTGAATGTATTTCTAAAACATTTTTATGTCCAAAAATCTCTCCTTCAAGAAAACAGTTTTTGACATAAGTATATGTAATTCATTTTCACTGAAATGTAAACTTTCCTTTCTCTTTTGAAAGTAACTCTCAAGGTGCATACTAGTAATAGAACATACTAGTACCTTACCCTGCAGAACCTACTGTGTTTTACTTGATATTAAGGGAAATAGAAAATTTCAAACTAGGAAAAATGTGCCATGTCTGGCAAATTCAGCTAGTATAATCTTTGCTATTCCAAAAAGAATGCTTATAAATTATCACCAAAAACCTAATTTATGCTCTACTTACTATAAATGATAACTGAATTTTCCAGTTTTTTGAATAAGCAAAGACACTATTTGACTTTGAGTTATTGAAAATCATTACCTTGAAAGGGGACATCATTTTTTCTGTAATCATCATTTTGAAAAGATGTATATAATTCATGCCCATTAATTTGATTACTTTTTCTCAAACTGTCTTTAGAATTGTTTATAAAAATTGCTGTTACTGGAAATTTCAGTGTCATTGAATATTATGAATTTTCAACTCTTCTTTATTCAAATTTACCTATTTTAATGAGATAATAGTATTACTTGAAATGTAAGAAATATTATTGGCAGACATAGTTTTTGCCTTTAAAAAACTGTTCCTAATGCTCATTTAGATACTAATGTTGAGTTAGTTAACAAACAAACAAATAAACAAAAAAATGAAACATGTGAATGAGTTGCAAAAGATAAGTGTATCACCCAGAGCGTGACATACTTGATTCACTAGATAGTTTTTAGTAAGTTTATTCATAACTTACTTGACAACTTCAAGATATTCAGTACTATAAATGGCATCATGTAAAGAGTAAAATTCCTGAAAAGTAAGAATAATTTTAAAGATATGATTTAGAATAAAGCCAATGTATTATATATAATCAAACATTCTTAATAAAATTGTTGTTTCCCATGAGAAAATATGGTATCTAATAAGAAATTATTTGAAGTCTGTCATGCAAGATGGATACCCAAAAAAGAGACTAAATGAATACAAAGGTTTGAAGATTGAGTTGATGAGATTTTTTGTTTTGCATTTTCTTTATTGGCATATATGTTACATAGTATAGTTGGTTTCACTGTGAGAATTTCATGCATGCGTGTTATTTACTTTGATCATAACCTTCTTTCATTAACCTTTATCACTTTCCCCTCCCCTTGTCCCTTTCCTCTTCTTCAAAAATCTCCTATCTACTTTCCCATCCTTTTACCGCTTCTGGATTCCTCATATGAGCTTCTGAGTGCAGTTTATTTCACTTAACAAGATCTCCAGTTTCCCCCACTTTTCTACAAAATATATCATTTGTTTGTTGTGATGGAGTAATACTGCTTTGTGTATAGCACATATCACATTTTATTTTTTCATTCATTCATTGATGGGAACCTAGATGATTCTACAGCTATGCTATTGTGAGTATTGCCTGGATAACATGGGTATGTAGGTATGTCTATGATATGCTAACTTGAATTTCTTCAGGATTAGACCTGGAGAGATAGCTGAATCACATGGTAGTTTTATTTTTAGTTTTTAGAAACCTCCATAATGATTTTAGTTTTTGAGGAACTTTTGTATTGATTTCTGTAGTGGCTGTACTAATTTATATTCACATCAACAGTGCAGAAGAATTCCTTTTTCACATCATTCTGACCAATATTTATTATTTTTCTGTTCTTCATGATAGCCATTATGACTGAGAAGGAATGTTAGTGTAGTTTTATTTGCATTTCCCTAATGACTAAAGATAATGAACATTATTCATATAGTTATTGACTACTTGGACTTTGAATGTATGTTCTGGTTATATACCCCTTTATTGGCTGGATTTTTTTTAGTACTGGGAGTTGAACCAGGGACTTTGCACTGACCCACAGGACCAGTTATATTACATTTTCTGAGACAGTCTTGCCAAGTCATTGTGTTGTTAAGGCTCAGTTAAACTCATGATCCTCCTGTCTCAGCCTTGCCAAGTGCTAGGATGACAGGTGTCAACACTATATTCAGTGAACTGCTTATTATTTTAGTGTATGTTGAGAGTTTTTAAATATATTTTGAATTTTCATAAGTACACATTTTCTTTTTTACTTTTATTAGTATGTTGGCAATACATAATGATTACCTTCACTGTAAGTGATTGCTGTATGCCCATAATCCCCTGTTGAAAGAGTAGCTGGCCAAGATTTTGTCCTGTTCCGCAGTGTGTCTTTTTATTTTGTTGTTTCCTTTGCTATACGGAAACTTTTTGAATTTATACAATACCATTTGTTGATTCTTACTTCTATTGGTGTTTTCCTTTTTTACCATCTCCAAAATTTAATCTTGGAGATTCTTCTGTAGAAAAGATTTTTCTCTCATTCTCTCCCTCCTTCCTTCTCTTCTTTCTTTGTTTAATCATTTTATATCAGTGTGTACTCATGGATATTTATTTTATTCTCTTAGTTACCCTCTGCTATCATTATTTGTTTTTTGCCCACATTTTTTTTTCATTTTTGGGCCATGAGTGGTTTTACTGTTTGTCTCCTTTTCACTTGTTTCATTATTTTTCAAAAATAGTATTTTATCACTTTCTGGAAGACACCAAAGTCTCATGTTTTCTGTTATCTGTTTTCTTTTATTGAAGGTAAACCTGTCTGTGTATCTGTCAATCTTGACACATATTAAAATAGACACAGATTCATACTGCTGTTCGGAGCAGCAATCTAGCATGGAAGGGTTAATTCTAGCATTTCCTTCTTGTTTATCCTTAACTTCTTTAAATTCCAGTGTAAGACAGTACTCTAGTTATCTACAAGGGGTTTATGAACATGTAGTTTCAGACTTGCTAACCCATAATCCATGTGAGAAACATGTTTACGAAGCAAAACACAGTTTTTGTGCAGATTTCCATGTCCAGCCAAAAGTCTATTTTCTGAGCTTACTTATGGCAGGATCTTTCATCTCAACCTCTTCAACATAATTATGTAATATATTTTAAAACAGTAATGAAGTTCATTTGTAATTATCTGCCATCATGTAAATTCCCCTAGATATCAGTTGATTTATATTTTAATTTTTGAAGCAGGATCTTACTATGTTTTGCCAGCTAGCCTTGAACTCCTGGAGTCAAGAAATCCTTCTGTCTCAGCCTCTCAGTTAAGTGGGACTACACTATGGGTGCCATTACCTGATTATCATAGTTGACTTTTTAAAATTTTGAATATAATTTGAATAATTTTGATACAGAATTCAATGAGTTTGGACAACTGTAATTCATATTTCAAAACAGAATTGTTTCAGTACCCTAAACATGTTCTTATGCTTCTGCTATAGTTCTTTTTTGTTCCATCCTGTGACAAGCACTGAACAGTGTCAGTGACTGAGTTTTTGCTTATTTCACGAGATCATTTAAGAACAACCACATACCACACAAGGTTTTGAACCTGACTTCTTCACTTAGGGAAATGCATCAGAGACTCATTCATGTTGTATATGAATTAGTAGTTTATTTTCATTAGTGATTAGTGTTTAGGTGGTTGGATATATCACAGTTTGTTCACTCACCTATTGAAGGATGTTTGATTTGTTTATAGATTTTGGCAATTACAAGCAAAATTGCCAAAAATTTCCTTAAATTTTCATCAATAGGGTTTTGTCAAATCATCAATCTTTACTTTGCTTCAGTTAATACTTATATCTGGGATTTTTGGCTCAAATGACACATGTGTGTACAACACTATAAGAAACAGATAAACTGTGTTAACAAAGACACTTTTGTACCATTTTAAAATCCCAGTTCTTTTTACTTCCAATAGTTACTAGTACTGCAGTTGACATTTGCAAGTTTATTTTTCATTCTTGCCATTCCTGTGTATAATTGGTCTCTCATTGTGGTGATAAATACAGAATTCCATATTAGCATTCATTCATTCTCTGTATTTTTGTAAGATTTAACCTTGTTGTTGATTTGCTTTATAATTTTTTCATGCCATGTTGTCTGTTGTTCATATTATATGCTCCTATATTTAACATATACTGCCCTCTCAGTGCCCTCTGTCTTTCCCAGCCACCTGGTACCCCCCAGGGCTGAGTTGTGTGACTCCAGGATGCAGTACAAGGCAAGGTCTAAATTATTTACTCCCTGGCCCTTTATAGAATGTTTGCCAATCCCTGGTTTAGAGGTCACATTAAACACAATGCTGAGGGTTGTGCCTAATATCATCTAAATCATGTGAACTTTTAGCAAATTTTGCTCTGTGAAACAAAACACCTTTGGGCAAAGGAAAACCACTTTTATCACACTCAGTAACCTTGGTTAGACTGAACATAAAGACAGCTGACATGCAGATATTACTCCACTGGGGAGGGAAATCTACCTACTGCTTTCTTTCAGCTGAGAAAAAGCAATAAATCAGTGCCACTGAAATTTAGCACATAGCTGAAATAAGACATCTGTGAGAGCCAACTCCAAGCTGAAGTCATGCTCATTGGATTCTAAGGGTGGGAAGTTAAGAATCAGGGTGTTGGTGTCAGAAGGGCCAGTGTGAGATAAATATAGTCTCAAGGAGCTTCTAAGAGCCCCCAAATACTTTTTCTCATCCTATATGCACCCAAGGATTCACATAATTCTCATACTTGGCACACTTGTCAGGCATTGCTTGACAGAATTTTTACATGCTAAAGATTGCAACAATTTAGGCAAGATGCTCTTTCGAGAACACTTGCCCATCAAACACACCTCCACTGATGAGCTCAGACAAATTCCTGCCTCAAGTCTCCAAGGCCAAATGACAGTGTCTAAATAGGTTATTCTCTCCCCCCCCCCCCAAAAAGAAGCATTTTTCCTTTTTGTGTTTAAAATTTTGCCTTGATCTAAATAGAGCTGAGATGGCAGATAGATAACAACTGGCTACAGATGCTCCCTGAGGTAGTTAACTTAGAATTCAACATAATACAGAATGGGGAGCCCCAAACAGAGGGAGATGAATTCTCTCATCTAAAGAATAAATTAAGGTGAGAAGAACCAATCAAACATACAGTCCCAGTGCTATTATTGGAACAGCTAGAGGTTCAGTGTCCCCACCACAGCATGCAACTTGCCGTGCATCCGAGGTCCTGCTGCGACTTGCCAAGGTCCTGTCATGACTTGTCGAGCTGTCCAAGGTCTGGCCACTTCGATTCACTGGAGGTGCAGTTACATTGAGTTTGGGGGTAGGCAAGCTTAACAGAGAGCTGAGTTGGCAGGGTGCCTACAGGAACCTGTGGTGAGTGATGGGAGTGGAGCCATTCCATAGAACCGGGGCTATGGCAGATGACATTCTGGGACTGGGCAGGACTGGTAAGTATAAGGGGCAACAGTGACTTCAGTCAGTTGTTCCATTCATGAATGGGATTGGTGGAGTGAGCTAGGCCTTGGTCATGTAACTTGGCTGAGACCCAATAAGTTATCCAAAATCAAGTCCCTACAGCGGTGGTGCACAGTAACCACATTAACCCAGTGAAGGCCTCAGAAGTTTGACTGACCTGGAGGGGAGGCAGTGCAAAGTAATACAGTGCAGGCCACAGCAGCTTGACTGACCCAGAGGGAAGGGGCCAACATATGCTGTCCCTGTCTACAACTCACTAGCACACAGCAGTGGGAAGGGTCATCTAGCCAGCACACTTCAGAAGAATTGTAGCCAACAAAGAAAGAAACTGGGGCCTCATGGAAGAAGCAAAAAGGATGGAAAGAGGAAGCAACAACAAAAAGTTCTCAGGTCCCAACCCTGAGAGTATTTAACCAGGACAGGTAAATACAAAACAGAATGAGAACAGCAAGCATGCAATATCAGACACGGCACCAGTGGACAATAAGAGATATATTTGGGACCTCATAGGTGAGTTCAAAAGTGAAATATTTAGCCAAGTAAAGCAAGATATAAGAAGATTAATAAAAGAGATATTAAGAACCCCTCAAGCAGACACAGACAGAAGGGAGGAACTCAAACAAAGGAGAGAACCACTTGATGAAGATTATAAAAAATATAGAATACATGAAGCAGATTCAAAAAGATTACCAGGAAATTAAAAACTCTATGGAAAGATGGCAAATCAGCTCGAAAGAAACTAAGGATAGATTATTCAAACTGGAAGACAATTTTGCAATGTGGGATTATGAAATGGAAAACTTTTTAAAAATAACAAGGAAATAAGCAGTAATAATACAAAGGTGAGAAGGCGAGAAAAGGATCTATAGCTTGAGAATAAAGGATGTGAATGAACAAGCAGGGGTACAAACAAAGAAACAACAAAGGCTATTCACAGAAATAATGAAGGAAAACTTCCCAAACATAGGAAAAGGAAATGATATTCAGATGTATGAGACATACAGAACTGCAGTCACCTACAAGCAAAACAGCTAAACCCAGGCATATAATAATCAAGATCCCAGAAATTCAATATAAGAACAGAATATTAAAAGCTATTAGAGACAAGAAACAGATCACCTATAAAGGAAGGCCCATCAGAATTATGGCAGGCTTCTTGATACAAATCATTAAATCAAGAAGAGCCTCGAGTGAAATATTTCAAGCCCTGAAGGAAAATAACCTCCTCAGATTGATATACCCTGTAAAACTGTCTCTAGAAATTAATGGAGAAACAAGATTCTTCCAAGACAAAGAGGAACTTGGGAAGTTCACAACCACCAATCCAACTCTACAGAGAATACTGCAGGACATTCTAAAGAGAGAGAAAAGTACTAGGATTCCAGTAATAGTGGCAGAGAGGCCTCAGTGAATGGAGCAGAGAAAAGAATGAAGAAAATAAGCAGACAATTGATGGCACAAAAGAGCATAACAAAAATGAGGCAGAGAAGATTTTATTCAAAACATATGATCGATAGTATCAAGTCTGAGAGTACAGGCAACTACACTGAAGATGACAGATTCTATGATACACATTCTGGTTTGATAACTGCCTGTTTTTGAACTCTATACTATGTACAAAGTTGTGTTTTTATTAATACTGTTATGTACTGATATATTCAATTTTACTATGTCTGATAATATAGCCAATTCTATTGGAGATAACAAGAGACAACACATGAACCATGGTAGAACTCTTTGTACAATGGCCTTATATGATTTTTTAATTTCATGTGCTTATACACATATGTTTTGTTTTGTCTTACTTTGTTTTGTTTCTCCCTCTAATATAGAAAGGATAGAAATACATGTTAAGACTCATGCATGTGGATAAACTACAAACAGTTTATGAGAACTGATCTTATGACACATGACGAAATGAACAGATACTTTGAAGAAAAAGAGACACTAAAATACCCAGTGTTGGTCCTAGAGTGTCATAATGAGAAACCCAGCAATAGTATTATTCTTTGTTCAAAGTGATATTAGCCTGCTTGGGTTTACTCAATCTCAACATAAATGAAGATATGGATAACTGCATGTATGTTAAATGTATAGGATTGATAACCATATTTCTAAATTTTTGTTGGATAGTTGATGAGAACTGGTTGCAATCTCACTGTTTGGATCCCCACTTTATACGCTCCATTTTAGTATGTTGAATAACTATTTATAAGAAGACAATCTGTAATCATCAACTAGTCTTTTTATTGTTTATTTTTTCTTTGAAATTATTTATTATTTCTGTCCATTTTATGTTTCATTTAGTCTTTCTTTAAATTACATTTTAAAAAGACACTATAGTACCCAGTGCTAATCCTGGAGTGTCATGATGTGAAATCCAGCAATACTATTATTCTTTGTTCAGAATGATTTTTAACCTGCTTTATTTTGTTTAAACATAAAGATATGGATAACTGCATGTATGTTTTAGTGTATAGGATTGACAACCAAGTTACTAAGCTTTTGTTGGACAGTTCAACAGAACTGTTTGCAGTCTTGCTGTTTGAATTCCCACTTTACATGTTCCATTTTTGTATCTTGAACAACTATTTGTAAAACAACCCTAACCCTAACCCTAATCATCAACTAGTGATTTCTTACTGTTTATTTTTTTCTTTGAACGTATGTATTATTTCTACCTTTTTTGTGTTTTGTTTAGTCTTTCTTTAAATAAAATTTAAAAACATAAAATAAAAATTTGCCTTGCCTCAACTTCTTGGAATGAATCCTTGGTTTATTATTGTGTGAGGTTCTTTTGGGGAGGGATGTTGAAACAAAGTCTTGCTGTGTAGTTTATGCTGGCCTTAAACTCACTATGCAGCCCAAGAGGGAAAACTAATGGCAATACTCTTGCCTCAGCTTATCGATTGCTGAGATTTTAGGTGTGCACTACCACACTCGGCCTGTGCATGTAGTCTTATTGCAATGTTGTGTCACTCCAAATAAATATCATTATTTTTTGAAGACTCTCTGATTTTTTAGATTGACACATAAAACTATCAATTCTGTCACATTTCTCAGAATGGAGTGCCTTAAACTACAAATTATTTATTTTGAATTTTGGCCTGGAGATATTTCTTCTAATTATGGCAGTGTTTCTGATCAAATACACAGAATAATAACATTGGAACACTTCTCAGACACTATACAAAGATAGTATTAGGGAGGCTAGTCAGTTGCTCTAAATAATTGTTTAATTTTGCAAGAGTTGTTTTAAGTGCTTATAGTGCAAGTACGTGCATAATTTCAAGATCATTGGGATTTAAATTTCTGAGATGGTTTTTTGGTGCCTGACTTCCTATTTAAATTGTGAACTTAGTTTTTCACATGGGTTGTTGATAATCATACACATTATGGCAAAGGAAGAATAGAGCCATTTAAGCCAGGTACACATTTTTGAGATGTTAACAAGAGCCTATTTCAAAGATGTACACTGAGAAAAAAGCAGAGGTCTATTTAAATTATGAGCTCAGATTCAATTCAGCGGGAAGTCTACATGTGTGCAAACACTGCAAGTAAGACAAAAAATACTATAGAATAATTTAGAAACACGTAAGGTTATGAGCTGGTATATTTTCTCCCTGATTGTAATCTCTTGTTCCTTTTATAATGTTGCCATTGCTAAGGTCCTGTCCTGAAACTTGCTATTTGAAGTGAGTTCTCAAGGAAGTAAAACTATTAGTGTGTCTTTGTTGCTAATGACACAATATCACAGGCTGAGAAAATGATAAAGAAAATAGTTTTTTGTGGCTTATATTCATGGAGTATCATGGTTGAGGGGCTGCATATGATGATGGTCTTGCTGAAAGAGTTTCATGGTGCTACAGGCACTCTATATCCTTTCGATGCAACCCTTTAATGGATACATGATTTGCAAATATTCTCTTCAGTTTTATGTTATTATTAATTCTATATAAGCTTCTAGCTTGTGAATTGTAGTTGGGACAAATATTGACACCCAAAATGAAAGAGGTAAAGGCTTATTTAGACTATTGTTTGTGGAGGAGGTTTCTGTCTATAAACAGTTGGCTCCACAGCAGTGTGGCAACACTTAGGCAACACTAGGCAACACTTCAATGCAGTACCCAGGATAAGCAGCCAGAGCAAAACAGCGGGGGGGGGGGGGCGGCAAGCCTCTTTTCCTCCTGTATATTGGACACAGGCCACCCTCCTCCAGAGTGCTTGCAAAACTGACAAAATCTCCTTGCCCTCCTCTTGCACAGGAGGAGGTTATTTACAAAGTAAGAACCTTGGCTGCTTGTTGAGTCTTTTAGTTAAACTTCTAAACTGCTCAAGTTGACACAATGTATCAAGTATAACATAGTGATAGAGTGGGGTTAGGGCTAAATCAGTCTAGGGAAAGAATTTAGTTCCATTAGGTTAAGCTGAGGTTTCCACTTAGGTTAGCATAAGTTTCATACTTATATTTAAGTTAAGAATAGGTTAAGGTGTAGGTATAGGTTTAGGTTTTGTTTGAAGTTTAGCTTTTGGGTTAGGATTCTACCAGTGTTATGAATAAGTGAGATTTAAGTTTAGTTTTATGATTAGGGCTAGGGCTAGTTTTATATCCAGGACTTTTTCATATTAGGAATGTGTTGAAGGTTAGAGTTAGGGCTATGACTAGCACCTGGGTAAGCCCTGTGGTAGGTTTAAGGCTAAGGGTAGGTCTGTGCTTCATGGAAGATCTATGTGGAGGCCTGGAGTTCCACCAGGATTAGTGTCAGGATTAGTAGTAGTGCTAATGCTAGCATAGGAGTTGAAATAGGTATAGGGATTACTTTCTATCAGAGTTAGTGTTTAGGGTTAGAATTAGAATTAGGATTAATGGCAAGTGTTTGGCTTAAGGTCAGAGGATTGAGTAGGCCTATAGCTAGGTTAGGGAAAGGGTTACAGACTGCTTTGTTAATAAATTTAGGATTATGCTAGGGCTGCCAATTGTACCATGGGTAGATTAAGGGTCAGGTTAAAGGTTAGTTTTAAGGATAGCTTTTGGGATGAGTATGGATAGGGCTAAAGTTAGATTTATAGTTAGAAGAAGGGTGGTGTGAGGGTTATGTTTTAAGGTTAGGTTTATGATTAGGGTTAGGGCCAGGTTATGATAGGGTTAAGGCTTTATTTAGGCTTAGGGCTAGCTTTAGGATTTGTGTTGGATTAAGCTGTGAGGCTACTTCAGCTGTTAGAGCCTTAATGTTAGTTTAATGGTTAGTGTTAACTCTAGTTTTTATGAGGTATTGCATAAGGATTATAGCTGGAGAAAGATCTGGGGGCAGGGCTAGAGACAGAATTCATGCTAAGACCAGCATTTTAATTAAGGTTATGGTTTTGTGAATGGATAATGTTAGGATTGAGTCAGAAGGAGGGTAAACCTGCAAGGCAAGAGTTAGGTTCAAGTTTATGTTCACATTAAGGTCAGATTAGGCTTAGGGCTGTGGCTAGCTTTCCACAGGCTAAGCTTATGCTTAGATTTAGTTTTAGGATTGGGACTACAGTTGGGTCTAGGCCCTTGACTATGGTTGGAGCTAGGGTTAGAGATGCATCAGATGGTGTTAGGATTAGAACTAGGGTATGGCTAGGGCTAGGACTAGCCTTCAGCCAATGTCATGATTAGGATTTTTTGGGATTAGTTTTGGGGTTATGATCAGGGTTATCCTTATTGTTTCAAAAAGGTTCTGCTATAGCTATAGCTATAGCTACTGTTAGTTTTAGTGTTATGGATCCATCAGGCTTAGGTTTAGAGTTAAGATCAGCATCATTGTTAGGGCCAGGGCTAAGCTTGCACTAGATTTAGGGTTATAGAGTTAGGCCCAGGATTATGATTTGTGATAGGGCTATGGCTATGGATCAGGGTAGTTTTACCTGGGTTAAAACAAAATAAAGCTTTTAGTTAGGATTATAATTATATTTAGGATAAGGCTAGATCTAGCCTACAGGCTATGGTTTTACCTAAATTTGTTTAGGTTTAGGTTGACCTTCATAATTAGGTTACTATCAGAAATATGATAGTTTTAGTGTCACTGTTTGGTTTGGCCCATGGCTGGGACTAAGGCTAGGATTCTACAAGTGTTAGATTTCAGTTTAGATTTTGTTCAAGTTTAAGTTAGACAGTACAGGTACTAGAGATCACACTGAGGCTGGTGTTTTTAGGGGTTATGGTGAGTTTTAGCATTCAAGACAGTTATTTTTCTCCAGAGTTAATGTTAAAGAAGCCTTAGGTCTAGGGTTAGATTTAGGGTTAGAAATTTGGCTAGAACTAGGGCTAGGGATAGAAGTAGAGTTACAACAGTGTTACATTAGGGTACTTTTTATGGTTAGTGTTTCTCCAGGTTTTGGAATAGGCTGGGTAAAAGTTAGGTTTTTTACCAAGATTAGGGTTGAGCTTAGTGTTAAATTTAGGGTTATATTTCAGTTAGATTTAGCATTCCTGCAGGGTTATGTTTCCATTAGGGAGCTGAATATGGTTTGGCCTAGGTCTAGGTCTAGATTTCTACCTGAGTATGGGCTAGGATTAGATTTATGGATAGTGTTAGAATTCTAGTCATGGTTCTGTTTCTTGGTTTTGGGATGCTGGAGTCTTCTTCTAGAGGTAGGCCTAGGTTCTCTCTGTCTTGAGCTAAATACTGTTCCCAACAAGCACAAGTGGTAATAATGTTTTACAGGTATTAAAGGTAGAAGAAAAACTCCATCTCTGTGGAAGGAGTTTGGCCCAGGTAAACATAGAAAAAAGGAATAAGTACACTCTGTAGGGCCCGCGTGTGCTACCTGAAAGCAACAGGAGAGCACAACTGCAGAGCTTCTTCCTCTTTTAATATTTCCCACACTGCCATCAGGGTGAGATCACCCTATGGCAACCTGCTTGCATTCTCACAAGACATCCACATGCAGGCCTTTGGAAAGTGTCCTAACATGTGGCCTGGGACTTTATAATTAGCATGTCATCAGGGTGTTCCCAGCTAGTCTTTTCTGCCTTGCTGTGATTTTTCATTTAGGGGCTATGCCTAATTTCCTAGCTTGCCTTTGCCATACCCTAGCCTCCTGCCTCATTTCTCCTTGAGGGAGACATTTTCCCCTTAATTCTTTATGGGGCTTCAAGGGTGGGGAGGGCTTCATCTTCATTATAGGCACTTTATGCATATAGTTGTAGGTTCTACTTATAAGGTCTCCAGGGCAGATGTTAGTTATTCCTCTGGGCAAGAATTTGGCTATAGTTGTAGTTTCTACTTATATGGTTTTCAGGGCAGATGTTAGCTATTTCTCTCGGCAAGTTCTTCCTCTGGCAGCACTTGGTTCTCAAAAAGTTGGATAGCCTTTGATCTTTGGCCTAAATGAAGAAGGTATTATAAGAATCTTGTGGTGTCTGAGTGTACTATCATATCAGAATACAGGAGGAAAAGGCCTCCTGTATAACGTTTCAAACAGACTCATATTGGTACCACTTTAGGAGTTTGGAGCCCTCATGAGTGCTATTGCCAAAAATCAGAGGCAAAACACAGAAGCTTCTTGGCAGAGTTTTGCCAGAACTCGCTTTAGGATCTGGTTGACCTTTAGAAAATCCTGAGAACTCTATATCAAATGGAGACGATAGTTTATTCCAAAAGCCTGAACCACCCTGAGTTATTTGAGAGGTAATAGAAGGCCGATTGCCATTCTGAAGGGTCTGGGTAGTTGAAACTGGGGAATGATTACTTTGAGCAGCACCTTGACTACCTTCATAGCCTTTGCTGAATGTGTAGAGAAGGCCTCAGCCCAGCCTTTAATGTGTCTATTAGGACTAGTATTTGCCCAAATCCACCATGGGTGAGGCAGCATATGGACAAAGTCTGTCAGTCCTCCCCTGTTATATCTGCTCTGCACTGCTTCTAACAAAGGAGATGCTATGAGCTTTCCAGAGTTCTTGTAGGCACAGATTTGAAGTCCTGTCAGGTGGCTGCTGCTGGTCCTAGTTCTGTAGGAACTTGAGTGGCCATCTCCACTGTAGCTTCTCTCCCCATGAGAGTCATCAAGAATTCCTGTAATCTTCCACTGTGTCCCTTGATAAAACACAGTTTGATTTCTACCAGAGTCCCTTTTTAAATTCCTCCTTGTCCTAGCATCCCTTTGTCTCTCTGGGGATTGAAGATTGGTTTTAATGACTCCTCCACATCTGGAAATAAGGCTAAGGATTTGAGGGTGTGTAAGGTTTTCTTTTTGCCTCATTGTGAGCTTTTTGGTTACCCAAGTGAACTGTAGAGATGTCTCTCTGGTGTCCCCTCAGTGTACAACAGTTACCTGCAGGGGAAGTTAGACTGCCTCTAGGAGTCATAGCATTTCCTTTTTGTTATTATCAGGTGATTGGTTATTAAACAGGAAGTCTCTTTCTTTACAGATGGCTGCAAGAGCATGTACACCAAAAAAGTGTATTTGGAGACCATATGGATATTTAGATTTTTGCCATTTTCTAATATCAGTGCCCAACAAATAGCCACAGGTCTGCCTTTTGATCAGAGATTCTGAAGGAAAGGTGTCTTCCCTGCTAAAAACACCCAGTTTTGTCCTGAAGTTAGTTTTCAGCTTCTTTTGCTCTCACAGTTTTAGCTTCTTCTGTCCTCAGACAGAATAAACAGGCATCCTTTAACCACTCAATCTTTTTTGAAATGTATGCTAGTAGTTAGAGTTTTTGCCCTAGCCTTCATGTCAAGACTCACAGAGGAATTCCTCTAATTTTGATACATACAGAAAGAGGGTTTTCTAAAGTGAGGTATTCCCAGTGCTGAAGCCTAATGGCATATTTTATTAATCTAAGGACATTGTCAGTCACTTCTAGGGCACACAGACTCAGTACCTTTGATAGCTTCATATAAAAAATTTGCCATTTGTCCAAAATTAGGTGTCCATATCTGGCTGAAGCCAGACATTCCTAGAAAGGAGAAAAGGTGTTATTTGGTGGCAGAAGGCCCAAAATTGCAGATAATCTGGATCCCATCAGTGGACAACTGTTGTACCTCAAATGTAAGACTGTAACCCAAGTACTGAAGGTTTTACAGGGATATCTGAGGCTTTTTGTTTGAGAATTTATATCTCCTCTCAGCTAGAAAATTGAAATTTTGTCTAGTGTTATGGGGGTAACTTCCAAATTGAGCTGCAGATTAGTATACTGTATACATGCTGTACATGGTTCCCTGTTTAAACTCTAGCTTTTTTCTGTGTTTTTATAATGCCTGAGCAAAAAGAAGAGGGCCATCTCTAAACGCTTTGGGGAGAAGTGCCCAAATATGCTGATACACTTTTCTTTGAAACTGGATTTTGCACTGAGAGGCAAACTAAAGCTGTGAATCAGGCTGGAGGGAAATATAAAAGCATCTTTTAGGTTTTAAGCCTGAGAACAAATTTGTACCTTCAGGAATCTGGGAGGGAATTATACATATATGTGTCACCAGAGGGTGCATTGTGATTACAGCCTTGTTTATGAGGCAGTTTTTTTTTTTCATCCTATGTTTCCTTGAGGATTTCACTAAAGTGACAATGAGAAGGTCACCAAGCGCGATGCTTGTGAAACCTTTCTATGAGAAACTGGAGACATTTATGTGACTCTTCTTTAAGAATTTTTTCTGTCTTTTTGAGGCAGGGTCTCGGTGTGCATTTCATGCTGGCCTTGAGCTCACTTTGTAGCACAGGCTGGTCTCGAACTCACAAGGATCATCATGTCTCAGGCTCCCAAGTCCTTGGCTGAGGCAGGAGCCATCACACAGAAGCCAAAGTATATTGCAGTAGTAGATAAGTTGTGCCTTTTTCAAATTGGTCAAACTTTTTCTGCTAATCATGGCAGTGGCCTAGTGATAAAGTTGGTGAAACTGTGGGGTGCAGTTTACGATGATTCCCATAGATCACCTTGGGACCTAGAGAGAGAAAGATCTGGGTCTCAGTTCCTTCAGATATCATTACATGCAGAAAAAAGAAACCCAGTTGAAGCAATGGAGCATCTTTTTTGAGACTTGAGTATTCACTGGGCAGACATCTTTGTCGGAAGCTGTGACAGCATCAGCATCTTTCTTAGATGATGGAGAAAGCAGGACATGATTCCTGGTCTCATGAGAAAAGCCTGGGTGGGGACAGGGAAAAACCTCTGTTATAGATGAGAGAGAGACAGGGAGAGGGAGAAAGAAGTAGAAGAAAACCTGGCCTCTCCTCCTGACTGGCTGTGCCAAATATGTTACTGGGTTTTGTGGCACTGAAGTCTCCTTTTAGAGGTGTTTGCTAGGTTCTTTCTACCCTGGTCAAGGAATTGTTAAAAGAAGCACAAATGGTAACAAGGCTTTACATTTATTAAAGGTAGGGAAAGACAGGCTCTGCAGAATGAGTTTGTGTCAATAATAGTAGGGAGAAAATAAGTACACTCTACAGGGCAAGGGTAGGACAGGGTAGCACAAAGGACACAATGCCAGATGTCCTTTTGTAAAAATATTTCCCACACTGGTGTCAGGTCTGGGCCATCCTTTTCAAAACCTGTTTGTATTCTCATGAGAAGTTCATGTGCAGGACCTTGAGAACTGCTGCGCACATGTGTCCTGGAATTTTATAATTAACAGTTTACCCGTACTTCACCCACTAGTCTGCCATGCACTCCTGGGAGTTTCTAATTGGCAGGTCATGCATAAATTGCCAAGCAGCCTTCACATATCGTAGTCTCATCCTCATTTCTTGTACGGTTACAGTTAGAGCTAAGACTTGGGCTAGGCCTAGAGTTAGTACCTGGCTTTGACTAGAGTTGTGGGTAGTGTTAGGTGTAGGGTTAGATTTAGGGTTTTTATCCCAAAGGTTATGGTTAGATTAGGGTTCAGGTTATCATTACAGCAAGGTAACTGAGGTTAGGTGTAGGGCTTGTGCTAGACAAGGTCTAGATTTAGGGTAAGGGCAAAGGCTATACCATAGTTAGGGTTTATTTTAAACAATTGTTATGTTTTATTCAAGTGCCTTTTTTTCAGAGTTAGGTGACTGTTCATATGAAAGTTGGTGTAAGTGTTAGGCTCAGTGTTAGCATTAGTGTTAGTGTTCCTGGCAGGGTGTTTCAGTCATGAATAGGGCATAGGCTAGGTATCCACTTATATTAGGGCAAGAATGTGGCAGAAGCTTATTATAGATCTACAGGTATGCTAGGGTCAGAGGTGTTTGCAGCATAAAATGAGGCCTAGTATAAGATATGTCAGGAATTGGGTTCAGGTACTTGTAAGGATAGGTCAGGAGGGTTAGTGTTATATCTGTGGCTTGTATTAGGGCTCAGATACAGCTTATATTAAAGTTGAGGTTTAGGGCTAGGCTCATGATTAGGGTTTGGGAAAGGCTATGGTAGGGGTGAGTGGGAAGGGTCTGTTGAGTTCATGCTTACATCCAATTGAGGAGTAGGGTTAGTGTTAGGGTATGGTTAAAGCTAGAGTCAGGGTTAGATTTGAGGTTTTCCTGGTTTTATTAGTGCTTGTGTTACTATCATGCTATGGCTCAGAATAGGGCTTGGTGTAAGTCTAGGGTCATGTGACATTTAATTTCGGTGGTAAACTAAGCCCAGCAGTAGTGCATGTAATAAGCTTAGAATTCTCTAGACTTAAGCTTATGATGGGTGTTGCTACTTGTTCTCCCTGTAAATGTATGCTTAGGTTTTGATTCAGTTTTGGTTGGTTTTGTGTTCTGGTGTTATGTTCTTAGGCAGGTAGGGTTAAGTTTACTCACAAGGAGTAGGTAGAGTTAAGAGCATGGTGAAATTTGACCTTATATCATGTTAGAATGAGGGCTAGGAATAGGATTGGGCAGCAGCTATAGCAGGTTCAGGGCTAGGATGAACTTTACTTTCACATTTAGAGTCAAGTCTCAGGTCAGGTTTAGAGATGGGTCCAAAACCAATTGTTCCAACAAGAGGACTGGCAGCATAGGGCTAAGTTTTAGAGTTCCAGTGTGGTCAGGATAAGATTTAGAATAAGGGTAGATTGGGATAAATTATGGCACAAGACTTGTGACTAGAGCTACGTGGTCTTAGACTTAGTTTTAGTGTTAAGGGTTAGTGTTTATGGTTGCCATTATGGTTAGGATGAGGTTCAGGGTTAGGAATTGACTATGCCTAGGATTAGGACTATCTTCCGTGACTGTTTTAGGGGTATGCTTAAGGGTAGGCTAGGATTGCTGCTAAGATTCCCTTACCTTGTTGGTTTCTGTGATTGTTCTGACACTTACCCAGCATGCCAGTTGAAATGAGGAAGGGTTTATTTTAGTGCAGAGTTCTTGGAGGTATGCTGTAGAGTCAGTCACAGCCAAGGCAGGGCAGCATGACAGAGCACTATGGCCAAAGACAAGCAACTCCTAGCAGGGAAGATAGGGAGCCCCAGTATTGAACTTCCCTTTGCCTGTTTATTGCATCTGAGCTACAAGCATATTGCTTGTTGTCACCAATATCCCCAGGAAGTGTTCTGCCTCTAGTAAACACATCCAGTCACTGGCAGGACTCTGCTAAATGAATTAGTTACCTG
The DNA here is from genome assembly GCF_034190915.1 of Cavia porcellus. Lineage (NCBI taxonomy): Eukaryota > Metazoa > Chordata > Mammalia > Rodentia > Caviidae > Cavia > Cavia porcellus. The sequence continues at coordinate 3,932,009 of NW_026947536.1, forward strand.
TACCAGTACCACATACCTATGCTCCAGCCGTCTCTAAGATGGCTAGCTGTGTGCACAAGAGGCTGACATGGAGAACATCTAGATACATGCCATAGTATATTGAGCATGCTTGGATTTCACTTCAGGTTTAGATTTAGGATTGGTGCTCTGGTGAAGGACCACTGATAGGGCTAGGACTGGGGCTACACAAGGCCTGACTTGGACTTGGCTTTAGGTTTGTGGTGGGTTGGTAGTTGAAAGAAGTTTTCACCAGGAGTAGAGTAGGTTTCAGAATTCTGTGTATATTAGTGATACTTTTAGGTTTAGCCTGAGCTGTAGATGTAGATGTAGATGTATGTTTATGCTTCGGTTTGTGTTTAGGGTTCTGCCAGTGTTAGGATTATTGTGAAATTCAGAGTGAGGCTGCCTTTTAAGGCCAGGACTAGGTTTTGGTCTAGGACCAAGTTTCCTATTTGGGATAGGTTCAGATTAATGTTAGGGGCTAGGCATTGGACCTGAGTACTTGCTTTAGCTAGGTTTATGGCTACTGATGGATCTTTGCATAAGGGAGGTTTATGTCTATTCCTCAGATTCCTCCAGGGTTAGCACTAGGGTTTATGCCTATTCCTCAGATTCCTCCAGGATTAGCATTAGGGTTAGGGATACTGTGAGGGCTAGAAAAGACCTAGAAATGGGCCTAGGGTTTAGTTGGAAACAGGCAGAATGTTTGGTTTAAGATTAGACTGATGATTTCTATGAGCATTAGTGTTAGTACTGGTGTTAATGTTAACATTGTTAGTGTTATAGTTTGGGTCAATGTTCATGTTAGTAAGAGTGGCAATGTGTTAGTGTTTGAGTCATGAATAGGGCATAGGTTTAAGCAAGAATGGAAGTGATATATATATATATATATATATATGGCTATGGTAGGGGCAGTGGTGTTTGCAGCATGGGTTAAGGTCTAGCTGTAATGTTAGGGTCAGGAATTGGGTGCAGGTACTGGTAGGGATAGGTCAGGAGGGTTAGTGCTATGTCTGTGGCTTCTATTATGGCCAGGATAAAGCTTATGTCAAAGTTGAGGTTTAGGGCTAGCTTCATGATTGGGGTTTGGGCCAGGCTATGGTAGGGTTAGAGCTTTGTTTGGAGTTAGGATAAGAATTTGGATTATGGCTAGGTTTATTGTTAGAGCTAGAGCTGACCTAGTATTCATTATGAAGTGCAGTAGTTTGTAGAAGTAGAGTGTAGGCCTTGCAGTGAGGGAAGATCTCTGACTAGGCCCACAGACAGGGTTCATGCAAAGGCAAAACCTTATGTTGAGATTTTGGTGTTGTTTATGCATGTTGCAAGAATTGTGTTAGGATGAGAGTAAGGAGCCTTTGAGAGTTAGACTTAGGTTTATGGTTACATCATATTGAGGCATGTGGTGAGTATTAGGGTAGGGCTAAGGCTAGGGCTGATGTGAGATTTAAGGTTCTTCCATTGTTTATTTATTGCTAGTCTTGCTTTTGGGCTAAGGCTCAGAGTAGGGCTTGATCTAAGTCTAGGTTGAACTTATGTTTAGATTCAGTGCTAAAGCTACAGTTATTACCAGTGCATGCAGCAGGCTAGAAATCTGTGGACTTAGGGTTATGTTGGGTGTTGCTGCTAGGACTAGGTGTAAAGCCATGCTTATGTTTTGAGTTAGGTTGAGGGTTGGTTTTATGGTCTTTTATAGTGTTCTGAGGCAGGTAAGATTAAATTTATTTGTGTGAAATTCATAGAGTTAAGTGTGTAGTGATGTATTGACCCGGCATCATGTTAGGATTAGGACTAGGAATGGGATTGGGCTGGAACTGTAGCGAGGATTGGGTTACAATAAGTTTTGCCTATAATTTTAGTAATAGGTCTCAGGTTAGGTTTAAAGATGGGACCATGACCAATAGAGGTGACAATGGTACTGGCAGCAAAGTTCTAAGCTTTAAGCTTCCACTAAGGTCAGGGTAATGTTTAGGAGACAAGCAATTAGGGATAAGGGATAGTAGAAAACTTATGACCAGAATTTATTGGGCCTAGGTTTAGGTTTAAGGTTAGAGTTTAATGTTTATGGTTGGCATTAAGGTTAGGATGATGTTCAGTGTTAAAGGAGGGTTAGGACTAGCTTCAGTGTTGGGTTAATGCTCAAGGCCAAGCTAGGTCTTGTGCTGAGGTTCCCTTACCTTGTTTTTACTGTGATTGCTGAACCAACTTCCCCAGCATGCCAACTGAAAGAGAATATGTTTCTTTTGGCTCACAGTTTCTGGGACTTATTCTATAGGGAGTCAGCAACTTCCAAGGCGCAGTATCCAGATGGAGCACCATACCTGAGAATAAACAGCTCCTGGCAGGGCACACAGAAAGCCCAGCTGTAAGGCTCCCTTTGCCTGTTTACTGCATCTGAGCTACAAGCTTATTGTTTATTGCCACCAATACCCCCAGATACTATTCTGCCTCCAGTAAAACTATCCAATCACTTGCAGGACACTAGTGAATTAATTAGTTACCTATGGAAGTACCACATTCTCCCAACCACCTGTAAAAGTACCACTGCCTGCATGTTCAGATGGCATGGAACATATCTACATACATGCATAGCATACTGAGCATGCTTGGATTACATTTTCAGTTTAGATTTAGGAGTTCTAGGGTTATGGTTACTTGCAGGGCTAGACTGGGCTACACAAAGGTCTGACTTGGGCCTGGCTGAAGGTTTGGGGTAGGTTGGCTATAGAGAGAGCTTGACACTAGGAGTAGGGTATATTTCAGAGTTTTGTGCATCTTAGGGATACTTTCAGGTTTAGCCTTAGCTGTAGTTATAGTAATAGGTTTAGATTTAGATTTAGGTTTGTGGCTAGGGTTCTACCAGTGTTAGACTCAGTGTGAGAATTAGAGTCCGGTTGACTCTTAGGGCCCTGACTAGCTTTGGGCCTACAGCCATTAATCTATTTTGGATAGGGTTCAGATTAGCATTATGGCTAGGTATTGTGGGGAAGGGCTGGAGCTAGGTTTATGGTTTTGGATAGACCTTGGCTTAAGGCAAGATCTATGTCAAAGCCTAAGTTTTCATCAGAATTAATGTTTGGGCTAGGGATAGTTAAGGGCTAACAAGGGCTAGAAATAGCCTTGGAATTTACATGGTACCAGGCTGAGTGTTTGGTTTATGATTCGGGTGATGATGCTAAGGTGAGGGCTTTTGTTGAGGTTTTGATTTTGTTTAAGGATGTTGCTAGGCTTGTCTTAAGGTGAGGCTGAAAGTGACACTGAGAGTTAGGTTCAGGTTCATGGTTGCATCAGATTGAGGAGTAGGCTTATTATTAGGGTAGGGCTATGACTTGGGCTGGGATTAGATTTAAGGTTTGTCCATTGTTTTTTGAGTGCTAGTGTTACTATTGGGCTAAGGCTCAGAGTAGGGCTTAAGATATATCCAGTGTTTAGGTTTAGCACTAAAGCTCCATCCAGGACTAGTGCATGCAGTAGGCCAAGTTAGCTTTATGCTGGGCGTTGCTCCTAGGTCTATGTGTAAATCTATGCTTAGATTTTCAGTTAGGGGCATGGTTAGTTTTATGTTCTGTTGTAGTGTTGTCAGGGAGGATTAAGTTTATTTGTGGGGAGTTGGTAGATTTAAGAGAATGGTGAGATTTTGACCTGGCTTTGTGTTAGGATTAGGGCTAGGAATTGAATTGGGCTGAGGTTGTAGCAGGGTTAGGGCTTGGATATGTTTTACCCTAAATTTAAGGATAGGTCTCAGATCAGGTTCAGGGATTTGTCCATGATGACTTATGGTGACAAGGGTGCTGGCAGTTTGGGTTGTTTAGACTTCCAGTATGGTTAATGTAAGTTTTAGGTTAAGGGTAAATAGATAGGGATAAGGGATAGTAGAAGACTTATAACCAAGAGGTAGGTGATCTTAGGTTTAGGTTAGGGTTAGGATTTAACGTTTGTGGTTGGCATTAGTGTCAGAATAATGTTCAGGTTTAGGGGTCCACCATTAGAATTAGGGATAGCTTCAGCATTAAGTTTAGGGTTATGCTTAAGATTGGGCTAAGACTAGTGCTGACATTCCCTCGTCTTTTTGGTATCTATGATTGCTCAGCATGGCACTTTAAATGAGTAACAATTTACTTTACTGCACAATTCTCAGAGGTATCATTTAGAGTTGGACACCTCCAATGCACAGCAACCTGACACACTGCCATTGCTGAAGCCCAACTGCTCTGGGTAGGGCAGACAGGAAAACCAGTGAACCATCTTTTGCCTGTGTATTGTGTCTGAGTTACAAGTCTATTTGTTGTTGCTTCTTATACCCCAGGAGAGGGTTTTGCCTCCATTAAACGAATCCAATTCCTGGCAGAGCTCTGTAAATGAATTAGTTACCTGTGCCAGAACCACATACCCATGATTCTGCCACCTGTAACAAAGCTGCTTGTGTGCCTGATAGGCTGGTGTGGAGGACTTCTAGATACCTGCCATAGCATATGTATCATGCTTGGATTTCACATTCAGTTCAGATTTAGGATTAGTGCTAAGGTAAAGGGTGAGTGACAGGGCTAGTACTGTGGCTGTTCAAGGTTTGATTTTGACTTGGATGAAGGTTCATGGTGGGTTGCCAGTAGGGAGATCTTTTCACAAGTGGTAGGGTACATTTCAGAGCTCTGTGTATCTCAGTGATACTTTTAGGTTTTGCCTTAGCTTTAAGTGTAATTGTAGGTTTAAGTTTAGGTTTGTGGTTAGGGTTCTACAAGTGTTAAGCTTAGTGTGAGATTTAGAGTCAGGTTGCCTCTTCATGCTATGGCTAGGTTTTGGTCTATGATCAACTATCCTATTTGGGTTAGGGTTCAGATCAGAGTTTGGGCTAGATATTAGATCTGGTTAAGGAATGGAGCTAGGCTTATGGCTACTAATAAGTCTTTGCTTACGGGAAGGCCTATGTCTAGGCCTATGGGTCCCCAAGATTTAGTGTTAAGATTAGGGACTGTCCAAGGCCTAGAAAAGGGTTAGAAATAGTCTAGTGTTTACATGGCACCAGGCTGACAATTTGGTTTCTGTTTAGGGTGATGATTTGTGTGAACGTTAGTGTTAGTGTTGGTGTTAGCATTTCTACTGTTAATGTTAGTTTTAGGATCAGTGTTGTGTTAGTGTGAGTGGCAGTGTGACAGTGTTTGTGTCACAAATAGGGAATAGGCTAGGGATCCACTTAGGTTAGGGCAAAATGAAAGAGAGCTTTATGTATAGATTTAGGGTTATGGTGGGGTCAGCGGATTTTGTATTGTAGAGTAAGGCCTAGGTATCATTCTTAGGGTCAGGAATAGGTTGCAGGTACTGGTAGGGATATGTTAGGGGGGTTAGGAATCTGTCTGTGGCTAGGACTAGTGCTAGGACAAAGCTTATGTTATAGTTAAAGGGCTAGGCTCATGATTTGGGTTTGGGACAGGCTATGGTAGGGTTAGAGCTTTGTTTAGAGTTCAAAGTAGAGTTTCTATTACAGTTAGGTTTACAGTAGAGCTAAAGCATATCTAGTATTACTTTCCTGGTTAGTATGAAATGTAGTAGTTGTACAGTTAGGCTGTGGGTCATGTAGTGAGAGAAAATCCTGAGCTAGAGGCAGAGACATGGCTCATGCTCAGGCTAGAGCTTTTGTGAGAATTTGGATTTGTTTATGGATGTTGATAGCCTTGTCATAGGTTCAGGATGAAATGGCCTTTGAGAGTTAAACTTAGGTTACACCAGATGGAGGACTAGTGTTAGTGTTAGGATAGGGTGAGGGCTATGGCCTGTGTTTGATTCAAGGTTCTTCAGTTTTTTGTTTAGTACTAGTGTTACTATAGGGGTAAGGCTCAGAGTAGGGCTTGGGTAGGTCTAGGGTGATGTTAGGGTTAGGTTCAGCACTAAAGCTAAGGCCATGATCACTGCATGCAGGATGGCTATGATTCCCCAGAGTTACTATTATGTTGAGTCTTGCCAATAGATCTAGGTGTAAAGCCATGCTTAGGTTTTGAGTTAGGGTCTGGGTTAGGTTTATGTTCTGGTGTAGTATTCTAAGTCATGGAGGACTAAGTTTATTGGTGGGGAGTTGGTAGAGTTAAGAATATGGTGAAGTTTTTACTTGGCTTTGTGTTAGGATTATCACTAGGAAATCTATTGGGCTGGAGTTGTAGCAGGTTTAGGGCTAGAATAAGTTTTTGCTTTAAGTTTAAGTATATATCTTAGGTGTGGTTTACAGATGGGTCCGTGGACCAATTGTGTGGACAAGGGTACTGGCTGCATTGGGATATGTTTTAAGCTTCCTATATGGTTTAGGATAATGGTAAACAGATAGGAATAAAGAATAATAGAAGACTTATGACCATAGCTAGGTGGGTTAGGATTGGGTTTAGGGTTAGAATTTTAATATTTATGGTTGTCATTAGCATTAGTGGGAGGTTTGGCTATAGGGGTTATCCAAGCTGAGGATTAGTAACTAGCTTCGGTGTTGGGTTTTGGGGTGTACTCATTACCAGACCAGGACTAAGGCTGAGGTTCCCTTGCCTTTTTGGTGTCTGTGATTGCTGAGAGAACTTATCCAGCATGCCAATTGAAAGGAGAAAATTTTTCCTTTAGCTCAAAGTTCTAGGAAGTATCCTACATAGTTAATCATCTCTAAGGCACAGCAGCCTGATAGAGTGTCATGGCCTAGGACAAAAAACTTCTGGCGGGGCAGACAGGGAGACCCAGCAGTGAGGTTGCCTTTGCCTTTTGTTGCATCTGATCTACAAGATTATTTTTTTGCCACCAACACCCGCAGAGAGTATTCTGCCTTCAGTTAACCCATCCCATCACTGGCAGGACTCTGCTGAGTGAAATGGTTACCCGTGCCAGTACCATATACCACTAATCCAGATACCTGGAAAAAGTTTAACTGTGTGCATGAGAGTCTTACCTGGAAGACATCTAGATACAAGCCATAGCATATTGAGCATACTTGGATTTCACTTTCAGTTTAAATTTAAGATTAGTTCTAGGGTAAAGTGTTAGTGATAGGGCTAGTACTGGGGCTACACAAGGCCTATCTTGGGCCTGGCTATAGCTTTGGGGTTGATTGTAAGTAGGGAGAGGTTTTCCTGAGGGATTGGGTATGTTTCAGTGATCTGTGCATCTTAGGGATACTTTAGGTTTAGCCTAAGCTGTAGGTGTTGTCAAAACTTTAGGTTAAGTTTGTGGTTAAGGTTCTACCAGTGTTAGGCTTAGGGTGAGATTTTACAGTCAGGTTGCTTCTTCGGGCCATGGCAAGGTTTTTGTCCAGGAACAAATTTCCTATTTGAGATAAGGTTCATGTTTCCATCAGGGCTATGCATTGCACCTGTGTAAGGGCTGGAGTTTGTTTTATGGCTACTGATAGGTCTTTGCTTAAGGGAAGGCCTATATCTAGGCCTAGGGATCCACAAGGATTAACATTAGTTTAAGGGATAGTTTGAGGCCTATCAAAAGCCCAGAAATAACCATAATGTTTAGATGGTACCAGGCAGAATGTTTGGGTTTAGAATGATAGTTTGTATGAACTTTAGTGTTAGTGTTAGTGTTATTAGTGTTAGTGTTATTAGTGTTAGTGTCAGTGTTCTTGTTAGTGTGACTGGCAGTGTGTCAGTGTTTGAGTTATGATTAGGGCACTGGCTAGTGATCCATTTAAGTTAGGACAAGAATGAAGGAGAGGTTTATATATAAATTTAAGGCTATGGTAGGATCAGTAGTATTTGCAGTACAGAGTAAGGCCTAGACTTTTGTTGAAATTTTGGTTTCATTTATGGATCTTGCTAGGGTTGTCTTAGGGTGATGGTGAAGGGGCCATTGAGAATTAGGCTTAAGTTTGTGATCCCACCTGATTAAGGAGAAGGGTTAGTGTTAAGGTTGGGCTGGAAGTAGGGATAGGGTTAGATTTGAAGTTCTTCCTTATTTGTTTTGTGCTCGTGTTTCTTTTGGACTGAGGCTCAAAGTATGGCTTGAGCTAGGTCTACATTGAGCCTATGTTTAGGTTCAGCACTAAAGTTGTGGCTCGAACTAGCACATGCATTAGGGCTAGAATTCCCCAGACTTAGGGTTATATTGGATGTTGCTGTTAGGTCTAGGGGTAAAGCTATGCTTAGATTTGTGTTAGGCTCAAGGCTATGTTCTTATGCAGTGTTCTGTGTCAGGTAGGATTAGGTTTATTTGCAAGAAGTGGGTAGAATTCGGAGTATGGTGAGGTTTTGATCTGCCATCGTGTTAGGATTTGAGCTAAGAGTAGGATTGTGTTGGATTTGTAGGAGAGTTAGGGCTAGGTCATGTTTTACCTTATATTTAGGGATAGTTCTCAGATCAGGTGTAGAGATGGGTCCAGGACCAATTTAGAGGCAGGGGTACAGGGGGCATAGGGCTAAGGCTTAAGGTTCCAATATGGTTATGTTACATTTTAGGATAAGTATAAATATATATGCATAAGGGCTAGTAGTAGACTTATGACCAGAACTAGCTGGGCTTACATTTAGGGTTAGAGTTTAAAGTTTTTGGGTTAATGTAGTGTAAGCATTACAGTTTAATATTTAAGGTTAGCATTAGAGATATGATGAAGTTCAGGGTTAGTGGTTTACCATGTTTAGGATTAGGACTAGCTTCAGCATTGGATTTAGAAGTATGCTTAAAGTTAGGCTAGGACAATAGCTAAGATTCCATTGCCTTGTTGGTTTTTGTGATTTTTAAGACAGCTTATGGAGAATGCCAACTGAATGGAGGACAGGTTTATTTTGGTGCACAATTCTTGGGGTGTTCTATATAGTTAGCCTCCTCGAAGTCAAGGCAGCATGACTGCACCATGGCCATGTACAAAACATCTCTTAGCAGGGCATATGAACCCCTCCAACAGTGAACTTCCATTTTCCTGTTTATTGCATCAAAGCTACAAGCCTGTTGATTGTTGCCAACCATACTCTAAGAGAACATTCTGCCTCCAGTAACCCATCCAGTCACTGCAAGGATTCTGCTAAATGAAATAGTTACCTAGGCTAGTACCACATACTCATATTCCAGGCATCTCTAAAAAGGCTGACTGTGAGTGCATGAGAGGCTGGCATGGAAGAATTCTAGATACATGCCATAGCATATTGTGCATGCTTAGATTTCACTTTCAGGTTAGATTTTGGATTAGTGCTAGGGTAAAGCGTTAGTGATAGGGTTAGTACTGGCACTCCACATGGCCTGACTTTGTCCAGGCTGAAGTTTTGGCATGATATGGCAGTAAGTAAAGATTTTCATAGGAGATAGGTTACCTTTCAGAGTTCTGGGTATGTTAGGAATATTTTTCGATTTAGCCTTAGCTGTAGGGGTAGTTGTTAGTGTAGGTCAGGTTTATCTTTAGGGTTCTACCTATGTTAGTTTTAGTGTAAGATTCAGAGACAGCTTGCTTCTTAGGACCATGGCTACGTACTGGTCTTGGACTAAGTTTTCTATTTGGGATAGGATTCAGTTTAGGGTTAGGGCTAGGCATTGGACCTGGTTATGGGCTGAAGCTAGGTTTATGGCAACTGATATGTCTGTGCTTAAGAGAAGTTCTATGACTAGGCCTAGGGTTTCAGGAGGATTACCATTAGGTTTTAGGCAACAGCTAGGTAAGGCTAGAAATAAGCCTAGTGTTTAGATGGCACAAGGTTGAGGGTTTGGTTTAAATTTAAGGTGATGTTACGTATGAACGTTAATGTTAGTGCTAGTGTTAGTGTTAATGTTGTGATCAGTGTTAGTGTTAATGGCAGTGTGTTAGTGTTTGAGTGCTGAATAAGGTATAGGCTAGGGTTACACTTAGTTTAGGGCAAGAATCAGAGAGAGATTTATGTATAAATTCAGGGCTATGTTAGGGTCAGAGATATTTGCAGCATAGAGTAATGCTTAAATAAAGTGTGGGGTCAGGATTAGGGTACTGGTACTGGTTGATATAGGTTCAGGAGGGGTAAGGTTCTGTCTATGGATAATATTTGGGCTAGAACAAAGCTTATGTTTAAATTGAGGTTTATGGCGAGACTCAAGATTAGGGTTTGGGCCAGGCCACCATAGAGTTAGAGCCTTTTATAGCATTAGAGCAGAGTTTGGATTAGGGTTTGCTTTATAGTTAGAGTTAGGGCTGAGCTAGTATTAATTTTCTGGTTAGTGTGAAGTATAACTGTTTGTGTAGTGTGAGGATTGCAGATAGAGAAGCTCTTATTCTAGGGACAGAGATAAGGCTCATGCTAGTGCTACGGATTTGTTGAAATTTTGGATTCATTTATGTATGTTGCTAGGGTTTTCTTAGGGTGATGGTGAAGGAGTCATTGAGAGTTAGGATTAGGTTCATGGTTTCATCTGATTGAGGAGTAGGGTTAGGGTTAGGGTAGGGCCATGAGTGGGGACAGTGTTAGATTTGAGGCTTTTTCTTGTTTGTTTAGCCTAATGTTACTTTGGGTTAAGGTTCAGCGTAGGGCTTGTCCTAGACCTAGGGTCAGATTATGTTTAGTTTCAGTTCTGATGCTATGGGGAAGGACTAGCACATGCAGTGGGATTAGAATTTCCTGGACTTAAGGTTATATTGGGTGTTTCTGTTAAATCTATGTGTAGAGATATGGTTACATTTTGAGTTCCGCATTAGTTTTATGTTTTCATGTAGTGTTTCAAAGCATTTAAGATCAAATTTATGTGAAGTTATTTGGTAGAATTATCATTTTGGTTAATTATTTAACTAACATCGTGGTAGGGTGAAGGTAATGAATACAATTGGGCTGAGGTTGTTACAGGATTATGGCTAGGGTATATTTTATCTTTAATTTAGTTTTAGGTTTAGGTTTGTGGATATGTTTCTATAAGTGTTAGGCTTAGTTTGAGATTTAGCATTAGGTTGTCCCTTATGATCATATCTAGGGTTGTTTCCTTTGTTGAATAGGGTTCAATTAGGGTTAGGGCTAAATATAGGACCTGGGAAGGGATAGAGCTCAGTTTATATCTAATGATAGGTCTCTATTTAAGGGAAAGTCTATGTCTAGCCCTAGGGTTCCACCAGGATTTATTACAGGTTTGGGGATAAGACAAGGTTTAGCATAGGGCTAGAAATTGGACTACAGTATAGATGGTACCAAATTGAGGATTTGGTTTAAAATTTGGGTGATGGTTTGTATTAATCACAGTCTTAGTGCTACTGTTAGGTTAGTGTTATAGTTAGGTTCAGTATTAGTGTTTGTGAGAGTGTGTTAGTGTGTGAGTCACAAATAGGGCATATGCTAGGGATACACTTAGGTGAGAGCAATAATTAGGGTGAGGTTTTTGTATAGATTTAGGGCTACATTAGTATCAGAGATGTGTGCAGTGTAGAGTAAGTACTAGCTATAAAATTATGGTCAGTGCAGCCACTGGTAGGGACAGGGTCAGGAGGCTTAGGCTTCTGTCTAATCCTGGAGTCAGGGCTAAGATAAACCTTATGTTTAAGTTGAGGTTTAGGTATAGGTTCATGATTAGGGTTTGGTCAAGGCTGAGTAAGGTTAGACCTTTGTTTTCTGTTAGGAATAGATTGGATTAGGTTTAATTATATAGTTAGGGTTAGCGTGTAGCTAATGTGAGTTTTCTGGCTACTATAATGTATAATAGATTCTATGTCTAGGGTGTAACTTTTATTTAGAGATGATCTCATGTGAGTGCCTGAGACTGAGCTCTAGCTAATGCTAGAGCTTTTTTTGAAATTTTGTTGTCATTTATGATGTCACTAGGGTTGTCTTAGGGTATGAGGGAAGGGGCCCTTCATAGTTAGGCTTAGGTTTGTGATTACAGCAGATTGAGCAGTAGATTTAGTGTTAGGCTAGGGCTAGGGCTAGGGCTGGTGTTAGATTTAAGGTTCTTGCATTGTTTGTGTAGTGCTAGTGTTACTACTTGAATAAGGCTCAGAGTAGGCCTTGGGCTAGGTCTTGGCTCTGTTGATGTTTAGATTCAGCACTAAACCTATGACCACCATTAACACATGCAGTAGGTTTAGAATTCCCCAGACTTAGGGTTATGTTTGGTCTTGCTGTTTGGCTTAGATTTGAAGTTATGCTTAGGTTTTCAGTTAGGCTTAGCATTAGTTTCATGTTCTTTTGTAGTGTTACAGGGCCAATAGGATTAAATTTATGTGCAGTTAGTGGGTAGGGTTAAGAGTATAGTTAGGTTTCCACCTGATATTGTGTTAGGATTTAGGCTAATAATAGGACTCAGCTGGGGTGTCACAGGATTAGGACTAGAATAAATTGTACCTTTAATTTAGGGATCTGTCTGAGGTAAGGTTTAGAGATAGATCTCTGACCAATTGTACAGATATGTGTACTGGCTGCGTATGACTACATTTTATGTTTCCAGTAAGGTTAGGGTAAGTTTTAGGATATTGGTAAATAGGTAGAGATAAGGGATAGTAGAAGTCTTATGACTAGAGTCAGGAGGGCTTACGCTTAGGTTTAGGGTTTAATTTTTATGGTTGTCATTAGGATTAGCATGAGTTTCAGGGTTAGGTATCTACCATGCTTAGGATTAGGTCTAGCTTCCATGTTGGATTTAGGGATATTCTTAAGGCTAGACTAGGACCAGTGCTGAGATTCCAGTCTTATTGCTTTCTGCAATTGCTGAGACAACTTACTCAGCATGGCAATTTAAATGAGTAAAGGTTTACTTTAGCACACAGTTCTCGAGTTACCTATATTATATAGTCAGCTCCCTCCTAGGCATGGCAGCATGACAGAGCACCATAGCTGAGGACAAACAGCACATTCAGGGCAGAAGAGTACCCCATCTCAGTGATCCTCTTTTTGCTTATTTATTGCGTCCAAATTTCAAGCCTATTGGTTGTTGACTCAGAGCACTCCCCAATGTGTTCTGCCTCCAGTAATCTCATCCAGTCACTGGAAGGCTCTGCCAAGTGAATGAGTTATCTGTGCCAATGTCACATCCCCTGATCCAGCTACCTCAAAAAATGTGGGATGTGTGCATGATAAGCTGGTGTGCAGGACATTTAGATACATGCCATTGCATATTAAGCATGCTTGGACTTCACTTTTAGTTTATGCTTAGGATTAGTGCTAAGGTAAAGGATTAGTAATATGGCTAGGACTGGGACTATAAAATGCCTGATTTGGGCCAGCCTGAAAGTTTGGGATGGCTTGCCAGTATGTATAGATCTTCATCAGTGGTAGGGTACATTCCAGAGCTATGTGTATACTAGAGATGCATTTACATTTGGTGTTAGCTGTAGGTGTATTTTCTGGTTTATTTATTTATTTATTTTTATTTAAGAAGAAAAAGAGAAAAACACAAAACAAAACAAAGCAGTGTAAGGTTACACATAATACACAACTACAAAAAAAAAACATAACAGTAAGAAATCACCTGTTAATAGATTACATTTTATCATCTTGGAAATAGTTGCTCAAATCACAGTATCAAAGAATACAAAGTAGACATTCAAACAGAGAGACTGCAAACAGCTGTGTTCAATGATCCAAAAACATTAATATAGTCAGCTATTTAACACCCCTAAACACACTTGCTGTTATATCCATTAGAGCTCTTTTTTTTTCCTCCCTCTCTTTTTTACAACAAAATTTACACATTTTGGATTTTATTACTCCTTAGTTCTTATTACTTTTTTAGGGGGGGGGAGGGAATAAAGTCAAATATGGCAAAACAAAGCTGTCAGTCAAAACCAAGGATAGACATAGCACATGATGTAGAACAGAGTACAAGGTTATTAACAATGGTTATCAACGTTGTCTCTTGTTTCCTTAAAAAGAATTGTCTATCTCATTAGATGTTATAAAGTTGGACAAAACAGTAGAGAACAAGACCAATAAAACTTAGGCATTGTAAACATTACAGGACTTCCAAAGGAGACAATAGTCAAACCAGAATGGGCATCTTAGTGAATCTTATTGCCTTCAAAGTAGTTGCCTATACTCTCAAACTTGATACTATCGCACAGAATGGAACAGAGTTTAATCAGTCAAAACAAGATCGTGGGAATATTACAGGACTTCAAAACAAGTTAATAGGAAATCAAAAAGAGTTACTATTATATATCCTAATTTTTTTAATTTTCCCTTAATTAAAATAAACATAAGAAATGACTAAATAAATTTTTAAAGAATAGTACTTCCCATAGTGTCTGTCTTTTTCCTTGAAATATTTGGATAAAACTTCATATACTATAGCTTTAAATATTTCCATATCAAGAAGCCCAGAATAAAGCCTTTCTAATTAATAAGTGAAAATTTTATAAGGCTTCAAGGCCACATAATGGGGAATCATGATTACCACATATTTTTATATATTTGAATCATTACTTACATTAGGGAAACTATTCGGTATTCATACATGCGAGATTGATTTATTTCACTTATGAGTATGGTCTCAAACTGTGCCCATTTATTGATAAATATCTCAGTGTGATCCTTCTTTTTAGCTGAATAATACTCCATTGTATAGAAATACCACAACTTTTTTATCCATTCCTCAGTTGATGGACACTTGGGTTGTTTCCAAGATCCCGCGATTACAAATTGTGCTGCTATAAACATAGGTGCACATATATAACTGTGCTATGATGCTTTCAGTTCTTCTGGGAATATGCCTAGAAGTGGAATAGCTGGAATAAATGGGATTTCCAATCCCAACTTTTTGAGAAATCTCCAGACAGACCTCCACAAAGGCTGTACCAGTCTACACTCCCACCAACAGTGCAGGAGAGTTCCTTTTTCCCCACAGCCTCTCCAGCATTTGTTGTTAATTTTCTTGATCCTGGCCATTCTTTCAGGAGTGAGATGATATCTCAATGTGGTTTTAATTTGCATTTCTCTAATGACCAATGATGATGAGCATTTTTTCATGTATTTATTTGCCATTTGCATTTCTTCATCTGAGAATTGCGTATTCATCTCAGATGCCCATTTTTGGATTGGATCTTTGAATTTTGGAGGTCTGAGTTTTTTTAATTCTTTATATGTTTTAGACAAGAGTCACTTGTCTGAGAGAGAGTTCACTAAAATCTTTTCCCAGTTTGTGGGTTTTCTTTTCACTCTGCTGGAGATTTCTTTTGACATGCAGAAACTTTTTAATAAGAAGTGGTCCCAGTTATTGATTCTGGGAAGTATTTCCCGGGCGGTTTGAGTCCTGTTCATGAATTCTCTACCTACTCCTATGTCTCCAAGGTTTCTACCCAATTTGTCTTCCAATAGATTTAGTGTTTCTGTTTTAATATTCAGATCTTTGACCCATTTAGATTTTAATTTAGTACATGGTGATAGACATAGGTCTAGGTTTAGTTTTCGGCAAATGGAGAGCCAGTTTTTCCAGCACCATTTATTAAAGAGACTGTCGTTCTTCCAGTGAACCTGCTTGGCTCCTTTATCAAAGATAAGGTGGTTGAGTGTGTTTGTAGTTGTGGTTGTATCTTCTAATCTATTCCATTCATCTTCAGCTCTGTTTTGATTCCAATACAATGTTGATTTTACTACTGTTGCTTTGTAGTATAATTTCAAGTCAGGGATTGTGATGCCTCCTGCTTTGTCTTTGCTGCTTAGAATTGCCTTTGATATTCTAGGTCTTTTCTGGTTCCAGATGAAATTTAGGAGTGATTTCTCTATATCTATAAGGTATGTTGATGGTATTTCTATTGGGATTGCATTGAATCTGTATAAGAGTTTGGGGAGAATGGCCATCTTCACAATGTTTGTTCTTCCTATCCATGAGCAAGGGATGTCTTTCCATTTTCTGAGATCATCTTCAATTTCCTTTTTCAGTGTATTATAGTTTTCACTGTATAAGTCTTTCACTTCTTTTGTAAGAGTAATTCCTAAATATTTCATTTTTTTGCTTGCTAATGTGAATAGTCCAGTTTCTCTTATTTCCTTCTCTGTGATTTTGTTGTTTGTGTATAGGAATGCTATTGATTTCTGAGTATTGATTTTGTATCGAGCCACATTACTAAATTTATTTATTATATCTAAGAGTCTTTCAATGGAGTTTAGGGGGTCTTCTATGTAGAGTATCATGTCATCTGCAAACAATGACAACTTAACTTCTTCTTTTCCTATCTTTACCCCTTTTATTTCTCTTTCTTGCCTAATTGCTCTGGCTGGTACTTCCAGTACTATACTAAATAGGAGTGGTGATAAAAGACATCCTTGTCTTGTGCCTGATTTTAAAGTAAAGGCTTGCAATTTTTGGCCATTTAGTATGATGCTGGCTGTTGGTTTGTCATAAATGGCCTTTATTATATTGAGGTAAAGACCATCTATTCCAATTTTCTGTAGAGTTTTTATCATGAATAAATGTTGGACCTTATGGAAGGCTTTTTCTGCATCTATAGAAATGATCATGTGATTCTTATTTTTGGCTTTATTGATATGGTGGATTACATTTATTGATTTGCGTATGTTGAACCATCCTTGCATTCCTGGGATGAATCCCACTTGGTCATGGTGTATAATCTTCTTGATGATTTGCTGGATCCTATTTGCCAATATTTTTTTGAGGATTTTTGCATCTGTGCTCATTAGGGAGATCGGTCTATAGTTCTCCTTTTTAGTTGGGTCTTTCTCAGGTTTTGGTACTAGAGTAATATTTGCTTCCAGGAATGACTTAGGAAGGATTGCTTCCCTTTCAATTTCATTGAATAGTTTGAGGAGTGTCGGCATTAGGTCTTCTTTGTATTTCTTGTAGAATTCTGCAGTGAATCCATCTGGGCCTGGGCTCTTCTTGGTGGGTAAGGACTTAATTACATTTTTAATTTCAGTAAAAGAGATTGGGTTATTCAACAATTTTACATCCTCTTGATCTAGCTTTGGCACTTCATATGCTTCTAAGAATCTGTCTATTTCTTCTGTGTTATCAAACTTTTGAGAGTAGAGGTTTTCGAAATAGGTGTTGATGATCTTCTGTATTTCTATTGGGTCTGTAGTGATTTCTCCTTTTTCATTTCTTATTGCATGAATTTGAGCTTTTTCTTCCCTTTTTTAAATAAGGTTGGCTAGGGGCTTATTGATTTTATTTATTGTTTCAAAGAACCAACTCTTTGATTCGTTGATTCTTTGGATTGTTTTCTTAGTCTCTATTGCATTGATTTCTGCTCTGATTTTTATAATTTCCTCTCTTCTTTTGGCTTCAGGCTTGACTTGCTCTTCTTTTTCTAGCTGTTTGAGGTGTAGCATCAAGTTATTTATTTGTATTCGTTCTGTTTTCCTGATGTGGGAACTCAGTGCAATAAATTTTCCTCTCAGGACGGCTTTCATTGCATCCCACAGATTCTGGTAAGTTGTATCTGCATTTTCATTTTCTTTTAGGTATTGTTTAATTTCTTCTTTAATTTCTTCTGTGACCCACTGATTACTCAAGAGTGTGTTATTCAGTTTCCATGTGTTTGTGGGATTTTTGCAGTATCTTTTATCATTAATTTCTAATTTCAGAGTGCTGTGATCCGATAACATGCAAGGGATGATTTCAGCTCTTTTGCACTTGTTTAAATATGTTCTGTGAGCTAATATATGGTCTATTTTAGAAAATGATCCATGTACTGCTGAGAAGAATGTGTATTCTGTTGTTGTTGGGTGGAACATTCTGTATATGTCTATCAAACCCATTTGTTCACAGGTATAATTTAGTTCTGTTATTTCTTTGCTCATTTTCTGTCTGGTTGATCTGTCCCTTGGTGTCAATGGTGTATTAAGGTCTCCTGTTACAATTGTGTTACTGATAATTTGAGTTTTCATTTCTGTTAACAATTGTTTTATATAACTGGGTGCTCTGGAGTTTGGTGCGTATATATTTAAGATAGTTATCTCTTCCTCTTGGAGTTTTCCCCTTACGAGTATATAGTGACCTTCTTTATCCTTTATGGTCATTGTTGGTTTAAAGTTCACGTTGTCTGCAAACAGAATGGCTACTCCTGCCTTTTTTTGGATTCCTGCTGCATGAAGAATTGTTTTCCATCCTTTGACTTTCAGTCTGTGAGTATCCTTCTGGGTTAGATGGGTTTCCTGTAAACAGCATATGGTTGGATTTTGTTTCTTGATCCATTGTGCTGATCTGTTTCTTTTGATTGGTGCATTGAGACCATTTACATTAATGGTTAGTACTGTTAAATGCTGGTTAATTGTAGGAATCTTATCTCTCTGCTGTTGCATCTTTATCTTTCTGTTCTGTTTAATTATTTGCTTTGCTTAGTGGTTTTTTCCTTTGTGTATCTAAACTGTCTTTCAATATTTTTTGCAGGGTTGGTTTGGTGTTCATGAAGTTCTTCAGCTGTTCTTTGTCATGGAAGTATCGTACTTCACCATCAATTTTGAATGATAGTTTTGCAGGATATATCAGTCTAGGTTGGAAATCATTTTGCTTTAGGATCTGGAATTCTTCACTCCAAGCTCTTCTTGACTTTATTGTTTGTGATGAGAAGTCTGCTGTGATTCTGATAGGTTTTCCTTTATAAGTGATCTGTCTTTTCTCTCTGACAGCTTTTAATAATCTATTCTTGTGTTGGAATTCTGGGATGGTGATTATTATATGTCTGTATGTAGTTTTATTTTGGTTATGACTATTTGGAGTTCCATATGCTTCACTGATCCTGATGTCAGTTTCTGATCTCATGCTTGGGAAATTTTCAGCTATTACTTCTCTAAATATCCTCTTGACATCCTTTATGTTGTCTCCTTCTTTTTCATTAATCCCTATCATTCTTATGTTATTCTTCTTTGCATCGTCTTGCAGTTGTTGAATTGTTGTTTCCTGATTCCTTGTTATTTTTAAAAGATCTTTCCTTTCCTGTTCACTAGCTGCAATCCTGTCTTCAAGGTCTGAAATTCTATCTTCACTTTCATTAAGGCAGTTTTTACAACTTTCAGTGGAGTTTTTTATTTCCTGTATATCTCTGTGCATCTGCATTATGTATTCTGTTTGTTTCTTATATTGCTCATCTAGGGATTCTATCTTTTTGTTTAGTTCCTCCAATTTTTTATCTGTGTTTTCTTTAGATATATTTAGAATCTCTTTCATTTCTTTTATCATTTCTTCTTTTATCTGGGAAATTATTTCGAGTTTGAATTTCTTTAAAGCTTCCTGGAGTTGCTTGTCAACTTCAGTAGCTATTGTGTCTGATATATGAGATGGATGGGATATATTTTCTTCTAAATACATTCCTCCTAGGGTTTCCTGAGATGGACTGGAGGTTTGAGGTTGTAATTTGGTCTTTCGTTTTGTCATTTTCCTATATTTCTGTGTTTCAAGTGTTATTTGAAAGCTTCCTCAGGATCTGTTGAAAATCCCCTTCTATGTTTGCAGCTACTGAGACTCTGGCACCACGCTACCCCAAGCCATTGGGCCTGCAGAACCAATGGCCCTCCTCTGCTTGTTCAGAACTCTGCAGTTCCAGACAAGCTGGCCTCAGGGACACTGTGCACCCACCTGCCCCTTGGAAGCTCCACAGCTCTTCAATCGCAGCCGGGTTAGGGTATTCACCATAGGCCGCAGTGCCTCAGGAGCCTGCGATCCCTCCCTGCTTGCAGAGATATCCACAGTCCTCCAGACAAAGGGGCTTCTGCAGGCACTCCAGATCCGCCCAGCTCCTCCTCTGCACACCGATGGCTAGGTGCGGCTGGGCTGGGGGGATAGTGTAGGCCCGCCCACCCGTCGGGAGCTCAGCAGACCTCCAAGTGTAGCTGGGATGGGGAGGCGGATGTAGTGGCCTCTAACCCACTGCTCCTCTTCACTGCACCCAGAAGCCTGGGGGGTCTGGAACAGTCTGAGATTTGGGCAGAGTGTGCTGGGCACTCACCACAGGCTGAGGTGCCTCAGGAACCTTCGATCCCTCCCTGCTTGCAGAGATATTCAGTCCTCCAGACAAAGGAAGGGGCTTCTGCCGTATTTTCTGGTTTAGGTTTTGGCTTGTGCTTAGGGTTTTACCACTGTTATCCTTAGTTTGAGAGTTGAAGTCAGGTTGTGTCTTAAGATAGAGGCTAGGTTTTAGCGTTAGGTTGTTTTCTTTTTGGGTTAGGGTTCAAATTAATTTTTGGCCTGGTTGTCAGACCTAGATAAGAGCTAGAGCTAGGTTTATGGCTAATGATAGATATTTGCTTATAAGAAGCTCTATGCATAGCCATAGGGTTCCACCAGGATTAGTGTTAGGGCTAGGGCTAGGGCTAGGTTGAGAGCTAGTAAAAGTTTAGATATAGATTGTAACAGGCTCAGGGTTTCTTTTAAGATTAGGCTGCTGGTTTGTATTAACATTAGTGTTACTATTCATGTTAATTTCAGTGCTATGGTCAGTGTTAGTGTTAGAGGCAGTGTGTTAGTATTTGAGTCATAAATAGAGCATAGGGTAGAGATTCACTTAGATAAGGGTAGGAAAGAGGGAGAGCTTTATGAATAGATTTAAGGTTATGCTAGGATCAGAGATGTTTCCAGCATAGAGTAAGGACTCAGTATAAGGTTAAGTTTAGGAATAGTGTGCAGGTACTTGTAGGGATAGGGTCATGAGGGTTAGGGTTTTGTCTATCAGTAGAATTAGGGCTAGGATAAAGCTCATGTTTAGTTTCACATTTAGAGGTAGGCTCTTGATTAGAATTTTTTAAAATTTTATTTAAAAGGAAAAAGAGAAAAACACAAAACAAAACAAAGCGGTTTAAGGGTACACGTAATACAGAACTACAAAAAAAAAACAGTAAGAAATCACCTGTTAATAGATTACATATTATCATCTTAGAAATAGTTGCTTAGAAATAGTTGCTCAAATCACATGCTATAAAAGCATACAAAGTGGACATTCAAACAGAGAGACTGCAAACAGCTGTGTTCAATGATCCAAAAACATTAATATAGTCAGCTATTTTAGAATCTTGGCCAGTATTAGGTAGGAATACAAGTTTGTTTGATGTTAGGAATACAGTGTGAATTGGGATTAGGTATATATTTAAGGCTAGGGCTGAGTTCTTGATTGTTTTCTGGTTAGTGTGAAGTGTAATAGTCTTTAGGTCTAGGGTGAGAGTTATAGTAAGGGAAGATCTCTGGCTAGAGCCAGAGACAGTGCTTATGCTAAGGCTGCAGCTGTTGTGGAGATCTTGGTTTCATTAATGGTTGTGGCTAGGCTTGTCTTAGGGTGAAGTTGAAAGGTCATGAGGAATTAGTTTTTGATTCTTAGTTATATAAGGTTGAGGATTAGGGTTAGTGTCAGAGTAGGTCTAGGCCTAGGACCTGTCTTACATTTAAAGTTCTTCTATTGTTTGATTAATGTTATTGTTAGTAATGGACTAAGGCTCAGAGTAGGTTTTGGGCTAGATCTAGTTTTAGGTCATACTTAGGTTTAGTGCTAAAACATACCAGAAATAGCCCACTGATTAGGGCTAGAATTCCCCAGACTGGGCATTATGTTGAGTATTGCTGTTACAAACAGGTGTGAAGGAACAGTTGTATTTTGAGTTAATTTCTGGTTTAGATGTAATGTTCCAAGTGAACTGAGATTCTATTTTTTATCAGAAGTATACAAACTTTAGATTTGAGTTCACTTATTTTTTGTTTGCATGAGCCTATATTTGGTGTTAATATTATGATTACAATTACAGTGTGATTAGTGTTAGGTATACGGTAGCACTACTCTTAGTTTTAGGTTAAGTGGTGTGATTTTTTTTCCTATGGCTAGGATTGCAGTTCCACAAGAAATTATGCTAAGATTTGGTTTATTTATTATGCTAAGAAATTATGCTAAGATTTTGGGTTACAATTTTGTTCCTTAGTTTTCATATGGTGGAATCTGTTTCTCAAGGTAGTTTCACCTTCTTATATTTTAAGCTAAAAGTTTGTCAAGAGAAGCCAAATGGTAATAATATCTATCAGGTATTAATGGTGGAAAATAAAATAATCTCTACAGAACACATTAGTTCCACGTAAAAGTGACAGTAATAAATAATAATCCCTAATTTGCCCAAGTTGGGTCTTTCCTTGAAGGGATATAGCACTTTGAGTGTAATTGTTGATGCTCTTCTTGTTTTTATTCTCTTTTTTTGTTTAATATTCCCCCCACTGCCATTGGGCTTAGGTCTCCCTATTGAAAACCTGCTTGAGTTCTCTGAACACGTCAAGGTACAGGGAATTGGGAATTTTTCTGAGCACTTGCCATTAGATTTTGTCATTAACTTGACATAAGAACATCCCCAGATATCTTGCTCTCCTTGGAGTTTTCAGCTATCAGATCATGCTTACTTTCCTGAACAGCCTTTGTCACAGCCTGTTCTCCTGCCTCATTTCTCCCTGAGACACACATGTTCCAATAATTCTTATGAGCTGTCAAGGGAGGAGAGTTGTTTATCTTCATATAAGTACTTATAGGCCTATAGGTGGCTTACAGGTGCTGGAAGTGGCTGTAAGTTGTACTTATTGGGGATCATGTGTTGTGGAACTATGTTTGGATGTTGTAGCTCGCTGGTGGTTGATGAAGAAAGACAATGATAAAAGAGTTAGTTATTGTTGAGCTGTCTTGTTCAGTGGGAAAAAGTAAGTAACTTTACTGCTTGGTTGAGTTGTAGAGCCCTAAAAGGAATTCTAAGTATGTTCCATGCTTCTTTTGGAGGAGAAAGTATAGCTAAGAAATGTGTCTGGTAAATTGTTGAGAACCCAAGAGCCCCTGGTTTAGCACGACCCCATTTACTTACATAAAATCAGAGCAGAATTGCAGTCTTGCTCTTAAAGGAACGTCTCCTTTTTTTCCCAGTGAGTCTTTTGGGTTGTCTTTCTGTTTAGACAATCCAAGTGAATATCATTTTATTCTAGAAAGTTGAATACATTTATCTGTCTCTGTCACTTTTACTGCAGTGGGTGTGGATACTGTGAATAAAAAATGACCCATTTTTTAACATTTGTCTGCAGGAGTCCCGTCTTTCCATATTTTAAGGAGGGACTGGTCTTCAAGTGCTTAGGTATCCCTCTGGGTAAGCTTTTGGCCATCCATGCAGGTGGGTGGTCTATAGTACTTGACCTAAATAAGTAAGATGTTGTAAGCATCTTGTTGATTCTGATTGTAGTATCACATCACATGATAGAAAAGGCTTCCCATTAACATTTCAAAAAGACTAGTATTTAGCCCCATTGTGGGGATTTAGAGCCCTCATGAAGGCTATTGGCATTAATTGGAGACAAGACCCAGATGTTTCTTGGCACTATGTTGGCAGAGCTCACTTTAGCATCTCATTGGCTCTTTTGACTTTTCCAAAACACTGAAGTCTCCTTGTAGAATGGACATGATAGTTTATTCCAAAATCCGTAGCCACTTCCTGATTTACAAAGAGGTAAAGGAAGGCTCATTATCAGTCAGAAGGGACTGGGAAATCCAAACTGGAGAATGACTTCTTTGAGCAACACCTTCACTACCTCTGTAACCTCTTCTGAATGGTTAGGAAAAGCCTCAGTCTAAACCTGTAAGCCGTTTATTGGGATCAATATTTGTACAGATCCACCACACTGTGGCATGTGGGTGAAGTCTAGTTTTCATTCCTCCCCAAGTTAAGTCACTCTCAGTACTGATTCTGACAGAGGAGGTGATCTTGCCAGAGTTCTTGTAGGCACATAATGGGCAAGTTTTGCTGGCCTGTTCAAGTAGTTGCTGCTCATCTTTGTCCTGTGAAATTTGGTGTGAGCATTTCTACTGTAATTATTTTCTCTGTATGGAAAGAATCATCAGTGTCTTCCACTCATAGTCTTCCAATCACTGTGTCCCACTGTGGAGGCTAGAGATATAGCACGGTTTCACAAGTACCTGCCTGTCGATGTCCGCTCCCGGCCGGCAGGAAGGACACACGACAAAGTCTGGGAGTGGACAACCTTTTCTTTTTATTTTCCTTCTCCGTATAGCCTGCCCTGGGTTCTCCCAGCTGAAGCCTCCTTTGGTCCGCTCCCCGCGGCTCCTTTTGGGCTTCACTCCGAAGCCTCTATCGGTCCGCTCTCCGCGGCTCCTCTACTTCCAGGCTTCTACCTGGCTTCTACTTCCGCCCAGGGGTGGCACCGGTATATATACGGGTACAGTGTCCAATCATGTTAAAGTAAGCAAGGCAAGCTGATTGGCTAACATCATCAGTTGCCAGGCAGACTATATTGTTGAGCGGGTTGTTTACGCGGTAAGCAGGAAACTAACATATTCGATGGGAGGGGTAATCTACCTCAGGCTTCACTCTTTACTACAGGCCTCACGTCCGCCAAGTGAGGCGACCGGGCTCGGGGCTGCGGCTGCCAACATCTCCCCCTTTTTTATTTTTTATGAATGTGCGCATCGTAGCCCTTCCTGGACTGGGTGCAGAGGCTTATGCCCTATGCGTAGGCCCACCGTAGGTCCTTGGCTTAGACCCTGGTCGGCCGTCCCATGGTCTGCCAAGGCCCTGAGGCCCTCGTCCTTTTTCTAGGGCCAGGCACAAACTGGACGGAACCTGGATGCACACAAGCTTGCACTCATTTCCTCTCCGTAAAGAAATCCCCTCGGAGAGAAATTTAGACCTGGGCAGCATCTAACAGTCCAGCGGCTTACGTGCAGGATGGGGTAGGGCCTGGCTTAGGTCGAGTCGTGCTGGGGAGGCACGCTCTTACCCGTCATTGACTCACCTACCCTGCTGTGTATTGTCACCTTATGGAGGAGAATGAGGGATGCCCGCCATATCTAGACTCGGTCGTGGGCCAATCGAGCAAGCCATGCATATGCCTGAGGATCTTCTTGTCCATTTTGGGCTACCGCTATTTCTATTCATCTTGTTGGTTGGTCTGTGATGGATCTCCAGTAGGGCAGGTCTGATCTTTAGTCGAGGGCTTTGTTGTCTGTGTCAGTCTCTCCGGTATCCACAGTGGTTCTCGTCCCGGTTCCTGTGGGAAAACACAAACCGCGCCTCGGTTCCAGCTGACCACTGGATCCGGGCCCATCCATTGTCCTGTCATAGATAACCGCGCCTTTGGAGGCAGGCCTTGGCCTACTCCCCCTTTTTGTTTTTGTAAAATTTTTTTGAGGCTTCTATGAGCCCTCTCAATGATTCCTTGACCTTGGGGATTGTATGGGATACCATGTTTTAATTGAACCTCCATCATTTTGCAGAACTCATTGAAGGCTTTGCCTATATAGGCTGGTCCATTATCAGTTTTTAATATTTTTGGTTTGCCCCATGCGGCCCAAGGTGCCAGGCAATGATTGATCACATTAGACACTTTTTTATCTGTTTCTGCTGTTGCAAATATGACGTGAGAACAGGTGTCTGTGGAAACATGAACATATTTAAGAGTCCCAAACTCCTGTATATGTGTGATGTCCATCTGTCAAACATCACCAGGGATCAAACCTCGAGGGTTTACTCCCATCGGTATGGCAGGTTTGTATGTGGCACAGGAGCCACATAGTCGCACGATATCTCGTGCATCTGCTCTAGAAACATGGAAATGGTTTGCTAGTGTCCTGGCATTGACATGAAACTTATCATGGAAGGCACGGGCTCGCTCGATTGGTGTTAGTAAGGTCCCATACGGGCGAGTGGCAGTGTCAGCAGCCGCATTCCCCTGTGCCATAGGCCCTGGCAGGGATGTATGTGCTCTTATGTGGGTGGTGAAGACCTTATGGTGCCTGTTCTGAAGCAATGTCTGGATAGACAGGAACAGCCCAGCCACTGTGGAAGTGGATCTAATTAAACCGGCAGTCTCAAGCATTTGCATAGCATTGACCACATACCTAGAATCGGAGACAATGTTAATGGCCTCTGAGAACCGTTCAAGAATCATTTTAACGATCTGCAGTTCCACCACCTGAGGCTGATCTGGTTCAAATTGTATGGTAACCGGGGGCTTGCCTAGGATCACATAGGCGCCTATCCCCGTCTTGGAGCCATCTGTATATATTGTAGTTGCTGGGACTAATGGCTCAGAGGCAGTAACCTTTGGAAAAATTATAGGGTGCTGAGTGACAAATGACAAGATGAACACCCATATAAGTCTGGAGGCGACACTGAGGTCCACACCTGCTGACCCAGGGGTGGCCCTTGTTGAAGGCTGCCACCCTGAGCTGTCCTGTCTCTGGGGCGGGGGCCCGCCTGTGAAGGGGGCCCCCTCTGGCCGTTTTTTGGCTCTGTAGCATCTTGTCCACAAATACGGTTGCCCTGAGCATCAAAGACCGACCTACACTCCTCAGCTTTGTGTGATCCCTTCTTGCATCGCCCACAAACATATGGCTCTTCATTCCTAGGACGAGGCCTAGCATCTGCATTGTTTGGGCAGTGACGTTTAATGTGTCCTGGCTCCCCGCAGGCAAAACACCCTTTAGCCTTACATTCCCCTCCTGACCCGCGAGGTCCTCTCTGTTGTACAGCCGCGGCCAGGAGAGCAGCCACTCCCGAGTTGGAGAGCGGCCCCCCTATCTCTTTGTATATCCTAATCCAGGCATTGAGGTCCTTGTTTTTATGAGGAGCTATCGCTGTCTTGTACTCTTTTGTATACTGTTTGAAAATCAGCTGTCTTACCAGCGGTCGAGCCACTCCCGGATCAGAAAATATCTTATCGGCAGCATCTTGCATTCGGGCCACAAAGTCAACAAATGGCTCTGTGGTACCCTGAATTATTTTTGAAAGACACAAGGAGGCTGTTTTGGCACCACTTACTTGCTTTCAGGCGCGGAGCCCTATGGCATTGATTTGTTCATAGACAGCGCCGGGGAACTGGGTCTGATCATCAGCGTGCCGACCTTTTCCCATAAGCATTTTTTTGTTTTACCCCCGGTTTCCTCGATTGGCGTTTTTTTCAGCCTGCTCTGCAGAGAACTCTGTGTACCAGGCTCGCCAATCCAGGTAACTGCCCGAGGGCAGACACGCCTTTGTCAGCTGAATCCAGTCCTCGGGGGTGAGGGGCCCAGAAGACAGATTCTCCAGCATGGCAATGGTGTAAGGCGCAGTCGGCCCAAAGGTTGTAACTGTATTTTTAAGTTTTCTAATCTGCTTTATCTCAAAAGGCTCCCATACATTGCGTCCCTGGCCCATAGCTATTTGTACAGGAAATATCCCGTAGGGGTCACTATCTATCCCAGGTGGATGTACCTCATGAGACAAGCGTCCCTCCTGCCAAAGCCGCCTGTGAAAATACCGACCCGCCGGCGGCGGAGCATAAGACGGCGGCCGTGATTGGGCGGAGAATGGGGGCCCGTGCATCACTTCCTGTTCTGGCGAAAGGGGGGGGGGGGGGCTCCCAGGCAGCCGCCTCGTGGCAAGGAATCGCCTCCGGGAACGGCCCCCAGGGTGGGGCGGAAGGCTTTGCCTCCCTCTCGCGCCGGGGCGCGCTCAGGAGCTTTCTACTCCTCCGCAGACCAGGTTGAGCAGAGCGCAATTCGCGGGGCAACGCTGGAAAAGAACCCTGCGACTCCTTATTGAGCGACTTAGGCTCCTGACAGCTGGTCTCTTTGGCCTCCTTGCCATTCAACTTTCCCTCGTCCTCGGAGTCAGACGACTCCGAGGCTAGAGCCCCGTCCTCCTCCTTAGCATCCTTGTTCCCCTTGACGGACCCCTCTCGGGAGCTCCCTGACTGGGCCTGTTCAGATACCCTGCGTACTTTTGTAAGCTCTTGAGAGCTTTCTCCACAACCACCCTCGCTCTTAGTGTTGCTACCTAGCATGTTTCCCATTTTTTAATATGTTACTCACCGCGTGAGGCCCAAGGAATCCGCCACTTACGCGTGAGCCTGAGGGGAGTCTAAAAGCCCTGTAGGTGTGCGCCACCCAGAGCCCAGGCTTATCCCCAACTCACCTGTCTCGCAGCTCTGTACTGGAGCGTTGTCCACTTCACGTCTCGGGGGTGATCAGTCCCCGGGCGGGCCTCCAAATGTCGATGTCCGCTCCCGGCCGGCAGGAAGGACACACGACAAAGTCTGGGAGTGGACAACCTTTTCTTTTTATTTTCCTTCTCCGTACAGCCTGCCCTGGGTTCTCCCAGCTGAAGCCTCCTCTGGTCCGCTCCCCGCGGCTCCTTTTGTGCTTCAGTGTGCCCCAAAGCCTCTATCGGTCCGCTCTCCGCGGCTCCTCTACTTCCGGGCTTCTACCTGGCTTCTACTTCCGCCCAGGGGTGGCACCGGTATATATACGGGTACAGTGTCCAATCATGTTAAAGTAAGCAAGGCAAGCTGATTGGCTAACATCATCAGTTGCCAGGCAGACTATATTGTTGAGCGGGTTGTTTACGCGGTAAGCAGGAAACTAACATATTCGATGGGAGGGGTAATCTACCTCAGGCTTCACTCTTTACTACAGGCCTCACGTCCGCCAAGTGAGGCGACCGGGCTCGGGGCTGCGGCTCCCAACACCTGCCTGGCAAGTTCAAGGTTCTGAGTTTGATTCCTGGAAAAAAAATATAAAAAATAGAAATAATAAAAGGCTGCATGATATAATTTTCACTGTGTCCTTCAAGGAAATGTCATTTTATTTTCTATATGCCATCAAAGTCTCTTTTTAATTGCCTCTCCCTCCTAATGGCCATTTATGTTCCTAGGGATTATAGAGTGGTTTTAGTGGCTCCTCAGGAAATTAGAATAAGACTAAGTTACTGAGCATCTGTAAGGCTGCCCTTTTTTTTTTTCCTGCCTGTTAGCCTTTTAGTTACCCAAGAGAATTTAGACATATGTCCTTGGAGTTTCTTACAGTGCATGACAGTGACTTGTTTAGGAAGATAGAACTGCCTTGAGTAGTTGCAGAATTTCCTTTTTGTGCTGTATAGGTGATTAGTTATTGGTTAGAAAGTCTTCTTTTTTCCAGATGACTGCATGGGTGTGTAGCACCAGAAAAGAATATTTTCAGTCTGTATGGAGATTTAGTTTTTTGCTTTTTTCTGGTCATTGCCCAAGTGCCAAGTCCAAGAGGCAGACAACCCTCAGGGAAGGGTTTCTCCTCAATTGTGGGAGACAGTTTGAGTGACTCCTTTTAAATATAGAACAATTTCTGCATATATGATTATATTGAGATTTATTTTTATATTGATATGTAAATAATTGAATATAGAATTTTTTTCCTTAATAGGCTCTAAGCATGACAAATAAGGCTAGGCCAGGTATTGATATGTAATCTTTAAAGCCATCAGTCTCCTGTTTCCTTGCATAGGGCTCTCTATAAAATATACAAACACAGTAAGATGGTAGAGACAATCTGCTCTAAAAATGTCAACTAGATATGCACCTCAAGATAAAGAGGCTATGAGCCCCCAGGACCCAAATGTTTATGTATCAAAAACTAAAACAACAACTTCTGAAAACAATTTATTTGCTACCCTATTTAAATTATCCAAATTGATCCTTCTGTACAACATTATCTCTACATTTTGCAAAGATAGTTTTTTACTACCTAGCCAGACAGCTCAAGTTACTCACATAGTTTTCATCATCTTCATTGTCACTCATCCTCAACTCTTCACAGGATAATAAATTCTAGAAGAGGTCTCTAGCATCAAGGTCTTTGTCTGCACATCCTCATGGAGATTGGATTTAGAGCACCTTGAATGTCTTTGATTTTGAATAGCTTTCAGTGTCTTTACTCTCTCCGTGGTTTGCATTGGAGGTAATAGATTAAAATTAACTTGCTGAGATTCCAATAGCATTTCAATGGGATTATGAACACAACTTTTTGGATTGTGAGGAAGACTAAAAAGGGATTAAAATTCTTGGATTACCATACTCAATATTTGGGATTATAATACTCAGTGGCCTGTTGTGGACAGTTAGTCTTTAAGGTTAGGATTACAGTTTAGGTTACAGGGTCCTACCAGGTTTAGTGTTATCTTTATAATTAGTGTGCACTCTTGTGATAGTTAGCACTTAGATATAAGACCTAGGGTTAGGGCTAGGGCTGGGGATAGAGTTATGAATGTGGATGGGGATAGAGAATCATGGAAGAGTCTTTTCAGCACTAGGATTAGAATTTGGATTAAGGTTAGTGTTATAGTACATTTTCAAATTAGAATTCCATATAAGATTAAGATTCACATCAGGGTTATGATTCTGCCATGGCTATGTTTAGGGTTAGGCCTAGAGCTGGTAATATTGATAAGAGTAGGTCTAAGGTTTCACCGTGTTTAGGGTAGGATTTGGCATAGGAGTAGTGTTCGTGTCCAGATTCATTTTGGTGATAGGGCCAGCTCCAGGCCTTGGACTACTGTTAGAGTGAAAGGCTGTGGTTAGGCTTAATGTTTATGTCAGTGATAATATTAGTTTTAATGAGATTGTTAAAGTTAGGATTAAGGTTGAGATTAGAGTTCCACTAGGGTTATAATGAGGGTTGTGATAGTTGTTAGGGTTAAGGCTAGAGTTCTGGTCATGGTTAGGTTTAGTGTTCTAGCAGTGTTAAGGAAAGATTTATGTTGAAGATCATAGTAGGGTTAGCATAAGGTTTAGGGTTTGTGTTATTGCTAGGGTTAGGTGTAGGTTTAGGGAAGGGGTAGAACTAGAACTAGAGTTATGGGTAAGGGTAGAATCATGCTTAGTGTTAGGTTTTGGGTTAGTTCGGATTAAGTTTATTTTTAGAATTCCACTAATGTTGAAGTTCAGGTAGCAATATCTTTAGTGTTAGGATTAAAATTAAGATCAGTGTTAGTTTTATGGAGTTTAGGATTATGATAAGTTTATAATTAGGTTTCCAAGAAGGTTATTGTTAGCTTTAGGTTTAGTGGTCATTTTAGTATCATCTTAGAGCACAGGCTACGTCTAATCTTTTGATCACAGCTAGTGTTACTGCCAGGGCTATCACTATAGCTGTGGTTCTATCAGGAGTAGGTTTAAGGTTAGGGTTAGGTTCAGGTTCAAGGTATTGGGTTAGCTTTACAGTTCCATGACAGTTATGATTAGGGTCAGAGTTAGAGTTAGTGTTAGGGTTAACATTAGGTTTTGTGTTCCACAAGACTAAAAGTAAAGTTTAAATTTAAAGGTAGGGATATGACCTGAATTAGTTCTAGGATTAGCTGAAAGTTTAAGTTTAGGGTTAGTGTTAGTTTTTGGTACTAGTTCTATAGCTAGAAATACCTCTAGCAGTAGGCCAGATTAGGGTTCTACCATGTTTGTGTTTAGTTTTAGCATTGGATAGGGCTCATTACTTATTTCACCAGGATTATGATTATGTTTTGGTTTTGATTCCAGTTTCCATTTTGTTTTAGGGGTATGTTTTGTGTCCTAGGGCTAAGGTTTAAACCTTAGGGTCCATTTTGATTTAAGGTTTGTGTTAGGTCTTGGTTTAGACTGGGGCTAGGAATAGTTTTGAGTTCCACTATGGTAAGGGTTAGGGTTATGGCTAGGTTTAGGCTTAGAATTAGGTTTAATTTCAGCTTTAAGGTTAGGGTTCCACCAGAAATTTTTGTTAGGGTCATGTTCAGGTTAGTGCTGGACTATTGCTGGATATACGATTATGGTTTAACTAGATTTAAGGATAGGTTTAGTGTTATGTATTTAGTTCCATGAGTATTATCTTAGGATTATGATTAGACCTAAGGTTGGTGCTATAGATCAGCATTGGAGTAGAAGTAGCTCTACAACTAGAGGTGTAAAAGTTAATGGTTATGGATATTTTTATGTTTCAGGTACAATTAGATAGGCACTATGAGGCCACTGGTGGCAAACTTATGACTTGTGTGTTTTCTTTTAAACAAAAGATATTGATGTATAAATTGTTTTTCTAAACTAAAACCTCAGTATTCATGATTAGTCACAGTGTTTGTACTTTGCAATAAATAGTTGGGTTTTAAGTTTCATTTTGGTTACTTGCCTCTACAATGTTTGCCATCACTGCTCTTGGTTTAGCTTTAAGCTTACAGTTAATGTTGGATAAGGATACTGTTAGGGCTACATTATTTAGGGTTTGGTACAGAGCTAATACTAAAGCTAGGTGTAGGTTGAGCCTTAGAACTAGTGTTCCATCACAGTTATTGTAAAGATAGTGTTTTGGTATATGTAATCTACCACTAAGTTTAGATTTAAAGTTTATTTAGGGTTGCAGTTAGAGCAATGATTTCACTAATGTTATACTTAGGGTTTGTGTTAGGCTCAGGCTAGTAACAGGAATAGAGATAAATCTAAGTTCTCATGTGGTTAGGATAAGATTAGGTGTATGGCTAGTGCTAGTGTTAGGATTATGTTTAGAGATAGGAGTAGGGCTAAGGTATAGATTGGTATTAGATTTTAGGTTTGATTTAGGGTTTTGGTTAGCATTAGAGTTCCCCCAACATATGGATAGGACAAGAATACATTTTAATGGCAGAGTTAGAGTTAAGGTCAGAGTTAGGCTTATGGTTCTGCCAGGATTGGGGTTAGTTTTAGGTTTAAGTAAAGGATTAGGGTTATAGTCTGACCACATTTAGGAATAATGTCATTTTGGTATTAGGCCTAGAATCATGGCTATGGCTAAGACTATCACCTGAGTTCGATATAGGCCTAAAGTTTGGTCAGGATTAATTTTACCATTAAAGTTAGAACTACTTTAAAAAATGGGCTAGGTTTTCAGCAGCCTTAGAGTTAAATTGTGGGCTAGAGCTAGCACTAGTTTTCCACCATAATTAGAGCAGGATTTGTTTACATGAAAGAACATTGCTAGTTTACATTTAGGATTGGGGTTAGGTTTAGTATTGGGTTTATTTTTATGTTTTCTTGAGTTTTATTATTAGGTTTAGAGCTGGGTTCAGGGGAAAGTCAGAGTTAGTCTTCTAACACGGTTAGGGTTAAAGTTTCGTATTGAGTTAGGGATGTGTTAAGATTTTGACTAGGGTTTTGAAATATGATCATTAATATTTCTTCTGAGATTGTGTAATAGTTAGGAGACGGAGTGGTAAGAGTTAGGTTTAGTGTTTTACTTGGATTTTTTAGGCTCAGAGTTACTGTTACTTTTTGGTCTGGGATTATGTCTAGCCCTTATTTCCAGTGATAAGCTCCAGATAGTGGTAGTGTTAGCTTTAGTGATCCATATTAGGTTAAGATAACAGTAGGAGTGCATTTAGACTTAGTCTTAGCTTAGCATTAGTTTTAGGGCTATGTTTAGTTTTAGCATTGGTCTTATACCAGCATTTGTGTTAGGGTTAGTGTTAACATTAGAATTCTACCTAAGTCATGTCTAAGGTATGTTTAGGGTTATATTTATTTCTAGTGCTAGTACTAGATCTAGGAAAGTTACTTGATGTATGTTTCAGAGAAGTATTTCACATAAATCAGTTTTTTGATTGTGATAGGTTTACTGTTAGAGTGATCTAAGTCTAGGGCTAGCTTTAAGGCTGGATATAGGCATTGGGCTATGCTAGGGATGGGTTTCCACCATCAGTACGGTTAGGTTTATTTAAGCTTGAATTTAGGTTAGTGAAATAACTAAACCTGGAATTAATGCTAGTGGTAGGCCTTTGGATATGGTTTCAGTGGAGTTAGGATCGTTTCTAAGGTTAGGATTAAAGTTAGTTTAGGAACAGAGCAAAGGATGTGAGTGAGTTCAAGGCTAGGAATATGTTCCAGCTATGGTTAGAATTATGCTTATTTTAAGGTTAGGGTTATTTTTAGGTCTGTGTTAGGGTTAGTTTTAAAGTCAGGTTGAGGCCAAGGACTCACCTGGTTAAGCAACCCCACCCCCAACCACTGCTGCTATTAGGAGACTCTTCTCACCCAGCCATTGGAGACCCAGAATGACATAGAGAGAGGCATGTGTGTCTTACCTCTGGCCACCAACACCAACAGAAGCAAAGTGTGTATGTACTCAGCCAGTGAGGATCAGCTCACAACAACTGATCTGATCGCCCCAACCCAGCCAATGTAGCTGGGGTCTACTCTCCTGGAGTCTCCTCAGCACAGTATAACAGAAATGTCAGTCAAAATATCCACCTAATTGAAAAATGACCAACATACAGCTAGAGAATTTTGCTTCATCTGAAGGGGTTATCTGTCACAGAGACCAGGTGAGAGTAATCTTTGGAAGACAGGCTTGGGAAGAAGGAATGTTAGAATAGAGATCTCCTGAAGTTCTTTGAGAGGCTGTGAATCAGACTATAAATTTCAGTGACCTTTTAGGCCT
Organism: Cavia porcellus; assembly: GCF_034190915.1. NCBI lineage: Eukaryota > Metazoa > Chordata > Mammalia > Rodentia > Caviidae > Cavia > Cavia porcellus. The sequence goes on from NW_026947536.1 coordinate 3,966,042, forward strand.
TTAAGGGTGGCAAGATTTGAAAGATAAAATCATCAGTGGGAGTACCGCAAAAGAGCATTGCAGCTAGTGTAGTGCAGTGGTAGCAAATCTAAGGCATGCATCCAACTGCAGTCATGCAGAGCCCTCTCTATTTGCACACAAGGTCACTGTATTGTCACATCAGCAGTCCATATAATGGCACAAATAGAGTTGGTATTGTCACTTTGCCATAAATAAGTTGGTTTTGGATTGTAGTTTGCACACTTGGTCTCTCTGAAAGGTCCAGCCTCACTGGTCTGGTGGTCGTTTTAAGCTCTGGCACTGCTGCCTACATCCAGCAAAAATTAGTTGTCTGAACTTTTATAGGCTTATATATGGTGGTCTAATAGTCCTCAGTGAATCATAGTGGTTCATAAGGTTTGCCAATATCCAGTTCACATGAAATGTCATTGTTGCCACTGAATTTATCACTAAGCTAAGGTAACATTGTATTGGGTAAAAACTGATTTAGTCTCTTGGATAATATCTATATTTCCTGGGGACCACAAAAAAGTGGATATACATATACCAGAATATGGGAAGACAAGACAACAGAAGACTCTGAAAGTCTTCTAAGTCTCCTAATGAATCTTAAAGGGACAAAATTGGAAAAGAAATCAAATACCAGGTAGCAGAACTCTATAAAAAGTTGTGAAGAAGATGGAGAAGGTGAAGGAAACAGCTGAGCTGCAAAGGAAAATGAACCAATAGTTCACTAAAATATTACTTAAGCTATCTAAGGTTGATACAGGGGAAGTAAGTAAAAAATTGGAAGAGTTGATCAAATCAGTTAAAATCATGAATGACATATTCACCAAAATTGTAATATCCTCAGAATGATATCAGATAGAAATATCTGAAAAGAGGACAGGATGTTTGAAATTCAGAACAAAATGGTTAATGATAACAAAGTACTAAGAGAAGCACAGAAAATGAGGGGACAAGAAAAGACCATGCAAGAGATACTCAGTGACATAGAAAAGACCAAAATAAGGCTAAATGTAGCTAGAGATAAAGAAGATAATACAGAAGAAATTATAGTATGTCTACAGAAATCATAGCGGTATACTTCCCAAATATGAGACAAAAGTTCAACATACAAACAAGGAAGGGTCCCAGACAACTGAACAATTATAATGAAAAAAAAAGAGGTCACCAAGAGACATTGTGGTAAAGTAGGTTTCATCCCAATGATGTAAGGATGGTTCAACACACACAAGCCATTAATTGTAACACATCCCATAAACAGGAGCTAGATCAAAAGTCACATGATCAAATCAATAGACACATAAAAGGCTTTTGATAAAATCCAACATGCTTTCATGATAAAACAAACCCTTTATATATCAGATATAAAGTGACCACACGTAAATATCATACATGGTATTTATGACAAAATCATAGGCAGGTCATCCTAAATGGGATAAAACTAAATGCATTACCTTTAAAATCAGGAGCAAGACAAGGATGTGCAATATCTCTTTTGCTATTCTTCCTATTACTTGAAACATTAACCAGGGCAATTAGTCAAGAGAAAGAAATAAAAAGATACATATGAGAAAGGAAGACCTGAAATTACTGTTAGCCCATGATATGATACTCTACTAGAAGAGTCAGAAGATCTCTATCAAAAACTCTTAGAATTATAAGCAACATCACCAAAGTAGCAGGATACAAGAACAACACACAATCAGTGTTAGCAGTTATGTACACCAACAATGAATGGAATAAGAAAGAAATTATGAAAACAATAGGATTCATAATAGCTTCAAGAAAAATGAAAAAAATAAAGTATTCATTGTTTGGAGACAAGGTCTCTACATAGTTCATATTGGCATACTCAGACACACACTTTTATTAATAGATATCCATCATGGAAACCATTTTTAAAGGAACCAGATTAAAACATAAAATCATATATTAATCTAAACCCATTTGAATTATATCAGATTTCACAAGACAAACTTTAAAAGGCCAGAAGGAAGTACATGCTTAAAAGCAAATAACTTCCTGTTTAAATCAATCTACTTAACAAAGATTTCCTTCAAATACATCAGAAATGTCATGAAAAAGACCAACTCAAGAGATACATGTCTGTGGAACTAGAATTCCAGAAAATACTCAAGAATTGCCTAGACAAAAATGGTGAAATCCATAAGGCTAAAATCCAGATGAAATAAAAATATCAAGCAAGGTCAATAGATAAGCAACAGCAAAAAAGGAAAACAAAAGAGTCACCGAGAGATACTACAATGATAATGAGTAATCAACACATGTCAGAAATATCTGTCAATATTAATTGCCTCAACTCTCCAACTCTCTAAGTTAAAAAACTTAGATTAGAAAATTGGATTAAAAAGATAGAATCCATGCCAGCCGTGGTGATGTACACCTGTAATCTCAGCACTTGGTTCACATTTTTTTTTGTTTTTTTTTGTACCAGGAATGGAAATCACGACCTCACACTAGCCAATGAGGTGCTTACACCACTGAGCTAAATCCTTGGCCCTTGGTCTCAGCACTTGGGAAGCCGAGGCAGGAGGATCATTGGGAGTTTGAGACTAATCTGAGCTACAAATTGAGCTCAAGGCCATGCTGACCTGCGTAGAAAAAACCCTATCTCAAAAAGACAAAAAAAAAAAAAAGAGAAACTCCAACAGTGTGTTGTAGTCAAGATACTCATTAATTCAAAAAGATATTCAGAGACTAAAAATCAAATCATAGAAAACCTTTCATGCACCACGATCCATAAAACAAGTGGGATAGACTGTGAGTTCAATGCTGAGTGCCTGGAGCTGAGCTCACATCAAGTTTCTGTGACTTCTTCTTATTGAGGATTGGAAAGGATCCTTGGAAATCCTCAAACATAGCAATGGAGACAGTGACCTTTGAGGATGTAGCTGTGAAGTTCACCCCAGAAGAGTGGGATTTGCTGACTCCATCCCAAAAGAAGCTCTACAGAGGAGTGATGTGGGAAACATATATGAATTTTACTGCAACAGGAAAAATATGGAATAATCAGCAAACTAAGGAAGAGGACAAAAGTTGCTCAAGAAATATAAGATGTGGTGAAGACAATTATTTGAGAACTGAAGAGCAGCAATATAAATGTAATGATGATGTAGAGACCTGCAGTGATTTCCAGTCCTTTCAGAAGCATGAAATGAGGAAGACTGCACAGAGACTCTGTGAATACGGGCAATATGAGGAGGACAGATCTGACCTTAGTGAAAAAACTCACTCTGGGGAGGAAATCTTTGTAGGTAACAAAAGTTTGAAAGCCCACCCAACACCTAAGAGTGTTCAAACCCTCAAGACAAACCACAGTTTGGGAAACTCGTATGTACAAAAGCACTATGAGAATAATTCTATTTCTTCATTCAATATTGAAAAACATGTTAGAAAATATGGTAGAGAGAAACATCAGATAACTGAAAAATGTGCAAAAGCATTATCTCACAGTAATTACTTTAAAAAACCTAACAAACTTCACACTGGAAAGCAACCATACAAATGCAAGCAATGTGGGACAGCATTAAGTAACCTCAGTGGCTGTCAAAGAAATAAAAACATTCATACTGGGAGAAACCCTTTGCATGCAACAAATGTGGGAAAGCATTCAGTACAGCCTCTGCTTGTAAAGTACATGATAGAATTCACACTGGGAAGAAATCCTTTTTATGTAAGCAATGTGGGAAATCTTTCAGGCAAAGTAGTAACCTTATTAAACATGAAAGAATTCACACTGGGAAGAAGCCCTATGTATGCAACAAATGTTGGAAAGCATTCAGTACAGCCTCTGCTTATAAAGCACATGATAGAATTCACTCTGGGGGGAAACCCTTTGTATGTAAGCAATGTGGGAAATCTTTCAGGCAAAAAGGTAGCATTATTAGACATGAAAGAATTCACACTGGGGAGAAACCCTATGTATGTAACAAATGTAGGAAATCATTCAGTACAGCCTGTGCTTGTAAAGCACACAATAGAACTCACATTGGGTAGAAACCCTTTGTAGGTAAGCAGTGTGAGAAATCCTTCTGTCAAAGCCTTCACCTTATTATTCATGAAGGAACTCACACTGGATAGAACCTCTATGGTACAACCAATATGCCAAAACATTCAGTATACAGAAGTGCTGAAAATAAACCCTTTCCATTGATGAAAGCAATTTTAGATGTATTTTATCTGCAATAGTCGCTTTTTTGTGTAGAAAAGAATTCACTCTGTTTTTAAAAATCCCTATCTATATGAGAAATGAGAAATTGGATTTGTTGGTACATTCTCACTTTATAACATCAAATAACCCACACTGGGAAAAAAACCCTATGAACATAAGGAATATAGGAAAACTTTCCACACCATAGAGTTTGCCACTACATTTAAGAACTCCCTCTGTGTAGTAATTCTATGCATTTGAACAATGGTAGATTGTATGTAGCACACAAAAATGTCATCAATAGAGAAATTTTGCACACAAGGAAGATATCCTATATATGTAGGCAGTGTGGCAAAGATTTGCTGCAGTGTTTCTCTTTTGCAAACATAAGATTCCACTCACTCTGGGGATTAACTGCATGTAAGAAAGATTTGGTAAAAGTTCAGCTGACAGCTGCTAACCTTCTGAGTGATGTCATATTGTGTCCCGAGATTATGTATGCAATGTGAGAAAGCATTCAGTATACATGGTCATTGCCAAAGTGTGAAAGTAATCCTAGTTAAGTGAAATCATATATATGTAATTGATTATTTTGAAAATAATTTCAAAATTACTCATGTAGAGTCGACCTGTCAAAGTATTATAAAATAATTGCTGTCAATATGTTCATAAATTTTTGAAGACAACCTGAAAAACAGTATTATCCTAAAATACTTTTGTCTTTTTTTATAAATTACACATAAATATTTTATCTATTTGTCTGTAGTCTTAATAAAAGTGTTGCATTTTTAAAGAAAAAAAACAAGTGGGATAGCAATTTCAATTTCAGACACAATAAACATCAAGATAAGACTGACTAGAAGAGACAAAGATCATCTCTATGTACTAGTTAAGGGAACTATACAACAAGAAGAGGTCATGGTTATTAATATATGTACATTAAATACTGAAGCACCTTTTTTCATAAAACATACAGCTGAACTTAAAACATCAACTAGCTCACACAGAACAACCCAGGAAATTGGAAAAACAAAGAAGCAAAAGATAACCTCAGAACTCCACCCAACACCGACTGAGTCTATTAGACATAGAAATAAAAGAAGTTGGGTGCTGGGGATTTAGCTCAGCAGCCTAGGCTCCTGTGTTGTTAGTGTGCAGTTGTGAGTTTAATCCACAAGACCAAAAAATGTAAATAAAAATAAAGTAAAAAAAAGAAGTTGGATGTCAAACACCTGAACTTTCTGAAAGGATAGCAACCAAAGAAAAGAAATAACTTCTTGAGGCTGTAAAAGTAGTTAAATCAAAAATTCTATTTCAGATAAAAGAATGAAGGACAAATGTAATGAAAGAATGCTGAGCATATTTGAAGAAGACATAAATAAACAAAAAGGGTATTGGAAAATGATGGAAACCTTGAATGAACAATATAGGATAGAACTACAATGCATGAAACAGATTCAGAGAGATATCCAGGAAATTAAAACTCAACTGAAAGCTGGAAAAACAACTGTAAAGTAACTGAAGTTAGACTTTTAGACTTAAAAGACAAGCTTGCAGCTAGTGCTCATGAAAGGAAAGATCTCTTAAAAATAACAAAGAAACCAGGAAATAATATCCAATGACTGCAAGATGACACAAGAAAAATAATTTAAGATTGATAAGTGTCAGCAAAAAAGCAGGGGTCAGTACAAATGATTTAAAAAAAGACTATTTACAGAGACAATAGCAGAAATCTTACAAATATAGGAAAGGAACTTGACTTACAGATAAGCCATAATCAAACAAAATCTCTATCCAAACATATAATAATCAATATCTCAGAAATATAGTACAAGAAGAGAATATTAAAAGCTGTTAGAGAAAAGAAGCAGATCACCTATAAAGGAAAATCCATCAGAATCACAGCAGACATCTCAACACAAACCATTGAGTCATGGAGAGCTTCAGTGAGGTGTTTCAGGTCCTGAAAGACAACAAATTCCAATCCAGGTTGATGTATCCTGAAAAACCATCTTTCAAAATTAATGGAAAAATAAGATATTTTCATGATGAAGCACAACTGAAGGAATTCATGAGCACCAAACCAACCCTACAGAGAGTGCTAAAGGATTTCTAGAGAGAGATAAAGATGACCATGTTTCCAGGAACAGCAGCAGAGGGATCACCAAGCATGGTAGGCAATTGAACAGTGGGGAAAGTGGAGGACCAATGGCAGGATAGCATGGTAGAGATGAGCCTTCATTAGTTTTATCTATTAAAAAAAGAGATTTCAGACAAGAAAAGAGGTCTCCACTAAAAACAAAAGGGCTACAGGCAGACGTAACAAGAAGAAGAAAAGAGTTTCAAAAGGCTTCCTCTGAGAGTAAGACTATGGACAGCCAAAGCACCACACTGGTTTGTGCACCAATATATTTGGAGAAACAAAAATTTGAAGTGACAGAAATAAGTGATGATAAAGACGATGAAATAGTCTTCAAAAGGACTGTGTGCAGCATAAAACAGATACAAGAGTCTCTGCAACTTCTTTGTTCGGGAAAAAAGAGACAAAGGTGAAGAAAAGCAAATAGTGACTCTGAATATATTATTACAGCACATCGTACCAAAAAGTGTGATTTGTTGTAAGCATTGACTATTATGTTACACTAGATACAAACAAATCAGCCAATAACAAGACTTCCTGATGAAAAAGGCACTGGCTGTTCAAGGTCAGTAACAAAAGCAGTCAGTAATTTTGGCTCATCTGCCCTTGCTGAGATGTCAGGATTCACTGCAGCCTACAGTGATTGTGCTGACAGTATTTTGTTAAAAGCTACCAGAAAAACTAGGGCAAGTCAAGTCAAAAGGTCATAGAGTAGAAGAAATTATAACTATTGGAGTGGTCTCCTACTTTTCTTTTCACATTCTTTTTAACTCCCCTTGACTTACCCTGCCTAAACTTCAGTATTAACTGCAGGTCTAACTACTCAAGTGATGTGGCCTGTTGCCGCCAACAAATATAGATCAGAAATCTTGCTTGAAACAAAAGAGATAACAAAGATTCCAAGTCCAAGAACAACAATAGAAAAAATTCACCAGAGATGGCAAAGAATTAAACAAAGGAGAAAAAAAATGGAGCCAACAATTGGAAAATAACAACACATAAATCAATACATATCACTTATTACCATCTATATCAATGGATCTCAATTCAATCAAAAGAAACCAACTGACAGATTAAGAAGCTAGATCTAACAATATGCTGCATAGAAGAAACATATGTATTTCAAAAAAGAGTGAGCTCAGATCAACAAACTAATGTTTATCCAAAAGCTTCCAGAAAAACAAGAGCAAGTCAAGCCAATGCTCATAGAAGGGAGGAAATTATAACAATCAGAGCAGAAGGCAATGCACTAGAGACTACCAAAACACCACAAAAAATCAGTGAATCCAAGAATTGGTTCTTGACAGATTAAAGAAAATTGACAAACCCTTTGATAAACTTACCCCCCCAAGAAAAAACTCAAGCCCATGCAATGAGGATTGAAAACAATGAAATCATAAGAGATTTTGCAGAAATCCAGAAGTTCACCAAGACCCGTTTAGAGAACCCATATTCCAATAATATAGAAACACAGAAGAAATGGACAGATTCCTAGATACATATTTGAAAAAGAAATTCATAGACAAATCAAAGGATGTTATACAATATTTAATGTGACAGGAACTTGGTAAAAAGCAGGGGTAGCTATTTTACTTGCAGACAATGTAGACATCAAGCCAAGATGGATTGATACAAAGAACAGAATAATTCAAAAGGAAGAAATCACAATCATAGATATATATGGACCAAAGGCCAATGCACCTAATAACATAAAAAAAATTGACATATGCAAGTAAAGAAGCACTAGTTCACCATTGTCAGAGATAAATAGATCAACTAGATAAAAAATGAAATACTAGAATTGAACTAAATTTTTGAACAAATGGTACATGTCTACAGAGTGATCCACCCAACAACACCAGAACACACACTCTTCTCAGCTGTACCTGGTATTTTCCCCCAAATAGGCCACATATTAACTCATAGAACATGCTTACTTAAATTTAAAGAAACTGAAGTTTTCCCATAGGTATTATCAGACAGTAGTACACTGAAATTGGAAATCAATGAAAAAGGAAACCATGAGAACTTCAGAAACATATTGAAATTAAATAGTACTCTCTTGATCAGCTAAGGAGCCATGGATGAAATTTATGAAACAAAATAAAGTTTCTACAATTACATGATGATGCCAGTACAACAAATTAGAAATTATGGGACACAATGAAAACAGCCCTTCCAGGGAAATTTATAGCTATGACTTCTCATATCAGAAAAACACAGCAAGCTCCAATCAACAATCTAATGTTGAACCTCAAGCTTCCAGAAAAGCAAGAGCAAGTCAGTTACAAAGCTACAGAAAGGAGGAAATTATAACATTCAGAGCTGATGGTAACCCAATGGAGACTAAGGAAACAATACAAAGAGCCAATGAATTCCAGAGTTGGTTGCTTGAAACAATCAATAAAATTGACCAACCCTTAGACAACCTTATCAAAAAAAGGAGAGAAAATACACAAATCCATGCAACTAACATTGAAAAGTGTTAAATCACAACATATCCTGCAGAAACCAAGAAGTTTATTCAATGTCTACTTCAAGCACCTCTACTCAAACAAGATGGAAAACATAGAAGAAATGGATAGATTCCTACATACATAGGAATTTTCAAAACTGAATCAAGAAAAAATAAAATCTTAAATAACCCAATGTCAGTCAATGAAATTTAAAATGTAATAGAAAACCTACAAACAAAGAAAAGCCCAAGCATTAACAGATTCACTGCTGAATTCCATAAGAAATTTAGAGAATATTTAGTACCCCTATGTCCCAAAGTCTTACTGAAACTGAAAGAGAAGCATATTCACAAATTTATTCAGGGAAGAAGATATTACCATGACTCCAAAGCCAGAGAAGGATCCAACTGAGAGAGAAAGAGAGAGAGAGACAGAGAGAGAGAGAGAGAGAGAGAGAGAGAGAGAGAGAGAAAGAGAGAGAGAGAGACAGAGAGAGACAGAGACAGAGAGAGAGACAGAGAGAGACAGAGTGAGAGAGAGAGAATCCCAAGCTAATCTTCCTAAAAATATAGATGAAAAGACATCAATAAAATTCTGTTAAACAGAATGCAATAGATCATCAAAAGATTACACACCAGGACCATGAAGGATTCCTCCTAGGGATGCAGCGATGATGCATGCAACATATGTAAACCGATAAATGTAATCTATCATATTTACAGAACCAAGGACAAAAGCATATGATCATCTCAATAGAGTCAGAAAATGCATTTGATGAAGTTCGACACCCATTCATGATAAAGAAATACATAAAAGTTGATAAAGAAATACATAAATACATAAAAATGGTCTTTATCTCAATCTGATAAATGTCATCTATGATCTTCAGTAAAGTTTAAAGAAAAACAAGGCTTCTATGAGAAATCCATATCATGCTAAATGGACAAAAACTGAAAGCTTTCACTCTGAAATCAGGAATAAGACAAAGGTGTCCACTGTCACCATTCTCATTCAACATAGTTCAGGAAGATTAGCAGAGCAATTAGACAAGACAAGTAAATAAAAGTAACAAATAGGAAAGAAAGACATTAAATTATCATTATATGTGAGTGACATGATGTTCTACACAAATGACTACAAAATCTCAACCAAAAATGTTTAGATTTAATAATCAAAATCAGTAGCATAACTGAATATAAAGTCAACACTCCAAAATCAACAGCCTACCTATACACTCCTAACAAACACACTGAGAGACAAGTTAAAGAAAAATACCTTTCACAATACCATCCAGAAAAATGAAATGCATAGGAATCAATCTAATGAGAAAGGTAAAAGACCTCTACATTGACGACTACAGTACTCTGAAAAATAAGATTGAAGAGGATATCAGAGAATGGAAAAACATGCCATGCATTTGGGGAGGAAGAACTAATATAGTGAAAATGGTCATACTTCCAAAATTGTTACATAGATTTAATGCAATTCTGATCAAAATTTCAACAGCATATCTCATGGAATTAGAGAAAATAATCCTAAAATTCCTTTGGAACCAGAAGAGACCTAGAATAGCAAAAACCATTTCAGGGCAATAAAGGAAAAGCAAGGGGCATCACCATCTCTTACTTGAAACTCTACTACAAAGCTACTGTGATGAAAACAGCATGGTACTGTCAAAAAAATAAAAACAATAACAACTACAACTACAAAAACCAGACCTGAAGATTAATGGAACAGATTTGAAGATGAAGAACAACTCCAGACATACTCAGTCAGCTATGTTTGAAACAGGAGCCAAGCATCTTCATTTGACAAAAGATAGCCTCTTTAAAAATGGTGCTGGCTTTCTACAAAATGAAGAATCAAAGAGACATATATCTTTCATGCATTAACCTAAAATCAACATGGATCAACATATTAAAACAGAAACACTAAATCTCCAGGAAGAAACGATAAATAAAACACTTGAACACATTGATTTAAATAAAGACTTTAAGATCAAAACTCCAGTCAACTGGAACTATCACAAAAAATCAAAAACTGGGACTTAATTTTATTAAAAAAAAAAACTTGCACAGTAAATGAAACCATTAACAGATTGAAGAGACAACCCACAGAGCAGGAAAAGGGTTTGCTTGGTGTTCCTCAGACAAAAGGCTAATATGTAGAATATGTAAAGAACTGAAAACAATCAGATACCAGCCCCCTCCACATTTTAAGACCAAATGTAAAAATGGCCATGTATAATGAATAGACACTTCTCAGATGGAGTAGAAATGACAAATAAATGCATGAAAACATGTTTGACATCACTGATCAGTCAAGACATGCACATTAAAACAATGCTAAGATTCCATCAAAATATTTCTGGAAGTTAATGGTAATGCCACAAGTCCCTCTGAACCTCAGGAGTGCTATGAAAGTAGTCCTAAGAGGGAGGTTGATTATAATTAATTGTTACTTTAAGAAAACTAAATGGATTCAAATAAAAAGCTTCATAAGAAACTTTAAGATATTCAAGAAGTAACACCAAGCTGGGCTGAAAACAACAATAAAAAGGGAAATCACAAGGTTTAGACTGAAAATCAACAAAACTGAAACTAAAAACAATACAAAGAATCAACAAATAGAAGAGCTGTTTCTTCAGAAGAATAAACAAAACAAACTCTTAGCTAAACTTATCATGAGAAAGAGAGTAAAAACTCACATCCATGTAATTAGAGGGGAAATCTCAATCCACAATATGGAAATTCAGAAGATAGTAGCTATTATGAAAAATTGCATTGCAATAAAGTGGAAAAATGGGAAGAAATAGGTGCTTTCCTACTACAAGTTGCCAAAGATAACCCAAGAAGGTACAAAAATATTTATCCTCATAACAAGCAAACAATTCATAAAGTAGTAGAGTCTACCAACTACAAACTGCCCAGCACCTGATAGACTGACTGGTGAATTCTACACGATGTTAAGGATGTTACATCACCTATACTACCAAAGCCTTCAGAAAGGTAAGTCATATAGGGTTGCAGCACCTGGACTCAGGCTGTGTTTCCCAAATGCTGGACCAGGGTCAGAAACAAACCTTCAGTGCACTGTCAGCACTCCTCACAGCCTGTCTCTCCATTGGCCACGCCCCACCCTCCATGAATTTGGTCTCTGGTGGTCATTTCAGGGCCGCACTTGGGGCTCTGCCCTATCCTTCTCCTGCCCCAAACCAGAACTCCAAGAACCCCATATCCAAGAACCTCAGTCCCCGCTGTTGCTGGGGTGGAGAAGAGGCTAGGGCACACTAGATCTAGACAAAGGGAGAAAGAGGTAGAATGTGGTCAGTCCCAAACCCTGTTCACTGTCATCAGCTGTATACTGATCTTCATACTTGGTCCCCTAAGGTGTGTTTTCCCCCTTCCCATTTTCTCTAGTGCAGGCACAAATTTCCAATTGTAAGCGGTTTGGGGCCATGGGAACCAGAACAGAGGTGAATTCGGTTGTCTCACTTTTTAACTTAGACAGTGACAACATGAAAATTTCACCAGGGAGCTGAACACTGGCAGTGTCTCTGAGTGACCATAGGAGAACAGGTCTGTATTGGTTTTATCCCAAGTTTCTACTCTCCAGAGATTTTTAAATTCTATGCTAAGTTCTCTACTTTGCATTCTCGTGTGTGTGTGTGTGTGTGTGTGTGTGTAACTTTTGATGGAGTTCAAGGCCTTCTTCACTTGTGAGGGCGGTGGCTAGTACTACTAGGGATTGAGTCCAGGGATCACAGAGCCTCATTTACTTAATTTTTAAATTTCTATTTAAGATTGTTTTGCTTTTTCATTCAGGCTGTCTTCGCACTTATGATTGTCCTGTCCCAAACTCTACAGTGTCTGGGATTCCAGGCATACATTATTGTAAGCTTGCCTTTGTTTTTTCTTTCTTCTTGGGCATACTAACCGGTCATTGCCTCAGCCATTAACTGATTATTAGAACATCTTACAGGATTGTGAGTGGCATTGCAGCCAATGACGTGCATACTAGCATCTTGCAAAAACTATGCAAGAAGATATGAATATGGGGATTTATCATTTTCATGAGCATCACTGATTTTCCATTCCACAGTTGAGAGTAGTTCCAATAAATAAATAGTGTTAGTGCCCTTGTAGAACAAGAAAAAGATTTAAAATAGCAGTCATCCTGGCACAGCCACTGTTGGTGATTGTTACATATCTGCAAAGTGAGTTTTAGGGGACCAGGCTGCAGGGAGTTCTGTTGGCAGTAGAGGGCGACAGGGGGTGATGAGTCAGGTGAGATTAGTGCCAGGTACTGGTTTAGAATTCTGCATTTGGGAACTATGTGTGTTGTAGCTCAGTGGTGGAGTGTTTGACAAGGTTGTGTGAAGCCTTGAGTTTGATCCCCAGTGCTCTAAAAAAAGGAGAAAGAGAGAGAGAAGACAGGAAGAATCATTTTATGTACACTTGAGCCATTCAAATCAAATTATTTTGTGAATTGAATAGGGCCTATTGGAAACATTCTGCAAATGGCAGTTGCTATTTGATTCTCCTCAATCAGGGATGCCAGACCACTGAGAAAAGCTATTCATTTTCAGGCTTCTGAAAGCCCCTCAGTGTGTGAAAGGAGAACTCTGAGCCCCAGGATTAGGAGAGGAATATTTGAGTTCTCTTTTCCACTAGCTTACTGGATGACATCAGAAAAATCACTTTGTGGGCCTCAGTGTCTTTCAAAATTTATTTTTAGCTGCACCACTTGAGTCCCAGTGGCTACTTACTGAGGAACTCTGATTTTAAAATGATGATGAGAGCAGGGTCAATGTGGAATTGAGTGTCTTTGAGGAACAGTGTGCAGCACCCTGAGGCTGTCCCAGGTCACAGCCTAGGGAGTCATTTGCTGAGATACAGACAGAGCAAGGTTATGGAGGCTCAGAAAGGAGGCTGTCAACATTTGCTTTGAGCTTTGGACAATGCAATGCGAGTATGTGGCCTGGAGCCTGGGGGAGCCACATCCTCACTCCCACTGGCCCCAGCATGTGTGACTGTCTACTGACTGCAGCAGCCCTGTCCTATGTGCTCTGTTCCATTGTGACTATGGTGCTTAGCTGTCTCACATGTCCCCCGTAAACCTGCCTCCTTCTGTGACAGGCTTGAAGACCACTCTGCTCCTGCCCTTCCTTCTGCTGATGACACTGTGTCCGTGGTGGGGTCCCTTCCCCAGGAGCTGCTCTCCTTTTGTGCTTTTCCTTTGCCTGCTGTCTTCCCTTGTGCTCCCCCATCCTCCTTCCCAAAGAACTGTGCCCTCCACAGTTTCCTTTCCTCTCTCTGCGAAGCTTGGTGCCTAGAACCATGTGTGTTCTCCCTGGGGACTGAGATGACGAGGCCACATTGAGGCTTGTCATTGTGGTGTGGGAAGATGGCTGACCTTACCCGGGTGATTCTTACAGGTGGTCAAATCACTGCCTCATAATTGTCTGTTTAGATGGACCAAATCATGCTGCCAGTGACTCCAATCCCACTGATAGAAGCAAGTGAATGTTTCCTATTGGGTCAGCAGTCATTAGGCTGAAGAGTCAGTGCAGGTCACTGCCCATGAGCCTTTGTCCTTTCCCTGCATTTATGGGCTTACTCAGGAAGCAGCAAGTCATCCCTAGCCTCATGCCAGGCTCTTCCACAGGTGGTGCTCAAAATCCAGGAGGCCCAGTGTCTGCAGCAACAGTGACACCAGCTCCTATCCAACTGTGGCCACATGCAGAGGTCTGGTGTCAGCTGACCTCTCAGAAAGACACAGCTCAAGTTCTGTTGCATACAACAGCTCATGGTGCAGCTGCTGTGTGAGGAAAATCAGGCAAGAGGAGACCCAGGTAATGGAGCTTTCCAGGTTCCTGCATGGGAGGCCTCGGCCACCTCCCTGCCTTCTCCATGTTCTCATCCTACCCACCACAGCGTCTGGAAGCCACCAAGCAGCAGAAGCAGCAGTCATCCCTGCGGAGCCTCCTCATTCTGTGATGGCAAGGTGAGTGGAGGTGCCTGAGGGCAGAATGGAGCCTCAGGATAACTTTTGGTGACAGACGCCTTTATAGTGCTGGGGTGGTCATTGTCTCCCAAAAGGACACACCAGCGTTGGGGTGGAGAGCATTTGGTACTTCTCTTGTGGGGTTGACCAGAGATCATTCTGGCAGTTCCCAATAGAAGATGAAGGGGACAAAGAGGACAGGCATGTTCAACGTGGACCAGTGTGACCATTCCTGGGACAGCCTCGGCAGCTGAGGGAACAGAAGCAGCCATGCAAGTGCCTGGCTTGCCTGGCAATCCTGACCCAGGGTGAGCCTGAGGAGATGCTGGCTCCAGCAGAGAGGATGACTGTCTGTCTAGGCAAAGCCACCAGGCTCAAAATCAGGCTATGGCAAAGCTGAGGTTGAGTGTGTCTGCCCTGCTGGGCTAGGGAAAGGAGGTGGGAAGGGGACCATCTGGCTCCATTTGGCAGTCATGCAGAAGATGGAGCTCAAGGAGCAGCTGGAGGAACTGGAACGTTGTTGCCTACAGCTCTCTGGGACCACATGTGCCTTCCGTGGGCTAAGCCAGGGTCCCCAGCAACAGAAGCTGTGAAGTGTGGGGATCACAGAGCCCTGCAATTCCAGCCCACTGTCCCCCTCCCCACAGCATAAGACATTGTAAAAAGTGTCTGCTCACTTGCAGCAGGGATGAGTGGCATCTTCCATGCTTGTTGCCTGCATGCTGATCTGAGATCACAAGGACACTGCCATGTGTGCTCCAAGGGCATCTTACCACAATGGGCCACAGACTGCAGCCCGGTCTAATGGGGAGGGAATGTGGGGTGCAGTCCCTGAGGTTGCTGACCTTGAGCCACTCTTTCCTGTAAGATCCTGCAGAGGTACCTCTCTAGTCCCATGCCCATGGGCTGGGGTTGCTGGCCCTGTACCCTAGTGGTAAGAAGTATTGGTACCATTTTTGTGAGTATTTTATGGGTAGTTGCATGCATTTAATGTTACAGCAGAGCACATTTTTTTTTCTCTAAATTAGGAGATGACTACAGGGTCCAGAATGAAAGCTGGTGTCCTAGAGGGGCTTAAGGAGACCCTGAATGGACTCCATAAATTCCATTACAAGGATTGGGGACAAATCAAGAACAGAGAGATTTGAGAGACAATCCTCCTTCACCAAGATGTTTGTGAACATCTGCATATTTCCAATAACATGTCAACATCTCCCTTTCTATCCAGCTTGTGAACCTCCCTCTAAGCAATTGTTCTGTCAGGTAATTTGCAGCTACAAACCTGAGTAGCAGCATTAAAAAAAGTTAGCCTGCATAGTCTGATTTTACATTGAAGAAATGGTGATCTTAGATCATTCAAGGCTCGCCATGGCTTGACCTCACTTGGGAATTTTTGTTGTTGTTGTTCTTTTTTTAGTACTTTCCCTCTTATAGCAAGATAATGTTTGTGTGCATACCGTAGTCCAAATGACAGAAAAATATACACAGGGCCAAAGTCTCCCTGATTCCCATTTTCCCAGGCCCATAGTTGTTACCTTTACTTTCATATTTTTACTATTATCAGCTCTCAATATTTTCCCTATAGTTTTACATTTAATTTATCAATGTGAACAACTTTTTTGCTGACTTTCATAAATATTTTATTTCTCATCGTACATTACCCTTTTCCTCTTTCCACTTTGTGAAATGTGCTATGTGTTAATTTAAATTTAGCAATATTCAAAAAAGCATAGGGGAGACTGATTAGACAACAGTATGGGACTATGGAAGAGAAGAAAATAAAAGGGAGGTTAATTGTGGGGTTAGATATCATCAAAATATGTGACATGCATGTATGAAAGTAATACATTCAAACCCAATATTTTGTAAAAGTATAGGTAACTAATAAGAACTTTATGAAATACCTATCTGTGCTGAATTTCTTTATTGTTTGTTGTGCTCCAGTGAATAGCAGTATGTTTGTGACAACTTGTTATTTTTGAGGAATATTTCAATTAGAAGCCTTGCCCCTGGCTGATTCCTACAGGAAGTTGACTCGCCCCTCTGATATTCCTTTCTAAACAGCACTCTGACTCTGCCAGTGGGCCCAGGCTCATGACTGTAAGCAAGTGAGTATCTCCTACTGGGGCATCAGTAGGAGTGATCAGGGCAAGATATTACCTGTGATAGTCTTCCCCACCCATATATAATAGAAATTTTGTAGCAAGACATTTTAAAAATCAATCAGCAGCCTATTACTGTGTTGAGATGTGCTCACCCTGCCTGTCACATAATTAGACTGCTGAACCCCTGAACCATCTATGCACAGCTACTTTTCATAGATAGCCTGGGTCACATCAGCCTGCCCCACTACCAGCTGCAAGGACTGTATTTTCTCACCTAAAAATATAGCCTGTTTCTCTAATGTGTTTCATAGACTTTCTACCCAGCACAAAATAACACAGTCAAAGACACACTTAACGCTATGCACTCTGCTCACACCTCCTTTCCCAGAAAGTCCCTGCCTCAAAACAATTTCCTTTAGTTAGTACTGCCTGACAATGTATGACTTAGTGCATGTAACTAATTACATGATAACCTCCTATCAGCTTTTGTACTGCCTACTTACAAAATGTATATGAATCTGCTTGACTCTCAGTCAGGGCTGGTGATTGGGAACTGATGCCTACCAGGCTACTAGCATAATAAATCATTGTCTTCCAAACTCCTTGGTGCAAAGTGCTTTCCTTTCAACTTAGTACCAGGTTTCTGCAAAACATCCACATGCACCCTTACCTGAGTTCCTTTTATGGATTCTGAGTCATCCAATACCCAAAAGATGAAAGCTCATAGTTTGTAGAGCTTTTGGTCCATAATCATCTGGCTCCAAGGCATGGTGTAATGACAGAGGGAGCATCACAGAGGAGAAACAATCCATGGCATTGAATCAAGCAGTAAACAGCAAGCAAACAGCAGCAGCAAGCCTCCCTTTCCTTTCATATCCCATCCAGGCTACAAACACCTGGATTGAATCTTCCCATCATCCACACTCAAAATTATGATAAACTAATTAGTCATGAATTCAGTGGCACACACTTAATCCCAGAATTGTACACCCTAGGTTAGTGTTGGCAAATCTTTTAGAGATGCTTGCCCAAAGTGTAACCCAAAACCCATTGATTTATTTCAAAGTTTCCACTCTGCAATTAAATCTGAACACTGAGGTTTTAGTTTAGAAAAAACAATTCATACATTAACATCTTTCCTTGTAAAAGAAAAACAACACATATGAGTTAGGTTTGCTACCACTGGCCTAGATCCAGCCTTCTCTGAAATCATCCACAAATGACTGCATGAGATTTTTAGGAGCCATCTAGATTCAAGTCCTAACAACCATGACTCCGTGTCTCTCAGGTTCAGTGATGGTTAGGTTTAGGTTTAGGTTTAGTGTTAGGGTCAGTATTAGGGTTAGGTTAATGGAGGAAGGGATTGGTCTAGGGAAAAGGATAGGGCGATTCCAGTACCAGGTTTAGGATAAGATCGGGTTCACTAGGGTTTGTGATAGAATTAGTTTTATGGTTATATGTAATTTTCAGGAGTAATATTAAGAATAGGGCTAGGGATATGGGAAGAACAAGGGTGAAGGGTTTGGCAAGGAATAGGGCTGAGGTTTCATAAGTTTTAGGGTTAATGGCAGGGATCCACCGGGTGAGGGTTAGTGCTGGAGTTGTTTTGTGTTAGTGTTAGGTTTCAGGTTAGATTCTGTATGGGTGTTGAGGTTAAGTTTAAGGATCATGTCAGGACTAGGATTAGGATTAGGACTAGGACTAGGTTTCCCCATTGTTAGGTTTAAGGTTAATGTTACATTTAGGATTAGGACTAGTGGTAGAGCTAGGGTAGGAGTTAGGCCTAAGGGTACCCTTGGGTTACTATTAGATTTAGGGCTACTGTTACAATTAATGATAAGTATATATTTAGGGTTAAATTTACAGGTAGCTTTATGGTTACGTTTAGGGATATGTCTATAGCTAGTACTGTGATTAGGGCTAATTTTAAATTGAATTAGGTTTAGGGCTATGGTTTTTATAAATTCAGGAGTAATCCCATCACTCCCCCAATCCTTGGGAGCTCAGCTACAGACCATGTACCTTCCCTTTTGAGTCTGGTCCACAGCCTTTCACTTCCACTTGTAAGGCCTATGGCCTTTCCCAGGACACTCTTCGTCTAGGCTGATAGAATACAGACCCCAGTTGTTCACCATCTGATGGAGAGGGCTGGGGACCACACACACGAGGCCATGAAACTGTCTAAGTAGGCTCTCAATCTGGAGGACACATGGCCATCAGGGGAGGGGCTGAGGTAAGTGCCAGCTGAGCCACTCCTGGGCTCAGAGAGCCAAAGATACTTCTCTGTGTCCCTGGTCCAAACACTCTGCCTTGCCTCAGTCTCTTCAGATACACGTGCACACACACACACACACACACACACACACACACACACACACATTTATATATGCAAATACAGAAATATGAACATGCACAATCATTCTTACAAATGCTCAACAGGTACATACAGTCACATGCATATCCTCAAGCTGTCATTCTGTGTAGTGGGGAGACCGAGGTCTTGTTCTATTGCCCAGCTTAGTTTGGAATTCAAAAACCTCCTGTATCTGTCTCCAGAAGTAGCTGAGATTATGGGAATTCATTGCCCATTGCCCAGCTTCATGGGCTACTTTGGGAAAAGTGGCATCACCTGGGTCATTATTAGCAATTCACTCCTCCTGGTACTCAACTTTACTTTTACTTCCCATAATTTGAGGCATCAGATGCTGTCTGGAGCTGGCTCTTTGGGGTTTTGTCAGTGCTGTGGGTAATTGTGGTTGTAAGGTGATGGCTAATTTCCAAGCAATTAGGGAGTTCTTGTTTAAAGATGGGAAAAGCCTGGTTTTGGACACAGCTGTATAGGAAAACCTGTGTTTGTGAAGCTTACATTTTTCTGTAGGTTCTGTGGGATTCTTTACAGATTATGCAAGCTGGGCTTTTCATTGAGCAACAGATGGAATGGCTTGAGCACCTGTGGTTACCTGGGATGATCTTTCTTGAATGCTGTGCTGGAGTCAGGGAGCAGGCAGGTTCCTCATGGTGAAGTCAGGCTGGTCCAGGCCTTGTTAGAGGAAGTACCTGATTAGTATAGATTGTCTCAGGGAAGATCAAATTGTTCACACTGGTTACTTTCGGGAGGGAACCTGAGCTGCTCGGAGCAGGGAACTGTGCATTGAGGACAGGGCTTTAAGAGTTCCCCAGTGGGAACACTTAGAAGTGGTAGGGCTCAAGGGGTATCAGCAGGTGAAGGAAAGGAATTAAGCTTGTCTGAGCCTGCAATTTGACCTTGGCTCTTCTACAAGGTAATAGTGTAGGTATGGGATGGAGAAGAGGCCTTACCCATCCTCAGCCATGTGATATGTCAGCCCAAGGAGGATTATTTTATCTACCTGATACAGGGTCTCATCATGGCTTTTCCCTTGAACAGAGGTCAGCCCCTGTGTGGAGGAGAAGATAGGGAAGTTCCCCTTCATGAATTTATGGTTTTTGTTTTTCTCTTTGGAGAAAGAAAGCCATTGGCCCAAGGAGTTTTGAATTGTTTGGTTCTCTTTATGAGACATGATCTCTCTATGCAGTTCAGCCTGATCCTGAGCTCACTTATGTAGTCCAGCCTAGCCTTGAACTCCCAGTGATCTTTCTCCCTCAGTCTGTCAAGTGCTGGGATTACAAGCATGCACCACTTTGTGCAGATTTCAAGGAGTTTCGGACCCATTCAACTCTTCTTCCCTTTGAGAGATGCAGGTCTAAGTTAAGGCAGCAGGACTCCAATCCAAGCCCTGCTTGGTTGATAGTCAAGCTCTGGGAGGGTCAGGGAGAAGATCTGATGTTTGCTGACAACAGTCAGAGTAAATTAGGTGTGGAGAGAGGTACAGAGGAGGAGCCGCAAACAATTCATTTCACTCTAAGTTTATCAAGTTCTAAAGTGGGAATAAATTGTAATCACTGTGGTCACTTTGGAAAATAAGGATCAATGAGGTTTGCCTAGAGATGGGGAGGAAAGAGGCAGGGTTTTGGAAGAAAGCAGGATGGGCAGGTTGAGCTTGGGTCACAGGGAGCTTGAGCAGTCAAGATGATTCAGTTATCTTGTGTGAGTACCAAAAGGGAACGAGAATTGTTAAAAAGTTTTCATTTTTTGTGTGTGGGGGATTAGTGTGGTGACTAAACTCACAGGTCAGCTTCACTCAGCTAAGAGATGGCCAAGTAGCTGGTGAAACAGCTTTTGAGGATATGCCTATGTAAGGGCTGCCAGGAGAAATTAGTATTTTCATAGGTAGACTGAGGGCCACCTCACCATCATGGGTGGGCATCATCCAGGCTGCTGTTGGCCTGAATCCAACAAAAAGGCAGAGAAAGGGCAAAGGAGCTTCCTCTTTTGGAGCTGTACCTCTGTCTTCTCCTGCCCTCGGCCAGCAGCAACCCTGGATCTCAGGCTTTTCCACAGGACTGAAAAGCACACCAGCTGTCCTGGGCCTCTGGCTTCTCAGCCTGTACTATCAAGGGAGCCGAACCCTCATTATAACTCTCCTTCTGTATTTCTACAGATCTCATATCCATTCTGTTTCTCTGGAAAGTGCTCAGACAAATAGAAATTATAGATGGCTATGATGGTGCACCTCTGTGATGGCAGCATGTTGGGAAACTAAGGTAGGCTGGCAAATTTGAGCCAAGCCTGGGCATTTTAGTGACTTATTGGGACTCTGTCTCAAAATTTAAAAAAATGAAAGAGAGGCTGGGGTTGTAGCTCAGTGTGAAGACAGTGCACTCAGTCCCCAGTACTGCAAATCCAAACCAAACCAACAACAATAAAAAAACAAATAAAAATTGTGTTATTATGTTTAAAATCTCAGGGAACAGAAGAATATACAATGAAACATTTTCCTTCTATTTAAATCCCAGCCATTAAATTTTCTTCTTCAGCATAAATTTTTATAATACTTTGTTCTTCCAAAAATAATTAATGCATATCTAGGAAAGAAGTACATAAGTATTTTCTCTTTTACACAAAGATGGTTCTGTATTATACATACTGAGTTATTTTGTGTTATCTCTTTTAATTCAGAATAAAAGAGAGTACATGAGGCAAATACATTATTTTCTTCATTTTATAGATGGGGATATTGAGGCATGGAGTGGTTAAGAATCCTAAGTTTGAGGACAACAGATTTTGTAACTGATAAAGATCTGAATGTGCAAAATCTGATTTCAGAGACATAAGTTACTGGTATAATAAGAATATCATTTTTTGTTAGTTTTTTGTTCTGTATTTTCTTTTTTTCATTTCTATTTTTTCTGGTACTGAAGGCCTTGACAGTAAGCTACATTCCCACGCTTTTTAATTTTGAAACAAGGCCTTACCAAGTCCTGAAGTTGCCCAGGTAGGCTCAAATTTACCAGCTTCTTTAAGCGATGTATTACAGGCATGCACCATCATGCAGACTTCCATTATTTGATTTGCAACATTCCAACAGTAAAATTTGTATGTCAGGAATGTAAATCAAGGAACTGATCTTTTTAACATTAATTGAAAAGTACTATGAGCATTAATTTCCAAAAGTAATTTTCTAGCTGATTATAGAATTTTCATTCCTGTTCAAAACTATGCATCAATAAATGAGCTATTTTTTCTACATATATAATTACTTTTCATATGTGTCTAGTTTAGCTCTTTCTTTCCCCTTGTCCTGCAGATTGAATGCAGGGCCTTTGTACTGAACCACACATCGCAAGTCATTTTAGACATTGTTGTTGTGGTGGTATTTGATTTTGAGACAAGGCTTGATAAAGTCACTAAGTTGTCCACGCCAGAATCACACATCACAAGTCCTTTTAGACATTGTTGTTGTTGTGGTATTTGATTTTGAGACAAGGCTTGATAAAGTCACTAAGTTGTCCACGCCGGGCTCAAATTTGAGGTCTTCCTGCCTCACCTTCCCAGAGTGCTGGCATACAGGTTTGACAACCATGTCCTGGTTGCCTTTTCTTTTTTAAAACCAGTAATTCGGCTAAGAGAAGACTCTATCCCCATCTGCAACCATCCATATCTACATTATGGGGCATGCATCTATAGGCAAGGCTGTATGACTTGTGAAACACAACGAGACAAATACTGATGTAGACTCATCACATCTAGAGACTCATGCCCCTTCTGTCCATTTTCAAGGCAACGATAAAGCATGCATTAAGGGGTTTCACCTGCCATAAATTGTAACTGCTCTGAATGACACATTTCAGTGAAACCCTGTTGTATTCATTTGCACACCATTTTGAGTGCAGTATCCCAAGATACTGCTCAACACTAAATGCTAAATACCGTATCCTTCCCCACTGCAACAAACACATTCTTATTCAGTCTGTTTCTATCTAGTCAATACACAATGCCACTTGGTCCTTGCAGTTCATGCATCTGTCTTCAGAATTTGGGAGGCTGGGCTAAAACCATCACATGTTGAATTCTAGGAAGGAGAACTGATAGAATTAGCAAGCTTTTAATGGGAACCCACAAAAAATAGCACTAGGTATTTAAGTGAGTAAGAATGCACTACAGGCAATAAGCAGGAGTGAATGGAAATCTAACAAAGAACAGACACAGAAATTTCCAAGAGAGCGAGAGCAACATTGAGGGATCATAGAGAACAAGAGCAGGAGTGAAAGGGGAGCCACAGAGAGTCAGGGAGCGAGAGAGAGAGAGAGAGAGAGAGAGAGAGAGAGAGACAGAGAGACAGAGAGACAGAGAGAGAGAGAGACAGAGAGTGAGAAAGAAACACACACATACACAGAGAGACAGAGAGAAATAGAAAAAGAGAGAGAGAGAGAGAGAGAGAGAGAGAGAGCTGAAAAGACAAACAGAGAGAGCTCAAAACCGTGAGATAAATGAAAAGCTTTTACTCTAGAGGGTACCAAGATATATGTGTGGTAGCTGTAAGCCTCAATCCCAAGGCTTGCATGTTCAAAAGCAACAAGGACTATTGTGGGCACAGCTTGTCAGAGAATGAGAAACATAGAATGAACCTAGCCATGTCAGTGCAGTGGAAAGTAAGAAATATTAGTAAGGCTTCAGCCATGCCAGGAGCCTTGTGTGTGCTGTAAAGTCTATATTGTTGTTTATTTTCCTTTTGCACACACCAAGTCCCTGTGTCTTGCAGGCTGGCCTGCAACTCATTGTGTATCTGAGAGTGTGGTTGAATTCATGACAATTGCTGTCTCAGCATGTCTGGTGCCATGATTATAGGAATGGGCTTCAACCAAGTCCAGGCTCATATGTAGCAGATCTTAAACCAAAAAAAAAAAAAAGGAAGCACAATCAAAGGATACTTGGTAGTGTTTTTTGGACTGTGGTCTTGAGTAGATCCATGATGGGCTTCAGGCACCATGATGCTTCATGAAAGTACATATGAGGATGAGAATCCCCCTTCTGTGGGCAAGGGTTGAGCAGGCACTTGCCTCTGTCCTGAGAGCATCAGCATGCCAATGTCAAGGGTGCTCTGCATGGTCTCTGCAAACCCTGCATAAAGATATGACACCTGCTCTTGTTTAGCAGGTGTCCCAACCTCCATGGAAGAAGCATGAGAGGAACACAGAACCCAGGGAGGCAATGCTTTGTTGTGGCCATTTCCACTCCCAGCTCTCCCTACCAATTACCTCCTGACTTTCACCACCATATGCAGCCAGCCACCTGCTTTCCTACTCATCGCACAGATAGGACACACGAGAGCTGCCACCTTGAGGGACGTACACAGGACAAGGTCGGTTTGATTTGGAAAAGTATGTGAGAGACCTGCTGTTGCCTCATTGTTTGAATTCTAGGTTGAAGCCTGAATCAAATGCCATTTCAGGTCCTCCTCTATGTATCAGTGTTCATGCATTTACTTTGGATTGTTGAGGCATTGAGTCACTATTGGCTTGTGGCTAGCCTTGACTTCCCAACATATGCCAGGCTGCCTGAAACCACCACAGTTCATCTGGGCCAACATCCCAAATGAAGGGATTTAAAGGAAGGCCTCCAATCTTGGCAAATTTGAATAGGATTGCACCAGTTTGGAAATTTGAGTGGAACTGGAGATTTAGTTCACAGAACATGTGAAATGGGGTGCAGAGTCCTTGCAAGACATGGGTCAAATGGGATAGGCTAGAGAGCAGGTGGACAGGAGCAGTGGAAATTGCATTAGATGAGAGGTGAAGTCCAAAAAGAAAGAACAGAGAGTCCTTGCTTTCTACCCAAGAATTTCCAGTATCTGTGAGGGCCACACTGCCTAAAGGGAACACTTGATGGATGAAATGGCAGGTATCTGCAGCAGGAGAGGCTAGGAAGCTAAGCTGTTGCTGGGTGGAGAAAGCTGCCCCAGCACCTGGAGGATGCCCCGCCCCAGAAATGAGTGGCCAACACCTGGCTGGAATCTTCGGATCTGCCCACTGCACCTGAGGGCCTATAAAAGCCCTGCACTACTCCTCCTGATTTTGAGAGGTCTTCTGGCCCTTCCCACTGGAGTCCCTGCTCTGTAGAAGCTTCCAAGCTGAGTGCAGCTGTCTGCCATCCCCATTGGACTTGCAAAGAGGCCTGGGTGTCCGCACTTCTGGGAGCACACTCCGGTAAGTCTCAACTACAAAATGTGTGGCCCAGATGTCCAGTGCCCATGGCTGCTAGAGCTGAAACTCCAAGGTGGAGACGATGGGATCTGCAGCAGGGGCTTAGTCCAAGCAGTAGGATCAGGTAAAAGTGCTCCCTTTCTTCCAGATGCATTGTCCTGTTTGAGTGTTCATGAGAAGTGAGCACAAATTTCTCCGTGCATGAAGCAAAATTGTCATCCTCCTTCATGAGTCTGCCAAGAACTGCTATATTGAAGCTATTCTGTTCCCAGTGACCTGATTTTTTCATTCAAAGGATTACACACACACACACACACACACACACACACGAAGGAAAAAAGCATATACACAAATATATATGCATATATATGTATATATATAATGTATGTAAGTCTTTATATCTATATCTTTCTATTTATATATACCAATATTGAATGCATTAACAAAAGATACATATGATTTTTCAAATAACACAATTGACGTGTACTCCCTTTCTCTTTTTGAAATGTCTCCTTGGATGTGTTTGCCTGCCTTTCTGCCACGTTTTAAAATCTATTTGTGCTGCAAATTCCGATCTTGGATACGTAGCCTGATAGTTTGCAAGCCTCATTTCAATATTTTGACAAATTTAACATTTAGCAATTTTCTCCAACATCCAAGACATTTCAGATATCACAGTTTGGGTTATATTCACCTAAAGGATTTTCTAGCTTCCCTGGTGATTTCTTCTTGGATCTTGGTTTAGCTGGTGTCTAGATGATTCCTGGAAAGCCCTCAGTCTTTAAACTGGGCCTTTCTTTTGGAAGATACCTTGATGGAGAGTGTGGCAAGCTGAGATTGGTTACTGGTGTAATGTTAGGATGCAGTGTACTAAGATTAAGGGTATGAGCATTATACGCCTTCAGTAGCATAGTTCATATAATAGTGGTAGAGCCATTTATGGTCCTGCATTCCTGGTTGGAACTGGTATTTTTTCCTACCATGACCTGTGTCTTCTCTGCAATGCCTGTGTGCCATGCCATGGTGGTTTGGAGCCAGCCACGGATAAACTGAATCTCTAGAAACTGTAAATGATACAAAATTTTGACTTTTTGCTTTGTGTGTAACAGAGAGGCTTTATTGAAATCCTAATGATAGTCACAGATTCACAGGCAGAAAGAGAGACACAGATCAAGAGAGAGAATCAGAGATGTAGAGAGACCTAAGTAAGAAACACACACACATATACACACACACAGTGAGAAACTGAGAGAGAGAGAAACAGAGAGAGAGAGAGAGACAGATAGACAGACAGAGACAAAGACAGAGACAGAAAGACAGAGAGATATATATAAACAGAGAGAGACATAGAAAGACAGAGAGACAGAGAGAGAGAAAACCCAGAGAATGTGAGACATAGTTATGTTTACACGAGGAGGAACCTATTGAAAATTTAAATTTTACAAAGAGATCCAGAGACTGATTCCAAAGCAAAATAGGTGCTGGGTGCTTGGGTTTTGGGGATGTGATTAAATATTGATATTCCCTGGAGGGTTCTTAGTTTGAATGTCTTGAGTGGATGCAAATCTTTGAGGATCTGGAGTCACATATATTCAGCCTATGATAGCACCCTTCTCCCTGGCCAAGTCTTTCCAGCTTTCTGAAATTTTGTTTTGTCACATTTGCAATTGATGAGAAATGCGGGGCATGGGGCTGTATGCTTGCAATGTGAGCAGTCGGGAGACTGAGGCAAAGGGAAAGTCCTTGACTTGCAAGCCATTGTGAATGAGCTAGTAAAACCCTGTCTGAGAAATGGAAGAAATTGATCCCTTGGGGATCCTTGGGCCTGGTGTCATGGCAGGCATTGAATGAGATAAGGATTGAAAGAACACTCTTTGGAAAGAGATGCTAGTAAGCTATGTGGGGAACAGGGCATGTTTTCAAAATGTTGGCCAGGAGCTCTCTGCAGGCAAGGCAGGGCACTTGCCTGGTAGAGCGTAATATGGGCAGCATTGTTCCGCAGAGAATTCTCCTTAGGTGTAGAAGATAAACAGGTCTAGTGTAGAGGTGTGAATAGGAGCAGTGGAAATTACATTGCATAAGATGTGAGGAAAGTCCAAAGAGAGAGAAGAACAGAGAGTCCTTCCCTTTTGCCCAATGATTTCCAGTATCTCTGAAGGACACACTGCCTAAAGGGAACATCTGAGGGATGGCATGGAAGGTGTCTGCAGCAGGTGAGGCTAGGAAGCTAAGCTGCTGCTGGGTGGAAAAAACTGCCTCATGCCCTGTAAGTGGCCCCGCCCCGGGTAGGTATAGCCAATAGATGGCTGCAATCTTTGGATACTCTCACTGCACCTGAGGGCCTATAAAAGCCCTGCACCACTCCTCCTGAAATTGAGAGGTCTTCGAGCCCTTCCCACTGGAGTCCCTGCTCTGTAGAAGCTTCCAAGCTGAGTGCAGCTGGCTGCCATCCCTATTCAACTTGGAAAGAGGTCTGGGTGTCAGCACTTCTGGGATCACACTCTGGTGAGTCTCAACCACCAAACATGTGGCTCACAGGTCCAGTGCCCATGACTGCTAGAGCTGAAACTCCAAGGTGGAGACGATGGGATCTGTAGCAGGGGCTTGGTCCAAGCAGTAGGATGAGGTAAAGGTGCTTCCATTCTTTCAGGTGCATTGTCCTGGTTGAATGTTCAAAAGAAGTGAGCACAAAGTTCTCTGTGCATGATGCAAACTTGCCATCCTCCTGCATGAGTCTGCCTAAAAGGGCTGCTATATTGGGGCTTGTATGTTCCCATTGGCCTGATTTTTTATTCAAAATATTACACACACACAGAATCAGAAGAAGGAATAAGACATATACACAAATGTATGTATATATATATATATATATATACATTTGTGTATATGTCTTTATATCTATATCTTCATATCTATATCTTTATATCTATATCTTTCTTTTTATATATATATATATATTCTTTATATCTTTATATCTATATCTTTCTTATTGTAGGCTGTGGGAGGCATGCAGAGGTGTGGCTCCAGGATGCACTGGGCTTTCCCATGCTCCCTGTATGGAACAGAGAATTGTCACAGGAAGTCATAGATTTCTTCCAGTCGATTTGCAGCTATGGGATCCTACCAGGAAAATGAAAAGATCAAGGCTCCATCTCAGCTCAAAGCCTAAATGGACACAAATTTCTCTCCATCCTACCCAGGCTATCCTAGTCCACCCAGCCTCCTCCCTGGCCTACATGGCTGCCATAACTCTACACAGGGCCTGTGCACCTTCCACACCTACTGGGACATCTCTGTGGGACAATGCTGCCCATATGACTCTCTACCAGGCATGGCAAAGTTGCACAAGGAAAAACAATTGCCCTGTCTCTCTCTCTCTCTCTCTCTCTCTCTCTCTCTCTCTCTCTCTCTCATTTTCTTTCTCTCTGTCTCTCTCTCTCTGTCTCTCAATATCTCTCTCTGTCTCTCTCTCTCTTTCTCTCACTGTGTGTGTGTGTATGTATGTGTGTGTGTATATTTCTTACTTAAGTCTCTCTATTTCTTTGTGTCTCTCTCTTGGTCTGTGTCTCTTTCTGCCTGTGAATCTGTGACTATAATTAGGATTGAAAAAAGCCTCCCTGTCACACACACAGTGAAAGTACAAAATTTTCTTTTCATTTACTGTTTCAAGAGATTCAATTTGTTCATCACTGACTCCAAACCACCATGGCATGGCATACTGGCATTGCAGAGGAGATAAAGTTCATTGTGGGAAAAACTACCAGTGCCAACAAGCAATGCAGGACCATAATTCATTCTACCACTTCTATATGAACTAGACTACTGAAGGCATACAATGCTCAAAGAATTAATCTTAGTACCCTGCATCCTAGCATTACATCAGGAACCTATCTCAGTCTTCTACACTCTCCCTCAGGGCACTTTTCAAAGAAAGGCCCAACTTTGAAGAACAAGGGCTTTCTAAGAAACATCTAGACACCAGCTGGACCAAGATTTAAGAAGAAATCACCAGGGAAGTTTAAAAATCCTTTAGGTGAATGTAACCCAAACTGCATTATCTCAAATTTGACAGACACCACAGAGCATTGTGTAAATATGAAATTAATCAAAATATTGAAATGAGGATTGCAAGCAATCAGGAAAACTCTCCAAGATCAGTAATTTGCAGCACAAATAGATTTTAATGCATGTGGCAGAAAGACAAGCAAACACATTGGAGGAGAGACTTCAAAAAGAGAAAGGGAGTTCAAGTCTATTGTATGCATCTTTTGTTCACACATGGCAATATTGGTATATACAAATAGAAAGATATAGATAGAAACACAAATATATATATATATATATATATATATATATATATATATTTGTGTGTGTGTAAAAGTTTTATCCCATATTGTGATATTGTGTGTTTATAATCATTTGAATACAAAAATCAGGCCATTGAGAACATACCAGCCTCGATATAGCAGCACTGGACAGACTCATCCAGGAGGATGACAAGTTTACTTCATGCATGAGAACTTTTTGCTCACTTCTCTTGAACATTCATCCAGAACAATGCACCTGAAAGAAAGGGAGTGAGTTTACCTCGTCCTACTGCTTGGACAAAGCCCCTGCTACAGATACCATCATCTCCATCTAAGAGTTTCTGCCCTCGCAGCCATGGGCACTGGACCTGTGGGCCACACGCTTGGTGGTTGAGACTCACCAGAGTGTGCTCCCAGAAGTGCGGACACCGAGGCCTCTTTCCAAATTGAATAGGGATGGCAGACAGCTACACTGAGCTTGGAAGCTTCCACAGAGCAGGGAGCCCAGCAAAGTGGGTCAGAATACCTCTCAATTTCAGGAGGACTAGTGCAGGGCTTTTATAGACCCTCAGGTGCAGTGAGCAGATCTGAAGATTCCAGCCATCTACTGGCCATATCTACCTGGGGTGGGGCCATCTCCAGGGCCTGGGGAACCTTTCTCCACCCAGCAGTTGCTTAGCTGCCTAGCCTCACCTGCTGTAATCACCTGTCATATCATCCCTCATGTGTTTCCTTTAGGCAGTGTGGCACTCACAGATATCAGAAATCATTGGGCAGAAGGGAAGGACTCTGTTCTTCTCTCTCTTTGAACTTTCCTAACATCTCATTTAATGCAATTTCCACTGCTCCTGTCTACATGCTCTCTAGCCCTTCCATTGGATCTTGTGTCTTGCAAGGACTCTGAACCCCTTTCCACATGTTCTGAGAACTAAATCTCTAGTCCCACAATTGGAGAGGTGAAGGAGGGGCTGAGAAAAATGTTGATGTCCACAGCAATTCTAGTTTGTATCCTAAAGGTGATTTTCATGTGCCCACATTGAAAGAATCATCCCAAAGTCAGGCTGCTGTTGAGAGGGGTTGAGGTCCTTAGAAGGGGGATCCTGGAGCAAGGTAACGAGGTCCTAGGGAGGCCATTTAATGCAGCAATGATACCCAAGCCTCCTTATGTCTGCCATTTGATTCTGAGTTACCCTCTGAGGGTAATCCTCTCACATCCATCCCTTGGAAGGGCCATTGTTGATCCACAGGTCACACAGACAGGCAGTTCATCAGTTCCCACCCAAAGTAAACCAAACCATCAGGCCAAAGAAACTTTCCCCATATGCTTGCCCATTGCCTCCTATTCTAAGAGCTTAGTGCAAGGGAAATGTCTCCTCGATTTTATGGTCCTGACCCTTGGCTCCTCAAATGCTGAGGGACTTCATCACCCACTTGTGAGTTTTACTGTCAGAGCATCTTGCCAAATCGTCAGGCTAAGTGTGTTTGGTGGCTCACAAAGCCATGCACATACACCTCCTTGAGAGATGGATTCAAGATTATGGCAGCATCTGAGAGCTCTTCTTCAACTGCATGGTGGCACCATGTGGAAGCCACAGAGGATGGAATCCAAGTAATAAAGGATTTACTCAGATGCATCTGGGATTGCAGACTTCCTGCCTCAGAATCCCAGGTAGCTGGGAACATTGCTGTGTGCCACCATGCTCAGTAGAGGCCAAGGCAAAGAGTCCTGCCCTTTTCACACCAGAGATAGGATTGAAAGACTTAAAGGAAATAGTCACTTGGGCAGCCGTGCAAGGTGGCTCATGCCTATAATTGCAGCACTAGGGAGGCTGAGTTGGGAGGATCATTGTGAGTTCGAGACCAGCCAAGGCTACAAAATAAGCTCAAGTCCAGCCTGAACTACATAGCCAGACCCCATCTCAAAAAAGACAAAGAAATTGCTTGGGCCAAAATGTGGATCAAATGTATCATACCAGTACTGCCTCTAGAGAGCAAATCCTCGGATGCACAGACCAGAGGCATCATTGCCCTAGAGAGGGAGATGAAAGAAGGGTGCTCCTATAACTCTGAATGTGTACAGTGCTAAGTCTCTACAGCCAAAGCCACAAAAGCCTTTTCCCTTGCTTGAGCAAATAATGAAAAGAAAAGCAAGTTGGCAGGTGTAAGCTATTTATTAGGCATTAGTAGAGAGATGGGTAGAAATCAAGAGCAAAGGCCCAGGGGGGATGTCCAATGTATGCAGAGTTCCTGGTAGTCTGCTGAGTCCAGTCGGTGGGGAAATCAGTTGGGGACTCTGATGCTGTGTAACGTGATTGAACCTCAGAAACTTCTTCTGGTAGATGTGACTCATTTAGGGTTGCTCCCCAGTGGGCTTTCCCATGTGTCACTTTGGCTAATCTGAGTGGTTGAATCTCCACTCACATCCTTGAACATTGCATGCATAGGGCTTTTGGCCTAGGTGAGAGAGAGCAGAGAGAGAGAGAGAGAGAGAGAGAGAGAGAGAGAGAGAGAGAGAGAGAGCAGAGAGAGAGAGAGAGAGAGAGAGAGAGAAAGGAGAGAGAGAGAGAGAGAGAGAGAGAGAGAGAGAGAGAGAGAGAGATGCTAGTTAGGCTGTGCTGGGGTATGAGGCAGTCATTTGGGAAAGAACCAGGGAAAGGCAAAGTAGGAAGGAGTTGGAGAGGGAGAGACAGGGGGAAGCAGGCTGGAAGCCAGGGAAGAGGAAGAATTGTAGGAGGTGTATGTGCATGGCTTTGTGAGCCACCAAACACACTTAGCCTGATGATTTGGCAAGATGCTCTGACAGTAAAACTCACAAGTGGGTGATGAAGTCCCTTAGCATTTGAGGAGCTAAGGGTCAGGACCATAAAATCGAGGAGACATTTCCCTTGCACCAATTCTTGTTCTTCTTGGAAGAACAAGAAACGAAGTGTGGAGGACAGGAAGGAAGAGGAAAAGACAACTGGAGATGGAGCTCAGTGGTAGAGCCTAGCATAAGAGAGAAGCTCTCATGGGAAGAAGCTAGATTGAAGGCCCAGCAACAGTGCTGTTGGAAACCATGAATGCCCAAGGAACTATGTGAAGCTTTATAAACACACCAATCAGGGCCACTTGCACCTCCCTGGCACTCGCACCACACTTACCACTGTGTGTTCAGTGGTGAACATGCAAGTGAGTAGGCCTCATGTAAGATTACCACAGTCCTGGTGTGGGCAGACATATGGCCTGGATCTCTGGGAATTCATCCGCAGTTTTTACCTCTTCACCTGGAAACTCCCATTCTGGTTCTGGGAGTTGTTCCTTGATGCCAGGTATTCCTACACGTCTATGAGTCCAGGCCGTGGCACTGCTACAAGCTGATATACTCCACTGAGTTTCTGGCCATTGGTTAAAATCACCATCTGGCCCCATTGAGCCTCTGACCACTCGAGGCATTTGTCATCTGCTTCATGTAGAGGCTTTGGTCACAAACATGGTTTGCCATGGCACCGCAGTGGAAAATCTGCTGACACAAGAGGACTGTCACTGGGGTCTCAGAGAGGGTCAGATTGTCCTCAAAGATGATGACGGGATCTTCCCACAATGTGCTCATCTGGATTCCATTGAGAGTCTTCTGACCCCTTGTGTCATGCATCGGACCACCACCCTCAGGGACAATCAGCTTGCTTGCAGTGACATGGGTCTTATGGTAATCAGGGAGTGATAAATGGGGAAATCCAGAGAAGGGGGTCTTCTGTTAGTGTGTTGTGGGCCAGTTCTTTCCATGGTTCATGGCCTGAGACTTCTGGTGAAAAAGCTGTCAGCTCATCAAGGATTGCCTCAAGGCCTTCATCTGGAGCTGGGTGTGCACACTCCTGAAGCCACCAGTCATCTCTGGGGACCTGGAGGGTGGCATGGCTTGGCTTTGACTTGAGCCCTGCTGGCTGCTTTCACCAGCAGCTGTGGGAGGCATGCAGAGGTGTGGTTCTGGGATGCAATGGACTTTCCCATACTCCCTGTTTGGATGAGAGAACTCATATAGGATGTCATTGATTTCTTCCATTGTCTCCAAGTAGAGGTTCATATTGCTATGGCCTGAGGACTCCATCGATTTGCAGCTGTGGGATCCTACCCAGAAAAGGACAAGATCAAGTCTCCATCCCAGGTCCAAGCCTAAATAGACATACACTTCTCTCCATCCCACCCAAGCTATCCTAGTCCATTCAGCCTCTTCCCTGGCCTACATGCCTGGCACACATCTACACTGGGCCTGCGCACTTTCCACATGTACTTGGAATTCTTTGTGGGACAATTCTGCCAATATGACTCTCTACCAGGCATGGCAAAGCTGCACAAGGAAGTACAAGTACCCTGCCTTGCCTGCAGAGAGCTCCTGGCCAACACTTTGAAAAGGTGCACTGTTCCCCACATATCTTACTAGCATCTCTTTCCAAAGAGTGTCCTTTCAATCTTGATCTCATCCAGTGCCTGCCATGACACCAGGTCCAAGGAGCCCCGATGGATCAATTTCTTGCATTTCTCACACAGGCTTTAGCTAGCTCCTTCAATGGCTTGCAACTCAAGGCCTTTTCCCTTGCCTCAGTCTCCTGACTGCTGGCATTTCAAGCATACAGCCCCAGGCCCAGCATTTCTCAGCAAATGCAAATGGGACCAAACAAAATTTCAGAAAGCTGGAAAGACAGAGCCAGGGAGAAGGGTCTTATCATAGACTGGACATATGTGGCTCCAGATCCTCACAGATTTGCATCCACTCAAGACATTCCAACTAAGAACCCTCCAGGGAATCTCATTCTATAATCACATCCCCAAAACCCAACCACCCAGCAGACATTTTGCTTTGGAAACAGTCTCTGGATCTCTCTGTAAAATTTCAGTACTCAACAGGTTCCTTCTATTGGAAACAAAAGTAGGTCTCACATTCTTTGAGTTCTCTCTCTCTCTCTCTCTCTCTCTCTCTCTCTCTCTCTCTCTCTGTGTGTGTGTGTGTGTGTGTGTGTGTGTTGTGTGCTTCTTACTTAGGTCTCTCTGCTTCTCTGTGTCTCTCTCGGTCTATGTCTCTTTCTGCCTGTGAATCTGTGACTATCATTAGGATTGAAAAAAGCCTCCTTGTCACACACACAGTGAAAGGACAATATTTTCTTTTAATTTACAGTTTCTAGAGATTCAATTTGTTCATGGCTGACTCCAAAGCACCACAGCATGGCACACTGGCATTGCAGAGGAGATAAAGTTCATGGTGGGAAAAACTACCGGTGCCAACAAGAAATGCAGGACCATAATTGGTTCTATCACTTCTATATGAACTACACTACTGAAGGCATATAATGCTCACAGAATTAAGCTTAGTACACTGCATCCTAGCATTACACCAGGAGCCTATCTCAGTCTTCCACACTCTCCATCAAGGCACTTTTCAAAGAAAGGCCCAACTTTGAAGAATGAGGGCTTTCCAGGAAACATCTAGACACCAGCTGGACCAAGATCCAAGAAGAAATCACCAGGGAAGCTAGAAAACCCTTTAGGTGAATATAACCCAAACTGCGATATCTCAAATTTGACAGATGCCACAGAGCATTAAATGTGAAATTTATCACAATATTGAAATGAGGATTGCAAGCCATCAGGATAACTCTCCAAGATCAGGAATTTGCAGCACAAATAGATTTTAATGCATGGGGCAGAAAGAGAAGCAAACACATCAGAGGAGAGACTTCAAAAAGAAAAAGGTAGTACAAGTCTATTGTATGTATCTTTTGTTCACACATGCTAATATTGGTATATACAAATAGAAAGATATACATAGAAACACTTGTATAAATAAATAAATATATATATATATATATATATATATATTTCTGTATAGATTTTATCCCATCTTATGATACTGTGTGTTTATAATTCTTTGAATGCAAAAATCACGCCATTGAGAACATACCAGCCCCGATATAGCAGCCCTGGACAGACTCCTGCAGGAGGATGACAAGTTTGCCTCATGCAATGAGAACTTTGTGCTCACTTCTCTTGAACATTCATCCAGTACAATGCACCTGGAAGAAAGGGAGCACCTTTACCTCATCCTACTGCTTGGAACAAGCCCCTGCTACAGATCCCATTGTCTCCACCTAGGAATTTCTGCCCTCGCAGCCATGGGCACTGGACCTAGGACCACACGTTTGGTGGCTGAGACTCACCAGAGTGTGCTCCCAGAAGTGCAGACACCCAGGCCTCTTTCCAAGTCGAATGAGGATGGCAGACAGCTGCACTCAGCTTGGAAGCCTCTACAGAGCTGGGACGGTCAGAATACTTCTCAGTTTCAGGAGGAGTAGTGCAGGGCTTTTAGAGGCCCTCAGGTGCAGTGGGAGTATCCGAAGATTCCAGCCAGCTGTTGGCCACGCCTACCTGGGGCAAGGCCATCTCCAGGGTCTGGGGCAGCTCTCGCAACCCAGCAGCCCCTTAGCTGCCTAGCCTCACCTGCTGTAGTCACCTGTCATATCATCCCTCATGTGTTCCTTTTAGGCAGTGTGGTGCTCACATATATCAGAAATCATTGGGCAGAAGGAAAGAACTCTCTGTTCTTCTCTCTCTTTGGACTTTCCTCACCTCACATCTAATGCAGTTTCCACCGTTTCTGTCCACCTGCTGTCTAGCCCTTCCATTGGATCCTGTGTCTTGCAAGGACTCTGAACCCCTTTCCACATGTTCTGAGAACTAAATCTCTAGTCCCACACAAATCTCCTAACAGGTGCCATCTGATGCAAATTTGATGGGATTGGAGGCCCATCTTATATCCCATCTTTTGGGAAGTTGGCCCAGATGAACTGCAGGCAATTTCAGCCAGCCTGGCATATGTTATGAAGTCAAGGATACCCCCAAGCCAACAGTGACACAATGTGTCAACACTCCAAAGTAAATGCATGGACACTGATACATAGAGGAGGACACAAAATGGCATTTGATTCAGGCTTCAACTTAGAATTCAAACATGGAGGCAGCAGCAGGTCTCTCACATCCTTTTCCAATTCAAATCGATCTTGTACTATGTACCTCCTTCAAGATGGCAGTTCTCTTGTGGGTCCTGTCTGTGAGATGGGTAGGAAGGCAGGTGGCTGGCTGCATATGGTGGTGATAGACAGGAGGCAATTGGTGTGGAGAGCTGGGAGTGGAGTTGGTCATAACACGACAGCACTGACTCCCTGGGTTCTGTGTTGTTCCCATGCCTCTTCCATGGAGCCCAGGACACCTGATCAACATGAGCAGGTGTCGTATCTTTGTGTAGCACTTGTAGAGACCATGCAGGGCACTCTTGACATTGGCATGCTGTGCTCTCAGGTCAGAGGCAAGGAGTGCTCACCTCTTGTCCACAGAAGGGGATTTTTCATCCTCTTATGTACTTTCATGAAGAATCATGTTGCCCAAAGCCCATTATGGATCCACTCAAGACTACAGTCCAAAAAACACTAGTAAAAATCCTTTGGTTGTGCTTCCATTTTTCATTTCAACATCTGCTAGGGATGAGCCAGGACTTGGTAGAAGCCCATGCCCATAATCATGGCACCAGACAGGCTGAGACCACAAGTTTGTCATTAATTCAATCACACTATGTGATACACAGTGAGTTTGAGGCCAGCCTGCAAGACACAGGGACTTAGTGCCTGCAAAAGGAAAAGAAAAACAACAATATTAACATTGCAGCACACACAAGGCTCCTGGAATGGCTGAGGTCTTACAAATATTTCTCTTTTTTGGTGGCACTCACATGACTAGGTTCAGTCTGTGCTTCTCATCTTTGACCAACTGTTCCCACAATAGCCCATGCTGCTATTGAACATACAACCCTCAGGTTTCAGGCACACAACTCCCATGCATATTCCTTGGTACCCACTAGAGTAAAAGCTTTTCATTTATCTCACAATTTCTAGCTCTCTCTCCTTGTCTTTTCAGCTCTCTCTCTCTCTCTCTCTCTCTCTCTCTCTCTCTCTCTCTCGCTCTCTCTCTCTCTGTCTCTCAGTCTGTCTCTCTCTGCTTCTGTTTTTCTTTCTCTCTGTCTCTCTACTTCTCTCTGTCTGCCTCATGCTCATATTTTCTCTCCGAGTCTCTGTTCACCCTCTGCTATCACTCGTTTTTATCCTTCAGTCTTTTCTCTTTTTCCATGTCTCTTTCATTTATTGTCTATATGTCTCTCTCTGTCCATCTGTCTGTCTTTCTCTCTCTCTGTCTCTGTCTCTCTATCTCTCTGTCATCTCTCTCTCTCTCTCTCTCTCTCTCTCTCTCTGTCTCTCTCTCATCTTCTTTAACTTTCTGACTCTCATTACCACTAATTTTGGCACTCTTTCCCATTCTCAGTATCTCTCTCTGTGTGTCTCTCTGTCTCCTTCTGTCTTTCTGTCTCTGTCTCTTTCTTTTGTTGTGTGTGTTTCTTTCTCACCCTCTTCCTGTCTGTCTGTATGTCTCTCTCTGTGACACTCTCTCTCACTCTCACTCTCACTCCTGTTCTTGCTCTCTATGATCCCTCTATGTTGCCCACACTCTCTTGGCAATCTCTGTATCTGTTTTTGGTTAGATTTCCATTCACTCCTGCTTATTGCCTGTAGTGCATTCTTACTCAATTAAACACCTAGCCCTAGTTTTTGTGGGTTCCCAGTTAAAAGCTTGCTAATTCCCTCAGTTCTGCTTCTTAGAATTCAACATGTGATAGTCTTGGCCCAGCCTCCCAGATTCTGAAGACAGAGACATGAACTGCAGTGACCAAGTGGCATTGTCTATTGACTAGATAGAAACAGATTGAGTCAGAATGTGTTTGTTGGGGTGGGGAAGGATATGGTAATTAGCATTTATAGTTGCAGAGAATCTTGGTATACTGCACTCAAAACTGTGTGCAAATGAATACAATAGGGTTTCAATGAAATGTGTCATACAGGGCAGTCACAATTTATGGCAGGTGAAACCATTTAATGCATGCTTTATTGTTGCCTTGAAAATGGAGGAAAACTGTTTGAGTCTCTGAATGTGATGTGTCATCAGCATTTGTCTCCTTGTGTTTCATGAGTCACAGACCTTTGCCTATAGGTGCATGTCCCATAATGTAGATCTGGATGGTCACAGATGGGCATAGAGTCTTCTCTTAGCCCACTTGGCAGCCTTAAGGTAAGGCCAACTGCACTCTCTAAACTCTTCGCCTCTCATTTCCACCCTTGCTGTATTCAAAACACTGAAAAGAAATTGAAATGATGGAAGAGGGGCTGAGAAAAATGTTGGTGTCCACAGCAATTCTAGCTTGGGTGCTAAAGGTCATTATCATGTGCACATGTTGAAAGGATAGTTCCAAGGCCAGGCTGCTGTTGAGAGGGGTTGGGGAACTTATAATGTGGATCCTGGAGCAAGGAAACAAGGTCTTAGCAAGAGGCTATTTAATGTTGCTATGGTACCCAAGCCTCCGTTTATCCTCCATTTTATTCTGTGTCACTAGTTGAGGGCATTCCTTTCACACCCAACCCTTGTTAGGGCCATTGCTGAGCCACAGGCCACAAAGGCATGCAGTTGATCAGTCACTACCCAAAGCAGACCAAACCGTCATGCCAAAGAATCTTTCTCCATAGTTTCTTGCCCCTTGCCTGCTATCTTAAGAGTTTAGTGAAAGGGAAGTGTCTCCAGGATTTTACAGATAAGACTCAGGGCTCCTCTACCACTGAGGGACCTCATCATCCACTTGTGAGCTGTACTGTCAGAGCATCTTCCCAAATTGCCAGGCTAAGTGTGTTTGGTGGCTCACACGCCCATGCACACACACCTCCTTGAGAGACGGGTGCAAGATGATTGCAGTGATTCAGAGTTCTTTCTCAACTGCATAGTCACACCATGTGAAAGCCAAAGAGGATAGAATCCAAGAAATAAAGGATTTACTCAGATGGATCTGGGATTTGTTGACTTTCTGCTTCAGCTTCCCAGTTATCTAGAAACACAATTGCACACCACCACTGTCATAATTAGTTTTTACTCATTGCTGAGACAGAATACCTGAAGCCCTAAGTTGGGAAAGGACATGTTTATTTCTTACAGTGTTTGGGGGTTTCAGTCTATACTCAGTTGGCTCCAAGGCAGGCTGGCATGGTTGGGCCATAGTTCACAGCAGCTCCAAACAGCAAGCAGGAACCAGCAAAGAGCAAGCATACCTTCTTCCTGCCATTCCATTACATCTTGGCTTCACCCATTTGTGGGTGTAGCACTGACACCATCAATCCAAGAACTAGACAATGAACCATCACAATGCACAGTGCAAACTCATGAGGCCTGGGGGCCACAGACATATTTCATGACATTCTTCCCCTGGCCCCCAGTACTCATGAACTTACTTTTTGCAAAAGACATTTAGTCAACCTCCAAGAGTTGCCAAAGTCCTAAGTTTCAGCATTGAGGAAAAGTCCAAGTTCCAAGTCTCCTCCAAGATCTATGGCAAGCTCTTAATTGTAACCCCCTGTACAAATGAAATAAGGTTAAACATTCCTGAAATGCAAAGGCACAAGATAAACATTACCATTCCAAAAGTTACAAGCAGGGAAATATAAAGCATTGGAAACAAAGCAAGTCCAACATCCAGCAGGGCAAACATTAAGTCCTAGAATTCCATGCTCAGCATCTGAAGCAAACTGGTTTCAAGCTCCAAAAGACTTGGGTGATTCCACCCCCACAGCACTTCTGGCAATTTCAACTCCCACAGCTTTTCTCTTAAATTTTCTCTGCTCGCTTTTTGCAGTTTCCCTCGGGTCATTCACATTCCAGGCTTTTCCAAACTTCTGGGGTCTCCACTATACCTTTGGCTTTACCTTTACATCTTCACAAGTTTCCCTTTCAGGGACACATTGCTTGCCCTGCCAGACCCTTTGCAATTTAGGTAGCTGCCTTACCCTCAGAATTTGTGCATTTTCTTTGCACCTAAAATCAGCACCTTGTGGATGCCCTTAAGGTTTGCTGCTAGCTGGAGCAGTAGCCCGGCTTCTCTCTCTCAGCTGTAGGGGTCAGTTGCCTGGATCTCAGGGCTCTTTTTACTGATTGTGAGGCAAAGCTTCTCTATGTTGCTGTCATTCTGGAATGTCATGTGGCCTCTTTCACCATTCTGGGACCTCATATGGCCTCTGTCGACATTCTGAAACCTGGTGCTCTGCAGCTTTCTCCTCTGAGCAAATTCTTTTACCTTTGCAGTGAGGCTGCAAAGTGTGGGGGGATCCTCTTCCTGGGATGCCCCAGGGCCATCTTTCTTATCTCTGTTTCTCTTCAGCAATCAAAATCTCAACTCTGTCTTTACAATACACAGCTTTCCTGGCATTTTCCTTCTGGCCAATATCACAGAATTGCAAATTATCCTGCTGGGCTCTTTGCTCTTGATTTTCAGCAAAGTAGGCTAAAAGCCCCAACAATAGCCATGCCACAGACTCAATATTCAATTTCTTTTTCAATATTAATCAGTCCATTGCCCTTTGTCTCAGTCTCAGGCAAAGTCTCTGGGCAGGAGCAAAATGCAGACAAACTTTCTGCCAAGCCATAACACACATCATGAGGAATGCAGTCCTTCTTCCCAGCTGAAACCTCCCAAGCCTGGTCTTTACCATGAGGCTTTCTATCAGTCTTCTGGTCTCCTGAGCTCTGACCAGAATCTCCTCTACAGAACAACCTACGTTGCTCCAGCTCTATGCATCCAGGCAACATGTCTGACCTTTCCAAACTTGCCCACAAGCCATTTCCAAAGACTCTCAAAAAACATGGTCAGGTATAGTCACAGCAAACGACCCCACTCCTTGGTACCAAATTCTTTCTTAGTTAATTTTTACTCATCACTGAGACAAAATACCTGTAGCCCAAAACTGGGAAAGGAAAGGTTTATTTCTTATAGCTTTTGGAGTTTAAGTCCATACTCAGTTGGCTCCAAGGCAGGCTGGCATGGGAGGGCCACAGTTCACAGAGAATGCAAACAGCAAGCAGGAACCACCAAAGAGCAAGACACACCTTCTTCCTGCCATTACATTACACATTACATTATATCCTGGTTCCACCCCTTTGTGGGTGTAGTACTGACACCATCAATCCAAGCATTAGACAATGAACCATCACAAATGCACAATGAAAATCATGAGGCTGGGGGCCACAAACATAAACCACGACAACCGTGCTCAGCTGAGGTCAAGGAAAAGAGTCTTTCACTTTTCATACCAGAGGTGGGATTGAAAGACTTACAGGAAATAGTCCAGCTGAGAAAACCACTGGGGCAGAAATGTGGATCAAGTGTATTAGACAAGTACTGCATCTAGAGAGCAAATCCTGAGATGCAGAGCCCAGGTGCAATGTTCCTGGTAGACTGCTGGGTGCCAGTTGGCGGGGAGATCAGTTGTGGACTCTCTAATGCTGTGTTAGGTGATCAGACCTCAGAAACTTCTTCTGGCAGATGTGACACATGTAGGGTCACTCCCCACGTGGCTTCTCATGTGTCACTTCAGCTCATCTGAGCAGTTGAATCTCCACTCATATTCTTGCACATTGCACACATAGGGCTTCTGGCCTGGGAGGGAGGGAGGGAGAGAGAGAGAGAGAGAGACAGAGAGAGAGAGAGAGAGAGAGAGACAGAGAGAGACAGAGACAGAGACAGAGACAGAGAGAGACAGAGAGAGACAGAGAGAGCGCACAAGAGATGCTTGTCAGGCTGGCTGGGGTGTGAGGCAGTCATTTGGGAAAGAACCAGGGAAAGGATAAGTAGGAAGGAGTGGGAGAGGGAGAGACAGGGTGAAAGAGATTGGAAGCTGGAGAAGAGGAAGAGTTGTAGAACAAAATGAGCTGGAATAACAAGAAGCAAGGTGTGGAGGACAGGAAGGAAGAGGAAAAGATAGCTAGAGATGAAGCTCTCTGGTAGAGCATAGCATAAGCGTGAAGCTCTCATGGGGGAGAAGCTGCATTGAAGGCCCATCAACAGTATACAAGTGGAAACCACGAATGCCCAGGGAGCTCTGTGAAGCTTTGTAAACACACCCATTCAGGGCCACATGCACCTCCCTGGCACCCAAAACCTCACTTACCATTGGGTGTGTGCTAGTGGATACGCAGGTGAGTAGGCATCATGTAAGATTTTCGCAGCACTTGTGTGGGCAGACATAGGGCCTGGATCTCTGGGAATTCGTCTGCAGTGGGTACCTCTTCATCTGGAAGTTCCCATTCTGTTCTGGGATTTGTTCCTAGATGCCAGTAATTGCCAGCAAGTCTATGAGTCATGGCACTGCTACAAGCTGATATCCTCCACTGAGTTTCTGACCATTGGTTAAAGTCACCATCTGGTCCCCATTAACCTCTGACCAATCGAGGCATTTGTAATCTTCTTCACATAGAGGCTCTGATCACAAACAGGGTTTACCATGGCAGCCAAGTGAAAGATCTGCTGACCCAAGGCAACTCTCATCGGTGTCCCAGAGAGGGTCTGATTCTCCTTGAGGCTGATGATGTGACCTCCCAACAATGTACTCATCTGGATGCCATTGAGAGTCTTCTGACCCCTTATATCCTGCATCTGGCCACCACCCTCAGGGACAGTCAGCTTGCTTGTGCAGACATGGGTCTTCGGGCAATCAAGGAGTGATATCTGGGGGATGCCAGAGAAAGGGTGCTTGTGTAGTCTGCTGTGGGCCAGTTCTCTTCATGTGTCATGGCGTGAGCCTTCTGAAGAAAAGTCTCAGTCGGCTCATCAAGGATTGCTTCCATGGCTTCATCTGGGGCTGTTGCTGCATTCTGGGTGTTCACACTCCTGGGGATATCAGAGGAGCCACAAATCATCTTGGGGACCTGGAGGGTGGCATGGCTTGGCTCTGGTTTGAGCCCTGCTGGCTGCTTTCACCAGCAGCTGTGGGAGGCAGGCAGAGGTATGGCTCCATGATGCACTGGACTTTCCCATGCTCCCTGTATGGATTAGAGAAGTCACTCAGGCAGTCATCAAATTCTTTTAGTGTCTCCAACCAGGGGTTCATCTTGCTATGGCCTGAGGACTCAAGTCAATTTGCAGCTATAAGATCCTATCAGGAAAATGACAAGAGCAAGGCTCCATCCCAGCTCCAAGCCTAAGTGTGTCATACTTATGCTTATCACCCTAGGAACCAAGCCCCAACCACACAGTTATAGTTTAACTGAACACAGCATCTTGCTGTTCTGTACCCCCACCCCAGTAACCCATTTGCTGTGTCAACTTTTGTTCCCCTTGTAAAAGACAAATGATGCTGTATCAAGCAACCAGGAAATAATAATTCAACAGCTGCAAGATGATGCAAAGCAAAACAATATACGATTGATAGGGATAAATGAAAAAGAAGAGGACAACATAAAAGATGTCAAGAGGATATTTAGAGATGTAATAACTGAAAATTTCCCAAACATGAGAACAAAATCTGACATCAGGATCAGTGAAGCACATAGAACTCCAAATAGTCATAGCCAAAATATAACTACACACAGACATATAATAATCACCATCCCAGAAAGCCAACATAAGAATAGAATATTAAAAACTGTCAGAGTGAAAAGACAGATCATCTATAAAGGAAAACCTATCAGAATCACAGTAGACTTCTCAGCACAAACAATAAAGTCAAGAAGAGCATAGATTGAAGTGTTCCAGATCCTAAAGGAAAATGATTTCCAACCTAGAAATAATGTAACCTGCAAAACTGTCCTTCAAAATGGATGGAAAAATGAGATACTTCCATGACAAAGAACACCTGAAGAACTTCATGATCACCAAGCCAACCCCACTAAGAATACTGAAAGACAGTTTAAATGCACTTAGGAAAAAATCAGTAAGCAAAGCAGACAATTAAACAGAACTGAAAGATAAAGATTCACAGCAGAAAGATAACATGTGAAAGATAAACCAAGATATAACAGTTATAACCATTAATGTAAATGGTCTCAGTGCACCAAGTTAAAAAAAAAAACAGACTGGCAGAATGGATCAAGAAGCAGCATCCAACCATATTGTGTCTATAAGAAGCCCATCTAATCCAAAAGGATACTCACAGACTGAAAGACAAAGGATGGAAAACAATACTTCATGCAACAGGAACACCCCCAA
Source organism: Cavia porcellus (assembly GCF_034190915.1). Classification (NCBI taxonomy): domain Eukaryota; kingdom Metazoa; phylum Chordata; class Mammalia; order Rodentia; family Caviidae; genus Cavia; species Cavia porcellus. The sequence goes on from NW_026947536.1 coordinate 4,010,886, forward strand.
AAGTGAGGGTAGCTATTCTGTTTGCAGAAAATGTGAATTTCCAGCCAATAATGATCAGAAGCAATAAAGAAGGTCATTATATACTGTTTAGGGGAAAACTTCAAGAGGAAGAGATAACAATCTTAAATATATATGCACCAAATTCCAGAGAACCCAGTTATATAAAGTATTTAAAAAATGTACAACCAAATTAGCAGTAACACAGTTATAACAGGAAACCTTAACACACCATTGACACCAAGGGACAGATCAAGCAGACAGAAAATCAGCAAAGAATTAACAGAACTTAATCAAACATGTGGACAAATGGACTTGATAAAAATATGCAGTGTGCTCAACCCAACAACATCAGAATACAAATTCTTCTCAGCAGTACATAGACATTTTCTAAAATAGATCATATATTAGACAACATAACATATTTAAATAAATGCAAGAGAGTTGAAATTATCCCATGTATGTTATCAGATCATCTCACCATGAAATTAGAAATTAATGATAAAAGATACAGCACAAATCCCACAAACACATAGAAACTGAATAACACACTGTTGAGTAATCAGCAGGTCACAGGAGAAATAAAAGAAGAAATTAAGCAATACCTACAAGCAAACAAAAATACAAATACAATTTACAGGAATCTGTGGGATACAATGAAAGCTATCCTCAAAGGGAAATTTATTGCACTGAGTTCCAATATCAGGAAAATAGAATGAACAAAAATAAATAACCTGATGCTACACCTCAAACATCTAGAAAAAGAAAATCAAGTCAAGCCAAAAGCCAAAAATGGGAGGACATTATAAAAATCAGGGCAGAAATTAATACTAAGAAAACAATCCAAAGAATCAATGAATCAAAGAGTTGGGTTTTGAAAGAATAAATAAAACTGATAAGTCCCTAGCCAACCTTATTAAAAAAGGGAAGAAAAAGCTCAAATTCATGCAATAAGGAATGAAAAAGGTAAAATCACTACAGACTCTGTAGAAATGCAGAATATCATCAGCACCTATTTTGAACACCTCTACTCTCATAGATTTGATAACACAGAAGAAATAGATAGATTCCAAGAAACATATGAAGTATCAAAGCTAGGTCAAGAAGATGTAAAACTGCTGAATAACCCAATATCTGTTAATGAAATTGAAAATGTAATTAATCCCTTACCTACAAAGTAGGGCCCAGGCCCAGATGGATTCACTGAAGAATTCTACAAGAAATACAAAGAAAACATGCTGCCAACACTCCTCAAACTCTTCAATGAAATTGAAAGGGAAGCAATCCTTCCTAAGTCATTCTTGGAAGCAAATATTACTCTACTGCCAAAACCTGAGAAAGATCCAAATAAAAAAGAGAACTACAGGCCTATCTCCTTAATGAAAAGAGATGCAAAAATCCTCAATAAAATATTGGCAAATAGGATGCAGCAAATCATTAAAAGAATTACACACCATGGCCAAGTGGGATTCATCCCAGGAATGCAGGAATGGTTCAACATATGTAAATCAATAAATGTAACCCACAATATCAATAAAACCAAATGTAAGAATCACATGATCATTTCTATAGATGCAAAAAGTCTTTTGATAAGGTCCAACACTTATTTATGATAAGAACTTTACAGAAAATTTGAATAGATGGTCTTTACCTCAATATAATAAAGGCCATCTATCACAAACCAACATCCAGTATCATAACAATGTCCAAAAACTAACGGCCTTTACCTTCAAATCAGGCATAAGACAAGGATGTCCCTTATCAATGCTCTTATTCAATATAGTATTGGAAATACTAGCCAGAGTAATTCGACAAGAGAGAGAAATAAAAGGGATAGGAAAAGAGGAACAAAATTATCATTATTTGCAGAACACATATTACTCTACATAGAAGACTCCAAAAACTCCATTGAAAGACACTTAGATATAATAAATAAATTCAGCAATATAGCTGGAACAAAATCAATGCTCAAAATCAATAGCATTTCTATACACTAAGAACAAAATTATGGACAGAGAAATTAGAGAACCACACCCTTCAAATTAACATCTAAAAATTAAAAGAGTTAGGAATTACTCTCTTGAAAGAAGTGAAAGACCTATACAGGGAATAATATAATATACTGAAAAAAGAAATAGAAGACAATCTCAGAAAATGGAGGGACATCCCTTGCTCATGTATAAGGAGAATAAGTATTGTGAAAATGGCCATTCTCCCAAAACTTTTATACAGATTCAATGCAATCCCAATGAAAATACCATCCATATACCTCACAGACCTAGAGAAATCACTCCTAAAATTCATCTGATACCTAGATATATACCTAGATATCTCGAATAGCAAAGGCAATTCCAGGAAACAAAGGCAAGGCAAGAGGCATCACAATTCCTAACTTGAAATTACACTACAAAACTACTGTAATAAAATCAACTTGGTACTGGAATAAAAACAGATCTGAAGATCAATGGAATACACTAAAAGATACAACCACAACTACAAACACACTCAACCACCTTATCTTTGATAAAAAGGCCAAACATGTTAACTGGAATAACGATAGTCTCTTTAATAAATGGTGCCTGAAAAACTGGCTCTCCATATGCAGAAAACTAAAACTAGCCCCATGCCTATCACCATATACTAAATTAATATCTAAATGGATCAAAGATTTGAATATTAAAACAGAAACACTAAATCTGTTAGAAGACAAAGTAGGTAAACATCTTGAAGACATAGGGGAGGTAGAGAATTCATGCACAGGAATCAAACTGCATGGGAAGCACTTCCCAGAATCAATAACTTGGATCACCTCTTATTAAAAAATTTATGCATGTCAAAAGAAATCTCTAGCATAGTGACAAGAAAACCCACAAAATGGGAAAAAATCTTAGTGAACTGTCCCTCAGACAAAGGATTTCTGTCTAATATATATAAAGAATTAAAAATTCAGACCCCTTAAATTCAAAGATCCAATCTAAAAATGGGCTTCTGAGATGAATACACAATTCTCAGATGAAGATATACAAAGGCAAATAAATACATGGAAAAATGATCTTCATCATTAGTCATTAGAGAAATGCAAATTAAAACAACACGGAGATAACATCACACTCCTGAAAGAATAGCCAGGATCAAGAAAACTACTAACAAAAATGTTGGAGAGACTGCGGGGAAAAAAGGAACTCTCCTGCACTGTTTGTGGGAGTGTAGACTGGTGCAGCCACTGTGGAGGCCCGTCTGGAGATTCCTCAGAAAAGCTGGGAGTGGGGGTCCCATTCCACTCAGCTATCTACTTCTGGGCATATTCCCAGAACTGAAAATATCATACTACAATGATATATGTACACCCATGTTTATAGCAACACAATTTGTAATAGCCAGATCTTGGAAACAACTTAAGTGTCCATCAATTGAGGAACGGATAAAAAAGATGTGGTATTTTTATATAATAGAGTACTACTCAGCTGTAAAGAATGATCACATATTTGCTAATAAATTGGTGCAACTTGGGACCATAATCTTAAGCGAAATAAATCAAACTCACATGAATAAATACCATAGTGTATTTATTCCCTAGTGTAAGAAATAGTGAAAAAAAGAGAAATAGTAAATGTTCATAAGAGTTTATGGTAATCATGATTCCCCTTTACATTGTTTTGAGGCCTTATAATAATCACGTTGGTTAGGTGGAATGGGTTTGCCATTGTTTGTTTGATTTTATTAACTGTGATGGTATGAACAGCTAATTTGAAGGAAATAAGTCATTATAATAGCAGGTACTGGTATAATATCATCCTGCTCTGAAGTCCTACCATGCTTTTGCTCTTCTTTTTCCATTGGCTCTATCATGATGTACCTTGTTGGATTGTATTACATGTGAAAGTATAAACAAATTTTCTGTGGAACATGAGATAATAGAGTAGCCATTGTTTGTTTTCTGTTATTTGGTTCTGAATGCCCTGTAATACTCTTGTTCTCTTGGATGTTTTTATACTATTTTGTTATGTTTGATACTATTGTATATGAAGTTATATTCAACTATTTCAAAGAAAGAGACATTGTGGATTAACTATTAATTACGGGTTGTCTTCTAGTGAAATTCTACTTTGCTTACATTATTCTGTTCTGATCTGCTTTGGTATGTCCTCTTTTGTCTTAATTCTTTAAAATTAAAAAAAATCCCACTTTCCAAACAGGATCTTTTCGGATTTTGGGTCTGAAAGTCATAAGATTACACTGGTTGAGGTCACAGGAAGATGAGGTGTCCTGCATAAGGAAAATGTAATGATCCTCTTTGTTTCCCTGCCAAGGAGATATAGATTGAAAACCCCAATGTCTATAAAAATATTCTGTCTCTATGGACTGTGAACACCTACTAGTGTGATCAGAGGCTGGCTGTTGATTTGGGGGGCAAAGATACCAACCAGTGGACTGTAATTTCTTTTGACTATGTAGGTCCCTGCAAGACCTAGTTGGTTTCTCTTCCATTAGCAACCAATCACGCAGCAGGGTATGCAGACCAAACAACATTCTCTTCTGTCTAATTTTTGCTGGGAGGTCATTTAATAGGGCACATAAATTTATCTTAATTATCCCATGGACAATAGTGTTGACTATCAATAATTCACCAATGAAATAGTAATTTTCCAACTTCCAAACAGTGGATTATGAGGTATCTCCTTGAGGTCTCCATAAGGAACAACACAGAAGTACAAGATTATCAGATATATTTGGCAATTTTAAGCTTTAAAGAATCCTTGGAGAATACAACAGTCCACTCATCTGTAGGTTGATCACTGGCAGAGGACAGAACCGACTTGAAGTGAGAATGATGAATCCAGGCAGGCTTTCCAGCAACTTTGACCACAGTTGGAGTGCTGAGGACCATGGTGTAAGGGCTTTCCCACCATGGTTCAAGAGATTCACGGTGATGTCTCTTGATGAGGACTAGTATCCCAGGTTCCTCTGCAGGGTATTCATTTTCAGAGTGGACTGCAGGCAGAGGATGTTGTCGGAATACTCAGTGGATGGAAGTTAGTACTGGCTTGAGGGCCTGGAGGGACTTAATGAGATCTTGATTAGCCAAATCAGCTAATTTTTTCCTCAGAAATCTTAGGAATAAGAGGAGGAGGTCTCCCACATAGAGCTTTAAAAGTGGAAATACCTCCAACATAGAGAGTACATTGTGCACACAAGAGGGCAAAAGGAAGGAGACTCACACAGTTCATGCCAGTTTCCAATTCCATCTTAGTTATTACCATTTTTAAGGTCTGGTTCATCCTTTCTAATTTTCCTGAACTTTGAGGTTGGTAAGAGCAATGGAGCTTCCAATTGATCTTCAAATCTTGGGTTAATTTTTGAGTTATCTGCACTATAAAAGCTGGGCCTTTGTCAGACCCCATGGATAAAGTGAGGCTGATTCATGGGACAACCTTATATAAAAGCTTTTTGACTACTATCAGAGCTGACTCAGATTTAGATGGAAAGTCTTTGACCCAACTAGTGAAAGTATCAATCATTACTAGCAAATACTTATACCTTTGAAATCCAGGCTTCCCCATCTCTGTAAAGTCTACTTCCCAATATTCTCCAGCCCTAGTCCCACAATAATGAGTGGTTTCCATTTGTTGCAGTCGCTTTGGGTTCACCAACTGGCACTGAGGGTACCTATGGCTCACAGACTGAGTAAGCTTTGATAACTGAGGGATAAAGAAATGATCTCATAAAAGGGTAGAGAGTTTTGATTCTCCTATGTGAATTGACCAATGAGCTTGTTGCATTAAGTTCTCATCCCAAGCTCTCAGGGAGGAGAACTCACTTATCATGCAGTTGGTTCAAGCCCCCAGGGATTCAGGCTTCCCTTGGAGTTGAGTTACCAAAGGCAAGTCATTTTGAGTGTAAAAGGGCTCTGACAGAGTAGGTGTAATCAGCCACAATGTCGGGGCTGTCTTCAATCCCCACTAATTTTGTGGCCACTTTTCCAGCAGTGGTGTCTGCCAGATTGTTTCCTCATGTAACAGGATCATCTCCTACTTGATGGGCTTTGCAGTGGATAATAGCCACCTTCCTTGGCATTCAAATGGCAGCCAACAAATCCAAAGTTTGGGGAGCATTTTTGATCTTTTGGCCCCCATAAGTCAATAAACCTTGTTCCTGATAAATGGTCCCATGAACATTGGCAGTAGCTAATACTTATCTTTTCCTTCTGACAACTTGAGGGCCTTAATAAGAGCTATGTGTTCAGCTCATTGAGCTTATGTCCCTGGCTCCAAGGTTTGTTCCCATAGAATCTGAGAGTCTGATGGCACCCCCCATGACCCGCTTACCTTGATAGATGTAACTACTTCCATCAGAGAAATATGATGGAATTCTGGGTAGCAGCTCATGCATCAAATCTGGTTTGAAGTCCTGTGAGGTGATCAATGACCTCAATATAATTGTGAAGAGGCAAGTAGCGGTCATAATCAGGCAGCAGGGCAGCATGATTTAAGGCTGCTCTTTCCTTAAAACTGGTAATAGTTGGATCCAGGAGCAGTGCCTGATAGTGCATAACTCAGGTGTTAGACAGCAGTCAATCTGGCGGAGCCTTAATAAGTTTCCAGTGAATGAGAGGAGACAATTAAGCATTTTGTCCAAATGTCAACTTTTGGGCCTCTCTCACGAGGAGAGCCACTGAGGCAATCACCTGCAAGCAAGGCAGCTACCTGACTGCCACAGTTTCAAATCTCTTTAAAAGATAGGCAAAAGGCCTTTGCCATAGTCCTAAACTCTGGGTCAGTATTCCTTTTTCTATTCCTCATTTTTCATCAACTTAGAGGGAAAATGGTTTTTGCAAATTTGGCAGAGCCAGAGCTGGAGCTTCCGTTAAGGCTGATTTCAGTTGCCTAAAGGCCTGGTCTTGTAATTCTGACCACTCTAGAGGGTCTTGAGTGGCTCCTCTCTATGAGTCATAAAGTGACTGGGTTATTGCAGCAAAGCTCATAATCCAAAGCCTAAAATAACATATGGCTCCCAAAAATTCTCATACCTGATTCTTAGTTACAGGGATTCGGATCTGCCAGACAGCTTGTATCCACTGAGAGAAGAGTCCACTTTCCTTCATGGATTTGGTAACCTAAGTAGGTTACGTGCTTTTGGCATAGCTGAGCCTTTTTAGCTGAGATCTTATAGCCCAACCTGTCTAGAGTCCTTAAGGTGTCACTTAGGTGTCACTTGCACAACTTTCATATGAATCTGTTGCCACCAGAATGTCATATCTGGGTAGTCTCTCTGAAACCCAAAAGGTCTCTGGCCAAAGCCTCATCAAAAAGAGTGGGCACCTTTTTAAAACCTTGTGGTATGCATGTTCAAGTCAATTGTTCTGATGTTCCTGTAGTGGGGTCAGTCAATTGAAAGGCAAAGGTATGTTGACTTACTAGAGCAATGGGGAGAGTGAAGAAGGCATCTTTCAAATCCAGTACTGAGTACCAGATCTCTCAGGGCTCAAGAGGCTCAATAAAGTATAGGGGTTAGGTACAGTAGGATGGAGAGTTACAACTCTTTTGTTTACTTCCCTGAGATCTTGCACCAGCCAGTAATCCTAGGTGCCCAGCTTCTGAACAGGCTGCAAGGGGGTATTCCAGGGAGAGACACAAGATTTTAATATACCATGTTCTTTTAACCTTAGTATATGTCTGGCTATGCCTTGTAGTGCATTCAGACTCAGGATATTGCTTGAGCCGAATAGGAAGTGCTTGAGGTATAAGCTCAGTCACCAAAGGGATTTGGTTCACTGCCAGACTGGAAGGATTATTCTGTCCAAACCCCAGGGATTTTCTGTGTCCAGCAGTGCAATAGCTCATTGTCATTTAAACCTTTAGGATTTTACAATAATAAATGTTCTATACCCTCAGGATATAGGGCAAGGACCTTGGCGCCAAGGAATTCAGTTGAGCCATTGGCCATTTGCATTGTTGGTGTGGCTGTTTCAAAACTGAGATGAACTTTTAGTTTACACAAGAGGTCTCAGCTTAGAAAGGGATCTAGGCATTCTGGGATGCAGAAGAATTCATGAGAGATAGTCTTTTGTCCTGGTTGGGCTATCTGAGCTTGAAACTTCGGATATATCTTTGTGGTGCCAGTGGCTCCTAATACTTTTAATTTCTTTCCTGTAGTGGTTCCTATGAGCCAAGTCAGAACTGAATGAGCAGCTCTGGAGTCCACTAAGAAATCAATTGATTGGCCTGCACAGTTAGAGTTAGCCTGGGCTGGGGGGGGGGGCATGAGAGCCCTGACTTCCCTAATCACGGGACAATAGAGCCTTGGTTTCCATTTCCAGTTTGGCCTTCAGCTTGGGGCAATGCTTTCACCAGTGTCCCATCTCCTTACAGTAGGCACATTGATTTTTTATCTATAGGTGGGTAACACTTTGCATTTGTTTTGGTAACTCTCTCAGTCAATACTTCTAATACCTTTGTCAAGTTTTGATGTTTGGGATCTTCACGGTTGTTGATTACCTTCTGAGCTATTTCTGATCTGTCTAAGAGGCATTCCCTCAAATCCCTCAAGCCTTTGCAATTTTCATTTAATGTTTGGGCCAACTGAGTTACAAGGCAATATTAATGGCTCTTGCATTTTCAGGTGCCACTGAATCTATAGGGGTATAAATGCAATAGGCCTTCTGTAGCCTTTCCAGAAACCCCGAGGGAGACTCATTAGCCAATTGCCTTACCTCTGAGACCTTGGACAAATTGGTGGGTTTTCTGGCAGTGCCTTTAAGGGCTTCTAGAAACAACTGGTGATACTAAACAAGAGCCTCCTTACCTTCAGTGTGTTAGGATTCCAATCAGGTCGGGACAAAGGAAAATCATGGTTCAGGCATTCAGGATCAGAGGATGAGTTCCCATCAGGATCACACACCACTTTTCATCTTAACGTGTGGATGCGTTCTCTTTCCTGCACCATCAACAACACTGCAAAATCTGCTAACAATCATCCCAAGGGGGATGATGGGTGGAAAAGACTGATTCTAAAAGAGAAATAATACCTTGAGGATCCTTAGAAAAAGGTTTTTTTTTTTTGTTTTGTTTTGTTTTGTGTTTTTGTTTCCATTGGTAAAGTTTAGAAGTAGAAAATGGGACATAGGTAAATACTGGGCTGAGGGATCTTCACATTTAGGGATCTCATGAAGAGGAAGAAGGGTGGGAGTTGAGGTGGAGGAATTAGGGGATTCCAAATGCTAATAACTTCTGGTTTGGATAGGGCTAGGAAGGTGAGAAGGGGGTACTGGTTCAGGAGGAGCAGGAATTGGTGCCAAGGGTCAGTAAGGCCATGGCAGAGGTCCTTCCTCCTTGCTTGGAAGAGTCGTTCACAAGTCAGGCTCAGGTTTTGGTTTCATTTTCATAGGTGCCAGGAGACAGTGGTTTCCAAATTGAAGCTCAGATGCCTTGAGAAACTTTTTAAGCCAAGAAGGAGGATCACAAATGAGATCATTCCAAATTTGAATATACACAATTTGGTCAGGGTGGGTTGGGGATCCAAAGACATATTGTCGGATGGCATGAGCAGTGCAGAAATTAAAACTACCTGCTGAGGGCCAGTTGGGAACCACAGCAGGCCATTCAAGCTCACAGAAATTTCAGAGCTTCCCAGAATTTTGTGGTTCTACATATGTCCAGGCTTGATCCTTGAAATCTCTGAAATGATTACGAACCAAAGTAAGGGGAGACAAAGGCTCTGATGATGATGCCTGACCCATAGTTATCAATAACTGGTCAATGACAATAACACAACACAAGGCACCAGAGAAGACAAGAAAAACGCAAACACACACACACAAAGACTTGTTGATTCACAGTTGTCTGGCAACCTATAGCAAAATAATTTTCATTATAACCCTGAAGCCAAGAAACCACATGGGTGCAACATTAGTTTAAGAGAAATAAAAGAAACCTGAATGTTAGTACTGAGGTAATAGATTCAAACAGGCAAATGGCTCCACAGTGTAAATATACCAAGAACAAAACCAATTAGGCCAAATTCCCGAATCACTAATGTGCTAGAAACCTTTTCTTGGAGGGTGTCCCACTCCAGGGCAGAAGGAGCACCAGGCTCATCTGCAACTCCAAACATGTGCACTTAAATTACAAATAAAAAAGATCCAAATACTTACAGATGTTTGAAGCCAATCATTTGGTGAAACATAATGTGGGGAGTGAGTCCCCATTCAATCGAGCATGAGCCCCCAAATGTTGTACCCCAAAAATGAGCCCTGAAATGTTGTCCAAAAAACAGGGCAAGACATCTTTTAAAAAGAAAAAGAGTGCTTTTATTTAAACTGACACCAGCAACACAGTGCAGATTGAGTTTGTAAAGCTGTGTAACTGGGTTAAAATTTGGACAGACTTTTATAGCCCATTAACTGCAAAGTACATAGTGAGCAGGAATGAGGAAGGCCTTTGTTCCCCTTTGCTTGAGGTCAGAGATGTTTCATAGCCAGTGGTTAGCCCTTTTCTTCCTTAAAAGAATTCACAGCACTTGGTCTGCTAATTCCATGAACATTTGTCTCTCACAAAGGGAATAAAGGTTGACACAGCAACATTTGTCTCTCACAAAAAGAACAAAGGTTGACAAACCAACATTAGTCTCTAACAAAGGGAGCATAAGTTGACAATGCAAACAGGTTATTAGGGTGACAATGCAAACAGAACAGTGTGGCAGCACTTCAGTTAATTTATAATAATGGAGTGGGTACCTGAGTGTGGCTGGCTGCAGAAAACAGCTGTGTTTTTAAAGATAGTTACACGGTTACTACAGTGATAAGTATACCACAGGATGGCAAAGCTCTTTTTGCTAATGCATGACAGAGTAGAGCAGAGAAGAGCAGAGCTGCATGTGCCAGGTTTATAGGTGATGATCAGGACATCTGTGTGTGTTCTTAGAGTTAGGAAGCTAACTCTAAGGAGGAATAGCACATGTGTGTGGTGAACCTGCACCAATCGGTACCCAGTTCAAGTCCGGGAGGCTGAGACCCAGGGAGCCCAACCTCAACTCTCTTTCCCATTTTTTCCACAGTGCTCTGGATATGAGAACCACCAAAACATACAGACTGATATCCTGCTGCAACTTAGATTCGGCTAGAGTCTGACATCGATTTTCACTCAGCATCAGACATACTGACAGAAAATCATCTCTTCCCACCTCCTCTGATGAAGGGAAAGGGTTGATTTTTTTCTCCTGCGTGTGGGGGGTGTGGGAGGAGCATGGCTCACCTCACTAGTTGGCTGGTTCTTCTTCTCTCATGGGCTTCATACCATGACTGAGAGATTGCTCCAAGTTTCTCAGTGCTACCTTTGGAACAGAGAAACACAATAAGTTTTTCCATGGGGAGAAATCTAAGTGGAGTCTTGAGTTGTTTTCTGGTGGAACAGAGCAACTTCCTTCCTGGGTGTAGGTGTTCTGGGGTGTCTAATCCAGCCTCAGAGCCAGGTTTCCTTTATGGTGGGTGGGTGGGGGAGGGAGCAGGGGGGGAATTAACGGGTTTGGGGGCTCCCCTAAGCCACTGACTGGCTTATCTCACCAGTCGATAATTCTCCCCCTCTGCTAGACCTAAACCTAATGCCCAAGGACCATGCCGTCGCCCTAACCCATTGCTCTCCAAATCCTCAAAAAAACATTCTGGCTCCAGACATGCCACTATAAATGATTTAGGTAGAATCTGATATTCATCAGTCATGGGCTCATCAGAACTAAGTGTCTGCAGCCCTCCATGGGAGGGTGGTAGCATAAGGGTCACACTAGGCTGTGCTGCAGCCATTCTAGTGGTCAGTCCCTCTAGGAAGTACTGGCACTATTCCCTCCTGAACCTCAGTGGAGGATCTGATATCAGGCTGCTCAGTAACCCCAATCCCCTTCCAGTGTTGGTCCTCCTGTGGGGTAGGTAGTGGGCACAATGCAGACCCTTATATGAGCCTGAAGGGTCTATGCAGAGCCCAGGCTGAAGGTAAGGGTAGGGGGAAAAACCATCATTGGAGGCGCCATGGAGGGAGGGAAGCCCGACAGCAGGGATTCATTCCAGTGGCTGTGCCTCCTTTCCAGAGGGACCTTGGCAAGTGCTGGGAGACACCAGATGCTGACCCAGACCTATACACACACAACCCTGAGTTCCCCTACATACATCCCAAACAGAGACTACAGACAGCACTTTCCACTACCTCTTTCGTGTCCATGTTCATCATCAGACACAGCCACCACCGCAGGTGTCCTGACTTGGGACACCTGCTCTGGCACCCTTGGCAGCAGGCATAAGGGTGGTTACCTCCTCACCCGTCAGACAGACAGACAAGCAGATGGGGATGGGGCTGTAGGTTTCTCAAAGACCTGGCCCCAGGAAAAATTGCCTGTCTGTAAGTAGGTACAGTTCTTCATTCTGCACTTGCCACAGACAGGTGAACAAGTCCATCTGTCTGTGTGTGTGCCTCCCGTGCATGCCATCTGGTGCTCCCTGATGGTCTCCTTCCTTAGTTATGGCTTTACAGATCTCCTGAAACTTTGGCCTGTTCAGTGAGCAGGGCCCAGTTGGGGCAAGATGTCCCCCTCTCACACACACATGGGCTCTCCCAGGAACAGGCAGGGATACATATATATAGCCAAGAGAGAGCATCTCAGAGTGGTGTCCAGCAGCAGCCACCAGAGTTTGGAATGGAGTTTAGTGGCCTCCAGACTCCAAACGAAGCCTCAGCCCGACACAGGAAGCCCTGCATAATAGAGATATACCCATCAATCTGAGCCAACAGATGATCTCTTCCTGCACTGATGGAATGCCACACCATGTGGTCACCTGCGAGAGAGAAATAGCCCTCACTACCATTTCATTGGTTTCCCTGTCTGCCACTCTTCTACCCAAATGAGACAGTGTCACCTGGTGGGTAAAGGGGACATTCACATCCCAAGAGGCACTTCCAGGGTTCAGGTGCTCTGACAACCCCAAGGAGAGCTTCCATGCCTTCCAACTTCTAGGGGCAAGAAGATAGCTACAGAAGGCAGCCCCTGCAGTGCAAGGAGGGCTGTGCTGTGCTGTGCTGTGCTGTGCTGTGCTGTGCTGTGCTGTATAGCCAGGCATGTCAGGCCAGGGCTGCTGGGCACTCTGGCTCCTCTTTGCAGGGCAGTGGTTAGCATCTCAGAGAACAAGTTGATTCTTATGGTATCATGAGTCATGAGAACCAGAGGAAACGTGGTGTGATCCTTGGATAAGATGGCATTCTGCACAGCTAATTCCATCCTCTTATGGGAGGAAAGAGAGATGGGGAGAAAACACTAGGCACTCATGTGAGTCCACAGGCAGCCCTAGGAAAATGCTGGCCCCAGAAAAGCTGGTGTGAGAGCACCTTCCCTCACTTCCACAAACTAAAGCCCTAATGCTGAGCCTAACCCTAAGCCTAGGCCTAAGCCTATGCCTAGCACTCCAAAGGGGGTGCCATCCTGACTCCCGTGCAGCCAATGATGCGACAGGTCCATCCTAGAATGAATGTGTCATGTGCCGTGTCTGTGATGTCTTTCTCTGCCTCTCTCTGTCTCCATCAAGTTCTGGATCTTTGGCTAGTGCTGGATTTCGAGCTGAGCCCTCTGGTGCCCAGAGGAAGGAATAGCCAATGGCATCAGAGTGAACTGGAAAGTGACAGAGTCTTTTAAAGAGAGAATCACAAAAGATATACAGTTCGAAACACTTTGACTTGAATCCTTCATTCATTTTCTATTGACTGACACCTGTATCCTCCTCCTTTTGTTGAGCAGGTTTTCACTTTTCTCATTCTGCTTTTCTCATGGGACTTGTACAGTAAGTCATTTTCTATTTTCCTGCATCAAATCCAGGGCACTAGTAAAATGAAGTGCTGGGCACAAGATAGACACTGTCACTTATGCCAAGCTACAACATGGGCCAGAGAGCAAAAAAGTGGCAAAGGGACTTAAGTGGGTTTGTGACTGACAGACACACAGAGGAATCCCAACAGCCGGATGGATGCATTCACAGTCCAGTGAGCTGAGCTGCACGGAGCTGAGCTGGGAGGAGCATGGCTGGGTGACCACTATTCTCTTATTTCAAAATCTCTGAAAGTGGCTGGCCAGCCCCGAGCCAGGAAAAGAAAAAAAAAATCACAAAGACTTTGAACACACAGTGAACCACCAAATGGAAAGATGTCCCACTAGGAAAGTTTTAGCTAGAGTCTGACACTGATTTGTGTGTGTGTGTTTTAATGTAAAGTGGGAGAACTGGGTGTGTGTGAGTGTTATAGTGTGAAGTTGGGGAATGGAGCCTGGGTGTGTTTCTAGGGTGAGACTGAGGAAGAGGGCATGTGTGAATTTTTAGAGTGAGTCTGGAGACTAAGACATGTGTGTGTCTCTTAGTGTGAAGTTGGGGGACGGGACATGTGTGTGTGTGTTTAGGGCGAGTTTGGGGAAGCAGGACACGTGTGTGTCTTTAAGGTGAGCCCAGACCCCTGTGTCATCTCGACACCATGGACTGTCACTTGGCGCACTGAAATGTGACCCTGAACACTAAAACCCTAATTTTCCCTAACCGTAAGCCTAACCCTAACTCTAACCTGCCTCAGGCAACTCCCTTGAGCCTAAGGAACACCCTAGTTCCACTCTACCCCACTTCTCTCTCTCCCCCTCCTTCTCTCTCTCTCTCTCTCTCTCTCTCTCTCTCTCTCTCTCTCTCTGTCTTTCTGGGTGTGTGTATTACAAATGACTATGACTCTGTGGGATTCAGTCTGCGTACATCCTTGTTATGCTGGGGTTCGTGCATCTTGAGAACTGCTTTTAAAATTGTAAAGACATGGCAGGAGGGCATACTGGTGATTTCTTAGGTTCTCTTGCTTCCTGATCCTTCCACCATATTTCACTTTTATTCTTCTCTCCTCTCTGTAACAAATGATAGAATTCCTCATGTTTTATATCCCATTATTAAGCAGAAGATACTTCAAATAAATTAAATCACTGCTGCCTCAGGGCTTGCTTCTGAGACTTCTTATGGTGTTCCAGCCATAGGCGTCTGAGAACCTTAGCTATTGGCTGATACTAATATTAAATTCCAGGGGTCCAATCTAGTTGTCCACTTTGGACAAACACATGGTTAAAATATGTCTAAGGATGAATTCAACCAGAGCTGAGATCCACAGCCAAATTTATTGGAAGAAAAAGAAAAAAACATTCAGTGTGCAGTTTGATTCATTGCCTGTCTCTATCCTTAGCAGTTTCTCCTGACATCATTAACATGTAATTTTAACAAAAAGCATGCAATAGAAATAAATGATACTGAACTGCTGACTTATGAGGTAGAACTTTTGTTGTTTGTCTCTGTAAGGGCAACTTCTTGTCTGTCATTTTTTTCCTTGACTGTTAATTTTGAATTTCTTTCCCTTTTATCTCTTTCTCTATCTTTACCAAAAGCATGAAATGGACCATTTTCTGGCTATTACTTCGTTCATGTGAAATCTATGGTTAGATGACAGCTACTCATTCTTCTCATGTGCCACAGTTAGGGAGGTAGGAGTCGATGGTAGAGAAGAATCTTAATCCCAGATAAACTTCCGGGAACCTGTGTGTCCATGAGAGTATGGGGCAGAATAAAGGCCCCAATTGCATTTCACAAAAGTGGAAGGCCAACTTTGCTCTCTGTGTTCTGTTATCCACTCAGAAATTTTTTTTTGAGCACTCTTATTTTTGTAAAAAATCCAGTCAAATTTAGCATGGCTATAATACTGTAAAAATACCTCCTTCTACACTTGTGCATGTCCTAATATGAGCACAGCCTCTGAATTTTTTTCTGTGAATGGTCTTCTAGATAGCAGGTATGTATTTCAATCATAATTTCCTATGATTAATGGAAATTTCTTTTATATGTTCCAGGCCTATAAAGTATCACTTTACTGAAGTATCCCAATACTCATTTTAAAAATGTTGGATATTGAAGGTGCAATTAACTTTCTGTTCTTGTGACAACTAAATGTCCAATATTTTTAAATGCACATGTCCTCTATAAGTGTAGTTGAAATAAAATCAGTGCACCAAAACACATGATCACTGGACAAAGCTGATTTTCTTGTTTCTTGTTAAATTCTCTAGGAAGCCAACATATTTTCACTACCACCTATTACCTATAGCTTGTCCCATTTCCTCCTTCCATTTGTGGAAAGCACTAGTCTACTTTTTGATGCTATTGATTTGTCTACTCAGAATATATCCCATGAATGAGTCTATATGATTTCTGATAGTTTCTGTCTGGATTATTTCATGTTGGGCAATTTGTTCAAGTTTCACCCATAATGTAGCAGGTATCACCGTGGAAAATAATCTTACAGTCTCCTAGTATATTTGTCTTTTGTGGCATCAAATATCTCTGTTAGCAAAAATAGAAAATGAACCATATTCTACCATTTTCTAGTTACAATTTGTGGAATGGATACAATTTTTAATTGAAAATCTGGTTTTGGAAGAACCACCAGTAAGAATTGGTTTTCTACTTTGCCATTTAAGAGAAAAACAAGGACTGCTGGCTGGGTTTCCACATCTACTATGTGGATGTTGAGTTTCCACATCTACAATTCCATTGCCAGTGACTACTTCACCTTGTGGAACACTCTGCTTTGGCTGTGGAACAGAGAAGTATCTCTCTAAATATGACTGTCAGACACACAGCAAATTTGCTGTTATCACTGCAGAAATCATGGCAGCATTTTCAGCTGGATTGCAACACTTTGGAACTCTACAAATTTCTCCAGTATTTCCATGTTGGCAAAGCTTTGTTGATTTATTCATTGTTTTTCTCAGTAATTACTGTCAGTGTTGAGACAAATTATCATCTCACTGCACTTTTTTTCCTAGAACATAAACCTATATCTGAACAAGTACAATGGCCTGATAAAAATCCCCTCAGGAGTACAAGGCCTCTTTTTTTTTTTTTTTTTTTTTTTTTTACTGCTTGGGAACATGCCTCTAAAGGAATGGGGCAAGAGAGAATAATATGGGGATGTCTCATTTAACATAATAAAGTGATACTGTAGTGACTGACACAAAGTTTCAAAAACAATAGAAAGGTAACCATTGTGATCCTCAATTCAATAGCTAGGTCATACAAACATGGCACATGGTGAGAAAAGAAGTCATGATCAGTTCCTAATAAAGGACCAAAATCTACCTGTTTTTTTTTTGTCTTTTTCCTTTTTATTGGTACCAGGGATCGAACTCACGACTGCCTGCTTTACAAGGCAGGTGCTTATGCCACTGAGCTAAATCCCCAACCCCTCTACCTGTTTTTTTTAACCTGGAAATGTGTACATCACATTTACTCTGCCTATAATGTGTAAAAATCATAACCTGTGCTTCTCTCTTCCTCTTAGACTCCTCAATCAGTGTGTAGTCAGAGCTGTGGTCCGGGATTCAGAAAAATTCCTCAGGAAGGAAGATCAGTCTGTTGCTTTACCTGTGTTTCCTGCTCAGAGAGACACATTTCCAATCAGACAGGTAAATAATGGAGAATGTCACTGTGATAACTGTTCCCTCTAACAACTTCTCAGTGATGGGAAGCTGAGCCTATTTCCCAGGGGATCAGAGTGGAGCACTGTTTCCCACTCATCTACAGATTCATTCTTTCAGTACACCCATTTATAGTTACAGTCACCACGTACATATTCTTGTCCGGCAGTGCTGATTCTATTATCCTAAACTGAAGTGCTGATTTCCATCACCAGCTATGTTTATATCCACTGCTGAGAGAGACTGAGCAAATCTGAAATCTTACAGTGACCCAGGACGAAGGCCTATGAGTCAAAGCATGGGTATTTCTCAAAATTTCCTGTGGATGCTTGAAAGTCTCAAAACCAACTTTTCCCTTACAAATTTCAAGCATACAAATTTTTCCTTTTTTGCTGTATATTTGCAATATCTAACAATAATGTACATTTTAGGGACTTAAATGAATGGATAAAGTGGACAACCTGTTTTAGAACGGTTGCATTACATTGTGTGCCATGTCACTAATTTTGCACATAGTATTATTTTCATCATTAATGTGAACACTGTCAGTTATGTCAAATGGTATATGTAATGCAAGGGGGAACAAAGCTAACTTTCAGCTTTAACATTTGGAAATTTTAAACTTTAAAAATTAAAGCTTTAAAAACACACTGTTCTTAAGTAACAGAATTAAAATACAAATTGCTCTCCAAAGAGTTATAAGCCAGTAAGACAACTAAATTCAAAATGAAAATATTTTCAATTCATTTTTTCAATATTTATATGGAAAAACTGATAAAAAAAGTCACAGAGAAATAAAAATATAAAATAGAAAATAAAAACAGAAACTGCTATAGATAATTATAAAACTTAGGTTGTCGAGTATGTCTGTGAGAATATTTAAATTTGAGAGCTGTAAGGAATATTACAAGAATCACCATATGAAAATTAAAATATAAGGCCATGAAACCATTGTCCAATCAGACAGGGTGATAGATTAGACAAATGATAAATGGATAACAATATAGCAATTATAATATTCAAGTTGTATCAGGATTACACAAATTTCCATCTGACTAGTAATGAGGGAAATATTTGAAATAGATTGTCTCACTGAATTTTGTGCCAATACAGAGCTTATTTTGAGGAACACTGCAGAGAGTATAAAGAAGCATTGAGAGGAGATCACAATCCTGGTGACCTCACTGAGTCAGAGGATGACATGACTTCTCACCCAATTCTGCTGAATATGGTGGAAACACCAATTGAATCATTTCATATGATATTTAGATAGTTAGAAAAGTTATTTATGCGTCAAGCATATAGAAATACCATTTGGTATACCTCAATCTGTATGTTAACCACTGTGTATTTGGAGTGATATCGCAAATGTAGTGAATTCTATCAACTTGATAAAACTGAAAATTTCTGAAAAAGAAATGCTGAATCTTTGCTTTTTCTCTAGATGCAAAACAATGCACAAGATGTGCAAAGCCTGAATACCCAAACAGAAACAGAGATCACTATATCCCCAAGGTTATGGACTTCCTATTCTTTGAGAATTCCCTAAGGATGGCTCTGATCCACATAGCTCTGAGTTTTTCTGTCCTCCCAGCTTTGACCTTAGCAGTCTTGTTAAAGCACTGAGACACTCCCATTGTGCAGCTCAATAATCTGGTTCTCAGTACCACCTGCTAATCTTCCTCCTGTGCTTCCCCTGTGCCCTTTCCTTCATTGGCCATCCAACACAGCCACCTGTAACCTCCAGAAAATCACATTCAGATTTGTGTTCACTGTGGCTGTTTCCACTGTCTTGGTCAAAACCATTACTGTGCTGCTTGCATTTAAAATCACTGGTCCAGGCAGAAGAATGAAGCAGTTTCTGGTAACATGGGCATCAAATTCCATCATCCCCATTTGCTCCCTGATCCAACTCACTCTCTGCATCATCTGGATGGGGACAAATCTACGCTGAATTGACATAGACACAAACTCTGAGCATGGCTACATCATCACCATATGCAGAAAGAGATCCCTCACTGCCTTCTACTGTGTCCTGGGATACCTGGACTCCCTGACCCTGTTCATCTTTATGGTGGATTTCATGGTGAAGAACCTACCTGACCCATTCAATGCAGCCAAGTTCCTGACATTCAGCATGCTGGTGTTCTGCAGTATGTGGGTCACTCTCCACCTCATGTAGCACAGCAACAAGAAGATGATGGAGTCCATGGAGGTCTTCTCCATCTTGGCCTCCAGTGCAGGGCTGCTGGGCTGCATCTTCCTTTTTAAGTGCTGTATTATTCTCCTAAGATCTGAGAACAACTCTTTGTCAGGTTTGAAGACCAGGAAACATTAGGGGAATCAGACATTCTAAATATACTAACTGCATTTACTCTCTACCACACTAAAATTTCAGACTTGAAAATCACCTTCATTATTCACTTTGGTATTCCAAATCAAAATGAAATGTGTTTGTCTTAAAATATATCTTAATTCCTAATGTAATCATTGATTCAAATACACCAAACCCTACTGCCTAAAACTACATATAGCAGTGGTTTTGATGGTGAGTGTATTCCTTTCAAGTTATTAATTCTGAAATAATTTCTACATTTTTTCAACTATACAAATTCTCAATATCTGTACTTTGCAAAGTTTTTTAAAATCATGGTTTGTTTTCTGTTTCTTTTGTCTCTTTTAGCTCTAGTATGTATGTCAGATTTGATATTCTTATTAATATCACCATTTACTATACTTGTCCTCAAATATAATGGTTCCTCAAGTTAAATCTTTTACATAATTTTAGTGTGTGTCCACAAACCTCTTTAAGTCCTCCACCTCCTAAATCTAATTTTAACCTGGCCATCAAAAGTGTCAGATCATCGAGTCCCTAAGGCTGCCTAACAATTATTAAGTTGCATGTTGCCAGAAGAAAAACTGACTTCAGAGACACTCTCAAAATTCAACAAAATACCTAGATTTCTTGCTTCATAATGTCAAGATTATGAAAACCAAATACTAAATAATTTTTGCGGGTCACTACTAAAGGGATGTGGCCATTAGACCAAGACATGATCCTAGATCGGAACTTGGAACATAAAACATATAGAAGACAACACTGTGAAAATCAGTTACATAAGAATGTGGATTTTGTGTTAGATAATAGCGTAGGAAAGTGACAGATTTCCCAACTCTGGTAATTACTGCACAAAAATGATCTTTTATTATGAAATGCATACACCAGGTTGTTTTTTGAGAGGGGGCCCTAGTAGATGGTAGTAATATTCACATGATACTCTCAGAAGGCAAAACCAATTAATGGTACACATATGAGAATATAGAACCGTAAAGAAAAAGGGAAAAGTGAGTATTGGATAAATCTGACTCATGGATTGGTGAGTATCTGAGTTTGTATCTGAGTTTCTTCTTTAGAAATCTTACAGAATTCATAATTTCATTCAGAAATGTTATCAATAAATGTAAAGAGGAAATAAACCAGGCTTGATGGTGGTTGCCTGTAATCACGGCATCCAGGAGGCCGAGGCAGGTAGAACCTATGTTTGAGGAGAGCGAGGTACATAGGGAATTGCAGGCCAGCCTGGTCTACAGAGTGAGACCCTTGTCTAAAATGCCAAAAGGGGCTGTGGAGGAAACAAAAAGAACTAAGTATATAAACAGTCTAGCAACAAACTGAAATGAAATGCAGAGTCATTTAGATGCTAAACCACTTTCAAGGTTAGGAAGAACTGTAAAAGATGCCATTTCTCCCTACACAGAATCTAAGTCAGTATAGATGCAATCAGTAGCCACATTCCTCAGTATCCTTTCCAGGGCACCCATGCATCTGAAGTTGCCCAGACCATGGATCCCAGACTGGAGGGGTGCAGTTGAAAAGGAGCAAAGCACTCACATGTGAAGCTGTTGAGACTTTCAAGCTCCCAACGCCAAGGACCCTAAACCCTCCCAGCAGCAGTCGTGTGTGCCCAGTATCAGAGCTGAGGCTCCATGGTGAAGGAGGACAGGCTGTGTCTAGCAATCTCTGTGACAAGGGCATGGCTGACAAGGAGAGGAGAGGCCCAGTGTGAGAAAAAAGTGGGGAGCAGGCAGCCATGGGGAAGACTGTTCTCAGGTCCCTTCCGCCTTTCCCTCTGTGCTCACCAAAGCCTCATGTGTCAGGAATTCTATTTCCTTGTGCACCCTTACTCAGCCTTCCAAGTGAAATGGAAGTTATGTGAGACCAGGGAACTTGGTCTCTTTCATTCAATTCTTAGCCACAACACATAAAACAGTGATTACGGAATGACTCGACAATATTTATTAAATGAATAATTCTGGCACACACACACACACACACACACACACACACACACACACACACACTGCACCTGGAGAATCATAGGAGAAAGTCACAATTTATACCTGGGCACAAGACTGAGAAACAGAATTAGGAATGAGGCTATTTTACTGCTGTGTACTGCTGATTCTTCCCTACATATTTATGTATTGCCCAGGGCATCTCCTCCAAAACAATCTCAATGTAAAACATAATTGGATGCTTCCCTACTGGATCCAGGAAAAAAGTTGTTGAGATGTCTAAATGATCCATTTTTGAAAGCAATTAAGAAGACTAAAAATGCACACACATACAGAGCCCTAAAAGCCTCCATCTTGTTCTAACAGACTGGGTGAATGAGGACTGATACAAAGTTTAGGGATTATTTCCATCATGCTATCTGATCAATCTTGGGTAGGTATGGCCAATTTCCACAATATCAACCACTAAGCCTCTGAATTCAACCCCGTCCCAGGCCCACCATGCTGACCACATTTACTGCACATTAACCCAGAAAACCTGGTATCTGCCTACAGGGTGGTCCCAACCCACCCTTGGCTATGCCTCAGTCCATGCTCCCTGCCCAACACCCAGAACTATTCCTGCCCACACCTCAGTTCCTGCCTGCTAACTGTTCCCTACTCTGTCAACCACTTCCCACAAATCCATTGCTGGCCTGGCCCTTGTGCTCTTCTCCCTGGTTACCCAGTGAAGGACTCTTCTTAAACTCCCAAAGTTTTTGGGAATTTCTCGTCCCCTGAGAATGCATGCTCAACCTGGAAGTGTAAGTGTATATCCTGTCATGGTGCTGCAAACATAGGTACGCATATATTGCTATGGCATGATGCTTTCAATTATTCTGGGAAAATGCACCGAAGTGGAATAGCTGGATTGAGTGGGATCTCTTGTCCTACTTTTTTGATGAATCTCCACACTACTTGTATCAGTCTATACTCCCACCAACAGTGGAGAAGGGTTCCTTTTTCCCCACAGCCCTCCAGCATTTGTTATTAGTTGATTTCTTATGGCAGCCATTCTTTCTGGAATGAGATGGGATTTTAATGTACTTTTAATTTGCATTTCCTGAGTGCCCAGTGATGATGAATATGTTTTCATGTATTTATTTGCCATTTGTATTACTTCATCTGGGCAGTGATTGTATATCTCTGATACCCATTTTTGGATTGGGTCTTTGAATATGGTAGCTTGATGTTTCTACATTCTTTATGTTCTATTTAGAAGTCCTTTGTCTGAGGGACTGCTGGCTAAAATTGTTTTCCACTCTGAGGATTTTCTTTTCACTTTGCTGGTGATTTTCTTGAAGTTTGAAATCTTTAATGAGATCCCAGTTGTTGATTCTTTGAAGTACTTCTTGTGCAGTTTGTGTTTTGCTCATGAACACTTTGCCTAATTCTATGTCTTCAGGGTTTCTACCTACCTTGTCATCCAGATTCTATTGTAATGTTTAATTTTTTATAGATTTTGACTTTAATTTAGTACATGGTGACAGACATAGCTCTAATTTTAGTCTTCAGCATGTAGAGAGCCAATTGTTCCAGCACCATTTATTAAGAAGGCTTTCTTCCAGTGAATATGTTTCACACTTTTGTCAAATATAAGGTGGCTGAGATTGTTTGTAGTTGTGTCAGCATCTTCTGTGGTGTTCCATTTATCCTCATGTCTATTTGGGTTTTTTTGTTTATTTGTTTGTTTCTTTGTCAGTGTCATGCTTATGTTATTATAGCAGCTTTGTAGTACAATTTCAGGCTGGGACTGTGATGTCTCCTTCTTTACCTTTATTGCCCAGGACTACCTTTGTTATTTTAGGTTTCTTCTGTTGCCAAATTAATTTAGATATGGTGTTTATAGATCTGTGAACTAGGCTAATTGTACTTTGATTGGGATTGCATTAAATCTGTATAACAGTTTTGGGAGTATGGCCATTTTAACTATGTAGTTCTTCCTATCAAAAAGTAAAGGATAGTTTTCCTATTTCTGGTATTTGCTTCAATATCCCTTTTTAGAGTGCTATCATTTTCATTGTATTGATCCTTTACATCTTTTGATAGTTTGATTCCTAAGTATTTCATCTTTTTGGATGCTTCTGTGAAAGGTGTTGTTTCCATTATATCTTGCTCAGTCAGTTTGTTGTTTGTGTACAGGAATGCTCTTGAGTTTTGAATTGTTATATTCAGCTATGTTGCAGAATTTTCTCATTAGCTGTAATAGTATTTTGATGGAGTTTTGGAGATCTTCTATGTAGCTTAGCATATCATCTGCATATAATGATAATTTGACTTATTAATTTGATATTCTTATTCCTTTTTTTCTCTCTTTTGCCTAATTGCTATGGCTAACATTTTTTGAACCATATTCAATAGGTATGGTCATATTGGAGATCTTTGTCTTTTTCTTGACTTCAGAGTGAGACCTTTCAGTTTTTGTCTATTTAGAATAATGTTGTCTCTTGGTTTGTCATAAGTGGCTTTTAGCTGAATGAGGCGAAGTCAATCTATTCCAATATTCTGTAGGATTTTTCTTATGAATAAGAGTTGCACTTTATCAAAAGCTTTTTCTGCACCTATTGAAATGATCATGTGATTTTTATCTTTGATTCTGTTGATATTGTGTATCACATTTATAGATTTGCATATGTGGAACCAGCTCTGCATTCCTGGGATGAATCCCACTTGGTCATGTTGTTTAACCTTGATGATCTGCTGCATTCTGCTCACTAGTACTGAGAAGTTTTGCAACAATGTTCATTAGGAAGATTTGCCTATAGTTTACATTTTGGTTTAGTCTTTCCTTGGATTTCACATCAGAGTAATACTTGCTTCCACAAATGAGTTAGACATAAATGCTTCCCTTTCCATTTCATCAAAAAATTTTAAGAGTATTTTCATTGAATCTTTTCTACGTTTCTTATAGAATTCAGCTATGGGTCCATTGGGATCTGAGCTTTTCTTTTTTTGGTAAATTTTATTTCCATTTTCAATTTCAGTGCCTGATATTCAGTTATTCAAAATTTTTATGTCTTCTTGAGTCATATTTGGTAACTCATACATTTCTAGGAATCCATTGTTTACCTCTGTGTTTTTCAGCCTGTGCCAATATTTTCAAAGTAAGTATTTATGATCTTCTGAAATTCCACAAGATCTGTATCAATTTCACCCTTTTCATTTGTAATTACTGAATTTGAGTTTTTTCTTTTCTTTTCATGATAAGATTGGCTAGGAGTTTATCAATTTTGTTTATTTATTCAAAGAACCAATTGTTCAGTTCATTAATTCTTTGTGTTGTTTTCTTCATCTCAATTGCATTAATTTCTGCTTTGTTCTTTATAATTCCTCCTATGGATGTGGGGCCTGGGAGATCAACTAACAACAATATGGGTGTCTTCTGCTTTTTGTGTTTGTTTCTTCAGCACTGTCCTGATTGCTGTGGCACCCTCAGGTAGATAAAGCACAGGGTCCACCCAGACCCATGTATAACTGGCCACCTCCTGGACCTGGCATAGCTTCCTCTGTTCTCCACCACAATGATGCTTGCCTGCCTGTGCTACTGGGTTAAGGTTGCTCTGCCGGTTGGACCAGAGGGGGAGTTTCTACTCATTCATATTTAGGCTTAGGAGTGGATTATGGCAGCCACCTGGGTGAAGTCCAGATTGTCACAGCTCAGAAGAATGTCCCCTAGCCTACTTCCCAACTGCTTGCAGTTCACTGGGACTGGATGACTCTTCCCTTATCACACTCTTGGACTTTTATGGTGAAGCCACCTAAGTGTATAATTTGCTGGGATTTCTTCTGAACACTGAAGGATTGTTGGCTCTGTCTGCCTCCTGTAGTTCTGCACGTTTGTGTGCAAAACCACAGTACGGACTCACCTCCCTTACCAACTGCTGACTCTGTCAGTCCCTGGGATACAGTTGCCATCCACTACTCTCAGCACAGTGCACTGCTTGCAGGGGATGTTGTTTGCTTGTTTGGTTTTGGGACTGGGTCTTTTTAAGTCACTAAGGTACCCAAGTTGGGCTCAAGTTCATAATAAGCCTGCCTCAATGCTAGGATTATAGCATGCACCACCACATTTGGCTCGAAGAAAGAGTCGTAAATAAATGTGAAATCAGCCTTGATGTTGTAACCCTAGTATTGTGGGACCTTGAAGCAGAAGAATCACAAGTTCAAATCTAGCCTGTGAAATTTAGCATGATCTTGTATCAAATACAATAAAAATAATAAGGTATATAAGATATAGCTCAATGCAAAAAGTACCATTCCCTGTACAAAAACAAACAAGCAAACCCACCAACAAACAAACAGAAAAGCCACGAGGGCTCTGTGTGGTTCCAGAAAACAAACACTTTATACAGTCTTGACTAGAGTTCCCAAATAACTATATATTTTGTCTGGAAGGCTTCTTAAATTGATACCGTCTTTGTGGCAAAAAACATTAAAATTAACTACCTCTATAATAGTTCAGAAGCACAAAAGGTTAATGAGGAAAAATAAAGACATTCCTGCATAATAAGTACATTGTAGAAAGTTTAAAGTCACCCTCAAAATACAGAGAATATATAGCTAACTCACAACTCTCATTCAGCTATAATGTTCTCTCTTTCTTACCTGACAGGTTTAGAAATAGATACCAATTTTTTCCACTTAATATGTTAACATAAGTTCTCTGCTGAGTTATAACGTATCTTTGTAAGCATCATTTGAAATTTCAATTGCTACAACATATTATAAATATTCTTTACAAGTTTCGTACTGCTAAACATGTAGTTCATTTTCTTTTTCATTCTATTTTGTGACTTCCAGCATCATTGCCCTGCATAGCTTATATAATAAAGTGATAAAAATGGTTGCAAAAAATTGCTTTCAGCCCCATTAAAATGCTTCCCCTTTCCTCATTTTTGTCATTTTTTTCTTTTCTTCATTTGTTTTTTGTTTTCTAACTTTATGAATTCATGTTTTGTTTACATATATTAGACCATTAGTGAGGGTAGACAATTTTCCTGTTTAAAGGCATCCACATTTATTCACCATTTCATTATTTAACAAAAACTTAAGACAAACTATTTATAAGGGAAACAATGCAAAGTTTAAGTAGTTACAGAAAAATATGACTAAATACTTATTGGTCTCTCACTCATGTTACCTCGTCTGGAGGTAACAATGACTGCTTTAGATTGTTTGTACAACCTCCAAAGATGTGAAATGCAAAAAAAAAAAAAAATAGACCTAATGAAGTGGAGACACATACATGAATGTAGACATACATGTAAAAGCAAGAACATGTAAAAGATTATAGGTATACAAGTAAGACATAGGATAGGTAAAGATGAATGTCCTTGAAAACATCCAAAATGTGAATGCAAGGAAACACACAGATATGAAGAAAAATACAATGTGCTTATAAATATTGCGATCACTCAACCCTGCATGTAAATGTGTTGTATAAGCAGAAATATGTAAATCTAATATTCAAATTGAAGTAAGCACATATGCAGGCATAAGTGTGAGTGCAAAATAAAATACATAAACATGAGCTGCATGTAACAGTGATACAAAAACCCAAGAATGGAGTAAGGATTCCCTATTCAAGTAAACACACAGAGAGAATAAATCTTGCAAGCACAACCATGCATGTAGATATATGATATGGAAACAGAAGCATACATGCAAAGGTCAATGTCTTTCTAATGAATATCTTACCTATCACAAGCTTTTTTGCATTATACTCTCTCTGGACAATTATCAGGCTGGTTCAGGTACACTCTGTACATGACATATTTAAAAACCTGTTCACGAGACAGGCTTCAGTAAGGCTGTTCCACCAACCTGGTGATTTCCCAAAAGACAACACCAAAAGACCTTCCAGTGACAGAGTAGTCAAAAACCAATTATATAAAACACATTGTCATACACACACACACACACACACACACACACACACACACACACACAAACACTTCCTAAAATCATCACAAAAACATGCATGTGCATGAAGCCAGATACACACATCCTCATTTTTGGCTAAGTAGCAGGTGGTTGGCCAATAAATGATACAAATCACATTGCAAATGTAATTCATAACATTGTGGTATTACTATCAACTGGAATATAAGATAACCTTGCAACTGTCCTCAGAAAAAACACCCCTTCACTTCCTGGAAGTATATTGAATACAATTATTAGGTTACCAACTGGAATAATAAAAAAAATGCCAACACTAGTCTTTTCAAAATATCCATTTCCATGATGGATTGGACAATATAAAGAGAAATGGGAATTCGTCCACGAGCACATATTTACCTGTTCAACTGGAAATCTTATTCTCTTGGCAAAGGGAACACTCAAAACCACAGCCTTGTTTTACTTCCTAAGGGATTTTCTTTAAGTCAGGATTACAAAACTCACTGCATACAGAATGGAAGTCTGTGGAAAATTAGATGCTGGTTTTATATTTTTCATAATCTTTTATAAAATAAGCGAAAACTTTCACTTCTATACATAGGCAAAAACAAGTGCTTTATTAGATGCCATGTAAATATTTAAACATTTAGAAAATACATTTTTGGAACCCCAAAGCGTGAGAAGCCGACACTGCCCGAGAGTGGCCGCGTAGGCAGGGGCGCGTGGAGAGCTGCCAGAGCAGAGCGGAGCACAGGCATCTTCCTCAATCCATCCGTGCACTGAAGCGTGTGCAGAGCTGCCAGAGCACAGCAGAGCACAGGCCTCTTCCTCAATCCATCCGTGCACTGAAGCGTGTGCAGAGCTGCCAGAGCACAGCAGAGCACAGGCATCTTCCTCAATCCATCCGTGCACTGAAGCGTGTGCAGAGCTGCCAGAGCACAGCAGAGCACAGGCCTCTTCCTCAATCCATCCATGCACTGAAGCATGTGCAGAGCTGCCAGAGCAGAGCGGAGCACAGGCCTCTTCCTCAATCCATCCATGCACTGAAGCGTGTGCAGAGCTGCCAGAGCAGAGCGGAGCACAGGCATCTTCCTCAATCCATCCATGCACTGAAGCATGTGCAGAGCTGCCAGAGCAGAGCGGAGCACAGGCATCTTCCTCAATCCATCCATGCACTGAAGCATGTGCAGAGCTGCCAGAGCAGAGCAGAGCACAGGCATCTTCCTCAATCTATCCGTGCACTGAAGCGTGTGCAGAGCTGCCAGAGCAGAGCAGAGCACAGGCATCTTCCTCAATCCATCCGTGCACTGAAGCGTGTGCAGAGCTGCCAGAGCACAGCAGAGCACAGGCCTCTTCCTCAATCCATCCATGCACTGAAGCATGTGCAGAGCTGCCAGAGCAGAGCGGAGCACAGGCCTCTTCCTCAATCCATCCATGCACTGAAGCGTGTGCAGAGCTGCCAGAGCAGAGCGGAGCACAGGCATCTTCCTCAATCCATCCATGCACTGAAGCATGTGCAGAGCTGCCAGAGCAGAGCGGAGCACAGGCATCTTCCTCAATCCATCCATGCACTGAAGCATGTGCAGAGCTGCCAGAGCAGAGCAGAGCACAGGCATCTTCCTCAATCTATCCGTGCACTGAAGCGTGTGCAGAGCTGGCAGAGCAGAGCAGAGCACAGGCCTCTTCCTCAATCCATCCATGCACTGAAGCATGTGCAGAGCTGCCAGAGCAGAGCGGAGCACAGGCATCTTCCTCAATCCATCCATGCACTGAAGCGTGTGCAGAGCTGCCAGAGCAGAGCGGAGCACAGGCATCTTCCTCAATCCATTCGTGCACTGAAGCATGTGCAGAGCTGCCAGAGCAGAGCGGAGCACAGGCATCTTCCTCAATCCATCCATGCACTGAAGCATGTGCAGAGCTGCCAGAGCAGAGCAGAGCACAGGCATCTTCCTCAATCTATCCGTGCACTGAAGCGTGTGCAGAGCTGCCAGAGCAGAGCAGAGCACAGGCCTCTTCCTCAATCCATCCATGCACTGAAGCATGTGCAGAGCTGCCAGAGCAGAGCGGAGCACAGGCCTCTTCCTCAATCCATCCATGCACTGAAGCGTGTGCAGAGCTGCTGCTCTCTGCTATTGTTTCTGGGGCGGTGTACTTAAGGTCATTTTCACAGCATCTCTGCACTCAAATGCTGATTTTCAGACACTATGGAGTTTTCCCTTGGACAGGTGCTCAGACTCAATAACAAGACTCAGGACTCACTGTACCCCCACATCTCTGGTAAGGTGGTCACATGTGCATACTGCCAGAGATTGTCAGACATTCCTTAGCATATTCAACACTGTTGAGGTGTCTGTGAATCTCTTATTGGACCACAGTTTAACAAGGAATGTCAGCCAATACCATATAAAAGTGGGCTACTCAGGATTTGCCCTTGAGATTTTCAACTGAGTCATCTGTAGGTGTCTTTCTACTCTACCCTACCCAAGCACCAAGTGTTCCCTGAATTTTTAGAGGTGATATAATGGAAATTATCTCTGAATTGGGATGATTTTGGCAGTTCAAAGAATGACTTTAACAAGCTTACATTGATGAGTAAATATTTTTGGCATAAGTTACATGCAGCATAGGTATAACTCATACAAAGTTGCACTATCAAAATTGGCACATCTTTCTTAGGAAGCTACAGTTTACCTATGGATGAATGTTAAATCCAAAATCAGGATCAAAGAAATGTCCCAGAAAATTTATGTTTAATATTGTGTTATCTTATTTTTTTATACCAGGGATTAAATTCATGATCTTACACCTGACAGACAGGCAATATGCCACTGAGAATTTCCCCAGCCCTATTAAGCTTATCATGAACTCTGTGAGTCTCTCCCAATATTGTCAGGCCACAAGGTTGGAAGATTTGTGCAAAAGTCTCAGTACCTGGTGAATACATAGCAAAGAGGTAAACAGTGGACCACTATAAATAGTGGGATCGTCATTCTCAAAATATTATCAAAAATTCAAATCACTATCCAGGGAGAAATACAACAGGAAAATAGTTTTGTATATACCATTTATATTTATTTATAATGAGTCTAAGATGTACAAACAGAATCATTTATCACATTAATAAATTATGATTAAATCAGATTAAATGAAAATATATATAAATTGTGAATAAAAAAATCACTTTTCTGCAGTTTCAAGTTCTCCCCAAAACTGGCATATGAATTTAGTACCTTGTCATGTTACACTGACATTGTGATGCTACATTGCATATGACCAAACAATTCTAGAAGTTTAAAGGTCAGATGAGAGAGGAATTCTGAAACACATCCATAGGAATATAGTGATATGTAAAAGTGAGGCCACTACCCAATTATTCTACTATCACTGTACTAAAGGCAAGGTGTGTTGAGGGAAGAGAAAAGCAATGAAAAACATGACATCCAAGAAGGTAAAATCAACTGCATAACGTAACAAAATTGAAGATAACCAATTAATTTTTGTAATAGAAATAAAGGAACAAAAATACAGACTAAAATTCAAATAGAAAAGGAAATTAATACAAGTGGCAAAAATTGTAATGGTCTTGTGTCAAGAAGTAACTATTCCTTGATTTTTCAAGTGAATTCAGTAGTCTAACATAAATTCTCACTGGGAAAATCATAGACAGATGTATTACAATATTTACGCATTTAGGAAAATAATAATTTTAATTTAAGAAGACTATTTTTCTGTGAGAATGTGCTTTATCTCCAAACCCATACAAATAATTTCCTTCTGGCCTTAACAAAATGATATAGCACTTAGGGACAAAGACGCAGCCCAGCAGCCCTGCACTGGAGGCCAAGACGGAGAAGACCTCCATGGCCACCATCACCTTCTGCTTGCTGCTGTGGTACACATATTGAATCACAAGATACAATGCCTGCTTTGAATTCAGGGAATATTAGTTATGGAACTAAGACAGTTTCCAACTTTTAACCTAATAAGAGTTACTGTCATTCATCATTTCTAACTTATCAATAGGTGTTCAATATATTCTATCATTACTTATTCATTTTAGGTCTATTTTCTAAGACAATTAGTGCACTGAATTATGTTCCACATAGAAAATCTGGTCATGATATAGTTTCTCATCACAATTCTGGGTAGCCTTCAAAAGGGAAAGTAAAGTGTAGAAATCATGATTCCACTATCACTTTGTGACAGTAGTGGGTGCCAAACTTTAGCTCCTCACCTAAAATTGCTCCCCACTTTCCCATTTTTGTAAAATGTTTGAGTAATCAGTGTTAGTATGACCTTAAATGCATATGTGTCTCCAGTGAGTCTTTATATACTATTAAAATTTGGGAAGTCCCTAAACTATGATCTAATATGAAAATACATGTGGTACTGTTGAATTTTTCCTATTTTGTTTTGGATGTTTTATCTTTTTAATATAAATTTCTCAATTTCAAGTAAACATTCATAGATCGATGCCCCACTATTCATAACCACTTATATATGAAATGTTTCTTTACTGCACAAAATACTAATTTCCCCGCAATTATGTTTTGCTTGTTGCAGTTTTTCTCTTTATTCCTAATTGAACTTATTGAAGGATATCAGTTTTTTAAAGGGAATTGACTTTAGTTTTGTTATTTGTTTTCTCAAGATATCCAGATTTATTTTATATTGTTTCTCCACAACAACTTTATTATTATTGAATTTGCTAATTTTACTAGTTTCTGATAAAAATCCTCAAATGTGAAACTCAGCCTTTGTTTATGAGAAGTCAACATATGGCTATAAAGTTAGTTTCACTTTCAACCCAAAGTTTTCATAAGTAATATACTCATTAGACACAAAAAATTTTATTTTCTAATTAAGCACATATCATTGAAGAATGTATTTCTTAAACCAGAAGGAACTAGTTTGGGGTGTATTTATTCTATAAATTAATATGGAGCACATATATCAAATTGCCACACAACCAACTTGATTGTACATAACCAGAGTAACTGTCTTGTACTAAATATCATCAAGTTTATTGTATTTGAAAACTAATTCAGAATTATGATAATCACATTAGAAAACTAAAGCACCCAATTCAGAAAGGTAAATAATGTACAACAGAGAGGTAATTTAACCATATCAACATTTTTAACATAAATTCATTCATTTCCAAAGGGATGCTTGTGGTATTGAAAAATATTGAATATTATTTTACTCTGACATTTCTGCACCATGCACAAAACGTCTTCTGACATTCTTTGTTCTTCAATAATATTGAGCCTCATTTTATGTACTTCACTTACTATGCAATTTGTGAATATTCCATGCTCTTTACTTCTATTAATCAGAATAAGAAATTGTCATATCCCTTACCATTTGATATAACAGAGATGCTACAGGGTCCATGAAAATATTTATTGTACATTGATCAAAAATGTAGGTATGATCACTTATTATATCCTATATTCTGTGTAAATTGACACTTATAGCTCAGTGGCACCAACAATTATTCATGTCACTACACATGGGCAACTGAAAGGTATGTCTCATATTACAATACTTTAAATTTCACTACAGGAAAAGATACATGGCCACTAATTTCTTTCAGGATGCTTCCTCTCATTTTAAAAGCTCTTATCTCACCATTATTTTCACTTTCTGAATCAGTACTGAAATTCTTTCTTTATTATTCACACACATTATTATTCAGTGATCCATGCTCCCAAGTACTTTCCAATGGAAAAGCAGACTTCAAAGGCATTATGATGTGTTCTTATTCATCTGCTCATTGAATCTGCCACAATGCTACCTCTGACTCTGCCTCAAAGTCACTGTACTTGTTTTAGCCTTCCAGGTACTAGGATAATAAGCATGCTTCATTATAAGTGGCTGGGTTCATATTGCTCTGTGTGGATCTAGAAAAATAAAGGTGCCACGTGTGATGTCACATGCCTATATTTACAACTTTACTGGAAGAAATAGAAGGAGGACCACAAGTTTCAGGCCAGCCTTGCAAATTATGGAGAAAGTTTCTAAGAATAATAAAATGCATTTGGATGAAATAACACCCCAGTGATAGACCATGTGTACAGCCCATCCCAGAGAAGCAAAGGGGAAAGAAAAAAAGTACTCAAATATAGTTCAGGTAAAGAGGTGTATGGATTATCAAGAAGTATTATTACAGAGGGAAATTCCGAAGAAATGGGAGAAAGAATTGTCTTTAATATTCTCTTCAAGATTTTACTCATTTCTTGGATTTATGAGAGGCAGACAACCAATCCAGAAGTTTTACTCTTACTTGTGTCTTTAGCAATCTCATTCCTTGAGCAAGGGGTGTTATCAAAACAGCAGGCAGCCTTTCCCTCCTGAGGTGTTTTCCTAAATCCAGGATTACAGCCCTCACTGCATACAGCGTGGGAAGTCTGAGGACAATCAGATTCAGGTTGGTAACTTCTTTATCTTTTCCTTAGTCTTTCACAAGCAAACTGACAAACTTAATTTTTTTTTCTTTTTTATCGGTACCAGTGATCGAACTCACGACTGCCTTCTTGCAAGGCAGGTGCTAATGCTGCTTAATTTTGTGTTAATGCATATATTCACATATTTGCTTGAATGTCAAATATATTTATTGAAAAAAACTACAAATATTGAAAAAACATGGTTATGTAAATATGATTCATCCCTATTCATCAGAAAAATGACAAATAGGAAATATTTTACATTCAAAAAGTGAGTTGTTGGGGCTCGGGATTTAGCTCAGCATCATAAGCACCTGCCTTGCAAGCAGGAAGTCATGAGTTCAATCCCTGGTACTGGAAAAAAAAAAGTGAGTTGTTAATGCTTTCAGGTGAAAGCATTCAATATGGAGGGTGCAGCAGAAGATGCACAACAAGGTTTTATTTGTTTGTGTTAATGAAGCAAATGATGTTTAGTGGACACCTACTGCTATAATTCCTGGGGCTCATTCTATCATCTCCTCAGATAATGACAATTGTTGCCCAACTGGAGCATGAAAGGAAAACTCTCCAAAGTTTGCCCCAAATCTCAGGCTTTGAGAAAAATTCCAAAAGTTGAGAATGTCATACTTCACATGTGTTTTAATGTTTTGTGTAAAGTTACTTGTTCTCCAACAGGACTGGTAAACTGCAGATCCTTCAGAAAAGCATGTAGCTGAAAAAGATTTTCTTTATCCTTTGTTTCATAATGGAACATTCACACTGATATCAAACTAAGTAGAGTAAATTAAAATATCACAATGTTCCTAAGAAGTTAGTTTCAGAAGAAATGTCAACCAAACCCATACAAATATATGCTGTGAATGGATGTGAACAATCTCCACTCATTTTTTCCTGATTTCTCCAATGAAATCTATCTGCAAAGTGGGGTTATAAATACCACCAGGGCTGTAGAATGCAATATAAATTTTAGACAAAATATCCAAAGTAGTGTTTAGCACATTTAGGTGCACAAAAACCACATATTCCACTTTCTTTTCTAACAGTGCATGGGGAGAGTTTCTATATTTATTGAAAACTTGGTGTTTTCTTCAGAACCAATGAAATGATCTTGATTCATTTCCAGGTCAAAATTTATCTGTAGGATCCTTTGGGTTTTCTAGAAAAGATTTGTGTTTATTGGTTTTGAGCACTTGTGGAAAGCCCTATAATTTGACTTTGATAACAGGGCCTGCATCACAATAAAAATCACATTACTTGCCAGGGAAAGAACAGCATATTGTCCCCAGTTCCTGTGGGTTGTGTTTGAGCTTCTTGCAAAAGCATCTCCTGGAGGGCATGGGCTACCGCATACACTGCATTGTATGTTTTGAAACTCCCATAGCTCATGGCTGGGTTAAAATGATTCACAGGCAGCCATGCCAGAGAGGCCTTGGGTACACAGTTCTTCAACAAACAGTCAAAGACAGGCAGGACACACGAGCATTTGATACCATTTTTACAAATGCTACACATACTCCATTCCTGTCTCCTTTCTCATCTGAGAGAAATTGAAAACCATTCTGGTCTTCTGCAATGACCAGTCCTCAGGTCCACCTGAAATGAAGCATCAAGGAAACCACATCAAGGGCCAGAGATGCGTCATTTGGGCCCACCTGATAGAGAGATAGAAACTGGCCATTTTCACTGAAATCAGTTGTATAAATGCCAATAGTAAGCTTACTGGAAAAGAAAACTTGAAGTTATGTGGAGAGACTTGATGTAAAGCACAATCTCACATGCATTATGAAACAGCTGAAATACAGAAGGAAATACAGATAGAAAGCAAACTGTAGAAGTAAAAACTCATTATTCTCATCTTTTTAATCATCTGATTTCATAAGAATTTGTTTTAGAAAGTAACTGAGCAGATGTGAGTTCAAGAAATCATTAATTACTTGTACTGGTTTTCTGATGCATTTAAAGAAAACATGGATAATTTACAAATCTCAGTGTGTTGTACTTTGAGACTAGGCAATATGTGTGACACACTAACCCAATTTCTCATTTGCCTTCCTTAGGAACTGAACTTCATATTATCAACTAGTGTGAAATGACTATATCCTTTCCTAAATATCCTTCCTCACCTGTGGAAATTTGTACAGTTCCAGAAATTCTCCAGTTTGGAAGAAATTGCACATGGTGATCCTGTCAGCAGTGATATTGACTTAGTCTCTGTCCCACATCTATAGTTAGGTGTCCCATTTTGTCCTGTGTGCAAAATGAGTAAACTGTCTAATAACATCCAGTAACTATAAAGTAAGTTATGGTATTCATATGCCAGAGATGTGTTCAATGCACGATTGTATTTCACTCCAGAACAGTATCACTGATAAGTTGGATGTGGTGTCTCTCCCTCTTTCATATCCTAAGGAACTAAACCTGAAAGTGATGGTTTTAGGGTTTTCCTTAGTTACTTTTTACTCATTGCTGAGACAAAATACCTGAAGCCCAAATTTGGGAAAGGAAAGGTTTATTTCTTACAGTTTTTGGAGCTTTCAGTCCATACGCAGTTGGCTCCAAGGCAGGCTGGCATGGCAGGACCACATTTCATGGCGGCTTCAAACAGCAAACAGGAACCAGCAAAGAGCAAGACACACCTTCTTCCTGCCATTACATCACATCTTGGCTCCACCCCTATGTGGGTGGAGCACTGACACCATCAATCCAAGCAGGAGACAGTGAACAAATCACAGATGCACAATGCAAACTCACGAGGCCTGGGGACCTGAAAGTTGACCAGTATTAAAGTAGATTATCTTTGTTGATTTATCATGGAAGATGGAAGTTGTTTTCTTTCAAGCCTTGAAAACCTTCACTCCAAAGATTTCTTGACTTAATAGTTTCTGTCGTGATTCTGAGCGGTTAACCTCTATAGGTGATCTGTTTCTTTTCTCTAACAGCTTTTAACATTCTGTTCTTTTGCTGATTTTCTGGGATCTTAATTAATATATGTCTGTGTGTAGATTTACTTTGGTTGTGGCTAGCGGGAGTTTTATATGCCTCACTTATTTGCTACATCATTTTCCCATGATTGGGAAAATTTCTGCTATTGCTCCTGTAAATAGACTTTTTATGTTATTTTTATTGACCCCTGTTTTTTTGCTGACAACTATTCTTCTTCAATTATGTTTCCTTATGTAGGCTTGAAGCTATTTAATTTTTATTACATGGTTCCCTGTTATTTTTGTAACTTTCCCTTTTGTGACTGCTAGCTGCAACTTGTCTTCAAAGTCTGAATGTTTCACATTCTTTCAAGCAATTTTTTCAGTTTTCAATGGAGTTTTTAATTTCCAAAATAGCTCTTTGTATCTGTTTGATGCATTCTAAGTCTTTCTTATACTGTGCATTCAAGGTTTCCCTTTTTTCCCCCATGCTCCTCTGTTTTGTAATTTATGTCTTCTTCAGAGATGCTTATCAATTCTTTTATTATGTTTTTTACTTCTTCTTTTATCTAAGATAATATTTCTGTTATAATTTGTTTTCTAGCTTCATGTAATTGTTTCTTTACTTCAATTGCCACCACTTCAGAAACTTCAGGTGTGCAACTCTCCACATCTTCTGTGATAACATCTCCTGGACTTGCTCTGCATGGTGTGGAGGCAAGAGATTACATTTTGCTTCTTCATCTTGACTTGTTCCAGGGTTCTTCTGGATAAGTGGGTTGTAGGGTCCCAAGCACTTCCTACATTCCCTACAATCTGTCAAAAGAATGATTGTTTGGTTCTCTGGACCAGTGCTGACAATGGGTATCCAATGGTGGCCACTAGGTGTGCTGGTGTGGGACTGGCTCCTGCTTTTCCCAACCTGCAGTGCCTACTGACAGAAGGAAGCATCACAGGTAGCAACAGGTGTGTATGTGACAGCAGGGCTAGAACTACCTCCTGAATCTAGGAGAAAGTTCTGATTTTTAAAAATCTGAATATTTATTTGTAAGTTATCATTTTGGAGAGTTTCTCTAGTTAACGTTTATTGTAGACTTCTATCTCTATGAATAGTTTTTAAGAAATTTTTATTTTCATTTTGCTGTTTGAATATTAGGCAATGAGATATCTAAATCTATTATTTTAATATTTTGTGTGTGTTTATGTTGCTGACAATAATAAAAATTTGTGGATTTATGCATATGTTTAGCTGCTTCTTGGGGCATTGCAATGTGAAGTGAATTTAGAGTCTTTATTCGGTCTTTCTTCCCAAAGAAGTATTTAGTGTCTGCTTCAGTCACATCAACTAACATGATGTTGTTTGTCTTTATTTCCTTTTCCATGACTTTAAGTTAATCTGACAGTATCTAATTATTTTCCTTCAGAAACCAGTAACCCAAATTTTATACTTCCAAAAATAACTTAAAAGAAAAAAAAATGAAATAGTTGTATAAACCCTTTAGTGTATCCTTCAAAATTACTAAATACAAACTACCAGAAAGACTAAAGAGAAGAATTTAAACTATTAGGAAAAACTAAATTATCCATAAATAATAAAGATTGCAAGGGGAAACAATGAAAGTATATGAAGATTTTCATCTATCATTGCAGACTCAATCAAGCACATTTTTCAATGTTGTCTTGTAACAACCAGTCCCTTAAACTTGCATAATTCTAAGAAAATTCTACAACTGTGTTTCTTACTTATGTCTTAAGGACTTTACTCCAGAAATAATATTTTAAAAGGCAAAAATAATGATTTAGAAGCAAAAATATAACAGTATAGTGTCATATTTCAATAGAGATTTTAGCATTTTTAGATTTTTGTATTTTTAGACATTAGATCCATTAGATCCATATAGATACAATAACACTATTGTTATGAGATCAATGAAAACCTCTTACTCTTTGAACAAATTGTAGATTATTGATATATGCAGATGATGATCATTATCTAAACAGACAGATAGGTAAAGGATAGATAAATGATGATAAATGGAAAGATAAAGATAGATATTTATCCTGAGAAATCACATTTTTTATTGTGCATATGTTCCTGTATGTATAAAAGTTAAGATATCTCTATTGACAATGGAGAAAACCTATAAACATTAATTAAGTTTGTTCCTAATGAGCATGTAAGATCTTGATTTTAACCTGTTGTGAAAATGTCCAAAATAGAGAACTATTTTGTTCAGCCACAGAAATTCCTATTCAATGAGGCACTACATGAACAATCAAACTTGAAATCACTTGTTCATTTCCACTTACACAGACACAAATCCAATCTTCCTGCCAAAGTTTAGTAAAGATTGAGATAATGTATAAATCAACAGTAATTCTGATGAATAGTTTTAAATGGAAAAGGCAAACCAGTGACTAGAATGCAGTAACTTCGAGCTCCATACATAGATATTGAGGGAATAAAAAGGATGAGAAAATATGTTTCCTCTGAGATAAAGTGTAGAAGCATTATGTTTCTTGGCAAAGAAATGAAAGGGAAGAATATTGCATAAGAAAATGAAGTAATTCTGTATTTCCAAACAAGGGAAAAAGATAAAAACGTGTTCAATATAAATCAGTGTTGGTGCAAGAGATTAGAAAGCAAGGGTGTAAAGTCAACATCAACCAAGCCCGTAGAAATATTCTCAACAGGTACATTTCTCTGGAGTAGAAAAAAATTAGCATCATTCAAATATTTAATAAAATAAATCAAAATCATAAGCAATTATAAAGAAAATTATGTGAGAAAGATAAAATGAGCAAATTTATGTACCAACATACAGTGAGCCTGAATGTACTTACAAATTGTTCTTGTGTATAAGTTAATGCATATCTTGTAAAATATCCCTTTGTAAAACTAATATAGACAATAAAAAAGTTTGTATTTTTATGAAGTTTGCATTAGCTAATAATAAGTACATAAATGTGCAAAGATTAACACCAGGCCTCTTGTTAAAATTTTGATAGCTTTTTAAAATCTTTTTTTGTTTTATTTTAAAGAGTGTAAAATTAAACACAACAAAACAGAACATAAGAAAGCAATGAAAGAGATATAAATTTCAAAGCAAGACAATCAGAGATCTTCGCTATCCATCATATTGTCTCTTGTTTTCTTCCAAATAGTTGGCTATATTTCATATACAGATAATTCACATCAAACAACATAGTATAGAAATGATCTGAACAAGATGAAGAAGACCTTTTAGGTCTTCAAGATCAGATAATAGGGACATCAACAATGACTCTCATACTGGCTTTCATTCTCTTCAATATAACTATCCATACCTTCATGTATATTGAAATTAAACAAGACAAAACAGGCTAAAATCACTCAGAACAAAGAATAATAGTATTGCTGAATTTCAGATCATGACTCTATGGAATCAGCACTTGGTACTGTACTGTCTGTTTTTCTTCAAAGTAGTTCATTTTATCATGTGTTATATAATCAGTTCTCATAAACTGTTTATATATTATATACACACACGAGCCTCTACATGTATTTCTATTCTTTCTGTATTAGTGGGAAAAACAAAACAAAGCAAGACAAAATAAAACAAATTCCTATAAAAACATGAAATGAAAAAGTCATATAAAACCACAGTACAAGCCGATCTACAGTGGTTACTGTGTTGTCTCTTGTTATCTCCAATAGAATTGTCTACATCATTAGGCATAGTATAATTGAGTACTGCAGTACATAACAATATTAATAAAAACAAAACATTGTAGACACTGTAAAACTTCAAAAGCAAGTAATAATCAAACCAGAGTGGGTATTCTAGTGAATCTTGTCAACTTCATTTTAGTTGCCTATACTCTCAGACTTTGATACTCTCAATCATAACAGATTTGAATAAAATCTTTCAATACAAAACAGCAATCTAACAAACCAGATTCAGCTAAGATCAGTCATGATAAAACATTGAGTTATACAGGGATTCAGATTAAGTTAATAGGAAATAAAGGATAATTACCATACTATATCCTGTTACTTTTGGGATAGCTGTCTGTGCCCTCAAATCTAGTACAAGTAGACAAGCTGGAACAGAATATAATCCATCTGAACATAACAGTGTGTGTAATGTGGGTTTTAAATCCTGACACACTATTAATAATATCCTCTGCCTTCTTTTTTTAGACTATTCCTCCTCTTTCACTCCCACAGGGTGCACTGTGCATTTTGGGTCCCACCAACTTTCTCAGTTTTTAGATTGGGGGGGGCAACCTGCTATTGACCAAAATAGTTCTGAAACTTCTCACTCCTGGACTTGATCTGAAGTTGTATTCCTTTACCTACAACCATGTAAGTATCCTGTCTTTCCAACCTATCTGCAGGTGCTGGTAAAGTGGCCCCTATTTCTCACTGGTTCCCTGTCACACAGACCATTATTTTCTCATATTTGATTTTTGGTCCATAAACCCTTGGTCATGTTAATTATATCTCCTATATAGAGCATCTTGGTGGACCCTACCTCCTATTATATTCTGCCTGTCTTTCTTCTTTTTTCTTTCTTTCTTTCTTTCTTTCTTTCTTTCTTTCTTTCTTTCTTCCTTAGTATATCAAGGCCACCTATGTTAGAGATTATAGCCAACCTTCTCTGGCTCATTTCTGGTGTGCTATTTTTCTACTATTAGTTGTCTAATTTTCTCCTTCATTCCACAGACTCTCCCATTCATTGAGGTCTCTCTGCCACTGTTCCTGAAATACAGGTGTCTTTTCTTTTTTTTTCTAGAATGTCCTTCAGTGTTCTATGTAGGGTTAGATTGGTGATCATGAATTCCCCCAGTTCCTCTTTGTTGTGCAAGCATTTTGTTTTTCCATTAATTTCTAGGGACAGTTTTCCAGGATACATCGATTTGGGCAGGAGGTTATTTTGTTTCAGGGCTTGGAATACTTCACTCCAAGCTCTTCTTGATTTGATGATTTGTGTTGATAAGTCTGCCATCATTTTGATGGATTTTCCTTTATAGCTGATCTGTTTCTTTTCTCTTATGGCTTTTAATATTCTGTTCTTATATCAAATTTCTGGGATCTTGATTATTATATGGGTGTAGCTATATTTTGGTTGTAGGTGGCTTCAGTTCTGTATGCCTCATATGAATATCATTTCCTCTTCCTATGCTTGGGAAGTTTTCCTTAATTATTTCTGTGAATAGCTTTTGCATTTTGTTTGTATTTACCTCTGCTTTTTCACTCATATTTTTTATCCTTAATGTATAGATGCTCTTGTCATCTGCTGGCCTTTGTATTGTTACTGCCTATTTCATTGTTATTTTAAAGAGATCTTTCCTTTCATGATCACACATTGCAAACCTGTCTTCATATTTTGATAATCTATCATTCGTTTCTTTCAAGCAGTTTCACCAGCTTTCAATGGAGTTTTTAATTTCCTGGTAAGCTCTTTGAATCTACTTCATGTATTCTAGGTTTTCTTTATATTCTTCATTGAACATTTTCCTCCTTTTTTTGTGTGTTCCTCCATTCTTCCATCTGTGTCTCATTGGGAGGTGCTTAGTATTTCTTTTTTAATCTACATATATCTTGCTTTACTTGATTAAATATTTCACTTTTGAGCTCATCTATGGGCCCTCGAAAATATCTCTTTATGTCCACTGATTCTGTGTCTGATATTGCATGATTGCTGCCCTCAATCTCTTTGTATTTACCTGTCTTGGGTCAATATCTTCTGGGTTGGGAGCTGCGGGCTTTTTCTTATTTCTTTCTCTTTTCACATTTTTGGTTTCTTCCATACAGTTGT
Source organism: Cavia porcellus (assembly GCF_034190915.1). Taxonomy (NCBI): domain Eukaryota; kingdom Metazoa; phylum Chordata; class Mammalia; order Rodentia; family Caviidae; genus Cavia; species Cavia porcellus. Next base: position 4,053,804 of record NW_026947536.1, read on the forward strand.
ATAGTGGAGGTTCCAGCCCCTTTACTTGTTGGTCATGGTTCTTCTGAAGCATGCTCACTAGGGCTTTCTGCAATCTCCAGCTTCCTGTTGGTCACTGAGTTGCAAGCAGAGGTGACTTATGCTGACCCCTCACCTCCAGGCCAGTCAACCTGCTGGGGCCTTCACTGTCTTAGTGTGTGCCATGCATATGGAATTGGTTTGGGACAACTTATTGGGTTCTGGCCAGGGGCATGGCCCAGGCCAAGCAGATCCCACAAATCTGCTCTGGGCAGGGAGCAACCAACTGAAGTCACTGCCATTCCTTGTTCCTGTCTATTCTGCCTGATTCCAACATGTCATCCAGTTGATTGCTCCTTTCTCATGGGAGGATCTTATTCCCAGCACTCACCAGGGGTTAATGCAGGTCCCTTACTGGCTCAGTCCTCTATTGGGCTCCCTGACCTCTGACTTCAGTGCAACTGTGGATCCAGTGAGTCACAATGGTGCAAGTCCAGGCAGCTATAGCAAGTTGCAGTGGTGCAAATTTGGGCAGCTCCATTGAAAGTGCCATGACTACTAATCTTTGCTGCTCCAATGGTAGCCCTGAGACTGCATGTTTGACCATAGTTTCATCCCTGTAATTTCTTCCTGGGTTAAGAGGATCCATTTCCCTTTATCCGGACCTCTCCAGGATGTTTTATTCTGGCATCTGATTTGTATCTCTTAGGGAGTCTGTATATCCTGCAGCTTATTGATCCACCATCTTTAGCTCCTCTTTTTTAATTTTATCTTTACTGGGAGGAGAAGGAGAAAAACATCTTTATCCAAAAATATGCAACATTTTATACTAATCAGCATCCATTTCATATTACATACATTAATTACAGGAAAATATATTTCTTTCATGCTTTGCCTTTAAAGATAACTGAAACAAAATTCCTGTCTGCATTCATCCACATGGAGATGCATCTGAAGAGACAGATATCTTCATTTGCTGTATATAGTTATTGGAAAATGTAAGTAAAATCAACACCACATTTCATCCCATAAAAATGCACATTTTGTAATTAATGATCTTAATTGAAATTTTAAAAAAATCTATTTAAAAAGTCAATCTTCCTTAAGTAGAAATGACTGACTTGCTGTAATAGTGTTGTGTGAGTCAGGGAGTGCTTTTCATGGTTGACCACTGAATCACCTTCTACTTGAAATCTTCTATTAATGAAAATGGAAACCTCACCAGGGATACACTATAACCTGCTTTGGATGCTGTGTGCTGATTATATTTAAAGAAGCTGTAGGTCAAGTGCATTGCCCATGAAAGAAAGTTGGTTACTATTGCTCTGAGGTTCCTAATCCATAAAATTAAGAAGATGTAAAATAGCACACAAAAGATTAGAAGTGCCACTATTCATGTTTAATAAAATAGAAGATGTTTCACTTCAAAAACATAAAAAATCTAAAGAGGATTTATGATTCAAAAAATGTAAAATACCCAACCAAAGAGTCAATGTATGTCCAGTTGTCAAATCTTTCCAGCTTAAGATCACTGACATTAAGCATTAAGGCAGAAATGTATGTACAAACAGACTAATTTGATACTGGAAACTTGAAAAACCTATGGTGTTCTATAAAAGAACATGAAAACACTGAAAATTATATTGCATATTCACCACTTAATTCCACTGAAATTTACAATACTTTCAATAAAAATGATAATTTTTTATACAATATCATAACTTACTTTAGAGATTTTAAACATAAGAATTCTTTGAAGTTAATGACAGTAATTCATATTTAGATGATAAAAATTTAGAAAAAAATACTACTAAATACAATGTTTTTAATACATTTAAATCTTAGATTTCAATAGATCAAGTGAGAGTAAAAAAGCAGAAGTAAACATCTCACTATAGTGTATTGGGAACCTGGCCTAGATTCTCAGTCCTGCAAACCAGGGTGCAATGAAGGCTTAAATAAACGTGATAAGTGGTATGACTTTAGGGCTCCAGCAGGATCAAAACCTCTACAGAGTTTGGAGATGCTGGTAGCTACAACAGGGGATATCTCTTCAAAGCCTGCATTTATTTACTGGGTTACAGTGGAAAATGCAGGAAGCTGAACAGACCCTAGGAGTGGTTCAGTGACTTTTTCCAAGTAACAAATTATGTTACTTTAGGAGAAGTGTCTTAGGAGATCTCCATGTTGCACTTCACTACAGGAGTGAAATGCCTGGAGCTAGAGTCTTTATTTAGTTAATTGGAGTTGGAGCCAGGTGTCCTCAGCCTTTATCTGATAACTGCCCTGGCCATGCTGCAGCCCCGCATGTGTTCAATTTCCAATTTCAGTGGCCCTCTACATATTCCTCCCTTTTGTTTAGTTGTTGAAAGCGATGGGTAGTCAGCTGAAGCTTGGAGAAGCTCTTAGGAGAGCTCTCACAATTTAAATTCTGTATAGTTCATCAGTCTATAATAATAATCAGTTATTAATCATTGTGGCCAACAATTGTCAGAAGGTGTTAGAGAGTTGAGCTTTTTGGACAGCTAATATTTTACTATGGCATTGCATTATACTTGTTGAAGTTAAACTTTTCTACAGGAGGTTCAAGCCCAAGTTAAGATGAGGCCTGTACTAAATGCAATCAGTTTTTTGTTATCTATCAAGGTCAATTAGGTCTCCTCAGGAATTGCCTTGGAAGCATGCATAGCACCTCTTGAATCTACAGTGTCACCTATCCTCTTAGTTCATCTGCCTTTCTACTTTTCAGTCTGTAGGTCTCAGATGCTGAACATCCAGAAGAAAACATTGATAACAATACAGTGTACCAGGGACAGAGAGCTTAACATTAATATCTTAGCTAAAAATGAAACACCTTACAATATTAAATGAAACTTTTTTCTATTATCCATGGATATTTTAACATTTGAATATCATAGTGTTACTGGTTACATATTTTACATAGAAAATCAGAAATCAATACAATAATATACAATATTATAGCATAACAAGTATGAGTTTTTTAACAATTCAAATTTTTGGTTTGACATTAAATATCCCTTTTAGTCAATCATCCCTATCCAATACATAAAAACTTTCATGTAACTTATTGATCTTTAGTAGAATGTGAATCTCATAAGTTTTTGGTACCAGCAGAGGTCTGAATATGAAACATTTTTTTGAAACAACATTTTGATACCACAAATAATCCCTGTTTTACATTTTGGAAAACCTGCATATCTGGAAGCAGTTAATTGGAGTTGGAGCCAGGTGTCTTCAGCCACCAGAGACTCACTGAGTATCTATGGATGACCCAAGCAGAGGTTCTCTTATGTCCTGGGCCCTCATTGACTTGGAAAGGCTGCAACTCATCAGTGAGAATCCCATCCAATAATCCCAACTCCAATGGATTTTCTTTACTCATTTCTTTTTTTTGGTACTGGGTATAGAACTCATGACCTCACATTTCCCAAGTAGACACTTATGCCACTGAGCTAAACCCCTACCCCTCTATACTCATCTTAATAAAAAAAAATTTTGATCACTAATAAAAACTCAATCTTAACATTTAAGCTATTAATTTTTAAACAGTGAGAGACTCAACACAATAATAAACAAAAACATATATTTATCTAACCAATCTTTGCATCATTTGGACCAGCTGTCAACTCAGCTGGTATTTGGACCAGGTAGAATAATGCTTTGTAACTTTGTAACCTGAATAAACCTTTATTTATTTAATTTTGTACTTTTATTTCTGGTACTGGGTACTGAACTCATGACCTTGTGCTTACCAGGCAAGCCCTGGAGGCACTGAGCTAAATCTCCCTGAATAAACCTTTAATCAAATGATCCAAGTGCAGAAGAAGGAAAACTGAATAAAAAACATTGAGCTCAAATTAAAAAGAACAGCTGTTTGCAGAGTGGACAAATGGACAACCATGGACAGCAGATCTGTGCAGACCGGAACAGACACAGAAACAAGTGCACATTTTGTCAGGGTCTGTGAGAACTCTCCAAGCTGTTGTTTATACCCTTTGTTGGACTCCTTTGCTGCTTGCTTACACCCTGTATTCTTGAGGCTGGAACACCCATTCACCTCCAGCAGCCCTTCTGAAGACGTTTGTTTCTGGCTCCACACATGTGATTGATCACTAGCTAATTTGACTCCCAACAACTGCTTACAGACAGACCAGACAAACAGGCAAGAGATACACAGAGAGACTGCCAAACATTTTACAAATCAGAGTTCACTCAAATATAATTTTAGCCAAATTTAATTACAAAGTTTTACAAATTTAGAATTCATAACTACAAAATGCCTAGTCACATTCACTGTAGGTCAATTAGCAGAGATCCTGTAAAAAAGGATTTAATAAAGAAAAACTATTATCTATAATTAAATATATTTTTATATTTTATCTTAAGAATATAATTTGTATGTCCCTTTTTTCATTAAACTTTTATTTTTGTTATCTCTATGTACTCATTGCCTATGTAGACCTTTGATTTTGATTTTGCTTATTATTTCCTGGGCATCCTGGGTCAATTAGCATTGGTTTTGGTTTCATTCTTTTCCATCAGTTGTGTAGTTTCAGAGGCATCACCATCATAGCACTGAGGGTCTGCTTCTTGAGAGGGGCTTGGATCCATGATACAGATTGTGTGCTCTGGCAGTAGATAGGCCATTTAGCATTGGCTGGAAACACGTAAGCATACCCTTGACCCCAGATTAGCACAGAACTGGGTTCTATTATTGTCCACTACAAAGATCATTTTAACAGGCTCATTTTACTTTTTATTTGATTGTATTATCTTTTTGCTGCAGGAACTGCATCTCTATTAGAATTTAAAATTTTTAAATTACATATACTGCCAAGTATTCTGCCAAGAAATCTATTATGAGATGAACAGTTCCCCTTTTGTTTTTTTTTTTTTAATTTAAATGGTGCATACATTTAACTATTTTTAGATCTGGAGATTATAAGGAATTTTTGTGTTAAGATATAGAGGGGGAAAAAACCCTATGTTTGTATTTAGTCACTTTGGGCTCTCTTGTTGTGGTGACATGCAGATGGTACTCTTGCTCTGGTCTGGAGACCCTCGCAGACTTTGCCCCTCAGCATAGGGAAGGCAGGGCTATAAACCCCCATGTCCAGGGCACAGGTTCCACCTCAACGAGCCAGGCCAGGGAAGGTCCTCTTTGCCTTACACCATGTAAATGTACTTTTAAAGGTAAAAGTTGGGAATGGTTTTAGCCACTGATGGCTAGAAATCAAATCTTGGGATGTCTCTTTCACCCCGGAAGAAAGTCTCCACACCCCTGTGGCTGCTATTCTAAATTAATCATAAATTGGTAACTCAAAGCAAATCAGTTGCATGTGTCAGCAAAGGTGCTCTTCGCATCCCTCCAGGTTAAATTAATGTAGCATTTTTACTGGAGTGAGGAACATTGCTCGCCCCTGTAGATCTGTATTTGTCACATCCAGAAGCCGTGCCATAGGCACTGGGCAGTAACTGAAACATTTGTTCCTGAGTCTCAAAGTCCTTAAATGCTGTTTTGTTTAAATATCAGTTCTATCTCAGCGTGATCCTACTCAATCTGTTGAACCCAATAAGTATTGGAAGATCCCAAATCCTTAGGTATCCCATTCCTTTACCCACAGATTTCACTTTTTTTGTCAAGGGAAGAATAACCAATTGAACAATGTAAGAATCCAGGGAGCTGTGCACAGTGTTTTGAGTAGATTTCTCCTTGCAGCTAAAACAAGCAAAATTGTTTCTAAAGCTCCTTTGTCTGAGCTAAACTCCAGGCTCAGTGGAGCTCTTTGGTTCTTTCCCTGCTTGGGACTTGATGTTAAAATACGGTCCCCAAGTGAATTTCCTTGTGGCCATGCCAACAAGCCCACAATCACCCAGACACTTCTGATTAAAAAGCCACATAAGAGGAGTAAATGCTGGGATCAAGCATACAACAAAAAGTTCCACATACACTTGTGAGTCTTTAGAATATGTTTATTCCATGCCTAACTGATAAGGCCACATCTCTCCTACCCAAAAAAGGAAGAGACTCAAAACTGAGAAAGTACAAGTTCGCTCTGCCCCAGTGAGGACAAACAATAATCAAAAGTAACAGAGGCAAAATGAAAACCCCCAACTGACAGAGGCCCACAGCCCAGGAGGAGACCCGCCAGTGGATCAAAAGGAGACTCATCTGCCTGACCCCCTCCTCCACAGAGCCCTCCTCCTAAAGATGCTTCTTCTGCCCCGGGCGCCTTGCCCTGGCCCGCTGGGCACAGTGCCACTTCTGCTTCCTTTGACCAAAACCCCTCCAGTTGGACCTCACAGTGTGTGTTCTGGGTGTTAGCATGGGATTCGGCCACATTATCACTAACAATTGGTAAAATCGATTGTTTTTACCTTTGGTGTTTTGTAACTCAATTTTCCCTTTGAATGCTCTTAAGCCTGCTTGTCTCCTTGGCTGCTCTCAAGCCTATGTGTCTCACCCTATTCACTTTTCTCCTGTTGCATGCAAATGAGAAGTGGCCTCTCACCCACTGTTTCTTCAGATCCTGGGTCTAAATCAGAAGCTGCTGACTGCAAGCTTTGGAAAGGGCTCAAACCTAAAGGAATCAGATTCCAAGTTGAGAACATCTCAGGGAAAGTGATTTTTTTTTGCACTATGTGCCTTTTAAAGATTTTTTCAACTCTTTCCCAATTATCAGTATCTATAGTGCCTGTTTGAGGAAAACATGGATTATATGTTACCCTTTTCAACATTTTTGCTAGGCTTTTTTTGGCACAGAAATCCCGGACTGTTCAAGCAGGAATTAGAGTGTCTGCAAATACCTTTGCTCCTCAGCTGAAAGCTTTGGCTTGTTTTTGTTGCTGTTTCTATGAATTGCACTCATGACCTTGAACTCACCAGGAAGGCACTCTACTACTGAGCTATGTCCCTGGCCCTATTTTTATTCCCGATAAAACAGCCTGTTCACAGTGGGAGACTCACCCTTGTTTCTCCCTCTCTCCTCCCAGTGTTCCTGGGGAGGTGTTTCATCCTGTGAAGACCTCCTCCATATCCAGAGCTTCCATACCTACAGTTTCCACTCTAGGCAGACTTACACATTCAGGATAAAATTCCCAGTCCAAGGATTTTAGGTCCGCGTTCCAGGGGCCAATTTTTGAGGACCTCACCTACATCGCCAATCTCCAAAAAAGTATGGCAAAGGTTTAAAGAAATGAGAAAAGTGGTATGGTTTTAGGGCTTCAGTAGGATCAAAACCACACAGATGTCTCTCCATAACCAGTATTTATTTAGGGCATTAGAGTAGAAAACGCAGAAGTCAAATGGACCTTTGGAGTGGTTCAATGACCTTTCCAAGTAACAAATTATGATAATATAGGAGAAATGTCTTAGGAGAAGCTCTCCGTGCTGCATTTCACTACACAAGCAGAAAGCCTGCAGCTGCAGCCTCTGTTTAGTTCACTGGAGTTGCAGTCAGCTGTGCACAACCATTATCTTATCTTGCCTGGGCCATGTGACAGCCCTAAACATGTGTTTAATTTCCAGTTTCAATCTCTTTCAAGAACACCGAATATCGGTCAATCTCCCTTTAAAACACTCCTTGCTAATCTTTCTCCTGGTCTATATTAATACAGATTAAAATGGTGTAATTTTCTCTACATCTATCACAAGATTCAATACGAAGTGTTTCCACATTACAAAATTATAGATTGTGAAGCATATGTCCATTTGTGCAAATTTGTCATCGGAAAACATATACATTTCAAAGAATCAAGCATTAAGTTACAATGGTATTCAATTTTTGTTATCAACTGAAATGTACACAATATTTTTAATATAATACTTTAAACATAGAAGTTAGATTTAAGTAAAATTTATGTAAAAAAATACACTAGTCTAGCATTGATCCAATAAAACTTGTTCAGGGAGCATTAATTTGACATTATTTAGATCTCAAAGTAAAAAAGGATTACATTTACCAAAAATTATATAATCTCAAATTCTAAAAAATAACTAACTCAGCTTACTACATATTTTACTAAAAAAAGCATATAGTTACTTGAGGCAAAACCATAGAACTGAAAGCAAAATCATAGACCCACAATATTACTTAAGATTTTTAAACATCTCTATCAAGATGGCAGGAAATTGTGTCATGAAACTGTCAAAATTAACATTATGCCTCAAATTGGTTCATTGAATATTGGACAATTATTCAATACATGTAGAGTAGGCACTCTTCTCAAAATATGGAATATTTGCTTTCATAAAATCATATTCATAATGAAGAATTCAACATATGTGAAGGAATGGAAATCATGTAAGCTCTCACAAATACTGAACAAAACTAGAATTCAAGAGCACAAAATAGAGTATGCCTAAGAATTTGAGATTAAATCTCAAAGTTTTAAATGATATCGGTGACAAATGAAAGGCCCAATTAGGTGATAAGTATTTCATAATGTGTGAAAAGGAAGGCACAACTTAGTATCACTTCAGGAACCTTTAACTTGGAGTGCTTTAAAAGTATTTGTTATGGATTAAGAATTGGTGGTCAACTTCACGCCAGATGGATTACATCAGTATGGCATTGAGCAAAGATGCTCCACCTGAGGAAAGTTGCCAGGATAAATAGGTGGAGAAGAAGGGAGGTGTTGAGAGTTGAGGTGTTAATGCATTGTTGTGTGGACGCATTGTGGGTTCTCCTTCAAGTTGCTGTCTGAGCTGTTGGTTCTCCTGGAGAAGCTCTGGTCCTCACACTAAGCATTGCTTCCTGGCTCCGGAGGGGAAGACGTGTGCTGCTTGGTCTCCAGGATGAACTCGTCATGCTGCTTCCTGGCATGTACCTGACTGCGCTTGTCATCGGAGGAGCTCAGGGCCTCCGTGTAGCTGAGGATGGCTGTGGTGCCTTTCAGGATAGCCCTGGTCTTTGTTGTGAGTGTGACTTCTCAGCTTCAGTGTAGAACCCTCATCCCACTAGCACAGCTCCTTCACCCTGCTGGCATGGACTTTCTGGCTTCCACTACTGACCTTTTGGGCCTTTCCAGCACGGATCCATAAGAAACTGGTGTGAGTCCTTCTTGTGGGCTCTGGACCTCCAGATGGACTTGTGGGAAGCATTGTCCTGAGCTCTGGGTTTTTATCTGAACTCATGTGGGACATTGGTGTGGGATTTAGGCTCTTGACTAAATAATCTATGTCTTTGGTGTTGTGGATAGATTTCCTGCATTTTCCTGTGTTAACTCCCGGTGACCATTATAAAAATATTATAAACTTCATGTCCTAGGGGCTGGGGATTTAGCTCAGCAGCATAAGCTCCTGCCTTGCAAGCAGGCAGTCGTGAGTTTGATCTCCGGTACCGATAAAAAGGAAAAAGACAAAAAAAAAAAAAAAAAGACTTAATAAACTCCATGTCCTAATCCTAATAGTTCTCTGTGTACAACCCCTGACTACAACAGGTGTTGAAGGGTTTTATATTTGTATTGAAAATCTACAAATGTATTAGGAGAGAACAAAAGTCTGATCTGCGGAAAAGTAAATAACAGCAACATAGAAATGAAAATCACCGCACAAATTGTTGTCATTGCTCAATACTCATTCAGATTATGGGCTACAACCAAAAGAAATGGCTAATACCAAGAGAAGCAACATTTAATAACTTATTAATGTCATCCATGAAATTACAATTTTATTTTTAAAAGTCTAAAATCTTGTTAGTGGATGAGGAGAAAACACAATGAAGAAAAAAAACAGTACACATTGAGATTAAGATAGAACCCATCAAACTGTCTCTACTTGGGTATAAGATCACGGTATATGCTGGAAAACATTAAAGTATCCACAGAAAAGCCTGGTGGAATTAACTATCATATCAAGTATATAACCCTAGCTTAATTTACAAAAATATCTCATATAATTATATATCAACAATGAGCACTGCATTGGAAAATGTAAACATTACACAAAACGTAACACACACTGATACAGAAAAATTTCACTAAAGTAAAAAAACACTACATATGAGTTTCTGCGATCAGTATAATAAGCATACGTTGTGGTTAAACTTAGACAAAAGCAAAGAAATTAGATTATTCTACATGTTGACAGATTATATCATATAGAAGCATGTATCTGTAAAACACCAGATGAAAAATTCATGTATCAAAATTTTCTACAATTCTTTCATAATTTGCACTACAGCATTTTATCTGATTCTTTAAAATTCTGATTCTTAAAATTTTTAATTTATCACAGAAAAGGTCAACATCTACATTTTTATCACATCAAATTTTTGAAACTAGAAGTAACCTGAAGCCAGAAGCACTGGGATAAGAAATCAAGTGGTTGAAATATAAACTTCATACAATCCTATGGCAAATAAAAGGAGACAAAGAAATCACAAATAATCTTTTAGTAAACAACATTGCTACACATTTTCTTCAGATAGGGTCCTTTTATGTATCTCAGTATATTCTGGATATCCCTAAATAACCCTGGCTCGCTGCAATTTCATGACAAAACTCCAGCCACAGCCTTCTTTCTGAGTGCTGAGATTATAGGCATGCCCCACAATGCCTAACGAAATATGCTGAATTAATCTCAATTATTAACTTACTCAAAATTCCAGAGTTGAAGCTATGTAACATTCTGCTTGAAGACTCTCAAGGTACAAAGAGCTTCCAAAAGCTGTAGTTTGTGGCACTTTGGGAGAATTTAAATAAAATCAGAGATGTGTAAGCGGTAAGCACGAGTGAGCAGTTCAGCTGCTGTGTGATTCCATGGATCTTACACACATTTATGCTAACTGAAAAATAAATCAGTTAAATTTCTAGGTTTTTTTCTTTATTTCTTCTTTCTTTTTTTGTTTTGGTTTGTTTTTGATTGTTTTTTGGGCATTGAAGATCGAAGTCACAACCTTGTGCTTGCCAGGCAAGTGCTTGTGCCAGTGAACTGAATCCCCGGCCTTTCCTTCTGAAGCAATCAGTTCTCCACTCAGTCTTCAACAAAGAAAATCCCGCCCTTATGGTCAAATTATGAAAATACACTTTAAAATAGTGAGGTAAATTCTAGCTTTTACAAATAACTTGCTGCGAAGCAGCTTAGGGAAGAAGCCCGCTCTGCTGCCCTGCACCTGGCTAAACACACTGCTGAGCTGACAAACCACCCCTGCTCAGTGCACTGCACTGCACTGCAGGGCTGACACAGGGCAGCCAGAGAGGTCAGGGACCTCCCTCAGGGTCCCGCTCACACCTGCCCAGCCATGCCCTCAGTTGGACCGGCTCTCTTTCCTACAGGCTCCCATCTGAGCAGAGATCTACACTCCTAGTCAGTGGACAGCTGACCTCCAGCTTGTCACAGTTTCCGTTTCAAACACTAATGTGTACGTTTGCTAAACACTAGGCAACTCTCAAACAGAAAACTGTGTGCTCAGTTTCTAATACAACCCCTGAGTGACCACAACCCCAAAAGTTTCAGAGGCCAGGCCTTGCACTGTGTGCTGCAGTGCAGGGTATACTGCCCACATCATGTGTTCTTGGGCTTCACCATGAGTCACCATCATGGTGATGCCAAGATGTGACACACCATGTCACCCTATTAGGATGAATGAAAGAACTGACTGAGAGTGGCTTATGACAACAAGGAATGGACTTTCCTCCTGCTCAGGACATTAAGATAGCCTGAGATTCCCTACTTAGAATCTGGTTGGAGAGTAGTACTTCTCAAAAAACATACAACACATAAGATTAATCTCATATTTACAGACAGTTACCTAGAGCAGAAGAATTCAAGGATGTCTTTAAGACTGGCCCTCATGCATTCTCAGGGTACGCAAACTGGCAGAATTCTGGATACGAAAGCCAATGGTTCGCGATGTTTAACTTAGCCAAGCACTTGTGATCTCAGGAAATAGGAATAAGTATAAAACCCTCGCCTTAGCTGGACTTAGTGATCCACAGCTGTGATCACAGCACTCTGGGAGGCTGGGGCAAGAGGGTCACAAGTCCAAGTTCAGCCTGGGAAAAATAATGAGACTCAGTGTCAACATTTAAAATAACAAAAGTATGTACAGATCTAACGCAGTCCCAGTCAAAGTACTATTAGCATACCTCACAAATTAGAATAAAACATTTTAAAAATTCTTCTGGAACCAGAAGAGACACAGAATAGCAAAGGCTTTCCTGGGTAACAAAGGCAAGGCAGCAGGCATCACAATCCCTAAACTGAAATTATACTACAAAGCCAGTGTCATAAAATCAGTATGACACTGGCAAAAAGAAACAGATCTGAGGGTCAGTGGGACAGAATAGAAGACGCAAACACAACTGCAAACACGCTCAGGCATCTTACCTTTGACAAAGAAACCACACATTCACTGGAAGAAAGACACTCTCTTCAGTAAATGGCAGTGGTTTCTCAGCTAGATCATCTTATGGATAAGTATTAAAACACAGACAGTACTCTAATGTCCTCTGGTGGCCACTTCCCACTGTAAATGTGTTTCCTTTAGAGGAGTAGCTGTGAAGTACAGCTTTCCACACTTCTGGGTCCTCTCGTGGTATACCATCAACCTCTCCACTATTTCTCTAGGATTTAGCAGGCAATAGTTCTCTCTCTCAGTAACTTCTAAGAGATTTACAATGAAGATGAAGGGAGGACATTTTGAAAGCAATAACATTGTGAGCACAAGTCTAACTTTGCAAAATCCACCATCATTGGGGAAAATGGAAAAATGGAAATGTCCTAATTCAATGATCTTCAAATAGTCATTTGTGAACCATCGGTACACTGAATAATCATATTGGTGTAATAAATCAGCCTTGTAAGTGAATTACCAAAATGCAATATATCTTAGTATAAATTTGAAAATATCAAAGTAAAAAAAAATGTAATGGACAACCATTTGGAAGAAAACAAGAGACAATATGATATTTAGATAGAGAAGATCTCTGGTTGTCTTGCTTTAAAATTTACATCTCTTACATTGATTTCTTATGTTCTGTTTCATTTTACACTCTTTAAAATAAAAAATGTAATGGAAAAACTGGCTGTCTACATGATGAAGACTAGAACTGTACCCATGTCCACCACCAAGCACTAAAGTAAAGTCAAAATGGATCAAAGATCTAAATATTAGAACAGAAACACTCAATCTGCCAAAAGACTAAGTAGGTACAAATTTTGAAGACATAGGTGTAGGCAGAGAGCTCAGGAACAGAAGCCAAACTACATGGAAATACTTTAAAAAGTCAACTACTGGGATCACCTCTTACTAAAAGTTTGTGCATGTCTCAAGAAATCACCAACAGAGTTAAAAGGAAATCCACAAATTGGGAAATAGTCTACTGTCCTTTAGAAAAAAGACTTATATGTAGAATAATAAAGCAGTTTGAAGTCAAGCCCCCAAAATTTAAAAAATCTGACTTCCCCAAATGGGCATCTGAGATGAAAACACATTTCTCAGAAGAAGAAACACAAAAGGCAAACAAATAATGAAAAAATGTTCAGTGTCACTGGTCCTGTGATAAACGCAAATTAAAACAACACTGAGATCTCATCTCACCCCAGAAATAATGGCTATCATCAAGAAATCAACCAGTAACCACTGCTGGGGAGGGAGCTGTGAGGCAAAAGGAACTCCTCTCCACTGTTGGTGGGAGCGCAGACTGCTGCAATCCCTGTGGAAATCGGAGTGGAGATTCCTCAAACTGGGTTTTGAAGTCCCACTTGACCCACTTTCTGGCTGAGGCAGAATATACCTGCTACTTTAACGTCATGACAAGAGCATTTGCAGAGGAAAATCACTGGGTCAGGAGCTCTTTTTTTAGTTTGTTTTTGTATTTTTACCAGTACCAGGCAGGGATCAAACTCACGACCACACGCTTGCAAGGCAGGTGCTTATGCCGCTGAGCTAAATTCCCAGCCCCCTCAGGAGCTCTTTTAATGACCAACCATTACACCTACTTTTCCACAGTGCATCTGCTAACCTTTGTTCCTCTACACATACCTACACACCGCAAGGCACATAACACACCACACACCACATACACTGCACAGCACATACACACAGCACACACCATACACACCACAGAGCACACACACACACCATACACACACCACACAAACCACATACCACGCAGACACAGCACACAGCACTCAGCGCATAGCACATACACACAGCACACACCACACACACACACTACACACACCACACAAACCAAACACCACACAAAATGCACAACACACACCACACTCATCACACAGCATATACACACATGATACATTTCACATACCATGCACACTGCACAGCACATACACATACTACAGAGTATACACACCACACACACACTACACACACCACATACATACCATGCACACCACACTTATGACACATGACACAAAATATATATGCATGCTATACTTGCTACACACAACACATACACACACTACATTCTTCACACACCACATATACAATACACACCACATGCACAAAACATATATATCACACATCACATACCACATACAACATGTACACCACACAGTACACACACAGCACATGCCACACACACCACACACAACATACACACCACACACACCACACAGTACACATACAGTACACATCACACACACTGCACAGCACACACACACTACATACAGCATATATCACACACTGCACAGAACACACACAACACACACAACACACCACACTGTATAGACACACACTACACGTTTCACATACCATGCACACCACACAACACATACACATACTACAGAGTATACATACCACACACACCACATACACACCATACACACCAAACTCATGACACATGACACAAAACATACACGCACACTACACTCGCTACACACACCACATGCACACACTACATGCTTCACACATTACATACACTATACACACCATATACACCATACACACACATCGCACAGTGCATACACATACCACATACACAAAACATACACATCACACACATCACATACCACACACAACATACACAACACACACACTACACTCACAACACACACCATATACACACTATGCACAACACATTAAAGATACCACATACAACATATACACTATGCACAATGTACACACACTACATGCACCACACACAATGCATGCACACAAAACACACACCGCATTCACATGCAACATAGACTACAGAGACAACACCACATGCACACCACACACAACACACACATGACACACAAGACATGCACACTATACACAAAAGCACATAAACATCATACACACCAAACACTATACATGACATACACACAACAAACATACCACACACCATATATTCACCACATACACACAACCTATATAGCACACAATACACACTACATACACACCACACATACAACATATACTCACTATACACATGACAAGCATCACACACAACACACAATCCACTTATACACACAGCACATATACACACTACACACACCACACCACCTGCACACAACACAACCATACATACATCACACACAACACATGTCAAATACACACACTACACACACAAAAAAACAAAAACCACACACCACACACACACAGCACACACCTATACTATCCACACAACACACTCACCACACATACCACATATGCACCACACATACCACATGGACTGCACACACCACACACATCACACACACCACTTTACAACACACACAACATACACACTATACACATCACATACATGCACACCACACACATGCAAACCACATACACAAATTACACACAAGACATGCATGTACATGCTGCACACACACCACACAAACATCACACAAGCTACACATGCCACACACTACACTCAAACAATTCACACCACACAAACTAAACACAACACATACAACACACACACACACACACACACACACACACACACACATTCATGCTTTACCATAGATATGCTTGCAGACCTACCTTTCAGGCTTTGCTTATTGTATAGCAAGGATTTCAATAAGGTCCTACCTCATTCCCCATTCAAATAATAAATGCTCTACATACCAAACCAATTGACTGCAGCAATTATGTGAGACAGTGGTCTTCTCTTTCCATGGATAGTGAATCTCATGGAAATGTGAAAGTCTTTCAGAGACTAGCAGTGTGGAGTGGACAAGAATCCCCTTCCAGAAGACGATTTTGCAAGACTATTGGCAAATTCTCCTCTTTAAATTGCTAATGTCCTTTCCATTTTTGAGGCATTCTAAACTACATGAGGAACAAGTATATATGTAAGTATGTAAGTGTGTGTGTGTGTGTGTGTGTGTGTGTGTGTGCGCATGGCATTGCTGTGGATTTACCACATGGCTGCCTTGTGCCCTACAATTGAGGTTAGTAACAGCTAACTCTAAACCTTTTATCAGAATTTCATAGACTTCAAAAATATCTGTAATAAGCTCAGAAATCTGAAGAAACATTTGGAAATTTTGGAATTTACTGGCATCAAAATGAAGACCATGTTGAGTGGACAATTTGCGTGTTTGATTCTATATTCTATACTTCTGTCAAATTGCTGTTGCAGCCCCCTGGAAAGGGCCAGAAGAAACAAAAGTGTATCGGTGATGGTAACAGATAGGACAAAAGAGTCAATAAAGATTCAATAAAGGAAGATTGAATAAACCAATAAAGGAAGGCTCTCATCCTGCCAAGCCTGGTTCTGCCAAAAAAAAAAATAAAATAAAATTTTTGGCTTCACCGCATCCCTCTGTCTTGGCTCACTCTGCACTGCACAATCACCAGTTCTGAAGCATCCAGCGGGAGGTGTAGAAGGTTTCAGCCAGGAGAGGAAGTGAGAAGACAGAGAAATAAAGGGAAGAGAGAGAAGGCTGGGGTCAGGTGGAGCCCTCTATCCGGCTGGGAGGAAAGGAACTGCTCAACGCTTCACACCTCTGTTTACACATTCAGGAGGTTGATGTCAGTTTCAACCATCTGCCTGACACACTGTGTGCCTGGCTTGCCTGGACGCCTTGGCTTCCTAGAGCTGGAACAGCTTGTTTATGTGGCTCGCCTCAGGCTCTCCGTGTTCCCAGGGCTGACTTTGCTTTAGCCCCACATGTATGGTCAATCTCTGGCCTCAACCACTCCACAAGCAGTTCTAGAATTGAGAATCTGCAAGGATTCTCCTGTTGGGGATGCTGTCAGTAGAATGTCAGAGTAAGTCAGGGTGATCCGGATGACAGCGCTCTCAGCAATGCACTGGGGTGCCTGACAGAGGTGGATCCCCTACTCTGGCCAGCGTGCTGGACTAGATCATTCGTGCAGCTCAAGCTCTTCTTCAGTGATGCCAGGCTGCTCTGTTTTCTCTTCACAGAGCCAAGAGGGACATGAGAAACAACGCATTACCTGTATGTGGCAAGCTGAAATCATAGTCTCTAACCAAGCTTCCCAGCACATGCTCCCTCCCAGTGTGTTGAGCTGGCCCACCCCGAGGGACCATGGGACTGACACAGGATTGGTCCTAGCATTCAGAGCTGCCTTTGCCTTCTCGATCCGCTCACTGGGCTCTTCCTATCTGTTTTTCCTGAAAGTCTGATCACAATTGAGCTTCTACAGTTTCACATGGAAAAAATCATCAAACCCCAAGAACCTGCGTCAGGTGAGATCAGGACCAAGTTGAAAGGAAGGGAATACACAATGGCAGATGGCAGAAATATGAATGAGGGAGTTGTCCTCAGACACAGACTTCCTCACACTTTACCTTTCAATGTAGACATTGTCGGCATAAAAATAAAAGCATGCCAAGAAAAAATATAGTTCTTTAATAGACAAAATGCATATGATACGATAGCACCATTTTACAAAACAGAAAGTGACAGAAAATAAAATAACTTGACTGCCTGAAAGAAGCAGGCTAAATTCTTTATTCAAAGTCACAAAGAAAATCAGAATTCTGAAGACTAATAGTAAAAGGACCAGACTGATAGGTGCAGTGTATCCCCAGCCTCAGTCACTTCTGTGTGGTGAGCCGAGAATGCCCATGGACTCTGTACATTAAATTACCCGTAATACCTGTTCCCTCCTCACAGACTGGAAGCTTCTCTTCTCACACCATAGTAACTTCCCCACAGTAATGTTCTCACCTGAACTCATGATGTTTACTCTTACAGTAAAATCTACTGGCTTGAGAGCTGCGTCAGTTATGATGAAACATGAGTGTTGGTGTGTCCAACTGAGCCAGAGTCCTCAGAGGTTACATCTGGTCCCCAGAACCTTCCTCTCACCACATCCCCTCCTGAAGAATTCCCACTGGAATTCTCAAGACTGGCTGCAAGCCTGAACTTACTGGAGACCAATACGCGAGGGCAATGGCGAAGATCCGAGTTTCACAGGAAAACAAGACTCCTTTCATTCCTTTCTGTTTCTTGTCAGTACAAGCTTAATGGTTGATGCCAGTCACATGCGCTGTTGGTGTTCTCTCCTCAGGCTGTGGCGGCATGCCACAAACACTGAGAGCATTGCTAAGCCACCAGGCAGCCCCTGGACTTGTCATGTACGCACATCACAGTTAATGGAGATTTCTCCATGCTGCCCTTCACAGATACTCTTTGGATGTGCAAATGATAGCCTGACTCCAGCAAATATTGATATTTAAAAGTAACTATTTGCCAGTAAAATCCTATGGCAGTCAGAGTCATGATCTCAGAAACAAATAAACCTCAAATCTATCTGTACACTAAACAGCAGCTTGGCAACACTCTGCAGCTTGTCATGGTGAACAGTTCTTGAAACAGCACATAAATTTAAAGCATAGAAATAATTATTTCCTAGTGAGTAATAAAGATGCTAAAACTCATTTCATGATAAAATTTGTAGAAAAAAAAGGAGGAAACATGAATTGTCCACTTTTTCCTGTGCATTGGTAACTCCCTAACCATGCCATGTGAATATTGTTGCAATCTGCACTGTGCCTAAGAGTTTACATGTGGTTTACTATCATGTGTGATCACATTGAGCACAATCTTAAGCACAGAAAGCACAAAAGTATGACACATGTTTGTGTGTAGACTTTATAAACTCTGGAGTGTACTCTAGTGAGGATCAAAATATGAGTCAAAATATTCTCAGTATAAATTTACCTCCCACTGGCTTTCCAAGTATTTTGTTGCAGACTACCCAGCCATGGAACAGATAAATCACCAGGCAAAGAATAGGAGGGGTGATTGGAGCCACCAGGGGAAAACAAAGAACTCAGAGTAGGAAATGTGACCAAATGCAATAGCTCTGCTCAGCCATTACCATCCCCATAGTCCAGTATTGCAGGATGAGGTGCTGAGCCAAATAGTAACTCTAAGAAAACATTACTTTAAAAAGCAAAAAGACCACCAGGATTCAGATTAACAAAATTTTGCACCAAATTAGAAAAAAACAGTTGAAAATTTGAGAAATTATTTTATTTCTACTAGTGATAAGGAGATACCTAGAAAATCAAATAACAGATTGCATTAATTAAGGGTCTTTGCAAATATGAGGACAGTTTATGAGTAAATAATGTACAGAAGAGCTTATATAGCAAACTAAAAAAAGAAGTCATAAAATCACACATAAAAATTAGGCATAAAAAAAGAAAACAGGCTATTGAATTTCCTTATGAAACAAATTGGAAAAAGACCAGTGTTGGCCTGTTAAGGGGCTCTACAACGAGTGCTCACTATTGCTGTTTATTTGGATGGTATAAATTATGATGTATCAGGGGCTTGGCTTAGTCTCCTACAATGTGCTATGGTAAAGCGTTAAATAAAATGAGGCAATGTAATATGGTTTTGTAAGAAATCTAAGAAGGTCCAAATTGTGTGGGAGTTAATATTATGAATTTTGTAGGTCACAGAATTTATTGGATTTCCAAACAAAGCAAGGAGATACTGAAGTAAGGCAGGATCTGAGCAGGACCTTGAGAAGTTAGACCAAAGACCTCTTCATGCAGTAAACTTTTCCAGTTAAGAGAACAGTCTGATCCCTAAAGTTGACATTCACACCATCAGCTAAACAGCGGCAGGAGCCTTATCTTTTCTGCAGACTTTAATATGAGATACTTCAGCATGGTCAGTGGCCCATTCCTGGTAAGCAGTTTATGCTGATGCAGCAATGTCCCCAATATTGAGGCAAATGCATAAAGTGTGCACCACCAAACAGGAGCATCTATGGCATTTTCCCAAATCTCTCTCTAAGGCAGCAAGAAAGACAGTGAGTCCAGTAGCATTCCACTAGATGAGCCTGCTGTCCAGTAATCATGGGCAGAAAGTGAAGCAGTCTGTGAGCCCAAGAGGAGTTCAGACTCTGGAGCTGACTCCAGAGCAGACACTGGGAACACTAGTTCATGCTAGTGGATTCCTGCCCTTTCCATCCAGGACTCACACTCGTCTCCCCAGCTGGTTGGGGAAATGAGCAGCATCTGCCAATTACAAGATTCTAGGGCAACACAAGGACCCCAAGAAAGAGCTTCTTGAAAGCTCCCCAAAGCTGGAGATGGCATAAAAGAATAGTAGCCCTCTTGGAAAGCCACTGTGTAGCATGAGTTCCACAGCAGTCATGCCTCATGTCTTAGACTTAGCCTCTACTTTCATTTTTGCTTTGATCCACTTTTTCTTTTTGTTTGGCCCAATTTTGCTCTTCAGGGCTTGTTTCTCCCATGCCCATTCACCCAGGTACTTTTCAAATAAACTTTTTGACAATGTTGTATGTGATTTATACTCAATGTAAGCAGCACTGAATATTAAATGAGAGGAGACAAGAGAAGAGTTTAATGAGGGGGCACAGGGAGTCACCACAAGGAAGGCTTTGGTGGCTCCCTGCAGATAAAGGGCAGATTCTGCCTGATAGACTCTGATGGGGGTAGGGCTCTGGGGAATGAGGTGAGCTGATTTATTTTGTAAGAGTGCAGGGGACTGAATAAACTTTTACATGCCTGAGCTTTGGCATAGACTTTTGGGAGGGAGGAACCACAAGGGTTTGGAGAAGAAGGAGCTGTGTCTTATCAAGGCAGTTTTGAACCATTGCCATGATGATTGTGCTGTCTTTTAGAAGGAGAATCTAACAATTTGGCTTGTCCATCGAACACTCTGTTCAGTGCAAGAAGGACCTGGAACACTCTTGACTGTCTATTGATCTCTAAAGAAACTGCCCTGTAAAAACACTATTACCAGGCTTGGAGTTTAGCTCAATGGCATAAGTGCCTGCCTGCCTGCAAGCATGAGGTCATGAGTTCAACCCCCAGCACAAACACACACACACACACAAAAATCACCACAGTGTAACCACTGTAGGCTTCAGGGGCACTGAGTGTGTTTTCTACTCAGGTTGCAGCTGTCAAAATCTAGCCAGATGAATACTAGCAATGTGCTCAAGGTCCAAATTTTGACTTAAAACATAAAGAACTCCCTTGCATTGACTCATTTAATTGGACAGTTAATACATCTTTTGTGATTAGTTCCTGTTCCATTTCCCCCTGCTGACAAAAAACAAAAAACAATCTGTAACTCCATGAGTGGAGTCAAATGAAGAAGAAATCATGAGAGATCTACATCCGTATCTCTCACAAGATGTCATTTTACACAGCGAGAGTGATGGCTGCATTTAGCCAGTTTGCTGTGGCTTTGCAGAGATGCCCCGATAAACATGTGGATATGTCTGCACTGTCCTCTCAGGGATAGAGAGGACTAGAATCTACTAGCATCTTTCAGTTAGCTTCTTTTAGTTCCTTGAAAAGAATGTTTCATGCTAATACAGTAAAGACAAGATGCCATGCCCATACATTATGCCCTGAACAACAGCTACAAAGATAATACATAATGTGTCAGCTATTGTAATGATCCAACATTCTTTGAAACTTGGCTGCATTGGTATGTTTATCCTTCTTTTTTCTTTTTTCTTCATTCCTTTAATATAAAAGAAAATGGAGACCTTCAAATGATGCAGTGTGCTTTATCCCTTCCGTGCATGTTGCCGTACACACTTCCAAAGACTTCCACAAAGCAAAGCTGATAATCAGTTGGGGATCTTGAAGATTACACAGAAAATTCAGGGATTGCAGGCTTTTATTGAGCCCATAGGAAAGGCTCCCTGGCAGCCCTCTCTCCCCAGAGAACACACAGCATGTGCACAGGGTGAGCAGCACCTAGACTTGGTGGATATGGGATGCAAGGAGACACCTTCACCCCCTGACATCAAAGCACAGAGAAAAGGGAAACAGGAGCCTCAGTAACAGAGAATGTGAAGCAGGGATTTGCCCTGAGTTATGAGATTTGGGTTTCCTAGATTCATGGTGGATAGGACCTGACAGATGAAGAGTTGTTCCTTTTGGCAGTACAGGCTCTCTCTCTCTGTCTCTCTGTCTCTCTCTCTCTCTCTCTCTCTCTCTCTCTCTCTCTCTCTCTGTCTCTCTCTCTCTCTCTGTCTCTCTCTCTGTCTCTCTCTCTGTCTCTCTCTCTCTCTGTCTCTCTCTGTCTCTCTCTCTTTCTCTCTCTCTCTCTCTCTTTTCTCTTTCTGTGTCTCTCACTCAGAGGGTATACCTGTGTAACACAGGCTGGCCTTCAACTTGCTTCCACAGCCCAGGCGGGGCTGGATATCACAGTAATCCTCCTGCCTCAGTCGGCAAGCAGTCCAGCAGTCCCTCTGTCCTAAACCTTACACGATAAGCATCCTCAAAACAGCATAAAACACACCAAATACAACAAAATAAAACTTTAGCGGCAAGGCAATAAAATTCCTGCTAAACTCCCACATTCCGCAAACCGAATCCAGGAAGCTACAAGGGAAAGAATTGCATGAGCTATATGTCTCAAATGTCTTAAAAGATAAAAGAAGAAGTGAAAACCAGATTTTAAAACTAACAAAAAAAATACTCAGGCATCCTCAGAGATGAATGGAAATAATAATTAAAAAAGGAACTTGAGAAGACACAAATAAAAGCGATATTGTCTAAATAAAGTAATACAAACTATGAATGACTCATTTGGAAAAGGATTAGAGTATACAAGTGTTCCAACTAGAAATAAAGGAAGCTAAAATTATATTGAATACATTGGCAGGAGAAGTGACCAGTGTAAACACAGAATTTCAAAATTAGAAAAAAAAATCTTCAAAGTTCAACAACTCAAAGATATCTCAAAATTAATAAGGGAGCATGTCAAATCAATCCAACAGCTACTATGTGACACAAAGAAAACTAATCTTAAGAGTAATTTGATCCAGTGAAAATAAGAGAAAATAACACAAATGACATTTTATGTAGTATTCGTGGAAATGATGGCAGAAAATGTCCCAAATAATGGAGAAAATAAGCATACAAATAAATAAGGCAAATAGAAACCTAAGTAGCCAAGACTGAAAGAGAACAACTCCATGCCACCTTATACTCAAGGTAGCAGAAGTCAAATAAAGGGAGACAATCATAAGGGCAAAAAGAAAGGGCAGTGAATAACACATAAAATCAATCCATTTGAATTCAGCAAAAGTCAACAGAAACACAGAGGATGGCAGAGCTTGGAGTGAAGTGCTTCAAGCCCTCAAAACATAACTTCCAATGCCATACTATTTATCCTACTAACATCCCCACACAATTGATGAAGAATATAAAGTATTTCAAAGAAAAAAGCACCTCTGAAATTCATGACCACTGACCCAGCATTACAAAACATTCCAAAGAAATCTAACAAAAAGACGATGAAGTCAACAAGGCCGTAAATCAAAAAGAATTAACACACCTGGTGAGAATAGCAGCTCAGGGATGGAAACAAAATAGCAGAAATAAGACAGGAAAGTACTGCCAGGACAGGAATGCTTTTAAGGACTAACTCCCTACATGAATAACTGCAAGTTCCCAGATCTAAAGACACACAATGGATCAAGAAACAAAACTCAGAGATATATAGTACACAAGAAATACACAAAAACAAATGCAAAAATTTAAAATCAAAGGATAGAAAGCCAAATTCCATCAAATGGAAACCCATAAAAAGGTGAAGTAGATATTCTAATTTCAGACAAAGTGGATTTCAAGGCAAAATTCATCAGAAGAAACAAAGAAGCTAACTATACATTCATTATGGGTACAACTCAGGAAAAATAACTGTGATGTATATGTACATATTGAACAACAGCCACTCAATTTCACAGAACAACAACAAAAAACTACTGGATATTCAAAGCTCAGAAAAAGCCCGATGTGGTAACACACACCTGTTTTCCCAGCACGTGGAAGGCCAAGGCAAGAGGATCACTACAAGTGAGAAGCCACCCTCCCTTACAAAGTGAGTTCAAGGCCAATCTGAACTGCACAATGAGAGCCTGTCTCACAAAGGAAAAAAATCACATAAATACCAACTCAATTACAATAGATCTCCTTAATGATCACCTGTCAAAAATAGACAAAACAACTAAACAAAAAGTAAAACAAAGAAAAAGAAAAAAGAAAAAAAAAACAAATGTCAGAGCTGAAGCAACAGTTCAAATGAGTGGACTTAATAAATGTTTCTGCAGAATGTTGCTTCCAACAACAAAAGAATACACATTCTCCTCAGCAACACTTGGGACTTTCTCCAAAATAAGCTATTTCCTCAATAAAGCATATTTAAGTAAATGCAAAAGAATTAAATTTTTCCATGCATCTTGTCAGATCACAGTACAGTAAAACAAGAAATCAATGGCAAAAGAAATCACAGAAATTATGCAAACACATGAAAATTAAAAATACCCTCAAATAACCAGTGAGTCACAGGTGACCCTAAGGAAGACACTGGACAGCTCCTACACTCCAGTGAATGCAAGTGCAACATAGTGGAGCACGTGGAGCACCCGGAAAGCAGGACTTTTAGTCTAGTGAATGCCCACATCTGGAAAACAGAATGAGCTCAAGGAAGTTACCTACTGGTGCACCTCAGGATCCTGGAAGAACAAGAACAAGCCAAATCAAAAGCACTCTAGACAGTAAGAGCGAGACATGGGGCATCACAATGAAGAACTTCAAGTTACAAACGTACGGTGATAAAAACAGCATGATGTGGGCACACACACAAAAACAAGATTTGGAGACTGATGACACAGGACACAGTATTCAGGCACAATTCCAGGCACACTCAGCTACATTATCATTGAAGAGGGTAAAATAATTTTCCTGGAGGAGAGACAGACTTTTTCACAAATGATGCTGGGATTGCTAGCTCTCCGCATTACCAAAGATTGAACTGAGACATCTCTGCTCATGCACTAAACTAAAATCAAAATGGATTGAATATCTACTTAGTATATCAGAAATATTTAATCTCCCAGAACAAAAAAATAGATAAAACTCTTGAAGATATAGATATATATTCTGAATGGAACCTCACTAAACAAGAAACAATACCAAGAATCAACGAATAGGATCCCATTAAGTTCAAAGAGCTTTTGCGCAATAAAAGAAACCATCAACAGAATGAAGAGGCAAACTACAGGCAGGGAAAAAATTATATCAATTCCTCCTCAGGCAAGGAAAAGTATCTAGAAGACATAATAAACTCAAAAAAGTTAGAGCCACAAAATTTAAAGACTCAGGCAACAAATGGACATCTGGAATGTATAGACAGTTCACAGAGGGAGAAACACAAATGGGCAATAACTAAATGCAAAAACGTTCCACATCACTGGCTCCCTAAGAATTTCAAATTACAGTGACTCAGAGATTTCAACTCATTTCAAAAGAAATGGACGCCACTAAGAAATCAGATAATCGGTGTTGGAGAAGGTTCATGGAAAAGGAACCATTTCTTCATCCTTCATGAGAGTGTGAAGATGTAAAACAACTATGAAAGTCTCTCAAAAAACTAAAGTGTGAAATTCCATTTGGTCCATCTATATCTCCTCTAAGAGTTTCCAAAAAGAGACAAAGCCTTCACCTTCCAGGGATATATGCATGCCAGTATGTGTAGAAGCATTATGCATACTAGCTAAATCTCAGAAGTACATACGTGTCCTTCAACAGGTAAATGGACAAAGAAAATGTGGCATTTACACACCATATAATACCACTCTGCCATAACAAAGGATGAACTCGAGTCATTCATAGAAAAATAGATGCACCTTGAGACCACAGAGTTAACTGAAGAATATCAGACCCACAACATTAGATACTGCAATAGTTCTCTCACATGAAAAACCTAATATATAAATGCAGTTCAAAATGAAAGACAATAAGAAAAAAGGGAGAGACAGAGAGAAATCACTGTAGTCCAGCATGGATATTGTACCTAAAACTATACCTGGATTAACTATAATTGTTTTATATATTTTTGGTTTATTGATCTGACAGTTGTACATCAACTCCAGTTGACTTTGAATGAAAACTTTATTCCTCGTCACCAATGGAAATGGCCTCTTTGATTTGGTAATCAGTGACTAAACAAACCTGGTATACAAACCTGAGTGGTCTGTAACAGTAGTAGTTTCAGAATTTCCCATCAGCTTCCAAGGCATGCATAGCTTTGTGAGGGAGTCATAGAGATTCACTTGGTTTAACTTGAAATGTGTAATAGATTTGGCCAGTACGTTTCCATTCACATGCCTCTGTGGTCAGCCACTCAGAAAAAGAGGTGGGAAAGGAAATATTTAAATATTAAGATATAGGTCAGAGGTAGTAACATAAGGGAAATAGCATAACTCCCAACTTGCTAGATATGAGGTACACTGAGTCCTGTTCCCCAAAATGGAAGAACAAATTCTAAGGAACAATGGAAGGTAAGAGTAGGAATAATTGGATTAAGAGAAATAGCTCCCAACAGACAGAAGGGACCTAAGAGTGTGTGGCCAAGGAGCCATTTCCAAAAGAAAGTTTCATACAGCATGATCGGGCGGTGGGTAAACACAGGTTACAACTATGGTCAAGCAGTGAGATTACAGGTCTGCCACGTGGGTAATACTGATCCAGTGGGGAAGCAGCTGGTGCTCCAAGGGTACACAGAAAAAACCAAGACATTTAAAGCAAAGGATGGACCAGGAGGGCCTGGCCACCACTGAGTTACTGATGGCCATTTATTCGACTAGATGATACCAATTATAGCATAATCTTCAATGTATTGCTTATTCCTTGGGGAGGCACATGGGCCTGGTGGCTGCATCTGTGTCTCCAACTGCTGCACCTCCAGCCCCAGCTGTAATGTGCTCTCAGGCTTTGAACTGGCTCCCTCTAGGCCTGGCCCTGGCTGCCTGCCTATGATTTTCTGCCTAACTTAGCTGTCTATAGCAGGAGTGGGAGTACATTTGCTCAGCTTTCTCTATTTTATTATAAAACACTCCGGGGACTCTTTAGAAATATTATTTCACTGAAGATGCAGTCCCTTTCTGAAAAGAAACCACAGCTTATGTGTAGGCAGTGATGTGAGGTACAGATTTCGGAGCTGGGTCAAATGGGAAATTACAGGTGCCCATGGGCTCCCTAAAGTGGGGCGGGGTGCAAGGGAGCCCGTATCCACCTCTGGGAATCTCTCTGGGAACTCTTTCAGAGGGAAAGAAAGCGAGCCAAGTGCTTTTTCTCTGCCTCTGTGAGCCTCCAAGGACAGAGCTGCCTACACCTGCCCTGCATCCAAGGCCACAGGCTGCCATTCCACAAACAGCTCCCTGGCTCCTCCTCCCGGGCAAGCCACCACCATCCCGTGAGATCAGGCTCCACACAGGCTGGATGTCCCGCATTCTGCACAGGGCCATCCTCAACTTAGAATTCGTATCTAGTACACCTGTGAGAAAAGAAATTGGATAAATGCGAAGGCAACAGTTGTATGGTAATAAGTCTTGGAAAGAACTTTTTCTGTTTATTAAAGACTCAGCTGCACATTTTTGTTGCTTCTGTTGTTAAACAGAAGCTAGTGATGACAGCATATGGACATTCAAATCTCAGCAGAATTAAACAGTGTAAGTCATCCAGGTGTTGTGGCACACATCTGGAATCGCAGCACTCAGGAACCTGAGGCAGGAGGATCGCTGCAAATTCGAGGTCAGCCTGGGCTATAGACTGAGTTCAATACCAGCCTGAATGACACAGTGAGACCCCTGTCTCAAACACCATAAAAATAACAAATAAAAAGTATAATTCAACAACACAAAAGATAATACAGATCATATCTAATCATATAAGCATATTAAATAAACTTAATCATTATTATCATTAGAAGTATATGCACTAAAACAATAAAGTGGTATCAATGCACGCTTCTTAGACTAAAGGTTTTTAAAATAAACAAAGCCTGTTCTGGGGACTTAGCTCAGTGGCAGAGGGCCTGCATGGCAGGTAGAAGGTCCAGAGTTCAATTCCCTGTACCAAAAACTAAATTTAAAAATGTTACAGCAAGAATGTAGAGAAGATGGATCCCTTACTGATGATAGAAAAATAAAATGATAACAGCATACTCATGCTCTTTGGAAGTTTCTTTCTCATTTTTCTACTTTTTATTTATTTTCATTTTGAGACTGGGTTTCTCCACATAGCCTAAATTGGCCTTCAACTCACTACACAACCTTGGCTGGTCATGAGCTGGCAATCCTTCCCCCCCACCACCACCACCCCAGCTCCATAGTGCTGGGATCCTAGCTATGTGTCACCATACCTGGCTAGTTTTCTAATAAAATTAGATACACAACTATCCCATCATTCAGTAATTGGTTCCTAAACATTTTTTCAGAGTCACGAAAATCTCTGTAAAACAAAAATGGACCCATGACTGTTCACAGAAATCTGTCTTCTAATACTCAGCAGTTAAACACCACAGAGCTGTCTTCCTATAGGTGAGTGACCATGGTGCAGCTCATCCACACTATGCAAAATCACTTCAGGATAACAAAACACCTATGTTTGAAGCACAGAAATTTTCCATGGGTGTTTTGGAAGTTGCACTTATGAAAAAGCCACCACCAAATGTTTCATAATTCACAAACCTATGAATGTAATATTTTTGGGATCACGATTTTGTCAAAATGGAGAATAAATTAGTGGCTGTAAGGGAAGGCAGGTGGGTGAGTGTCGCAGTGAAAAGGGCTGTGGGTGTGTTTATAACAGGAACACAGGAGATCATATTGTGAAACAACAGTTCTGTATCTTTGCTGTTTTATAACAAGTCAAACAAAGCATGTAATATAATTGCACGGAAATAAAAATGCACAAAGCTTACAGACAAAACTGGTGAAACAAGAATACTTTGGCAGATCAATTGTACCATCCTGAGGATGACATTTGATATTTTATGATAGCTGACCCAGGTTTCTTACCATAGAGGAAAATGATCACTAAGGAAAACCACAGAAAATGTGAAAGCCCTTCTTTGCACCATGGAATCTTCCTTCTGGTACATGCTGATTCCAGGTCCTTTCAGATCTGACTGCTTGTGTTTTTGTCACAGGTCACGTGTCGCCTCACCGGGTTTTCAGAGCTGCACACCTAGGGGTCTGCAGCTGCCCCTTGGAGCACTCTGCGTTATTTCACGACCGCACCTGCTCCTCCCCTCCGCACTGGTTTCCACACTCCTTTCCATCTCCCTCAGACTCTAGTAGGTGATTTTCACACTGCAACTGGGTCCTCTCCGAACTCTGCTTGCAGCAGAGTTGCTGAACCTCAAAGTCCCTCCTCTATTCATGGCAGCGCACAGTTTGCAGAAGGATGTTAATCGTGTTGCATGCCCGTTAGACTGGAATCAGAACGTCAGTCTGAGTGTCCTTTGGGTGGTTCGTCCCAGGTTCCAGGTGTCCATTAAGCAAAGCGAGCACCATCCGCCCTATGGTGGTCCAATCTAGTACTGCAGCCCCACGTTTAAAATAATGACATAAAGCACACTCCTGTTTGGGTGTCCTCAAATTAGTGGCATTCCGTGTCTCAGTATACCTGGCACTGCTAAAGTGTAAATCCGTGTGGCAGGAAACAACAGAGGCCAAACGATTTGGACCTGTGGGCACTGGGACAATGGAAAGACACTTGAATTATGGCATTGCCTCTCAGTTTATTCCCCAGCTGGCAGGCTGACTGCAAGCCATATACATGTGTTCATGTTGAGATACGCTGCTCACCACTACTGCTGCTTCCATGGTGAAAAGGACAGGACCAGAGCCGAGTTACAGGCTTATCGTGTCTCTGAGGACATTAGGAACTTTAGTGAGTTTCCTGGAGGGAAAAATGACTTGTGTAATGTTTGTATCTTGAAGCTGCAGTTAAGTACAGCATCAAAATCTCAATTTCCTTGTCTCATTCTTACCTGCCTTTATTTATTCCACCCTTACTCACTGTGATGACGTGTGTCCACCAGCACAACAGGTCCTATTAAAGCCAGGAAGCCTGCTGCTATCACATGTAAGGATTAATTCAATCAGGCAGTAAATCTGTTGCACATCAGCACAGAGGGGCTAAACCTAAACAAACTCCTTGGCCATTTATCTCTTACTCACTAAAGCATGTTTTGTGTTTTCTCCTGAGGGATTCAGGGATTACAAGTCATTTTTGCTTAAAAAAGAAGAAACTGACTATTCAAGGTGCCTAGAGATGCCCAGTGGTAACTAAAAACAGACAAACTTGGCCTCTTGGCCCTCATTTTAAACCAGTGTCTTCCATTGCTTTGAAACTCTGCATCACATCCATGCTCAGGCCTGCACACAGACACCTTAGTCATTTAAGGAGTGTCAGTCTAAGCCCTAGGAATACCAATTTTGTTACCCCTAAGTTTACTTAACTTATTTCATCCACATGCTGGCTAGAGAACACAGAGACAAGAGTAACTAAGGTCATCTCGTTATGTGCAGCTTATACAGTGTTCTGCTCTGAACCTCCTACCAGGGTGTTAGAGGCTTACAGTCATCACCCTGAACCTGCAGGGAATATGGGTTTCAGAAGAGCCTCTGCAATTGGCACACTGTGCATGCTCTCAGGCTCCCAGAACAGAAGCAGAGATCCCATGTCAACGAGTGATGCCCTCAAGGTTGGACTCCCCCAGGAATAAGAACTTGTCCTGAGCTACTTGCAAAATGAATGATCAGCCAGACCCTGGCCCACCTCAGCGGCCCCATGAGCACTGGTTCTTTCCTGCAGCCTGATCTCTGACAGTGTCCCTGCCCGGCATCTCTCCTATCTAAAGTCACTTTCTGCCTTCCCCATCTCCCCTTTATTTCCAACTAAAGCTTTGCTTGCCTTTCACATTTGTTAGTCTGGACCCCATTACTATTACTGCTGGGATGAAAGACCAATGCCAGGGCTGGTAATGCCCATCGTGACCCACCCCTCTGAGTTGTGTATGCACAAATCACTGAGCGCATTCTACAGATTTCCCTATCCGTTGTTTCCCATAGGGAATCTTCAGTCAAATTTTGCATGTCTGTGACAGTGGTAAAGTGCAGTGATGCTATGGGTCTCCTCACCACTTACAAGGAGGAAGACAGGCAAATACAATGGACGGCATGGTCAGCAGCCCCTCTGAGTGTCTTCTGGTAGCACTGAAGCAAACAAATCAACTACGCTCCATTTTGAAAGAAAACATGAATCTTGAAAGTTACTGGGCAGGTCCTAGTGAAACACCACAAGGGAAGATGGGGCTCACAGGGAAGTTTGTCAGATACTATAATACAAAAAGATTCAAGGATACATCAGTGACTGGCATGGGCAGGCAAATGTATTAGACAGATTCAGATAGAAACAGTGAGTGGCCTTAGTGTGAGGAGCCACAGGAGGCGCGGCTCTCACAATCAGGAAACCCCATTAACAGAGGAACGGGACTTTCATGGCTTCCCTAGGAGCAGCAGGCATCATGACTGTGGGCCCAGGCATTAGTGGGTCTCCTGTGGGCGGGATATGGATCCCTGGTGATTCTTGCATTAGCAGGACCTGGAACCTCCTCTGCTGCTACAGGTCACCTCTCCTTGCAGTCAGTGTGAGGGATGAGTGGGGAGAGCGGTGTGCACTCTGTCGGTAACCAGAGGCAGAGGACACACACACAGGAGTGACTACTGTCATCGTCATGGGGTAAGAGGTGGCAAATGAAGTCTGTTTTAAGAGGGTTCCCGTCCTATTGCAGCACCATGAACACATGGAAGTCGGCATTTGAGACTCTAATATATGATCACAGCGTTCTAAAAACCAAGGAGAAGATATATTGAACATTACTATTTAAAATGATTAAAATAGTAAGTGTCATATAATTTGACACCTTTAAAGTCAACAAAGTCAAACAAAAGAAAACAATTTTTTAACTTTATATCTTGGAATAAGAAAGTGTCTTGTGTTCTGAGTAGCCACAAATGTTAAAAACCCACAGATCAGCAATTTGTACAATTTTCCTCCTCTCCAGGCACCCAAAGTGAATTACATTAACATTACAAAATAGCTGGACGTGGTATCTCCAGCCCACAGTCCCACCATGTGAGGGGCAGAGGAAGGAGGCCGGTGAGTCTGAGACCAGCCCCACCCCAGCTTCACACACAGGAGACTCACCTGGGCACGGAGGAGCTCAGGGTGCAGGCCAGGCCCTGCCACAGTTACTAGCCATGACACTGACTCTGCTGGTTCCTCTCACCACAGTTTTGGGGAGAAGGGGTTTTAGGAACACTGCAGAGACACCAAAGCTCTTACCACATTTGCAAGGCAGTCTTAGGTGGACATGATGGGAACCCGAAAATGCAAAAAGTCTTACTGAAAATAAGATTTTATGTTGTGCATGTGGGGTGTGCTGCCCCAAAATATGGCACTTTGGCACTTGATAAAACAAGAGGACCTGGAACTCTGCACCACCTTCTCCTCTCCCTTTTCTAAAGCACAGGGTAACTCCAGTATGGAATTGCTCACCTTTCAGCCAAGCGAGTCAGAAAGCCTTCACATGAGCAGTATGCTGCCGAATACAGAGGAAATACAGCCTTGTCACTAGAGGTCAGGTTAAACAATGGAATTTGCACACCAGGATTGTTGAATCATTCACAGATTAGTGTCAAGAGCCCACAGGTGTTTATTCACTTACAGCTCACAATCATTCACCGATTCAGCCAGTCTGGTAGCAAAGCTCCCGCACTGCCCTTGTCTTCATCGCTTCGTTTTCTTATGAAGCGCCCTGGGTCACATAAAACCCTCAACAGATTTCTACCTGTTTTACCACTTTTCTCTGTATTGCAAGAATACTAACTGTGGAGCTGGGGATTTAGCTCAGCGGCATAAACGCCTGCCTTGCAAGCAGACAGTCGTGAGTTCGATCCCCGGTACCCATAAAAAAAAGGAAAAAGACAAAAAAAAAGAATACTAACTGCAAACCGTGAAAATATCTCCGGTAGTTATTTTCCATTATGGGGTGCATATATCCACGTTTGTTAAGGAAACCTTTCTACTTCTGTAACATCATAAAACCATTAGGACATTACACATACAGAAATCAGGCCACACTGTTCTAGTAGGGTTTTCTTTCATGGAACTTAAAATTTTATCCTTGTGTGGTCACAGATGTGTTTACAATTTATTAGAAAACTTTTAAAGGGGTAAGTTTTACTCATTTAAACTCTTTAAAGCATGACTTTAAAAAGCACATGTATTTAAAGTCGTGAAGGTCAACCTAAACTGTGCTGATGAGCACAGATCAGTGGGTTGGGGCCAGGGTGGAATGAATGAAAGCAGAGGAGCCCAGGGGCACTCTGGGTGTGAAGTGGGTCCTTTAGGCCCTCACACAGAGGAGGCTGCATTGTTAAGCTTGATGAACTCTGCATTTCAGTGTAGGCACAGTATTGAGTACAATAGGTTACAACAGATGAAAATTTATACATTTCACTTAAAGTGCATGTTACTTTAAAATATTCAGTTATACACTGTCTAAACAGGAATTACCAGTGCACGATCCTGTTTTTAAAAGTCCTTGCTGGCCTGAGGCAGGTCAGGCACTGCGGGCAGGAAGACGAGGAAGCCTTGCTACCCGACAGACACTGCAAATGCCAGGGTTGCTCCTGGCACCCCAAGTCCGTGCTTCACTTCTCCTGCCTTTCTAACAGCTTTACAAACATTAAATTTCCATTTTATCTTTCAGTATACCTTGGTACCTAAACCATACATTACAAAAGTGTGTCATCACTGATCTTTCTTTTTAAAAAAAATAACTCCATCAGTGGGTCCGCACCTCTGCAAGTGAAACCAGCTCCTGAGGAGACATCTGCACCCAACACTATGGCTACAGTGTTTTTGTGGCCACCAAGGTGTGGCTTCATGCCAGTGGCTCCCTAGAGATGAGCAGGAGCTCCCTAGAGATGAGGAGGAGGCTCTCAGAGCTGGACCACTCCTCAGCCACCTCAAGATTAGAGTGCTGCCACCTGGAGGACACTGTCTCAAGGTAAGGTAAACGAAGAAAGTCATGACTCCAGTGAGTGATAACACTGTCACTCATGTGCTGTCTAAGACAGTTGTTCGCAAAGAAAGTCGGAAATGCCAGCTGCTCAAAGAAGCCCAAAGCACCAATCAGTAAGGAATGGGGAAACTTGGGAAATGGGTACAAAGCTACCCATGACAGTACAGTTACGCCCGAAAGCTGTGAGGCCAGAGCTTTCAGGCTCCCCATCTCCGGGTCTCTGCAAGGGATTATTGTTTACATAATTTTGCCCATGTCTGAGAGGGGGGCCTCGGAAGGTAGAATAAAATCTTGGCTGCTTCATCTCACAGAGTCACAGCACAGTGATGAACTGTGGCTCTCTTACATTTTATTTTTGTAAGAGATGGGGTCTTATACTAGGGCAGGTATGCATTTTGATGGAAGAGGTTTGAGGACAGTAAGGATTAGGTTTATGGTGAATATTACATATCAGTAAACAGAAGAGTCTGTCTGGAGCTGAACTGCTTGCTCTGCAGGTCTTTCTCAGTGTTCCTGTAATCTTTGCTCTTAAGTAGCCTCAAGTGTAAAAGCTATCCTATCCTGTCCTCAAGTTTCTATGGTCCAGTGGATCGCATCCTCCCACTGTTCAAGCCTGCATCCCAGAATCACACAGCTAGCGTTATACATCTTTGTCGATGTCCGCTCCCGGCCGGCAGGAAGGACACACGACAAAGTCTGGTAGTGGACAACCTTTTCTTTTTATTTTCCTTCTCCGTACAGCCTGCCCTGGGTTCTCCCAGCTGAAGCCTCCTCTGGTCCGCTCCCCGCGGCTCCTTT
This sequence comes from Cavia porcellus, assembly GCF_034190915.1. NCBI lineage: Eukaryota > Metazoa > Chordata > Mammalia > Rodentia > Caviidae > Cavia > Cavia porcellus. The sequence goes on from NW_026947536.1 coordinate 4,088,929, forward strand.
TGGGCTTCACTCCGAAGCCTCTACCGGTCCGCCCTCCGCGGCTCCTCTACTTCCGGGCTTCTACCTGGCTTCTACTTCCGCCCAGGGGTGGCACCGGTATATATACGGGTACAGTGTCCAATCATGTTAAAGTAAGCAAGGCAAGCTGATTGGCTAACATCATCAGTTGCCAGGCAGACTATATTGTTGAGCGGGTTGTTTACGCGGTAAGCAGGAAACTAACGTGCTCGATGGGAGGGGTAATCTACCTCAGGCTTCACTCTTTACTACAGGCCTCACGTCCGCCAAGTGAGGCGACCGGGCTCGGGGCTGCGGCTCCCAACACATCTTACATGAGCAGTAATTCAAACTCTGTCATGATTTGCCAGAAAGAGAGTCAGGCAGTCTGGGGAAGGAGTTCAAGCCTAGATACTTTATTTCCATTAAAATGTCAGCTAGGGCTGGAGATTTAGCTCAGCAGCACAAGCACCTGCGGGGCAAGCATGAAGTTGGGAGTTTAATCCCCAAGACCCCCAAATCAGCTAAATGAGGCATCATTCTGACTCTATTCTACAGAAGAAAAAACTGACACTCAAATAGGTGAGGTGATCATTTCTGGGTTTCACACTTTGTGAGCCAGACAGTTAATGTTCAGTGAGGCATGATTCTGACAAAATACATTCTGATAATTCACAGCTGAAAAGAGTGAAAATGGATCCATGCGACTCTGGGAGTGACTGGTCATGGGAGTAAGTGAGGCCCCTACCAGCTGCCTGGGTGAGGCCACCACCTTCCACTGTGCTGAATGCCCGCTAGGTACATGGTGCAGGCTTCCAAGATGCAGGGAGGGAACTGGCTGTCCTCACACCGAGGTCTCACTGTGAACCATCTAGTGACATAGTCACACACTTTCATATCCTCCCCAGCGTTCAGGATCTAGTTTAGATGCAACCCTGTCTGGATGCCCTTATAATTTCCATGTACCCATCACAGTCTGATGGCTCAATCAGGGAAACTGGCAGAAATGGTCATACAGAGACAAGTTTGGGGCAGGACAATTTCTATTAGAAGAAATCATGAGACTTACTGATGCCTTTGGGTGTAAAAGAAGAGGTGCATTAGTGAGGAAAATGATTCCTATGTCGACTTTTTTGTAACTGATGGAATCCCATACTAGGACAGGGAGAAAGAGTGGAGAGGTACATTTGGAAGGAAACTGAATGGAATTTATTAATGGATAGGTTTAGCATGTTTATTACACATCAGAATAGCAGTACAGAGTGCAGGGGGAGTGGGAAGTTTTGTTGACTGAATAGAAAAATTAAAGTTATAGCATGGCAAAGGAGCTTCATTGTATCAGAGAAAAGGTTAAAAAATTGGTGCTAACATCTCTGCTAAGCTTTCCAAGCACAAGAACTCTCAGCGATGACCCACTTGAGTTTGTTCCCACATTGTAGGGAACTGAGGTATACAGAATTCCCATTCTGGTCCTGCTCCTCATTATAGACAAGAACATCTCAGGTTCCCAAAGTCCACGGATGACAGCAAAGAAGTTTGGTCTGAATTCTTGCCCAGATTCTTGCTGCTGACCAGAAGCTAAGCTACTGACATGGACTCTAGAAAGAAGGTGCCTGTGGGTGTCTGACTGGAGACGGCCTGCACTTCCATTTTAATTCTGGAATCTGCCCCCAATCTCTCTGTCTCCCTTACTGGCATCACCTTAGCACGGTTAGGCTTCCCGCAGGGTCCTCGTGTTTCTGAGAGTCATGGCCAACTCTGTTGTCTGATGAAACATTGAATCCATCTCTCCCACTCCCAAAAGCTGGAAGTCAACATTCTTTTGCTAGAATTACAAGGTGACATAAATAACTGGAATGCTTGGCATTCACCTTAATGTCAGCTAGAACCTTCCTAGATTAGGTGTGGAAAAGCAACTCAAACATTATATATAATTTATCTCATGCAGAGCCTTGGAAGATGGCAAGACAGCATCTGCTGTGGCCTCACCTTACACACGTGAGAGCTGACACCCAGCACAGTCTCTCAGTTAAGCAGTAGTGCCTTGCAGGGGTCATTACTTAGGCCATTACAGAAACCATGAAACACACACTATTCGTGTGGTGACGAGATTGGGAAACCAAGGATGCTGCCTGTAATGCAATTCGGTTCACAGTGCCCCACTTAGAGAACAGACGTGGAGCTGATTGCTTTCTGTTTAAAGTTGCTGTGGGGAGTTATCCCTGTACCCCTACCAGGGAACCTTGAGATAGCTGCTCCTACTCTTTTTTTTACCAAGTATTAGGGAGATCCTGCAAACAAGCCTCCCCTGTGTGTATTATGTATGATGTAGGTAGCTTTTATTGGATGCCATAGTGCTCACATTGAAGACATTCATACTGATTTGAGGGTTTGCTATGGCCTTTTGTTCTCCTGTTCCTCTGGTCTTCAGCCTCTCTGTGTGTGCTTTGATCTTCTCTTTGATGCTGGAGCGTGTGTTCCAGGACCACATGGTCCTCCCTGCCCACTCAAGTGCTAGGTGGGAATCGGCTAAGGGGCTTGGTGACTCGGGTGGGGCTCTGTCCTCAGTGCTTCTCTCAGTGTTCATTAGGTGAGGAATCACAGGAATCAGGGTGTCTTTGACTTGAGTAGCTCCAGATCCCCACAAAATATCCTCCACTCACCAGGCTGACCTGCAGTGGGACCCTGACCACTGGAATTCTGGAAGCTACTAGTGGGGAGCTGAGCCTTAGTTTACTTACATCACTGAGTGAAGCATCTTGTGCTCACTAGCCACCTTCATCCCCTTCTCTTATAGATGCCCTCAGCACTGTGCTATAAAAAAATGACATTACACCCTATTACGGTCACTGATCATATTGCTGTGTTATTGTGGTTATTTATTTGCTTACAGTCATCTATTTTTCTCCATTGGGGCCTAAAAATAAAGCAAGCTTTCACACAATTTAAACACTATATAGTCATATTTTCTTTTTCCTTTGATAAAATCTTAGGAGCAGAATTGCAAGGTTACATAAAGATATGGCTACATTTTAAGGAACTGACAATATTTTTCCAAGATATTTGGAAATATCCATATATCCTCCACATATTAGTTCTAATTCCTTACTATTATTGTCAAAATTTATAAATTTTTAGTCATTCTGGTGGAATCTATTATTAAATATAAAACCTGGACTTGTATTGGCACAAAATCAGAACAACCCAAAGCCCATTAAGTTGTCTCAGTTTTGATAAAGGGCCAAAAACGTGTGGAGAAGGGGAGGGCACCTCCTTAATACTTGGTGCTCTGAGAACTGGCTGTCTACATGGAGAAACTGAAACAAGACCAACCTCTTTCAACGTGCACTAAAGTGCAATAAAAATGAATCAAAGATCTAAATATGAGAACAAAAGCAATCTGCAGGACAAAAATAAAATTCTTCATGACAGAGGTATCGGTTCCACACAGACTCTTCATTACACAAAATTACCATCAAGAATCAACAAATGAGACCGCATCAGATTAGAGAGATTCTGCACAACAAAGGACACAACCTCGACTGAAAATCAACCTACAGGATGGGAAAATTTTTTGCCTCAGACAAAGAAAAATACCTAGAAAAAACTCAAAAAATGTAGACACTCAGAAATGAAATAATTAAAAAATGAGCACCTGAAATGAGCAGACTTCTTGGAAGTACAGATGACAAATAAATACACTTTAAAATGCTCAACACTACTAGGCAGCAGAGAAATAAAGGTTAGGACAGCACTGAGAGTCAAACTTACTCAAGAAAGACTGGCTACCTTCAAGAAATAGAGCAACAAATGCTGCAGAGAAAAAGAGAAACAAATTCTATGGGGGGAAAGGAACCTTCTGTCTTATTGGCAGAAATGTAAAGTGGAAATGCAAATTGAATTGCAAAATGGGAATTAGTGTAGAGACTGCTCAAAAAACTAAAACTAAGGGCCAGGGATTAATTTTTTTTATTTTATTTTAAAGAGATTAAGACAAAACAGGACATAACAGAGCAGATCAGAACAGAACAATGTAGGCAAAACAGTGTATCACCAGAAGACAACCCATAATTAACAGTAACTACCACGATGTATCTTTCTTTGAAATAGTTGAGCATAGCTTCATATACAATAGTATCAAACAAAACAAACAGTATAAAACCATTCAAGAGAATGAAATCATTGCAGGTCTTTCAGAACTGAACAGCAGAGAACAAACAATGGCTACTATATTATCTCATTTTCCATAGCAAATAAGTTTATACTATCATACATAATAATATCCAATAAGATATAACACAACAGAGCCAAAGGAAACAGAAAAACAAAAGCATAGTAGGACTTCAGAGTAAGATGATACTAAATCAGCACTGGCTACAGATAATAAAATCAAACAAACTAGGATGAAACCATTCCAACTAATGGATGTAGACATTATAAGGCTTCAGAGCAATGTAATGGGAAAACATGATCACTATAAATTCTTATGTACTTTTACCATTTCTTGTACTAGGGAGACTATGCGGTATTTATACAGGCGAGTTTGAGTTATTTCACTTATGAGTATGGTCTCAACTTGTGTCCATTTATTTATAAATATCTCAATGTGATCCTTCTTTATAGCTGAGTAGTACTTCATTGTATAATCGGCTGACCCTGGGGCTTTCCAGTAGGGCAGGAGGAGGAGGAGATGGAGGAGAGAGACAATCAGAGTGGCTTTACCTTGCACGGTCAGCTGCATGCTCCTGTGTGCCTGGGAGAGCTCTCAAAGGTGCACCACATGCTGACCTCTGTCCACTGCTCCAGCATGCTGGGAAGCCCCAGAGTGAAGGCATGCCCTGAAAGAAAGCTTCTGGGCTTCCTTCTACTGGGGATTACAGTAAGTGAGTTGCCCTGGGGTCCGAAATCATCAAGCCCTGGGCTTGATTCTCCACTGAGTGTGCACTGCACCCTGAGATATTTAAGGCATTGATGTTTTTAGAAGCCTTGGAAACAACCAAGGAGCCTCAAGGTTTGAAGAACTAAGCACTTGGCATACTTCAGAATATAGAAAAACATGGGACTGCTATTGAGACACTATAGTGACACTGTCCTGGCTTCAGCCCTAGGGTCCTCCCTGGGAAGCAGGGATGCAGACATTGTCGTGGCTGTGCTGCAAGGGTCTCATGAGAAAATGCAGGAAAGTGCAGTCCAAGAGGTGGGGGAAACCGAGTATTTCAGTCTCTCTGAAGCCCTGATGCCTGTGTGTCCTCAAGACTTTCCCTCAGGGCCCCAGATCACTTCCACTTAGAAGCCCCACGACGCAGATGTGTGCTTTGTGTATTTTCCTTGTTTTGGTTCCTGTTTGGCTTTTTTTTTTTAAGGAGAAAAAAGAAAAAAACAGAAAAAGGGTACAAGTTATACAGAATTTCAGAAAAAATAAACAGTAGGAAACAACTAGTTAATAGATTACATATTGTCATCTTAGAAATAATAGTTCAAGTTACAAAATTAAAGCATATAGAGTGGACATTCAAACAGTGAGACTGCAAACAGTTCTGTTCAATGATCCAATAAAACTCGGTAATATAGTTACCTGTCTTATACACTTAAATATACATGCAGTTATGTCCTTTAGAGCACTTTCTTTTCCTCTCTTTTGTACAATGACAATTACACAATTACTTTTTTTTGAAGAAAGTAAACCAAATGTGACATAATAGGACAGAGTCAGTCAAATCAAAAGGATGGACATAATAATGTAAAAACAAAATACAAGGTGATCAACAATGGTTACCATTAATGCCTCTTGCTATCTTAAAAAGAATTGCCTATATCATCAGTTATAATAAAATTGAACAAAACAGTAAAGAACAACTCTAACACTATTCCACCACCAGGTGGCAGACCTTGTCCCATGTGCTAGTTGACAACCAGATTTGGAAAGATCCCAAAAGCTCTTTCGGGTGGAATGCCTGACTGGGAAGCACCACAGCTGCAGGGATGATACTTCCCAGGTTATGCGAGGGCCATCCGCCATCATCATCTCTGTCCTTGCCTTCTACAGGCCAAGAAGAAAGTGCAAACTCATGCAAACAAATGCGTGAAACTGAGAAGAACAGGCTCTAAAGTGAAATGAAGCAAAATGCTGTGAGGCGGAGCTGGAGCTCAGAGCAGATCTGCTCCCAAAAGGTCACAACTTTTCCTGTGACCAGAAAGACAAGAGGAGCCAGCCTGCTGGGTGGTATCTGGAAGCAGCAGGCTAGGGGTGAGCATCCATGTGCAGAGACTCAGCAAAACAGGAAATTGTTCAGAGGTGAGGTTAGCAAGGCGCCCTGTAATGCCCAGGTTACTGGGAGCAGAGGAGGACAGAGAGCAGTGGGGAACCAGAGCCTGAGACCCACAAGCCTGTGCTGTGAGGCAACATTACCCTAATCTTACTAGCCTGAAGGAACTCCTTTACATGGTGGCACACACCTGTAATCTCAGCATGCAGGAGGCTGATGCAGGAAGATCACTGTGAGTTGAAGACTAACTTAGGCTTCATAGTGAGACCCTGGCTCAAGACAAAATTTAACATTTACTTTCTCCCAGATTCTGTGTGCCAGGAGCCAGATACAGCTCAGCTGGGTCCCTCTGCCTTAAGCTCTCTCAGGAAGCTGAAGCCCTGGTCTCAACTGAGGCTTGCCTGGTGGGGATTCACATTTTTGTTAAATTTTTCTCAAGCACATTTATTATAGAAAACTTGGGAAATCACAAATAAACCACCGAAAACTACCCATAACTGTTGTCTAGAGTAAACATTTTGTCATATTACCTTCCTCTTTGCACATGTATATATTTGGTTGAGACTTCATGTTATGTACCTGTTGAAAAAAAAAATCTTTGTTTTCAGAAAAACTGGAAATTTGTGAATTTTACTTGAATTTTAAATCTCTGACAGTGCTGCTTTTCTTTTTTCTAAACAGGGAGTAATCTGTTATGCTTCGAAAGCTTCCTTTTCTGCATTCTCCCCTATCTCGGGTTAAGTAGCATGCTATTACTTAAGAAAAATCACTGTTTTTGGGAAGACTAAGGAAGCTGGACTCCTGAGCACATCCTCTTTGGGGATGCCGGGGTTTCTTATTAAGCTGCTGGCCTAGACCATGCACCCTCTGATCCTGTAGCTGCGCACCTCCACGCAGATCTGTGAAACCTAATTTGCCAGTGGGTAACTTTCACAGGCTGGCTACAGAGCACTTCTAGCATGGAAAATACTGCTGGAGAAGGCTGATCTTGATGTTGTCATAAACAAATAGCTAATGCAATGGGATGAGAAAATGTGAAGAGAACACAGCTGACTGCTTCGAAAAGTTTAATGACCCAGGGAAATGAATCCATAGGATATTACAAGAAGTAAATGGGAGCAGCACAAGGGACGTGACTGTCATCGTAGTGCTTGGTTTACAGGTGCTACGTGAGGACCTTGTGTATATAACACTAGCCTTGAGCCAGGTTGCTGATGAGGGTGTTAAACACTTAGACAAGGTTACTTTGCTTAGGAGCGTACCAGGAAAAAAGGCTCTAGTGTGTGAGTCTAAAAAACTCTCCACAAATATTGGGGACCTTCAAAATTGACTTTGGCTCAACCTTATAAAAATAGAGGTGTCCAGGGATACAGATTGGGATTGATCCCTTGTGAGAAAGATTCTTAAACACATTCTAAAGTATTACAGATTAACAGTTCTCTGTAATAGTAGACTGAGAAAATGATGCATATGTAAATTTGCCATATTGATAGATATTGGAATATTTTTCCCTGCTATCTGCTATGTGAAATCTTCACTGAAAGTGATTGTTAGCTTTTTATTTTGTGTTGCAGACCAAACTCAGTGCATGACTTGGGACTCTGTCTCCAGAGGTTGTCTTCCTAGTGAAACAGGAAATCCAGGAAGTGGACTGTTTGCTTTTCTTTTTTTTTTCTGACGCGGCTCCTGACCTCGCTGTGGGTGGGATTCTGTTCTGCTCTTCGTTTCATGGCTTGCATCTCTCTTTTCCTTAGTCTTCAGCACCAGCTCCCCAAGTTGGCACGATCTCCTTTTGTCCTCACACCTTATTTTTATTCTCTTTCTCTTCTTCCTATTCTCTATTTTGTCCTTAATCCATTCTAAATTTTAAGCCCTTTGGGCAAACCATTAGAGGAAGGGGACAAACTGGGAGCCAACAACAGTAAAACAACATGACAAGGGTAAGTCAGTACATCTCAGTTATAACCATCAATGTCAGTGGTCTCATACAGCAATCCAAAGGCACAGACTGGCAGAAGAGATCAAGAAGCAAGATCCCATAATATGCTGTATAAAATAAACATACTTAATTCCAAAGAAATTCATAGACTGAAAATCAAAGGGTGGAAAACAATACTTCATGTGACAGTAACCCAGAAAAAAATTGTGGTAGCTATTCTATTTGAAGATAAAATGAATATCAAGCCAAGACTAATTAACAGAGATAAAGATAGTCACTATATCCTTGTCAATGGAACAATCTAAGAGGAAGATGTAACAACCATAAATGTATATGCAATATATAATGGTGCACCCACCCAATATAAACAATTACTGACAGACATGAAAAATTATGCCCTAAGGGGCTGGGGATTTAGCTCAGCGGCATAAACGCCTGCCTTGCAAGCAGGCAGTCGTGAGTTTGATCCCTGGTACCGATAAAAAACGAAAAAGACAAAAAAAAAATTATGCCCTAATACAATTCTATTGGGAAACCTCAATGCTCCATCATGACACAAAGGCAGATCAACTACACAAAAAATCAATTATGAAATATCACAACTAAATCAAACTTTTAAAAACAATGGAATTAGTAGATGTCTATAGTGTTCCACCCCATAACATCACAATACACGCTCTTCTAAAGCTACACAAGGGACATTCTCCAAAACAGACTGAATACTGGCTCATAGAATATCCTTAAGTCAATGCAAAGAAATTGAAGTTATGCTGTGCATACTCTCAAAACAAAGTGCAATGAAACTAGAAATCCATGCCACAGGAAACCACAGAATTTCATAAACACATGGAAATTAAATAGCACCCTAATGAACAATTAATGGGTCACAGGTGAAATTAAAGATGAAATTCGAGAGTTTTGCAATTCAATAATAGCATCTTGTGGGAAATCAGGAAAGCAGTCTTAAGATGGAAATTTATGGCAGAGAATATCTATATCAGGAAAACAGAGTAAGCACATAGAAAAACTTAATGTTGAACCTCAAAATTGCTAGAAAAACAAGAGCAGGCTAATCCAAATGGTCATACAAGGAAAGAAATTATAAACATCAGAACAGAAATCATCACCCTGGCAACTAAAAAAAAAAAAAATACAAAGAAAGTGAAATTGCCAAACCCTTAGAAAACCTTAAGAAAAAAAGGAAACAAAAGACTTAAATTCACATAACTATGAGTTAAAAGGGTGACATCACAGCAGACCCTCCAGAAATTCAAGAACTCTTCTGTACCTACTTTGAAAACCTGTATTCTAAGAAGATGGAAAATACAGAAGAAATACAGACTCCTGGATACACGTGAATTACCAAAGCTGAATTAAGAAGATATAAAAATCTTAAATAATTAAATATCAATAAATGAAATGAAAGATGAAATTGAAAACCTATCAGCAAAGAAAAGCCCAGGCCTTCAAGGATTCACTGCTGAATTCTATAAGAAATCTGGAGAACACCTAACACCAACGTTTACTTCTCAACGTTGTAATGAAGCTGAATGAGAAGCAATACTTCCAAATTCGTTCTTGGAAGTAAATTACCCTGATACCAAAACCAAAGAGGGATCCAACTAAGAAATAGAATTGCAGGGGCTGGGGATTTAGCTCAGTGGCATAAGCGCCTGCCTTGCAAGCAGGCAGTCATGAGTTCGATCCCTGGTACCGATAAAAAGGAAAAAGACAAAAAAAATAGAATTGCACACCAGTCTTATTAATGAACTTTGAAGCAAAAATCCTTCATAAGATACTGCATTTATGCATAATGCATAAGCATTTATACAATAAATGCATAAACATAATACAGCATATAAACAAAGCCAAGAACAAAAATTATATGATCATTTCAATAGATACAGAAAAAGATTTTTCAAAGTCCAGCCCCATTCATGATAAAAGCACTACAGAAAATTATTTCAATCTGATAAAAGACATCTATGACAAACCTGTAGTCAACATCATACTAAATGGATAAAACTTGAAATTTTTCACTCTAAAATTAGGAACAAGACTAGGATGTCTACTGTCTCCAATCTTATTCAATCTAGTTCTGGAAATTTTAGAACAATTAGACAAGAAAAAAAATAAAAGAAATAAAGATAGAAAAGGAAATAGTTAAATTATCGTCATTCACAGATGATATGATATTCGGCATAGAATATTTCAAAGACTCTACAAAAGGCTTCTAGATTTAATAACCATATATAATAGCACAGCTGACTTCTAGATTTAATAACCATATATATTAACACTGAAAACTTAATAGCCTTGTTGAACTCGGATAACACACTCACTGAGAGAAATTAGTGGAACAGCACCTTTCACACAGTAGTATCCAAAGAAATGAAACACCTAGGGATCAATCTACCAAAAGTAGTAAAATGCCTCTACATTGAAAACTACAGTACTCTGAAAAAGGAGATTGAGGAGGATGTTGGAAAATAGAGAGACAGCCCATGCTCTCTGATAGAAAGAGCCAATATAGTGAAAATGGCCAAACCTCCAAAAGTGTTTTACAGATTCACTCCAATTCCATTCAAAATTCCAACAGCATGTGTCACAAAATTAGAGAATACAAGGGCTGAGGATTTAGCTCAGTGGAGTAAGCACCTGCCTAGCAAGCCTGAGGTCATGAGTTCGATCCTAAAACTGCAAAAAAAAAAAAAAAAAAGAAAGAAAGAAAGAAAGAAAGAAAGAAAGAAAATTAGAGAACACAATCTTCAAATTCATCTGCAACCAGAGGAAATCTAGAATAGCAAAGACAATCCTGGACAACAAATACAAGACAGGGGGCATTACAATCCCTGACTTGAAATTACACTACAAAATTACTGTGATAAAAACAGCGTAACACTAGCGAAAACAGATGCAAGAAACAATGGAACATATTAGAAGATGCAAAAACAGCTCCTGACACACTAAGTGACCTTATCTTTGACAAAGGTATGAAATGCATTCCCTAGAAAAAAGCCTCTTTAATCAATAGTCATGGAAAAACAGGCTTATATAGGCCAAGGGTTAAAACTGGACCGGAATCTTTCAGCATACCCTAAGCTAAAATCAGAATGTATCAAAGATTTTAATATTAAAACAGAAACATTAAATCTGCTAGAAGATAAAATAAGTAAAATGCTTGAAGACATTGGTACAGGCAAACACTTTCTAAACAAAACACTGACTGCCAGGAGCTTTCACAAAGAATCAACAACCCAGATCTTACCCTATTGAAAAACATGCACATAAGAGAAACCACCCACAGAGCAACCTACTGTGTGTGAGAAAATGTTTGCCAGCACTATTTCAGATTATTATTGAGGGTTATTATTGACAATGTATAAACACTCAAAAAAAATGAATCTTCCCAGATTTAAAGACCAAAACTAAGACTGAGCATCTGAGATGAATACACATACTCAGACAAAGAGATATAAACAGCAAATAAATATTTGAAAAATGCTCAGTGTCACTGATTTTTTGAGAGATGCAAATTAAAACAACACTGAAATTACACCTTTCCCCAGAAAGAATGCCTACCATCTAGAAATCAAATAATAACTAATGCTGGAAGTGCTGCGGGAAAAAGGAGCCCTTCTCCACTGTCGTGCGAACACAGACTGTGCAACCTCGGGGGAAATCAGTGTGGAGAAACCTTGGAAAAAGTAGGACTACAGGTCCCATTTGACCCAGCCATTCACCTTTTGGATATCTCACCAAAAGAAATAAAAAAACACCAAACCCCAGTGATATATGTGACCCAAGATTCTAGAAGCAGATTTTGTAGGGAGCCAGATCTTGAAAATGACATAAATGTCCATCGACTGAGGAATGGATAAAAACATCATATTTTCTCATTAATGTGAGAAGCTGAAAGAAGAAACATAAGTCTATGTCTATGTCTATGTTTATAATAATAGTTAAGAATTTATCCTATTCATTTCTGTGAGTTCACTGAAGAGGAAGATTTGTGCCTGTATTGTTTGGACTATTGAGTGCAAATGTCTTGTGTTTTGGGTGAATGATTAGGAGATTAAAATGCATAATATAGGTACCATTGTTGCCCCTGATTAATGTGTTTTGTAATTTTGTCGTAATTTTTTTCCTTGTTCTTCTTTTTTCTTTTTCTTCTTGAAATAAAATGTATTTGGAGAAAAGAGAGAGAGAGAAGAGAGTTCACGTCAGGAAAGCCAGTACAGTGAGCTTCTCCAGGAGATTCAACAGCATACCAGGTTCCCCTGCAGATTAAGCATCTCCCCCAAATGAGCATAACCATTTCCAATAATAAGGCCCTGAGCTCCTCAGATGATGAGAAGAACCAGGTTCAGAGCAGAAAGCCAGCAGGACAGCTCCTCCAGTAGAAGTCACAGAACCAGCTCTTCCTCTTCTATTCTTCTGGGTATGTTGTGGGCGGTGCTCAGGAGGGCCCCTGCACACACAGCACCACACTGATGCAATTTTTCTGGACGTCACAAGTTCACCTCCAGTTGTCACTCCGCCAAACTGTGTAAGAGGCATTTGCTGACAAAAGTGTGGCTACCACCACTGGGAAGCCACCAGCTACATGTGCCTTTGTCCTGCGCAAGGTGTGCCAGAAAATGCTGTTTGTGTCAGGCCACAGAAAGCTGCACTAAGTCCAGTACATGTTGATTCATGTTCAAGTAGCACCTTGACTGTCTCTGGACGTTGATTGACTTCTCTAGCTATGATATCAGGTGAAGTTTCCTTGACAGCATCAGCTCATTCATGATTTTTCACCTTGAGACTTAACACTCATCTCCCACATCCCTACCACTCTGGGCTCACTGGGACCTTCCCTCCACTTGCCAGGGCACAGCCTCTCTGGCTACACATGACTCTGCCCTGGAGATTCTATTACTAATGTTGCCAGTGAGTTAAAAGCAGAACTCAGTCTATAATGTGGGTCTGAGTCGTTGTCCATGCCTCAGAGACCACAGTTTTTTCATGGCAATCTTGAATATTATTTTTAAGGTATTTCATTAGTTGGAAGCCAGTAGGGAAGTCTCATTTATCTGAGAAAGCAGGCAATTACAAGACAGCTTGTACATTCCTGTTGGGTTTTCAAAGTTACTGCATTAAATTGACTTCCATCAATTTTCCTGTGATGAAATTGGAGGTCTTAGGCAGGGCAGCCTGGAGCCAGTACACAGTGAGGTCTGAGCTTATCCTACTGCCCTCGTGTCTGGCAGCCAGGAATGGGACTTGTCTTACATGTGCCATGTGGTGCTCATGCACGTTTTACCCCAAGAACTCAGCACAGCACCCAGGGGCCACAGCAGTCACCTTCAAAAACACTGGGTGGATCTGAGTAGTACCCTGGCTCTGAGATTGCTAAGAAATGGGTGGGGGGAAAAAAGTGCTCCTGCCTGGGTTACAGAGCCTGAGGGGACTTTGCCTAGGCTTCTCCAGGCTTCTTCAGGAGCAATAGGAAGGTGCTAACGCTGTTTGCAATGAATATTCACGAGTGTGTCACTCTTTATCCCTCAAGTCATGTTCTAGGAAGAGCTATGTTACAAAAGCATCCTCCATGGAGGCATTACCAGATGGGAATCATATGATGCTGTGATGTTTTCAGACATTTAGGACTGATTGTGAGGAGCAATCTCAGCACAGATTCAGAGATGAACAACCACATATGCAACGTGAAAGAAAGCATGAACACAAGGACTCTTTAACCACTGGGTCAGGCCATTGTAGCTCAGTTAGAAAAGGAGGGGATGGGTCACCCCCTCTCACCCTGGCATTCTACACTATCCCCTGTGGCTATTCCCGACTCCATTATCCTAAGAGAGATAAAAAGTAGAATAAGGAAGCTTAGGAGATGCAGATGCCTGAGGTGAGCGCACATTCAGTGTTAGACCTGCTAGCCTGACCTTCTGGTCAGCATTACCCTACTCCCCCCTCACTGGAGGCCTGAAACACCAGCTGGCAAGCACATCTCAAGATTCGGGGAGGCCCTAAGCAGGTGTCCAGCCTATAAATACTAAAACCCTAAATTATCAGCACACTATTGTTCTGTTGCTGCTTTTCTGTCACTTGGTGTGTGCTACACATTCATTTGCATAGCTGAGCCCTGAGCGCAACCTCTTACATATTAAACAAATGGAGCTGCTGAGCATACAATTGGCGATCCTTTCTCATGATGCACAGGGGCTGAACTACTATTAGCCCCATGCCCTGCAGCAGTGGTTGCGAGAGCCAAGGGAGAGCTTAGGCAAAAGGAAGTACCGTGCTCCTTGGTGCATGCTGGGCTGAATTTAGGATGTCCACTTGTCCTACCATAGCACAATAATTTAAAATAGCTAAAAGCATTACTAAAACTATAAATGTTTTTAAAAATTTAAGTGTTGTAGCAAAGCAATTGTTTTTTAATTTTCTTGACTTAAAGAAAATAAATTTAACAAAATTGCCATACGATAAAGCTAAACTGAAGCTGATTGTCCTGGAAAAGATTTTCCAGGCTTCTGAGCATTCAGTCGATGAAGTATTACAAGCAGTAGAAATTCAAATGCTAAAATCATTTTACAATCATCTCCAGATTCACCACACCAAGAATGCTGGCTTTTAATGTATTCTTCATACCGAATCTCCATAGAAACATTAAACAGAAAGTAACTTGCTTTATAATGGCATGAATGACATTCAGGAGACCTACTTTCTAGAACATTTACCACTAATCCTGCTTTATTGGCACCATGTCAATATGGTGTTTTTCATTATTTTATCTATTGTCATTATAATTCTTTATCAGGAAGTACACAAAAATGAATCATTTCTACTATTTGTCTATAAAATATGATCTCTAATAATATCAGTAAGTGGTTATTAATTATTTGAAGGATATAATTAAACTTATTTTTGATGACTTTGTAAAATATCAATTGTAACTTTTTGTATCTAAGACATACCCATGAGGAACAAAGCAAACTTTAAAAATACAGCTCCAAAAAAAAAAAAATACAGCTCCAGAATAAGTGAAATGACACTTACTACAGGCAGTGAAATCTCTGTCTAAGCTGTAACAATGGAAAAGTAAAATTTACTTTGTACCATAGACCTATTAGGCTAAATGAACTTCTATTCTGTGTCCTACAGGTGTGCTTAGGTTTCTTATTTAAGCAGCAGAATTATTTCACTGACTGAAGTCAAGTGAACTTCTTTGAAAAAATGCATGTGATGGAAAACACCTATGATCCCAGGATCTGGAAATCTGCAGCAGGAGGATTGGACGTATGATCCCCGCCTGGGAAATTTAGGAAGATGAAATCTCAAAATTAGAAACAAAAGTAGAAAACAACTGAAGATGTAGCTGAATGTAAAGGCCCTTCGTTCCAATGCTAGTGACAGAGAGAGGAGACAGAGGGAAATTTTGAGGGTTTTTTTCTTTTTTTTTTTCTTTTTTTTTTTTGTAATAGGAAATGTACCCATGACTCATGACCTCACACTTGCCAGGCAAGTGTTTGTGTCACTGAGCTAAATCCCCAGGAGGCAGAGGATTTTTTTGACCTTGCTGAATCACTGAGGCAGGGTTCATACTTAGGATCCTCCTGCTTCAGCCTTCCAGATACTGGGATCACAGATGATTTTCATCACGTGCATCACTTCAAAGCAATTGATCCTACTGCAATAAATGAAATAATTCTGCTATTTGCATAGTATGTCAATTTTATGGTATCTTAACATAAACAGGGAAATCTGGAAACTGGATGAAGAATTCTATAAAATTTTTAATAAACTCTTCAAATTTAGCTATTATTCCAATCCATTTTGATTTTCATTTTTCTTTTAAACATTCATGGTCAAGGTGATTCTCTCTTCAAGATACCTGTGAAATTTCAGTCTGTTTGCCTTTGAAACAGTGATGATGGACAGATTCTTCACCATTTATACCCCAAGCTGCTCAGCAGGTAGTGGGTGGCTGAGTCCTTCGTCATCCCAGTACCTACTGACCCATGGCCTACTTGTCAGCAGCCCCAAATTAAATTAAATTTAACTAGCCTCAAATTAAAGTGGGCCATGTATATAGATAAAAAGGAAAAAGCCTTCATTCAAAGCTAGCTCTGAGGCTGAGGAAGCTGTTTGCATGAAATCATGATGCACTGTGTAGAGGTGGGCAAGAGTTTTACAGTAAGGAATAGAGAGTAGAGGAGCAGGCAGAGACATTCAAATCTCCTCACGCAGTGGATCGCTGTCAGCCATCTTCAGCTCATTGTCCAGTTTTTCTAGAAAGGAAACTGAGCTCCAGCCACTTTGATGTCAGTATCTGCATATTTTTTAATCATCTGAACTGAGGAGACGTTGGGGAGCTGTTTATGCCCTAAGCCTCAGGAAGCCACTTCTCACTAAAGGAAACAAAGTGAAACATTTAAAATTTTAATTTCCGGTGCCACTTACAGTTCCCTTTCTGATTTCAGCCTGTGTCCTGAGGCCTCAGGTGTCACACCACCTGCCTGCTGTCCAGAGCGGGGCCTCTGCTTTGAGTCCTTTAAAGCCACCTGGAGCACAAGACAAGGGAAGTCAGCGCTTGAACCGCCCCCAATTAACTAAACTTCATGATGTGAATTATCAATGAAAGCCAAGCTCCGGAGATTTTTAACCACACTAACTTACAAGTTAGCAGAGCCTGGGGCTTTTAATCAGTCCTGCATCAGGGTTACCCTTCAAAACCTCAGCAGCTCTCCTTACTTTGGTAGGTCTGGCATACAGGTAACTCTTTGATTCTTGCTAATTGTCCCCCTTATCTCTGAATGTATTTTTAAGACACTGTCAATTAATCATAGATAGCTATGCAGCATGGTGGCCAGGAAACTTTCATACGTATGATTAATTAGAATACACGCTGCATTGCAGTGGCTGTGACACATAGTCACAGCTCTAGTTGTGTTAAATTTGAACAATATCAGATTTAGAAAGAGTGATTCTTATAGTCTGCTGTCATGTATAATCTTTTCTATTTAGTAGTTAACATCTTAAGTTGTTAGAATCTTGACAAGCAATGGTTGCAATGGCCATTACAGATTTTAATCTCTGTTTTATGCCATAAACAGACATAAAACCAGTGGGAAACCATAATGCAAATTTATTCTATGCCATAGACTTGAACTAAGAAACACAGGACCAGGTTAATGAAAGAAAGCCAATATTATTGTGAAGCAAGCTTTAGTTCTTCTAGAAATGTAATTAAGATGATTTTTAAACTACTGTGAATTCCCACTTAGAATAAAGCACACAATTTACTAAGATTATAATTTACTGACACCACTGTAATATTTTAGATACTCAGCAGAATCTAACCAATCTTGAATATAAGGTGAAAACAATGTTTATTTTACAATCTAAGAGTATAAATTTTTGAGCAGAGTGTTTCTTATTAACCCAGAGAAACATGGCTCTTGACAATGTATGACCATACAAACATGCAAAGTAACAATTCAACAAAACCGGTGACTTTCATACCATGTTAAGATAATGCCATAACTAAGATAGTTCTTAGTCAATTTCAAAGTTCTTGCCCTAGGTGTTTTGGGGGTTTTTTGTTTTGTTTTGTTTTGTTTTGTTTTTTGGTCTTTTTCCTTTCTATCGGTACCAGGGATCGAACTCACCACTGCCTGCTTGCAAGGCAGGCGCTTATGCCGCTGAGCTAAATCCCCAGCCCCTGCCCTAGGTTTTAATACATTATTTTTTGCACTAAATTAGATACACCTGGTCAGAAATTTATGTCTCACATCAGCTCTGTTGCTAACTCGCTGTAATATGGGAAAAGATGCCTGATTAGGAACAATGCTGCCCACCAGGAAAAATGCAAAAGGAAAACTTCCGTACTCACAGGTGTTTGCTGTGGTGGTTAAGGAAAGGAGGAAGCAGCATACAAAAACCAAGTTTTAGGGAACATGTTTTACAAATGTTTTCAAGCACAGTTGCTTTACATTGAGTCAAGGACTGTTACAGAAACCAGGTGGAGTGAAGCCCCAGGAAACTGCCTGACATTAGTCAAAGAGCCTCGGCCTTCAGGAGCCCCACTGCTCTTGCTTGCCACCATCCTAACACAGACAAATGCAAAGAAAGCTGGTGTGGATATCATGTTGGACAAAGTGATTTCCGAGAATCTTTTTTTTGTACTCACAACTTCTTTTTTGCCAAGCAGGCAGCTACACTGCTGCACTAAACCCCCAGGCTCAGAGAACCGTTTTGAGGGCAGTTCCATGAAATCAGAGGGTGCCTTCTGCTAACATGCTACAATGTATCACAACCAAATGACCTTCTTCACGTCATGGGTAACTACAAATATTTAGAGAGATGCAACATGGCACTTTTAGTTCTGAGCACTTTGTGACAGAGCTCCTGACAGGCACCTTCAGTGCTCTGTGTTCCTGAAATCTTTCCATCTAAGTTTGTTCACCTCCAAGTGATAAAAGAACATTGAGCTCTATATTGCTTCACTGTAGCTCCCCAATCAATATTGGGACTGATCTCTGATGAAAATGACATGTGAGGGGAGGGCTGATAGTCACCTTTACTTTTGGGAGTGTTGTGTGTTTTATTCTCAGTGAGAACAGGGGCTTTCCTTGGGGATTCCTAACCACATTTATGGAAAGTGCATGTCCTCCCTGAGCCCACAGCTTTGGGACAGAGCAGGAAAGGGGCCACATCCTGTAGCTTCAGGGCTGCATCCCCTCCAGTCCTGCCGGGCTCCACTCACAGTCCTCATACACAATCTGCTTCGTGGACATATTTTACTGCTGATTCACACACTCACAAGGAAGCCCTAAAAGAACTGAGCCCAAGTGGCTTACAGAATTCTAATGGGCACCAAAGCCTGCTGCCCATTCTAGGCTAAAGGTAGTTACAGGAAGAGAAAGAGAAAAGAAACAAAAGCAAATAAAAGCATACCAGAGCAAAGCCAGCACAAATGAGTACTGCAATCCAAAATAACTGCTAGACAAATAATTTTAACCTCTGAATCTCTTCTCAAGCCAATTAGTGTCCCCAAATGACAGCAACAGTTCCAAGGGACCACCAAGAATGGCACCCTCCTCACACAAATGGCCCTGATGACCACCTGATGTCTCAAAATGTATTACATCCCACAATCCCCCAACAGTGAAGGTCCTTACCTTGCTGCAGGAATGACCTTGGAGTAAATCCAAGCCGTGGGGCCAGTGGATTCTGGGGAGAACTTCCCAGCAGGAAAACAGGCACAAATCTCCCCCTCCCCAGCTCCCCAGCAGCCTTTTTCCTTTTCACAGCAAAAGGGGGAATCTTTTTAGGCTGCCTATGCCGTGAATAGGAAAGGAGGAAAATTCCTAGTTAAAAAAGTCATTCCTAGTTAAAAACGGTCTTGAGTTCAGGCCTTGCTAACAAAATAACAAAAAAAAAAAAAAAACAGTGACCCATGGTGTCCAGGGATACAGCTCAGGGACATGAGCACCTGCCTGGCAAGCATGAGGCTGTGAGTTTGGTCCACTGTCCCGAAAAAAGAAAGTAACCCTGGGCCAGAGATGTAGCTCAGCACCACACAGCCTGCCTGGAAAGCCCAAGGCCCGACTTCATTCCCAGTACCAATAACTAATTAATTAATTAATTAGGAAAGTAGCCCAGCAATAGCTGCCAGCACTACATCCCTGTTCCCAGCATGCATGCCTCTCAAAAGGCGGGACCTGTGTCCCTTCATGCTCCCCAAACTTACTACACTCTTAGGTCCATAGGCTTAGGTTTCTCTGCTTAAGGTTGATGAAATTAGAGGAGGCCATGAGTTTGGAGAAAAAGGGAAAGATTTGCCCAAAGCTGCCTCTGTGGCATCATCTTCTCAGCATGGAGCTGGCCAGGCTCTTTCACAGTGAGGAGCAGAGAGGAGGGAAATGCAGGAGGGTAATGCAGGTCTCCACACCAGATTCCGCAGGGTTAGCCCTCCTCTGTTCTTTGTTCTCTTGCTTTTGTGCAAAGGAAACTGGGCCCCTGGCTTTCTGATGCTAGTATCTGCATATTTTATTTGTTTATCTGAACTCAGGATATGGGAGGAAGCTATGCATGCCCTAGCCTGAGGAAGCAACTTGTCTCTAAAGGAAAAAAGATAACTTTTACATTTTACTTTGCAATGCCTTGGATATATTCTGTCCTTTTTGAAATCTAAATTGTCAACATTGTTTCTTTTAAACAGGAGTTTCAGCTCTATCATTGACTCTAAAATAATTTTAGTTCTTTCCACGTGGTTTTATTTGAGCTCCAGTAAGATTCTTTTACATTCATTAGTTTTGTTTTTTGTTTTTGTTTTTTCTGGAATAAGTATCTTTGACTTTGAACTTGGTGTTCTCTGTTCTGAGTATTTTTAAGAAATTCCACAAATTTTCTTCATTGGTTTAAGAGAATTGCAGGGCACTCTTCACATTCACTGACATTCCACCATCTCAGATTTTGGTCCATGTATTGGGAAACCTGAGATTTCAGCTTCGCTGATGACCTCACTTGTAATCTTCCTCTGGGTCAAATCCAGCCTTCATTTTAAGGTGGCTGCACCTTCGTAGTTGGACCCGACCTCCCCTTCACTTGGGCAGCAAGGCAGCAGCCCTTTCTTCTCTTCAGTTAGGAAGAGGGGTCCTTAGGTGCAGTCTCCTACTAGGTGATGAGGCAATGTTTCAAAGGGACATTAAAAAGTGCAGTGTTGCTTGGCCTTTCTGCCCACCTGTCAGTCCAGCAATGCGCTGGATGAGGTTCCCCTCCACCTTCTCCCTGACTGTTCTCCAACTGACAGGATGTGTGATGAGACTGGAGCCCAGTCTTGAAGATGTCTGTGTCCCAGCTCCCTCCTGGCATCCAGGCTGGGAAGCTACATGGGGAGATGGGTAGGAAGGAAATTCCAAGGCTTCTCTAGCCATTGGGGACAACTGAGAACACCTGTGGTGCCTTGGTGTACAGTTCAGTGACGGCAGGATCCCTGCCTGCCTGGTGCATGATTGTAACCAAACTCTTCTTGTGCTCCTGCCTTTGCATATTTCATTTCTACATGAGAAATAATCCCAAAAATTTTGGTGTAATTTTTACATGCGTCAGTGGTTTCTACCCAATGCAAATATAATTTTTAATTATCTTCAGGTTTGCATTTTTGCATACTGACCACAAGTGATGTTTTATGAGTTCTCTTCCAGCCTGCAAATCCTCTTAGCATTTCTTGTGGACCAGGTCTGCAGGAAAAACTGCTCTGGTTTTGTGGTGAAAAAACTGAAAGTTCATTTTGTTTCTTTCACATTGGAAAGTTATTATTCCACTGTCCCTGTGACTTGCTTATATTTCATGAGCTGTAACCCATCATTCTAATTTTATTTCTTTTATTAGATTAGGTATTTTTTGTTGGTAGCCTTAAAGATTTTATCTTTTATACTTTGATTATGGTGCCACAAGACTCCCTTTTATTTTACTTGCAGTGATTAAAGATTATTAAAATGCTTGAATCTTGTGGATAAGCTGCTTGATAATTTTCAGAATATTCCTAACTCTCTTACCCTTGCAACATTTCTTCTGCTGTAACTTATGTCTGTCTGAGTCTCTCATCATAGGTTTCTTACAGGGCTCAGATGATCTCATCATTGGTTATAAATGTCTCTTCTGTTTTTGATCAGATGATTTCTTTTGTTCCATTTCCAAATTCACCAGTCTTTCCTTCTACTGTGTCCAGTGCGTGCTAATGTGTCTGAGATAAATTTTATTTACAATACAGTAGATTTCAGTTTGAAAATGTCTGACGTTTATATAGCTTTATACAAATTTACTCTCTATTCTTGAATTTTATTTATCTCCACTTGTCTGAATCCATTAAAGTTATTAAATTATCATTTTAAAGTTCTTGCTATCTCATTGTACCTGTACAAAAGCTACAGTTTTGCTTCAGGGAAATTCTTCTTCATGGCAGTCAGCATCTCCTGAGATCCAGCCATGTTGGAACTTAGGGCTCTGAGCAAGAAAGCAACCCTCCCCTTCCTGGTAGGCAGTCATGCCTGGAGTAAGTGGCAGGCGAGCCAGGAAGAGAACCAGTCAGCCTCTTCCATGAGCCTACCAGTGCATAGGCTTAAAATCATATGTCCAGCTCTCCTCCCCACCTTTAGCAGCTGGGAGCCAGAGGTTGAGCATCTCATGGGAGGATGACCCTATGCAATATAGCAAAATGAGAGATTTCCTTCTGCCATCTCTTTGATGGCAAATATTGTTTTCATTGTTTTGCTTTGTTCTGATTGTTTCATTCTATTCAGTATTATGTTTTGGTTGGTTTTATAGTGTTCTTGATTTTGGTTTGATTTTACTATATCTGATTGAATGGACAACTATTGTGAAGGTACTATGGTACCTATTACTGTTATCCCAGTATCCTGCTGTGGAGTTTTGTACCAATTTCACTGTATTGTCTCATAAAAAAGAAAGACATTCTTCCTGAGTGTAGAGCGAATAGGTCCCTTAAAATGTTCTCTAATTTTTCATTGTATCTTAGACACTATTTAAAGAACCATGGAGACCACATTACATAACTGCTCACAGGGACTTAGGCTGAGACAGTGCAGTTTGCGGCTGAGCAGGGTTGGGAGAGCTTCAGTGTGTCTTCAGGAGCAGCTGCCCCCTGCTCCCCTCTGTCATTCAGCTGTCACTGCCCTGCACTCGGTTTTGTCCTGAGTACCACAGGGGTCACTCAAATTGTCTCCTGTACTGTCTTCAATAAACTATTTTGTCACTATATCCTAATTTTTTACAAGTTTTTGCAATTTAACTTTAAATTCTTCAAAGGCAGTAATCCTGTAGTTAATGACTTACACAGATGCATCCAAACATAGAAATGTACTCTTACACATGATTTTCCATAGGTATATAGTAACCACTGCACTGTATGAGCTTGGCTTAAGAGGGAACCACACATTTCAATCCTTTGTATCCAGGCCCTGGGTCTGTGGTTTACAAACGCTAAGGATGCAACCCAAGCTTTCAGGGCTGTTGCATAAAGAAATGCAAGAAGTAGCGACAGATCTCTGCCCCAAAGCTTCCAGAGCATCAGGTGTGGCTCCAGCCTCCTAAGGTGCTGCTTTACCTTCTGCTCAAGAGACAATGCACTCTGTGTGGAAAAGTGATTCTTAGCAGATGCAAATTTTAGATTAAATCTGGGCATTCCACATATGGTGTTAGCCTTGAAGTACAGATTTTTCCCAGCATGAGACAGTTTGCAGAGGCTTTGGTGCGCTGAAGGGTGAGGAATCAGAAGAAAGCAGGCCACTGATTGGGGAAGTTATCTCTAGCCTCTGAGGGCTGAGCAGTCTGCCAGGAACCGGTCAGGAACGGCACTGCTGATCCCATGCCTGTTCTTAAACATGACTCTTGGTGCTTGCTCAGGACACCACATGTGAATGCAGCCCCTCTCTCCCAGTCAGATGCCTGAATGTCCCTTGTGCTCTGACTCTACCCCCAGAGTCCTTGCTCCCAAAACAACTGCTCAGTTACTCCTGGGACTAGAGGCAAACCCCAGCTCATAAACTCTATGGCTCCTGGTTCTCACCTGTGAGGCAGGAACACTGATATCTGACACCCAGGGTTGCTGTGAGACTCAGTGAAATCCCCATTGCAAAGCATCTGCATTTCCCAACCTCAGGAGACCTCTCCACAAACACCTGGATGGTGCACCCTGGGAGCAGGCTGTGCCCAGCACAGCAGGGGCTTGCTTTCCTTTCCTTCCTTCCTCACCCCTGTGTCCACTCAGAGTCCAAGGGAAAGGAATCACCTGCCCCTCACTTTCCCCATGTTGGCTGAAGCTGTCTGTGCAGCTCAGCCAGCTGCTCTCTGCCCCCGTCCCTAAAAGGACTGGGACAGTCTGACTCAGTGTTCTCCTGCTAGGCTGGTGGGGTCTTCGCTGGCTGTGCAGCTGCCACTCTCCGTTCCCACAGGAGCCCAGGCAGTAAGCACAGGCCCTGCCTTCCCTCCAGTCACTGCAGAGGCTCCTGTTTCTGAGTAAAGGAGGGGACACCATGGCTTGGCAAAGACCAGAAAGAGAGAGACCCAGCCCCGTATTTGCATACCCAGCATTCAGAAGATTCCCTGGGCTCAGCCCTGCCCCTCACTGACAGAGACCTGCAACATAGAAACACCAAGTGATCCCTCCCCAGCTGCCCCAGCCAAGAAGCTTGGGCCCTGTGCTCAGCTGGTGAGGGTTGACCTGGTGCCCAAGAGGAATCCCAATGCCCCGGCCATTCTGGGAAGCCCCTTGGGAGGAAGAAGAAAAAGTCTTTTTATTAACTGAGCTGCAGGGGTTAGGGCAAAAGGACCATGTCATTCCATAGTGGCTGGAGAAGGCTCCTGGGGCATGTATCATGATTTGAATCACTTTGGGCAACTTCAACATCAAAAAATAAAAACCTAGTGGAGAGAAAGAGTTCACATTTCAAAAACCAACTATTGAGCCAGAGTAAAGCAGGATAAAGCTGGCTGCCTCCTAACTCCAAACTAAGAGCTGGGTGATAACATTTCCTTTCCTTCAGAACAATTGTTATTTTAATTATTCATTTATGACAATTTCTTACAGAGTGTGTTGGATTATTCGGGTGCAATAGAAAAGTAAAAATATAAAACAAACAAGTTTATTGAGGTGAAGATGTGGAAAGGAGCACATAACCCATGGCGGCTGGGCTGTCTCCTTCAAGGAGGATATGGGGTAGGGGACACATTAACCTTTGACCAGGGGTGATGCTTAGGACGGGGACTGACAACACACGAGGAGCTGATGGTAATTTTCTTCACAAGCACTGAGAAAGGCAAAAGGTAGTTGTGATGGGGAAGGAGAAAGTGACCTCAGCGTACACGTGGCGGATTTGGCCTTCGACTGCCGTAATGTCCTATAGTTTATTCTAGGGCAAAACTCTTTCAGTGTGAAGCAAAATGAGGACCTTTTAAGAAATATTGTCTGGGCCTGGGATTCAGCTCAGTGGCATAAGTACCTGCCTGCAAGTGCTAGGTCGTGAGTTGATCTCCAGTACCAAAAAATAAAAATAGAAAAGAAAGAAAGAAAGAAGTATCATTTGTAGATGATGGTCCTTCCCCCTGCTCAGAGGATTCTGCTGTCTGGGGAAGTGAGGAAAACTGGCTTTCAGCCCAGGAGACCTGAGTCCCAGTTCAGCAACCCCACAGAGCTGCTGTCTTGGGTATGAAAAGCAATGATTTTCTTTGTTTTTGTTTTCAGAAAATATAAACCTCTTTGTGAAACTGATTCAAGGATTAAATGAGAATTTACATTAAGTATCCTCCAAAGCATAATAAAGAAGATGTACGTCTCTCAACTTTGATCATTAAAAACACATACAAATAAGCAATTTTAAGGCTGGAGATTTAGATCAGTGGCACAAGTGCCTGCTTGGCAAGCGTGAGGTTTTGAGTTCAATCCCCAGTATTCAAAAAAAAAAAAATGCTACTTAATGAACAACAACAGGGCTGTGACCACAGAAGTAAATCAGAAGTAAACTGGATTTTAAAATCATATAACCATAGAATAAACAAATTTCCCTAACTAATTAAACAGAGGTATAAAATACATTACTTCTTAGGGAAAAAGGAAATGACATTTCAATATGGATATTAGAGAAAATTAAAATTAAAATTAATCAATACTCAAAATGAAAATAAAATTAAAATGTAACAATATGTAATTTTCATAAATGCATAAAATAATCAAAACTGAGTAAAGAAATATCAGGTTATGGTTTTTATAAATCAAGTACCAGTGGGATCGTACAAATGTAGGCATCTCAGACTAAGCTGTCATAATAAGGGCACTGGGTACACAAGTGACACAGAGCCTAGAGAAATAGCGGGATCACTAAGCAGCAGTCAGCAGCTGGTGGGACCAAGGGGAAGGCACCAGTAGCAGGAGCTTCCCATCAGCATCTGGCTCAATGAGGGGGAAGATAAAATAGTGCTGGGATTTGTAAAGGGCATTCAGAAACTGTTTGAGAGGCTGCCCCAAGAAGTAGCAAGAAGGAGAGATGTCCCCTTTCTCCTCCCTCTTCCCTTCCTCCATTTTTAATCAGTGCTTCCCATTGGCCACGTCACTGAAAGTCAGAAGGCATGCTGCCCTGAATAAATGCTTCCCTGAAATTTAGAGCAAACCAGAGGAAGATCAGATAATAAAGTTAGTCTCACAGAGGGCCAGGAGTGAAGGTCATGGACCTGAGGAGCTCAAGGGCAAATTCCACTAAACTTTGAGATAAGGGTTCACTCCAAAGTTGTACAAACTATTTTGGAGCATAATGTAAATGAAAATATTCCAAATTAATTATATGAACCAGCATGGCCTGATTCCAAGCACAGAAGTGTTTGCACAAAAAGCAAACAAACACCAAAAGAAAACTTTGCTCTTAAAATTGAAAAGCAAGGAGGCTGGGGATTTAGCTCAGCAGCATAAGCACCTGCCTTGCAAACAGGCGATCGTGAGTTCAATCCCCGGTACCATTAAAAAAAAAACAAAGAAAAAAATTGAAAGGCAAAATACAGAATGAAAAACCAAAATCATGAGTGGATTAAGCAATATGCCTAATTTACTTTAAGGATAAATAGTTCAGTATTATAATATGTTATTGTAACATAACACAAATTTTTATAAAGATTCTGCACATTTTAGTACATATTGAAGTCAGACGTGATAAGAGTTCCGCAGGCTTTCTCATTAAAACATAAAGTTTTGGCATTGTGACAGATTTTAATTTTGCAGAAAGGATGTGACCAAGCATGTTCGGGTGAGTATTCTCACCTTCTAAGGAGGAAAAAAATGAATCAACCCCGTGGCAGCTTCATCAGAGTTCAGATGCCCACTGAACAGTGTGGACCTATAGTCTGCATGTTGCTGTTCTTTACTTTAAAATTAATATTGTTAAAGATGATAATTTACCTCTGTCCCATGTTATCTGCTTTACTTCATTGTGCCAAATACACAGAGAAGACTGTTTAATCTGCATCAGGAAAATTACATTTTCTCAAGTACCAAATGTCAAAAAGGCCATCCATGTGATGGGCTTAATGTGGCATAACTAAGGCTTCCACAGTAACTCACAAACCCATTGTGAATTCATCACCATCTTAAGATGGCTCCCCCAGTGATTGACTTTGCAGACTGAAAAGGCACAGGGGCCCAACCTGAGGACAAAAGAAACAATGCACTTCTGCGGGGAAATAGAATCAGCAGGAATCTGGAACTTACTTTCTGTCATTTCAGGGAGGGAGGGATGGCTTTTCAGGTGCCATTTCTGAGTAGGACACAGGGTGAGCCATGAGCGATGAGAAGCTAGGGACCTCTGGAGTGAGACAAAAGCAAACTTCACCCTTCCAACCCAGGCCAGGCTGCACAGCAAGTGAGTCCCAGGCTTCCAGACAGAAGAAAGCAAAACCTGTGCCTCCCTCCTAAGTTAACAGCTTTACCAGCATTTAAAAACCAACATACTCAGTGAGGCAGGAAGAGACTCCAGTTATTCTTAATTTGACAAGTCTTCAAATATGTTTACAAATAGCATAGAAAGAAAAAAGTTTTGCAGCAAAGGACAAGCCCAGACACAAGCCCTGCCGATCTCAAGTGGACACAGTGCTTTCTTAGTTTCCAGGAAAAGCAGCAGCTGCTGGTTGGCAGGAGAGGGCTCTGGATGCTCTTTGGGTTCAGTGAAACCCATTCCTTGAAGCCAGCCTGTCCAGGTGTCCATGGCAACGCCACCACCCAGACCCATTGTAACAGACAAAGGCCACTGCTGTCTTGGCTGTGTGAAAGCTCTGTACAGCACCCAGAAAGGCCTGTTAAAAAGTCACTATGCGCAATCTAATCACCTGCGCTTATGTTTAGAAAGATGAGAGCAAGTGTTTCTGATGGCAAACATCTGAACCTATAAGTGTTGTTTAGGAATAAATGTGTCAACTGTAACTTAGGGGGAATTGGTTTTACTGCACTTGAGTGAGCCAGGAACAATAGTTTGTTGATCTGCAAACATATAAAATAACTGATTATCCTCCTGGGAACTCTGGCTTTCAGGCATAGGTTTGTGCAAAAATGCCAGCTCAGATGTCATATCTATCAGAGGGACATGTGACATGCTGCACACTTTCAGTATAACTTCTTCCCTGGAGAAACAGTCAGTATGGGCTCAAACCCAGCACTGATTCCATCTTGGGCTCTCTGGCTGTTCCACCTGGGGCTGTCATCCTTGGGTGCTGTTTTGAGGACTCAGGCAGCTGGCCTGAGAGCAGGAGCCCCTGGAGGTGCCGCTGTGGGCCTCTAGGGTGCTTTGCTCTGGCCCACCAGATGTGTCCTTGGCCTTTTCTAAGTCTTCTACGTGACTGACTGAGCTGCTCTCATTCCCAGCATCTGATCCCTTAGGAACCACTTTAAAGACTTCTAACCTGGACACCTCTGTTTGGTGCAAGTGCCTGGGGGCATTGGAGGCAGTGTCATCCCTGTACCTTGCACTTTGTACACTTTGTACACATAGGTGTGCTCCATGGGCTCTAGAGAGCCTGCTATTAAGTGAAATTTTCCTGCCTATTGAGAAGCTTATACTGGAGAAAAACACCTCAGTATGGTCCTACCACAGGGATCTGCACAATATCCCCACATCCAGAAGTCACCCCTTATTTGCCTTCTGAAGCCCACCCTGAGCTTCCTGAGTTCCTTTGCAGATGGCTCTGTCATGTCTTCCAGGAGCCTTGAGTTTTCTTCAGTTTCCTGAGGAACAGAAACACAGCTCTTCATACTCCTGTCTCAGCACCCATTTTAACTATGAGGTCAGATTCCGGCTTGTTTCATTTTTCTAGGAATTCAGCATGGATTCTTCCTCTGGATCTGATTTCAGACTGCTGTTATCAGCAGTTGCCTGACAGCCTGATCACATCTATTCCAGACCAGTTGCAAACATGTAGTACCTACTGCTTCCCTCTTGGATTCTCTTCGAAGCTGCAGGGTTCAGGTCAGGACAGACAGTTTGCTTGGATGCAGGCTCTAAACTGATCCACATCCGCTCCTCATGTTTCTAGCTCTGCTGCCTTCACCCAAGGGCTGAACTGCACACACCTGCCCTCGACTTGCAGGTCCACCATGATGAGGCTGCTCACAGGCACCAGCTGCTTCAACTGCTCTCCCAGCCAGGAATTCAGAGCTTCCCAGGAAAGTGTCTCCCAGAGCACTCTGGGGGGCACCAGGCTGGCACCAAGACACGTTTTAACACTAAATGAGCTTGGTAACTCCTAGCAAAATCTGAGAACTGAAATTCTGGAGAACTGAACTCACCTTCCACCAAAATTTTGGTTTAGTTTCTTAAACTATCCTGCAAACACTGACCAAGTTGACAGGCATGCTTTATCCTCTCCAGGATGCCATGCAATGCCAAGTATTGTAAAGACAACCACAGAGGAGGGCATGGAGTTTGTCTGCTGACTTTCTTGATGTAAGAACAGCAACTCGTGTGAAGGCAGGATCATCACATTTGTCCAATGTCACCACAGGAACAGTGGACATAACCAGCCATGGGCCAGGACTCAAGGACACACTGTCAAATTTAGTTGCAGCTGGTACTGATGAGGAGACCTCAGCGAGGGCCAATAACACCAGATCCACAACCCCCATTCATGCTTTCAGACTCTAGCCTTGTGTGTGCCTGACTGCTGCAGCTCTGCACAGCATCTGCAATAAGCAGCAAGGGCAGCCTCCCTCATTCTGTGCCATGTTTACTCAGTTTCCCGAGGAAGGCAACATCCATCTGATGCTGGAGCCCAAACCCCCTGCCTCAGGGTACATGACTCAAGTGCAGAAAGGGCAAACTGAGCTGAACACTGAGTGCAAAGCTGAGTGCAAAGAAGCTGAGTACAAAGCAGAGTACAAAGGTACTGAGCACAAAGCTGAGTACCAAGGTGCTGAGTACAAATGTGCTGAGTACAAGGCTGAGTGAAAAGGAACTGGTCCAGGCCAGGTCTCCCAGCAGCACTGAGATCTGTACCAGGCTTTTTGTTATATTACACATTGAATCCATTTACTCAAAGTCTTCATATGGAGAATGAATGGGCAGCCCACAGTTCTGGGCAAGGCCTTCTCTTACTTCCTCATGGAAATCAGCACAGCCATTTCCACACCAGAAAATTCTGCACAGCCATGGGTAGCCAGATTTTTCACAATTAGGATCTGAAAGAATTAGGATCTGAAAGAATCCTAATTGTGAGAAAAAAAAATCCTAATTGTGAGCTCTCTCGGCCTCTCTTTGTCCAGAGTTAAGTCATAGCTCCTACAGTGCGCCCCTGCAAAGCCATGTAACCTCATTCTCCCATATTCTGGGTGGCGATCTCCCATATTCTGGGGCTCCACACCATCATGTCTGGGCTTCAGACTCTGAACTAGCTGCAGGGTACTCACCGTATCTCCCCCACTGCCTGAAAGGCCCCGGTGTATTCTCTGATGGAAGCTTCTTTTCTCTGACCTCTTCTATTCTTCTGTGACCATCATCTCTGACCTTTTTCTATTCTTCTGTGACCATCATCTCCATCTTCAGTGCCTCCTTCTGGCCTTTCCCATTTCAGCTCCTGTAGGGTCTGCTCTCCCCTCCAGGGACCCTGCAGGGCAGAAGCACGGGGTCTGGTGTGGCCTGGGGCTACTTCTGCTTCCTGTGCCAGATCAGTGTCTTTCTTTCAATTCGCAGTGACCACTGAAAATACCTAGTAAGAATAGTGCCTTTCACACTTGTAACAGAAGGTATTAACTAATCCACAAACTTATGTATGTGCAAAGAATATTTTCAATTTCAGTGAAAGGTACATAAAAAGGCTTGGTAATATTCTTCTATGGAAGACCTAATCTTGGAAATTCATGATTTCTCATTTTAAAATATATAAATATAATGGATCACTATTACAATTCAGGCAAGTGACTTCAACTCAATAACTAGTTCCAAAAATCCATTTAGAAAAAAATAGCAGTGTTGCAGGTTGATAAGATAATAGGTTTTTAAACCTGTATTGCAAATTCTGCTAATAGGAGTCAAAGCAGCCACTTATGAACATGGTCATTTAATGTAGAACTGAAGCAACATTTCAGCAGGAAAAGGAAACAGTAAACTATATTCATCTCCTAAGGGAAGTTAGGCCCGGTCTAACATCACAAATAAAATAAAACTGAGTTAAATCTCTAAAAATACATTAACTGCAACATTAGAAAATGTAGTGGGTTAGCACTTATTTTTAAAACATTTTTGTGATTGTGATTAAGGAAGCTTTTTAAAGAAGAAACACAAGATCAGGCAGTCAGAAAGGAGCATGATGTAACCCAAGACACTGAGGGGAAGAAAAGCAGAACTAAAGAGGTGATTTTTTTTTTGTCTTTTTCATTTTTATCAGTACCAGGGATTGAATTCATGAACGCCTGCTTGCAAGGCAGGTGCTTATGCCGCTGAGCTAAATCCCCAGCCCCTAAAGAGACGATTTGAGGGAAAATACTTATGAAAGAATAATTTTTAAAATTCTATAAAGTGCCTGAAATTTAATAAGAAAACCTAAAGCAACTTTTATAAATTGCAGAGAAAATCAAACATTCCAGTCTGAACAGACTGTAACTAAATTGGCCAACAGGTAGTTTTGCTCCAGTTACATTTTTATCCTATTTTTAACTGTATGATTGTATTTCACAAAGTAATGCTTGTTTCAGGATGTTGGTCCATTGCTCACTTGAAATATCTCACCTTCTTGTTTTTTCTTTTTTTACCTTCTTTCTCTCTTCTTACTTCCCGTCATCTGAACCCCTTCATTATTTCCAAGTGTCACCCTTTAAGCTTCATCTTATTTTCCTTTATTTTATTCATTTATTTATGAATGTTTCAGATTCCTAATTAAAGCAAATGTGTGACAATTTTATGTGTCTGGCTTGTTTACTTTTTTTGATAATGACTTCATTTTATTAAAATTTGCATAGTACACAATTTAAAAGCTAAAAATGTAGGACTTATTGTATTTTAGCTTATGGACAGAGTTGTACAACCCTGATGACAATGAAATGTAGATAATTTTTGTTATCTCAAGACAAAACACTCTATCCACTAGCTGTCAGCTCCCCAGGTCCCCTCCTCTAAATATAGAAAAATCATAGGTTCATTTTCCTTAACATGAGGGTCTGAACTTCTAACAATCCACTTCCCTGGAAATAAAACAATTTCACTCTTTATGGCTAAAATTCTTTTGTGTACAAATGCCACATTTTCCTCATCTGCTCATCTGTCCATATATCCAGGCTGTTACCAGACCTTTCCTGTTTTGAATTAGGATGCTGTAAACCACAAGGCTATGCATGTATCATTCTATGATGATGTCTTTATCTCTTTTGAGAATGCACTTGGGAGAGAGATGGCTGGGCCAACTGAAATTTTTATTGAGTTTCTAATGAATGCCTCCAATGCTTCTCATAGTTTAAATCACCACCGACAATGCAGCACTGCATTGTGTGTGTTCAATCACACACATCTGTCTGCACCCTGCCAGGCTTCATTTCTTATGTGTGTGTTTGTGCTGTTGATGATTGCCTTTTAAACTGGTGTAAACTGGAATCTCAAATTCATTTTGAATCGCATGTTCTTAACAGCTAAAAAGCCTAAATGTATTTATATTTTTATACATTAGTTTGGTGTGTTTGTTTTGCTACCAGGGATCGAACTCATGACCTAGTTCTTGCTACACAGGCACTTGTGTTGCTGAGCCAAATGCCCAGGTCCCATCTTTACATTTCTGATGGAACTATTGGTGGTTTGTCCTCCTTTTGAGAAGTGATTATTCCGTTCATTCATGGAGTTTTGATTTGGCCATATTGGAGGATAATTTTTTGAGCTTTTATAGATTCTAAGTATTTGTTCTCCATCAGAGTATAACTAGGAAACTTTTATATCATTTCATATGGTTTTTTTTACCTGTTTGTTATTTCCTTTGTTCTGCAGGGCATTTTTTTATGTGATATAAGCCACTTTTATCTCCTGTGTTATTGGGATTCTAGTCAGAAACTTTCTGACTATTGCTTTTTATCTGCCAGTCTTGGGTTTGCAGTGTTCTGATTCATGTAGGACCTTGACATGCGTGACTAGATTATTTACTTGGGACTGATACATTTTTCTAACAGAGGTACTCATAGCTGTGCAATTTCTCTTAGAATGACTTCTACTTTTTCCCACAGAGTCTGAATATTTTTCCACTATGATCTGATATTTCAAAGGATTTTCTATCCTGATTCCTTCTGAGCGCCATGGACTGTTGAATACTCACCTGGTAATGTAGTTTCTTTCTCTGTTGATTCCTAGTTTCTTTCCATTGTAATCCAGCAAAATCCATTTTTTGGTGTAAGGTGAGAGTTGTTTTTGGAGTGAAAACAGGATCTACTGTTATAGTTCCATTACCTGCGGAAAAAATCTATATCCTGCTGCCGTGGGGCAAAACGACCGATGTGTGCAGATGTCTCTTAAATCTATTCATCCTGCAGTGGATTTTGAGGCTGACATTCCTTGACTTTGTGGTCTAATCTTCTATTTAGAGAGTAGGGTATTTAATTCCCCCGCTATGTTTATATGCATATCTGTTTGTCCCTTTATGTTGAGCAGCATCTGCTTTATGGAGCCATTGTAATGAAGATATATATATCATATATAAAAAGATTATTGTCTTTGCTGAATTGTTCCATTTATAAATCTGGACTGATATTTTTTGGCTCATCTGAACTGTTTCTTAATTGTTTTGAAAAAGTAAAATAGAAAAATGGAAGTGATACAAATAAAGCAGGATTTACAACTAGTTGATATATTACGTATTGTTGTCTCAGAAGTTGTTCTTCGGGTTACAAAACCTAGGCTCAAAGGTGATCAGTCAAGCAGTGACAGCACAGTCTGCTCCTTTTGGTGAACTAACAGAGATAAGCAGTGTAGTTACCTGCCTAGCACACGTGTGCGCACACACATTTATATGTGCTTACCAATGTACATATGATCTTTTCCTTTCTTCCTTTTTCCTTTCTCCTATCCTAGTTGTTCTGTCCTTTGGAGCACTTTTCTTCCCTTTCATTATGCAATATCTACTGTATATTTAGGATCTTATTATTCTCTCAGATTTTATTTTTTATTATTTTTTACACTTGGGAGACAATACATACACAAATATGAGTTTCATTTATTTCACTCATGAGTGTGGTCTCAAGCTGCCTCCATTTACCTACAATAGCCTCAAGATTATCCTTTTTCATAGCTGAGAAATATTCCATTGTATAAAAATACAACATCTTTTTATCCAGTTTTGATTTGTATTTTAAAATTACATTGTTCTACCCACCACAAGGATGATCTGGCCCGTGCTGGGCACCAGGAGGAGGCAGAGTGAAGCAAACCCCACTCTGGGCCCCGAGGCCGTGGCTGAGGACCTGCGCTCCCCGCTGCCCATGGCCCCCTTGCCGCTCCTGCTGCTCCTTTTAGTCGCAGCTGCACCATCAAAGCGAACCTTGCAGACAGGACGAAGCAGCTGCAGCTCACAATGGCCTGAAGGAATCAGCTCTAGGTGGATGTAAGCTCTCAGAGCAGAGAACCAGAAAACAAAGGAGAAGTGTGACAAAACCAGGCAAGCCCGAGATGAAGCTGTTTCAGAGAATTTCTCCCGTGGTCATGGAGGAGGTTAACCTCATGCAAATCCATCTTGGAAAACAGAAGACTTGTCAAGAAAGTGCGAAGCTTAGGCAACAAAGCTAACTGAAGAAAATCAAACGCTGATGAGAATCAGCATGTTACACCTGGCCAAGTGGAGGAAAGAGGTGACAAAGGTGGGGGGGCCACTGGGGATTTAGCTCAGCGGCATAAGCGCCTGCCTTTCAAACAGGCAGTTGTGAGTTCAATCCCTGGTACCGATAAAAATGAAAAAAAGACCAAAAAACAAAGAGGTGACAATGGGGGAGAGAAGCAATAACAATGAAGATGCCACCACAGACACAGCCAGAACTGCAGAGACCTGTGTTTCACTGGTGACAGAAGCGGACCAAAGAACTTCGAGTTCAAATCATGTCTGCCCAGGAGAAAAAGGAGGTATTTGCCACTGAGCTGCCAAAGCTCAAGAGCAAACTTGTGGAAGTAACTGAAGAAGTTAGTAACGTCAAATGAGAAAAGGCTGTTTTACATGCAGAAGGTCCTGAACAGAGAAAAGTCTTAGAACAATTCAGTCAAGTGTCCGTGTTGGCAGTAGAAGAATAGCAGATGCAAGGGAGCCTGGAGCAGGAGAGGACCTTCCAAAGGCAGCAGCGTCATCTGCATAAGAGATGTTCCCAGAATAAAATGGACTACAGTGTCAAAGCCATCTTCTGCTACAGGACACAGTCCCTGACCAGCAGCTTTGAAAGCTTTAGCTGAAAATGCAGAATTCATGCAGCAATTTGAAAAGAGATTTCACACCTTCCAAAGGTCAAAGAGATGGAGGAGCAACTAGAAAATAAAAGACTGCACGGAGATGCACAACCTCAAACAGCAACTGGTGCTTCTAGAAAAAGATAAGAGCAAACTGGAATTGGAATGTCAGGATGCGGAAGAAAATGGCAGAAATGTAAAGCATTCTGGTAGAAGGCAGGACGTGTATCTTATTCTTCATCTGTTAAGACCAAGGACGAAGCATTGGATATAATCAGTACTGAATGCCATGGGGAATAGCAAGATTGGTTTTTAAATTCCTGTCTAACTACAGACACACAGTAGAATAACTTCTGTCATCAAGTAGTTCACAATATTGAGACTTTCTCTCTTTTTTAGCTTTTACCAATTAATCCAAAATTAAGAAATTTTGCTTTCCTTTTAATGAACATTAGAGTAGCCAACTTTATGGTGAAAAGAAGACATAGGCACTGGAGATATTTAAGATTCAAATTTGAATGTCTTTGCTTAGAATCTGCTGTGGGTATCTCCAGCACAGACTCAGGCACCACTAAAAAATTAGAAGAAAATAGAACACGCTCTTTGAGGTCAGGTTTCAGAACTGGTTTGGAGAGACGTTGCATTCACATGAAACAGTCCGGAGTGTTCTTGGTGTTAAGAGTGTAGCCCACACTGCCTGTGTAAGGGCTGACGGTGAAAACAAAAGCTGGTCCCTGGCAGAGGAGGTTACCTCAGCACAGAGTTCAGCGGGTCCCAGTTAGCCCGGACTCCAGGAATGGCCTCTGTGACATACATTTATTTATTCACTTATCTGGCACCAGGGTGTGAACTCACTATTTTCCACATGCCAGCCAGGCGCTTATGCTGCTGAGCTCAATCTGCCACTCTGACATATGTGTATTTATTCAACTATTTTTTATGGTGCTGGGAATTGAGCGCAGGGCAACGTGCATGCAAGGAGGGCAGCGCTGCACCACCGAGCGCACCCTTGGCTCTGCAGCTCCCGGAAGCCAGGAGCTGTGGTGCATCCCCAGCAGCTGTGTGCAGGCTGCTTCATACTGTCAGTGTTTAGTAAATGTTCCTCTCATCAGTGACTTCAGTGAATTGCATGAATAAATTCTACTTCCAGGGTGTTCTTCAAAGGAGCAAGAAGTTCCCGGGATACAGGCCTTTAGGAATCTGAACCAGATTAAAGCAAGGACCCTAGTATAGCAGTTTTGAAGGAAATGAAGCAGAAGAGCAAAGTATGCGACTATTAAAGTTCTTTACTAAATGTCATCTTTGAAATTAACTCTATATCCATTCACTTTGAAATTCAAATATTAACGATCTCCTAGTATTTGAGTAGCATACTACATTGTTACAAAGATTTCTCCAACCTGCTCAATCCTTACTTCCCACCTGTTAGTCATTGTCTTGATTTTTTTCTTTTTCCAAAATTGTATATGGAGGAAAAAGACTGTAGCATTTTATTTTAATAGATAGAAGGCCTTCCTTGCATAGTCATAAACTAGATAATGGATCTTTGAAAAGTCAAAAAATTATAGTTTATATATAAGCGATCAATTTATAAGATAAGCACATCGTTTATGACTATGTATGCTACCTCACAAAGAGCTAACCAATAGTATTAAAACTCATGTTATTAACTCATATTTGTGTCCTGAATTATGTCATACATAGATATAAACACTGTATATCTAGGAAAGAACATATAACATGCTTAAAGTAGGAAAACCCCAACAAAACAGTATCAAAACTTCATTGTAAGTATTTAATTTAACCAAAGAGTGGACAGTCAAATAGTAGTTTATTTATTATAGAGAAGCAAGCCAGCTTTTTCACCTTTTAAATCTGTCAGCATTAGACCGTGTAATCATTACCATATCGGGTATGATACAGCTACTAACTCTTTATAACAAATAATTTTGTAAACTGTTACTAAAAGTTGAGTCAGTTGGGATAACATAAAGTATTAACTTAGGGTGTGTTACACTGGTGAAGAGACAGCTATGAGTGGGGTGCATGCCTAGAATCCCAGAGCTTACAGGATCACCATGAGGTCAGAGCCTGCCTGGGCACATAACGAGTCTAAGGCCAGCCTGACCTACAAAGTAAGACCCAAAGAATAGACATCACCCTCAGTCACCAAAGATTGGACGTTTATTCAGTTTTAGGGAGGTACTAGGCATCAAACCCACAAACTTATGCTTGCCAGGCAGGAAGTTATGCCACTGAGCTAAATCCAAAGCCTGAGTTTCAGTTCTTGGAGTATAATTTTTTATTTTTTATTTTCAGTTGGTGTATAATTGTGTAGACAAGGTATATCTCTTGCAACATATACATGGATGTTGTTTCTAAGATTTAATTGTAGGTAAAGTTAGCAGACAAGCAGAGATAGTTAAAGAGTCTCAGTGAAGTTTCTGGCAAATAAACAGTTAAACAGGAGAGAGAGAGAGAGAGAGAGAGAGAGAGAGAGAGAGAGAGAGAGAGAGTCAGAGATCACAATTAAGAACAAAACAGAGAAAGGATAAATCTCTCGAAATCTGCCAAGGCTCAAATTCCCTCCCCCTCCCCCTTCTATTAAACACAAAAGGAAAAAGGTGGGGAAGTGAGGGAGGTTATGTTAAAAAACAAAACCAAAACCCCCTTGGAATATAAAATACACACTAACTCCTAGATACGCACGTACCGTGGTGTGAGCACGCACACATTGCACTATCCTCTCACCATGTTAACACAGTGCAGGGCACACGCATCTCTTCCTTCTAACCCCGCCTTGAGTGCGAGGCTGCTGCAGATCTCTCAGGAGAAGCCAGGACAGCACAAGGAGCCACAACAGTGCTCATCTGACAACGTGCACATGGGAATGGATGGGGCCATGGCCAAATCAGGGGTCTCCAGCTGGAACAGCCAACCCAGGGGTAACAGCTCTCAAGGCTTGAGGCCCTTTCTTATCATCTGATAAAGGAGCCAGAGGGAAAAAAGCATCCCACAACAGTTATGTGCTTCCTGCCTCACTCCAAGGTACTAGCTGTCTGTCTCCTTTCTCTTCCCTTTCCAATAAAGTAAGTTTGACTCTCCTTCTAAAACTTGAATCTCTACTTATTTCACAGGTATAAAGTGATACAAACTCTACCTGTGATCCACCCTCATCAGACACAAAGTCAGGCTCCCAAGCAGCAGGTGCTGCCCTGCAGATACTGGGTGTCGTGGTCGCCTCTCCCCTGACTGGTGGCTATGGTTTCTGCCTCCCCCTTAAGGGAGGGAAGTCTCATCCTCCTTGTTCACGAAGGCTGGGGCCTGTGTGGACCACATGGGAATAAGTAGAGTCTTGGTGCCAGGCCTCAGGCCACCCAATGGGACACTCTAGGGATTCCATTCGATCGAGATTAGTTCTAAACAGTGTGCATTGTATTTCATGGTGACTGCATCCTATTGGACTTACAAACATAACAGTAAGACAAATGTCTCAATTTGAGTACTTTATGGTTTGAACAGAACCCAGCTTCACTGCATACAATGCCCTCTAGTCCTAGACCAGGCTGATATCTCAGGGCTCCCAAAGATGAGGAGCACAGTTTGGCCCTGAAGGATGTGTGCAGTGCTCCCAAAAAATTTCTCCCTTTTTAATTCTCACAATAAAAAATGTAAGGAAAAGGTGTGAGAGTGGATTTTTAAGGAAGTTGGATATCGGTGCAAGGAATGTTAACCTAGACCATGCTGAACTTTTGTAAGAACACACTAAGCAAACATTTTGGTTGCAATGTAAAGGGCTTTTTTTCCTGGTACTGGAGATCAAAATCATGGCCTTGCTCGTGCCAGGTATAGACTTTACACCTGAGCTAAATCTCTGGCTGGTGCAACAGTTGGAGGACCTAAAGTGTGACTAGTTTATTTGGATTGAAATATGGATCAGGAGATGCTCACTCTTAATGATATGCAGAAGCCTGAATTTTGGGGGGAGTGGGGTTACTGTTGATGAGGGAATTCAAAAGATCAGGGAGGTGGGAATGGTGGAGTGGATTTGCCACATAAAAACTACTCCACAGAGAGATGGTCTACAAAATGATCCCTTGACCTTGAGGAAGAATTTCTGGAGCTGGGGTACAGCTCAGTGTCACATCACCAGCCTGGCAAGCATGAGGTCATGAGTTCGATTCCAGGTATAGAAAAAAAAAAAAGAGAGCTTCAGAGAAGAGCACCAGCACCCTTGAAATTTTCATCACTACTCTTATCTGCATGCGTGACCTTTTGGTGGTTGTTCCAGTTACTCAACTGGGAAGCCAAAATATAGCAAGTATAATTGAATCCCAAAGGACTCAGTGTCATTTCTCAACTGCCAAAGTCAAAATGGGTTTGTTTGCAGTAACTGACAAAAAATAATTGGAGAAGTCTTTCATGTACACAATACACAGAAAAAAATTAAGGACAAATGAGTCAAATTGTACTTCAATTAGCAACATGTGACTCATAGCATGTGAAGACACTAATTCCCAGACTTTAGCCAGTTTACACTCCCAGAACCCTTGAACAAAACAGAGATTGGGCCCTTCAATAATGGACCTTGGTGAAAAACGATATTATTGTTAACATTTCCATCCTTTCCCAAAGGACCTGTGGGAATCTTTCCATGTAACCATGTGCTGGGTGAAAGGAAATAATCAGACATTTCAGGGAATGCTTGATACTGGGGCTAAACTAACATTGTTTACAGGTGATAAAAAAATAAAAGTCATTGTGGTCCCAAGTAACAGGTCCTGTCTTAATCAGCTTTCTCCTGGCTGGGACAGATACCTACACACGTAGATGAGAGGAGAGATTTACTTTGGCTCCCAGGGGCCTGGTTCCCAGACAGACACTGTATGGCAGAGGGGCACAGGGGCAGCCAGGAGCCAGGGGTGGAGGAACACAACGGAGAAGATTCATCCTTCCTGCTCCAGTGTCCAGACCACATCTAACCAGGTCCTCTAACCAGGTCTCCTGAAGCACCCCGAAGCCAGCCACACCCACAAGCTTGCCTCTGAGTGTGTGAGGCTTGGGGGGTCATTCTCCATCTAATCCAAATCACTCCTCTCCGGCCTCCAGAGACCTGATGTCACCTCTGTGCAAAATGCATAATCTCCAGAGGACTATATGCAAATAAGATCTGTGCTAAACACTGTGGAGTAGAGTTACATACAAATGTGTGTTAGGAACGTACCTGTGACAGAGTGACTGAGAAATCAAGGTATAACATGACTGCAGGAGATCTTGGTGAGCATGTCAGTAACCCAGTTCTCTGAAAGTTTGAGGATGTTTACTAAAAAAATAAACCATTTCAGTTTGTTGCTTTAAATTAACCCACAATTTCAAACATGACTAAACTTGTCACTCAGACTGATTGATTTAGAATGTTGTTCTAGATTTTCCTTAATAAAAATACAGAATATCTACTCAGTTTACATACTATCACCAATCTCCCTTTCTTACATATCTAAACAAGATAAAACTCCTACATTTAAGCAAATTCTTAAAAGACAAGTTTCTGGTCAGGTGTGTGGTCACATGCTTATAATTCCATCACTGGGGAGGCTGAGGCAAGAGGATCATCATGAATGTAAGCCCAGCCTAGTTATACAGTGAGGCAAGTTCAGCCTGAACTATATAAGGAGACAGGTGACAGAAAAACACATAAAAAAATAATTTCTCCACTGTGTGAAAACATGACTAGTGTTTTACTATTTTTAAATTTTATTTCTTTTTTTTTCTTTTTGAGACAAAGTCTCTGTGCAGCAGGCTGGCTTTAGGTTCATTCTGAAGTGCTGGCTGGTCCTGAGTCTCGAACTTGCAATGATCCTCCTGCCTCAGCCTCCCAAGTGCTGGGATTGCAGGAGTGCACCACCATGCCTGGCTCTAACTTGTGTTTTGAAGAAGTCAAATATATAAGCTGATAGGAAGGATCTGCTCACAGCATTCCTTACTGCTTAGCTCTCAATTTTGTGCTTCTTCCACAAAACAGAACTTCAGAAATGTATGGAGCCAGTCAGAGTTATTTATAAATCTTAACAAGGGAACTCTGCCACCTCTCTAGGAGGTAAATAGAGAGCCTTGCATGTGCTATTCAAGTGCTTCACCACTGACCCCCAGAGCTTTTCATCGGTTCCCCAGGCTTGCCTGGTCTGCCATGCCTAAGAGCACAGCTGTGTGCTGCTTTACATGCTCCATTTTGTTCTATTTTGTTAGTTTGAGTCAGGGTGTCCCTATGTGATTCAGGCTGGCCTTGAGCTCTCATTATGTGCCCCAGTGTGGTCTGAAGCTCAGAGCAATCCTCCTGCGCCTCAGCCTCTGGAGTGCTGGGATGATCGGCATGCACTGCCGCATCCCAGCTTCCTCTGCCCACTCTTAAAGCCAAAATTTTTAAATTTCTTTTTATTTAAAGAAAAGGAAACAAAAAAAAACCATGGAGATAAAAAAAAGGGTAGAAATAATACAAAATTACAGAAAAACAAACTGTAAGAAATCACTGGTTGATAAGTTACATATTGTCATCTTAGAAATAGCTGTGCAGGTTACAAAATTAAAGTATTTAAAATGACATTCAAAAAGTGACACTACAAACAGTTCTGCTCAATGATCGAACAAAAACTCAGTAATATGGTTATCAGTCCTACACACTTGTTTTACATCTCAGAGAGGGTAAGATTAAACATATCAAAACAGAACAAAACAGTTAAAAAACAATCTAAAGAAATACAGATTTCAAAGCAAGTCCACTGGAGATCCTCACTGTCTATCTAACTGTCTCTAGTTTCTTACAAATAGTTGTCCCCATTTTCACCCACTTTATATACTTATTGCATATTA
Organism: Cavia porcellus; assembly: GCF_034190915.1. Classification (NCBI taxonomy): domain Eukaryota; kingdom Metazoa; phylum Chordata; class Mammalia; order Rodentia; family Caviidae; genus Cavia; species Cavia porcellus. Next base: position 4,131,444 of record NW_026947536.1, read on the forward strand.
TAGAACTAATCAAATCATGACAGGATGATGAAGGCTTTTTAGGTCTTCAAGTTCCAAATTAGGGAAGACAATAATAACTACCATTGCATCTCTCATTCTCTTCGTGGTAGCCATCCCAATCTCTACATACGCTGAAATTGAACTCAAGAGACCAGACCAATGTCATTCTAATCAGCGAACAATAGTATTGCTAGAATTTATATCATAATGCTACAAAATTAGCATTGGGTTTCTTAACGTCTCTTCTTCAGAGTATCTGTTCATTACATCTTGCATTATGTAATCTGTTCCCGTAAATAGTTTAAAAAAAAAAAAAACTCATGTGTGAATTTCTACATATATATCTATCCTCTCTGTATTATAGGGAAAAACAAGTCGTAACAAGACAGCAAAACAAATTCCTAGAAAAACATGCAAAGGAAAAGACCACAATATAGGTGATCTTCTGTAGTTACTATGTTTTCTCTTGTTATTTTCAATAGATTTGTCCACAACATGGGCTTATTATAGTTAAACACAGTATCACCTATTTTTATAAAAACTTAACTTTGACAGCATTGTAGGATTTGAGAGCTGTTACTAGTTAATACCAGTATGGATATCCTTTACATCTTGTCATCTTCAGAGTAGTTGCCTCTACTTTTAGGGTTGATACTAACAAGCATACCAAATTCAAATAAAATCAGCCAAGGCCAACCCATAGTCTTATGATTCAGATTCAATTAAGATCAGTCATAGTAAGACAATGTAAATAATACAGGATTTCAGTTTAAGTTAATAGGAAAGTAAGGATAGTTACCATGGTATAACCTGCTACTTTTGGGTCAGATGTCTGTGCCCTCAAATCTGACATGAGTGGACAGACCAGAACAAATTAAATTCAAACTAAATATGGCGATAAGACTACTGTGTCTTTTAAATTCTGATACACTATTAACAATGACCTCTGCCTTTTTTTATAATGTTTCAGAGCTGTCTATACTAAAACTATAGCTTACCGTCTCTGCCTCATGTCTGCTACTCCACTTTTCTGCTATAATTTGTCCACCTTATTCTCTCATTCCACTGTCTGCCCCGTTCATTGAGGCCTCTCTGTCACTGTTGCTGGAATCCTGGTATCCCTTCCTCTCTTTCTCTGGAATGTCCTTCAGCACTCTCTGTAAGGTTGGATTGGTGGCCACAAACTCCCACAGTTCCTCCTTGTTTTGGAAGCATCTTATTTCTCCATTAATTTTAAGAGAGAGTTTTGATGGGTATATGAGTCTTGGTTGCATATTGTTTTCTTTCAGGACTTGGAATATTTCTCCCCATTCCCTTCTTGACTTAAGAGTTTGTGTTGATAAGTCTGTTGTTATTTTGATAATTTTCCCATTGTAGGTAATCTGCTTCTTTTCTCTGGCTGCTTTTAATATTCTGTTCTTTTGGTGGATTTCTGGAATCTTGATTATTATATGTCTAGGTTTAGATCTGTTTTGGTTGTAGGTAGCTGGTGCTCTGTATGCCTCTTTTATCTGGATATCATTTCTTTTTGCTATACATGGGAAATTTTGCTTTAATGTATCTGTGAATATTCTTTTTATCCCATTTTTGGTTGCTCCTGCTTCAAAAATATGGAACGCTTCACGAATTTGCATGTCATCCTTGTGCAGGGGCCATGCTAATCTTCTCTGTATCATTCCAATTTTAATATATGTGCTGCCAAAGCGAGCACTTAAAGCCAAATTTTAATTAACAAATTTAATTCAAAGTTTACACACATATGAGAAATCAAAAATGCTTTAAAATCCAGAACTTTTTGAATTCCTTAAGCCTTGAATGGAAAATGTAATACCTGATCTCCCTTTGCATTCAAAATATTTTATAAAAATACTTTGGGCTAAATACACAAGGTACACAAAGTGCAAATGAATTCTGTGTCAGACTTTAATGCACTCTCCAATGTGGCTCCTGAGATTCTTGGGGTTAAGGACCAAGAGAGGATGAGAAAAATAAAAGTCAAAGCTGGGGCCAGGGGGATCCTCACCCCCTGAAGGGAGGAAAGGTGCTGCTCAACCAATGCAGCGTGTTTATTGTACACTGGGAAGGATGATGGCACCTTCAGCCCCTCTGCCCAGCAGCCCATTGCTTGGATTGTCCAGGGGATTGGTGTTTTTCTGGGCTGTAGCAAGTTCTTCACGTGGCTGACACAGGCGCTCTTTGTTTTCTGGTAGGATCACCTCTGGTTCATGCCCTAGGTCAGCTTCCATGGCTCCCTACACCCCAACATGTCTTATTATGCATTGTCAAGGTTCCCAAAATCTGAGAGAATCTGTCACAATTCTGCTATTGAGCATTTCAAATAAAGAGTAGGCACCTTTCAAACCATTGCTGAAAATGTTTTATTTTGAAAGATTTGAGTATGAAGTTTTAGATCAAAATTCATGTATCTTTAAACAGATTTTTTCCCTTCTCTTTAAAGTAAACTTAAGATACAATTTCACATTTTCCTAGTTTTACCAAAGACTTATACTACTAAGATTCTTCTTTGTTTTTATCAATACCAGGGATCGAACTCACAACTGCCTGCTTGCAAGGCAGGCACTTATGCAGCTGAGCTAAATCCTCAGCCCCACTATTAAGATTCTTACAAAACAATTTCTTGAGCTTAATGTTCTTTAAGAGAGACCTACAAACAGTTCAGTATTCACTTTTTTGCTTTTAATTTTTATAGCACATTAGTTAAAGAATTTAATAAGACAACATTATGTATTATGTTCAAATTAACTAAAAATACCAAGCAATATCCACATATATCCAACAGTGTGGCTAGCCTTCAAACCCTACTTTTTGTTTATTAAGAAGCAAACACACAGCACCCTGGACCCTTGCAGCTCCTGTAGAGCTCTGTGGTGGGCTTGCATGGACCGGGAGGCCTTGGCTTTGGGTCAGGTGTCCTTTGTTCCTGGCTCCATCTCTTCTCATTGCCAGGAGCAGATGGAGAATTTGCTGGCCTTGCAGGGACAGTGGCACAGGCCACACCAAGCCCTTTGTTATATCTTGAGGAAATAATATTTTATTTAGGGTTCATAAGAAATCCCCCATCAATGGAAGAATTAGAGATATAAGTTCAGAAGAAGAAACAAAATTCCTTTCCTGGGAAGAAAAGAGAAGTAAGGAGATAAGTTATTGTGGTGAGGTGGGGTGTCTCACTCCAGAACTTAGGGGTCTTCATTCACATCCCCTCTCACTCCATGCCACCAAAGGGACTATGCCCCTTGAGGCTGTTATACCTAGATCCACTGCTCTGGCTGAGACTTCTGGTTTGTCCACCGCCTGAATGCACATTCTTGGATGAGCTCTACTGTGGTGTCTTTGTGTTCTCTGGTGCTCCTCTTGTGAGGTCTGCAGCAGAGTTACACTAACGTGTGGATTAGTAGAAAGGATACATGTGCATTTCTGTGTATTAATATGGTGAGAGAAAAATAAAATACGCATGCAGTCAGATGCAGGTGTGTGAGTGCCAGGATGTCAGTGCATATTTTATGCACAGTGAGTTTTCCACAGTGGAGACGCCACACCCCACCTTGTTTCCTTTGTGTTAAATTGGAGATGGAGGAAGGAGGGACCTGAGCCTGGCCAGCTCTCAGTTTTTCTTAGCCACTCTTTCTCTAGGAAGGATTTAACTCATTATTTGCCAGATGTCTCTGTGAGCCTCTTCACTTTCCCTGCCTCTCCCCAGCTTTCCTACACCTTCGGCCCTCCCCTGCCCCGCACTCTCCCCTGGAAGTGTGAATGAAAGTTTGATGTGGGAGGTTCCTTTCTGGTCATGTCAGTTTGGTGAATTTTTCGCTACTCAGAATTTGTGGATTTTTCTGCTATTAGTTTACTGAATAGATTTTTGTACTTTTAGTCTTTAAGCTCTTTTCTTATTAAAAAAAAACTCATAAATTTTGTCTCTGAATTGTTTCCCTGAAGTATCTCAAGTTTTATGTATAGCTTCTTTCTTTGTCTCCTACCATCTCAACCTTGTGATCCATCTACCCTGTCCTCTGGCCCTGAAAGTCTGTCTTATGCCACATCTAGTCGATTGTTAAGTTTTTCTATTCAGGTTCTATTTAACTTGATTTACATTTCCAACTGTTTTGTTTGGCTCATTTTCAAAATTTTTTTTATGGAATGCATCATTCTTAGCCTCCACTGTCTGTAGTATTTTGAGCTTTCTGTTTCTTTCTTTGTTTGTTTGTTTGTTTTTTTTTTTTTTTTTTTTTTTTTGTGGTACCAAGGCTCAAACTCATGGCCTTGTGCTTGTAGACAAGTACATTTGCTGCACAGCTAAATTCCTGGCTCTTTGCTTTTTGAGACAATGTCTCACTATCTAGTCCAGGTTGGCCTTTAACTCACTGCTATGCTTCTGTGTTAATCTACCTGGAATTGCAGGCTATAGCCACCACAACCTGCCTTTATTGTCTCCTTAAATTTATTACTTGGCTCTGTGTATTCTTTTGGGATTTAGTGATCCTTTAATAATGTCTTTTGAATTTGTTATTCCACATGCCACCTATTCCAGTCTTTGGAGCTGATTGCTAGTGCATTTTGAGCCTTGGGAAGTGTTGCCTTGTCTCACCCTTTCCATTTTTCCCAAATCTCTGAGATTTGGGCCTCTGTTGGCTTGGGTGTCCCTTCAGCCTGTGAGTGAAATCCATTTGAAATGACCTTCTGTTGATGGTGTTCCCTTTGAAGTCAGATGTTCTGCGGTGTTAAATGTTTCTGGAATGTGCTGTGGGATAGACGCTTTTCCTTCCCTATGTTCATTGTATTTGCACCCCATTGACACTCTCTCCTGTCTGGGGGTCTCAGTCTCCAGTAGGTGCTGAGAAAGTGAGGTCCTTCCAGGTCCTTCCATCTGGCCATCAGATCTACACAGCAGAGTACACGGGTTTGGCCCCTGTGACTGCTCCCGTAACATCTGCAGTGACACGCATCTGGAAAGTCTGTGGTGTGACACTGCTGAAGACCCACACAGGCATGGAGCAGGGTCTCTCTCCCTCTACCATCACCGCAGCCTTGATGCCTGGAGCCGCTCTTTAGCATGCTGCACAACTGCCTGGGGCCTAGGCTTTGGCAAGGACTTTTCATCTCTTATTCTTTGAGTAAAAGTGTTCACTATAGGATAACCGGGCCTGCCTGTGGGTGGAGGCAGGTCCACTGCCTGTCACCTGTAGTGGGAGTGTGACTCAGTGTCAGGGTGTTTGCACACAGTACTCAAATGTTCACACCCGGTCCACAGTACCATGTAGAAAAGTGGTAATGAAGGATGAAGATGCCCGAAATGCTGTCAGGATCTGCAGTTGCAAACACCCAAAGAGGCAAAGGGAGATGGACTGAGATCAAGGCCAGTCTGGGCAACCACAAGGAGCACAGCCTCACACCACACAGGAAACCTGCAGAAGACAAGCCAGGGATGCAGCACCGTTGCGCAGCACCACGTACAAACACACACGCACTCTGCACTTACACAGCCAAACAAATGTAAATGCAAACAGTAAATACATGGATCTTTAAAAATTATGAAGACAAGGGCTGGAGATTTAGCTGAGTGGCGTAAGTGTCTGCCTGACAAGTGCAAGGTCATGAGTTCCATCGCTGGTACCAAAAAAATTATGAAGACAAAATAAGAAATCAACTGTTAGATGGAGCACAGAAAGGATAGTTGAGACCTAAAAAGTGCATTAAGAGGAAAAGCAATGCTTACAAAGACAATACAAGTATCCATGAAATAATCAGGAAACACAAAAGATTCATTATGGAAAATGAAAAATTATCTCTCCTGACTAAGGTAGTCAAACATGTCAAAAAGGGAGGGCAGTCACTGCCACGCCAACCTGTACTTCTCTCCATGTCTTCCTTGGGCCGTGCACTCCTTAGGGAGAGCAAAACTAGAAGTAATTCTTCTCCTACTTTTGGACTGCTTGCTTGGCCACCATGGGCTGTCCAGGGGCTGAGGCTGATGAGATATGGCAGACACTGGCACTTTGTTCTGTGTGGCCCTGCAAAGCGGGACTCTGTAGGTAGACAGCACCCTGTACCCATCTTAAAGAAGCGAAGGCTCACAGAAGGTAAGGGATTTCCTACAGAGACCGAAGCACTGAGCCGAAGGAGGCCCAGCCTCTGTGTTTCCAGACTCCATGTTCCTCCCACAATTCGGCACCATTCACTCATGACTCATCCATTCTTCAAGACCAGCCTGGACTGCACGGGGTTCAAGACCATACACAGTGAGAGCCTGCCTCAAAAAACAAATAAACAATATGTAAATAAATATCTGGGCATGGTGGTGTGCTGGAGACTACTATGAGGCAGCTCCGAGCAGATTAACTGTTTGGCTTTCTGTGTTTATCTGTGAGTCTGTCCTAGGCCTATACCCCTTGCCTGATGACAGGAGCTGATTCATAATAAGTGAATCTTCATGAATCACTGGTCCTGGTTGAGACCTGTAGTGGCCTGTGAAGCCAGAGATATCTCAAAAGGCATGACAAGGCCATAGCTGTGGACACTTGGCTCAAACATCAATTAAGTAGAGAGAGACTGCAGCTGCAGGAATTACTCCCAGTCTCACTCCTACTATTCATCATGAAAACAAGATGATTCTCCTAAATTGACATGATTTATTACTTGGAGATGTCCTTGAAGGGACTCCCAAGGTCTTGCTCTTTGCCTGCCCTTTCCTCAGTTCCCCCACTCATTGTTTTGGACCTAATAAAAAATGGGTGGTCCAGAGAAGTCTTTGTCTTAGCCCTCAGTCTCAAATTCAGCTAAAGGGCTTGGGCCCTCCTGGAGCCCTAAAATCATACCACTTGTCTCATTTTATTTAAGCCTTGGCTGTACTCTCATTTGGGAGATTGAGAATCTAGGTCAGGCCCCAATAGGGGTGCGCACCTGTAATTTCATAACATAAGCAGCTGAGGAGGGGACTACTGTGAGTTGAGGCAAGCCTGGGTGACACAGTGAGTTCAAGGCCAGCCTGAACTACAGAATAAAATCCTGTCTCAAAAAGACAGAGAGAAGTAAAGAAAGTAATACACTCTTCTTTCTCAGTTCTTATGTTTGTAGCCATATGATACTAGCAGGAACCTCTAATAAAGCATTAAATACAAATAAAGATGGTAGTGCTACTGTAACAAACTGTGTGAGCTTGGCGATTTATACAAAACAGAGTTTTACTGCTCAGAATCAGAAGACCCCTAGAATCAAGGACCTGGCAGGCTCTGAGTTTGGTGGGGCCCAGTCCTCTACTTCCTGGGTGGTGGCTTTTTGCTATGTGCTGTAGGAGGAGGAAGGCTGTGTGTTAACACTGCAGAAGGAGTGGAAGGAGGCAAACCAACTCCCCAAAACTATTTCATGAACACCTTCATCGGAGCCATGAGACCTCTTTCTCTGGAAGCCCTCTCCTCTTAACACTATTGCATTGGAAAATCAGCTCCAGAATAGGAATCTGGGGGACACTTTCTAATCTAACCTGTCCTCACTCATGCCTTTTCCCTGCATTGTATGGAATGTATGTATGACATCACATTAGTAACAAGTCATAATGAGCTTCTGGGGAAAAATTTTTAAATATATTTAACACATCTTTATCATCCTAAATTCAATGACCCCCCCCCCATTCTTTTCACCTTCCTTTCATCCAATTTTCCTTCTTTAGAAGACTACCTTGTAGTTTCCTTTCCTCTGTCCATTTTATTGTATTTATTCCTGGACTTAGTTACTCATACAGGAGAAGGCACAACTGTATGGAATTTACTCTTGTTTCCTCCACTGAGTTAATCTGGTTTTGAGCTTTTTGGTCAAAGCTTCTGGCTGAATGTGCCTGGGGTACCCCTGCTCCCTGCATTCGGTCCCACTGATTTGGTGCGTCCTGTTTTGTGCCAGTTCCATGCTGTTTTTAATCACTGTGGCTCTGTAATGTAACTTGAAATCTTGGATTGTGCTGTCTCCTGCTTTGAAGTTGCTGTCTGGGACTATTTTTACTCCTCCAGGTCTCTTCTGTTTCGATTGACTTGTGAGATGGTTTCACTAGTTCCGTGGAAGATGCAGTGTGTCTGCGACTGTATTACCTACAGATCAGTTTCGGTAATATTTACAATTCAGCAAAATTCATTCTGCCTGTCCAAAACAGGGGATATCCTTCCTTTTTATGATGTTCTCTTTGATTCTTTTTCATAGCATTGGGGTTATGATTGTAGAGGCCTTTTACTTCCTTTCATAGATTAAATACATGTTAAATTTTTCTTGAATTTACTGCCAATGGTATTTTTTCTTAATTTATTTTCTAGTGAATTCATTTTTGCGTACAATAATGCTATTGACTTTTGTGTTTTGATTTTTCATATTGATAATTTCAATAGATTTCTTCTCATAAATCATTCTTGTATTCCTGAAATATGCTGCTGTTTGACCTTTGTCTCCCAGGGACATTTTGGTCTATTATCAACTTCTTCTAGGATTTCAAATTTAATGGAATGAAGTTTTCCAAAGTAACATCATTTCAAAGTTTCACATATTTCAACAATTTTTCCTTATCATTTGCTATTATTTTGTGTGTGTGATTAACTAGGGATTGCAATGTACACTATTACAACTTTTAGGCATATTCTGCATTTTTTGATAATATTAGTATTTTGACATGGCAGTCATTTAGACTTGAGTAGCATATCCAGGCTGAGAGAATATTTCATCTTTCAAGTTAATTTATAGTTTTACAGCACAGTGCAAACAATATGTTTGTGTGAACTTGACAGCATGGAATTTATTACACTTTTTTTGTACATTAGCATGTAGTTGGTTTTCATAAATATTTTGCTCTGTGTACCTGAAAATGTGTTTTCTCTGTTATTAGGCTATGAAGTTTAGTACTGTAATGATTAAAAAAACTGAGAGGTTCCTTTTTATTTTATCTTTTATTTTTTAAGGCAGGGTCTCACTATGCAGCCCAGGCTGGCCTTAAACTCTCCCTACCTCAGCCTCCCGAGTGCTGGGATTCCAGGTGGGCACCAGCATACCCAGCAACTGAGGGCCCCCATGTAATTTAATTTTGCCCTCTTTGCAGGTGGAAGCTGTGGAAAATGCACAGATGAGGTGACTTGTGAAGAACTTTAGCCCCTGAGTCATCACTGGCTAAGAACCAGCCCCAATAGGAGGTAAATAGATAGTGAATGAATTAGTAAGTGAGTGGGAATCTACCCAGTAGGTAGTGAGGAGGTCCTGACTTGGACCAACATGCACAGTGGGGGATACCGGGGAGGTTCTGTGCCCCTGTGGTTGTTTAGCTGTAGCTGTAGCCTGTGTGCTGGGCACCTGGAGAGACCTTGTTAGCTCTCTCCTTTGGGATAGCACTCATTTTTGCAGAAGCAAAAATGTACTGTGTATCCTCAGTGTCCCCATGTGTAATTGCCAGCCTCTCCCTATGTGTTCTGGGAAGAGGACAGGTCAGTTTGTGGCCAGAGGTGAAACAGCAGGGGAAGTGGAGCCCTCAGCACTGTGCTCAGGGTGGGATTCATGGGAAGACTGGGGTGGCAAGGGCCCCAGCCAGATCTCACAGGGTTTGGGGCCGGGTTGAGGATGTTTTCTCTAGGAGAGATGGGAGCCACAGCAGAAACTGACAACTGCAGACAGGAACTGGATCCATGAGTGCACTGAGGTGGGCCAGGCTGAGGGAGAACTGGGGTGGGAGTGGCTGTCATTAAAGGTGTCCTAGCCAAGGAAGCCTTCACTGGCAGGTGACAGTTGAGCTAAGTCCTCACAGTGACTGTTTCCAGTTTCTGCAGACTTGATACTTTGACATCCATTCTATGTACACACACTGGACACTTGGTGCTCTGCAGGAGTCAAGGATATGCCTGACTTATTCTTCTCTCAGAAGAAGCAGGGACTGTGCTTCTCAGAAAAAAGGAAGCAATCCAGCTTTGCATTTTATTGTCATATATAGCCTGTGAAGATCAAGGAAAACAAAATATCCAACTTCAGCATCGACATTCTTGTCATATGGGTTGTCATAACTTATGGCCCCAGTGTTTGGTCTCAGCTGATCATTAGCACCTTTGAAGGCCCTGATGGTCACTGATGTAACATATGATCCAATAACATTTGTGGGCGACTGCAGATACCTGGCGCTCCACCTTCCTCACTTGTTATGGTTTATACTCAATGTCAACTTGAGAAGTCTAGAGGCTTCACAAGTGTTTCAGCATTTGAAAAGTTTGGAACTTAATAACTATGTGATTCAACAGGGGTCAGGGTCCCTAGTTTATAACATCCTGCATACATAAAATAGGCAAATGAGGGGAGACTGGTTGCTGCTTCTAGGAGGAGTTCCAGTCTTCATTTTTCAGCTCAGACATCATCATCTCCCGGCTTCTGTTTGGCTCAGCCTAGGACTCCCCAGCCTTGTCATAGAGTCTTCCACCTCCATCGTTGATTCTTCTGTGCTCCATCATAGAGGCATCAGCCTCCTGATACAGACTTGCATGGGACACAGCAGTAAGCTCCAGCCCATGGGCTAGACCCTTAAACTTCTGCTGTGCAGACATCTTTTGCATGCTTCCTTATTCAACATTGTGGCTGATCATTGTAAGCCATTCTTGTAATTTCTTGTACTGTTTTGTATCTTGTGTTATATCTGTTTCTCTAGTTAACTCTGACTTAATACACTCACAGACAATTTTTGAATCTTTCAGATTTCACCTGTTTGTTCTCTATGACTGGGAAGCAGGAATTGTCCTTGGGTTTTCTTGCCCTCTTTGTGTGTTGGACCTGCTCTTGGTGGTGCTTCTTCTCCCTGGTGCACTTTTAGCTTCAGTAGAACATAGACTTCAGTGTTTCCTGAGATATGAAACACACAAGACAGGGAATCACAAAACCATTTTGTGCAGGAAAGTGCCTTTTATTCAGTTGGGTAGACAATTTAGGTAAGTGTGGATCTTAAATTGAAAATCAGTTTTCCAGAAAAACTACTGAATTTTGATTGCTTTCGTCATTTCTCTTCTAACATTTGGTGTTGTCTGTGAAAATATGAAACCACTATGTATCACCCTTAATTCACTTGTGTAGCCTAATGTTGTGCTCTGCAAACTTGTGGTATTTTCTCTTTGTGCTTCCCTCTATCCTAAAATTGAAATCCAGGTGTTTGACCCCTCTGTGTGGGCAGCATGAGAACATGGTTGTGTGCCTTGTGTGGGCTGGTGCTGAAAAGGCTGCCAGTAGCTCACACAGGATAACCTGGCTGCTAAGAAAATACTGAGTGTTTAGAAAAAGAGAAAAGCCTATTAAGTAAATTTTTTTGCAAACAAAAGTGCTTTTAGCTTTACAAATGAATTTAACTTAATTACTTTCTATACATTGCACCTTGAAACAAACATGGATTCAAGTAAATCCAAGCTTTAGGAATTAAGAGGAGTCATTCTCTGTGCTAAATGTCCAGGCTTATTCAGCTGCATGTACATCATGCAAAAACTCAGGGAGAGGGGAGAGTTTACCACACTTCATTCTTCTGATGTACACACACTCTGGGGCCTCCTCAGAAGCACTCAAGTTAGAAATGACAAAGTACACAATATAGAGACAGATTTGCAGTCCACTGTGATAAATCTCATTGCCTTTTGCTAGTTATTTTGTTTGTGTTTTAGTAGCACTGAAGATGAAAAGCAAAGCCTTGCTTATGCTATGCAAGTGCTGAACCCCTGGCGCTCTCCCACGCCCCACACCTGCCTCCACTGCAGCATGTTTTTGTTCAGGTTTGTGTATGTGCTGGTTGTTTGTTTGTGTTTTCAGAGTGTCTCATTATATAGTCCAGGCCAGCCTCAAGCATACTCTGTTCCTGCTTCACAGCCCCCGCAATTGCTGGGATCCCAGACTTGTGCCACCAGAGCCACATCTGGAACTGTGTATCTGTGCCACATTTTTCCTATTCACTTAAGTTTGGGGTCTCAACAAGAGATGTGTGAGAGGCTGGCGCCACCCAGAGTCTAAATCTGGGAAGACAGCAGCAGTGGTCCCGCCCCCTAAGACCCCCAGAATAATGACGCTGCGCAGGCGCACTGGAGCTGTTGCGTCGCGACGGCGCAGACAGTGACATCATCAGATGGTGCAGGCAAGGGCCACGTGGAAGACCGACAAAGAAAGACTGAACAAGTATATTTGCTGTGTGCACAAAAAAGATTTCTAGGTGGCTTTGCGTTCTTTTCTTTCGAGATGGTGCTGACGCAAGCGTGTTACGCTGCGGTGGACTTTTCAGCGAGCCGATGCCCTCCAGGCTTCCTCCGAGGAACTCATCCCGAGCGACATGGAGAAGGTAACTCCAGAGCCGCGCGACCCCTGCTCTCTGGCTGCACACTTGAGCATTATCACCCAGTGCTCTTTCTTTAGGTCACAGAGGTCCTGTGGCCCATCCATCACAGTTCTAAAGAAAGCAAACAGACCGACAGATGCTCTATCCAAAGATGAGGAAAGAAGAGTTAGCGCTTGGGGGAGGTTTAGGGAACCTCACAAGTAAAGATATGTGGGGTCCCAGGTTGGCTCTGGAATAGGAAAAGGTCATTAATGGGCGAACGGATGAAACCCTCATGAATTCTTTTATGTAGTAATACTGTGCAAATATCAGTGTCTTACTTTGAATTCTTTGTGTTTTATTTGTGGTCACAGGTACTGTTAGAAGGTAGAAGCTCATTGTAGCATTGCCTAACACTAAAACCGTTTCAAATAAAGGGTTTAAGGTAAAAGTTATACATAAAGTATTTCATGTTGCAGAATAGTTGATATTGCAGGGATTTTTTTTTGATCCATTGTGATAATCTCTGCTTTTCAATTAGTAATATATATATATATATATATATATATATATTTTTTTTTTTTTTTTTTTTTTTTGTCTTTTTACCGGTATCGGGGATCGCACTCACGGCTGCCTGCTTGCAAGGCAATGCTTATGCCGCTGAGCTAAATCCCCAGCCCCTAGTAATATGGTTTTAATGTGTTTTTAGATTCAAGTTTGACTTAAGCCTATCGTGTAACTATTGATACACTCTGCTCTGTTATCTTTTTCTTTCTTGTCTTCTATTAGCTTAATCCTTATTTTCACAGTCACTTTTTTGCCCAGTGTTATTGCATGAATGGGTCAAATCAAACCTGCCGCCTGGTTTTTGAAATACGGCTTTATTAGAATCCTAGGTTTTTACCGCTGGCTCACATTTGCTTTCATGTTTCAGTGGCAGAGTTCAAGTGAGGGACACATCTGGTCGTTCGGAAAGCTGGCTAAATCTGTCTGATCATTCATAGAAAGAGTTTGCCAATTTCTGATGGAAGTTCCATAAGCGTCTTTGTTTAGGTCCCCCATACTATTATTATTAATAAGCATTCCTAGTATTCTGCCCCAGTCACAGATTTCTGACCCTCCAGCAGGGTCAATTCTGCTCCCATCCAGGCCAGAGCTGGGCTCCATGAAGAGCAGCAGTGCTGTGCCTGCAGTGGCTCTGAGCTATGGGCCCTTCTGCTTTGCCTCCTCAGCTCTGGGTCACCACCTTCACTATTGGTGCTTGACCACTTTCTATGTTCCAGGACTTTAAAGGGTCTGTGTGGCATCGTGTGAGCTCCCACTGGAGGGATGCTACTCGTTTTTCATAGAAAAAAAAAACAGGTTTAGTGGGCCAAGTGGCTTGCCCAAGTCCTGTGTTTCTGTCTTCAGTAGCAGTGGCAGGCCCAGGTCTACGCCAAGGCTTTCTGGGTCTCCAGTCCCCATGTTACTGGAGCTCCAGCTGCCTCTGCTGGCTATTCCTGTGTGTTTGTGTGTCTACCCCTGCCTGGGAGAAGCATTAGCAGTTACTCCTAGCCAGCATCACCGCCTTGGGCCTGCATGATGACAATCAACTTGTGTCTATAGAGAAAAAGGTCATTCTGAAAAATCAATGAAACAAGTACTACATGTGAAAAACTGACATTTGGCATTTGAGTTTCATTATGATATCTTCCTTGTTGATTTTGCTTGAATCAAGATATAAAGAAATCTCACATTACATTTGGTGAAACAGTCCTTTTATTTATCCCTTTTCAATTCTTCATTCAGTGACAATATAAATACAGGACTCAGGGTATAGGTCAATTGTAGAATGATTGCCTAGCAGGCACTAGACTCTGGGATTGATCCTTAGTGCTGGATAAACAAATAAATTAAAAGGAGACAGTACAAATATATACAACAAATACAATGTGGATGTACCACAGCACATAATGTGGTTTAGGTGAGTGCATAGCTTGTCAAAAGATGAGATCCCTGGTTTCTTGAAGAACCCATTGTGCTGTGATACAGGCTGAGCTCAGTGCTGTTGGTAGTCCTTCTTCCAACCCTGCCCCACTCATCTGTCTCCCAGGAAGGTCATTGCCCCTGAAGATTAGGGGGAGTCGCGTCCTGTGTTCATGTGGCTTGTCTCCTTTAGAGTAAAGCTCTTTGCATGCTTGTTCTGAAATAGCGGGAGCACCTGGAAATTGCCAACAGCATTAGAGGTGAGAGGCATCTCCAAAGTCCTTCTGCTTGCTTTCCTCAGGTCTGGATCACCAATGGCAGACTGACTTGGAGTGCTGTTTGCAAAGACTGAGGAATTGGATTCTGACAACTCAGTCAAAGGCAGACACAGAAATGTACAACTTGGGTAGAGTCACTAATGGAAGCCTAAAGATAGGCCTTTAAGGCTTCAGCTGTAAGTTTGTGTGTGTGTGTGGGGGGGGTTCAGACAGGCTGAACGAACCTGTGTTGCTTCTTCCAAATTTCAAGATAGAATGATATTTAATTGTTTTGGGTTTCATTAAACATTTTAGTAAAAGCATATTGAGGATACAGCAGACACCATGGTAATAAAGGGGAGTGCTTTGAAAATGCTATTCCACAGACAGAAAGTATAGCTCTCAGTGTGTTGAGCTGTGGTGAATTCAGGGGCAGTGCACTTGATGAAGATTTCAGCCTTGTTGGTGAGGGCAGCAGCAGCCACCAGAAAGGGCAGCACAGCAGATGTCCTAGTTAACTGCTGTGACAGGCCACCCTGGGATTCCTGCCTGAAATCTTCCTCTTACTCCCTCTTCTGCACACCTACACCTCCGTTTGTCCCTGGTTTGTTCAGTTCAGTTGAGCACAGGGTCCTCAGTGTTGCCACCTTCTGCCTTTGGCACGTCCATGGCCACTGCTGTGTGCTCATTGTATTTAGGGACCCTGCTCTCAGGAGAGTATGCATTTCCATGTCAGTTGCTTGGGATCATAGCTCCCTCTACTGTAGGAAATGCTGTTCTCTCTAGCTTGATCCCTATCTAATCATTTCTGTTGTGTTGCCTTGAAAAAGCCTGACAGCCCTTAATAAAAATATTCTCTGCCTCTTCCAGCCTCTGTCTCTCATACTTTATTTATTTATTTATTTTTGGGTACTGGGAATTGAACTCACAGCCTTGTACTTGCCAGGCAGACACTTATGCCGTGGCATCTTGTCTCTCACTGTTACGCCACCTTTTATTTCATTTGTAAAACTGAACACAATATTATATCATCTTGTTTATAGTTTATCTCCCTAACCATAGTGTGAACTCCAAAAATATAGGAAATTAGTGTTTTCTGTACTGTCCTACCAGATGCTGAGTGAATGAATTGCATGTTTGTGAATGAAGAGCAGGATGGTTTGCATTCATCAGATAAAGGCTTGTATTTCCTGTTTTCCAGGTTGCATAGTCCACTTGTGAACACCAGGGTTTCCATCCATAAAAGAGAAGCCAGAGGTGGGGAGAGGTGAGTTGCCAGCTGCCGTCCTGTAGCAGCTCTGTACCAGCATGGGTCTGACCTGTGTGTCCCACTTGTGTGAGCCTTGCTGCTAGCAGCTCAGCATGCACCTGGCCAGAAATTTATCCAGGCCTCTCTACTGGATCATCATCCCTGGAAATTAGCAGTACAGCAGCTTGAAATGTTGCATGCTCTGCACTAGGGACTGGAGTTGGGTTAGGAACCTTCCTTCACTGCAAGGCCATGATTGAGTAAGGGGAGGATTCAGTTGTCCACCATGAATACAGGCTGGGGGAGTTTCAGAGATGTTGAGGTTCTGATAAAGCATAAGCATGGGTGTAGGGCCTCTGTCTGAATGGCTTTTTATTTCTGGAGTGAAATAATTTTGGGGATGGGAAATAATTCATACAGCATAACATGTTCAACATTTTCCATTCGAAAATACACACTGGTTACTTTTTTAAAAATTCAATTTATTTTATTTTTAATCCATTTTATTTTAAAGAGAAAAAAATTCAAAATGCATCAATCAGGGGAACAATGGACATATATTGTGCATTGTGATCCCCAATTCATTAACCTAGAGCACAAGATATCTACATTCAATTGTCCAAACAATGCCAGCACAGATCTTTCTCTTTAATGCGCTCAGAGAAATCAGTACTGTAAGTATCTTAACTACACACACACACACACACATATAGATGTTGTTTTTTTCAGCTCACAGTAGTGAGACAATACAGTGTATGCAGTGTTTACATATGAGTCTTAATTTATTTTACTTAGGAGTGTGGCCTCAAATTACATCCATTTACCTTTAAAAAGCTCCAGTTTATTCTTCTTTATGTCTGAGTAGTACTCAGTGTGTAAAAGCACCACAACTTTTTTTATCCATTCCTCAGTCAGTGAGCATTTAGATTGTGTCCAAGTTCTAGCTATTACAAATTGTGCTGCTGTAAACATGGGTGCACATATATCAATGTGATATGATGTTTTTAATTCTTTTGGAAAGATACTCAGAAGGGGAATAGCTGGGTCCAGTGGTACCTGTAGTCCTAATTTTTTGAGGATTCTCCACACTGATTTTCACAGTGGTTGTGCCAGTCTGCATTCCCACCAACAGTGGAGAAGGGTTCCTTTTTCCCCACCACCCCTCCAGCATTTGTCATTTCTTGATTTCTTGATAATAGCCATTATTTCTGGGGTGAGGTGGAATCACAGTGTTTTTTTAATTTATATGTCTGAAATGACTCATGATGTTGAACATTTCATCATATATATATTTATTTGTTGTTTCTATTTCTTCACCTGAGAAGTGTGTATTCATCTCAGATCCCTATTCTTGGATTGGGTCTTTACATATAGGAGGATGGATTTTTTTGTTGTTGTTGTTCTATGTTCTCAGTGGTCATCCTTTGAGCTATACCTGGCAAGCATTTTCTCCCATATCATGGGAGAAAATCTCTTCACTCTGTTGGTGGTTTCTCCTGCTGTGCAAAAACTTTGTAATAGAATGAGATCCCAGTTGATTCTTTTTGGTAGTTCCTGTGCAATTGTTGTTTTGTTCATAAAGTCTACCCGCACCACTGTGTTTAAGGCTTTTACTTACTTTGTCTACCAGCAGATTTAATGTTTCTGTTTTAATATTAAGATCTTTGATCTACTCTGGTTTTAGCTTAGTGCACAGTGAAAGACATGGGTCCATTTTTAATCTTCAGCATGTGCTGAGCCAGTTTTTCCAGCACCTTTTATTTTATTAAGGAGGCTGTCTTTCTTCCAGTGAAAGAGTTTGGTCCATTTCTAAATGATAAGTTGGCTTAGTCTCTCTGTTTTGGTTTCTTCTAATCTGTTCCATTAATCTTCAGGTCTGTTTTTAGTCAATACCATGCTCTGTTATCACAGTAGATTTATAGTATAATTTTGACCATTTTTTAAATATGGTTACTGAACTGTACATCATGACCTTGAGCATTGCAAAGCATTTTCTTTACACTGGAAGATATGCCAGCCCCTCCTAACCTCCACCTCTTAGAAGCTGTTATTTTACTTTGTGTCTCTATGGATTTGATCACTAAACATTTCATATCAATTGCTCATAGAGTAGGTCTTTTGTGTCTGGCTTCTTCAATGGTAAACTCTTCTCAAGATTCATGTGTCTCAGGGCATGAGTGAGTACTACATTCCTTCTTCAGAAAAAAAATTGTTTTTTCTTTTTGAGAAAGGGTCTCACTCTGCAGATCAGGCTGGCCTTGAGTTCACTTTGTAGTCCAAGGTGGTCTCAAACTTGCAATGATCTTCCTGCCTCAGCCTCCTGTATGCCGGTATTACTGGCATGTGCCACCACAACTGGCTCCAAAAATATTTTTGACAATACTGGGGATTTAATCTAAGGACACTCGACTATTAAATAGTATCCCAATATTTTTCCCTTTTATTTTTTGAGACATGGCCTTGCTAAATATCTGTGGTAGGCCTGGAACTTGTGGTCTTCTTGCTTTGTCCTCCCTCATTACTGGGATTACAAGCATGTATCACCAACCTGGCCCCCAGCCCTTGTAGTCAGGGATTGCAAGGAGAACGATTACATACAGGACACAGAATTTATATTATTTCATGATGGTCACCCAGAATTAAATACAAGAAAGGGCCAGGAATCTGTCCAAAACACTAAATACCTAGAAAATTGAGCCAAGGCCTGGAATCCCATGGCAGTATCCTGAATGTGTCCAGCTGAAGACCTAGAGCCCATGACAGTGTCTCATGGAAGTCTGTTTCATGGATCTACACCAGGAAGCTCCCAAGGTCAGCAGTGGAAGCCAGAAACTATGCCAGTGCCGTGAAGGATCTGTGCCAGTAAGCTGAGGGTTCTACATGTGAGTTAAAAAGCAATGCTTAAAACAAGGACCAGGGCTCCCCCAGAAGCACCCCAGTCCTCCTCAGTGACAATGAGGTCCTTAGGTCCTCTGATGATGAGAACAGTTGAGTTCATATCAGAAAGCCAGCTCTCCTGGAGATTAAACACACATCTTCCCCTCTGGACCCAGGCAGTGATGCACAGTGTAGGGTCCAGAGCTCCCCCAAACTGAACCGCAGCCACTCTCAGTGACAAGGTCCCAAGCTCCCCTGCTGACTGTGGCTGGATTCATATGGGGAAGCCTGCATGACAGGCTCCTCCAGGAGAACAATTGCTCCCAACTGCAGCACAGGAGAGCTCACAGTGCTGTGCTCTTTTTTTCTCAGGTGGCCATCTGCACTCAGCACCACGCTGATTTAATTCAGCTGGTGTTAAGCTGACCACTCATTTTAAATCCATAACAGCCCTGTTTAACTTTTATTTTGAGATGGAGTCCTGCCTTAGGTCAGCCCCTTCCTCAGCTTCCCAAATGGCTGGCACTCTAGGCTCGCACTATGACACCTAGTAACACTGCACGCCTACTCATGGTAGTATAGCATTTTTAATGAAACATTTTATGAATTGCTGAAGATTTGTTTGGGTTGTTTCCACTTTGGGGCTGTTGTCAGTAATGCTGCTGATAATAGGCTCAAATTCATATTCAGGTTTTGTGTAGAAAATATGTCTTCAGTTTGGATATAAACCTAAGGTAGAATTTTGGGGCTGTGGCATGACTGTGTTTATAATGAGGATCTGCCAGTGTGGTTTCCAAAGTGACTCTGCAGTTTTATATTCCCAGCAACAAAGTGTGAGGATCCCTTTTCCTTGGTCTTCACTGACAGTTTTTTTTTTTTTTTGCCTTTTTCCTTTTTATCGGTACCAGGGATCGAACTCACAACTGCCTGCTTGCAAGGCAGGCGCTTATGCCACTGAACTAAATCCCCAGCCCCCCCTGACACTTTTTAATCTCTGGTTTTACGGTTACTCACAGGCAGTCATCTAGGTATGTTCAGTATCTTAGATCACAGATCTTGCATATTTTGTTTAAAGAAGTATGTTTTCAACCAGTGTGAAATGCATAGCTGTCATTCTAGCACACAGCAGGCTGAGACAGGTGAACACAAGCTCAGGGACAGCCTGTGTGACAGGGCAATTTCTAGATTAGACTAGAGTACATTCTGAGGTCCTGACTCAAAAAAACAAGACATTTTGAAATTTATTGCTCTAAAGTGAGTGGCTTTTGGTTGCTTCTCTGCCATAATTTATTGGTGACCTCAGATGAGGAATTTGACCCTGGAGAGCTCTGCCCAGATTCTCAGACAGGAGCAGAGACCAAAGTAGTCCTGCTTCTCTCTGGGGTGTTTTGAGAGTCAGATGACACTCAGATAAGGTTAAACAGTCTGCTTATTTGGATAAGACTGGCCCAATCTTGCACAAGTGGCTGCTTGTGAGTGCAGGACAAGGGGCTGGAAAGGAGGAGAGTGCTGGGGTTCAGCCCAGTGACATAAGTGTCTGCTTGGTGAGTGCAATGTCATGAGTTCAATCCCCAGAACTCCCCCCGTCAAAAAAAAAGAGAAAGAAAAGAGGGGACAGGCTGTGCGCAGTGACAAGCTTTTGTTTTTCTTGTAATCCAGATGTTCACAAAACAAAGTTTTGTTACCCTCATGTATGTGGCCAGACGTGCTGCTGGGAAGCTGGCCTTGAACCTTGTCCCTCCAGCAACAGTGAGAAGCACAGGGTCCCTGTCATTCCAACACCGCATTTTAAGAAAAAAATTTCTAGCATGATAGGTGATTGATTGAAAATGCAAAGAAAAATAGATAGTTTAAGTCCTTTACTCTTATTTTAAAAAAATTTATAGGGCTGTGGGTTTAGCTCAGTGGTACAAGTGCCTGCCTGGTAAGCACAAGGTCATGAGTTTGATCCCTGGAACCAAAAAATAGGTGCTTTTCTTGAACATTGAAAAATGCTGTGTTAGTAATGACCGCAGCCCACAATGGTTGCACTTATGTGGGGAGTGGGTCCATGCTCTTAGCTCCTCTTTCTTCATCCATTCCCCTCCCACTCTGCCTTCCTCCCTGCATCTCTGGTCCCCTACCTGTCTATAGAGGATCCGCCTCCCTGTTTCCTCTTTTATTCTCTTCTTCAGTTTCTCTGTACTTGCTCATATATGAAACACTGTGCCTTATCTCAGCTTGTGAGTGTGATTTATGCCAATTAATATGGTTTAAGCTGGATGGATTTTTCTCTTACAGATGATTCACATATACCCATTTTTAGAACAGTAGTACTCTACAGAACATAAATAACCACATTTTCTTTGTGGTTTCATCTGTTGATGGACATACGGGCCACACCCATGTTTTAGGTATTATTATTTGGTTTGTGGTAAGCATGAGTGTGTATATTGCATGGTTACACAATGTGTTCAACTCTTTGGGGAAGATATCTAATGTGAAAATAGCTGGCTCAGATGTAATTTGTTATTGTTAGTGTTTTTGAGACAGTGCCATACTGATTTGCATTGTGCCTGTACTAGTTTGAATCCACATCAGTAATGCAGAAGGGTTTCCTTATTTTCCACTAATGTGACAGCCACTCATTGGAGTGAGAAGGAATCTCCATGTTCTTTCAAACTCCATTTCTCTAATGGCCAGAGAAGTGAGTTTTAAATCATATGTACTTGTTTTGAAAAGTGTGTATTCATTTCAGTTGCATATTTCATGACTAGGTCTTTTACTGTGTGAGAATCTAATTTATTTTAGTTCTTGAAATATTTTAGATACTTGTCTGTCCAAATTCTCTTCCACATTCCATAGATTTTTCTTTCCTGTTGTGCAGAAACTTTTCAATTTGATGTAATTGCATTTGTTGATTGCTGGTGTTATGTCTTGTGTAGTCATAATGTTGTTTGGAATGTGCTTGCCTATGCATTATGTCTCCAAGAGTTACACCTGTTTTAGTTTCTAGTCGATAGTTCACATGTTAACATTTAGATCTTGTTGTACCCTAAGAAAATAGCTTTGTTATATGTATATTATAGCAAACCTGTATAGGGGCTAACTAAATGTATTTGTTTTATCCTTTTTCCCTAACTGATATGTTAAGGGACCTAATTGATCTGTTGAGCAACACTCTCCTCTGTAAAGAATTGCAAGAATCTCACCTAATTGATATGTTAACCATTGTTGCTCTCTACAAACTACAGAAGCTGTGCTAAAACAAGCTAACAAGGGTTGTTAATCACTGCTAGGAGCCTCTATTCTCCGCTAAAGAGCTAAGAAAAACTAAAATGGCAATTAATTTACATTTGTTTAAAGTAACCTGCTTGTGTGCAGAGAGATTTGCCTGTGAGTTTAACCCTTTACCCTGACCTTGACACATTACCGCCGTTTTCTGTTCTGTATGGCGCCATATTGCCTCCCTCTCCCCTCACCTATCTATCTAGGCCATAAAGAATTTGGGTTTCTGGTGACCTCCCCCTGACCCGGTGATGATCTGTTGTAAAATGAGCCTGCCCCAATTTTAAGAACTGCTTAGCTTAAACAAATTACCGGGTAATACTATGGCCCAAATCCCAATCGGTGCTTTCCTTTTGTTCTGTATGTATCAAATGAGTTAGATATCAGGTCTTCGTAAAACTTAAGTTCCAGAGTCTCATAACTTGTGACCCCTTCGCACTCACTAGCAAAGACAAGCTGTCCTGAGATAATTAACTGTCCACTTTCTTCTCCAAATATTGCTGCAGACGTGCCACTCTGAGATAATGTCAGTCTGCAGGATAAAAATAATTTTTAAAAAACACCAGAAACTCCCTAGATTGTCAGAGCTAAATAGACAGCAATACAGTTTCCAGACTCGGGTCAACAAGTTTGATGGCTCTACAGGTTTCTTTGTTTCTCTCCCCCCGCCCTTTCCTCCAGCCCCTTTTTAAAGTCCTCCCTTCAGCTTCTAGGGGACGGTCTCCAAATTGGCTCCCAGAGACTGGTCGCCAGGCCTGGAAATAAAGCCTTTGCCACTAAATTTTCAGTCTCTTGCCTCCTTGGATTTTATACCGGGGCTCAAGTTATAACAATCTTAGCTTCATTTTGACTTCTCTGATAGTGCATGGAGAGAGGTATATTTCTGAATTTAGTTTTCTGTATGTATACAGCCAATTTTTTTAGCATCATATGTTTGAAAATGCTGTATTATACCCTGTGTGTGTTTTTGATCCTGTTTATAGCCAGTTTTCCCAGCATTGTTGTTAAAGAGGCTATGCAAACTCTAGTGTATGGACTTTTATGACTTTTGTCAAAGATCTGATGGCTAATATGCCTGGGATTGTTTTGCATCCTCTGTTCCCCTGCACAAACTCACATGCTGGTTTTGTGCCAGCACCAGGTCTTTCTGTTCATCCTGGTATCTATGTACTGTAGCTTGGAATCTAGGTCCCGGATGCCTCTGGCTTTGCTCTTGACACACATGGGTTTTTGCTATTTTTGATGTCTTCTGGTTCCATAGGAGTTTTCAAATTGTTTTCTTTAGTTCTTTGAGGAACACAATTCGCATTTTTTTGGTACTGCATTAAATGTTTATATCAGTCTTGAAAGTCTATCCATTTTGACAATATTGGTCCTATCAAGTACAGGGAATATCTTTGCGTTTTCTGATGTCATCTTCAACATTTTTCAGAGTACTATATTATTGTAGAGGTCTTTTACTTTCTGGGTTCATTAATTCCTAAGTATTTGATTTTTCTCTTTTTTTCCCCTTGTTTTGTTTTGTTTTGAGACATGGTCTTGCTATGCAGTTCACAGTTCAGGTTGAGCTCAATTCACTTTGTAGTCTAGCCTGGCATCAAAATCATGGCAGTCCTCATGTGAGAGCTAAGATTACATCATATCCAGCTAATGTATGACTTTTGGATGATTTGTTGCACTTTGTTTGCAAGTATCTTGTTGATGATTTTTGTGTTGGTGTTGATTAAGGAGATATGGGTGGAGCTCTCTTTTAATTGGGGGGTTGCTGTCTGGTTTGAGAATCAGGGTTATGCTAGCTTCTAGTAATCTTTTTAATAGTACTCCTTCCTTTTCAGTTTCATTAAAGATTCTGCAGAATATTGACATTAGATTTTCCTTTTTGCAGAATTCAGTAGCAAATCCATCAAGTATTGAGCTTTTCTTAATTTGTAGGTTTTCTTATACTGCTTGTTTTGATTGATACATTGTGTCAACTTGAGAAGTTTAACAGTTTTACAGAGAGACTCAGCAGGGAGCAGGTTTCTTACTTTGTAAATAGCCTCATCCTGTGCAAGGTAAGGGCAGAAAGACATTGTCAGCGCTGCATCTGCCTTAGGGGTTGGGAGAGTAGCCTGAATACAATATAAAGCAGGAAAAGAGGCTTTTCTTTTTTGCCTTGGCTGCTGCCTTGAAGTGTTGCCTCAATGCCATGCCACCCTGCCTTGCAGCAACTGATTATGGATTGAAACCTCCAAAGTCTGTAAACTAAATAAAGCATTCCTTCATTTTTGGTGTTGGGCATTTTGTTCTAGCAATGAAAAAAAAATAATCAAGTTACTTCTTCAATTTTGTTGTTTATTATTGAATTATTCAGGGTTTTTGTATCTTCTGGGTTGAATTTTTGTGATTTGTATGTATCTAGGAATCTATCCACGTCTTCGAGTACTCCCAATTTATTGGAGTACATGTTTTAAAGTTGCTAATAATCTGTTTTTCAGTAGTGTGCATTGTAATTCTTGTTCGTTTGTTATTGGATGCCAGTGATCGAACTCATGATCTTGTGCTTACCAGGCGCTTGCACCACTGAGCTAAATCCTCAGCCTTCAATTGTAATTTTACCTTTTCCATTTCTATTTGCACTGACTTACTGTGTTTTTTTTTTAAAGATTGACTAAGGGTATGTTTTGTTCTGTTTTTCCAGTTCTGTAATGTTTTTATCATGATAGTTCTGCAGTATAATTTCCTGTTGATGGTTGTGATGCCTCCTGCCTTGTATTTGTTTTCCATAATTTGCTCTGTATTCTAGGTCCCTTTGGGTTACAAATGAATTTTAGGATTGTTTTCTCTAGTACTTAAATTACTCTACTGGTAGTTTGATTGAGATTGCATTAAACTTTTGTAATGGTTTATGTTGTACCCTAAGAAAATAGCTTTGTTATATGTGTATTATAGCAAACCTGTATAGGGGCTTACTAAATGTGTTTGTTTTATCCTTTTTCCCTAACTGATATGTTAAGGGACCTAATTGATCTGTTGAGCAACACTCTCCTCTGTAAAGAATTGCAAGAATCTCACCTAATTGATATGTTAACCATTGTTGCTCTCTACAAACTACAGAAGCTGTGCTAAAACAAGCTAACAAGGGTTGTTAATCACTGCTAGGAGCCTCTATTCTCCGCTAAAGAGCTAAGGAAAACTAAAATGGCAATTAATTTACATTTGTTTAAAGTAACCTGCTTGTGTGCAGAGAGATTTGCGTGTGAGTTCAACCCTTTACCCTGACCTTGACACATTACCGCCGTTTTCTGTTCTGTATGGCGCCTTATTGCCTCCCTCTCCCCTCACCTATCTATCTAGGCCATAAAAAATTTGGGTTTCTGGTGACCTCCCCCCGACCCGGTGATGATCTGTTGTAAAATGAGCCTGCCCCAATTTTAAGAACTGCTTAGCTTAAACAAATTACCGGGTAATACTATGGCCCAAACCCCAATCGGTGCTTT
This sequence comes from Cavia porcellus, assembly GCF_034190915.1. Classification (NCBI taxonomy): domain Eukaryota; kingdom Metazoa; phylum Chordata; class Mammalia; order Rodentia; family Caviidae; genus Cavia; species Cavia porcellus. The sequence goes on from NW_026947536.1 coordinate 4,156,839, forward strand.
CCTTTTGTTCTGTATGTATCAAATGAGTTAGATATCAGGTCTTTATAAAACTTAAGTTCCAGCCTCTCATAACTTGTGACCCCTTCACACTCACTAGTGAAGACAAGCTGTCCTGAGATAATTAACTCTCCACTTTCTTCTCCAAATATTGCTGCAGACGTGCCACTCTGAGATAATGTCAGTCTGCAGGATGGGAGTAATTTAAAAAGCACCAGGAACTCCCTAGACTGTCAGAGCTAAATAGACAGCAATACAGTTTCCAGACTCGGGTCAACAAGTTTGATGGCTCTACAGGTTTCTTTGTTTCTCTCCCCCCGCCCTTTCCTCCAGCCCCTTTTTAAAGTCCTCCCTTCAGCTTCTAGGGGACGGTCTCCAAATTGGCTCCCGGAGACTGGTCGCCAGGCCTGGAAATAAAGCCTTTGCCACTAAATTTTCGGTCTCTTGCCTCCTTGGATTTTATACCGGGGCTCAAGTTATAACATTTGGGGGCTCGCCCTGGATGGAAGCAAGACCCCAGACTCATTTCTGAACATTTGAAAGTAAGTGCTCTGGAGGATTTGTTTGGGCCGCGGTCAACTTGTAATTTTGAGGGGACGCCCTCAATTTGGGAGCGGGAACCACCCAAGGACAGAGTCAGTTGGTTTGTAGGACAAATTCTGTCCATTTGTGACTCTGCCCCGGGTGGGGAACAGCTCCGTTTGGAAGGGGACGCCCTTAATTTGGGAAGTGAAACCTCCTGAGGACAGAGTCAATTGGTTTTTGCCATTTGTGACTCTGCCCCGGGTGAGGAACCACTCTGTTGGTTAATTTGTTAATTCTTCCAGATCCCAAAATTTGACTAATTTTTGGGCAAAGGCCATTTTTGCTGCAGCTTGTCTCGTCTTGTATGTCTGTTTGTTTGTCCATTTGTTCTAATTGTTCTCCTTTTGGTTACCCTAAATCTAACAGAACATTCTCTCCTAGGAACCCCTTCTATGAGCCCAGAATGGACAAAGGGATTTAGATATTGATGTGCAGTGTTTTTGTTTTTTAAAATTGTTTGCCTGTTTGGATTTGTTACTAACTTAGGGGCTTGTTGCCCATTTCTGTTGCAGGATCCATATGGCTTATTAGATTCAAGCTTCATAATAAGAAAAATTATTTTCTTTAGCTCACCAAACTGTGCAAAAAGCACCCTTTGTTTGTGTCTTTAATGTTGTGGCGCCTTGTTTAATATGTAAGTCTTCAACTGATTGCTTACAACCTTGGCATGCCTTTTAAAAGGAATATTTTTCTTTCTGGTTAAAAAGTAAATATATGTGCACATATATGTGTATATTTATGGTTTTTAAAAATCATATCAACTTTACCAAGTAAAAACCAGGTCATACTGTAATTGAGCCAGTTAAAAGGTTATAGCTTTAAAAACCCAGCATTTTAATGTGGTAAAAAGACATAAAATTAATTAAATATGTTTTAGACTACTAAAAGATAACTTCAAGGGTTTTGTTGAGAGTTTTAATGTTGTCTGAAAAGCGAAAAAAAAAAAAAAGATAATTGACTGGTGATAGTAAAAAGGAGGGACAAAGAAAGTGGTTTGTCTTCAAGTAAAATGTCTGCTGTGCCAAAATGTAAAAAAAAGATAAAACTTAGAGGTATATTATAAGTTATAAAAAGCTCGAGATGATATAAATTTTGTCTTGGTTTATAGTACTAAAGACAACAGGTTTGACAAGAAGTAAATGTGTTCAAAGTTTGACAGTATTGGATCAGTTTTGATAGATTTATTTATAAGATTCTAAACCTTTGCTGCAAAGTGTTTCCATTAATATGAGATTATAGATGATAAAAGAGATAAGATATAAGTTTTCACATGTGCTGTGGACCTCTGGGAGATTATATGGCACAATTTTGTTACCTATGAAAAAGCTTCTTTTTATTAAGTATGTAATTTTAATAAAATGATGGCCTGCCAGGTGGCACCCTGGGACAAAAGGTGGTGTGCCATCCGGATAAAGCCTGCTCTCTGATATGGAATGCCAAAACCATGTTGTCCTTTTGTCCCAAGCCGATTGGACATCCAGAGGTAAGGAGGTTTCCCTAGTATCGCCAGTTGGTCTCTTTACAACTCAGTCGGCCCCACATGTTAGAAAAAAGATTACAAAGGTTTGAGAGTTTAAAAAAAAAAAAAATGCCCCTCAGCCAGTTGATAGAGATAGCACAAAAGGTCTTTTAAAACTAAAAAAAATTACCGTCTACTGGGAAATTTGTCCAGCGTACCTGAGTCCTCACAACTGACTTAGAGTTAAAACTGTTGGGCAAATGGAATCAGGAGATTCCAGAAGTCTGGGCAGAAGACAATCCTCCAGGGCTAGCAGTCAGCCAAGTCCCCCTTCTGATGGAGCTCTTACCCCAAGCATGCCCCTTCTGCTTGTGACAATACCCGATAAGCCTGCAGGCCCGGAAAGGGATTTAAAGTCCACATGCAGAGGCTAAGAGACAATGATATTCTCATTCCTTGTGTCTCTCCCTGGAACATGCCCTTGCTTCTAGTCACTGAAGCCAGGGACAAACAACTATCGCTCTGTACAGGATCTCGGAGAGGTTAATGCATGAGTTCTGAGTCTATACCCAACAGTGCCAAATCCTGAGAACACCTGGTACTCTGTTCTGGACCTGAAAGTTGCTTTCTTCACTTTGCCTCTTACTCTGGTGAGTCAATTTTTTTTTGCCTTTAAATGGACTGACCCAGATACAGGGGTAAAAGAACAGCTGACCCGGACACATTTACCTCAGGGTTACAAGAACTCTCCCACTCTTTTTGATGAAACATTAACAAGAGACCTTTTAAAATTTAAGAAAAAAACACCCTGAGATAGTGCTCCTCCAGCACATAGATGACTTGTTAATAGCCTCGACCCCCACAGAAGCTTGTAAGCTTGTCAAGAGACAACTGAGAAACTGTTAAGGACTTTGGGGCAATTAGGCTATAAAGTCTCGACTAAAAGGGCACAATTGTGCTGTCAGGCTGTGACTCATCTGGACTACAAATTGCAAAAAAAAAAAAAAAAAAAAAGGAGGATTTTGTCTAAAAAAAGTGTCCAGGCTATATTGCAGATCCCATTCCCAGAAACTAAGAAACAGGTGCGCGAATTTCTGGGAGCTGTCGGATACTCCAGGCTGTGGATTCTAAATTTTACTGAAACAGCTCACCCCCTGTAGGGCTCCCTTAAGGGAAAAACTCACTAAACTGGACTGATAAATGTAAACTGGACCTTGAGGCAGCTCAAGTGGGCCTTGACAGAGGCCCCAGCCCTGGGACTCCCTGATGTTGCCAAGCCATTCACCTTGTTCGTAGATGAACTCAGGGGCATTGCCAAAGGAGTCCTAACCCAGGACATTGGCTCTTAAAAGAGGCCTATAGCCCTATCTTTCCAAAAGGCTCAATCCAGTAATAAGAGGGTGGCCTCCATGCCTAAAATTCTGGCCGCTGTGGCAATGCTACTTAAAAGAGGCCAAAAAAAAAAAAAAACAAACAAACAAAAAAAAAAACCCTCACTTTTGGACAGAAGATTTCTATAGTGACCTCCCACAGTTTAGAGACTCTTATCAAAACCCCTCCCAAAAATGTGAGTGCTAGAATCTCACACTATTAGGCCCTGCTCCTAGACCCAGAATTGGTAGTTTTCAAGACTTCTTCAACTTTAAACCCCGCCACCCTTATGCCTGACAACGACCTGAGAAATTTCACAGATGGAAGCAGCTTCATCCAGAACGGCAGAGGCAGATGAGTGGCCGGGGCAGCAGTGACCACCAAAAGGAGGTACTCTGGGTTAAGCGGTTAGAGCCTGGCATCTCTGCCAAAAGGTAGAGCTCATTGCTTTGACTGAGGTACTAAAACTAGCCATGAAAAAGAGGGTAAACATCTATACTGATAGTAGATATGCTTTTGCTACTATACATGTACATGGAGCCATCTATTAGGAGTGAGGTCTCTTAACCTCCGCCAGAGCTAAGATTTAAAAAAAAAAAAAAGGGGGGGGCTCCAAAGATCCTAGATTTGCTGGCAGCAGTCTGGCTGTCAGCAGATTGCTGCTATTCACCTGAGAAAACAATTTGGCAGATCAGGCCACTCAAAGAGTAGCAGTCACATCAGAGGGGCCAGCCGAGAAAGTAACTGCTCTGGATGTGAGTCCCCCTGAACTTGTCAGAACCAGTCTACACAAAGAAAGACTACACTGGCTGTTGTGAGCCATCTAACAAATTCCAGTCCCTGTGACTAAAAGACAAGTGCAAAATTTCTAGGAGCTACAGGACTGATCCAGAGTTTGGGACCCTGACAGAGGTCTGTTGTCTACCTTTCCAAGACACTTGATTCTGTAACAACCAGATGACCACCCTGTCTGTGGTGATTTCCTCAGTGGCCCCCTCATAAAGGAGGCTTAAAAATTGACTTTTGGACACAAACTCTTGTTTCTTCCTGTTCCCTGGAGACTCTCATCAAGGCCCCATCAGACTGACGGATTTCTAATTCCTGAGCCATACATTATCAGGCACTATTTCTGGAAACAGCGGCTTCAAACTCTGGCTACTTTGCTGCCTGAGGATGACCCCTCGTTGCCTCACTACAATTGTACTGAGGTCATTGATCACCTCACGGGACTTCGACCTTATCTAGTGGATAAGCTACTATCTAGAGTTCCATCCTACTTCTCTGATGGAAGCAGCTACGTCTATCAAGGTAAGCGGGTCTTGGGAGCTGCCGTTACACAAAATCTCAGGTTCTATGGGAACAAATCTTAGAGCCAGAGACATCAACATAGTGGGCTAAACCCATTGCCCACACTGAGGCCTCAAGTTGTCTTTATCAAAAATGGAGTTTATTGTCTTCTGGAGTCAAAAGATTAAAATTGCTCCCCAAATTTAGACTTGTTGGCTGCCATCTAGATGCCAAAGAGAGTGGCTACTATCTGCTGTATAAGCCATTGGGCAAAAGATGATCTTGTTATAAAAAAAAATAATTTGACAAATGCCACCTTCCAAAAGATAGCCAGAGAGCCCCAAAATCAGTGGGGATTGAGATAAGCTTGACATTACTGCTGATCCCACCTATTTTCTTTGTCAGAGCCCATTTACACTTAAAAAGACCAGCATCTGGCAGCTCAACTTCCGAGAGATTCCCGGGGGCTAATATCAAGCTAGCCCAGTCTGTGAGCTTCAGATGCCCTCAGTGCCAATTGGTAAATCTAAAAATACTGCAACAAATAGAAACCACTGGTTATCATGAGACTATGCCTAAAAAATACTAAAAAATAGATTTTACAAAAATAAAAAGCCTAAAACTTCAAGGATATAAATGTTATAATGGTTGATACTTTCATTAGATGAGTAAAAGCGTTTTCTACTTAGTCTGAGTCAGCTCTGATAGCAGTTTCCCTGATTTGGTCTCCCTTTTTATCCATGGGGTCCGACAATGGCCTGGCTTTTATAGCCTAATAACTCAAATTAACCTAAGCTTTGCAGATCAATTAAAAAACTCGATTGGGCTTACCAGCCTCAGAGTTCAGGAGAGATAAAAAGATAAGTTATATTTTAAAGACTATAATTACTAATGGCCTTAAAAACTGGCGAAAACTGGGTGAGTCTCTTTTCCTTCTGCCCCTTTGTGTGCGTGATGCATCCCCTATGTTGCAGATATTTCCTCTTTTGAGGTTTTATGTAAGAGATCTTCCTCTTATCATTAAAGGTTTCTAAAAATTAGCTGATTTAACTAATCAAGATCTTATTAAGTCTCCCCCAGACTCTTTAGCCAGCTCTGACTTCCATCCACTGGTTATTTTGCTGCTGCCCACTGCGAGCTAAAGAGCCTAGACACCCAGACAAGCGACCTCACCATAAATCACTTGAGCTGCAATGGACCGTCAAAGTAGCTAAAAGCCTGCCTAGATTCAACGTTCCCACTGCAGACAGGTCCCAGCTTCAAAAGACCATTAGCCTGCGGATAAATAAACTGTCATTTCTTCCAAGGACACTTTAAAGCTTAAGATTGTCTAATATAACTGATAATTTTGTGTTCTCCTCCTTTATAGAGACCCCAAAGAGGCCTCTGTCTAACTTAAAAATTGTTACTTGTATGATAAAACAGAGTAAATTTAAATGTTGGTTTTCTTTCTCCTTTTGGTTAACAGCTTTAATGACAGCTACAAGACCTTTGTTAATCCTCCTACTGGGCCTTGTGTTATAAACAAGTTGATAAACTATGTCAAAGTTCTTAAAAGCTTATAATTTTAAAGACACATACAAGGTTATAAACAGATGCTAAAGAGTCAATGATTTGACACACTGACTAAAATCAGTGGGGAATGTTGTACCCTAAGAAAATAGCTTTGTTATATGTGTATTATAGCAAACCTGTATAGGGGCTTACTAAATGTGTTTGTTTTATCCTTTTTCCCTAACTGATATGTTAAGGGACCTAATTGATCTGTTGAGCAACACTCTCCTCTGTAAAGAATTGCAAGAATCTCACCTAATTGATATGTTAACCATTGTTGCTCTCTACAAACTACAGAAGCTGTGCTAAAACAAGCTAACAAGGGTTGTTAATCACTGCTAGGAGCCTCTATTCTCCGCTAAAGAGCTAAGGAAAACTAAAATGGCAATTAATTTACATTTGTTTAAAGTAACCTGCTTGTGTGCAGAGAGATTTGCGTGTGAGTTCAACCCTTTACCCTGACCTTGACACATTACCGCCGTTTTCTGTTCTGTATGGCGCCTTATTGCCTCCCTCTCCCCTCACCTATCTATCTAGGCCATAAAAAATTTGGGTTTCTGGTGACCTCCCCCCGACCCGGTGATGATCTGTTGTAAAATGAGCCTGCCCCAATTTTAAGAACTGCTTAGCTTAAACAAATTACCGGGTAATACTATGGCCCAAACCCCAATCGGTGCTTTCCTTTTGTTCTGTATGTATCAAATGAGTTAGATATCAGGTCTTTATAAAACTTAAGTTCCAGCCTCTCATAACTTGTGACCCCTTCACACTCACTAGTGAAGACAAGCTGTCCTGAGATAATTAACTCTCCACTTTCTTCTCCAAATATTGCTGCAGACGTGCCACTCTGAGATAATGTCAGTCTGCAGGATGGGAGTAATTTAAAAAACACCAGGAACTCCCTAGACTGTCAGAGCTAAATAGACAGCAATACAGTTTCCAGACTCGGGTCAACAAGTTTGATGGCTCTACAGGTTTCTTTGTTTCTCTCCCCCCGCCCTTTCCTCCAGCCCCTTTTTAAAGTCCTCCCTTCAGCTTCTAGGGGACGGTCTCCAAATTGGCTCCCGGAGACTGGTCGCCAGGCCTGGAAATAAAGCCTTTGCCACTAAATTTTCGGTCTCTTGCCTCCTTGGATTTTATACCGGGGCTCAAGTTATAACAGTTTAGGAAATACGGTCCTTTGTACAATATTGATTTTGCCTCAAATATTTCCTCAGTTAGATCAATTCCAAAGTATTAGGTTTTTTGGTGCAGTTGAGAAACAAAGACAGAGATAAAAGAAAACCTTTTTTTTCTGGCACGGGGGCTGCTGGAGTTTGCAAGGAACCTCAGAGGAAACAAAGCTGAGGAGTTGCCCTTCTGGGATAGGGACAAAGGTGGAGACTGTGGGTGGATAGGTCATCAGGCTGGCAGAGGGCTGCAGGACTTTTAGGCAAAAGGGGTGGAGACTACCTGAGGGGACCATGTTGGGGAGGGGGATTGGAGGACCTGTGGTGCACATGAAAGGAAGGCAGATGGTGTATTGTTTTGGGACCAGAAGACTTGAAGAGGAGTTAGTGTGGGTGAGAGGCGCTGTTGTTTTAGGGGTCAGTGCCATGTTGGGCAGGTATCCTACTGAGCCTGACAGAGTCTCGCACAAGTAGAACCCATCACAAAGCATTTCACTTGTTGTGATGCTGTCATGCAAGGTGTTTCCCCCGATTCTCCTCTTATCAGTGTTATTTGTATACAAGCATGCTATTAATTTTTGAGTTTTGACTTTGTACCCAGATACATTTTTGAATTTGTTTGTTAAATCTAGAAGTCTTTTGGTGGAGCTTAGGAGTCTTCTATGTAGAGAATCATGTCATCCATGAATAGTGACGTTTAACTTCCTTTCTTACCTTATTCCTGTTGTTTCTTTTACTTGTCTAGTTGATCTGACTAATGTTTACAGAACTATATTGAATAGGTGTTGTGATAATGGGCATCCTTGTCTTTTCCTGAAGTGAAAGCTTGCAGTGTTTGAACATCTCATATGATGTGGACTATTGGTTTGTCATAGAAGGCTTCCAATAGATTTGGATTTACTTTTTTTTATATATACTTGGAATTGAACTCATGACCTCATGCTTGCCAGGCAGGTGCTGTGCTGCTGAGCTATATCTCAACCAATGGACTTTGTATTTTAGTTTTCTTTAAGGTTTTTGTCACAGTTGGGTGTTAGGCTTTGTCAAATGGGTTTTTTGCCTCTATCAAGATGGTGATGTGGTTGTTGCCTCTGGTTCTGTTAATGTGACTTGCATATTGCATCATCCCTGTATCCTGGGATGAATTCTACTTGCATGCAATGTATAATCTGGTTGATGAATTGATGCATTCTGTTTGCCAGTATCTTACTGAGGGTTTTTGTATCTATGTTCATTAAGCAGATTTGCCTGTAGTTGTCAGATTTGTTTGGATCCTTTTCTGGTTTAGGTATCAGGGTAACTTTTGCTTCTGGAAAGGCTTCACTTTCAGTTTCATTAAAAAGCTTGTGGAGTAGTCGCATTAGATCTGCTCTAAATTTCTTATAGTAGTCAGCAATGAATCCATCAAGACCTGGATTTTTTTTGTTGGTAGTTTTTGTTACTATTATTATTAATAGTATTAAATTTCATGGGATGAAATTGGGCTATTTAGAATTTGTATATTTTCTTGATTCAGCTGGGATAATTAATGTGTATCTAGGAATCTATCCATGTCTTTTCCAGACATTTTGTATCTCATTAACGATTCTCAATGTAAGCATTGATGATCTTTTGAAGTTTTGCAGGATCTGTTGTGATTTTTCCCTTTTCATTCCTAATTGTATGAATTTGACTCTTCTGTTTCCTTTTTTTGTTTGTTTGTTATTTGATTAACTTAGCTAAACATTTGTCTATTATATTTGATTTTTCAAGAACCGACTCTTCAAGGCATTGATTCTTTCTGTCATTTTCTTAATCTCAATTGTATTGCTTTCTGCTCTGATCTTTAGTTATCATTTAAATTCTCTTGCATTTTTTTAAGCATATTCTGGGAGGTAGGAGGTAGTCTATTTTAGAGAAAGTCCCATGTGTTGAGAGGAACGTGTGTTCTATGATTGAGTGAACACTGAGTAGGTATCTACTAAGCCCATTTGTTCAAAGATGTGGTTCCTCCCTTGTATTTTTTTCATGAGTTTTCTGTTCTCACTCACTCACTGTGGGATTCTGACATGGGGAGCCCTGAGATGAAGTCACCCCGTAACTACTCCTCATCACAAGTTAAGGTGGCCCCTCCCTAAGTGGCATCTGGCCTAGCAATCTCTCAGGACATGGTGGGCTGTTGGCCTGAGCTCACTCCAAGGCCAGCTGCTTTAGCATGCATCCCTCCTGATGTGTATCTCCTTGGCGGGCTCTGGAGTCATCCACCCTCAACCCTCACCACCTTGGTGGATTTGATCCTGCTCTCATGTTGTGAAGCAGAGGCTGGGTAGAAAATGCACTTAGCTACCTACTTTTTCTGTATTGTAATCTGTTACTTCACTTGCACTGTGGATCCAGTTTTCCCTCAAGATACTTCCTGGGTCCTGGGTGTTCACCTCATCCTTTATTTATTTATTTATTTATTTATTTACTGTGGTGCCAGTTATTAAACTCACAACCTGGTGCTTGCCAGGTGTTGTGGTCAGGGGTTGTGAGGCGAACAATTAGAATCAGGACATGGAATTTATAATATTTTATTATGGTCACCTAGAGTTAACAAGGAAGTGCAGGAAATCTATCCACAGCACTAAAGACCCAGAATATTTAACCAAGGGCCTGAATCCCACAGCAATGTTCTACATGAGTGCAGATGATAACCTAGAGCCCATGACAAAGGCTCTCACAAGTCCATCTGGAGGTCTAGAGCCCATGCAAAGGACTCATGTCAGTCTGTTTTATGGATCCACGCTGGGAAGGCCCAAAGGTGAGCAGTGGAAGCTAGAAAGTTCATGCCAGCAGAGTGAAGGAGCTGTGCTGGTGAGATGAGGGTTCTCTGCTGGAGCCGAGAAGTCATGCTCAAAATAAAGACCAGGGCTATCCTAGGAAGCACCACAGCCATTCTCAGTGACACTGAGGTTCTGAACTCCTCCAACAATAAGCACATTTGAGTGCATGCCAGGAAGCCAGTCTGAGTTTGTCCTGGAGATTAAATGGCACACATTTTCCCCTCTGGAGCCAGGAAGCGGTGCTTGATGTAAGGACCACAACTCCCCAAAGTGCACCACAGTCACTCTCACCAGCAATGTCCCGAGCTCCTGGGCTAAATCCCCAGCTCTTGCCTTATCTTTTGTTCCCCAAGTTGTTACTTTCCAGTGTCTGGATTTGAAGTCGTAGAGAGGTTGATTTGAGCTGCTGTGCATCACTCTGCCATCTGCCCAACAGTCCCACAGAAATACATATTTGATGACACAAAGATTAACCAGATTGAGCTGTACAGTGAAAAGCCAATTCATAGTCACATCTGTGCCTCCTGGGCAATAGAAAAAAATCAGCAACAATAATAGAGTTAAACAATCAGAAGGCTGAGGCAGGATGATCACCATGAGTTTCAGCACAACTGGGTTTCATAGTGAGTTGAAGTCCAGGCTGACTTGCATAGTAAGTGATTGTCTCAAAACACACATGTGCACACACATTAGTCACTAACAGTCTGGATATGGAAGTGTCATAAAATTCAATTGGCACTACCATTGTACATCTTTAAGTATGTGGGAAAAAATATATAATTTTAATATAGGCAGGAAGATGATCCAAATAGTGATATATAATAAATATGTATTGAAGACAACATCATGCCACCATTAGCAATAGAAAAGAATTCAGCCTTAACAGCATAGTTAACTAAATATCTAAAGAGTAGTAAATATTAATAATAGTACAGGTAGAAGCAGTGGGGAGCAGCAAAGTGAAAAAAGTGAAATTTGAAAAATAGTGGAAATAGGGGCTGGGGATTTAGCTCAGCGGCATAAGCGCCTGCCTTGCAAGCAGGCAGTTGTGTGTTCGATCCCTGGTACCGATAAAAACGAAAAAGACAAAAAAAAAAAAAAAAAAAAAAAAGAAAAGAAAAATAGTGGAAAGGAACATGAGGGAGAAAGGCAAGTGAGAAAAAGGTAAAGGACCCTAATAAGTCAAAGAAAAATAATAAAGTTAGATAAAAGTAACAGAAAGCAGTGAACAGAGAAATAGTTTGAAAAACCTCAATAAAAAAACTAAAAAGAGCAAACCTAAAACTTTCAAAAAAGGAATAATGTTTCCTGTCAGGGACTTCCTGACAGGAAGAACGCTTGTGATGCAGAAGTGAACATGCACGGCATATGTCTGATGACTGCTTGGTTTTCACTGCCTGCAGCAGTGGGTGTAAGCATTTCTGTGAGTGAATGCCGAGGCCCCCTTCCCTTTCCTCATTGGTCCCTGGCATCCACCTTGAGCCTGTGTGCACTGCAGCCTTTTCCAGTTTCTGTACTGACTCCCTGAGTCACTGCTTGCCTTTCCTAGCCCTAAGCTTCCAGGGCTTGTGATTTGCTCCCCACCCAACTCCACAGGCCTTTCTGTGAGTGCCCTGGTCTGTGACAGTCATCCAAGCTGAGATGACTTCTTGGTCACATAGGGACAGGAAGAAAGCAAACAGCACTGTTCTGCTGGATTTGGGCAGCAGAGTGCAGGTTCAAGGAAACCCCCAGGCTTCATGCCAACACTTAGACCAAATGCCCTCCAGAAGCCACAGTGGACTGACTTGGCTTCTCAGCAGATAGGACAGGGTGTCTGTGTCATTCTGGGCCTGAGCCCAGACCTAGGGAGCAAGGATGTGTCCATTGCTCACGGCTGTCTCCCACCCAGTCACCGTGAAGTAATAGGTGTTGGGTACCTCAGTCTTACACAGGGAACCTCCCTAAAATAGCTGCAGGGAAAACCCTTCAGTTGGGCATCCACCGCACTGGTTACTTCTCCAGCTCCAGTCCGCCATGTGAGAGGAGTCACTTACACAGTTCAGCCCACATCACTTTTGCTGATTCCAGTAGCTGTGGGCTTTGCTCACTGGGGCTTCGACCCTCTCTGGGCTTACATGTGTCAGCAGAGACAGGTCTCGTAGCCCCTCATTTTTTGGTGTTGCTGGTGGTATTTTTACAAGTGAGATTACTTGTGAGTCAGGCAACTTAATAAAAGTGTGATAAACAGGAGTGAATTCTGAGATCATAAAGCTTCACAAGAATGGGTGAGAGTTACATGCCGATGCCCAATGACCAGCCGTAAGGGATTTTCCCCTCAAGGTACTCAGACCTTTTCTTTTCCCCCCACAGGATCTTGCCTTGTGGCACAGGCTGACCTGGAGCCTGTGATCCTCCTGCCTCTGCCCCCGAAATGCTGGGACTGCATGCAATGTGTGCACTGCTGTGCCTCAGTTGAATTGGAGACTTGATCAACAGCTGGAAACAGAGGCCAAGAGGCAGGTAGGAGCTGTTTCAGCATGCATTGGATTTTATCTGGAGAAAAAATGGGATCTGGCAATTGTAGATGAAAACTCTTGTGATGATAAGTGAACATGCACAGCTGTTGAAGTCTGTCAGGTGGCCTTAGGTTCCAGGGAATGACCTGGTTGCACACAGGATCCTGGCCTCAGGTGCTCACTGCAGAGTCTGCTGTGTGTGTGGGGTGAGGCTGGCCAGAGCCCTTTCTCGGGCATTTTTCTTAATTACTAAAGCATAAAAGTGCTTTGAATTGAATTGTACTGCTGAAACTATTGAGTGGCTTTCAAAGGAGAGAGGAACAGGAAGTCAAGGGAGGAGCACTGAGCTCCCCAACAGGTCACAGGGAGCCATTGTCACCTCATGTCTAGAGACACAGAATGAATGAAGCTCAGGAGAGTAGGAAACTGGGGCCTGTGGCCACCCCTCTGGCATTGGGAGGGGTGGGAACACAGCCTTCGGGTTCTTGTCAGGGGCTGGGGCCTCAACCAAGCCCTTTCCCTTTCCTGGCTGATGCTGGGCCGGGCCAGGGCCCTTGTGAGATTGGAAGAATGTGTACTAAGCTTTTGCAGGCTCTTGGATTTAAGTCTCACCTAAGTAATCATTGAGTAAAACGTGGCCTCAGAGCTGGATTCGCCTTCCAGTAAACTACAGAGTCCATGGGCTTCTCTGCAGATGCTGCCCCAGCCCTGCCTGTGCAGGCTCCTAGCTGCAAGCCTGGGGCTTGGAGGTCAGACATGGTGGAGAGGCTCAGGTCAGCACCCTTCCTGTCTGGAGCCTTGGCAGGCATCAGTGGCAGTTCCTGCTATGGCAGATGGTGTTTGCGTTCACTGAGCTCATTAGCTTCTGTATGCAGCCTGTGTTTTTCCTTCCCCTTCCCCCTCTTCAGTCCTTGCCCTCTTGGACCACTTTTCTATTGTGAGAGATCCATCCCTTTGTCCCTTTCTATCTATCCTTTATTATTCTCTTTCTACTTTGCCTCACTCTAATGTGAAATACCATGTGGTATTTACCTTGTTGCTCTGGTTTATTTCACTCAACTTTGTATTTTCCAGGTACATTTATTTTCATGCAAATATCCCATGTTTGTATTCTTTATAGCTAAGTAGTACTGCAGTACATATAGATACCATATTTTCTTTATCAAATTGTCTGTTGGGGGTATATAAGCTGCCTTCAGGATTTAGCTATTACTGGTTATGCTGCTATAAAGATTGGTATGCATGAGTAACTGTAGTATCAAGATCTTTGGGGGATGTTTTACGTCTCTCTCACTGGACATGAGATACCGGAAACCCCGAGTTAAAGGAATGAATGTTTTATATAGTTCAGTTTGTGGAGGTTTCAGTCTGTAATCAGATAGATGCAAAGCAGGTTGGCATGGCACAGAGGCAACATTTCAAGGTGGTAGAACACAAAGCAACAAGAGCACAGAGCATGGGGTACAAGCCTCTTTTCCTCCCTTATGTTGTGAGCAGGCTACCGTGGGTACAGCTCTCACAGCATCTCCCTGCCTTCACCTTGTTCAGGATGAGGGTGTTTACAAAGTGGGCACCTGGCCCCCTGCTGAGTCATTTGATTGACCCTCTGAACTTCTCATGTTGACACAATGAACAGCATCCCAGAGCTGTTGGGCTTGTCCTGTTGGGTTATTTAGTTAAGCTTCTCAATTCTCAAGTTGATACAGTGTATCAACTGTGACAAGGAAGATACTTCAAGGGGAAGACTGGGTCATACAGTATTTCTAATGCTAGTTCTTTGAGAAACCCCCATAGTTATGCCATAATGCTGGTACTAATTTACATTCCCACCAACAAAGAAGGATTCTTTTTTTGTGACAGCCTCATCCAGAATTTGATACTGTTCTCATTTCTTAATGTTTGCCATTCTTTACAGAGAAACATGTAAATTTTGTTTCTTTTCCCTTTTTTTAATAAAGAATTTATTGGAAGAAAAAAAAGCTTCTCAGTAAGAGAAAAATAAGGAGGTCTAGCCTCAACACGGAATCGTATCAGGGTTATACATTACATTTCTGTAATGGTCAGAGATTTTGAACATTTTTTTCATAGACTTGTTGATCATTGGTATGTCTTCCTCTGTGAAGTATCTGTTCATTTCTCTTGCTTATTTTTGACAGTCTTTAATTTCAGGTGTCTTAATTTTTGAGTCTTTGCGTATTATTAGATATTTGTCCTCTGTCTGAGGACTACCTGGCAAAAATTACTATTCAGTGGCTAAGGTTCTCATTAGAAAATGTTTTTTGGGGCTGGGGATGTAGCTCAGTGGCACAGCACCTGCCTGTCAGGCATGAGATATCATGAGTTCAATCCCTGGTACAAAAAAAAGAAAGAAAAAGAATAGAAAATAAAATATTATGCTATACTGGTATCTTCAAGTGTTTTGTCTGTTTTATCTTCAGAACATCTAATGTTTCTGTTTTAATGTTGATCAACTTTGATTTTACTTTATGTCCAGTTTCCATCCTTGCAAACACATAACCAGTTTTACCAGCACCAGTTGTTCAATGGGCTGTCTTTTCTGCAGCCGATGCTTCCGGATCCTTTGTCTAAGATCACGTAACTGCGTGGACATGATAGTGCATATCTCTAGTGAGAACACGCAGGAGACTGAAGCAGGAAGATTGCTTGAGTTCAAGGCCAGCCTGTACTACATAGGAAGTTAAAGACCAGTCTGAACTGCTTGGAGAGACACTCTCTCCACCAAATGAAAAACAAAACAAAGCAAAATGAATGAATGTGTCTGGGAAAGATTCTATATCCTGTATTCTGATCCATTGATGCATACATCTGTTTTTCTTCCAGTAATGTGCTATTTTTATCACTATTGTTTTGTGGTATAACTGAGATTAGGAATTAACTGTGCCTTCTCTTGTTTTGCTTTTGTTGCCTAAAATTTCATTTGCTATTCTGTGTGTCTTCTGTCTTTATATACATTTTAGGATCATTTGCTCAAGTTCTGTAAAGTACGCTGTAGAAAATTCAGGATGTTGGCACATGTTTGTAATCCCAGCACTTGGGAAGCTGAGGCCGGACTATTATTGCTAGTTCAAGACCATTCTGAGCTATGAAGTGAGCTCAAGGCCAGCCTGAAATGCATAGTGAGAACTGTTATAACTCGGGCCCGGTATAAAATCCAAGGAAACAAGAGTCCAAAAATTTAAGTAGCAAAGGCTTTATTGAGCCAGTCTGGGTGGCACAGTCTCTCCTGGATCGACCCAAAGACTGCGCGCCCAAGACTGGGGAAAGGGGTTTTTAAAAGTAAGGGAAAGTGGGGGGAAACCTGCGAGGCCATTAAACCTGTTGACCTGCATCTGGAAACTGTATTGCTGTCCACTTAGCTCTGACAATCTCGGGAGTTCCTGGTATTCCTTAAATTACTCCCATCCTGCAGACTGACATTATCTCAAAGTGGCACGTCTGCAGCAATATTTGGAGAAGAAAGTGGAGAGTTAATTATCTCAGGACAGCTTGTCTTCGCTAGTGAGTGCGAAGGGGTCACGAGTTATGAGACGCTGGAACTTAAGTTTTACAAAGATCTGATATCTAACTCATTTGATACATACAGAACAAAAGGAAAGCACCGATCGGGGTTTGGGCCATAGTGTTACCCGGTAATTTCTTTTAAGCTAAGCAGTTCTTAAAATTGGGGCAGGCTCATTTTATGACAGATCATCACCGGGTCGGGGAGAGGTCACAAGAAACCCAAATTCTTTATGGCCCAGATAGGTGGGTGGGGGGAGGCAATAAGGCGCGTTACAGAACAGGAAAACGGCGAGTATCTATCTTGTGGGAAAAGTAACTAAGGTTAGGTAAAAAGGTTAAACTCATACACAAATCTCCCTGCATATAAACAAGTTATTTCAAACAATGTGTAAATTAGTGGGCCTTCTAGTCTTCTTTAGCTCTTTAGCGAAGAATAGAGGTGCCTAACCATGATTAACAACCCTTGTTAGCTTGTTTTAGCACCACTCTTCTTGTTTGTAGAGGGCCGCTCTGGTTAACATCTCAATTAAGTGAAATTCTTGCAGTTCTTTACAGAGGAGAGTATTGCTCAACATTTCAATTGGGTCACTGAACATATCAGTTGGGGAAAAAGGATAGAAAAAAAAAACATTTAGTAAGCCACGGTACAGGTTTGCTGTAATACACAAAATGATGAAGCTACTTTCTTAGAGTACAACAAGAACCTGTCTCAAACAATAAATAATGTATGCTGTTGGTGTTTTAGTTGGGACTGCATTGAATCTGTATAACTGTTTTGTGAGGAAAATGGCCAGGTCTTTTGTTGTTTTGGTTTTTTTTTTTTTTTTTTTTTTTTTTTTTGGTACTGGGGATTGAACTCACAACCTTGCAGTTACCAGGCAAGTGCTTGAGCTGCTGAGCTAAATCCTTGGCCCTTGGCCAGTTTTGATAATGCTGCATCTTTCTATTCAAGAAAAAAGGATGTCTTTCCATTTCCTGATGTCTTCTTCAATCTCTTTTCAGAGTGCTGTAGTTTTTAGAGGTCTTTTTATTTTCCTTGGTCCAGTTAATCCATAGAGTGTTGTTTTCATAATTTCCTTTTTACTCAGTTTGTTACTGGTGTTTACAAATGGTAAAGATTTTTGTGTGTCACTCTTGTATCTTGCTGTGTTGCTGAAGTTGGTTCTGCGAGAGATTTTGGGTGCTGTTACGGTTGATACATTGTGTCAATGTAAGCTTAAAAGTTTTCTTAACAGGCAGTCAAGACCCTTTGTAAATACCTTGTTCTGTGTAACAGGAGGAAGCACAGATTTTGTGTGTGGTGTATCTGCCCTGGGGGGTGGGTAGGGGTGGCTTGCATACAGTATAAGGGAGCAGAAGAGGCCTGCTCTATACTCTTTTGCTCTGGCTGCTTTTGCCAGCTGCTGCGTAAATCTTTTGCCCTGGTGCTGTGCCACCCTACCTTGGAGCCAGCTGATTATGGACTGAAATTATTTGGTCTTCTAACGTATGAGAGACAAAAAGAGAAAAAACAGAAGGAAAGAAAGGAGATCTTTAATGTGGGCACAGAAGGGCTGCCAAAGATGCAAGCACCCTCTGGAAGTTTTTAAGAAAAAAACTGCGGGCTTTATTCAGAATTGACGGGTGGAATTGAAGGGGCAGGTAGAGTGATGTACTGACAGCTGTCTGGAGGAGGGTTGGCATACATGAAAAGTAGGATGTTTAACTTTTAGGTCTAAAACTTATAGCACTCTGAAACACAGGGTGGCACTGTCCAGCACCACGTTAGCTCACACATGAGAAAAGCCTTTCAGAAACCTGCAGAAACAGTGAGCTAAATAAACCTTTCCTTTGTTCATTTTGGGTGTTAGATATTTTGTCCCAGCAATAACAAAAAGGTAACCAGTACAGGTGGATTTTCTATTTAGAGTGTCAGGTAGTAGCCAGAGGTCAGGAGAAAGAAATTGTACTGACCCTAGCAGACCCCAGAAGAGTAATCTGCAAAGTCCAAGATATTGACTAAGGATAGTTAGTTTTATTTGTAGGGTGGCAATCAGAAGTTACAAAAGCAAATAGTTTTTGCTGAAGGTTATGGTACAGTGGGTATCGTGAGTTGAGCATTCATGTATGTAGCAAAATTTTTGTGGCACATTCACAGAAGTTTTAATTTGATGATAAGTCATGATTTAGTTGAGGTCAGTGGCAGAGAACAGAGTGGCTGCAGCTGTATTGCACAGAATGTTTCCAGTGAGGTCTGGATTTCCTTTTCAGTTTTACAGTGAAAGCTTTCATTTTTTGACCATCCAGTATGGTGCTTCCTGTTGATCTGTCATAAGTTGCTTTTATCATATTGAACTAAGGGCCTTGTATTATACCTGTTTTCTTCGGATTGTTTATCACGAAGGGATATTGCACATTGTTGAAAGTCCTTCCTGCATGTGTTGACATGATTATGGTTTTTGACTTTATTACTGGTGGGGTCCTGCAAGCAAAGGGAAAATAAGGGGACGCACACACTAAGGCACAGCAAAATGGCTGCAGCCTAAGCAAGTAGCTTTTATTGAGATAAAGAACAAAGAAACTGAAATTGCTCATGCTTAGATTATACAACTTGTTAACTTCTTGGCCTTACAGGATCTCATGTTTTTACCTTGGGTTGGGGGTTATGTTTCAAGGTCTCAACTTTTTCCCATAATATTGTCAACTGGGTGTGTCCAGAACAAAATAGAATCAATGTGGCCTCTCTACATCTCCCCCTTCTTTTTTTAGTTTAGACTTTGTTACCATTTTAGAAGCTGGCATTTTAGGTATCAACATTTTGCATCCCTTACCAGATAAGCAGGTAAGGACAGTAAAACAAAAAAATTTATTTTAGCTGGTTGATATCTGGTAACCATCCTGTAAGGAAATTCCATAATTTTGCATTGAGCACTTGGGAGGCGTATATCTGTCTGGTAAGTTCTTGTAAATCATGAAGTTTGCCATTGATGGATTTACTTTCATCAGACAAATTAAAACAGCACACTTGAGCAATTTCATTACATCCGTGAGGATGCAATAGAATAATCAGTTGCAGCACAATTATCTAAAATCACTTGTCACTGCTCACTTTGTTCTTTGTTTAATAATGCCAAAACTATAAAAGTATATTTTAGTTGTTTTTGCCATGAGACAAGCTAGTGCATTAACATTGCAATTGGCCCTGGCTGCCAGGGCAGGCACACCAACCAGTGAAATACCTAAAGCATAAATTTCTGCTTTGTTTAACAGGCTGATAGAAAAGTCCCCGCATAGGTCAGTGAGACTAGTTGTAGACCGCTTGGTGCGAGACTGTACATTCTGGAGAAGGCAACAATACAGTAAGGTGACTAAGGCAGCATCTGTGTTCTGAGATAAGTTAGCAGGGATGTAATTGAAGGTCTACTCTTCACATGAGAAAAACCATCCAGCAGGGAGAGGGCCATGTCCATGTCCCTAAATACTGGCTCATAACTGAACAATTCCAAGTATTACTGGGAAGGCAAAGACATTAAGCAGTACAATTTTCAGTAGAAGCACATGAGGCATTTGAAGTTGCTACATATGGAGGGAACACTTTAACAGCATTATCAGGGTTTTCAAGGGTGGGAGGGGCCCAATTTGGAAAGTCAGCATATGTGACAATTTTGCTTAGAATTGTGGAAAAAATGGTTTAATTACTTATAGAGGCAGGGTCCTTGCATCCTGGAACCAGACAGGACCTGAGGAGGTATTTCATTTCTGTGTTTTCAACAAGACACAAATGAGAGACATTAGATATTTTTGCCAATATTGTATCTCCCAAATATTGTATTCCAGTCTTTCTTGGAGGTTGCGAGACTCTAAAGTCCCCATGGTGGATTGTAAAAGTCATAGCAATAGAATACAAACAAGCATTAAAGAGTTAATTCTTAGTTTGGTAAATATTACCACATGAAGCTTTTTAGCAGTGCATTCCTCTTCAGATACATGGAGCAAGTCTTATGCAGACTGGATCAGCACCTTTCTATCAGGTCACTGGCTGAGCAGTTGTCATCCTGGGTCACTCACTTCCAAGGCAGCTGGGTTTGATTTAGGGAGAGGCGAAACTGTGGAGTCGGGTTGTGCACCGATGGTGCCAACTCAATCCATGCAGGATGAATGCAATAAGCAGGAATCCACACATGGTCTGTTCAGGGTAACACAGAAGCATCCCCTCCTCCCCAGATCAGCAGGAGATCCAGCCTGGGTCTGGGGGTGTTTTGAAAAAATGGAACTAACATAGCCAAAGAGACCTAAAGAGAAACAGTAGAGGATAGCAGAAAGGAGAAGTCAGCCTTGGTAAGTGAGAAAACAGTATCAGTGAGATCAGTTCCAAGGAGTGCAAGTGCACCAGTAAGTCCTCAAGAGATAAGAGAAGAAATAGCATTGATAATAGGAAATACAGTACTACCAAGCAAGAAGGGTAAATGTAACCATTCAACAATAAATACCTTGTTCTGGACGGCAACAAGAGCCCCTGCAGGCAGAGGGAATGAATATAAAAGGAGTCAGGAGAGGGCAGTCCTGTGGGACCCGATCCACCATAACGTGGTGATTGTGTGAGCAGTGCTCCAAAGGGGAGAGTCAGAGATCACATCAGCAGGATCTCGGTTGCCCGTTAAAGCACCAACAGAGGAGCTAACTGCTGCGTGGTCAAAGGAAAATAGGGTCCTACCCAGGTAAGGTGGAGACAGCTGAAGCAGCACCGGGAACACCTGGAAGGCTGCCACGCGGTGTCCATCTGCTCACTGGCCAAAGGTGGCAGCAGCGCCCCGCAGAGCTGCCAGGTGTGCAGGACAGAGGTTGGGGCTCGAGGCGCCGCAAGCAGCAGTTTGGCCATCTTTTCCCTATTCTCCAGTATGAGCATTCCTCCCTCAAGATACCCCAGACAATGACCATGAGTTTCTCACAAAGGTTGTACTAAATTATGCCCAGGAGCCCATGGCCTGCCTTGTTAAGGAGAAAAAGCATCCCTGCCCTGTGTTTCTGCTGCGCCTCAGACAGGGGATTCCCCATGACTCACCAGGGATTTCCCAAAGAAAATGAAGTGCATGGGTTGGCTACTGTGTCCTACCCCAGGAACACAGTGAAGGCAAGTCACCCTCCGCAGCAGAGGTCTCCGCTGTCCATGCACCAGATGTTGGGGTTCTTCAACCAAAGGGAAAATAAAGGGTCACACACACTAAGGGTCAGCAAAATGGCTGCCACCTGGCCAGCCTAAACAAATAGCTTTTATTGAGATAAATAACCAAGAAACTCAAATTGCCCATGCTTAGCTTATATAACTTCTTTGCTTCTTGACCTTACAGGACCTTGTGTTTTTATCTTGGGGTGGGGACGATGTTTCAAGGCCTGTACTTTTTCCCATAACATTGTGAACTGGATGTGTCTGGGACAAAATGGATTCCGTGTGGTCTCTCTATACATTGCATTTATCGGTTTATGTATTTTGAATCATCCTTGCATCTCTAAGATGATATCTTCTTGATCATGATGTGTGATCTTTATCGTTTTTGTTGTTTTGTCTCATTTCTTTTTTTGTTAATTATTTTGAGACAGGGTCTTGATATGTAGTTGGGGCTGGTGTTAAACCCCCTACTAGCCGAGGCTGGCCTTGCGCTTCCCGCAGTCCTCCTGCCTCAGCCTCCTGAGCTCTGGGGTTATCGATCCTGGTGGACAGTATATGATCTTTTTGATGATGAGCTGCATTCTGTTTTTTAATATCCTGTTTAACTTTTTGTTTGCTTGGTTTAGGTTTTTGTTTTGTGTTCTTTTGTTTCTTGTTTTCAGACAGGGTCTTGCTGTACAGTTCAGACTGACCTTTAGCTTACTAGTAGCCTGTGCTGGCCTTGAATTGGCAGTGATGCTGCTGCACCAGCTTCCCTCGGATTACAGGCTAGGAGTACAAGCGTGCACCATCAAACGCTGGCTCCTAGTTTTGCATGGATGTCCATGAAGATGGGGTGCAGTTGTATTTTTGGTTTGGTCTTTGTCCAGTTTGGGAATCTGGATGATACTTCTGTGCCTGAACTTTGGAGCGCTCTTATCCATTTCAGTGTGTTTTAGAGCATGAGAATCATTGGTGAAGGAGCATCCTTAAAGACTGTAGAATTCAGCCGTGAATTCATCTGGTCCAAGTCTTTTTTTGGTTGATGGATTCTTTGTTGTAGTGTCAATTTCATTGCTTGTTCTTGGGTTAAGCATATTTCTGTCTTCCTGAGTCATGTTTGGTAATTTATATCTGTCTGAGAATATGTCCATTTCTTTAAAATTGGCCAATGTTTGGGAACATAATTTTTCAAAGTAGTTACTGTCCTTTGGATTTTGATACTCTTGTGAGTTTACCTCCTTCATTTCTATGTGAGTGCAAAGTTTTTAGTTTTACCTCATCTGCTGGATGGCAGCTGGCCAGCTGCTCGAAGCCACATCATTTGCAGAGGGTTCCCTGTTTCTTCTGTAATGTTTTCCATTTCTTCTGCTGTATGGTGCAATCTGGTTTTTTTCTTTTTTCAGTTCCTTCCTGGTTCCTGGTAAACTTGGTTTCACTTTGACTGCTCATGTCTGTGTTTGCCATACAGTCTGATGCCCCGTGCTCAGGCTTTGGAATCATGGTGCCTCCAGCTTTGTTCTTGAGCGTGGTATCTATCAGCAGATTCAGTACATGCTATACACATGTGTAACACTTTTCAAGATTGATTTACAGTGGCTGCCCACAGTCTAGTGTGAAAATATGAAAGTTCCCTCTGGGAAGATGCAGGCCACCGCCTAGAGTGCAGTGTAGTGTCCCACATGAGTCCACGTCAGTATGCGTAAGGGTCTGTGATGAGGGTGAACAGACAGCTCACTCCACAGCTGAAGGGTGGGTGCTGGAGTCTGAAGAGTCTGTGTGACCAGCCAGGAGAAGGCTCCAGTGTGAAAGAAGACTGGAGCAGCTCCAAAGCAAACAGAAGCAGCCTTCCTTCCTCATTTCCCTATTGCACCGTAATCAGCCCTGGGACAGGTCTTCCACACCAAGAGCTATGCTGAGGCAGTTTAATTAGGTATTGCATCTCAGATTGACAGAGCCACTCAATCATCACGAAGCCACCTTTTTCCTAACTGCGTACTGTGGCCTGGAGGAATGCAATTGTTAGCACTTGCTGCTCCACCGTTGTGAGTGGGGAGGGCAGACAGTTCCTTAGGGGTAGGCAAGGCCACCCTTTTCTGACCACTAATTACAGAGCAGGTTGCTGAATGTTGCTCTAGGAGCCAGGTGAATGGGTGAGCAGTGGGGCTGGGATCACAGCCTGTTTCCTTCCACCTCCAGAACAGATCTTTGTTCCACTAGCAGTCTGAAGGGTCCTTTGTGGAAGTAAGACATCCTGCATGCATCCTGGATATGAGGATATCTGGGCAACAGTGGTGCCTGGGACAGCAGCTGTGAGTGCCTCATGCCTGGTAGTACCCAAGGCCAGGTGAGCATGTGTTTAAGTTTGTACTGAGTTCCCCTTCCACATATTAGAAGAGGAGCCAGGTCAGTAGTATAAGTGACAGGCTTTCAAGGTCAGGTAACCAGACCTGAACTGAATGTGACAGGCCCAGAGCTCAGGGCTCTTCTCACTTTGCGACTTCAACAGAAAGACTCCAGCACAAGAGTTCACAGGGACTTCTGTCCCCAAGGATGTAAGGGAACCTCTGGTGAGGGCTATAATTCAGAAAAAAATGTATGCAGGGCACATCTTTGGGACCAGTGTGAGTGGATGACAACACCAGAACACTAGGCGGACCCAGATTGAGGATTGACTGGGGGATAGTGCCTGGGCAGAAGTCATGCTATTCATGAGGACTCTTCTGTTAGGTTTTTTTGATGCAGTTGAAAGACAAAGACATAAGGAAAAATGTTCATTGCAGGCACAGGAGGTTGCTGGGGACTGCAAGGACGCTCACAAAGGTGGATCTGGGAAACAGCTGGAAAACAGCAGAAAGACAGGTGTCTGATTGCAAGAGTACAGACTGTTTTTGGCACTCTTGAAACAGTAGCCTATGGCCTTAGTTCAAGGGGGCTGTCACAGGACACACATTGTGGGTGTGCAGCTACTGTGCCCCCACCTCTGGCAGTCCTGTTTTTTTTTTTTTTTTTTTTTTTTTTTTTTTTTTGTCTTTTTCATTTTTATCGGTACCGGGGATCAAACTCACGACCGCCTGCTTGCAAGGCAGGTGCTTATGCCGCTGAGCTAAACCCCCAACCCCTAGTCCTGTTTTGAAACTAAAACACAGAAAACTGGGGCTGGGGATTTAGCTCAGCGGCATAAGCGCCTGCCTTGCAAGCAGGCAGTCGTGAGTTCGATCCCTGTTACCGAAAAAAACAAAAAAATAAAATAAAACACAGAAAACTGTACAAAACACCCAAGGAATTTGTGGAGTGGAGAGGGTGGTAGTTGCCGCCAGACCCACTGAATGCAGACGCTGCCAAGGGAGGGAAACGCTGTGACGGGAGCGTCGGCCGAGGGGAGTGGAGGTGTTCTATGTGCCCGGGGATGACATGTGGCTGGGTGGGTGGGTGGATGGATGGATGGATGGATGGAAGGCATGGTGGGGTGGGGTGGGGGTTGGGGGAGGGCTTCCCTCCTGCAGATGTCCGGTGAGATGGCCGGCTGTCCTTGGGGAGGCGGTTGAAGACCTGTTGCTTCTTTGCGAAAACCCAAGATGGTGCTCCCATTCTGACCCTGCACCTTCCTGCCGCCCCAGGTCTCCTGCTGCTCCTGTCCCTGCAGTGTGTCCCTTCTCATGTTCCCCGTTCCTGTTTCCCGTGGGAGCCAGCCCACCCGCCTAGTCACTGGCCCGGATGGTCCCAGTGAGTTTGGATCCCTCTCTGATGTGATCTGACTGATGGGCTGTTGGAGACCAGTAGGAAGCGGCTCTGAGCAGGATTGAAAATGAACTAACTGAGGGGCTGGGGATTTAGCTCAGCGGCATAAGCACCTGCCTTGCAAGCAGGCGGTCGTGAGTTCGATCCCCGGTACCAAAAAAAAAAAAAAAAGAAAATGAACTAACTGATTGGCTTTCTGTGTTTTATCTGTTGAGTCTTTCCTGGGGCTAGGTAGGCCTCTTGCCTGGCGATGGGAGCTGATTTCTATTGAGTGAACCTCTATGAAACTCCACGGGTCCTGGCTGAGGCCTGCAGTGGCCTGAGATGCCAGAGATGCCTCAAAAGGCAAGATGAGTCCACAGTTGAGGACACCTGCCTGGCTCGGACACCCATGAAGTACATAGAGACTGTGGCTGTCGGCCTCTAGTGCATGCAGTCTCACTCCTACCGTCGTCCTGGAGATGAACCGGCTCTCCTAAACTGGCATAACTGGCTACTTGGAGAATTCTTTGAAGTGACTCCCAAGGTCCTGCTCACTGCCCTTCCCCTGGGTGGGGGTGGGGGGACTTTCCTCAGTATCCCCACTCTTTGTTTGCACCCCTATAGGTAGGTAGGGGTGGCCCGGAGAAGCACTTTGTCTTTTTTTTTTTTTTTTTGTGTGTGTGTGTGTGTGTGTGTGTGTGTGTGTGTGTGTGTGTGTGGTACTCGGGATTGAATTTAGGCTTGCCAGACAGGTGCTTACACCACTGAGCTAAATCTGCAGGCCGAAGCTCTCTCTTTGTCTTGGCCCTCGTTGTAGCCACAGAGTCGAGAACTCTGTGAGAGGGATTTTACCCCCCTGGAGCCTTAAAATCATACGACTCCGTCTCATTTATTCCGGCCTTCGCCACACACTGGTGTGGGAGATTGGGGATCTAGGTCGGACCACGGTAGCCGGCCTCCTGGTGGGGAGACACATCCCTGCCTTTCACTTTGGGATCTGGTCACATGGGCTAGCCAGAACCTCCGTGGATTCCTGGCTGTCTGTCCTTCCATCTCTCCTGCCCGCCCGTCGGGTGCATGGGCATGCACCACCTATCTGTTGTTTGGGCGGTATGATGTATGTATCTCAGCTCTTGGGCCGTGTCCCTCTGTCTGGCCCTGGTTTGCCGGCCTACCTTTATCTATTTACCTGTGTATGTATGTATGTATGTATGTATGTATGTATGTATGCATGGGTGGATGGATGGATGGATGGATGGGTGGATGTTTTGGTACTGGGAATTAAAACTCAGGACCTTGCATTTGCCATGTAAGCCCTTATGCCGCTGCGCCATATCCCTGGCCCTATTTAGTGATTTGTTTATTTATTTATTATTCATTCATGCTTGTGTTCACTTTTTTTTTTTTTTTCTTTCTTTTTTGCAATGGACATCAAATTGATGACCTTGTGCTTATCAGGTAAGGGCTTAAGCCACTGAGCTAAATCCCCGGTCCTATATTCAAGTTTTGTCCTGGGAATCAAACTCAGGGCCTCATGCTTGCCAGGCAGGTGCTGTGCTGCAGAGCTATATCCCTGGCCCGTGGCCTTCCTGTCTCTCACTGCCATGGCCTGGCGGGTACCTAGGGGTGTCCCTGGACTTGGCTTTCTGCCATTTATTGATTGATTAATTGATTGGTACTGGGGATTGAACTCACGACCTCGAGTTTGCCAAGCAGGCACTTATGCCGCTGAGCTAAACCTCTGTGGCCCGAGCTAAACCCTCGGCTCTCTGTCTTTTTTTTTTTTTTTTTTTTTCATTTTTACCGGTACCAGGGATCGAACTCACGACCGCCTGCTTGCAAGGCAGGTGCTTATGCCGCTGAGCTAAATCCCCAGCCCCTGCTCTCTGTCTTTTAATACAGTCAGTCACAGGGTCTCTGTGTGTGGTACAGAGTGGCTTGGAATGAATGAATGAATGAATGAATGAATGAGTGAAAGAAAGAAAAAAAGAAAGAAAGAAAGAGAATGAGTGAAAGAAAGAAAGAAAAAGAAAACAAAGATCTCGTATACCTCCTGCCTGTCTCAGCAAACCGCCCCCCCCCACACACACACACTGCAATGATATCGGGTGTGGAGTGCCTTGCCTGGTTTTTGGAGGGATATCTCCACTGCCACGACCTGGTGCTGGGGAATTAGTATTAGTATTAGTACTCGTATTCATATTAGTATTAGTACCAGGGATCATACTCAAGACTTTGGACCTGCCAGGCAGGTGCTGATGTCACTGAGCTTCATCCAGGGCCCTGGGCCTGTGGGGTACTGCACCTTCCTTCCTTCCTTCCTTCCTTCCTTCCTTCCTTCCTTCCTTCCTTCCTTCCTTCCTTCTTTCCTTCCTTCCTCCTTGGCCTGTCCTTTACCATTGCCGTGTTTCCTGTGCCCCAGGGTACAGGATCCAACAACATCCCACTCTTCTCCCTACCCCGAGCTGATTTTCAGGGCCTCCTCTGCTCTATTTCTCGGGGCTGAATGTCACTGGGGAGGGGAGAGGAGGGGAAAGAAATACAGCTAGCTTATTTAGTGTAGGAAGGCAGACGGGGCTGGGGGGGAGGGGGGGCGGGGCGGCGGCAGGGGCGGCGGGCCGCGCGGTGTGCGCGAGCGAGGGATCGAGTGCGCGGCGCGGGGGTCACGGGGTCACGGGGGCGGGGCATCGGCATAGGAACCGCTTCTGTGTGTGGTGGCCCCTCCCCCCCTCGGACGCCGCTGCCGGGGGTGGGGAGGGGGCTGTCGCGTCTGCCGAGTGTGCGCCTGCGCAGTGTGCGTGCGTGCGTCTACGTGCGTCCGCGTGGGGGGGGGGGCGGGTTATCTAGGAAGTCGCTCGTTTTTTCGGCTGGATTTTGCTGCCCTCCTGAATGTGTCCTAGAAAGACACAAGAACAAAAACGAAACGAAACGAAACAAAACAAAACAACCGGGGAGAGGGAGGGAAAGGCTTGTAGGGGAGCTCCTCCGCTCACGGCCTCCCAGCCCCCTCATTCCCTCCGGTGCCCGCCTCCTCGCCTCCTCGCTCACCACTCCCACTCCCCGGCCGCCGCCCCCTCCCCTACCGCGCCTCGGGGGCCCGTCTCTCTCCTGGTTCCGGCTTTATCCGGCCCTAGCGCAGTTCCCCTACCCCAGGTCCCGGGCCCCTGGGCCTCTGATCCCGGAACTGCCACTGAGCTGACCTTGCTGTCCCTCTCCCTGCCTCGACCTCGGCCTCGGCTTTGGCCTCCGCCTCCCCCTCCTCCCCTCGCCCACCCTTGCGTCCCCTGCTTTGTGCCCTTGTGTAAAGAATTCGTTCCATGAGACCATACTCATTAGTGAAATAAATCAATCTCGCATGTGTGAATACCGAATAGTTTCCCTAATGTAAATAATGATTCAAATATATAAAAATATGTGGTAATCATGATTCCCCATTAGGTGGCCTTGAAGCCTTATAAAGTTTTCACTCATTAATTAGAAAGGCTTTATTCTGGGCTTCTTGATATGAAAATATTTGAAGCTAGAGTATATGAAGTTTTACCCAAATATTTCAAGGAAAAAGACACTATGGTAACTACTATTAAGTCAGGTTATAAGGTGGTGAAGTACTAGGTTATTGAAACAGTCATGCTGTGACCTCTATTGTTATATTGTTATGTCCTGTTTTATCTCAATCTCCCCCTTATTGTTTCAAAAAAAATTATTTAGTCATTTCTTATGTTTGTCTTAATTAAAGAAAAAATTCAAAAAAATTAGGATATATAAATAGTAACTCTTTTCGATTTCCTATTAACTTGTTTTGAAGTCCTGTAGTACTCCCACGATCTTGTTTTGACTGATTAGACTCTGTTCCATTCTATATGATAGTATCAAGTTTGAAGACATAGGCAAGTACTTTGAAGACAATAAGATTCACTAAGATACCCATTCTGGTTTGACTATTGTCTTCTTTGGAAGTCCTGTAATGTTTACAATGCCTAAGTTTTATTGGTCTTGTTCTCTACTGTTTTGTCCAACTTTATAATATCTAATAAGATAGACAATTCTTTTTAAGGAAACAAGGGACAACGTTGATAACCATTGTTGATAAACTTGTACTCTGTTCTACACCATGTGCTATGTCTATCCTTGGTATTGACTGACAGCTTTGTTTTGCCATATTTGAATGTATTCTCCCCCCCCCCCCAAAGAAAGTAATAAGCACTAAGGAGTAATAAAATACAAGATGTGTAAATTTTGTTGTAAAAAAGAGAGGGAAAAAAAAAAAAAAACAGAAAAAGAGCTCTAACGGATATAACAGCAAGTGTGTTTGGGGGTGTTAAATAGCTGACTTTATCAATGTTTTTGGAACATTGAACACAGCTGTTTGCAGTCTCCCTGTTTGAATGTCCACCTTGTGTTATTTGATACTGTGATTTGAGGAACTATTTTCAAGAAGATAGTGTGTAATCTACTAGCAGGTAATTTCTTACTGTTATGTTTTTTTTGTTTTGTTTTGTTTTGTTTTGTTTTGTAGTTCTGTATTGCGTGTACCCTTACGCCGCTTTGGTTTGTTTTGTGTTTTTCTCTTTTTCCTCTTAAATTAAAAAAAAAAAAAAAAAAAAAAAGAATTCGTTCCAGACACAAAGGTGGATGTAAAGTGATCTACGTAGAATGCTTTTGTAAAGTGGAGGATCCAAATGGATTTAGGCCTGTGTGAGAGAGAAGGTGGGGTGGGTGTTGCCGCGGAGGCCTCTCTGCCTTCAGTGAAAGCCTTGAGTGAAAGGTGATGGGGGTGGGGAGATTTAAAGGGCCTGTGTTAAAACACAGAGAGAGACAGACACAGACTCACACGTGTGTTGTTTTACACACAGCAGTTACTCCTGAAGATAGACACACATAGATATATATCTAATAAATTCACTGTGTAACATTGTTTCTTCATTTTAAACATTTACTTTTCGTTGTTTTGTTTTGTTTTTGGCAGATACGTTAGTTGAGAGACCCAAAGGGGTCCAGCGCGAGGAGGCAAGTGCCCCGAGGACCTTGAGTCCTATTGGATCAGCTGATAGGATAGGATGGGTCTGAACTCTGGGGCCTTGGCCTCAGAGGGCAGGCAGTGGTCCCCTGCGCAGTCAGGGCATGGTGTGTGTGTGTGTGTGGGGGGGGGGGCTTCTTTTTTTTTTTTTTTTTTTTTTTTGTGGTTCTCTCTGTTCTCTCCCTGTCCTGATTATAGAATACTAAGGAAACACTTTTTAATTAAAGAGTCAGGAGAACTATCTGGAGCAATGGATACCTTTGGTAGGTTTTGTTTTGTTGTTGTTGCTGCTGTTGTTGTTTTGTTCTTTTAATGACCAGAGTTAAGTGGGTAATAAACATGTCTTTAAACAAAATCTGCCCCTCTGTTGAATCAGGGTCTATTTTTTTTTTAAGGGAACAAAACAAAACAGTGTAAGGGTACAAGTAATACAGGACTTAAAAACACACACTTGCAGTTGTATAAATCAGGATCTATGGATCCATGTTTCATGAGTGCCTCTGATAAATGACCTAAGAAGTCAGAGCGGTTTTCACCTTTCTTTAGAGACGTACTTGACAATGTAAAATAACTAGAAGGCTTGGATTTTATCCTCCTCAGACCTTCAAGAATACACGTCTGGAAAAGTGTCTCTTGTTCTCATCTCTTACATTGTTGTCAGGCCACTCGGGGTCTTGGTTGGGAACCAACCAAGATTGTGCACCGTTGGGAATTGGTGGTTCCCCTGCCTCTCTGTCTTCTGGTCTTCTAAAGTGAACGGTATGATACTCATCTCTCATGTCCAAATGCAATAGCGACTTGTAACACTGCCTGTCTCTCACTAGAAGTCATTGACGTTCAGAGTGACATTGCATCTTCCCAGCCTAGCTTCTATGGATCTGAGCAAATCCTTGAAAGACATTGAGGTACTTATCAGGGTCACCTGAAGATTTTCCTAGCTGTAGATATAATTTGCTGTAAGTCGCCGAGATATATATATATATCGAGAGAGAGAGAGAGAGAGAGAGAGAGAGAGAGAGAGAGAGAGCACAACCACTGTAGCATGTGTCTTTATTTATACGCTTCCGAGAAGTACAACGTCAACCTCAACCCCACTTTGTAGCGATTTGTTTGCCGGGCTGGCCTGAGCCCCTTGGCCCTTTGCCTCCTTGGGGCTGCAGCAGCTTGTTCAGGTGGCTTGTTTTGGACTCTCTGTGTTTCCTGGGCAGGCAGGTGGGCAGGCGGGCAGGCACCAGGCACCAGGCAGGCAGGCAGGCAGGCAGGCAGGCAGGCAAACAGACCTCGCTTTAGCTGTCGTACCCCCCCCCCCCCGGGTGATTGATCTATCTCCGGATTCAAAGGCTCCCTCCACCCTGCCTGCACGCGCACTCACTCGCCTACTCCTTTCCGCGGTCCCCCCTCCCCCCTTGGAGGCCAGGGGACCCCGCCGATTGGGCCCCTTAGGGTGATTTTGAACATCCTGCTCTTCCAGCTCAGAGACCTCTGGTGATCTCGCTGGTGTTTGAGGTCGTTGTGGGGCTCCACCTGGTGGTGGCTTTGCTATGATGTCGCGCTCGTAGTCAGCAGCTGGAGCGCAAAGGGCTGACGTGTGGCCTTGGCGACGGGGACAGAGTCCCAGGAGGTCCGCCTGCTAGGCGAGACTGCAGCGGTCGTGCCTGAGCTGAGCCGGCGGGCGCGCTGTGCGGAGATTGGATCGGCAGGGCTATGTGAGAGGTGACTGTTGCCGCCTTTCCGCGGCCGGTCGCGGCTAGCCGGGGGGTGTGTGGGTGACCCGAGCCGGTCGACCAGCACACCCTCCTGCTTCTCGGCGGCCCTCCGGCCGGCCACCGAGACGCAAGGAGGGAAGAGATGTGTTCCCTCCATCCCGGCAGGCAGCCGGCTGGGCCGGCTCGTGGAAGGGAGTGTGTGGCCAGCTCGGCCGGGTCACCGGTGCCTGTGTTCCTCTTTGCTCTTCTCCGGACTCCTTGCGGGGTCCCCGCCTTGTCCTGGCTGCAGCGCGAGGGGCCGTGCAGGGCTGTTGGGCTTTGCCCCCGGTGGTTGGAAGTCTGGATCTGGATCGTTGTGATTCCCCAAGTGTGAGCTCGCGAGCTCGCGGACTGGCCGGGGCCGGGGCCGGGGCCGGGGCCGGGGCCGGGGCCGGGGCCGGGGCCGGGACCACCCGCCCGTGGAGGTTGTCGGGGCCTCGGCCTCGAGCCCGAGTGGGTCCTGGTGTTTGGAGGGGCGGGCGGGGACCTACCTGTCTCAGTCAGCGACTAAGTCCGAGTTAGGCTCGAGGATCGGCGGGGTTCGCCCGCCCGGGGAGGGTGCCCGGCCTCCGGGCCCCAGTGGGGACCCAGTGGACCCCAGTGGCCATAGGGCTCGGCCCATTGCCCGTTTCCCCAAGGAAGGCCCAGGTGAGAGGGTCTCGTGCTGTCCCCCGCGCCAGCAGGTGGCTCGGGGAGGGCGCTGATGGAGGGCTGGCTTGGTCCAGCGTCCCTGCGCCCTGTCCCGCCCCCCCACCCCCCCCCCCCCGCGGTCGACCAGTTGGCCCTGGGTGCTCCGCCGTCTGCAGCATTGGGGTCGTCTGAGGGGCCAGGTCCCCGGCGCCTTGCTTTGGAGGGCGGGTGTGATCAGGGGATTGTCCCCTCTGTCATGTGTCACAGATCTTTTGGCTAGAGGTGGGCGTTTTGTGTCTGCAGGTATATGCTGACACGCTGTCTTTCAGTGGTTGCCGCTGCTGCAAAGACGAGGGGATTTGGGCTCCCGGATGGCGAGTTGGGGCTCTGGGTTTGCTGGCCGTCCCGTGGTACTTGGAACCCTGCTTCTCTCGCCCCTGAGCTGTCCGCCCTGGGGCCCGTGCGCCGGCTCTTGGACATCCGAGTGTGGCCTCCCCTGACTCGGTGCCGCCTCCGGTCTCTAGCACCCGAGGGTGGCGGGGATGGCGGCAGGGGCCCTCTGCCCCTGTGTGCTCCTCGTCGCGGGCACCGAGTGCGGTCTGAGACGACCCTCGAGTGTGGCTCCGTGCCTTTCTGCGTGTCAGGCGTTCCCCTGGGTCGTTGTCGGCCGCTGGCGGTGTTGGGGGTTGTGGCACTGGCGAGGCTGAAAGCGGGCTCTTCTCTGACTGTCCTTGCCAGGCCTACCCTCCCCGCGGTCCTGTCTCTTCCCCTCCCCTTTCATTGTGACCGATGTGGTGAATGAGCGCTCTCCTGGGCCGGGCCTAAGCCGCGCCAGGCGAGGGACGGACATTCATGGCGAATGGGACCGCTCTTCTCGTTCTGCCTGCGGGCCCCTCGTCTCTCTACCCCGCCTCTCGGTGGTGCGTGGAAGGCAGGGGTGCGGAATCCGGCCCGACCTCGCTTCCCCTCCCGCTCGCCCTTGTGGTGTTGTCGCCCGGGGGGGGGGGGGTGGGTCGTGGTCGCTTGACGCGATGGAACTCTCCTCGCTTGCCCCTTCGGGGGGCGTCTGCGGCGTGGGTGGAGTCCTCCCCCACGGTGGGGAGAGGGGCTCGCCCCGCCACTACGCTGCGCGCCGCGCCCTACGGCACGCGAGCGTGCCTCGGCCTCCTGCGGTGCTCCTGGAGCGTTCCCGGCTTGTCTGTCCAGGTGCACGAGGCTGAGGGTCGGTGCCGTACCCGTGTCCCGGTGCCTCTGTTCTGAGCCGCCTGCCGTCGTTGGCGTGCTAAACCTCGCTTTGGGGGTTTTTCTGGCTGTGCCGGGAAACCGCCCGGGGATCGAGTCGGTAGGGAAGAGGAGGCTCTTGCGCCTCATGCACCCTCCCCCCCGCCCTGGGGGAGGGGTGTTGGGCGTGTGGGTTTCCCTCCCCTCCCCAGCGGCGTCCTCTCGTTCGTCCCGGCGCGATGAGAGGAGGTGTGGGTGAGATCGCCTGCTGGGGGTGGGGCTGAGCGCGCGCCCGCGTGTGTTTACCTCCTCTGGGGGGCCCCCGCGGGCGTGTGAGCGATCGTGGTTGGGCCGGCCTGCCGTCTGCCTTTCCTCTCCTCTCTTTGCGGGAGGTTTGAGGGCCGTTCTGCCGTTGCCGCCCGGCACGGCCAGACGCTGGATTGTGGGGGAGCCCGGCCCGTGGTGGCGGGTGGCGGGCTCCCCTGCCGGCCCCGGCCGCGTACGCTCGAGACGCTTGTTGTGCCCGACCCTCTGCCTGTACCGCAGATCCCCCCCAAGCCTGGCTTTGTCTCCTCGACGGTTTCCCTTCGCGCTCCGACGGGGGTCCGCTCGGGGCCGGGTGCGGCCCGCCCTCAGTGAGAAGAGTCTTCTCCAGCGATCCGAGAGAAGGGTGTGCCTCGTGACGGTGGCCACCCGCGTTTGTCTCCTTTCTCAGCCTCGCGCGGTAGCCGCCGACGTCGCTGCGTCGTAGCCGTCGGTCGGTGCGTGTCTGGGCGAGAGCTGCCCTCCTTCCCCAAGCTCTGCCGTGGTGGGGTGGAAGGAGGGGTCCGCCGGTCCCCGCGGTGGGGGTCGTGCGCCCGCTCTTTGCCTCTGGCTGTGGCCCGCGCCTCCCCCCTCCGAGTCGGGGGAGGGTCCCGCTGGGCCCGGGGCCGGCGCCCGGTGCGTGTGTTGTGAGGAGGGGGGACGGTTCGCCGCGCGTGAGCGCGCGCGCGTGTGGCTTCGTCCCCCCCGCCGGTGGAGGCGAACCCCGTGTGTGTGGAGGGTGCGCGGGGCCCGTTCCCCCGGACCCTCCCTCCCCGTGCCCGCCGTGAGCTTGGATACCCGCGTCCGCCTCACTCTTGTCGTCGTCCGGTCCCCGTTGCCGCGTCCGGCGGCGACGGCGGTGCCTGTGTGGGCACGGGGCCGGTCCGCCTCGCCTCCCCTCCCTCCCCGCCGCGGGAGCGTTCCGTCGGTGTTGCCGGTCCTCTGACTCGGGGTGACGGTCGGTGCCCGTGCGGTCGGGTGGCTGTGAGGCGGTGGGAGGCCGTCTTGGCGTGCTCGGATGTCTCTCCCGTGGCTGTGAGAGGAGTCGTGCGGGCGTGCCACTCCCCGCCGGTGGCGTGAGGTTGTCAGGAGGGCTTCGGATGGGGAAGGCTCCTGGGTTGGGGGTTCAGGCCCCGGGGGCTCGTGGGCCCGGCGTCACAGGCGTCGCGGGAGCCGCCCTTGTGGGCGGTTGGGTTCCCGCGTGGTTTTCCTGGTGGCCCGACCGCGCGCCCGAGGCGTCTGCCCCCGCCTCCCCTCTTGGTGTGGGGGTTCTTCTCTTCCCGGAGCTGCTCCTGCTGCCTTGCCCCCCCTGACCGATGGGGGGATGGTACCCCGCCCCTGCGTGCGTCTCCCCGCCGTCGTTGATCCTCCTCCGGGTGCCTGAGCCCGTCGCGCCGCCCTGCTTCCCCCACCCCCGCTCCGGCTCGTCTGGGGCGCGGGACCCGGGGTCCGAGGTGTGCTCGGCGCGGCAGGTGGCGTTGGACGGTCGGCTGGTGCTGCGGGTTGAGCCCCGTTTGGTGGGGGGGCGCGCGCTGGCGGCTCCTGAGGCTGCGGTGGGGTGTGGGGTCTCGGCTCCGCGGAGGTGCGCGCCCCGGGGCTCTGACCGGGGCGTCGCCGGCCGTGTGTCTCGTCTCGGGCGTGTCAGCGGGGGG